>NC_089141.1:93495632-94771347 GCF_009819655.1 Sylvia atricapilla
CCATGGTCTCTTCTTCATCCTAATCACCCTGCCCAAGGTAACAGTGGCTAGCAAATTAGTGATTGCAGTCAGAACTACACCCATACTCCTTCATTGACAGTACCTGAAACTACCGTAAAAAGTCAAGTAGAAGTTACAGAGAAAAAAAGTTGTCCTACCCTCTATTCCTCTAATAGTGCTGTGATAGAACAAGATGTTAAAGGAAAAACTTCACTCTTCTGTAAAACTATCAGTGGTATATTTTGCCCTGTACATGCATCAACATTTTGCTCCACTGCCCCATCTCTGTCCCACTTCATGTAAGTCCTGGAAAATTAATAAGGAAAAAATAATGAAAAAGCATTTATTAATCATACAAATCTGCAATATATTTAGTACTACATTTGGTTTATACCATAGCCAAAGTCACATGCTGTTCTTTATGTTTGTTGTTTTACTTTTATTTTATTTTTCTCTTATTAGAAAAAGGTTTTTCTTTAATTGTTGAATTGTTACTTTTGGCATCCCACCTTAAAAGTGGAAGGGGATACACAGGTCCATAGACACTTGTAGTTTAGAAGGAACAGATATAGTCAGAGGGTCTACAAAGACTTACGGAGTTTTATTGGTAAATTAAACATTTGACATGGAAATTGAGATAACTTTTCTTATAGTATAAGCACACAGCAATGGGTTTTCAAGAAGGGTGAAAGAGGGTGAAAGAGAAGGGAGAGAGGTTAGCAAGAAGGAAAGAAGAAGAAATGGAAGAAAGGGAAGGTCATCAGTCATAGCTCCAATGTTGATCCAGATGATACGGAGTTCAGGGTCCCCATGAGATAAATTTCTTGTTATGCAAATTAGCTGCCACACACAATTAATTCTTCTAGACTTTTTGGGAAATGGGTTGGAGGCTTCAGGGGCCGTTATCTGCCCTCTACTTTTTCACTCTTTCGACAGACAGTCCATGGTGGCTTTTTGATTCATTCCTGTGGTTGCATTGCACCACACTGCACTTGTCTACAGGAGCCGGAAAAAGCACATCAATCACAGAGAAGTGCAGTCCTACCTCTGCACTACCTCCTTCTTCAGCCACATCCTGTTCATCATCTCAGTGGATTCTTGTCAACAATCCTGTCTGGGTCTACAGCTATCTGGCTGTCTGTGTTTGAAGCATACATATTTTCCTCTTACCATGTGAGCAACTACATTGCTCACTGATGATGGAACAGTTGAGGTTTACCAACTGTTCAGCAGCAACAACGAAACTCACCAATAAGAGCACTGGAATCAAAACTCCTTTCCATCATTTGATCTAGCTACCACTACTATAAAGAGCTTCAAATTAGTCATCCTTTTACTGAATTTTGTCAAACAAGTAGACAAAATGCCATTCTTCATGTCAAAACCAAGTCACATAAGCACAGTCTCACTAATAAAAATAGCCCTTTCTACTAGAGTCAAGATTTTGGAAAAGTAAATTAATAAGAAAATTCAAATCATGAAGGGTACAAATTATGCTTAATATCAAATATTTTAGGAATAAGGAATTTATAAATAATTGAACCGCTTATAGCAATACAAAGGTTAATGCAGCTGGAAATGTTAAACTGGACATTAAAAAAATGGAAAAGAGAGAGCATTTTTACAGCATTAATTTCCTGAAGCTGCAACAGAATGGACAATGTCAAAAGGCTTTAACATAGTTTTCTTCATTCTGTTATGATGAAAATCAAACATTTAGTTTCATCTTCCTCTTCCTTACATGTATCATACTGCCTGGAGTTAATGAAATTTCTCTGGGGTAAAACTAGGAACACAGTAAGTATTATCAAGATGTTAATGGTTCACATAAACTGGTATAATGGTGCGAAAAGAAATACAAGGCAGGTAAGAAACATTAATTTTGAATTGTAGGTACTTGCATACAAAACCTTGAAACCATTTTCTCATCTTATTTCCTTGCACCTTCCTTCATTATTCCCTGGCCTTGTCTTTCTAACTAGGCTGTTTCTCTTTGATAGAGTTGTATATTCACAAGTAGAATTTCTACTCTACGCCACGCAGACCACTGATGGCCTCTGCCCTGGGCAGCAGAGAGCTCTTTCACCACTGGATGTGCTTGGCCCAGCTGGGAATCCAGCATCTTTTTATAATGTCTCCACTACAAACTCTGCCAGCTGCACTGTCAACACACAGGGACATACTTCTTTCCCCCACAAAGGACTGTTTTTCAAAAATATTTTTGACTTTCTGTATTAGACTTATGGCCTAAGCCTGAAAAGGCTTTTCTAGTCATGTAACCTCAGGACAATCTCTTTGACGTGCTCTGTATCTAAAGCCAAAGAGCATTTGTCAGCTGGCTTTTTGTCATCCTCTCATTTTCCTTCTCTAATCTATTACTAAAGTGTGAGGTTAGTTACTGCACAATTTTTCTGATGTGTTTTTGGGGTTTTTTTTTCCAGATCATGTACATTAATCTAATCAGTTAGAGCTGGTCAGATGTAGTCAAGGTCTTCTTTGTCAGGGAAGTGCTTTAGGGTAAGCTTCACCCTGTGACTCTGTGACATTTTAATTGGACCTTATGTCCAGAGATGAATTTGTTTTTGAAACCTACTGAAAAAAAAGGAGTACATAAATGAATGTCTTTTGATATTTATACATATAATTTACCCAGAGTACTTTTTCATAATATTTTCTCTATTCTATTCTTCAAATAATATTTAAAATCAGGAAGTTTTATTCTGTATTTTTTATCTGTTATGAATTCTCTCAAGTATTTTTAGCCTGAATTATTTGGGGTTTATGTGAATAAATATTCAGAGAAGAGTGGTGCAATGTTAAATGTGGATAAACCTCCTCTAAAATTAAGTTTCTATACTTCACTTTCTGTATTTGCCTTAAACAAATCTCCCATCTTATTCTCACAAACACTCTGCTAGACATTTTTTCAAATAAAAGAATCACATTTTGATTAGGACTTATGGCACTCACTGATCATGCAGTATGAGCAGTGAAAATAGGCTACTTCCTGCTACTCACTAATAAGTCTTTAAAATCCTATGGTTAATTTCAAAACAACAGATGTAAGTATGATGATATAAACAACAGCTGGCATTTTGAAAAGGTGTGCTATTTGTCAAATTTTATCCATTGTGAAGTGTGCATTTTGCATACATTGAAAGTTTATTTCCACAATTATTTCTTGAAATTAAAATATTTTCTGGCATTATCACTAGATAGATAGATAGATAGATGATAGATAAAATAAAAAGGGATATTTCTTCTAATATATATAGTGTGTGTGTATATAAATATATATTCGAAATTAAACTATAATTAACTGGTAACTTTAAAATAGCCAGCAAGCAAATTCTCTGAGGATTGAAAGATAAAATGGAAACAAGTACTATATTATTACAGAAAAATGTCTAAATTCTACATTCTGCTTGTGCTGCCTGTTCTGTATTATATCATCCTGAACAGAGAAGAAATAGCAGCAGAATCTACTCTAGTTAAGCTACAAATATAATTATGCCATAGCTTTCCGTACTTAAAGTGAGTAAGTGCTCCAGAGTACATTCATAAATACAGATGGTGTTATATTAAGGAAGGAAAGGGGAAGCAACCTTCAAGAATATGATTTGTTTTCTACAAACAAATCTTAATAACTTAAAATAGATATCAAAGACTCAGTTAATGCAGAGGTGTCAGCAAGTGGCTTGGTACAACAAGAATAAAATATGCAGTTAGGTAAATCACTACATCAAGCACTACATCATGCACATTTGAAGTCACAGACAGAAGGTGTCTCTTTAACAAATGGCAGGTAGGACCATACAGATATGCTTTGCCTCACTTATTTCTCTCATCTTGATTGCAGCAGAGGATCTCCAGCACCAACTCACAAGTTATGGTAGTGTGACCAGTTGATGTGATGGCAAATACTCAAATAGGAACTCTTAAAGAACAGTGATGTGATCTACAGGATAAGGTTAGCTTCTGAAGAGATAAAAAATAAGCTAAAACCATGAGACCTGAGGAAATCTGTGCTGGAGGAGAATTTTAGAGTGCCAACAATACTGATGCTCTCAAATTTTTATAAACAAGGATGTTTATACTTACTAATAAACCTTTTAATATATCATCACTTGTGTTCATTTGGGTTCACTATATATAATATATAATTTCTTGGGTTCTTCTGTCAAAATTATTGCCAACTTACATGCAGATCTCCTTCTAAAGGATTTTTGGCTTTAGAGGGAGCTGAAAGAAGACTTGTTTCCCCCCTATTATTACAAAGAAGAATAATGGACAAACAACACAGACTGTAGTGAATTGTAACTTTTCACTTTATTCAGAATCATTACCCATGGACTTTCAAAGAGGTATTCAATGAAATTGCTAGGAAACTAAATGCCAGAGAATTAAAATATATGCTATTATATGGAGATATCTGAAAGTGCCAGACGCTAACTTCTGCCACTGAAACAATGCAGAAAGATTCATCAGTAAAGTGCCTGAACAATTTGTTCATCAGTTTAGAGGAACTGACTGGTTCAAATATTACATCTCATTGGGTTACATTGTCTTTTGTATGTCCAGGTTCCTCAGGGGGCTTCAAGTCTTATCTCCCTCAATGAAAAGGCCTTTGCTCCCCCAGTCACTGCCTTGAGATTGGAGTACTTAAGAGAAGACAAATTGCCAGGGAAAACAGGCAAAAAGTCTTTTCCATGCTTGTTTTCACTAGTTCTCCTGTCTTAATTATTATGAAGAATACATCTTCCTTTACTGAGAAATATATTTGCAGAAACACATCTTCTTAATCTTCTCGTATTTTGCCAAATTCCACTCCAACTTATTCCTAGCTTTGCTGACCCTGTCCCTACATAGCTTCAGAGTCCCACTATTTTTCCTAGAACATATATCTCTGATTCCTTTGCCTTTGCACCTCCTTCTTATACTCTAGTTTGTCCAGGTGGTCAACCATGCTGGTCTCCTACCTTCCCTACCTGATTTTTTACATGGGGTAATCAAAGACTTCCCAAGATCTTAAAAAAATGTACTTAAATTACCTGCCAGCTCTGTTCTGCTCCTTTATCCTTGAGGGCAGTCTTCCCAGGGAAGTTCCAGCCAATATATACTACATGTTCATCAGTGTCTTGTTGAGGAAGAGGCAGCCAGCTGTCCACACAGAACAAAAGCTGGTGCATAATAATTAGATCAGTAGTAAGTGAAATTCAATGTGTGTGTGTAGTTCTGCATTTGTTGCTGAAGCAGTGAACATGCCCTTCTAAAATGTGGACACTGTCTCGTCACTAACTCCTTCCAACCCTGAAGGACATCTTAGATCCAGTTTTTAATGCCAATCCCTTTTGATCACACTGTGTAGCAGTACTGTTGTCACTAAGAACATTACAGCATATTCTGACTTTGAATTCAGGTGTGTACTATGGGAGATAATGGATTATATGGTGAACATCTACAGGCCTCCAGGCATGTTATACCTGGAAAGACTTTAAACCATATTTGAAAAACACTGATCTACGCAACTGCTTTATCTTCACTGTATTTAATAGGTATGTAGCTAGTAGATAATGGGAATCTAACAGTATTTATCTCTGTATTAGACCTGTTAAAGCTCTGTGATAAAAGACTGTGGAACTCTTCCCTTTATGAGAGACCAAAGGATATCTTGTACAGTAGTCTTTCTTGTGAGTTTTACATTGTTGAAGATTTTTTTGCTTAATCCTATAAGGTAAAAAGATCAAATGCTACATTTAGTAACTTTAACAATCACAGACCTTAATCCATTCCACTCTGATGGCAGTGCTGCAAGGAAAGGAATTTTTTCTTTATTTTTGGACATTTCCAATATACCATGACACAATATTCAGATACAAAATTAAGAAAGAAATTGAATGACATTTCTTCATTTTCTACTTGTCAATTTCTTCACATAAGTATTTTTTTCCTTTTATAACTGCCCTTTTGTTTTTAGAATATTCTATGTATTTTTCATTTTTGTGAGTCAACATTACTGTTGAAAGGAGGAAGGGGAGCTAAAGGGATTTCTGAATTTATTTGCCTATGATTGCAAATGTTATCTTTAAAAGGCTTCCTTAGGGTCCAAGAATTTCCAAAGCCTCCTAAGTGTAAGAGATCTTCCAAGACTGCAGAGTAAATATACAGTTTGCTCACATCTTACTGGTGAAACATCTTCTATTTGGAAGTGGAAAATATGGGTGAAATTCATCTTTAGGTGCTTAAAAACATTGAGCTTCCAATGAATTTGTTTGAAAACAAAACAAACAAGCAAACAAACAAAAGAAGCAGAACACTTACATAATAATACATATGTTAATAATAGTGTTTATAAGAATAATAATTGCAGTTACAGAGGCAGAGAGAGTAACAGAACCCGAGAGGAACAAGTGATGCATAATATAACTGCTCATCAACCAAGCAATTCCCAGATCATTCCCAAGCAGCAGTCAGTCCCTCCCAGTCAACTCCCCCAGTTTATTTGCTGGACATGACATTCAGTGGCATTGAATATCCCTTTGGTCAGTTCATCTCTCCTGCACTGACTGTGGTCCCTCCCATCCTTATGTGCAATTCCTCACTGGCAGAGCAAGGTAAACCGAAAAGTCCTTGATTTAGGAAAAGCATTCTCTAGAAATAGACAAAATATTGGTTTCATATTATTGTCATACTAAATACAAAAACACAGCACTGTACCAGCTGCTAAGCAGAAAATTAATTCTATCCCAGCTGAAATAAGGATAGGCAATTTCCCTGACCTGGGTGCAGCATGTGGGTGCAGCATGTTGGTGCAGCACGTTGCACTCAGCCATGTTGAACTTCCAGCTCCTCAAGGGTGGGCACAGGTTGTTCAAAGACCACTTCTGTAACTGCTTTTTTGTAAGTGTATTCTCCAAATAACAATGTCTAAGCCATTATACATCTTTCATTTGGTGGTACTTCATAGACCACACAGAATACACACAGAAAAATATTCACTTTTCCCTGAGAAGTTTAACTTTTTAAGGAAGTGTCAGAACTATTCTTGCATTGAATAGCAGCTGATGTTATTACATTATACTATACTATATTATATTATATTATATTATATTATATTATATTGACAATCTATTATATAGAGTGATGTTAATATATCTATTATATTAGCTAGAAAAATTATTATTTGTAATTTCGCAGTGGAATTTGGATTTAGAGGATAAACAAAAAGAATTTGGAGCTGAATATGTTTGAAGTGTTTCTCCAAGCCATACTTGACCTTTTCCTGTTTACTGATGTGTAAAGGATGAAGACTTCTGTTATTAGAATCGATTTCAGTACATATCTTATCTCAAATATCAACTGTCCATGATATATTCTTTTGGTTCAGGAATTTATAGCCTGTGTCACCATATTTTCTTTTAATAGCTTCTTCAATAAATGTGAAGTTACCCAAATATCATATCTGAACTATGCAGTAAACTGTTCAGATTCTACTTCAGCTTTTTTCATCCAGCATAAATGGAGGGTTGAAGTGGCTTCCACACAGCATTGGACTAATGAACTGTATTTTTCTTTGAAACAGAGGAAAAATAATTATACTCTAAGAAACAGTTATCTAAATCTCAAGTGGAAGGAGTAAACACATGGGTAGTTGTTACTGTATTTTAGATAACATGCAGTGTTTTCAAGACAGGATTTATCTTCTATTTATGCATATATACATACTTGCTTCTATCTCTAGCAGCATACAAAAGTCTATTAAAAGTAATTCCACTTTATTTTTAAATATGTCTAAAATACAAGCCATATAAATTAATATTTATATTCATGAAAATGTTTATATTCTGATATATGCACAGATGCCCTTAACTTTACACATAGGTATATATTTTATATGTAAATACATTTGATATATGTACATTATATTCATAGGTGTTATTACAGAAAACTGAATGAGCTCCTTAAAAACTCATGCTTCTCTCTGAGCAGTGCTGTTGTCCTAGAATGCCTTGAAAATAGATCAAAAGATTTTCCACGTGAGACATGAAGTAAGAGATAAAAGGATATTCAAAAGAAAATCCAAACCATTTCAAGGGGAGGGGGAAATAGTACTCCAAGCATTTGAAAAGAAAACTGATTCTGAATAAAATAGCTATGAAATGTATGCATTTGGATCTTTCAAAATAACATAAATAGCTCAGGAAGGGATGAAAAGCTTAAACTTTATTCTGACCTGATAAGCATCAGATTGGGAAATTCAGCCTGAGTGCTACTCTTAATGCTAGAATCTCACTACTCATTTGTTTTGTTTCACCAAAATGCCCAGAGAAAGATCTTTGGGAAGAATAAATACTTTGGAAGCAGTCATTTCACATCTGTGCCTATACAGTAAAGGTATGAGATTTAACAGCATAAGCAACAGCAGGAGTTAGCTCAGATAAAAAAGATATTGTTCCAAGGACAGGAGCAAGTCAGTATGATGGGTACGAACAAAACTTTACCTGAGGAACACATCTGGAAATAAATGAAGATTTTCTCAGCCAAAATTCACTAAAAAGGTCAGGCCAGCACAGATAAAAACAGAAAGAGAAGCACTGTATGCCCTTTCATTTCTTAATATGTCTTTGGTCTCAGGGGCAACTCCAAATGAACTTAACCAAGAGAAACCACAGCTTTCTGGATGCAATATTATCAAGGAATAAAGAAAATAAGCACAAAAGCACCTTCAGAAATCAAGCAGGACCTTTTTGAGTGTCTTGAATTGGTAATCACTGTCATTATTTTAGGTCTTGTAAATATTTTAGTACTGAGTGATAAAAAAATTTACTTTTTCTTTGACTCAGTAGTCCAGCACCATTTTAATTTACTGTTTTGTATTTATCAGTGTGTCCATCACCTTTAATTTAATTACAATGAAGAAGCAATAAAAAAACCCACCAAAATAAATCCATATTACCAAGCCTTGGCATCAGCAGTGCTCCTGCTGCATGCTTTAAGCTAATTACTTCCTGATTATGTGGAGAATACTGACTAGTACAGTATGGTGTGAAATAGCTGTTCTATCACTATCTTATTCAGCTTGCATAGTAACTATGTTTCACAACGAGAAATTAGAAAGTTAGTTTCCCCTCACTAGTATGTCGATTAATTTTTAAATAATTTCTTAATTTGATTAGAAAATATAAAAAGAAAACTGAAAGGTGAATGAAAGACAAAAATGAAAGGGATAAGACAATATGTAGTTTCTCTTCCAAGCAACTATAAAATTATAAACAGAGATATACGTGATAGCAGATGCAGAATAATGTATATCTCATTGAGAGCTCCTAACAAAAGCTTTCTTCAAAGTGTGCACCATTAATTTTATTGCAAAATTTTAAGGATAATGCTGTAATAATCCCCAAAGTAAACACTACCGAACCATAAAAATCTGCAAATTACAGTTCCATTCAGTTTAGATCCAACTATGATTAGAGTGTTAAGGGTTAATTTTCTCTCTTATTTTCTGTGTTTGTCCCTTGTTCCAATAATATGGTCTAAAGATATTAAATAAAATTTTTAACATAGTCATTAACGTTTTAAGTGTTGCCTATTTTTAAAATATGCATGGAATTCTTGTATCCTCTCTTTTCAGTGCATTATTGTGTCAAGATTTGTTTTAGTAACTACAAAGAGGTAGAACATGGTTCCTAAAATTAAATGCTCTTGCTTCAATAGTGGTTCTTTTCTTATCAAATAATAGGCAAGAGCTTCTCCAGGAGCTCTTTGGAATGATCCCTGAGAACTCAGTGGAAAGAGTCAACCTTCATGCAAATCTTACTCTAGCAGTGATTAAATGCTCTTAGCTGCTGAAATACAAAAGTAGACAACCATAAATCCTTTATTTTTTTCTTTAATTTGGATGTTTTCCTAAACAGCAGGTAGATGGCCTCAATCTGCCAGGTGTGGAATCAGAGGGAACTATCTAATATAAACGGAATTATCTGACGATAATTTAATTCCAGTTTCTAATCCCTCTGTACTTTAGACAAATACATGTATATCTTATCTAATTAGTGATTCTGATCCTGACTGTTTAACATTTTGCTGCTTTGTATATGTTCTTATGTGACATAAGTTTTCCCTAATGAGACACCCCACAAAATAATGTCAGGTTATAATGAGATTCATTCTCTGATGTTAGCGATTGAATCAGCTTTCCAATATTTTAAACATATTTTTTTCATTCTCCTGCTGAGCAAGAATATCTATTTCATATCTATTTACTTCAGACACATCTTCAAAAGATGGAGTTTTTGCAATACTTTGGTCACCCTCTGTATGAATGAAAAGACAACAAGCTTGACCTTTAGTGGATTTCAGGTCTCAGAGGAAGATTTCTGTAGAATAGTAAGGAGTCAGAAAAATATCAGATATCTGAAAGAGAGCGCTAGCAAAATGTGAAAAGAAAAAGGACAAGTTTATAATAGAATGACAGTAAGTGGAGTGTTAAATATTTCAAAGCTCTATTTTTCTATTTTTTTTCACGTATTTCTAGAGTTGTAAAAAGATTACATTTTCATATAGTTTTTCAAAAACACCTTGGCTACTAATGCTTCTTGATGTATTCGTGGTTTAGCCATTTTACTTACACTGATCAGAACTGTCTAGCCCCCACTTTTTGTGAGGAATTAATTTCAAGTAACTTTTTTGCATATTACATTTATGCATATTCCTTTGCAAAATTCCCCTACACTAGAGGAAAAAAAGTAATTTTCTAAAATATTTGCAACACTAAACAAAGATTGCTATTAAATTGACTTTTTTTTTTTGTGAGGTAAGTACAGCAGACAAACTAATGACAAATTTGAGTAATTTTTATTTCATTAGTTTTATTTAAGTATCAGAAATATGCAAAGTACTAACAGTTTCTAAATATGCATTATTTGAAGTGAGAGGTTCTGTTCAGAGCAGATTGGCCAAGGCTTCATTTAATAATATTAAATAATATTTTTTGTCCATTGAAAAGAGGGAGATGTTCTTAAACCTCAGTGTGGGAGATTTCCTCAAGCCTTAGTGATGATTTGTCTGTTGGTGTCCCAGGAAAGCCAAGACCCCTGTTCCCAACCAGTCTGTCAGTGTGCCATTAGAGGGCCCCTCATGGAACAGTCTGCTGCATCAGATAGTGTCTTGACTGACTTTTTCAAGGACACACCAACAGCACAAGGGAGACCTTTCAGCAGGTCTTCCCACTTTATGATCCCTTAGTGAGTCTTCCACTTTTATTCAAATATGTTACTGTTGGCAACTGCCAGCACTCATGAGGGACTCACACCAATAGTTTATGGAATGACTCTACTATTATAAGATTGTGACACTTAATTAAGGATATTTCTTTGTTCAGACATTCATTTAGCTGATGTTCCATTGCAAAGCAGACTTGTTTCTTTCATGAGCCTGATTAGATTTTTTTTAACAGGCAAACAACATTTCTGACATAATAATGTTGTCTTTTTGAGCAACTTGCAGTAACTCACTTAACAGAGTGCCTGGTGACACTGTACAATGCCAGAAACTTGTTACATTCCTACAGTCATTGCAGTGGCAAGCACAGAGTTTGTTAACAGCAAGTGCTGAAAGCACTTCTAGTGGGAAGGAGTGATTCTGCTTGAGAGGCATGAAAAGCAGTTTTGTGTGAGGAAAGAACAGAAGTTGGACTGGAATCCCGATCCGATCCATGGGAATGCAGTCCTCTCAATGCAATAGAGTGCTTCCTACCAAATTGTTCAGAAGTATTTGGTGGGGTCAATTCATGAAATCTAGCAGCAGTGTGACATATTGACAGGTTGTGCCCTCTAGAGAGGGCATATGAAAAGTATGTAGAGAAAACACACTTCAGAATGAAAACAGAGAATTGCAGAAGAATGCTTCAATGGATTATTTGTATGCTTTAATGCATGGTTAAGACCGTGGCTGAATAATGTTCTTTACAAATGTGTCCATAAAGAGAAGCTGAATATAGCCGAGTTTATGAATAGGAAAAAACCCCTTGGCATTGCTATAATATGGGTGGTCCACTCAGAAGAAAAAAGAAAATTAATAATACTCATTTAACTTTCATAAAAGAAAAATCAATTCCCTCACATATTCTCATATTTAGAGTCCAATGTCATTTTTCAGCTGATATTTTATGTTAACTTAGCACCTTGAAAAATTACTGTTGTGTTAGGAGATTGAGTAAAAAGAAGTTTAGCCTTTCACTTTACTGTACAATCTGTTTTACATGGGACACAGAATTCAAATAAGAGAAAATTATTTTCATTTATTTTACCAAACTTTGTGACACTCTGAACATCTTTACAAAATCCTAAAATTTTTATGTTGTCTTTGCAAAGTGGCTTAGATCACCTCTTGATACTTCTATTTTCTCACAGTTCTGAAAGCTTTCTCAGTGTTGTTAAACACAAATTAATAGCTCATAGCAGAACAATTCAAATAAGCGAGAAAATAGTCCAGATTGTGTAAGATTAAATGCAGTCTACATATAAAAAATAGTTGGTTATCTCCAATAGAAGCTTTGATTATCTCATAGAGTGAGTTCTAAAAGAAATATGAATTCTTGAAAGGGCAAAAACTGAACCAAGGTCTGAATACTTGGGTAACTTTTTTGTCTGTTCTTATCACCTCAAACATAAAGAATAGACAACTTTAACTCTTTTGGAATGGGTTGATTAACTATTTTACTTTTTTTTTTGTTTGTTTGTTTGGGGTTTTTTGGTTTTTTTGTTTTGGTTTGGTTTTTTGTGAGTGTGTGTGTGTGTGTTTTGTTTTCTTCTAAGGTATTGATGAAAGAAAATAATTGATTTGTTTCCATGTATGAAGTTTATTTTTATGCACAGAACCAGTTAAGATGATGCATTTATACTAAAACTTTTTAATTTTGGCTAATATGGCACACCATCAACAGAAGACAGTACTCAGGTTGGGTTCGTATATTAGTAGGAATTCCTGTACTCTTAAATTTAGTTGAAGATGAATCTGAGAATGAATCCTAACATGGAGAGCCAGAGAACTTGTTTTAGATAAGCTTGGGATTTATGCCTTTTGTTGTTTACCTACATTATATAGTCTATATTATATAAGTGTCTCTTTAAAGGATACTCACTGGCTCATAATTTTCATTCAGAAAATCTTTGCCCTCATCTTCTTCAAAGACATATCTGTCTATGCAGAATAGTAAATTCCCTCAGTGAAATAAATTGTTAGATTTTATGCTTTGGCAAAAAATGACAAAAGTTCTAATTACCCAATCACCTTCTGAAAATATGACATCCTATACTGGCAGGTTACATTGATTCATTTCACATAAAACATTTGCAAAATCTGGTTCTTCTTAGATCATTTAAAAATTATGACAAAGGCAAAAAGGAAAAATTCAGAGCAGGATCTCCTGGGATGTAACCTGGATAATGTAATTTCAGTCTGGTTTCAGCGGGAGACACATTCTTATTTGCCATTCACATTGGTCTCTTTTTTTTTTTCCTTTTTTCCCACATTCTACAAAAGAGCTTCTTTTTAATTTCTTGCTGTAGCCAGTAAATTGGAAATTTCCAGTAAGAATATTTGCATTTTAGGAATAATAGTTAAAGATCTACTCATATGGATAATCAGTGCCTACAGGTGTTTTCACGGAGAGTTTTCTTTTCAAAGAATGGCTCTAATTAGCTCTAGTATATATAAGAATTGTTTATGAAGATGCTAAAGGAAAATAAACATTTCACAGGTTCTAAAGATGTTTAGAGAAAATTAAAAAAAAATATATAGTGACTGGAATATGACATTAACTGAATGGTCAAGGAATATTTATTCCTTTATTTCTATGATTCTTCTTCTCTTTCATGAGAAAACCATGAGTGTAAGAGCCAAACAATCATCACTCCACAGCTTTGTGGTCCTGTATATCTCCTTTTTTTGGAGCACAACAGTTTGCCAGAAGAATGTAATATGATTCCAATAGGATAAATCATTGTTGCTACAAAGCAAAGGTAAGAGATGAATGACAATTCCATTTCTCTTAAAAGGAAAGGATGTGACTGTAAAAGAAACTTAGTTAGTGACTGTTTTGGCTTGATGTCACAAAAAGACGACACAGGTTGATGTTCCAGACTAAGAAATCATATTAAGAATTAAGATTCCAGATAGAAAAATGCCTCCCAAAATGCTTCTAAAAGCAGTCTTGCAGCAAAGGGATAAACTGTAGCACATTGTTTTTATTTGCAGTTGGCTGTCATGTCCAGATGCCTGGTCTGAACCGGATGTTTATCTAGATGGAAAAATATGTTCTTGATATGCAGTCAGTTCATGACAAACCACCTAAGCAACTGTAGCCCTTTTCCTTCATAGGAAACATATAGTTCACTTTTCCTTTTTTTACAACATCCTCTACAAGGAATGCATTGTCCTCCATAGGACAGAATCAGGTGAGTTTTGATGGAGCAGTTTCAGAAATAAATTTAGTCCTCAAAATGTCATGATGAGATGTTCTTGACTGACACAGAAATGGAAATAAGACCTGAGGGGAAAAGATTAAACGTCCCCTCTGAAATAAAGCTAGGTAGTTATTTGATGCACTGATATGCAGGCATACTTACCATTTACAAAGAAAAAGCCCTTTGGAATTAATTTTCACGCAAACAACAGAATAACCAATTGACTAAAAAACAAAATAGAAGTATCTTTCAGTTCAGTGGAGAGAAAACCATACTCTTTCTAAATTAGAATCTACTAAAAAGACTAAATTTAATTTTAATCTACTAAAAATGTTATTAAATTAGATACAGCATGTATATTGATGTCTGCAAATTTCTTTAGAGGGCTTCACCCTGCAAACGTGAAGAACACTTAATGGTCATTTCCAATGCAGAACCAGTCTTTTGACTTTGTATATCAGCTGGTGAAAATAGGTGAAGACAAATACAAAATGTAGTGAAGTGTATCGAGAAGGTGTTCAACTAGGAAAAAAGTCATCAACTATCTATTATTCTGCAGGTGCCAAATTCCCAACAGCTGAAACCAAATCCAAGTGAGTGTTTTCACAATTATAGAAGAAACATTTATCTCATTGCAGTAGAGTAGAAGTCCAAAATATAAAAGCACAAAGAAAACAAATTCAGAAATACCAATTTTCTGAAGGTTTTCCTCTATTGCATCTGTTGAGGCATGACAGAAGGGCATGGCTCATGATCTTCTAAAGATAAGTTCTAAAGTCACATATTCTTCTTCAGCAGCCCAGGATCTGCCAGCTCCTGCCCACCTGGTGGAGCCCAGCCCGGTGCTCAGGGACCCAGCTGGGCTCCCAGCCTGCAGACACAGCTGCCACTTTCTCTGCAGTTTCAAAGTATCCAAGCTGAGTACATATCTCAGCAACGGGGACACAATTACCGACACACACAGACCCAGACACAGATTTACCAAGGACATTAACATGGCTCGTCGCACAGCCTGACAGACCTTCAGACACCCCTATGGACAGGGGAAAGGTCTCACATCAGACACAAGTGCAGCCAGCCACCTCCCATCTCTTCTTTGGCTGCTGCACACAGCAGCTCCTGAGTGAAGGCACACATGCACTCTCTGCTCACAGGCACAAACACTAGTGGATGTCACAAGTACTATCATGATCAAGTTTTATGTCTCTTTGTGTTTGTTCCTCTTGTTTACCACATCCTCCTAAACTGACAAGGCTGTTAGTAAGATAATGTTACTGTAAAAATAAACATTCTCACACTCTACCAGTTAATGCATCTAACCAGGTTTGTTCTCATCACTAACTCTATTTCCATCTCTTGGCCAATTTTATGCTTCTGTATTGTCTTGCTTATTGTTTTCTCTATTCCATTTTCCACTGAAAACATCCTTGCCCATTTAGAAAGTCTTTGATCAGATACACTCAAAGGAAGAGTCAATGTCCTTCTACACACCCTTATGGCATAAAATAACAGTGTACAAAATCCATCAGTATGAAAGTACAACTAAATATCTGAATGTACCTGCTTTCCTGCACACTAGATATGATGTAGCTTATCTATTCACTCAGAGACCTAGAGGAGAGGAGACAGGATACAGTAAATTTATATCATATTATATAACTCTCCTGATTTAAGAAATGAAGACAATTTCATTACATTTTTCATAGGTGGAATTATATTAAACAAAAACTACTGCTCTTTCAGCACGTGAAAAAATTACACATGGCATATATCAAAATGGAATACATGTGCTCACTAGCTGTCCTGGGTTGTAGTTTAGGATGTATTCTATCACCATCTTCAGTTAATGGCCCATCAATACCTTGCCATGACTCACAGATAACTCCCTCCGGGAGTTATCTCTCTTCAGTGGGCCATCAAGGACCCCCTGCATGACTCATCATCCCATTGTGAGATGCTCCGCCCAGGGGGAAGAGCCAAGCATTCTCACCTGGATATAATGTGAAGTTTGGGACAGTACAGGCAGCCCTCACCCACTGGATTCCCAGAGGACCAGAGCTACCAGACCTTTTTACAGGATCACTCCTTCAGGAAGACCACCTCACCTGGACAGCTTCCATCACCCTGCTCAGACTGTATTCTGACTCTGTCAGTGGCCTTTTTTTGTATTATTCTATTCTATTCTATTCTATTCTATTCTATTCTATTCTATTCTATTCTATTCTCCTTTTCTTCTCGTTAAATTGTATTTCTGACTTGAAGCCTCTCACTCAGTTTGTTTTCAAACCACAACACTAGCCCACAGGCTTGATGTGCTTCAGATTGGATAATCTGAAGTTCACTCTTGGATTCATCATCAATGAAGCAAATCAAGTAGGGGCCATATTTCATGAGGCTTCCTTTAGTAAATATTGCGAGAAGAAAAATATTCAATAAATTGTTTTTATTTCTTACAATACAACATTTTCAAGTTCAAGTGGTCTTATTCTTATGGACAAGGTTTTGTTAATAAGAAAGGGAAGAACCAAGGCAGCAGTTTGGCTGATCTTTAATTTAAGAGGGAGAGGATTTTATCAAATTTTTACCTGATTTTGCATTAGCTGATGTGAGAAGAAGAATTTGTCATGAGGCTTCTTGGTTGTATCAGTTTACTAGTATGCATTTCTTACAAAATAATAGAAATAGAAACTATGTTGATAATCACTTCTTTCTGTGTAGCTTATGCTGACAAGAATCCACTCCACATATATGTTAAGTCTCATTCCTTTTCATGAACATTCATACATTCTTTTTTACAGAATGTCAGATTTTATTTTCCACCACTCAGTTCTATAAATGTTCTATGAACCACTGTTGAAAACTAACAAAGTATTAAGTTAGCATCAGATAAAGAGATTTGACACAATTGATTCTGCAGTTCTATTAGCCTTACTCTAATGTTATACTATCACATTTAATCTTCATCCTTCTTTCTTCAGATCAAGTAATCTAAACCATTCCATCATTTCACTGAATAAAATCCTTTACTCCATCGTCCTCACCAATGAAGATTTGATTTATTATCTAAATTTTGCCTAGTTCTGAAATACCACCTTAAAATGTTACTGACAGTATTTAATGTATGGATGAATTATTGAAATAATAATGAAATTGTAACATTTTCTATATTACAGAATGACATTTTTCTCTTTTTTAATGGTGTCAACATCCTGTTCATGCTTTCAATCAATGTTGTTTTCTCAATAGGGTTTTTCAATGGGCTATTGTGGTGCCTCCATTTTCTCTCTAAAGGATACAATCCCATCATTATGTCTGAATGATTTAACTTCTTAGTGCCAATGTGCAAAGACTGCTGGCTCCTGTTATTGTAAGTGACCTCTTTCAGTGCAGAGCAATTAATTTATTTGTAAAGCATATTTTATTCAATTTTACTATGTTTTTTGAATGGTGGCACTATGCATCAGAAAGAAATTAAAACATTGATGCTTAGCTGTTCCAATATCTCAATTTAAAATTTAAGAAAAAAATAACTATTCATGTTAGTTGATATTCAGATATTCTTTAATGTAGAATTACAGTCTTAGAGATGCAGTTGTAATTCTGCTCTAATTTAGTTTTCTCACCAGGCCATAGAACAAAACTGAGCCAAATAACTTCTGAACAAATAAAAGTACATATAAGAACACACATATATTTAATTCTGTCATGAATGCTCATGCATGAATAGATGTGCATAATTCCATCTTGTATTTGTAACCAATTAATTTCTCTGCATACAAAGGAAAGTGAAATAATCCATTGATTAAGACAGTAACAAAAAATATGTATATCTTTTTTGACTTTACCACTGATGAAATGTAAAGTATTTTTTGTTCTCTCTAGCTTACAAAAGTCTCATCTACATTTTAAAAATAAATATTAAAGAATTATTTAAAACATTTCTGGTTTATGTCAGAGCATTAAAACTGATATTTTTCTGATATATTAACTTGAGAAAACAGGTGAATAAAATTGTAAATAATTTTGAGATTGCCCAATGACTTTCTATTATTTTGTTTAAGTCCTACCTAAATTCATTAAGGTGTGTTCAATTCAGCTACAATCAAGAATGAGAGCAAAGTAGTAGTTCTTAAAAAATGCATTTAAAAGTAGATCATAAATAACTTTTGTTTAAAATTAAAAAAAAAAAAAAGGTAGAGAAAATAATAAACACTTAGGATATCGAAATAACCTGCATGAAAAGCTGTTTTTCATTAAGTATCATTAATCTACTCAGTTACATGTTTGGAATAAATCAAAAAGCTATATCAAAAGTTAAATTTATAGCATATTTATGAATGTTAATAAATGTTAATATAATGGCAATTAAGAAAACAGTTTTATTTTGTTGATCACAGCATGATTGCTTTGATTAAATTAGTAAATCCCACCCCAGTTAAGCTGTATTTGAAACATAAAGATAGACAAAAGTTTTTTTTAAATAGCTGTAGGAATAGAGAATCCCATTTAGACAAAAATTCTGCTGTTAGCTAACAAAGAATTGAAATGAATTTGTTTTTATTAGTGTTTTCGTTTTATGTGAAAAAAAAACTGTTTAAATGTATCAATTCTTATTTTAGAATTTATTGCATTTTATTAAAGTAAATTTGTATCTTTAAATTATTCTCTATTGAAATTATGATTGATTAAATATTCAGACATAGAAACACAAAATCATCAAGTTTGCAAGAGACCTTCAAGATCAAGTAGTCCAACCGTCAATTCAGCACCACCATAATCACCCCTAAACCATATCCCCATGTGCCACATATGGACACGTCTTGAACACTTCCAGCAACTTCACCACCTCCCAGGGCAATTTATTGCAATGTCTGACTATTTTTTCAGTGTTGTTGCTGTTTTGTTTTGTTTTAAATATCTAATCTAAACTTAAGGCCACTTACTCTCATTCTTTCACTTAAGATGCAGCAGAAGAGACCAGCTCTCTGTAACTACCTCCTTTCAGGTAGTTGTAGAGAGCACGAGGTGCCTCTTCTGAGCCCTTCTTTTCCACACTAGACAGCCCCAGCTCCCGCAATCCCTCCTTGTAAGACATGCTTTCTATACCCTTGACCAGCTCTGTTGCTCTTCCCTGGACATGTTCCAGCACCTCAATGCATTTGTAGTGAGGGACCTAAAACCAAACACGCATTTCAGTGCAACCTCACTGGTGCCAAGTTCAGCTAGTCCTGCTGGCCACATTATTCTGGATACAGGCCAGGATGTCATTGGCCTTCTTGGCCACCTGGGAGCACTGCTGGCTCTTGTTCAGCCAGCAGTCAATTAGCAGCCCCAAGTCCCTTTCAACTTAGGAGCTCTCAAGTCACTCTTCCCCAAGACCGTAGCACTGCCTGAGGTTGCTGTGACCTATGTGAAGGACCCAGAACTTTGCCTTGAACCTCACACAGCCGATCTCAGCCCATTGATCCAGCCTGTCCAGATCCCTCTGAAGAACCTTGCTATCATCCAACAGATCAACACTCCCACCAAAGCTGGTGTCACCTGCAAACTTATTGAGATCCTGCTGTTTGACTTTTTTTCAATGATTTGAACTTACTCATTTGAATCATCCATCATGGTGTTGAACAGGACCAGCCCCAGTACTGAGCCCAGTGCAACACTGCCTGTGCCTGGCTGCTTATGGAATTCAGCTCCATGCACCACCACTCTCTGGGCTCAGCCAGACAAGACAGATTTTCATGCAGCAAAGGGTGTACTCATCTAAGCATAAGCAGCCAGTTGCTCCATAAGAATGCTATGGGATATGGTTATCAGACTGTTTACTGAAGTCTGGATAGACATATCCACACACTTTGACACATGTCATAGTCTTTACCTAAGGAGGAAAGTTACCATCTCTCATAGCCTTAAAGCTCTATCTGTTCCTAACGACATCAGCATGCAGAATGCTGAGAAAAAAATTGCCTTACAATGCCTCCTTCCATTCTCTTGCTGGAAAAGAAAAAAATTTCCTAAACCAGCTTCCAAAATTTACTTTTCTTTGAAACTCAGAAACAAAACCCTAATACACCTTATATATTAATTTTTCACTTTATATGAGCAAAATTACAAGTCCAAGTCTAAAAGCAATTATATTTTTCTCTGCCCAACCCAGGAGTCTCAGAATCCTTTTCAAATATATTTTTATCTTTTTTTTTCTTAGTTTCATGTATTAAAAAAATAATTTCATAGCCTATGCCTCCTGAATTTGATCAGTTTCTGGCCATGGTTGATACAGGAAAGACCTAAGTACCTACAGAAAAATTCAAACTTGTTCCTAATTAATCATGTCTGGCCATCTTATGTCACTCCAAGATGTAAATAATACTCGCAATTCTCACACAATTAATGCAAGAGAACACATCTTTTGCTGCAAGTTTTAAAACAAATTGTCCCAGTTTTATATACATACTATATGTGTAGTTGCTTGTGGTTCCAGTACATTCTTCAGTCCTCAGCACCCTCTGTGCTGTGACTTACCAGTCTGGTTTGTGCTTTTAGCCTGTCAAAGAGGAGAGGAGGGGTAGTGCATAAAGAACAGTCTAAGGCCTTAGACATAATTAACTTGTTGAGTATCAAAGCCTGGAAGGCTAGTGAAGACTGCTTACACATTTAACTTTCTCTCAAGTTTCTCAATCTCAAATGTTGTAGATTCTATTACTTTTTTAACATGTACAGTTCTTGCGGTTTTGCTTTAACAATCACTGAATTTAGCCTGGTTCACACAAGGATGGGAAAACAGATTGGACTGGAATTGTCCTTCTCATCACAAGGTTGAAACCTACTGACTTGGGTTCCCTGTTGTTTTAGTTTCCAAAAGTACAAGTGGAGAAGAGTGACATCTTGCATTCTGTCTAGTGGTTAGAGACTGAGGAGTAGGAAGACTTTTGTGAAATTCTCACTTACTGAGAATTGTGGGCAATGCAGGTATTTCTTTTGTGAATTCTGCAGTCAAGAGGTTTTTATCCAAAGGGGTGTTTTTCTTCCTCTGCTAAGCATGAACTTTCAGGGACAAACTCCACAAGGAAGAGAGCTGTTTTTTCACACTGCTGTCACTGGTCTCCTATAAGGTTGTATCTGTTATTTATTGATGTGGTTTCACTCGATGTGTAAAAGCTGTGCAAACCTCACAAAACTCAAAAACAATCTCATAAAATAGATATTTTCTCTACACAAAACAGAGGTTCCTTTTTTAAACTATCTGGATCTCTTTCCAGAGAGCTGGTCTGTTTTCTAGATTGGAAGCCTCTTAATGTCATTGCCTTGCTGGAATTGGAGTTTAGAATGCCCTAATGTATATCCAAATGCAGTGGTATAGATGTGGCCATACTTTCTCCCTTTATTCACAAGCACCTTCACACTAAATAACTAAACAGTAAAATGAAAGTATTTTTCACTTTCTTCCCTAAGGTTCTGTGAAATGCAAATGCTCTTACCAATTTTACACACTTGATTTTCAAAATCCTAAAAATAACAAAAATTTGGTTATCAGCTGCTGGATCTGGAATAAGAGATAAAAAAGATTGGGTTTTTTTTCACTATTTTTCAACATTTACATTCTTGGCACATCTTACAGTGCAATGAGAATTCAAGAATAATTCCATGATCCCCATGCTTTTGAAATAGAATGTACTTACTCAAGATTTGATCCTGTGCTTTTGGAGAGCATTTATCTTATCTGAATCTGAAGAGGTTAGATTTACTGCGAAGACTGAATAATTCATTTCATGGATCATTGAAATCCAATTAAGTTGATTATTCAGATTATTTTAGAATACTTTACACTTTCTTCTCCTAATACGCCTCTCACTAAAAAGTTGTAAATAGCTTTCATCAAGAAATGGGCATGTGTCATTTTTTGAAGAGAAAACTCAAAAAGGTCACCATAAAGATTATTTTTTTAAAACCAAAGGAGATTCTATATATATTTTTAAACACAAATATGAAGGACTAGAGATGAAAGTGTTGTTTGTCATGAACAGATAGAAGGAAATCATATTGGAGAACCTGCAACAAAAAAATAATGTTATTAGCAGATGATTTTTTTCCCCCTGAATATCACCATCAAAGCAATCTGTTGTTTTTTTAGAAAAAAACATGTACAGATGGATGAAGTCACATGGAACATCTATTTTCTAAGCACCCACTCAAAAAATAACAAGGCTGTACCATGAAAATAAGTCACTAAAATTCCAAAATAGTAGTGAGATGATAAAAGGGCTAATGAGGAATAGACAACTACATAAAAATTGAAGGACACAAAAAATTATCTCTAAGAAAATCACTTATTATCCTGTGCATTTCACTGAATATGAAAGCACTACCATCTAGCAATAGAGCAAAAGCAGCAGAATTAAATCAAAGGTAACTTTCTGAAGTTGGAGATATGATGCCTTGACACTACCCCACCATGGTGCAGGGCAAGTGAGGGGCTTTTGGGTCTAAATGGGTCTCATTTGGGTCTAAAGTCAGCTCATCTTCCGTATCTGTGCTTGATCTTAAAGTATCTCCATCTGCTCTTTCCAGATTCCAGACCTCACTCAGGGTTGTAATTAAGGCTATTTCCCTTTGTGTTTTAACCTTTCAGTCTGCTCAGTCATTTTTGGAAACATCATCACTAACAGGTCAGTAAAGCCTGTTGATATCTCCTGATAGATTCTCAGCAGCAGCAGATTTTCTTCTAAGCAATTTCTAAATATCAGCCTTCTGCACATCTTGATATGCAGTTATAAACAGCCAACACAAACAGGTATAATGATCACCTGTTTTTCTCATACTATTCCTCTCCTGTTCCAGAAGACATTATCCACACTGAAGCCTTATTGAACCTATCTGATTTTTCATCCCAAGGAAGAGGACTGTGGATTCTTTACAGCCAGTTCTTTTCAAAGTTTATATGTACATTAGTTCAAGGACAGCTCTTGAGCATGGAGCATGATGTACTAAAAAGGCATATTAAAGTGAATGCACATTCTTGTCCTAAAATCCAAGGAACACATCCAAGGAGTGAAACAGGTAGTGTTTATGTGATATGGTCCCATGTCCAAACAGGAGTGAAGAACTGGGACTGGTATCTTTAAAGTATTTGGAGGAATTGGCTCTCTTCTTTTCTTGCTTGTAGCAGACCACCGTGCCTTCTGCCTTCTGCCTCTATTCCTTGCTGTGTTTAATCTTTAATTTTTTTTTTTTTTTTTTTTTTTTTTGGGCCTGGTCTGAGGCTTTTCATTTGCTTCCTGTCTGTTTTCCACGTTTATCTTGGAGATGAATTAAGATTCCTTGATTTAAAAGAAAGCATATGTGTTTTCTTATGGCAGCATTTTCTCTTCCCTAGTTCCAGCAGAAATTAGGTCAACCTGTTGCTTTTCTCTTAAGTTCTTTGACTTGACCAGTATGAACTATTTGACAGAGGAAAAATGCCTTCTAGAAGACAACCTGCCAGAAGCTTACAGTTAGCATGTTGGGGCAAGGTTTTACTTCTCACAATAGAAGCCAAGAAATGACTATATTTTCTCTTATAACATATGAAATTCAGGATGCATGGTGTCATTTGACTCCAGATCTTGATTTCCAGGATCATTGCAGCGCAGATAAAGGGGCATTATGTTTTAAAGTTTTTTCGTTCTCTCAATGTAGTTGCCTGAAATTCAGCAAGAATACATGGAAAGTCGGCTGTAAATGAAAACAGAAAAATCTGGCTAGATTATATGTTTCCAAAAATGTCTCATCAGAGACTCACTGAACTGCAACAAAAAATGCTCTGAGGCTCTGTCTCATTGAACCTAATATATTCTGGGATTACAGAAACCCTTTTTGTATCAGTAATTAAGAGATGTAGGTCTCTTCAGGAGCCAAGACACTAATATGGAAATTAAGACCAAGAGTGAGGGGCATAAAGGGTCACTAATGTATCTAGTTAGAAAAACTGTTTTAGAAAACGGGGCCAGATTTGGCAAAGGTAGTAAGACAGAAAAGCCACAGGAAAGAATAGGAGGGTAAGGTTATGAAGATAATGTGGTGAAATCTGAGAGGTAACTTTCTGGTTGGATAGCTTCTGTACCAATCCTGGGGAACTTTTTCTCATCCAAGTTCAAGATGAGTATTCTTTAGGACTACTTTTTTCTTTTTTTTTTTTTTTAGAATATCATTTCATTCTTGATTCATATCATCCAATTCTTTTTCCATTGTCTGCACAAAGCATCAGCTTTGTGAGTTGTTTACTTCTCGTAAAGTACATTTTTGTACTTCTTGACATTTTTCTTTTGCTGTATTTATGCTGCTTTTCATAATTTAATTAATTTTATCTTGTTTGTCATCTTGAATCCTAGATAATTTCATGAAGAAGTTGTGCCCCAAATTCATATTAAATTGAGCTATTAGTCTTCTTTCAAATCCATTCTAAGATAAGCTGTATAACTTGGTATAATTAAGCTTTTACCCATAGCTGTCCTGGAGTTCATTTCAAGATCTGTTACACCAGGGTAAGTAGCACTGTTCATCAAGCTGAGCTAGAAACTAACATTTAACTTTACTGTAATGCCTTAAACATACCTTCCAACTTTCATTTCCAAAATTTTTCACCTGCCTGTTTTAAAGATTTCTGAGACACCAGAAATAGCCTAAAAAACCCCAATTTCTTTCTTCAAAGCTACTTGAATTTTCTGGTTGGTACTTCATGGCTACACCTGGCATAACTGCCACTTAAAGAAAAAATAAGAACTCCAGGTATCAGGTATGTAATAAAATTCCTGCAATTGTACTATTTCCAGGCTACGTTTATTCATTCTGCCCTGAGAAACTTTGTTTTCCTTTGAACTAGAGTGACCAGTGGGCTTTAATATTCTTTTTCTGAAAGCACTGATCCCAGAAAGGTTTTTCTGTTCATGAATGTTGTCACATATGTAGAATACAAAATGTTTACATGTTTTACATAGAACAGAAAATGTTTAATAAAGTGTTGCCTTCTGGGGATTTTAGGCAGCTATTTGTGTGAGGCTGTTTTGGTCTTCCTTTAGATTCTAAAGTGTACTAATGTTTTGAAAAATTCATGTGGGTTGTTTTTTCTTAGAAGCAGTAATTATCACTAGCTTTTCTCTCAATAATTTTATATCCTTTTATATCCTTTTATATCCTTTATATCCTAAGAGTGTACATCCATTTCAAAAAATTACTTGGATGCAGAGAAATATGCTTATTGAAATTGGCTTTAAACTTTTAGCACCTGAAATGTCCTTAAAGGTAATGCTTGAAGAATGGGACAGTTAAACTGTAGGAGGAATGAGCTGATGTTTTAAAGATAAAATCTGATTATTTATTGGGAAATTATGCAATACTAGGGAGACATACAAATAATAATATTTCAGTTATCATCATAATAACAGAGAAAAAAAAATAAAAGCAAACATCAATAAAATAAATAAACAGTGTCCTAGTTGTGCCAGTATTATCCCTTCCTTTTGAAAACCTACTTAAGTATGGCAGCAGTGGGAATAAAAATTGTTCCTACCTCTGCAATAACTAGCAAATTATGCTCTTCTGTTAAAAAAAATCCATTTTTGATATATGATAAATTATATGGCATTATTATATCAAAAATACTTTTACTATGTATAATTTACTCAATAAGGATAACTTCTCTCATTTGTCAGAGAAGTAGAATTTAAAATGAAGCTAAATATTGCTAAAATATTTCATACTTAGTAAAAGGTTTATACAGTCAAATTTTTTTTCATACAAGTCAATCTGTAAGAGAACACAAAGTATAGTATGGACTTCTTTGACTGGAAGTGAAAATTTTGTGACTAAAATGGCAATGATTACTTTTTTTTATGACCAAGGACCAAAACAAGCTGCAAAACAATTAAGTTTATAAAGGGACTTGAGAATTTCTGCTTAAATAAATGTCCAACACATTTGAGAAGATAACACATTTTAAAATGAGGAAAGGACATATTTATTGTATATTACAAAACCAGTTTATAGAACTCTGCTTGCTTTTAGATGTCATTCAGGAAGTCACTTGGCATAAATTAACAAGGAATTAGACCTCAGTCAGCTTTGTAGACATGAGGGATCAGATAGTCATCAGCTTTCTAGACATGAGAATTTTTCCTGCAGGGAAGGAGGAATTTGTGGGGAGAATTGTTAACTTGGGAGGACAAGGCTAGTGTTGGATTTGGGGTTTTTTGGGTTTGGGTTTTTTTTTTTTTCCGTAGCACAAAAAACACCTAGTCTTATAATTTAGCACAGTTAAGAAATTCCTATAAATTTGGAGCAGTAGGCAAGAACTGTCAAGTTAGATCCATCCCAAAATCTTGCAACTGTGCATTTTACTGCAACACAATTCATAGTTGGGATCCCAAAATTTGTCTAGACTAAGCTCAAAATCTTGGTTTTGAGTGAAAAAAACAATCACTGCATTTATGTAAACTCACAGATTTGCTTTTACTATAATTGAAATTGTCTAACTCAAGAATAATTAATAGTTGATATAGGCTTGTTATTAAAAAAACACAATGCAGTTAAAATTCTTATACATTAATTTAGTCTCTACATCTTTTGGTGATGTTAATGTTCTTTTTTACTAAAACTGGTGGCTTCATTTGGCTGATGAGAGGTATTGCAGTGGACCTTCTTCCAAAACTCAAGGCAAGATAGAAAAAGAGACAGAATTACAGATTGTACAGTGCCACAGGTGGCATGGGGAAATCTTACAAAACTCAGGATATGTCATGTAATTGTGAGTGGCAGGTTTAAATGTGATTGCTACTGTCAGACCTTAATTTGTTAATATCCTTCTGTGAACAGGTCCATGTAGACATATTAAAGAATTGAATAAAAACTAAGAGTTAGCTGAAACAAATGACAAATGAAGAAGCTTTCATAGGACAAATCATATCTTATGAACTTCACTTACACAGGCAGGCTAATGGACAATAGGCTTCCATGGAGGAATATTTTGCTTTGCCACATGAATAGATTAAAACTTTCATGTCCAAGGAAACTGTGTCAGAGAATTGTTATTTGATTCTTGCTTTGATTTGTTTTGTTAAGTTTTAGGTTTTTTCTGTCTAAGATAAAGTCATGGTCCTTATTTTCATGAGGTAAATGGTACTCTTTGGGAAAAATGATAGGTCTTGACAGTCTGTTGATTGTAAGAAAATGATGCCGTGGCTTTGAGTATAATGAAGGGGTTTTTTTCAAATAGCATCTGAAAACCTGCATTATTGTAGGACCTTTGTGATTCTAGCTGCACTGTCCCCTCAAAGTCTCATTAACATAACTAAAACTACAATTTATTCAGTTCTTCTCAGGTTGTTTCAAAGGAGATTATTCCCCTTATTATCCTGTATGCCTTTCCCCTTGGAGCACTACTTCATCCATTCAGTTCATCAGAGATGCCACACTGAGAAGGAGCACAATTACTTACCACCACAAATTGCTTAAGTACTTCTAGAAAAGAGGATGTCTTTTGAATTTGTTTAAAATAGTATGGATTGATTACTGTCTCACGGAATTTCTCAAATATTTATGACAACTTTTTTTTTCCTATTACTAATAATAATGGGTTCGATAGGATATTGTGGTTTATTAGCAGGCATGTGGATAACAATCTGATACAGCGTCATGTTTTGCTACTGTTCATTTTTTGTTTCAAAGCTGTACAAAGTAACCTCAGGTAACATATTGGTCTCATAATTAAACAGCCTTATGCCGGTTGTGTGCGTTAAGTAACAACTTTAGACTTAAAAGACTGCCTATTACTCTGTTGCCCTTTTGACAAATATGAATCACTTTCCTTGATATCAGTGTAACTTTATCAACAGGCATCAATTCATTCACCTGTATAAAGGACTATGTTTTATTTACATGCTAAAAGCAGGTGCCCCTCAAGGGATGCCCAGCTCTTTAACTCCCAGCACAGCAGGAACATGTGTGATGTGAAATCTCAGAGAACCAAACACAAATCTTGAGTGCCAAGCTGACCACAAGCTGTTCAGGTGTTGGGGGACTCCTCAGCTTTACTATGAAACTTAGTTTTCCCAAAACCAGTCTGGTATGGAAGTGCAAGGTCAATACAGTGTCAGCACGAATTTGTTAGCACTTGACATCAGAGCTTGGCATCCTTTACAGCTTTTGTTTAGCAAAATGAATATGAATATGAATATGCATATTAGGGTTTGTAGATACACTTGTTTTAGAGTGGGGAAGGAGGGAGGGAGGCAGGGAAAGAGGGAAGGAGGGAAGGAAGGAAGGGAGGGAGGAAGGAAAGAAGGAAGGAAGGAAGGAAGGAAGGAAGGAAGGAAGGAAGGAAGGAAGGAAGGAAGGAAGGAAGGAAGGAAGGAAGGAAGGAAGGAAGGAAGGAAGGAAGGAAGGAAGGAAGGAAGGAAGGAAGGAAGGAAGGAAGGAAGGAAGGAAGGAAGGAAGGAAGGAAGGAAGGAAGGAAGGAAGGAAGGAAGGAAGATTTTTATAGATGTGTTTAACCTGTGATCCTCCAGGTAGAGAAAGGAATTGAAACTTTGGATGATTGATAGAGGCTCAAGTACTCCCTTTGGATGAGCAAAACAGTAAATTAAACTTTGCTTATCTGCCAGCTTTTAACAAACTGAGAGTGGTGTTTCTTTATGCCAGTTGGCTACCTGTCAGCTGTTATTGCTCCACTGAAAATACTTCAAATGGGAGACACAATTATACACACCTATGGGCTGCCTGAACAGGCAGCTTTTAAAGAAGATTTTTTGCAGGTTTTGTTCCTCAACACAGATTGAGATCAGATAAGAAAAACATGCTATATTCTTTCTTTTCAGCTCAGAGGAAAGATCACACCCTTGCTACAATGTTGAGTTTCATTTTTCTCTAATATATTTATTCCACTGGTTTTGATTTTAGGTAAATGATGCTTTATACGCTTTAATGCTTTAGGTACATATGCTTTTAACTTTTTATGACAAAAGTTTACTACATTACATACAAGTGTTTTTATCCATTAAGACTTATTTCCAAAGGGTTTTTTGCTGTTGTTATTGTGGGGTTTTCTTCTTGTTTGTTTGTTTTGGTGTTGTTTTTTGGGTTTTTGGGGGGGTTTTTTTGGTTTTTTGGGGGTTTTTTTTGGGGGGGGGTGTTTTTTTTGTTTGTTTTTTGTTCTTGCAAAATATGTGGTATAATAGCCTAAAGTTCATCTAATTTTCCCAAAACCTTGCTTTTAAAATGAGTTAGTTTGATTACAATTCTCAAATCTTATTGAGCTATTTTAAATGCTTATCCTTTTTTCCTTTCTTTCTTTTCCTTTTTTTTTTTTTTCCCTTCTTCTTTCTAGTGTCTTTAATATTTCCTTTTGAATAGGGCCATTTGGAATATACTGTGTATTTGGGTTTTTTCCAAAGGTTTACAGAAATACTATGGACAAGGTCTATAAGCCCAGGTGAATACCACCACCACTTTCAGACTTCTGGTGTCTACCTGCACTTTATCATCTGGTTTCTGGGTTTGCATGGAATTTCTGTAGTGCATTTAGGAAGACTACAGAGGCACCAACCAAGAAGTCAGTCTGGGGAATCAGTGCAACAAGGAATCTAGGAAAAACATTGCATGTTTTCAGTTTATGCATACTTAAAGAAATGGAGACCACCCTCCATTTTTCTATCTCCATAAAGAAGGAAAGTTCATCAAGTAATTATTATGATAAAACTTCCTTGTGCATAGTATTTACTGATCAGATAGATATGGAATTTGGAAGCTCAGCCTTTATCTCAGAAACTCTTGTCTTAGAATTTTGGTAATGAAAGCACCAGAATTCTCCGCCAGGTCTCCCTCCTATCTGCCCACTTTTTATTCATAAACTGTAGTTGGTCAATAATACCTTAATTTCAGTTTTGAAATATATATTTAATTAGAAAGACAGATCTGATTTTATATATATTGTATGTTTGTATTTGTTCTCTAGACATAAAACAGAAGTGATAACACCAAACAAATAACAAAACAAAAATACCCCCAAACAACAACAAAACTCCAAATCCACATTTCACTGGAAGATTTAGAAAATACTTTTCTGCTACATTGGTCTATAAATTAATGCTTATATTTTGTACAATTAATTGTACTTCCGACGCAGACTTCAGCATTTAATAGGTTATTTCTGGAGTCTTTGATACAGCTGGAAATCAAAAAAAGGATTGCCAATCATTTAAGTTCCTGTTTCTTTCTTTTTTTGTTGTCGTTTCTTTTATCAGATGAGTTCTGCTTAATATCTGCCCGAATAAGCCTGACTGATGTGGTTTTACTTACAGTTCTAGAGTTATGCTGGACTAAAGTGGACAAGGAATTTAAGTAGTTAGAATAAATACTGCACACTTTATAATGTGTCTTGTGGCAAGCAGACAATTTAAATGTTAACATAACTCAGCTTCTAGTAGAAGATTTGTTTTTCTCTGTTGTCAGGAAATCCTAATGAAGGAACAGTGGAAAAAAATCTTTGCCTAGGAATTTGTAGTGCAGACAAGACAATGCACAGACCTCCCTTCTATCTGAACCAAGTAATTTATTACTATGATGCCAAGAAGGGCTAAAGAAATCACACTGGCTGGGGATGCTTTCCATTATTTCTTCTTTCTATCAGACATCTTCTATTAGATTTAATAGAATCTTCTCCAAAAGCAATTTACCAACCAGAAAACTGCGTTACAATTTAGTAAATGTTGCTCTTCCTCAGTTAACTCATTTTACAGTCTCCTTTGTGCATTATTTTAAAGATCTTAATCACATTTGCATGAATCCTAGAAGGATGAATAATAGAAATTGAAAATTTTTCCTTTATTCTTATCTTTCACTGAAGCCAAATCACTAGCAAGATATAACTCTGTGTATAAACTGCCATTAAACACTGGTGTGTTTTTTAAATTCAATGATTAATGTTGGTCTATATTTTTACACCAACATACAGAATCTGTAATTTTGGCACTACTCCACATGTCCAAATGTGCCCATACAAAGAATCACCCACTCTGCCACAGTGGCAGTTCATGTTGAAATGGGGTTGACTACTTCAGAGCCTGTGTATGGCTCATTTAACTCACAATCTCTCAAGTGGTAACCATGCTGTCAGAAGCATCTTGAAAACTGTTTTTATACATGTCTCTCATCAAAAAGAAGTTTTCAAATAACAAGGGGAAATTAATTTAAAGAAGCGCTGACAAAATAATTTTTACCCCAAGGGAGGGCGTCATACAATGCCTTTAGCTGTGTCCCATGGTGATCCTTCTCTCAACCTCCTGGGGAGTCAGTGGTCTAAGAGAAGGTGAGATATGGTAAAGAATGAAGTGCTGTTTATACCAATTTGCAAGTCAGAATTAATTTAATTCTACTTTCCTTGTTTTATGAAGAAAGAACAGAAGACTGGCACCGAGAATGTGAAGTCCTAATGGCAGCAGTCTCTTGTCTTCCTGTACAATGCTGAGCATGTGTTCTAGTATGTGCAGCCATATAAATTATTAAATTGAATTGAAAATGTAGGAAAAATTTACTTTCTCAACCTCTTCATTTACTTGTCATTTAATTTTATATCTTTAATTGGCTTAAAGGGATTAATGAAGGATTTGATTACAGGAGTTTGTGATTCAGCAGCTTTATAAAGCTGAAAGAAATAAATAATTAGCTTTGAGGAGCAGGTAATTCTAAATGCAGGAGCAAGATGTCCATCATTATTTGGCGCTCATGACAATTGCAAGGAACTTGCTAACTTGCCAGCAGGCTTGAAGCCCTCCCTTTTGTTGTTTGTAAGTGTGAAGGGACAAGAGAATATATCTGGACCGGAAATAATTTCAGAAAGTTCCATTATACACATTGTCCTCTGCACTCTGGTGGTCTGCCCAAAGAATCTGTGGACCAGTTAATCCAGTTCAGACCTGGATTAATTCTAAACACTGAACACAATGTTCCTCTGTAACTAAAAGGCTCATTTTTGATCCAACAGAGTCAAGGAAAATGCTCCATGGCAATGGAGATGCTCATTATGGGGAAATGTTCCTGCCTTGTTGGTTGGAAAATCAGGCCATGTATTTCTTAAATTATTAATTTTCATTACTCAAGTTTCATCTCATAATTTCTTCTGTTGGGGTTTAATTGGTAAATGCATACACCATAGCACTATCTGTTGAAATATAATTTTTAAAAGCAAAAGTTTTTGCTTTCAAATGTGCTCTATATATTTTGACTGTACGCAGAGAGGATGAATGTATCTGGAAAGAGATTACGGTAATATGATTCCACTTGTTTTCAGTAATAATTTCATAAGCATGGTATAAACACCTGTGAGCATAACTAGGTTTTGTCAAATAGTATAATAAATTTTAATCCTGATACATTCATAGATTTTTGTGGTTTTTTAGTTTGTTTATGTGGGTGGTTGGGGTATTTTTTAATTTGTTTTTTATTTATCAAGAATTATCAAATATTATGTCTGAACTAGTAGGGAACCAATGAAGGCTTTATATACATTTGTATATCAAAGCTGACATATATAAATAATTAGAAATATTTTTTTCTTTTATTTTTAGCTGCCAAAAATGCTAATAAAAACAAAGCAGAACTTTTACTGAAGTGATTTTGCAGTTATTATAAAACATAGTCTGGGAAATTAGAATGTAACAGCATTTTGGGGTTGTTTGTCTGGAATTGAGGCATCTAGAAATATTAAATACTGCTTTTCATTTAGGCAAAGGGCAAGGACTAATTTGCATTCTTCTATGGCTCTTCCTATGAGCAGATCAACAAAGCAGAGTTGGCTTCAGTCCTGAGGATTCTGGCTGATGGCCTCACTTCCCTGGCTGCATGGAGTGTGACTCATGCATTTACAAAGTGTATGAGGGATAAAGGGATTCATCCTGCACCCATTGACTTCAGTGGGACAGTATCAAACACAAAGACCCATTGAAACTCAATGGGACTTAGAATCCTAAGTAGGGCTGTACAAGAAACTGATTCTTTGGTTGTGCCACTGAATTTTTTAATTAGGAATAAAAGAGGAAAAAGTGGGATGATCAGAAACATATCTGTGATAATTTTCAAAGAAGTACCAAAGATTAAACAAAGCATTGCATTTTACCTGAATGCATTTCTCATTGTATAAAGGGAAAGAAGACCATTATTTTTTTAGCAATTTAAAAAGTTTCGAACAGAAATATATGTCAAAAAAAGATAAACATTTCACTTCGAACATGCCAATTTGAAACCCTCAAGTATTGTTTTTCTTACTGAATCTGTTGATGAAATGTTTCAGTTTCTCCAGATTTTACATTTTGAAAATAAATCATTTACAGAACAATGTATTATGAACTCTTCATGCTAAATTCCATTCTCGAGTTGGGATATACAGATTTGTTTACTTAGTGGAGATAACTTCATCTGAGGTGAGTGTTTGTCCTTCTTTCACTGTAGTCTTTTCACTTGGACATTCTTATTCTTATCACTAGCTGACTTCCAAAGATGTTAGTGAATTGTTCCACCTTTTTAAAAAGAAATTGTGCACACACTTTTTTCTTAACTAATACCTCAGGCTGTTAACTGTGCTAATTCAGGATCTCTCTCAGATAAGATGGATCAGTCTATGCAAGAAACAAGGGGGAAAACCCAGGAGAAGAGAGGATAATTGGAGACACAGTGAGCTGTACTGTGGTTGGATTTTCAACAGCATATTTTTTGTGAGTCAGACCCATTGGACAGACATTTTAAAGATGTTTAGTCAAATATTCCCATCAATTACAGTGGGATGTACTTACAAGTATCCACAGTCTGGTCTTCAGACCACAGAAGTGTGCATGGCTTTGTAATTTAAATGTCTTTGATATTGGACTCTAGTTGAACTAAGTATTTTTTTCTAGCTTAGAATTCTCTCACTTCCCCTATTCTTGTCTAGGAAAACATCAGGGCTTGTAACTGTCCACTTGACTGGATGGGTTAATTTACAGGAGTAAAGGCTTTTTATGACTTAAAGTCACCTCTGCCACTTTTTTGCTTGGTAACTGCACTCATACATTACCCCTTTGAAAGATGCAAGAACAGAGAGTTGGTATCTGGATGCCTAGGACCTTATCACAATCTCCTTGTAAAATTAAAATCAGTCAACTACAAAGTAAAAACTCTAAAAGAAGACAAAACACTGTCAGTCATTTTTCATCCAGATTTAGGTTAGACATTTGACAGGACATTTCCTAAGGGATATAAAAAGATACTGCCAAGTTTATGAACTGACTTGGAACATCCTTATAGAGGTTGTCTCTTTTCAAGCTAAGATGCTGATAAAACTCTGATTTCAAAGTGTATCAGATGAAGAGATAAAGTGTTAAGTGACCTGTGGCACATTGCTGGTTTTAGAAATCTCTAATAAAAACAAGCATAAAATACATTATTTAACTCTTTCTTATAACTAATTTCAGAACAGTGTAAAAACAATTATCAAAAAGAAAAAAAATCTTTCCGACTGTAATCTTCATACAAAATTTTAAAAAGGTAAAAGACCACTTATTATGTATGAATTTCTGCATAATGACAAATTAACTACATAATTAAGTAATCTGCTCAAAGTCCTCACTCTGATTTTTGAAGTGCTAATAAAACTAAATTGCTCAAACCCAGGAAAGAAATTGATAAATGAGAGATGTTAATTAGGTGAAGACACAGAATTAAAGGAGAAGCAATGGGACACTGGGATTTAAAAAGAATGAATAAATAAATATTTCAGTTGGGAATTTAAAAAACAGACAATAAAAAAGAGAAATCAAATATCAATTCCCAAACAATATATAAATTTATTGTCCCCAAGTTAATTTAAAATATAAGAGCTCACCTCTTTTAAGGTATATTGCTGAGATAGCTCTATGACTTGCAACTAACTATAAGATGTTGGAAATATTGGGGGTGTTCTGATCTGCTAGGTGGCTCCATATCATCATAGACATCAGGGATGAGATTCTGAGCCAGGCTTTTGGAGCATAAATTTACAGGTAAAATGGCTCTGTAAATGTTATATTCAAAGGCATATGCAATACTCTCAGTGAAGGCTAAAAAACTCCTCAGGTGACCAGTGAGCTTATTAAGGATGAATACACTGGTTCTGTAAATTCAGCTGGCTATGTCCTGGATAATAGCCTGGATGTGCATTCTACAGTGTACTGTGGAGCCTGATATAACAAGCATCTACATTTAAGTATCTGAATCTTAAAGAGAATGTCGCTCCCTTTTGCCACTTGTTCTCAAAGGATGTTTGAAGAGCATACAACACTGTCAAAACTAGTCTTGCATAGCAGATCACAGAAATACATTATTGTATTCTATTTCCTGAATATTTCTGCTTAATGCCTCTTAATACTTAGCATACCTCTGTGCCCAGGAGGCTGTAGTATGAAGGACAAAATATACTGGAAACCTACTGGAAACCTTCACGCTTCCAGAATGAACATGCCAAGTGGTTGGAAAATACACTGTCTTTTTTCCTGAAGTCCCTTTTAGTAAAAAAAAAAGGAGGGACAGCTGTTCACCTGCTCCAGAGATGCACATAACTCACCTTTCAAGGGCTCTTTTCTGGGATATGGAGGAAGCACATTCTGCTCTAGTGATGAATTTCACCATGTTTGACTCCAAGACATCCCTGTTACATTTAGCCAACCCAGCTGATGCTGTTTCTATTTTCTCCTCTAAAATTCACAAATTCACTTTCCCGCCCTCATGAAAGCTTTTTTATTTTTTTTTTCACCTTGTCCTTATTCCAGCCAGAGGTTTATGATCCACAATAGTCACAAAGCAATTGAGAAGCCTAGCCTGGTTTCTGTGTGAAAAAATATAAATTAAGAGGAACATTCTTGTGGAAATGGGGACGGGAAGAAAAAGAAATCAGTGTAAGACAAGCACAAAAAGGTTTTGCCAGAAAAGTATGCTTTCAAATAGTTTCTGTTTGGCAAAAATGCATTCAAAAAGTCACAGCTCCATCTATTCCAAGGTTCCATTCCCCATATTTATGAAAAGAAGTGTCTTAAAAGAGTTTGTTACCATCCTTGCCTGCAGTATATCTGAATGCTCATCTCAGCCACACAGCATGTCTGTGCATGTTGGTTGGAAGTTTTATCGAAAACATGGAACATTGGCTCTCAGATGATGAACTCATTCTACCACCTGCCTGCTGGGGGATAAACAATATTGCACAGCAATTAATGTTCCTGCAAGTATGACTAGCCAAATGGAGTGGGAAGGGCTTGCTGGACTGGAAACAGGTTGGAAAGATTGGCAGTCCTTTCCATAAAAAGCTCATTAAGCTGATCATCATGAAAAAAGTGCATGTATGAATCAGGACAAAGTGGGTGGCCTGGTTTTGGACTTATTTTGGAGACACATGACAGACTGGTCCCTAAAATAAATGACACTATAAAAAAATAATGTCTGCTAAATAGATTTAAAAGTATTAATACATTAGAAGAAGCTGCATGTTTTCAACTGCTTATTTCCCAGCAATATGTTTTTACAAAAAGATTAAAACAAGATTGACTCATATCATAGTTTATTAATAAATTAAAATCAAGCTGTTGTGTTAAGAAAATTACTATGAAAATATATATTCAACGGGGGGGAAAGCTACTAAAAAATATGATATTGTCGTGTTGTGTAAGTATACTACATATAACTAAATCAATGCTGTACAAACATTTAATATTTTTTGGGTTTTATGCTGGAAAATATATTAAAATAATTTTATTAATTATTTTATCAATACTATTAATATTCAATTTTATTTTTAATATAATTTTAGTTTTTATTTATTTTATTAATTATTAATTACCTAGGAATAGTAGGAAAGCCTTATTGAATGTTGTTTCCAAAGGAGAAATTAAGTAAATTACAAGACATAGTATTTTTTCTATTTATTAGATCTTTCTTTTTTTAATCGGAAGTACTTTATATTCATAATTGTTACGTGTTGATTTCAAAATAGAAAACCAAAAGACAAAAAATATAAAATCCTGTTCTTTGAAACAGATTTTTTTAAACTTCTTATCTTTCCATCACAACAGCAAAAAATCATTCAGTCTGGAATGAGATGAGGAAGATGATAAGGGGTCAGATGCTTATCCATGTAAAGCAGAGGACTTTCAAAAAATTCAGTTTTTTGCACTCCAAAAGATTTTATTTTTTATAGAAAGCAATATCTTGAGTAATTAATATCTTTATTCAGCAAAAGGTACTTTATTTGTTTCACTGACCTTTTTTCTGTTTTCTTTACCCTGAGCAGCAGTAGTGGTGTTTATATTGCATAATGTTAGCAGCTTGCAATGTAAATTAGCATGATTCCACAGCAGAAACCCAACATAAATCTGGATTACTTTTGCAGGAGCACATTAATACTTTAACACAGACATCTCCAGAGAGGCAGGTATTCATCTCCATGTAAGAACAAATTATGAGAAACTCCAGTGAGAAGTAAAATGGCAAATGTAATTATGCGCTAGGAAAATGACAAAGCAAGACATCCTACTGATAAGATATATTGTTAATCCTTGAATTCCCAAGGGAATGAGACCAAAGTCTCATTAATCAAGCCACATGATATTCAATTTGACAATATGTTAGTAAATACAGTATGAGAAATATTGCAAGATGGATTCCCTTGGGAATCTAACAAAATTATTTTTTATTTTATATTTCACTGTTTCACAAATGGAATAGTCATTACAAATTATTTGTTTAGCAGAAATATATACATATATATATATATAATCATAATAACTTTTCTCTTTACAATCTATGAGGCTTCCTTTCTTTTTATGTGTTTATATGTTTTTATGTTCGTGTCTTTTGTGTTCTTCCTCACAAAAACCACAGAAACAGAAATTACAAGTTTGACAGTATCACTGAAAATGTTCTTTGTCTTTGTGTTTCCTTCACCTAATTTTTTTTTTAAATATAAAAAACAGAGGGAGAAGCAACCAGAATATTTTTACTTTCTTCAGTAGCTGAAACATTGCAATTCCTTCCTTCATTTCTTTTGATTTGAAGAATACAATAGGAAGCAAGAGAGGAAAACCCTTCTAATTTTTAAATTTATTTATGATTTTTTTAATATAGCAGCTTGTGTGCCAGGATAGCTGAAGAATAATCTCTGAAAGTATATTAAAATTCTGGGGTTATTGCTGTGTAGTTCCACAGAAGCAAGGTCCACATCCAGTCTTTAAATTCAAACCTTTAATTCAGATTATATGGAGTGTCTTCTGTTACTGTAAAACAAAGATTCAGATTGAATTTTCAAATAATGAAATCAATTTGTTTTAACGTCAGACAGTATATCAGAGAGCAACAATATCATGAAGGGCAAGGATTTCTGAGATAAATGCATAGATGGGTCACTAATGTTTCTTAAATTCATTAAATGCTTCAGTTACAGACCTGTAAAATCAGTATACTCCAAATGTGCTACTTGCTTTTTACATATTTTAAGTTTTCATCAATACTGACAAGTTGAAGATTAGAGATCTTCTAGAGACTATCAGGCATTTTTTTCAGCAGAGAAAATCAACATCACTTGCAGATATGTAAGTCTGATATAAAAAGGGTGGTTTAAGTTTGCCTTTAGAGAAAGTTAAGGAGTTGAGAAGCATGGAGATGAAAAAGAAAATAAGTTTCACATTATCTAAAATGACTGCTTCTCATCTCTGGGTAGATGATAGCATTATGTTGTGAAGACTTTTTTGCCTTTTTCAAATATGAGGAATGATGGGTCACAGGATTAATAGCATTCATCAGTTGAAAGAATGAAGGTCATATGCTGTTCTTATTTTACCATCGCAACTGATCTGCCCAGCTGCTATTGTCAGGGCATTGCAACAATTTAGCAAATTGAAAAATGCAACACAGTGTGTGAGAGACTTGTAGTTGATGGTATGGCGAACTTGAATTAGTTGAGGAGATGAAAACAGAATGCAGTAGATAAAGAAATCCTTTTATTTGTTTCTTTCACAATTATCATAACTTTATCTAAGTCCTTTAATAAATGCAATGGACTCTTTGGGGATTAAAAAATTAAAGAGTTTAATAACAAGGTTAGGTTGCATGTTTTTGCTTCATTACTGACCTTATCTTAAAATACAAGTTTTAATGGTCCAAGTAAAGTCAATTCCTTGCTAGAAATTACAGCTAATAAATGTCGGACTTGTAGGAGACTCTACTAGTAATACAGGAAATAGTCACTGTAAATTTGTAAGGAAAAACACAGCACAAAATTTGAGAACTACAGGTCAAGGCACTGCTTTCCCAAATTCTTTCTGCCAATAAGTGCCAATTATAAGTAATGGACCAAATCCTGGAATATCCTGTAGTACATGAGTGAGAAATGTGATAGATACAAACCAATACACTGAAATTCATGAGTTTTTTTCATTCTTAACTTTCTTTTGGTAGGGTTTCTTTCACTCAGCCATCAGATGGTGTCTGTCTCAAAGTACAGTGTAGAAGCATCATAATTGAGCACCTAGGAGTAGCTTGCTCTCCTTTCTTCTGGGGAAGATGAAGTATAAATCTGAATGAAGAAAACTGAAAGAGATTTTTACAGAAAGAATTTTTTCTACCTGCTTTTCATGCCTATGCTCCTCTACATTCTACCACAAAGCATATGACACTGAAAGCAAGCCAGGCAGGCAGTCTTTCTTCTTTCTCCTTACAAAAGTTTAAGAAATCCTGGAGAGCTGATATTTGCAAAACATCTTATAGGTTCCAAATGGGAATTAATTCTGATTTGTTTCCAAAGAAAAACTTCTCAGCAGGATGGAAAAAGGGAAATACTAACATGAAGCTTTGTTATTTCTTTAAAGAGTGAAGGCACCAGGTTCACCAAGCCAAGTTAACTTCAACCTTTCTATAATCCTCTGATTCTGTGAAGTCTGCAGGAGCAGCCTCTAGCAAAGAGTCAAGTAGAATATATTTGTCCCTAAAAAGCAGAGTATGAATATTTCATTAGGAAAGACTTGTCTACTTTGAGGCCGGACTGTAAGTCATGAGTGCTGTAAGACTTAAATCTTAGATGCAGAGAAGGGCTGGAGAACAAACAGAGCAATTACTTCCTTTAAGATACAAATATATATCTCTTTCTACCCTCAAAGCAGGTTGCTTGGAGAATTTAGCAGATAATAATGGTTATTCAGCAGATATCTATAGCTTGATATGATAAAAGCTATGATTTTTTTTTTGTTTCCTGCTGTGATTTTATATTTTGTTGGAAACCTAATTTGAAGTCAAATACCAAGGCAATTGAAGGGCTTGAAGAATAGATGATGTGTTTTACTCCTGAAATAAACTGATTTTAAAGAGTGAAAATTCACTGAAAAGTTGCTGAAATAGCACTAAAATAACAACTTGTGAAACATCTCTCTCAAGAAAAAAAAACCCAACAAAATAACAAAAGAGATCTTAACTAGATAAAAAACCTCCATTACTATATCATGCATGGTGCCAGATACAATACAGCAGAATAGCCACGTAACTGTGAAAAAATACCCCAAACCTGCTGCTAATTGAAATGAAGAAATATCTGGCAAAGTCCTTATATGTCTGAGTAGACTGACTTTGTACTATGAAAGGAGTGGAAGAAAAAAAAGCTCCCTGTTAAAAGCTATGCATGTTGTCAACTGAGCTTCATGTTGTTTTATAAATTAATATACATCAATGAGCTACACATTCCTCACTAAACTTGTCTCTCACTGTTAGAAGGAAAAACTGCTCTGAGAATTGCAGTCCTATGGGAAGTTGGGAATTTTCTATTATTTACTTATACTGTTTCAAAGCACAAAATATAAACAATTCTGTTTTTCATTAACGGTAAAAAACAGATTAAAAAATCCAAGAAAAGTTATATATAGTAAAAACATGGAAGGAAGAATGATTGTGATAAACCTTATCCTGCCATTAATAGGCAAAGTTCCACTTATTACAATGGAGGGATTAATTCTATTTCAATATCACAATTAGAAAACTCCTGGTGCCCTTGCACAAACTGTGTCCTCCTTCTGTTCTATATCTATATTAACTGTTATTGAGGCATAAATTTCCATATCAAATCAAATCTACCTTTTAACCTCTTCTGCCATGTAATAGGCAAAAATGAAAATATTCTCTAGTTTATGAGGGCAATTATTTTTTTAGATATGTCACTAGTATGTAGAAAACAAGTTCTTGTTTTGTCAACTGTGATTTATTGCAGCTTTAAGTATTTTTTTAAATTGTCTTACTTTGAAGACAACAAACATTTAGCCCTCAGATTAATACAATGTCATATGCGATTTTTCTTTTTTTGTCCATTTATAAATTAATTTTTCAACTACAGTTTGATTAGATACACCAACTACTTCAGTATTTGTTTTTATTCTTTTTTGAATTGTATTGAAGCTATTAAGAATGCACTTGTCTATAAGTCATGGTATAATGTGAGCTTGTTATGAGTGTGATTCTCTTCCCTTGTTTTATTGATGTTGCTTAATTCTTTGGGCCAAATGAGCATGATTTGCACATGATCCACAGGATAAATTGAGCAAATTTCTAGTTAGCTTATTTAGGTCTTCTTTATGTTGCTTTATGTCTTTATGCTGTCTCACATTGTTTAAAAAATAGAGCTCTGATTTTAAAAAGTAAAAAAAATCAAGGTCACGCTGATCTTATATTTTTTTAAAGATAACCAAGTTTTATTGGGTTTTTTTTCTGGAAAAAAATATACTGAGAATTTCAATAGGAATACAATTCAATGGAAAATTTCTAGTGTAATAAAAGTTCAATCATTTTCTCATTTCCCTTTCCCTTATAGGAAATTTTTACAAACAACTACATGTTACTTATATGTGAAAAGAATCTAAGTGGTAAAAAATACACACTGACAGAAGCATACTGCTATTAAAATTTAAAGTTACATTCAATTTGCATTTTGTCTAATTTTTTGTTTTTATAACTTCTGACATGTTAGTAACCCCACTTTACTACATATTAGAAAAAGTGAGAATTATGAAAATGTACTCAAAAATATATTTCTTGTATAAATAGGAAATCTTTCTTACTGAAATCGAAATCTTTGACAAATTACAGAAAGAAAACAAACAAACAAACATCCCCCCCCCCAAAAAAAAAAAAAAAAAATCAAACCAAAAACCTCAAACAGAAGTTTTATTAACACTGGAATATTTTACTCTTTTTTTGCCAGGGGAAAAGTTTAAAGAAGCCTAAAGAACTCTTTGAAAAATATGATTTTACCTGAGGCTTAATTTCCTTTTCTGAATGTGGTATTTCTATAGAACTTTTCCTAGAAAAGTGGTCTCCAAACTGAGTGCTGTTTTGAAATAACCAACATTGTTGCCAACTGTCAGTGACAAATTATGACTACAACTACCACATGACTTAAGTTTTGAGACTTCATATGTGAGTACCACTTCTAGTGAATTGTTATTATTCTTAGCAAATTTTCTTAGTAGTTTTATTAAAAACTGGAAACTTGACTGGCAGATGTGTTTTAGACAGATGCAAATAAATCCTCCAAATTAATGATAAAGACTTAACTCTAAATTTCTTGCTAGGAATAAGCTAAAGTTTAAATGTATTAGGAGTATGACACCAGCAAATTTTTTTTTTTTTTTGTTTTGTTTTGTTTTTGTTTTTGTTTTTTTTTTTGTCTCTGACAAAGAGAAAAAAACACACACACACAAAAAAAAACAACAAATGCAAAAACAACTGCTAAAAATTTGTCTTGTTCTTAAAAAAACATGAGTATAGTTTTTGGTTCACATTGTGGAATTCAGTGGAAATATTGCTATTGATTTTGGAGGGAAGATATTTTTAGACCAATACGCACATCTGCGATTAAAGAACTAGGGAAATTAGAGCTTTGCAGAAGAGTACAGTGTGCTTTTCAAAGTTACAAACAAGCACATAGCTCTTCCAGGCTTTCTGTTTTAAAGTTATTTGCTCATTTGATGTTGTTTGAGGAAATCTTATAGTGACTGAGTAAACAAAGAGAAATGTTTTCCTTAACACAAAGGGAAACGTTTTCCTCTTTCCTTCAAGAAAGGATATTAATTTAGATGTGAATGCCTGCTATATTTCCAAGTAAATTATGTCTAATTGTAAAGCACATATTTAAATGTAATATAAAAAGAAGGGGGTTGTAACGAAGGTCAGGTATTTTAAAAGTAGTTCAGTTTAAAGAATTATGGCTTTCATCCTCTTAGGGAGCAAATGAAAGAATTTTCTCAACTACACCCTGCAGGCAAGACAACCCTTGACAGACCAACACAGGCATGTGACATGTGACATTGGGCCAGGGGGAACCTCAGGACCCATTTAATAGGCTTATTACAGTAGTGGTGGCAAGAAAACGAGCAAGCCAAGGCACTCCAAGTCATGTATATGATGTCCAGACTGCCTCTGGATGTGTCCTTGGGTTTACATCCATGCTCAATCTGACTAACCCAAGGCTGGATTAAAACACGTACCTGTATGTGTTAGTAGAGAGCAAAAGGAAGGAGGGCTGAGAAAATAAATACTAGATACATAGCGTAGCATAATGGGTGAAAAAATAATTTAAAAAGGAGTGCCGGTTTTATTACAACAAAGTGTGTGCTGGAATAGCTGACTTTCGGTGGTACTTAATATAGAAGGTATTTTAATATTCTGCAACTTAGTCTAAGAATGAGACTGAGATGATGACACATTAAAGTATTCTGTATGTTTAGAAGAACAACTCTGAGCAGAACACAATACCTTATTTTCTAGAGAAAACAAAATTTCCTTTTACATCTTCTGGTTACAGTCACTCACCTTTTCAGTAGAAAAGTAGTCCATTTATGGACTCACCAACCTCATTCATATGCCGCTAAACTCACATGCTATCATAAGAATTAAGAAGAAAGAATCAAAACAGCATGTATGTGCATGCATTTTGCACAATATTATTGCATTCACAGCTTCTCACAAAATTTGTGCTTCACCAACCTCTGCTGACCATTAGAATTATAGTTACTACATACATATTTTATAGATTTATTAGACAGAGGTTGCACACCTCTGTGTATTGCACATTTGTACCTAAATGTAAGAGAAAAAAATGCAGGAACTTTTTTCAGCCCCGTGGTTTATCTGCTGCTGTTCTATTTATTTCCAGTTCTCTGCTCTTTTTTGTATATACTGTTTTGTACTAGCTATCTCCATCATGATGTCTCATACTCTATTTCATTATTCTGACTTGTGATGCATGACTATTATTGTACCCCTGTAAATGCAAACCCTGTTTTCTCCTATTCTGAGTTATTGTCATAGTTTTTTTCTATCTTTATCCTCTGTCCCAACAGCAGTTTCTTTTCCATTGTGAAGTCTCAGCACAAATACTGAGCTCACAGAATGCTGCTTCTGAAATACTTGATACAGGCTGTCTATGACTTTACCTTCTATTTTCAATTTCTCTCCCCAAAGTTCTTATAGCCATTTAAATTACTCTTGCTGTAATATGAAATCTGTGCATTACTGATCACACTTTCTTGGTGCCAGGGAAAACCACTACTGATATAAATATACTTGAAAATATCCAGACAATGTGGTTCTTGTCCCACTCTGCATACACTTATATCTTAAAGCCTTTAAAGATTCAGCTCCATGTTCCAATCAGAGTTGGCCATGAATGTGATTTTTTTCACTTTCTGCAAGTACATAATTTTGATTGTTTGCGGTTATCTGAAAAAAAAAATTGGACATAAGTAATCTGATTTCCGTTACTGAAAAAAAACTCTTTACCTAAACATCACGTCAATCTTGCCCTCTGAGTTTCTACATCAGCTCTATCTCTGAATTTACCAACTCTAGACCACAGTCCACAGTCCGCCTTTTCCACATCTCTTTTTCTGAGCCCAGTGCCATATGTATTTTGCTTCTACCTCCTCCACAGATCTCTTCTCCCTAAGAATTACTATCCTTGCACATTTTTCTGTTCTTTCTTTTCTGCAAAACAGCTGATTAACTTCAGAGTGGCAGAACTACCCTGACACTTTCCATTCTCTAACCAATTTATGTTTGGTGTTAGTAAGGTACATGTTTAATTTTTTTGTTTGATTTAAATTTGCTTTATGTGAATCACACTTTTACCCTTTGCATTCCTAAAATCTTGCATGTAGAGATAGATTTGTTAAAATGAAATATAAAATATTTCTCTTAATCAGGATAATTTGATGCTCTGCCTTCCTCATTTACAACTGAATTAAAAACTCAATGCAGCTGTATTACTACAGATCAGGTGATTTGGTTTTGTCGGGGTTTTTTTGTTGTTTTGTTTTGTTTAGGTTTTTTTTTTTTTTTTTAGGGTTATTTGTTTGTTTGTTTGTTTGGGATTTTTTATTTGCTTTTTTTCACACTAAGTATCAGTGGAATTTGGGTCTTAATTATGCAATTTTACCAGCAGTATAAGACATGGCAACTCCATGTACCCTGTGTTACTTTGATTTGCTAGACTGATGAGTGATTTTCTATATTTTCTTCTGATGTTTCACATGTGTAGGAAGTTCTTAGAGCCTTTAAAAATTTAATTATTCAGTAGATTATTCATTACCTTAAAATTACTTTTCAGTACCTTAAAAATACTATATTCAAAAACTTTTATTTTAGTCAATATTAATCTCTATCTTAATCAACAAGAAGAGTCTAATTTAAAAATTATTTTGTTAATTTTTTCTCCTGAAGTCCATAAAAAACCTGTCTTTAGATTGCTGGCTACTCTGTATTAGGTGCAAAATTCACTTTCTCTGAGATTAGGGTGCCTTGTATAGATTTGTCCCACAAAAATGTGTAAACATTTTGAGTTGGGGTTTTTTGTTTGGTTGGTTTGGTTTTGTGTTCAAAGAATCTCTTGTTATTTCACTTATGAAATGAAAGAGATATGTTCCTGCATGCCTTTAAATTGAGAAAATCTTCAAATTTAAGCATTGTAGTACATGATGAGATATGAGTTCTCTCCCTTGATGTGATAACAGAACTATCATGGAAGTATGGAAAGGATGCTATGTCCCTTTCCTAGTTAAAACAGGGTCCTTTAACTGTAATAACCAAGAATAAAATAATAAGAAGCCTAGCTTTGACACCAAAATCCTTACTATGTCTGCTACAAAAAAAAAAATTGGAAACATACTTGTTTGCAGAGTGGATTAAAAATTCTACTGGCTATCAATCCAAAATTTATTTAGAGGGTGTAAACAGGGAGGAACCATGAAATCACACTGAAATTCCTAATTCATTCTCCCATTTTTTGCAATTAAATTAATTGCCAAACTGAGTATAATAGCACTTCCAAATAAATTATGTTATTCAGTGCCTAGATTTCACAGTGCAAAAGGATTAAAATCAAGTGGGGCATTCAAAAGATAAAACCCCTTTAAAATCACGAAGTTCTTCCATTTGTTTTGGGTTCTTGATTTGTTTTTTAATATTGTTGGATATGTTCACTCTGAACATCTTCAAGTGTTTACAATTTTAGGTCAGTGTTGGAAACATATACCATAATATCAGGGATACAAATTCTTCTACTAAAACACTTTTTAAAATTATGTCATGTTTTTAAATGGACAAAATGAAATTTCATTGTATTGCTGAATCCTTAAACCCTCAGTAGCAGAATTAGTTTTAGTATCAAATGCATACTTGCTTTATTTAAAAGAGAACAGAAATATCCTTTCATCAATATAATCTACAAACTCAATAATGGAACCTGCCTTTTCTCTTTTTCATAGTTGTGAGCAGAATTAAAAAATGTGCAAGTGTTTTGTAAATGGTTTTAGAACTTGGCAGCTTAGTATGCATTTTGGGACAGAAATCAAAGGCACTGCATCATAAACTGAACTTAGACAACAGGATCAATTAGCCTTGATTGATGCAGTGGGAAAAGACTGTCATTTTATGCCAGGGGCCATATTGCTACATTGCTAGTCTGTTAAATAGAAGAGGGACCAGGGCTGATACCATGGCTGCAGGGAAGTGTCACAGAATGGTTTGCATCCACAAGTGTCAGTGGTTTGCTTGGAGGCATGGGGTGCATTACGAGATCATATCTTTCAGTAACTGCCTGCACAAAAGGAATCCATCTCACCTGCTCCAAGATCGCTTGCAATGCACAACAAAGTTCAGTTTCTGAGGAAAATTTAATAAATGGGTATTGGCATATTTCCTTCAACAGTACATTCCTCAACCAAGCAAAAATATTAATAGAAACACAGCTTGGCAGTTCAGCGTTGTGTCTTTGTCCTGGGCACTATTTTCTGGACTTTTATTCTCAATATTATGGATTTTATGGTTATTTTCCTGGTTTCTGGTTTATGCTTTTTCTGAATTCAGTTGATTCAGCCTCAAGCCACTTCCCAGCTCCTCTTCATGTGTCCTTGGTTAATGGCCACAATTCTTCTGCAGCTCCTGCCATCCTCTTCACTCGCCTTTGTCCGTTCTGAATAACTTGCTTTTACTCACAGTTCTGCAACCTCATTTTTTACAGATGAATGGGATTTTTTCTTTTTTCCTGGGGAATAACCAAGGTCTACATTCTGCAACAGAATTTTTGCAAGTGGGAAGCTATTTTCATTAAGTGAGTTTAAATAGACAAGTTATCTTCCCATCTTTTCTTCAGTTGCATTTCTGTGTGGGTCTTCAAAGCAAAAGCTTATGTAAATCTATAAAAAAAAAAAAAGGTTTTAAAAGGACCAGATACAATATACCTGTCATATGGGTGTTTTTTTGTTTTTTGGGGGTTTTGTTTTGTTTTGTTGTTTGTGATTGCTTTTGTTTTTGGTGGGTTTTTTTTGTTTGTTTTTTTTTTTTTTTTTTTTTTTTTTTTTTTTTGTTTGTTTGTTTGTTTTTGTTTTTGTTTTTTTTTTTTTGGTGTTCTATTAATTGTAAAGAATTGAAAATAGCTTTTATAACCTGATACTGAAAACTGGCAGTCAGGAAGCATATCATAAGCATATACATATATATATATATATATGTCATAAATAGGCCTTCATATACAGATGGATGTAGAAATATATCTCAAATATGTAGACTTCTAAACTCAAATGTTAGCAGAAGTTCCTATAAAGGTTATATATTTTCACATCAGTCATTATGTTGCTTATTAAAAAATTGAGATGATATATCTACCAAAAACCTTCTTTCACCAAATTATATATCCTACCAAACTGTATTGCTATCATATTTTCTCAACATTTCAAGGCTTGCAATGCAGAAACTGCTCTGAAAACAAGTGCTAAAATTCTAATCACTTACAGTCAGAATTGCAGATTTGGACAATTGTAAAAAGCTGTATGGGCAAATATACAGTCTCTCAAATAACTTTATTATCTCTTTCAGGGAATCATTGAGATTACTCAAAAGTATTAATTTTCCCATCGCTAATTACTCTATTTTTAAGGAAAGCGAGATGGCAGTAGAACTCCCCAAGTTCAGAGTGCATAAACTCCACAACTCTCCAAAAGAACATAAAACCAAATAATTTCTGTTGACAAATAAAGCTGAGATCAGATCTTGAATTCAAAATGGAGAATTATAGTTAGTTTATTAAAAATGCACACATCTGTGCAACAGTAAAAACTGTTTACCTATTCCTCCAGCATTACCTGCTCTCTGTACATTATTTGTTACAGGCCAGATTCACAAGGATTTTTGGAAATCTGAAGTGCTTCTAAATCATAGTGACCATATTAACATGAATTATTTTAATTTCTGTTTTGTGGTTGGTGCTATTTCTCACATAGTACTTAATGAATAGACTTTTCTTCTTTCTGACCAGTCACCTATTAATAAACTACTGAGTGCCAAGGAAGTTTGTAAAGCTGCTCTACAGAGGTCAGTGCAGTCACTGACATTTTACCACCACCCTGAGGAGATATGTTCATTTTCAATCTATTTCAGTCCCTGGGTACACGACAGCCTTCCAGAAGAAGAAAGAGTTATTCACAGGAAAACCATTCATTACATGTAAGATCTGGATGGAGGTTTAGAAGCAGGAACTGAAGAGGACCAGGTTCCTAACAGAAACGTGGTCTCAGCTGTCCAAAGTTCCAACAACTTATGTCTTCCTTTTTCTTTAGCTGTGTGCTGCAGGTCTGAGAGCTCCTAGCAGCTGTTATATGTGTCCTTGGTATACATTACCTCACATTCCAAAAACTCAGCAAGAACAGGTAAGTAACTTCAAACTTACTATTTGTTGAAGCAGCAATTTGTAGAGCTGTTGCAAATGAAATTCCACTTTTTACCTTTGTGCCTATACACATGATGATTTATCCTCATGCCTCTACCAGAAATCTCTATTGTGTTTGATTTTGAGGCATAGTAAACTACCTGCAGTCAGATGAAAGGATTAACATAATGCTGTGTATTACTTCTCTCACACATACTGGAGCTTCAGTTTTGATAATTAAATTTTTATTTGATTAATTTTTAATCACATCCTTACTGATTTTCTGCTATATTAATGGTGCAGAATTTACAGTCTAGGGAGCAGCCTAGATATTTTTTAATGAACCCATTATAATAGGTGAAAAAGAGACTTTCAAGCCTCATGAACCCTCTCAGCAGTTAATTGTTGCCCATCTCCAGCAACTTCCTCATGGACCACTGCTCCTTGAGTGCCTCCACTGCTTTTTCCCCAGTCAACTGAAAACTGAGTAAGTTGCTTGGCTGGCCCTTCCCTGAGTACGGAGGTAAGTTAGCTGCACATCCCTCTTCATCTCTTAACTCTTTCTTATTGTCTTTTACCAAGAAGAGAAAAAAAATGGTTAATAATAAGTTAACTGTTCATATTTCTTCTTTCTCAGTCGCACTTCCACCTTAGAGAGACCTCTAACATATCGGCTGTTGGTGATTTTTGAGGGCTCAAGAGCCAGTGGTTAGTGGAAAAGTGTATATTCCAGGGACACTTTATCCATGGACTTCCACCCAGAAAAGTGAAGAAAAAAGCAGATTTGAAACATAACTCTTTTGTTGGGCCTACGTGCAGGGTGGTTATTCTGGCAGGACCTGTACCTGGCTTGTACTGTTACTCTTCCCTGTTTTTTGAGTCTTTTTCTTTATCTTACATCATTCCCTGAGAAATGTGCACATTTCACTTTTCTGTGTTATCTACAATGGCAGTACTGTCTTCTAGTTAAAGTAGGGCATCTTGGGATCTAATTTTACTCTTCTCAATACCCAGATGAGTACTGTAGATTATGTTCTGCATATCTAAATCCATATGGTATTCCATTATGACACAACACCTCTGTTCAAAATTCCATTATAGTCTCATTTTCTGCAATGATTTAATTTGACTAGTCCCTGTAAAAATGTATACTTTGAGATAATTTTCATTTTTCTGCTGGCTTTTCACATAGAAGAAATCCATCACATTACTTTAAGGTCATTTCATATCACATAGTATCATATTTCTTCCTGTCAAATTTATTTAGAAACAATTTATATTTGACTCCTATTTATTTTAAAATACTCTTCTTGCAGTTTTTTGCTGATGCTGGTAGGCATTTTGAAAGCAGAAACCCCATTAAAATACTTTTGCAATATCATCTTCATTTTCTGAAATCCTCAAATTCCAGTCTAGTTTCTGAAGTGAGATATCCATTGACTAAAATGTACAAAGCACTCAGCTCAACCTGCCAATTGTTACCTACGCAAAATAACCACCAGTGCTGGATACTAGTGCATTTTCTCTGAATTTTACTTTGCATCTTGCTCACCTTTAACATGAAATTTTGATGCATGAAAATGCTGGTTGTATTTATTTTCCTATGTATGAGAAACAAGTTCCCACCAAGTAGAAGGCAGCACAGCATGAATTCTTGTTATACAAGGCTGACTGTGCCAGCCCCCTGTTAGTTTGCACTGATGGTAGAATCAGGAAACATAATAGCTTAGAAAGGATTTTACGTTTTGGTGCAACAATGTAATTAACTGTATCCAAACAAAAAGTTACAAACAACATAGGGTTTGTGAAATCTTGCTGAGGAATAGAATGACATACTAACTTAATTTACCTTTGATTAAAGATCAATTTAGAAAAGAAAATGCCAACAGTGAATAATAACAATAATAAAAGCTGCAGAGTAACAGGACAACTGGCTGCAAGCTGGCACTTCCCACTAAGACATTCACCGTGTCAAAGCAAAGCTGTTAGGCTGGCACAAAATGCAGTCTCCAAAATGGAGATCGATGCATTTCAAGGATGAGGAATACTATCATGTAAATATCCCTTCAGGAGGATTTCTTAAACACTAAAAGCAGCAAGGAAAATGTCAGATGAAAATGCTCTGTCACAGCACAGAATGGAACAAGTCTGAAGCCAAACTTAAATGTTGTGACAGGAAAAAAAAAAACCACACATGAAAACATATCTATATCTCTCGGAAAGTACCTCATGTAAAATAAGATAAAAGATATGAGAGGACATGAAATGTGTGAGAGCTTTGAGTTAGGTACAGCAAAAAGCAAGATATCAAACATCAAAATCTTGAAAAAAAAATGTGGTCTCTAGAAATGCAGTATTGTAAAAATAAAACATAGATAAAGCTCTCTTCTCTTTTTGTACCACACTTTGGCTCTTGGAGAGAAATACATCTGTGCTGTGTAGTCTAAGTCAAAGCCAATAGATCACAGTCCTTTGTCTAGCTTTTCCCTTTTATTTAAACTTGGAGCCCTTAGAATGGGACTACTCTGAATCACTCAGGTAACCTAGAAGCCCTGATAAAAGGCACTAGAGGAAGAATATTTTATGCTTTCAGCACTTGAGAATTCTTACGTAGAAGAGAAAACAAAAAGAGGTCATCTCTTTAATTTCTCATTTACATGTGTGGATGTTCCAGAAAGTACTGTCTGGAAAGTATTTTCATATTTTATGTAGAGAAGGGATGGAAAATGAAGTTAGGAAAATGTAAGTATTGCAAAATTTGCAAATTTTCCACTGTGAACAATAGAACGTACCTTATTTATAAGATGTTTATTTTACACTTGAATTGTTGGGATATTACTGAATATTATCTTTGATTACCACTGTGTCTTAAGGAAGTTGCAGTTCACTTAGTTTATGACAAAACTTCTCTGGTTTGGACTTTGTGTCTGGATTGTATTTAAATCATCCCTGAGTGATCTGACTTTCTTTGCATGGGTAAAAACTGGGTGAAATAATTTGGGTAGGCTACAAAAGACTAAAAAAGCATTCCTCCTTAAAACAGAACTTAATTTTTAGAAGACAGAGTGAGGACCTTAGTGCCCACAGTGGAACACCAAAGTGGCTTGAATCAAACCTTCACCCGAGAGTAAAATATTATTTATTATACTACAGCTCAAACAAGATGTTTAGACATAACCAAGCTCCTTCTTTATTTTTCATTTAATTTAGCAAAAGGTTACTATCTTACTTTTCAGGCTAATTTGATGTGTTGAGGAGCTTTTAGAATATTATGATAATAAATTTATAATATCATAATTTCTAGTGGGATAAAAATCTCAGTTTTCACCAGCTGCTAATGACCTCTGGAGAGATTCAGACTGATGATGTTTGTGATGCCAAACAGCTGTAGATGATAATATGAGAAACAGTTGACAATAATTAAATAATACAAATGTAAAGCCACAAATCTGAGACAAGCACATAATTGTCATGGTATTATTTCATATGATTTTATGTGATATTAAATACCATTAAATTGTAATACTCTTAGCAAAGGCAAAATAGAAACATACTTATCTGCATATTTATATTTCAGATAGTAAAGGAATAAAATAACACAAGGTTCTGAAGATGTTCTTATTTTTAAATGTGAAACTGTATAGTTGAAAATATGCTAGTTTATTGAGTTCACCCAGAAATTTAAGGGGAATAGTTAACAGAAATTACACAATTGTAACCCCTTTTTGTGTGCATGAATTATCTCAGAGCAAGATGTGAAATTTGAAGTGTACCTGTAATTAAACATATTTGCTGAAAAACTCTAAATCTGCAGTTTATTCGCAAAAGCTTTATATACAAGTTCAAATTTCAAAATTCAAGCTGCTTTATTAGGTCAGTAGGTGCATGTTTCTACCTCAGAAGCTTGATTCTTCATATCAAAATTTTGATATGAATAATCCAGACTTGGATTTTTGCAAATACTCTTCACTAATATGCTCAAAATTCATCAAATGATATTAGTACCTCTATTCAGCAGAATAGTTACTGAATATAATCAATACTCAGTTCAAATTACTCAAGTGTCTACATACCTTTCCAGTGAAAGGAAACCTTGTTGATAAAGAAAATCTGACATCATAAAAGAAAAAAACTATTTACTTACTCAGCCTTTGAAGGAAGAATGATATTTACATCCTTGCAATATATGTAAATACCTTAAATGCAAATGGGTAACATATGTTGCTACTCTTACATATATTTTTTCTAGCAAACTCATTGTTTATCTAAATTTAAAATATAAAACTGAAGTATATTGACTTGTGAAGCTTGACATATTAGATTTATCTGCATTATTTTGATCCCTAATTTGGAAGATATATTTTTTGCATTTTTCAGCTGCTAAGCTACACACGAATACGGGAAACTGTTTACCCAAGCTTTTTTTTTTTTCTTTCTTTTTTTTTTCAGTGTTTCAGAAAATAATAACAAAACAATTAAACCATTACTTCAATGGGAATTGCAGTGCATACAAGTAATAAATATCTGGAGCTTATTTTCTTATATCTTCATTGTCTGAGTTGTTTTCCTTTTACTGGCAGGCTTATAGAACTACAAAAGCCATGAAAACTCAATGCTAACTTAAAAGTGCAACCTTTCTTACTTTAATATTTTATACTGAGTATCAAGGCATTGTTTACAATAGGTAATGAAATGGTGATGGGGCAGAAAACACACCTCTGAAAGATTTTCTACACAAAACGATGAACACGTAGTTCTTTGCACAAAGCATTAGAAAATACCGTGATATTTTATTATTAAAAATGCTGCTGAAAAGTTTATACATATGTGTCCAGCCATATATATCTTCTATCATTACTTAAGGCAAAAAAACCAAAATAATTGCAAAACAATAACAGAAGAAACCATTGAACCCTGTGTGCCTCTTAAGGACAAGAATATAAGCCTGGGAAAGTACTTTTGTTTTTCTTTGACAGTTTCAAAGTATATTTTGATATCATTATTATAGAATTCTATGAAGACCCTATAAATCTGTTCCCTCTATAAATCATACATCAGTCCAGATGTATCAAATTATTAAATCAACTTGATTGTAATTACTTTTAAAAGCTAAAATCATTCACTTACAGGAACTTTTTTTACCCAAATGTCACAAGCCTGACACAGTACTGTACATATTGCTAGCAGAAGACAATTGGAAGTACTAAACAAATACTGTAATTCACATTACAAACATACCCAACTGATTATGATGCCAAGCATCATTACCTCTTTTTTTTTCACTTTTTTTTTACCTTTTTTTTTTTTTTTTTTTTTTTTTTTTTTTTTTTTTTTTTTTACTTTTTTTTAAGCCTTTTTTTAAGAGTTATGAACTGCTGCATCTCAGCTGAGGCATTACATAGCTGGTGGAAATGGCCTGGTATAGAGTCAGCATTAATATAGAAGGTGATGGATTAGTGAAAAAAAAAAAAATTAATTTTCCTATTTCTACTAGCTGTAATGTGGGGTTGCTGCTTCATCACATTCCAACCTGAGCTCCCAGGTCAGATTTATAGCACATTTGATGCAGATAAAGATTATATCAGCCACATGTTGCATTTTTATCATGTCATTATCTTTTTATTTCTTTCCTTCAGAATTTGCTTTACTACCTGCTACAACAAAGAGTTGTGCAGATGAATAGACCTCAGTGAATAACCTTGTCTTTGATTTTATTCGTAGGGGTGACTATTTCAAGGTATTTCATTAGAAAACAAAACGTGTAGAAGAACAAGAAGAGGTACAAGGCATCTTGTGTTAATTGTTATGGGACATATGATATCAATGCAGTTTAGTTGTGAATTAAGAGTAGAAAATATGTCTGGGATAGTCATGTCCAAATGCAGACCAATTTGTTCAGAGATCTTTGGTTACTATCTCTCAATGATGGAGTAACTTTCAAAGACAAAATATAAAGCAATCTTCATCTGCAAAAACTATTTTCCAGCTTTTCGCTTTCAAATCAGTTGTTTGAATCAAACTGCTAAGTTACTTTGATAGCTCTGCTTGGCCCATGTTTTTCTAGTGAAGGAAAGGCAGAAGGGAATAACCAGATAATAATTTTGCCTTTCCTGTGTGTGATGCTCCCTGGGATTTTCAGTTTTGTTCAAGTGCAGGATTGCTCTGCTTCTCTCTCCATAATGCTCACTGACTGTGGGACTGCGCAATGAATCAGTAAATAAGAATTTTCTGACAGGTACACTCTCAAGCACAAAACAAGCTACTGGGCTAAGAAGTTCTTTACACACTCATCGCTCTGAACAGTTTGAAAAACAGCCAGCCAACCAACCCTGCATTTCCCAACTTTCAAATTGTAGTTTTATTTTGTTTAGTAATGCTGAGGAAGTGCTTTCTCAGCTGAGATTCCACTGAAACTGCTGGTGAATATAGGGCTTATTTTCCTTGCAGAAGGCTGACCAAAACACAGGCTTTTGTTGCTTTTGTCAGGGCACAAAACTCTTCCTAATGTATCACAATAGCCAAGAACTACAAACTGGACTCCAAATATATATTTTTGGATGTTTCTTGGTTCAATTCAACAAGCTTAAAATAGTAATACTTATCTTTTGTATTTTTTCTCTTTGTTTTCCAATCCATTGCTGTGTTGGAATTTAACAAAGGCTAACACAAAATTAAATTATAGAAAAAATGTTTCAGAAAAGAACAACAATCGCCTATGAATACTTTAACATGCACTAGTGTAACCTGTAAGAGAAAATACGCAGGTCACACAGACAACTGTATCCTCTGCATGACATCATGGCCTTATATAAATGAAACATGTTAGAAAAATCTCATGGTTTTTGTTAACCACTAGTAATTAAGAAGAAAATTCCTCCTTTGTTCTTGGAGGAAACAGAGGTCATATGACTAATGTATATACACATAGGTCACAATCGAATGCACAATCTTTCTAAAAGCTCTTTTCAAACTGAAAACATCAATAAAAGCTGCTTCCTTTTTTTGTTTGTTTGTTTGTTTTTAAACTCACAGCTATGTACATTTTTACAAAGTTTCTTTAAATATAGTTCAGGCTGGCAAGTCATCTCTTTGCACAGAACTATACGTATTTTACTGCATAGTCAGTCCTCCTCTTTTTTTTTTTTTTTTTCATTTTTGTTTTTAATAATAAAATTCTATTTTCCCCATCTGAATTACAGCTTCATATGCTGGGTAAAAGCCCATGGTGATGTCTTTGTTTAATCAACTGCCATTCATGGTATGGCACATAAAGAATCTTTTTTATAATTTTATTTATTAAAAAAACCAAAACAAAACACCTGTACAGTCACTGGCTCTGTGTTCCAGAAGACTCTGCTTTTCTTGTTACACTTAAAACACTATTTTAAATTACTTCTTCTGGCCTCAGCTTTCAATCAAAGTGGGTGAGCTCTTAAAGTAGTATCGTAACAGCAATGTACACTTTTCACATTTCACAGGGTTTGTAGTTGATTTTTAACATCTGTGAGTTTCTATGGGAAGGATCAGTAAGAAAATAATGACTGTCCTTCTCTTTTACTTATTTTTCTTTAGATTCTGACAAGGTGTTCAATGGATGGTATATAACTTTTTCCTCTTCTTTTTTTTCTTTTTATTTTTTTTTTCTTTTTTTTCTTTCTTCCAAGTGGCTTGTGAGGGTAGATGGGGAAGGGCTGAGCTATACCCTAGTGGTCGAATGTCCATGGGGCAAATTTGTACTGTTTTGTCCTCCACTGAAGGTGTTGAAAGTATGCAAAGGCTGCATTCCTGTTAATGTATTTGGAATCATGGTTATGGTGTTGGGTGTCATTAGCGGGATATCATCTGGAGACCTTCTCAAAGTGAGCGTGTAGTCAGGTGGACAGGTGAGTCTCAGTGTGTCATGGGCCTGCAGCGACTCACACTCGTGGTCATGTTCCAGCTGCTTCATCTGCAAGGACATGATCTCTTCATTCTGTATGTGTGCTATGTCGTTGGTGGTGTTCCTCTGGGGGCTGGGGCGCCTGTGAGTCTCATGACGCCGCTTGTCCTTCTTGTAATATAATGCAGCAAAAGCTAGAATATTGAGGAACAGCAAGGAGGCGCCCACAGCAATGGTGACGCTTAGCTCTGTGGAATAATCTCTCTTGTTTTCTATCAGAACTGTTGTATCCTCCGGAGCTGTTTTATGGGTGTCTTTTGAATGTTTGGGATTGTTGGCCGGTGTCATTGCTGGGCGTTTGGTGGCTGGCCATAATTTACCAGGAGAACGTCGGGTCACATACGGAAATGAGGTCATGTCAGGAGGGGGGACTTTAGTTGTTGTGGAAACATACTGAAATATTTCATTCAGGTTGTGAAGGTGTGGGACGAGCTCCAACCAGAAAGCCACTTTTGTTGCTCGATAGTGGTCACGAACTCTGGGTTTGAGGCCAATATGCAAATAAAGTTGATCTTTAGGATTGTATTTGGACCAGGCCACTTCTTCAAAGCGGTTGGGTTTTGTGTGGATGAACTTCGTGTCTTGCGGAACAGGCTGGTTTGGATCTCTAAAACAAAAGCAAACAGACAATATTACTGTCATTAACCTTCCCACAAAAAAAAAACAAACCAAAACAAAAGCAAACAAACACCAAACCCTCTCAATCTTACAGTTAGTAGTCTACTCAATACTTACAGTAACCTAAAAGCAGAAGCTAAAAACCATCCTTAATTGAAGAACAGCTGTTAATAAATAATCAAAAAGAAAATTACTTACTGTATAGAGCATCTCAGATACTATAATTATTTTTTTTTTACATGAAAATGCAGAAACCATAGTGTTTCACTTCCCTGCTGAAGTTCTGTGATTGAGTATCATTCTCCAAGGAGTGTGTCTTGGAGACATACCATCTTAAAGAAGTACTAAGTATTTCTTCTCGTAGTAAATGTGTAGGTTCAACCCTTCTTCAGGTCTGACACTAACTTTCTCATTTAAGGTACCACTACTTCCACTGCTGTAAGTAGTAAATATGGGCATCTAAGCCCTATAGTAATACTGGAAGTCCGTGTGTACACACAAAATTATACTGGCTGTGTATATTACAAGCAAAAAAACCTCTTCAAATACTGAAGTAGTAGGGCTAAGACATGTAGCTGGGAACCATTTCTGATAGTTTTCCTTTACTGAGCTATTAGTCCTCCTGTAGTTAAATATCTACTTGGGGAAAACAAACAAACAAACAACTTTGAACTAACTTGGTGTCACAAATGTTTCCATCATTTCCACTAGCAAATGACTACTTGAATGTTCCGTGTGATCATTGCTACGAAGTACTGTGTTTGATGGCAAAACCAAGATAAGAAATATTTTAGCTGAGATCAACCAGTTTTATAGTACTTAAGTTGTAGTAGAGATAAGAGTAGTACACATGTCAGAGATAATTTCAAAAATGGCAAGCCAAATATATTTTTTTCTTACAGTTTCAGAATAAAGAAAAACCAAGGCCACAAAGAGAATAAAGGTATGGCAATGTAAGCATATCCTTAAAATTTTAGTAAAATTTAATAGGATGAAAAAATAATAAAAAATTAAATAGGATGAAAAAATACAGAAAAAAACTACTAAGTTTAATAGTAAATTACACATTAATTTGAATCATCTTTTCTAGCAATGAGTACTTTCTGTGATTTTGTGATATATTATCCTGAGAGTACATTATTTATTTCCTGTGCATTACCCAGAAATTTCCATTCTCCTTTTTATTCATTCATATGCATTGGTTTCATGTCCTGTGAAAACAATTCTAATATTTTCCTTTTCTTCCAATATACAGTTATGTATATTCTGGGAATACCAAACCCCACCACTATACATTTTAAAGCATCTTTTTTCTTTTTCCATTTTCAAAAGCCTGTGAATCTAAAAGCCTACTTTAGCATTCCTTTGCTGTACATAAAGAGCGATTTTTTTAGTTCTTAAATGAGACAAGTAATTTGACCTCAAAAATCTTATGATTCCTATATTCTTTTTTACCTGAAAGAATATATCTTACTTTTCTTTGAGAGAATATTATCGTTTTTCTGTATAATTTTGGTATTTTGGCCTATTTATGCTTGTGGGTTTAGTGTCTAGGGTTTTTTGGGGGTGGTTTTGTGTAGTGATTTAAAGAAAAATAATTGAAACATATCTACTCATTCCCATTTCAATAAGATATAAAAAATACAAACTAAGGATTCTGAAAGTGCTACCATTTCTTTTCCTTCTTTCTTTCTTTCTTTCTTTCTTTCTTTCTTTCTTTCTTTCTTTCTTTCTTTCTTTCTTTCTTTCTTTCTTTCTTTCTTTCTTTCTTTCTTTCTTTCTTTCTTTCTTTCTTTCTTTCTTTCCAGTTAGCCAAATTGTGTTAGTTCAGGAAAAAAAAAAAAAGGTAATTTTTTCGTAATTATTCATCCCAGTTCAAACTAGAAAAGGAATATTCCCTTCCAAGCAGAAGGGAAACCGATATATGCTGCTACTATGAGAGATTCTAGCATGCACTGAAGAAGGGAATAAAGCTATTTCTTCTGTTATTAAAAACAGACTGGAATATCTGGAAAATCTAAGCACAAAGATATTGGCCTAATTCAATTTATCTACTTTGAAAAAGCTTTGGAGTTCAACATATAAATTCTAAAGCAAATTAAAAATCAATAAGGTGATGGAAATGCAAAACATTTTTCTTGTCAGAAACTCAAAATACTGCAAGAGTTCTGACATAAAATCTTGTGTCTTCCACCCTTGCTGTTCTGATTGTCATCCCAAAAGACTCTGGGAATGGTCCTAGAGAGAACAGATTCCGTGAGTTAGCTCTTGTAAACAAGTTGCAGTTGCTACACCATACAGGAGATGAAGAAGCTGAGCACTCATTTTAAAAAGCAGCCAAGTTGGACATGCACTTTCAAAATTCTTTGTGGTCCTATATAAGTGATTATTATCATCAAAGCAGATGATTATTTTAGCAAATAACATCTTTTTTTTTTTTTTTTAAATTAGCACTCTCACTGTGGTTCCTTCCAACTTTACCTATTTTGTAACCTGTTATTCCCTTCCCCTACAAAAAGCCTACAAAACAAGTAAATATCAGTCTCCTTTTCCCTCTCTTCCATCCTCTACTTCCATCTGTCATTTTTAACTATATTTATTTGGTGCTGCCAGTTATGCTGCTACCTCCTCCAAACAAAAGAGAGAAAATAACATTACATGAGTCTGGGCTTGTATTTGAATATTTGTTTACATGGCTCTGTGTGGGCATGAAGTTGTCCATTGAAACAAGAAACAGAAAAAAATCAGCCATCCCTACAGACAAGTAATTTATTTGCTGAGGATATCAGAGCTCTGCCATTGACATCAACTCTAAGGTTAATCACTTAGAAAATTACTAAAATGGTCTGAATACTCTCTCTGAATTGGGAAGATAAATATCTAAATTATTTTGAGGGTTTTTTACAAGGAATAGGAATAACTAAGTCCAGTCCTAAATAAAAAATCTAAAAATGGCCTTAGATATATCTTGGTTTTATAGACTAATGATAATTTGCCAAAAATATTCAGTATATATAAACATGAGAACTTTTACTTTCTTTGGCCATCCTGCTAAGCAGAAAATTCATGAAGTTACAACTTATGACTTTTTGAGTTTTTTTCCTGGGGTGGTTGGGCAGTTTATCCTACTATGAACCATTTTCCAGTTTTATTGGTAGGCATAAAATGTAGATGTACAGACAATCATTTCTTCTATCAAATCATCTGTTCAACCAAATTCTTGATCTGTTACTTTCATTTCAATTTTTCCCTTGCCTTTTTAAAACTCTCACAATTCCTTTGTGTTTCTAGATGTTCTTGAGGCTTAAGCATGTAATTTCATAACAAAGGCTTCCAGGAAACCTTCCTTTAAAAATGCACTGCAATCATGATGGTGACAGTATAATGTGAACAATATATTTCCAGTTCTATACTTCTCACAGTATTGGCTCTCATAGGGAGGAGATTTCTTGTTTCCCAATTTGTCAGTTGGTAGGGAGGCTTTTTCTTCTTTTCATCCGACTACCATAACAAGATTGATGATTATTGCTATTTATTTTGCTCTCTCGTTACTTATTTTTACCACCTTTAGAATCTAAACAGCTTATCCATCAAAAAATGTCCCCATCATGAAATGCCTGAACTTTTTTTCCTTTTGAGAGACCATGTCTTCTCTAAGGTATATTTTTGTTAATGTGCAGAATAATCCCATTTCACCTGTCACTTTTTTCCTCCCATTTTCAGTGTGCACTAATTTTGCACAACTTAAGATATTTTTGTATATTGTCATTCAATTCATACCTCATGAGCTAGAGATGTAAAATTAAAATATGAATTTTTTTCTCAGGTGATATTAAGTAAATATGTCTGCAATGTATGTATACTGAAAAGCAACACACACTCCTGTTCACAAGGTAGATTAGTAGATGAGCTGGAAGGCAAATGAAGGAACTAGGTATTTTATATCTAATGATATTTTCATGGGAAGAATGGTGAATTAAGAAGTTTTCTCATATCCCAAATTCCTTATAAGATGGTGAAACAGCATTTGTGTTTTAACTACTTTTGCGACACCATTGACTATCACCCAGGACAATGCAACTGTTGCATTAATGTATTTGAAATGTTTTCATCTCAGAGTGTCTCCAACACTCTGAAAGGCCTCTAGATTGTTTATTTTCTTTCAGTAGTAATCTTTTCTCTATATGAAAAAAAAAAATAGGAGAGAGAAAAACTGGATACAGTTTTTCTTCAGAAAAAACATCAAAAAGAAATGCAACAGGCTCATAAAAGAGTTCACTGAGAATTGTTTTGAAACTATGCTTTAAAAATTGCAATTTTAATCATGTCTTCTATTAGGCAACCAAACTGCATATAAAACACAGACGTTCTTAATAACTCAAGCTGTTCTTCAGAATCAATGGTAGCAAAATAATTCTGGAGTATTTATCTAAAATACAAAGACAACAAAGATATATCCGCTAGACCTTTATCTTTCCCAATACCAACAGAGGTAGAGATGGATGGACAGGAGCAAATGCAAAATACTATAATTCCTCAAAAATAGGGCAATTTTTAGAAATCTAAAGATGCCTCTAATGAGAGCATTGCTTTGTATCTACTGTGTGATTTCTCTTGTGAAGAAATCCTTCTTCACAAGAGCATAGCTGGCAGAGTATCTATGGAGGACTGGCACACATCCCCTCATGTTGTTCACTCTTCCCCTGATGATGTGTCTGCAAAGGTGGTAACACAACCCTGACAAACAGAACTCTTGGCATATAAAATTACCATTACAGTTAGGATAGCACTACTGGCAGCAAACTGAAGTTCCAAGTGCACCTCTTAATGAAGTTCTCACATATAATTTTGTGCATTGGGGAATTCCAAACTGTATTTTCATGCAATTTTTGTATCCCAAATGTAGTATCTCAAACTTACTCTTTAATAAATTGTTTTCTTATTTCTAAGGCATGTTGGAAATATAGGTTTTAAAAGGCCAAATGAAAAACTCTTAATAATAATCATAATAATAATCATAAAAAAAAAAAAGAGTCATAGCTAGGTAGAGAACGGAGGATTAGCAAAATGCAGCTTCCAGGCATTCATTTCAACACAAACTATCTGCCATTAAACACTTTAATTGTCACCTACTGTTTGCTAACTTCAGTAACCGACTTCTGAGTTAAACACAATAAAAGCACCATGCCCTGTGTTGTCTTTCACCTACTGATTTTACAAGATTGACCTGCCCTCCAAACCCAGCCTTGGCAGTAGGCCCATTAAACAATGAGTCCTTTTTAGCAACGGATGGCCAGTCATTAAAAGCCTAGCAAAACCATCTGAATGATGCACCATCTGAGCCATAATTGTACAATAAGTACCTGGATGCAGCCTCTGTGGGAGAGTGATAGAGACTGGAAAAGTCTCAAACACATTAAAAATAAATAAATATATCTGCAGTTTTAATGTTCAGAGCTTACATACAGGGAAATGTGAAATAATAAAATCTTTCATTTAAAAGATTTTTTATGTGTTGCCATGGGTACAAACACAAAGCAAGACAAGTTCTATCATAATAAGGATGGGAAATGATCAATAAAAAATAGAAAGGGAAAAAAACCCCCAAAACAGAGCTCCCAGCAATGCAGTCTTGAACTGTATCACTCATCTTGAGAGTTGAAGGATATGAGTGCCTACAGAGATTCCAGACTGCAAATGAATGAGTAGAGTGAACAGTTACCCCAGAGATCCCTAGATGGCTCTAGGCTTTACATGCTACAACCTTTGCTTTTCTGTTTGAGGAACCAGAGGTGCAGAATAAATGTAATCTTACAATATTATTTGCCTCCAAGTATTCCCTTGTTCTATTCAGAACAATTAATCATTGTTCAACCAACCAAAAAAAAAAAAAAAAAAGGCACTATCAAGGTAATATGTGTTGTTCTTTTCATTTCCTTTTCCTTAATTTTGTTGTTCTTTTCCTTTCCTTTGAAAACTGAAATTTTACAGCTAGAGGTCATTTCTAATGACACATTTTTAAGACTGCCTGTAAGGAGGTGAGTCTATAATAGAATATATACCTCTTTCCTGCCTTATCAGCAATGGGAAAGTTTCAGAAATGACTAATGGCTCTCTCAAAGCACCAGTTTTTGCCTTTAGGTATAGTTTTAGAGAACTATAGTTATAGACAACTGGGTATAGCCTGCTGAAATTAGTTTTCAAGTAGCAACAGCTGGAAAGTGCTTGAAATTATGAGTAATGGTGACAGCTGGGACTGTGAGAAGTTCCTGTCAGTCTCAAAAATTGCTTAAATACAACTTCTTAATCTACAGGGAGTAGTCATAAAGTAATTGTAAACAATAGTGAGACCACAGAGATCTTGCATCTGCATAATAATTCCAATGTTGTATATTTGTAAGGACCTGAAGTCCTCTATGTATAGATGGCATTTCATCTACCAAAATAAAGACAAACTGATGGTGTCATCATCTCTGAGCATGTGGTACAGTCATCATGCGGCTTTGTCTGTCCATAAACTAAGATTTCATCACAAAGTTTGCTCATCCCAGTACTGATGACTTCTTGCTGCCAAATGCGCCTAAATATTAAACAGTTCGTTCACTTTTGTTGCTGCACTCCAGGGTTTCTGCATGCTTTTGTAGCTGTTTGTCCAATATGCAGTGCAACAAAAGATTTCTTTTCCTTGTAAATTGACCTGAAGCATGTAATTGGTTTTTACTCAATTTATGCTTGAGGATCTTGTGAAGATTGCAAAATCTCTCTCCTTTGAACATCATTTAGATTCATGGAAGGCTACAAGGGCTGCTAAAGCCTCTGAATGTTTCACAATAGGCATCTGAGTTTTTCTTATATAGCTGCACACTGTTCGCTGCAGTGCAGTAAAGCTGCAGTTTCCAGAGCCCAATCCTGCCATTAAACATTCAGTGGAAAGATTTACAGCCCCTTTGTGCCACAAGTATCTTTGTTTTAATTCAGTACTGAAGACTCAAGGTTAACAAAAAAAAAGCCCTTGACGCTGAAGTAAAACACTGCAATACTCTTTAAATGAACATTATAGGAAGAGAACAGAATTTATTAATATTGCTCAAAGATTAAGCTGGTTTGAGGGTTGTTTCGTTGATGTTTACAACTCTATTTCAGCAAAATATCGATGTCTTTATTTTGCTTCATAAGCAGAATTATTTTAATTTTTTAACCTTCTCAAAGCAAAATTTATATCTGAGTCTCTTTTTCATTCCAGTCAAGTATTTATTATTGCCATTATAGCCCTCAGAGGGAAAAAAAATTTCCAGTGTCTGCCTCTCTGTTCTAATTCCTCCCTGAGTTCTCATCCCTGTGAAGGTCGCTGAAAAACAAGAACTTCCTTTCTTTTGTAGGAGATAAGTGCTATCTGCCTGACAGTTCCTTCTTCAAGTAGCAGACATGTTGCCTCTGGTTTTTCAGTATCTCAGTGAACCACCTTTTCTCTGAGACATGCTTTTTGTCTTAGTAATCGTCCTATTTTTTGAACCAAAAATACAGTGTGTTATTATTCTCATTGAGCTACTGAAAGAAAATAGTTTGAGGGAACATACTAATTAAAAATCTATTAAATATGAATGAGCCTCATTTACCTCCTATGTTAACACAAATATTTTTATACTACTACTTCAAAATCTGATTTTGAGGCCACTAGAATGGGATACTGACTATTTTAGAAGTATGCTATCAACAAAATAAGTGCTAGAGGTCAGACTTACCCAGTTTTGGCAAAGTTAGTCCAGTATGTCATAACCACTGCACTGAGCATGACATCATTCTTGGAAAAGTTGCAGTTGAACAGTTCTGTGGGACCAATCATAGGAATCCCAAACACATAAGGGACTTCATCACCGTGAGCTGAATCAGCCCAGCTGGGTTTCATTTCACTTTGGCAATGGTGATAAAATGCATAGAAATATGTTGGAGATCCATACTGGGCATGCAGGTCAGCCGTGGCAACAGCTGGAGCAACCCACTGGTGGTCTGTAAAAAGAGCAACCAGGGTCTTCCGTCTTGTTTCAGGGTTTTCTTTGTCTGCCCAGTCAGTGTACATAAATTTAATGGTCTCTCGCAGTGTGTCCTTCCCTTCTGGATAACCATATAGATTGTCCACAAAATTGGAGACAGAAAAGTCAAAATCATTGGGAGAAACACCATCTTCATTGTCTACAATGCCATCCACAAATTTTAAGCCTTCCCCTTGATTCACACCCAGCATTATATCATAGTTAAGGAATTCCCCTTGCTCCATTAGAATCTGAGGGTCATCTGGAATCACGTCTCCATCTATCACAGGCCCAAAGGCAATGTGGTACGTGGCTGGAGTGATAGTCTGTTGAATGAGTTCTTTGTAATTCTTATTCCGCAGACATTCAACCAAATCAGTGGTATCCAGCATGTCGCAGCCCACTTTATCTGCCAATATCCGAGTGTACTTGGCAGGCTGATAGTTCACTGCCCAGCTGGACAGGGCTGTTCCACTCTGTATGATTGCCTTTTGGAACAAACCTGCAGGTGCAAATTGTTTAAATACAGATCCAATTAGATATTTAAGAAATATATATATATTTTAATAAATGAAAAGTATTTCTTAGTAAAGGAAACAAAGCTTTGATTATAGAATCCCTAGAGGATGCACACAGTGAAATTTCAAATCAATTTCTGTAGATCCTACTCACTGCTCCCTTTATATGCTATGTAGAATAGGCTACTAATTAAAATCTCTCATGTTCTTGATGCTCACACACATAAAGCATGAAGATTTCAGGTTACCGTTTCAAGAGCAAAGCCTATTCCTGTACTGCAGTTTCCTTGTGTTTTTGATGGAAGTCCTCTGGCTTTGCCACATTTGTAGTCCTGTGAAAATTTCTTTGAAGGACTGGCAACTAAATGCAATCATATGCTTTTTGCCATGTAAATGACACTCATTAATGCGCCTTTCAGTAGTTTAAAGGTCAAATGAAAATTACATGTTCTCATTTCCTTCACAAAAGCCATGCATCATACTAACTTGAAAAAATATGGTCTATTAAAAGCAAATTTATACAATTGAATCTTCTATTCTGACACTGTCTTTTCTTAAAATTATTATTGTATGCATATGTTAGCACTGCATACATATTAAATTTTGTGTATGTGTAACCCCGCCTATATGTTGAAATCTTTTTTTTTTTTTTTTTTTTTTTTTTTTTTTTGCAAGAGAGTAAGATGATATTCAATGGTTCTTCCTGGTTGTTTTATGTAATAAAAAGAGAAATAAAAAGCCAGTGTGAAGAGCTTCTTTGTTTAAAGCGCTGAAAGGCAAGGGGAGCTTGCTGGTGAATCTGTCCCATCTGTTGTTTTTTTTTTCTGGTAAGACCACTAAAATGACCTATTTTATATTTAAACTGAAATACGTGGGTGTCCTCTCCACATGGTTTCTACTGTCAAGATCTCAAAATGTGAAAGATAGTTACAGCTACAACAGCATGTGGGATTTTTGTTATTGTACCTTTGAAGATGATTACTGAATGCACACAGTACAAAATTTCAATTATTGGATCAGTTAAGTTTTACATGGTTCCATCTGCTTGATTTTGGCATGGCTTGCTCAGCAGTTATTCACTGAAATTTTATTTGTATCAATAGACTGAAGTGTCAAGTCTAGTTCTACGTATTTCAAAATTAAGTGTGTTTTCCAGTCTCCCTGCTATAACTTCTGGCTACTGCTTACCTGTTACAAATTTCTGTCTGTTTTAATGTGATAGAAATGGTATGGATTAATAAATACATTAGATATTTTGGTGTTGCCTTTTATCAAGTCTTTGTAGACATGGTCTTATCACCAGGGATATTTATAGTTCAGTACTGGTGCTGTAGATTCTTGGAGTTTGGGTTTGGGTTTTTTTGGATGGTGAAGTATGGAGGGTAGAAATCCCACAGCTCTTTTTTTTTCCCCACAGAAATCTCACCAAAATCTTTAAGAACACTGTGGGATCACACAGTACTTGCGGGGAGCTAAATACAGTTTTTAATAAAGCTTAGTTATGTTTTCACTAAATTAGGAAAGCATCTATAAATATGTTGGGAGTGAAGCCAAGAGTGTACAAAAATGAAAAAGGTCATTGCTCTTTTCCATTTTAATTAGGGCGAATTCTTTGATAGAGGAGCTGGTGAAATCTGTTGATAAAGCTAGAAAAAGTATATAGCCCATGGCATTTGTTGCATGAGATTTATGCTGTAATAGCATTTAGTTTTCCTTATAAATATATTTATGTTGACTAATACAAATCCAGAATTCTATCTAGTAGATATTTTACAAAAATTAGAGACCTCATGTAATTCTAATTCAGCCTATCTCCTTTGGCACTTTCACTACATTTTAACATTATTAAAAAAAAAAAAAAAAAGTGCTTTGGCAAGAGGATTGTTACCTTCTGAATAGTGGGAGAGTGTCAGGAGACTCACACAGGAAGCTCCTGCCCCAGATCCAAAAATAGTAACTCTCTTCGGGTCTCCTCCAAAAGATCCAATATTTTCTTCAATCCAACGTAAAGCTTGGATTTGGTCAAGCAATCCATAATTGCCTTTTGCAGCTTGGTCCCCAGTACTTAAAAAACCTACAAGGCAAAACCCCATAATTTTAGTTCACCAGATGCGGAGTTAGCTACAGGGTATCTACATATTCACAACACATCTTCCCATCTTTTCATCTTCTATGCTTTTATTATTTTTTTCTTCTTTTTAAAGGTCACAGTCCTAGTTAAATGTCTCCAGTGCAAGCAGAAAAAATCATTCTGCATGCTGTTTAGCTTGAGTATGTTTTCCCTACTTCAGAGGTCCCATTTATGAAGAATCCCTATTTCTTTTCTGAAATACTTCTGTAACAGTGCAACAATACAGAAAAAAGATTTTAAACATTTTATAACTGAATGTGAGTAGGGTACAAAGTCTTAGGAAATAATTTTTGGACAAAGATGTGAGACAGCCAGCCTATGACTGAGAACAATGGTCCCTAACACATTAGTTTAAATACTTCTTACCAACATTTTCCTGAACTACATAGCTCTTTAAATTTCTGTACTTGTGATATGGATAATTCTACTCAGAAAGAGAAAAAAGAAGGCTAAAGCAAATAGTAAAAGGAACACAAAAAAACCTAGGAAAAAAATCACACTTCAATTTCACAGAGGATATTTATTAGAAAGATAGCAGGTAAATCCATGGCAATATAGCCTTTGGTGGGGAGATTTTATCTGAACAAATCAGGTCTTGTCTTTCTTTGAAAATTGCAAGAAAATCTGTGCTGTTGTTATTTGTTCCTGCACTGTGGTTATCAGATGCTAGAAAAAAAAAAAAAAGTGTGACATGTTTGCTGCTTGTCTTGCAACTCAGAACAAAATGACCATAAGATTAGGACTGAGATTAATTTTGGGTTTTTGAAACCAGCTAAGGTGAAACATTGCAGTTATCACTGCTGCATATCATTCGCAGTTAAGACCTTGTGCTATGTCCAAATTGAGCTATTGTCCATTGAGACATGAACTCACAGTCCTCTCTTTAACTCCCCAGACCTTTTCCTGTTAGACACCTGCGAAGTCAGAAGTCTATTAGAAATACCTTACAGTACATGGAAGTTTTCAGATGGACATTACTGATTTAGGCACCAGTGACAGCTGTGAAAGACAAAACAAGGACATTGCTTGGCAGGTTTTTCCAGCTAATAATCAGTTCAGAAAAATTTGCTAGAAGGGGGACCCAGGACTCAGGGCATCTATGGTCTGGTGCAGTTTTAAATGAAAGATTCTGTTATCATGAACCACTTGAGCCTTGAGCCTGCTGTAACAAGACCTCCATGCTCCTGACTGGAAGGTGAGTCTTTAGTCCCTGGGGGAAAAAAGACATTGTAGTACATTTCCCAGGCTTTGGCAAAGGGGAACAGGTCTCTTTGCACTATCTGTAATAATTCTTTCATTGATAGGAAGAATAAAAATGCACATGGTGGAAGGTATTCACAATAAGAAGGAAGCAGAATACAGATCATATCCATATTGCTAAAAATCATTTGATTAGGCTTTTTTGTTAAAAATGTCTCTTCTCATGGCAAGCACATTGTAAGAGTGGCAGCAACCTTTTTTTCTTTTCTATACAAATGGAGAAAAAATAAAGAAACTCTTAATCCATAATTTTCTCAATTTATTTTTTAACATGTGTTTTTCTCTGTTTTTACATGTCTTTATTATCTTTTAAAGCCTGTCAATGAAAGAATAACCCATTTACTGACTTTGTTGCTGCAGCTCACTGCAATATTCTGTAATATTCTATAATTAAGGTTTTATTCAATCAGAACTATGACATCCATTGGATGGAGTGCTGTAACCTTTACAGCAGGATGGTAATTAATAAATTAATGTTCAGAGCCTAAACCTGCTTTAGTTCTACTAGCAGCATAAATTAAAGCTGTTTGAACTTTGTAATTTTGAATTCTTACCAAATGTACAAAAAGGTGAACTGGATAAAACCGGCAGTCAATGAATATCTAATGTTCAGCAAAGATTTTTATTTTTTTTTTTTTTAGTTTGTTTCCACAATTATCTGCTGATTCTCATTAATTGCAAGAACAAATTTTCTTAATTTGAAAATTAATCACCATGGCAAAGAGTCAAACCCACATTACACAAACTGAATTCATAATTCTGCCTTTTCTTGATGAGGATATATTTTCTTTAATACTCTGAATACCAGATCAAAGCTATTTGAAGAAATTCAGGCATGTAGTAACTATTTGTCCAGAAATACACGATACTAACAGGTTTTTTAGCTTTTTTCTATATTACTTCGGTGAAGAGAAAAAAATGTTTCTTTAAACCAAAGTTCCTGAAATAACTTATTTTATTTTTTTCTGACTCTATGAAAGGAAGCATTAAAAAAAAATTCCTTAAACTACCAGATAGCAATAGTCAAGGAGAAAAGATTACAAGTGGAAATTGCTGGGAATTTTCCAGGACATCTTCCAGCTGAGGCTCACTAGGGTCTAAGCCTAACAAACTGTCCACAATGTGAACAATGTGCAAGGAGTGGTGACAGTACTCAAGGTTTTCTGTGGAAATACACTCTTGATCTTGATCTGAATTGAACACTAGTGGGAACATGGTCAGGATCAAAATCATATTTTCCCAACCACAGAATTTAAATTTAACATACAAAGATTTAGGAAAAAAATAAAGTCAATGGAGAAAACCCCCTAAAACACCATTATGTTAAAGACCATAAATTATGATCTGAGAACTATGACTTCACCCTTAGAGATAAATAAAATCACCAAGATAACTGCAATCTTGTAGCCATTTTAATTTTTTAAATTTATATGACTTATTTTCTCATTCTTTTTAAAATATTAAAAAATTAATTACTCAACTTTCCTTTAATATTTTGCACACAGTAATAGCCAATATTGCATCACTACAGGAAAAGTTGGGGTTTTTTTTAATCTCCATATTTTGGGCCCATGGGCCTAATGCATATCAAATCAATTTGATAGCTGGCTGAAAGCCTAAATTTCTACTGTGAATGTTCCTCCACTGCTTTGTGTCTTTCCCTCTCTCTCTTCCTCCCTTCTAACCCCCAAGCTGGGGGACTGTTTCCCACTCCAGGTGGGATGAAAAAATTAGGAAAATGCAAAAATGCAGCATTTAGCATTTATTACACCTACTAGGTTGACAAACATCATGAACCAGTTAGAAAAGGAAATGTGCTTTCAGAGAGCAGACTTCTGCAAGGACTGACAACAGGGAAAAGTGTGGTGCTTAACAAATGATCATAAGCAGGGGTCTCACTTGCTTCTCTTCCATGGAATATTCTCACCCTCATATTCACCATTTTCTTTTGCAAGACATAATGAGTTATCTCACTGGGTTTTTCTTCATCTTCCTGGCTATAAATAACCCCCTTTTTTATTGCTTTCATAGCCTCAGTGATCCAATCATTTAAACAGAGATCAAAATATTTTAAAGATTACTTTGACTATTCTAAGTTAAGGTAACTCTAGAGAAACACCAAGCAAAACATCTATAATTATGAAGTTTGCCAGAACACTTCAATAAAGTGGAGTCATAAATTAGACAGGTTTTTTTTCTTTGTAATCTGAGACATTCTTTCAACTTGGAAAAAAATATTGAAGATAAATAATATGTTATGCTTCAATCAATGTAAACATGCAGTTGCTTGATTGTTTTAGGACATTATACCATATGTTTTCTACAAAGCTCTGAATAAATTTGGAAGGCCATGATCAGTCCTGTCCTATAAGATTTATCATAACAGGTGAAATATTATTTATTTTTGTAAATTTTGTCCAGATTTGGCCAAGATACGATTATTTAAAAGATCTGACTTTGCAGTTCTTAGTCAATTGAAGATTTTTGCAAGGCATTCAGTTAGGCTTATTCTCAGTAATACTCTATATGCATAAACCACAAACATAAAAAAGTAATATATAAATAATAACATAACCATTAAAATAAATTAGCAGGTGGAAATGGCCACTATTCTATGAAATGTGGTCCTGATGGGAGACTGTCCTACTCATTGTTCTTTTTATTATTTGGCAATATTTTTCTCTTCATATGCTATTCTTCATGTCATTAAGAATGCAATTTGATTTTAAAAGTTGTAATAACAAGGGAGTTAAAACTTACTCTTTAAAATAAGGTGAAAGAACCAACACTTAAATTTTGGACATTTTAATGAATCACTTGCTGGTAGCTGAGTTTGTGGTACAATTGCTATGATTTCATAGGCACCACACAAACTTCCTTAAGTGCTTCCTAATAGAATTACTTATGGGCCTTAGGGAGGAATTAGATTTTCAATTATTATATTCATAATTTAGAAAAGGAAATGTTGATTAGATTTGTTTAATTTTATGTTCCAGGTAATGTGGGATTTTCTTCACTAATACATTTATTCTTGAGTTTGGGTTTTGGTGCTTTCTTCTGTGCTTCTCTGATTAATAATTCATGTGTTGTAGCACTGAACCATTATAAAGGTTAACAGTAATAAATTATTCTTCTCCTTTTTATTTGTTTGGAGATTTTTTATGGCCTCAGGATACACTTTGTCCAGCTAATAATTATGGTTTTAGTTATTACACTGTACATGTTTATATATCCATGTAGTGATTCGCAGACCATGTGAGAAAACTTGAATAAAGAGTACTTGAATAGAGGGAATATAGAATTTAGATAATAGAGGGAATATAGATAGAGCTATCTTTAAAACATTTTTAGTATTTCTAAGTATCTTCAAATTATGCTCTAGTTTTAATTCTTTCTCCAGGATGGATTCAATTTTGGTGATTTCCAAGATGCCACTGGAAATTATGAAGTGACAATTCCCAAATGTCAGATTTGATTTTCAGGGATACTCTCCACCTCATCTCCCCAATGCTCACTGCTGTTGTACTCAAAACAACACATTTCAAAAGCAAAGTAACTCAATCCTTAATCAGTTGCTAGGAAATATTCACAACATTATCAATAATTTGGGTTATGAGACAGAGATATGAATTGTAGGAGGATCCTAGTCACAGAGGTAAACTTACAAACTTTCATAAAGGAAAATTAGTCTTCAGAAAATTTTCTACTATAGAGTGTGGCAGGAGAGAAAGAAAAAAAGAAACCCATCACCTATTCTAGAAGCCAAATTAAAACATTGAGTCACAGTCTTGCCCTGATCAGCCACTAAGTAATCACTGTTCACAAGAGAAGGAAAGCTTAACAGGAACAATCTTTAATGGTGTGACAAGCACCACCTCATCTCCTCCTGATACATGCCACCAGGGGTGCAAGGGAGGCACCACAGAAGGATGTTAGGGTCATCTTCCAATCCAGCAAGATGGTGGTGAAAGAGCAGGACAGGAGGTGATCAGTTAATTCTGTCTAAAGAAAGTACAAGAAAGATGGAAATTAGAGAGATCCCACTTGGGAGCAGTGGGCATCAGAGGGATGGCTGGACAAACTGCTGCTGTCTGTCAGGGCTGAGCAAGGTTGTCACAGCAGTTCACAACCTTCCTTAGTTTCCCCTTCTTTTAAGAAAATGAAACATGCTATCAAAATCTTCAACGTGAGTCTTATACCTGTGGAATCAGTCCAGCATTAGCTGGACAATCTCCTGGCTTTAGCTGACACACATTAGAGCAGCAAACACTCTTGATTCACCTGCTCTCAATATATCACTACTAAAAAATTGTGTGTCTTTGCTAATTTCTACTACAAATGACCCTCAAAGTGTTTGAAGGCAACAGAGATCCTCCATAAAACCAGCAAAGATAAGAGGTTTCAGGGCTTAAATTCTAGTAAAGTAGTTGTAAGAATATGATAATTATCAACCAGCAGCAGAAGGCATAAATGTTGAAATAAATCAATCTGCAGCAGAAGAAAATACGAATGAATTTTATAAACTGGTAATATAACTGTATCCAGACTTTACTTTGATTACTCCAATGAGAAAAAGACAGATCTTCTGAAATTATTCTTCATAGCAGATGTATCTGAGAAGCCTGAAAAGATTTGATTTAATTTTTTATAAAGCCAAAAATATTTATTTCCTAGAACTATTTGGATGCTTTCAAATTTGTTAGCATAGCAAAAGATTAAGAGACACAGCTCTAAAAGATGTATTAAATATACAGAAAAGCCCAAATTGCTTCTGGATTTTCACACATGTATCTTATTTTATAAAATGTAAATGCTGAGTATATGGACTTTGTTGTTTTCATTATGAATTCTTCTGGTTATGAAACAGATGTTATTTGTGGAGAAAAAAAAAAAGTTAGACACTGCTAAATCTTCATGCTTTGAATGTTTCAAAATAGTATTAGAAACCCAATAATTTTCTATTTGTTATTTTCAACAAGTGAATGTAATGGAAATAATAATTTCTTTAGAAACTAGTTCTGAGGGTTAGGAATTCACATTCTGCAGTTTTGGCTAAGCTCTTTTCGTTGGTTTCTATGTCTTTATACTTCATAGTTCTCTCTATTATTATGTATTCAAGCATATAATCCTAAAATTAAGACTCTCAGTCTTCTGAGAGTTAACAAAAAAACACATTCACCACATTAAAAGCACTTCCTCTGCATGTTGTCTGTCCTCAGATTAATGTTTAGCAGAAGGAAGAATATCTAGGAATGACCAGACACAACATTTTCTGTTTCGTTCTATCCTGCTTCTAAAGAATACTGACAAGAAATAAAATACAGTGCTGTGAAGCATTAAATGAACTGAGGGGGGAAAAAAGCACTAGGAATTTGTTTTCATATTTGGATCCCCAGAAGTCAATGTTTCTCATCTGTCTAGGTAAAGCATTGATAGGAATGAAATTATCCCTCCCAATGAAGAAAAGCAAAAGTGAGGGTGACTGTGTACAAAAGTTTCTTCAAGTTACATTATTAGAGACAATCAAAGGACTTTTTCATATTTAAGCTTGTACTTTGTTGAAAGTTTTTAGTAAATCTAGTTATTGTTGACCCATTATTCAAAAAACACAATTTTCACTTCTCTTTGCCTTTTACAGAAGAGTAAACCAGTAATTTATTTCTTCTGCAGTATCCGCCTGTAAAAATGATTATTTACGTTCATACTTTACTATTAAAATGGAGCAGTTTTGTGTTGCCTGGATACAGATCAGAAGGCTACTTTATATAACTAATACACATGAACAAACAAAGCAATCACAGATGAAAATAATTCTTTATTCTAGAATTTTCTTTACCCTCTTTGCCCTTTTTTGTTACCATTGCTTGTGAAAATAAAAACATTCTTCCTGAAAATAGTTACAACTCCAGCAGGATTTTATAGTTTTGTTTTTTACATTTAAAGCATTTTCCTAGCTGTTTCTTAAATGGATTCTTGTACCCATTCACTAGATTGTTGGCACAAAGAAGACAATGAACTGTGGCAATCAAAATTTCTAGCTTTACTTACTGGTCTGGTTTTCTTTGGAAGTAAATATAATGCAAAGCATCTTTCATCTTGCATCTGTGCAACCCATACGGTTATCTAAAGTTGTATTTTCCTATTTAAAATTTATAATTTTTAAGAAATACTGTTTCTCCAAATCTGCTCTTATTTAAAATGGCCATCATAAAATAAAAATTAATATATTATTTCACATATGTTTGCAGAACTTCATAACTTATGGTTATTACACAGACATTGTAATTTCATCTCCTCTTATTTGAACCTTACTTTTTTTTGCCCTATGTTCATCTACATATTGGTCCCCAGTTGAATTTTCATACACATACTGTGTGTGTGCTATGTGTGTGTGTATATTTAGCCTTCACTAAGTAAGCTGAAAAATAGAAATCTATCTTTTGTCAAGCATTTCAACCCACTAAGTTATATTTGTTGCTAGGAAAAAAAAGTAAGAAAAACAAATTACTAAATGGGAGAAAGTTGCAGAATCTACTTTCTGAGCTGTCACACAGCTTTGCTCTGTTGTCTTTTTTCCCATGGGAATTTAAAGAATAATGCAAATGAAACCTAAATAAGATAAACTAAAATTATTTGCTCAGTTCCAATTATTTTCCCTTCTCTGCAAGTTTTAAATTATTCATGCACACAGCTTCCTTTTGCCTCTTTGTCTAATGGTCCCATGATTTTTCTAGCCTGTCAGAAGTCACCTCTGTTCACCAGAAAGACAAATTCTATGCTCAATTGGAATATCTCTTTTGGGGCTGAGAAAGTTTGCAAAACAGGTTTCTACATCTTGTATGAATACTAGCAAGATGAGAAATAGCTGTTTCTTCACACTGCCTGCTCCTGAATGCAAGCTTTACTGCTTCCTAAGGGGAAGGCTCCCCTGCTTCTTGTGTCCACCTCCTGTAGGATGGTTGCTCTGTCTTAATTAGGAAAAACTTGACTGAGGAAAAGTCAGTTTTTCCTATGGTCTCCAGAGCTGCCTATCTTTCTCCACTGACTGCCTTACTAATAAACACTTTATTTTTGTAGAATAGAGCCTAAATATGAAGTCAGGTGTCCTCAAGGACCACAGTGATAGTGTTTGACTTGAACATCTAATCAAACACAAGTAACTAATAGGCAGCGCTACCAAATAAACATTCCAACATCTCTACAAACATCCAAATTAATCTCACCAGAAAAGATTTCCAGCACGCTTACTATAGAATTTTTTTTATTATTATTTCCAGACTATTTTTAGAAAGATAATTTTAGATCCACACACTTTGTAATATAAAGATGGCTTTCCTTTTGCAATGCCAATATACACAGAATATATGAATAGAAGTAAAGCAGGTAGTGGTAGCTGGTATTTTTACCTAGCAATTAATGAAACTTTTAACATAGCTTGGACAGTGTGTTCTTTCATGTAAACTGGTGAGTTGTTTGCCACCATTTGCTGAATTTGTTGCATTATGAACAGACACAATTTTGCTTGCGTGCTACTTTGGAATCAAAGCAATGGCTCACAAGAACTGTTTGTCTGTTTGTGACAACAAGTCTTTGTACCAATATTCTTACTGAAAATTTCAGGGCTCCCAACAGGATGCAGAATTTTTTATGGTGCTTTTTCATTCCCTAACTATTTCATGGCAGGTCACCAAATATGTTTCTAAGTGGGTCATTCAACCCATTGACAGTTTTTAATTGTTTTTCTCTATTTTTATCCAAGATTTTTAGTCACATCAACATCCTCCTGAGAAAGAGCTTTAAGGACACAACATCAGTGCGGATACATTTTCTGTGTAGTTTGATACCAAGCATAGAGTCTGAGAATAAAGACTAGAAATCAGGAAAATACCCAACCTCCTGGGCAGAAGTTCAGCATATTTTTAATGTTTGCTTGTTCTGAAATACTTAACATACACATACACAAGCACACAAACCCACACACATGTACAAAATACCCACTAAAAAGCATAAATCTCAATTTACACCATCTTCATTAAAATGAGAAGACAGATAGATACAAGGCTTTTCATTCTCATAGGATGATTTGAGAATTTTTATTTGCTTGTTAGTGCTTTTATTATTATTGCTTCTAGAGTCTTAAATTTTAGGTAATATCCATTCCATTTAACATAAACAGAGGGATAGCAATCTGAAAGTGTCAAGTTGCTTTGTATTTCCAATTGTGTGAAATTGGGTTAAAATAAAAAACTACTTTTTTTTTTTTTTTTTTTTTTAAAGAACTTTAACCTAAACTTGCAGAAGACTGTGTCGGTGTTTCTTCTGTTATTGCTCAGATAATTAAGGTTGCAATAAGTACAAGTGCATGAATCCCCTACTGCTTTGTTCTTCTGTAAAGGGAACTGATAGAAAAGGTGTGGCAAAGACATATAGCTTGTATAAATGATCTCTAGTCAAACTAGTCTCTTCTGACTGTAGGTCACAGAGCACTTCCTGTGATATGATTACTATTATCTCCCCCCTGCTTTCTCTTCACCTCTTACCTCTTACCAATTTTTTTTAAAAAAATTGTTTGTTGTGTTTATATGTTTATTTTTCATTTGTTTGGTTTTGTATTGCTTCATGTTGTGGTATTGTATTGGTGCCCTGCCTCTGAAAGAAAGAAAATACAATTATCCTTATTTTACAAATGAAGAAACTGGAATAGAGAAACTGAAAACCCAAGAAACAGAGAAAACCACTTTTAGAATTAATAATAGACTAAAGAAGAATATGGCTTCCAGTCTTGATTCAGCATGTTGCAAAGCAAATATTTTCATCAATGAAAGTAAATAGAAAATCACAGATGATGAATCTTACAGATGACTGACCTACAGGGGATAAAATACCCAGGGACCAAGCTAAAAATACACTTAGTATTCTGCTCTTTTTCCTTCATACAAAAATTCTTTATCTAGAGCAAAGCACATGGAACAGAAGCTACAGCTTTGGAATATATGTGAGAGGAGCAATGGGCAGTAACCTACAAATCAGTGACTAGAAAACCCCAAGGGGCTGGGTTTTTTTTAGAACAACTCAAAAGAAGATTCCAGTGTGATAAACTGATGATATCTTTAGATTCTTAAGGAGGAAGCAGTTTGTAAGAAAAGAGAGATGACTTCATCCCTATGAAGAACACTGTAGTCCATTCTGAGGTTTTTATTTTAAAAGAGCAACAGTGTGAATAAAGTATGAGCCAAAAAATGCAGACTGTTAGAAAAATAGAAAAATAGGATTCATCTCACTTAGTTTCAAATACTGTCAATGTAGAGAGCAGAGTTAGATCTCTAGGTGTCTCTTTAATCTTAAGGGTAACCAGTATCAACTACATTTAAGACAAACATATATAATGAAATTCCATTCTTTAGATTTCAGAATCCAAGTCTGCTGAGGTTTTGGGAAAAAAAATTCAGATAGAATTTTTAATTTCAATGTAAAAATACCTTTATGATCACAAAACCTCACTGACTTGGAAAGGAAAACTCCCCAAAACCACAACAAAAAGGCAGTAAGCTAAACTGAGACAAATTAAAAGGAGATATAAACATGGAAGGCTTTTTTTCAAAAGAGCAAATACTGTTGATACTTTAATTTAATGGTGAGCACATAATGTTGATACAAACCTTCGAAGAACTGATCTTTTAACATAAAATTTATGTGAGGAATTATTTTATTTCAAAAACACACCTCTGCCTACTGAAATGCAACTTTGAAGATGTTATGACTATAACTATCACACTTTCATCACACAGATTATGTTTCAATCCAATAAAGAAGGAAAGTAAATATTCTAGTCTAGGACTAAGAGAGGATTAATTTTAAATTCCTGCAGACCCATTAAAAATTACATATAAACCCCTATGTACGACTACTGAATATTATAGCTAACTATGAACTCACCAGCACCAGAATATCCTTAGAGTGAGAATTAGACGTCCAACACTATGCAAAATTATAGCATAAGAAATCCCTCACCATATTTGACACTTTCATTAAGTATTTCAATTTCATACATAGATGGAAGCTTCTTTTCTTACAAATAATTCTTCTTTTCATTCCATTTTTCTATTAATGTGCAACTATTTCATTTTTAAGCTATATTTTTTTCTCAACAAATTTTCCTTCCCTTCTACTATTGATCACACCAGAGGCCAGCCACTGGAATGTATTCAGTTTCACTTCCAGGAACAGAGGCAGATGATCACAATGTTGTGAATGGTTACTCTTGTTAGTCTACAAAACGGTGATTTTCATGTGGCAACTTCTAATCAGCTATAGAACAAAACTGAATAGTTTATCCATTTGCATTAATCTTGCCCTTTTTTAGGATGGCAGTTCAGCTGCCTTACATTATGCCACTAAATCAACAGTTTTATTAGAAATTGTGCTTCTCTCAAAATCTCTGAGAGATGTCGTCTTTCCACTACAGCAGCAAAAACCCCGAGTAATTCCATCTCGAATAAAAATTTTAGGTTTCACAACGAAGTAGATATTAGCTTTGCCTACGATTTCCTCCAAATGCATACTACAGCTAACCCAGTTTTCCTGCAGTCTTTTACAGGGACTCTGGGTTTCCAGCAAATGTAGTTGAGGATTACTTTCTTCTAATGATGACTCAATTTTTATAAAACATTAATCATGTTCTGAGAAATAAAAATTCATAGACCAGGGTTTAAACATATTTCAGGGTGACTGGGGAGGGGAGATAGAAGCCCATATTCATTTCAAATCAGTAAATTTATTAATAGAAGCACTGTAACACATTCTATGTTACTACTGAGCCATGAATTTAACAGAAATAATAAATATATTATTGAAATGCTATGCATGTTCACATTTATATGTCACTGAGGCAAACAAAAATATTTTACAGAGAAATCTGCCCTTTGCTAGTAAAATTTTTAAGAAACAGAACTTAAAACATAAAAATAATTTAATTTACACAAGGCATAATTATAAAGATAGCTGGAACGCAAATGTAAATAATTTTAAAAAGTAGGTTCAAATCTGTATGTTAAACTAGATTTGAACTCTTTCAAAGAACTGAGGATTTAGTGACATGTCATGGAATGAAGAACAGAGGAAAAAATTAATTTTTAACCAGCATTTTCAGTGTCTGGTTAATTAATTTCAAGATAACAGCACAGATTAATCTATCACAACTTTTAAGCTGAGCACTTCATAGCAAAACTTACTTGATCTTGTCTACTTAATAATGTCTCACAATGTTTGTGAAAAGGACATTGTCACAAGAATGCGAAACAATTAAAACAGAGCACAAAACAAATAACAGATGCATTATTAATAGGTTCTTTGTGTGAAACAAAATAAAATTATGAAATGAAGGATTACCTTCACCTTTTTAGCTTAAAATAACCACAATAACTTGTTTGGCTTTTTTGATGTTGTTGTTTCTTTGTTTCTAAGGCAGAAAACCTGCTTTAATTCCACTCTTACTAATTCTTCTGAAAAAGGAGAGCTTTGCACATATAATTAGGTCTTCTGAAATCGATGACTCCTCCTCATGTTCTTAAATGTTTGTAAAATCAGACTGCATGTCCTGTAGGAGCCGCTTGCCAAGTGCAAAATCCAGTAGCTGTAAATTTAATGTTTACCATCTGTGAAGAAAACGGGTTTTATCTGGAAATACCAGAGTGCGATGCACTTTTCTCTAGACAAGTTTTTTTTCTATTACTTATTTCCCTCATTAGTCTAAAGCTAAATGAAGTGAAACTGTCTTTGCCAGTTGCAATCACATGTATGTTACAGGAAGAACATCTTTCCCAAATGTCAGCCTGTTTATCAAACCAAAGGAGGGTTAACAAATTGCTCTTCCAGCAGTAACCAAATCTATCAGACCTCAGGAGAAGCACCACAGTACAAGATTCCTTTCAGAGTAAACTTTGCTAGTCTAAAAAGTTTCACAGGTAAGTAAATGAGATCACAGGAACTAAAGAATGAGAATTATTCCTGAGAAAATGACCCAAACTTCAAAGCTCATAAAAAAGTAATGTTAGTACTAAATGAAAATTCAAAAAAAACCACTGCAATCATAATATACCAATGCAGAATACACCTATATATGTATGTATGTATGTATGTATGTATGTATTTTATCTCTTACATAAGATGTATTTTACATTTGACATAAAGACATTTGCGGTATTACTAAATTGCTTTGATCAGCCTTAAACAAAAAGGGAGTCAATGCGAAGGTCAGTATAAAACCAACAATTTGGAAGCAAACTCTGACAAGAGAAATAACTATAAATAAATCATGCAGAAGTATTATTAACAATATGTTGAGGGTTTTGTACAGATCCCATTACAGATGAGGACTATATCCCTCAATTTCCAAGGAAAAAGTCTTGCAAATCTATTCCTCATGAGTGGTGAGCAACAATAAATAATTTATATTAGATCTGAGTTATGGGCAAAGGGGAGAACATGGAAGAACTTCCTCTCATCCACAGCAGTACTAAAACATCACTTAAATTACAAAGTATCATTTTAACCATCATGATTTCATTTGATTTTAACCTCAAAAGAATGCAGAAGTAAAGAATAGATGGGACATTATAAACTGGCTTTTGAGGCAATAGGCACTGCCATTGGAACTTTTGGTAGCCTTTCATGTGTATTTTTTCACATATCTCTCTTTCTCTCCCTCCTAGTTATTCCCATGAAAGGCTAATTTCTGAGTGTTGCTAAAATGATCTAGAAAACCCTCTCTGAGAATAGCTTTTATTGAGAACTGAAAGAGATTTTGCTTCTTAAAGGATTAGGCAGTACCTGAATAGGGATTTCAAAAATAGCAGTTAGCCATTAATATTAATACTTACCTGCTTTAAATTGTGTCCCTAGACTTCAGACAGATAAGTTGAGCAATTTGCGAGAGAAACTGTAATCATCCCTGTACTACAGAAAAAGCAATGGAACATAACTCTTCAACACAACAAAACTAAACTTTGGATCCTTATATCCATTTGTGAATAAATCCAAGATCAAGCCTAAGTCTGCAAATCTTTGGAAGTGAGCCCTATTCTCTCAAGCTTCACTGAAAGGGTTCTCTTCAATGGCATAAACCCCACATCCATGCAAGTCCCTACAAAGATGCCCATTGACTGAAGAAGACTTGGATAAAATAAACAAAATAACAGATACAGTAGTTTTCATTCAGGATAACCTTCCTTAAAACAAATGAGAGTTCAATTTAAAACTGTAAATAAAAAAAAATTAAGGGCCATAAATACTAACAATATGAACTATGCATGAGGACTACTACTACTGATAGAATTATCTATTGATAAAGAGTTATCACATTATTAGCACAGGAGTATTCATTACAATAGAGCTTTAACAGACTGTTCTATGGCATTAATATTTTAAATGTCTCTTCAGCCATGAATAGAAAACACAGGAGTCAAAAAAGCTAAACATCATTCATCAAAATATTAGTTCAAAGCCCCATAAAGGCTGGAAAAGTAATTTCTTGCCTTGAAAATTGAAAAATATGATTCATTCAAACTTTTTATATAGTTTTGATGTGTTCTCAGTCATTTTGGGGAGTACGTTTTGCTTTATTTCCAGCATTTTTAACATAGAAAGTGAAAATCAGATAGGAAAATGTATGTCTTCAATTGTCTTTTTTTTTCAGATTTTTACCAACCTCTTCTGCTTATGACTTATCTATGCATATTGTCTGAACACACACAAAGCAACAAACAATGAGGACACAGAGCTGAGCTCCCTTCTCTACAGTGGGCCTCAAAATGCTCAGAATGATGAAAATGATGTGTCTACCTAAGCTCAAATGAAGGTATAAAGGTATTATAAGAGCTTAACCAAACTTAGAGAGACTTCAGGGGAGATTTAAAGAATAGGATGCCTCTTCATCTAACTTCACTAAGGTTAAGAACCTTAGGGAATCTTATCTAACATTTTCTGGCAGTCAGTCAATGGAGACTGCCTAATGACAACGTTGCCTATTTATTTCAGATGGGATAAGAGTTATTAGCCTTTGTTTTAGTTCTTCTGTGCTGCAGTTAACAGCAAGGGATTACTACTAGATGTTCAAAATTTCTAAAGTGGAGGTAGAGTGAAAATACATGAGTGCTGTATGAGCACCTGCCGTTATAAACAGAATTTATACAATGAGTTTTATACAGGATCTTCAGAACTCTCACAAACTCCTGCACTGGACAGTACAGCTGAAGGATTGGCAGCTGTAATTTATATGTATGTCTATATCTATCTCAACACATTTTGAATTATGCACCCTTTCACATTCCTGTCTGCTACACAAGAGAACGAGTGGTAGAGTAGCATGGTATATAATCAGTGCTATAAAAAGATATCGGTTTTTTGTCATCATGACTATGTATGAAGGAATTGATGAGTGTCCATATGATGTGTGGAAAAAGAAGAAAAGAACAAATGCAAGCAAAAAAACCCAATCTTGAGGAAAACGGAAGTTGTTTGTATCATCTAAATAGCTAAGAAGCAAGCAGCTAAATACACCTGCACAAAGATTGACTGGATGTTGGTTATAAAGAACTCTTCAGTATCTCTTTCAAGATAGCTCCCTCTGCAGATCCATTACCCTGAAATCAGAGTGGGGCTATTCCTTTACAGTTGTTGGGTTTTTTACCTTCACCTTAGAATTACTCTTATATCAACACAAGTTGTCTCACTTATGAAGATGAGAATACAAATTTGTCAAAAAAAAAAATTGTTCATGCATTTCAAAGCTGGAAATAAATTTTACTGTGAAAAATGGATGATTTTCTGAGATCGTTGGAAAATACACTGTGCTCAATCCTAGGAAAATACTATGTACACAGGTCATTATCAGCAGTACTTCTTCTTCGAGCTATAATTAACACTAGAGAATAGTAATATACACACTTAAAAATAACGACATTTGGATGTCTATTTCATATCCACTATTAGAGGTCATTAATCTTAGAAGTGATTTTGTTCTTGCTCTACTTATTTTCTCTGGTAAAAATGTTTATTTCAATTCCCACTTTATTTGCTACTTAATCCCTCACAAATACTCATGGTCAGATTATTTCTACATTTGACTGACTTCCAAAGAAAACAAAGCATTACCAATACCTTCTGATTCATTGTAGTACTGAGCTCTCAGAGTGAAATTTTTAAACAAACCTAGATTACATCAAGGATTAAATGAATGTAAAATTGGTAGGCCTTCTAAAAACGATGGTGGGAGAGAGATTGTTGTATACTCACATTAACTTTCTAATACTATTTTTCTACAGGAGAGTCTTAGAAGCCTCCTATAAATTATTAATTATTATATATTTTTCTGAAAAAATGGATGCAAATAAGAAAAATAGCAAAGCTTTCAGGTTGTTTAAATGTGTACTTGATTTCTTATAAAAATTAATTACTTGTAACTCTACAAGGAAACAAAGAGAATCTTTGAAACAGAGAAGAAAAATTACAACATGAGAAGGACTTACATTTATTCAATCATTCATTAGTGGAAAAAAAAAAAAGTTCATGCCTTACTTTTATAAGAACAAACAACTTGTATCTTTCCCTTTCTCAATAAACACATCATGCTATGGATGAATGTCTCAGGGTGACTTTGTGATGCTTGTACCCCAGTCGTCTGTTCTCTTTATGCTGTATGTTAAGTTCTGTATCTTTAGGAGTAGTTCCGAGTGCGAAGGGGGAGAAAGAAGTAGTGCGCAGTTTGTTTCAGGAGAGCAAAGACAATAAAGAAGTCAGACTAGCAGATGCAGGTATGTAGAAACCAAACTTGGGGATGTAAAAATTATAAGCAGTTTTTGAATGAGATTTCTTTGTATTTTTGTAAATTTTCTGCCCCATTATCATTTTTCTTAGCTGTCCTTTCTTTAGCACATCCACTCAGTTATCATCCTTTGTCCATTTCTTACTTCTTTCCACTAGAATATCCTCCTAAGAATGACTTCTCTCCAAATAAATTATCATCCACTACTCCTTTTACCATGTACCTCTTCTATCCTCTTTTCATTAGCCTGTGACTGCATGTCTAAAATAAAATTTTAGGAGAGAGAAATCTTAATGCTCTGTAGGTGTACATTTACTAACAGGGCTAGATATTATTTCTGTAGTCTCACAGGAATAAAATGTGATTAATCCTAAAGGCAAGTGCTACCTAAAGGGACCACAAATATCTGACATCACCAAAGGTTAGTCAAATTACTTAGCATATATTCAGTCTACCTACAAGGATTACAGGGAAAAAAAAAAAAAAAAAACAAAAAAAAAACAACAAAACAACAACAACAACAAACCCCCAAACAAACAAACAAACAAAAAACAACCCAACAACAACCCCCCCCCCCCCAAACCCCCCCAAATCCCAAAGGAAAAAAAATAATCCACACAAAGCCCAAAAACCCCCTAAAACCAATTAACCAAAACAGACAAAACCAAAGCCAACCAAAAATTCCTGCTTAGAGAAACTGAATGTTCTGGGTTGACCTGCCTCCTATCCCATATATCCATCCCATATCTTGTGTCTGGCAGCTGCCCCGCCCTCTCTGGCGGGGGGCTTGCAGTTTTTTGCTTTCACTTTTGCTGCTGCTGTCAGCTTTTCTGCTTCAGCTTTTTGCTAGCTTGGCTGCCTTGCTTCGCTGCTGTTGTTTTTTTGTTGCTTTCTTTCCCTTTCTTTTTTTTTTTTTTTTCCCCCTCTCTCTCTCTCTCCTGTTGCCCCTGCTGCTGGCTTTTCCGCTGCTTCTGTTTGGTTTCTTTTTCCTTCCTTCTTTTCCCCGCCCCCCCCAAGGTTTGAACCGGCTCCGGACCTGACCTGACCTGACCTGAGAAGTTGGAGAAGTCCCGGGCCTGCAAGAGACGCGTCGCCGCCCCCTCCTCATCACAGTAACCCCTTTTCCCACTTTCGGTGTTGGGGAGTGGGTTTGTTTTTATTGTCAATAAACTGGTTTTTCCACTTTTCCTCCAAGGTATTTTTTCTTTCCGAACCCAGGGCTGGGGGGGAAGGGGTGGTGGAGGTTTTGGTTTAGGGGACTCCTTTTGGAGGTTCTTCCCTAATTTATTCCAAACCAGGACACTGAAGAAAAAATTTGTCCTTCCACTTCTTCAAAAGATTCTCAATCAATCTGTAGTAACTATGAAACATGATATTTTCCGTAATCCCTAATAATATTGTGAGTCAAATCACCAAAATAAAGTAGAATTTTGGCCTTGGAAAACAGATAATCTAAAGGATGAATCTCTGACTAAATTTAAATTAGAAGAATGAATAGAGCAAAGTATATCAAGTTTATACACAAAAAAGAATTGCACTTTCAAATCTCACAAAAATATAAAAATACCATTTACAGCACTTACATCTCTGAAGATCAGTAGAATTTAATGATGCCTAGTGTTTGTGAGAAATAGCAATATGCTTTCCTGCAAATAGCTTGAGTGTGTTGTGCATGAAATCTTGCATCTTTAAGATATCAAATTCAATTTTCTGTGATAATGGAAATCTGTGTATTTAGCACCAAAATACTACAGTTTAAGTAATACTATAATAGCATTAGTAGTAGCAGCAATAGCACTATCTACTTAGTAGATACGAAGTAAATCTAATTTCAGTAGATTTTAAGTAGGTTTTATTTAGTACACAGAAACATTTTGTTGTTTTCTGTCAGGTCAGGATTTTGCCCACAATGTTTATATAAAATCAAGCAATTTATTTGACTTAGACATTCAGAATGTTTTGATGTGGTTATGAAGGCATCTTATGTATTAGGACAATCAGTGGAAGATATCTTTATGTAAAATATTCTACGGGGTGGGAGGGAAGTAATATCTATATATCCATTTTAGATGTTACTCTATTCTTGCAATTTTTTTTCATATCACAGCCCAAAGAACCATTTTCAGTTTGCAAGTAATTTATTTGATCATTTTACTATACTGTGTCATTTTTTTTTCGCATTCATCACAACAATAAATTACTCAAAACTGTTTGGAGTAGGTATATCATCCAAAAGCTGAGATGAATAATAAATACTCATGAGTCAAATTCGAAAGCCATGCTTAAAACATCAACAGTTCTATGCAATAAAAATGGAAAATAGATGAGAAAATGAGAGTGTAAACTGAAGATTTCTTATTCATTGTGCTTAAATTTTTATTTCAATTAAGGAGAAGCAACATTTCCTTAGAAATTAATAAACATCCACTTTAAGCTTAAGGGCAATTCAAAGCTTAAATGCTGACTTATTTCAATGGGTATATTTAATTTGATTTTGTATAGGAAAATTCCATAAATTTTAAAAATAAAATAGAAATTTTTCATGATTCATGTTCACATATTCATAAAGAACTTATAGACTGCACAGAGTTCATTGAAATTTAGTGCTGTTTCTGAGGGGGAGAATCATGCAACATTTCCTTTTATGTAAAAGATGGAGGTTGCAGAGTAACTGACTGTACATAATGATGAACAGCTGCACTGACAAACTGCTCTGGTGGGAAATCCCTCTACTAGGAAGCACCATTTTGCTGAATATTGCTAGCAGGTATTCTTCATGGATTCAAGGCCTCAGACCAAAACCTTGTATAGGTAAATTGCTGACTAATATAATTACTAACTGTACTGGGGCTTTTGTTCCTCATCTGATAAACTGAAGGAGTCAATAAATCTCACCTTCCTTCATAAAACTTGTAACATAGATGGCTGAAAATTTGGCCGAATTTTCTGCTGATGTAAACAGGTAGTATTTCAGCTACATCAGCCTATTTTATTTTACAGTTTTATTTTACTTTGGCATAGAATGTTGTTCCTTTTGCATCATCATAAGGCAAAATCCAAAGACAGGCCCAGTATACTAGTGAAAAAGTGACAAAGTAATAGAGTACTAGCACACACACATACACAAAAAAAAAAAAAAAAAAAAGTCAGTTGGGGTAGAGTTGGTGGCAATAGTTGAGAGATCTTTTCAAAGGAACACAAACAGTATGCAGATTGTGAAACAACATAATGGGACTTCTATATTAACATAAAGTAGAGTTCAAAATTATCTTTAAAAAAACCCCACAAACCACCAAACAACAAAACCCATGCAGGTAGAGAGGGATGTCTCTAGCATATCCAGTGAATGTACTATAAGTATTGGATTTCTGTCTGTTCCTGATATTTTCAAGAAAATGCCAATCATTTAACTAAATTGTCTTTCTGTGTCAAGCCATGGAATATATAATGGATCCAGTACCTCTGTTGGATAGGCTGAATTCCATCTTTCTATTTCCATTGTTTGTAGTCCATTGGATGAACCTCTATAGTCATCAATGGAAGCTGAGATGGATATGGATGCCAGAAAATAAAAGACAAGCTCTCTTTCTCTGATTCTCAGTTCTGCTCAACTATATAGGACCTGAAATCCTATTTCCTACACTACTGAAGAGTGTCCCAAATATTAGGTCAAAGAGCATTCTAGAAAAAAATCCTTCTTACAGAATTTGTTTTCCTACTGACACTAAGCTGAACAAACAGGAATGAAAGAGGCAGGAAGCTGTATAGGAGACTCACTAGAGAAAGAGAATGGAATAAACAGAAAATGTTCTAAACAGCTCAGATGTCTAATCCGTTGGATTATATTTCTATCTAGGAATTAAATACTTAAAATCCACTGATGCACATTTTTAGCTGTGAAACAGAAAGACTTGTGCACATCACTGTGGCTGGTGTATTTTCTCATAAATAAAATTTGAAGCCTAAGTAGGCCAATCAACACAGTCTTAATTCTGTCATATTGCCTTTAGACATCTTTTCAGGACCTTTCAATAATAATGAAGATACTTTCTTCTGCTATACAAAGAGTTCTCTTGTTCATTGGTTTTATTGCTGTAAATCCGACTTCCTACAAGACATGATGACATAAGACAGCTGCTAGTGTGGTCACACAAAAAATAAACTCATTTTATTGTTTTCAAAATATATGAAATTTATTATATTTTTTAATATACTGTTTCTCTAGTATAATGTCTATTTGACATGCAATATTATAAATTGCCACCTTTGGAAGGACAAAGAATGAAACAGTAGCATATGTACATATTTGTGTCCTATTCTGCCCTGGACCTGGTCAGGCTTAAGGAACCAGTGACTCAGTCACCTCATTCTGACAAGTCCTTTTTTTTCCTCTGCATTTAATAACTAGGGAGATAGACTTTTGTTTTTTAAGGTCAGATGTCATACACTGGAGCCTCATCTCCTGCTGTGCAAGCTGTTAGGGCTGTCAGGTCTTCTCCATGTTTCTGAATTGATGTGCAGTGTTCCCATTAAATATTGTGCACACTGGCCTCCCTGGGAATTATGATTCCTTTTATTAAGCATGTCTTGCATTATAAGTGACATCACTGTGTGTCTCTATGACACTTCTATTTGGTGTTTCATGAGATAATGTCATTTTTATCTCCAATATATCTACATTTCTTGTTAAATTTTTTCCTTTAATTAACTCAGGGAAGAATACAAAGTTGAGCAGGCTGGTTAAGAATATTGGATGACTGTTGTAAAACAAGATACCATGCTCTTTGGAACCCCATTTAACTAGTGCTTACTAGATTATCAGGTATTAAAATAAAAACTTTACTTTAAAATAACTTAAACTATTTTAAATGTGTTTGCATGTTTTGCTTGTTTGGTTTGTTTTCTATTTGAAAATGATAAATTATTTCACAGAAACAGAAACCACTTACTCTGATAATAAAATCCAACTAATTCCTGAGACTACATCAGAAGTAAATGTGTTTTGATTCTACATTTTTCAACCATATGTTTCTTTTTAGAGCTCCAAAAGTAAGAAGGTCTGTATTTCTAGGGGTTTTTTATTCAAGCAAGTCAACAGTTTAACTTTGAAAAGAAATACAAATCATAAAGAATGCAAAAGATATTCTTGTAGTTATAAGATCACCTCATAACGAAAAAAATCAATCAAACAAACAAACAAACAAAAAATCTGTACCTATACTACAGTGCCAAGTAGTGACATTGCTTAGTTCACATCACAGACAAAATAAACATTCCATGAGTAAAACTAAATATTTTCTCCAAGTTTTCATATTTGATAATCCATCAAAACATGACTGTTACAGGGTGGGAAGAAAAAAATGTCTAAACCCCCATAATAGGAGATAACCAGTCTGAAATACTATTTTAACAGTAGCAAGTAATAGCACCACCTTCCTGTATCCTAAGAAACTCACCTGAGGTACTCTTCTGCAATCCTTACTTACCCTTGTCTTGGCAGCTACACTGACAAAGAAGCTGAAAAGAGCTATCATGTCCAGGGACAAGACTGTGCTTCAAATTCCAGTACACACAAATTGTAATACCCTAAACACTTCAGGACTTTTGGAGTTGTCTGCAGTAAGGTTTTTCAAATTAGTAAGGTTTTTCAAACTAGTTCAAATAGTTCTACCTATTTTTAGGTAGAACATTTTATTAAAATTACTTGAATGCTTAATCAAATTGTTGGTTGCCATTACTTGAAAGTTCCAGTGCTAGAAAAAGATTTTTTACTCTTTTTTACCAGCTTTTAAAAAACTTTTTATCTTTGAATTCCATTCAGCATGATAAAAATATTCCCTTTTTTAAGAAACATTCTGATTACTCTTCTAATATAATGTTTTATCTACTTAATTATGAATTTCTTAATAAGTTTCTGTAAGAATGCTAAAAAGTCAGTGGGTACAACTTTTAACTGTTTTCAAATCCCTCCAATTAAAAAGGTCAGGATATATTTTTAAAGTGATTTAAATTTATTTTTAAAGTGCTACTATTTTTACTTCTATTAATTTTTTAAAAACCTTCAGGAAACAAAAATTCACTAGAAATGAGGACACATTTTGAATTCATGACAGACAAGCTTTAAACATGTTTTTTTTTGTTAAACTGTTATCTGGCTGTGAAAGATCACTTTTCAGATGACCAGCTCCTAGAAGATTTGAAGATTCATTTTCAGTTTGGTTTTTTTTTCTGTGCTTCTTTTTTTTCTTTGTTTTTCCTCTTGCCTCCTGAAGATGGTACAGTTACCCTAAAAGACATTTGTACTAGTGGCAGCAGTATAGAAGACATTGTTTTAGAAAGGACATTGGTTCTTAAACATACTAAGCATTTTTTCACAACTGACAGTAATGGTATACCTCTTTCACTAGAAAATTTCTGATGCTATGCACACCTCACCTTCTACTGCTGATTTCATATAACCTACATATTCTTAAAAGTCTCATTCAAATTAAAAAAAAACCCAACCAACAGTAAACAACAAACAGTTTTATAGAGTGAATTTGACTGCATAAAAGCAAAATAATTACATTGCTAACATTAATTCATGTTGAAATGACAGGACTGAAAAAGAATAAACAAACTTGTAGAACACTGAAGTTTCAATTATTAAAAAGAATGCATGAAAGTCCCTGAAAGTAACTTCAAAACACCACAAATGTTGTAAATAGACTCAGATTAGACTCAGGAGAATATTTAGTGAACTTTACTTTCTGTGATACTACAACTTCAAATAACTTCTCATGGGAAAAAAAAGTAAAGAAAAAATGCGATTTTAAAGATTGTCGCAATATTTAAGTGGAATATTATCTGTGAATACAAGGAAGAATTTGCCAAAAAATATCCTTTGCATCACAGAATGGTGAGGATACAAAGGTATCTCTGGAGAGCATCTAGGCCCATCCCCTTGCTTAAGCAGGTTCACCTGGAGCAGTCCTTAATCCACTTCACTATCCACTCATCTAACTCTTGCTACTTGACCTCACCTAAGAGGATGCTATGGGAGACAGTGTCAAAAGCCCTTCAGAAGCCAAGGTAGACAACATCTCCTGCTCTCCCCAGGTATCTATTTCCCTCAGATATCTGAGCTGCCAAGACCTTGTTTGAAGTAAGTTCAGAGAAGAAAGCAGTTTTAAGACTGCCCACTTCTTTATTAATTGCTTAAAATTAATCAGATTAGTTTTACCTACCTCTACTACGAGGAGAGGATACACCGCATATAGATAGATATCCAAGTTTTAGTAATGTAATGTATGTTCCCAGTCTATTTAATGAGATGAACGCCTAACTTGACTTCACCTCTCAAGTCCTCTAGAAGTGACATTGTTGCCTCATGTAGAAAGTATTCCAGTGTCACCAATTCAAGCTTATAAATACAGTTAGCATCACTATATATTTGATTAGAAATATTTTAAGCAGGAACATTTAAAAAAGGTTTGAAAAATAGTCATTTTGAGAATCACATGTAGTATAAATGTTTAAATGTTCTGTCAGAATTAAAAGGCTCTGCAAATTTATTTTCCATTTCATTCTCATGCTTTCTTATTTAAACTTTGTGCAGGTAGTCTGTTACATCCATTATTTAAAAAAATATTTAACAACCAAATTTTATTCATTCTGGTTGAAAATCACTTTCAAAGACAGGAAGTGTAGTCTTCTTTCTTTAATTTAATATCTTAAGCCATTCTCCTAGATTCTGAAAGGTGATCCAATCTACCCATGTCAGGTATGAGCCTTAACCACTAACAACCAGGGAATGTTTTTACTTCAGTCTAAGGTAGAAGTAAATGAAGTAAAACAAAGCAATGGTTTCAGACAATGCCAAGGTGACACCATGTTTTCCAGAAGTGTCCTATCCACCAAAACACATTAAACTCTTACACAGGACTCCACTGTTTTGTTTCATCAAGCTGAGAAAACATGCAGCTGAGAATATAAGAAAAGGAAGAATAGGCTGAAATTTAGGATAGAAAACATAAGAAACACACCTCAACAGAGAATTGCTGGTTACCTTTTCCCTGATGTTCAGCACAGGTGATAACCCAAGTTTCACTCTTCTGAAGTGAGTACTGTAACCATCACACATTATCCACTAGGTAAAAAGAAGCTAGTTATAGGCCTGACATTGTCTGGCTTCTGAGATCTCCCAAGAGATTTAGGTTCTCAGATCTTTATCCAAAACCTGCCTGTGCTGTATCTCAGTACAGCAGGTAGGTAAAGAGGTGACATTTCACCCATCCTCTCAACCTCCAATTAGTCTTGGGTTTTGTGGTAATTATTTCCTTCTGTTCTTTCTCACCACCTGTCTCATTTGCAGTAAGAAAAGCACCTGCTATGAGTTTAAGCATGCTTGGGGGTGGAGGTGGTTAGTTATAATTCAGTGTTTTGCTTACTCAGTATATTTTTCAGCTTCTGTTTTTCCCATAATCTCTCATGCTCCCAAGAACTGAAAATATAAAAATATTATTTTATTTCATGCTACTTGGCCTTTAGAGCCTTAGCCCTTCCTTTCTGACCCTTTCTATCATGAGTCTGGATAGACTTGAACCAGAAAAATATTCTAAGTCAGAGAATAAAAGAATATATAACTAAAAAAATGGTGCTTCATGTTGACATATTTTAATAAAACAGTGATAGTACATAGGTGTTGTATGACTTTTTAACAGAGTGATCTTGCAAACATTTTAGGTAAGAGCAAGTCCTTTTCTGATAACAACAACAAAAAAGGGAGCATGCAAGGACAAAAATATCTTCTTACCTACATTAAAAAAAAAAAAAAAAGAAAAGTTGATTCTACTCAAATTTGCAACAACCTCTTGCAGGTTTAAAAGAAAATATTTACAAAACACTAAAATGGTTCTCTGGATAAATGAATCTTCTGTAATTGCATCTGTGGGTTTAGAGGTTGTTTAGGTTTCGGGGATTTTTCCCTTTTTTTCTAACAATGAGTTCCCAGAACATTTTTAATGGACAGAGATCTTTATGAGACTGAAGTATATGGGAGTCATTTTGCTGAATCAGAGCCAACTGCTCAGCACATTAGAGAATCAAGTGTCAAATTAATTTATTTGGTTATTGAGCCTATAATTTTGAAAACAAAAGTTTTATATTTTTATGTGAAGATTACATAGTTACTTTCTCTGACACAACTGATTATGAAACAGCCTTGGGGAGAAAAAGATAACAGTTTTCCTTATGTATATATTTGTGTCTACCATCCCAAACATTTCTTGGGTCATGCCAAGCCCAACAGTCAGTTCCAGCTTCTGTATGGCACTGTTCTTTTCCTTTTGATTAACTTCTTATAGAGATGTTAACACTTTTTAGTATCAAAAAGCAATAAAATAATATAATACCATCTCAGAAATTCAGTGTATTTTAGACCAAGTCATTACTGTTTGGACAGGACTTCTGCTTCCAGTTACTAATTTAAAATATTTTTCTGCAGTTGTCCTACTATATTCTCTTTTGTCTCCATTCTTTTATGGTTTTCTGCTCAGCATAGCTACACGAGAAACATACAAGCCTACATAAAAGTTGTCTTTATCTTTCACTGCATTCTTATATCCCATAATCCTTCTCCTCCGTTTTAACCATTCTTAGCTCTTATAAAAAAAAACCTAACAAAACAAAACCACTAAAAAACCCAAACAAAAGAACCAAAAGAACACCACAGAAATAAAATATTAAGTTTTCTTTAAAAATAATTTTTAAGATAAGGGTGTTTGATTTCTTTTTAAGTGAATCAACTAAATTTATTTCTGTAAGGAACATAGTTTTCCTTGTTTTCCTAATACTGTCAGTAAGACTTGAGGGCTCTGCTAGAGGTAATTCAGCTGTACTAGGCTCCTGCTCTGGAGCACTCCCTGCACTCCTTGAAGGAGTGTCTTTTCCTTGCAAAATATTTACTACTTAAAGAGCCTGCTGAGAAAAGGCTCCTGCTTACTTCACACCCTTCCTGTTTTCTAATTAATGCCTGGCTATAAAATTACTGAAAGCCATAAAGAGGATTTCAAAATGAATCATGGTTCATATTCATGGAAAGACCAACAGTTCTAATTTTATGGGACTACTATTGTTCATACTTCAACCCTTTGGGAGACATAAAGAATAGAAAGACTTTCTAGTGGAACCTTAGATATATCCACAGAGAAAGTAAAAATAAAAAATTGTGTTTCAGAGTTTTTCTGTTTACTCAGCAGCCTTTTAAGGGCTCAGGAATGCCCTATAACTCACATGTCCTCTGTCCTGTCAGCAACCTCTTCCAGTCTTGCTTCTGTCTTCAGTTGTGAGACCCAAGACCTCAGCCGCAGTTCATTCACACCCATTGTCTCCCTTATTTTAAAGAACAAGGTGCCACTAAGTATCTTTAACATGCACTTCTCCTTGGATTCTGTTAGATTACTCTTCTGCAGTTAGTTCCACTCTGTGAGATATGACTAATCCTTCGCTCTTCTTGGCTAGCATGGAGATAAGCTCTTTTGGTTCGCCATATGAACAAAGCATCTTGGATACACAAGAGTACATTCTTAATGGCAAGGTAAAGGGATAAATTATGTTTTCTTCTACATGAAGGAAAATTATAAGAAAAATGTCATATTGCTTCTTTCTTTTTAAGCTATAGTATTCTAACAATCAGTATTCATACCACTGAAGAAGACCCAAATAACTTTTCTCTTTTTGTTTATATAGCAGTGTTCTCACTGGTAACTATTTAGTGTAGTTTTTTCTGTTTGAAGGCTCAGATTAGATTTTAGGATATAATATACACTCAGTAAATAAGGATCAATAAACATTAGACAAAAATCTAATGTATCAATTCAACACATAAATTAAATATATATAGATTTTGAAAAGGGCATTTCTTTAATGTATTTAAATGCAATTCTCTTCAATTTGATCACAAAGACATTAATGAACAAACAAGCATGTATCAAGTCCTTATTCAAGTTTAACAAACCACTACTTTGAATAGTCAAGGCTTGGTATAAACACAGCTGCGATAGTTTTTGTTTGTCTGTTCCATGACCATAAAAAAGTTCTGTCTTCTAAAGGCACTGCTGAAATCCCTACTTCTCCAGAAAAACCTTAATGTGCAGAGTTTGATCCTTCAACTTTGTGTTAATATTTACATGGGAAAAAAACCCCAAAACCACCAAAAATATAGAAGACAAGGTAATTTATGGCAAATAATGCAGAACTATTCAGAATGTGCTTAGAATGCGTTTTAAAATGATTAAAATATGTTAATGTGCTGATCTTTTGTACATCATGCTGTATATAGAACTGGTTTTCACCAGTAACTCTATTTGTTAATACCACTGAGGAAGGTAATGATTCTCCCTTGACCAGACATTGCTCTTTAGAAAGAGGCAATTGTTTTTCCTCCATTGTTTTTCAAGGTGTTTGACAAGATTTTCTTTTCTATGAAGAAATAAATGTATGTTATTTCAATCTATTCCACAATAATGATGACAGTATTTGTTAAAACTTGCATAGCTATCTGTATACAGAAGGTAGTCTGAGAAATATAAACACGAAATTTGAGCTCAAAAATTTGGTAGATAAGGATTTGAACCACTTAAAAAAATTACTGCTGAGAAGTATACATAAAAATTCCGTTTTCCACATTCATGCAAAGCCTAGAACTTGCTTACACAAAACCTAGGTTTACACTCTCAATAATTAAGTTTGAATATTCTCATCTGAAAAATGTTCAGGGGATTTCAAAACAGATGATTTAAAGAAAAAGGGAAGTACCATTTATAACAATGTAATTAGACTATGAAAAATAAGGAAATCTCTCAAACATAACTAAACACTAGTACAGGCATGATTTTAGATAAGTTAATGAAGAAGAGAATATATGCATGTGTAATGTGTTGTTATTTTTTTTTTTTTTAGAGAGCTGTTTTGAAAGTAAATACTGTATATCTCTTTAATAGGTTCTTTGTTCTTGGCACAAACCATGTTGTCCAGATCAGACTGTTTTCTGAACTCATGAGCTTGTCTTTTACTGGGCAAGCTGGAAGTCAACTCAATGATAGCCACATGCACAATACCTCTGTCACAGATTGTAAGCCTTCCCTTCAGTGTACACTTACAGTTTTCATTCAGGTATTCCTGTTGCTCACCCTCTTTCATATAAAAGCACTGAAGCTTCAAATAATTAGTCAATTACAAAAATAAAACAACAAACAAACAAAAAAACACCACAACCAAAACCCAAATCAACAACAATAGGAGGCAATCTCCATAGTAAATAAAAGGGCATGATATTAAAAAAAATAAATTAAATAATTGAATACTTAATAACTATTCTAACAATTGGAGGTCCTTTCATCTTAAGCCTTATCACCAAATTCAGCTTTAATTCTACATGGTGTTTATCTAGTTCAGATTTGGTTGTGTCTGCCTTTTCTTTACCTGGCGTCTGAGTATTTTATCTGCTCCTGGCATTCAATTTTGCTCTTTCCCATTTTAGTTGTAATTCTATTTTTAGAAGTCAATCACACCTTTGAACATAACTGTCCAGCTAGTCCATGCACAAAATACACAGTGAGCTTCAGAAAATGATTATGGCACAATTTGCAATCAGACCTTGAAACTGTGTCAGAAGTAACCTTCAGCCCTTTCATCCTTAGGCAGTATGCAAGAACGTCTGATGCTCATACATACAAAACAGTCAGTTCTGGCTAAGAGGATTTGAAGGTGATTCCTGGGTTACCAGAAAGAACAAAGACACATGGTATAAATAGAAGGAATACATGAAAGCAATCAATTTAAGGAAATATGACATTTCATGTCCCTGCATCAATGGGTCAAAGATTACTGCTTTCTGTGGCATGGGAAATAGAATACACCAAGAAGAGCTAATGGATTAAAATATTGGTGAGTTTTTAAATTTTCTTATCTGTTTTGCATTGCAACTGGTATATCCACTATTTAATGTGGTCTGAGCATTACTATGAAAACACTACACAGAATAAATACATGCAGTGAAATAAATCAAGGTTTAGTCAAGTTTACAGAAAAAAAATTAAATTGTTTCAAGGATATCTTTTCATTTTTTACAAGCTTTACATTCATTATAATTTTGATTGTGTTTGAGTAAGCAAGTGTCTTTTCAGGGATGTGCACAAACTACCCGGAAGCAGAAGACATTATAAGATATATGACAAAGTTACAGCAGTATTGTTTGGAAAAAGTGATATAAGAAGCAGATGATCAAAGAATTTTGTGACCACATAATGTGGATGGCACAGTTTCTGATGCTATAATTTTTATTTTTAGAAATTTACATTTATTATATTGGAAGCATCTAAGATTGGGACTCTGACGTACTCCTTTCATTTTATTTCTAAACTTTAGGCTGCAAAATATCATTTCTGTTGTCTTGCATATGCCAGATCTAATGCAGCCACAAGTAAAATGGATGAGTTTGCTGGAGCCTACAATCATGATCTGCAAAAACTGCTTTCAGTCTGATGTGTAAAACACTTTCTGTCAGTCCAGGGTTGCATGTTTTCCAGAACAGGTTCCAAGAAGGAACTTTACCTCTTTTACTCATTGCACAGTTCAAGGCAAGTTCTTCCAGTTTCCTATCCTGTGTCATAATTATTATTTAAAGGGAAATGAGAGAAGGAAAAATTCAGGAGTCAAAGATTTTGCAGGGGTTCAAGTTAGTAAGCACTTCACATGATCTGAAATTTCCAGATAAAATCATGACTAAGCCATCACTTCTAATTAAAGCTGAATATAACAATAAAAAAGAATATGGAAAAACAGAGCAATTACTATTTGAAATTGCTGTTGAAAGAATTGAGAATCAGGAGTTATGGCTTTATATAAGATCTCAAACTTCAGGATGGAACAACTGTTTGGGCGTTCTTCTTTCCCCCGAGCTAAACAGAGGGTAGCGTTAAATACGTTCCTTAAATATGCATAAGTTTGGATTATTCCAAATAGGGAATACTTTTTGCCATTCAGTAATTTCTTGATCTTACAGGACAACAAATTATCATTGCAATAGTCTTAGATGCTTCAGTATTAAAAGTGTTACTTTAATGAGAAAATCTTGGGTTTTACAGGACAGAAAAGAGTCAGTGCCCAAGGGAAACATCCATGCAAGAAGAAATTTCTTGTAACAGCTGCTCTTAGAAATGTTTGACCTTATTTCAACTGTAGAAAAAAATTAGGGAACTGTGTAAAACATTTAAAAAAGTGTACAATTAGCATAGGAAGAAATTAAAATTCTACTCAATAGTTCTTCCCTTTTTCTCTGTTCTCTTGGTTTTTAGGATCATCATTTTAAAGGCCAGTATTTCAATAATTACTGTATCTGCGAGCCACACATTCTGCTTAGCAGTGTTATCTTATTCTGAAAGATAAAAATGTAAAAGATGTTACAATTTAGGATCACAATAGATACAAAAAAACTTGGTTTCTTTTTTTCAACTAGTCCATCTTTTCCTGAAGTGATTTGCTTTTCGTATATATCAGAGGATGTTCATTGAGAAATGGAATAAATTGCACCTGCAATTTCTCCAAAACTTGTGTTTTCTTAATTAAAAATTTACAATTCTTTAAAGTAATATAGGCTTATTTAAAAGGGACGATTTTTATCTATTTCTTACTAATGTTGTAAAAAGAAATTTCAGTTTCAGATATGCACCCATTTTATACATAACAATTTGAAAAATAAACTGTGTAGGTTCCAGCAAATACTTAGTTTTCTATTTAGCAACTGAACAGAATGGGAGAAAGGCAGAGGAATATTAAAATATTTCCATTTTTATGAAGAGTGTGTTTTCTTCACTTGGCCAAAATTGGGAACTTCTTAAATTAATTTCCTGTTGAATAAATAATCCCATACGGTATAAAAGGTCACCTATGGATACTTTATTTAAAAACAAAATAAATATGTGTCCATTTTGACTGGGAGAGAGTTAATTTTCTTCATAATGGCTGGTATGGGGCTGTGTTTCAGATGTGTGCTGAACAAAGGTTAAGAGAGATGCTTTTGTTATTGCCAAGTAATAGTTACACAGAGCCAAGGCATTTTTTGCTTCTTCCTCCGCCACACTGGGGAGGAAGCCGAAGGTGCAAGGCAGACTGGGAGGACACACACATGGGACAGACAGATGAGCCCAACTGAAAAAAGGAATATTCTAGACCACATGACATCATGCTCAGCATATAAAGTGGAGGGAATAAGAAGGAAAGAGAGGGACATTCGGACTGATGGTGTTTGTCTTCCCAAATAACTGTAACATGTGATGACTCTCTGCTATCCTGGAGATGACTGAACATCTGCCTGCCCATGAGAAGCACTGAATTAATGCTTTTTTTTGCTTTTGTGTGTGGTTTTTGCTTTTGCTATTAAACTGTCTTTATCGCAACCCATGAGTTTTCTGGCTTTTATCCTTCCTGTTTTCTTCCTGATCTTAAAGGTACATAAGTGAGTGAGTGGCTGAATGGAGCTTGATGGAACCATGACAACATACTGAAATTCTTATTTTTTAAAGGGAATTGACTGTCCATTTTTAATGGAATTTTCCATACTTTTTTTTTGATCACGTAGAAGGTTTCTGTAGCAGCTGTTTTCAAATAGTCATTACTTATTACAGAATGTACTAGCCCAGCATTCAAAGAATGACACTTGAATTCACCATTGATCCTCTGAATTTCTATGAAGTTATCACCTCTTACTACTTCATTACTTCTGCTCATTTTCAACATGAATATACACATTTCTCTGTGAGGAAGTACAGTAAATGAACAGCTTTATCTAAGATGATGTAGTCTGATTCCTAATCCTGAGTGATACACAAAGTTCTCAATTCTGCTTAAATAAACCTTTTAAACTTTTTTTTTTTTTTATCTTGAAGGGTAATTCCTTCTTGAAGATATTTAATAATACCCCATCTCACAACCACTATAAAACAATAGAAACAAATATGTGATTATTTTTGGTGTGTCTAATGCTCAAAATTCTGCAATTCCCCCTAAACTTTAGCTCACAACGTATTCAAGAAGAGTAAAAAAAGTAATTTTTGTCTATAAGCACTGCTTCCTTGTGCCTTGGGTTGCAATATGGAACCAAAAATGTGTATTCTATCTTCCATCTGTTGAAACTGGTTCAGGAGGTGTTTTTTTCTTTATATCTTGTATAACCCACTCCTCTTTATATCTTGTATAACTCTGGGGTGGAGGAGGCAGTTGCCTTCTGCTAGTGGGCCATCTGTTAAAACCAGTGTTCTTATCTCTTGCCTCTTCCAGGGGCAGTGTTCTTATCTCTTCCAAGACCCATCCTCCCTCTGGGGGATATCTTCTGTTAATGGGCCATTAAGGCTCACCAATGACTGATAATATTACATCATCCCATTGTGAGATGCTCCACCGAATGGGAGGAGGCAAGCATTCCTACCTAGATAAAACCTGACACTCAGGAACACCAGGTATCCTGTTTTCCACTGAATTCCTGTAGGAAGATCGGACTCATCACCACTGGACCTTCAGAAGGAGACTACACCCTATTTCTATAGAATCATCTCTGCTCTATCAGAAGTACATCTGTCACTGAACGAGGACTTATTTGGACTGCTGCCAACAACCTGACCAACAGGTTATCACGTTGTTTTCTGACTCTGTCATTGGTTCCAGGATTTTTTTCTTGTTTGCTAGGGTTTTTTCCTGCACTACTACATTTGTATTTTTCATATTCCTAGTAAAGAACTGTTACTGCTATTCCCATATATTTGCTGGAAAGACCCTTAATTGCAAAATTATAATAATTTGGAGGGAAGGGTTTACATTCTCCATTTCAAGGGAAGCTCCAGCTTTCCCTAGCAGACACCTGTCTCTCCAAACCAAGACACTTTGATTTTTATTTTTAAAGCTGAAATTCTGACTGCTCTTCCAGTACATCTCCCATATATTTTATAAATATTTCAGACTATTTTCTTGCATGTCTAGACATGAAAAAAGTATGCAACTTCCCACACTTTAAAAGAATCTATGTGCTCAGAATTCAAGTTCCATGGACAAACTGCCTAGAGTCCTTAAACCAATGTTTTGAAATGTTTTGTAAATTCTGTAAAATGTATCATTTGCTAAAGTACAGGTAGTTGCTTACAGACAAGTAACCAAATTTGAGACTAGACATGACTCTTGAAAGTGTGCTTGCCTTTCAGAGAGCCAGGAATATCCTGAGATGCATCAAAAGAAGCATGACCAGCATGCTGATGAAGGTGGTTTTGTCCCTATACTCTGGTCTCTGGTGAGACCACCCTGGAATTCCCAGGACAGGAAGGACATTGACCTTTTCGAGTGAATCCAGAGGAGGGCTGCTAAACTGATTAGCAGTATGGAACACCTCTCTTATCAGCAGAATTGGGATTACTTATCCCAGGAAAGGGAAGGCTTTGGAGTGACCTGATTGTGTCCCACAAGAAAGATATAGAGGGACTATTACAAGAACATGAAGTCACAAGACAAGCAGGAATGGTTTCAAACTGAGAGTAGGTTTAGACTAGATATTAGAAAAAATTCTTTACTGGGGATGGTGAAGGACTGGAACAAGTTGCCCAGAGAAGCTCTGGATGCCCTTTCCCTGGTAGCATTCAAGGCCAGCTTGGATGGGGCTCTGAGGAACCTGGTCTAGTCCAGGAAGATGTCCCTGCCTGTGGCATGGTGGTTGGAATTAAATGACCTTTAAGGTGCCTTCAAACGCAGGCCATTCTATGAATCTATGACCATATGATTTTTCTGACCTTGTCTTCTATTTACTTCCTATAAATAGAAAATTGCATTGGTGATTCATTAGAATTTTGAAAGTAGTATCTCTATATATATTACTTCCCTAAGACATCAATTTCACTTCCCTAGGCAGGGTACATCAAAGTCATACATTCTGAGTATTGTCTTTGGAAAAAAATTTTTAAAAAGTGCAAAGGGTAAAATGTCACCAATTTAAAACTTCTGTGGTTACTAGTCTTTTTATGTTTCTAAATGAAATTTTTCTTCATTGAGATGACATAGAAGGTTTCTCCATATATGAGTATTTTAATATATTCTTCTTTTAGGTACCATCCTTTGGCAAGTACCAAGATGCAGGCAATTTGTCCTTGATGATTCAGCTATACAGCTAACTGATTACCAGACTGAAATACCTCTTTGTTAGAGTGATTTTCTTCCTCTTATGATCTTTGCAAAGTATTGCAGATTCAAGTTATTAAAATAAAAGAAATACCTTCTCTGTAATAAGAGAAGATACTGCATTTTAAGGAAAACAATCTGAAGGTGAAAACTGGATACCCTAAATTGAAAGGCAACAGTCCTACTGATTTAAACAGCAGTAGGATCTTATCATGGATGTTAGAAAAATTTGTCCCACAGGTTAATGAATATCTTGCATGCAGTAATGAAGAAGAAATAGTAGATCAAAGTCTCTGTTATTTTAGCAGGTATGCACAATGGATTTTTATCTTTCCCATAAAGCTTCTCTTTCAGAAAATTCTATCTGAAGTTAATCTCTGGAATATTTTCTCCTAAGTGTTGTCCATGTATATATCCCATATGAAGGTCATAAGGGGGCAAAGTATTTTTAATAAAAAGCATTGCTTATGGAGATAAAGTATTATTAAGTAGCTTTTTTTTAGAATTTAAAGGTCCCTAAGAGATAAAACTTATAGAAAACTTACTGATACTTATTGAAAAGTAGACATCTAGCTGGATTTTATTCTCTCTTATCAGCCACAAGCATGACTAGCTGGCTTCAGTAGGCACTATAAAAGTGTCCATAAAATTAACTTGCATTTCAATTAAGCTTTGACTAGCATAACAGGAAAAAAACAGAGGCATACACTGGGAGAGGAGCATCTGGAGAGCAGCCCTGCAGAAAGGGATATGGGGAAGCTAGTCAGCAGCAGGATCAACAGGAGCCAGCAGGGTGCCAGGACAGCCAAGACGGCAAACCCCATCCTGGGGTGCACCACCAGCTGTTCAAACCAGACAGTTATGCCACCTCATTCAGCCTCACCTTGAGTGTACAATTTTGGGCCTTGTGATTTAAGAAGAATGTGAAAATTCTTGAATCCTTCCAGAGGATGGCATCAAAGCTGGTTTTAGGGCTCAAATGCGTGAGAGAAAAGGTTTTTCACAAAGGCCCCCTTTTTTTTCCTCATAAAATAACCAAATTATTTAAATCCTGCCATTCTGAAAAACATCAGAAACTTCCATGCACCAAGATAAGTGATTGAAATATTTTTTCTTTAAAAAGAAAGCATTTGAAAATGAAGATAAGACCATTTCAGAAAGAAAAAATCTTGAGTCTAGCATTGTAGGGATCACGTGCACATATATATGCAGATACAAAGTTTCATGAGCTCCTGGTTGTGGTTGCATAAAAAAAAACAATTATTCTCCTGTCACTCTACTGTTATGAAAAAAACCAGTTTTTTTTGTCACTCTGTAATCCACATTAGCAGAAAAGAGAAATCTTTTGCTTTGAGGAGTCTGCAATTGAAGCAATGTAATTTTTCCCAAGAGCAAGGGAAAAGTAAAGATGAAATTAGGACCTTATGAGTCATAGCTTTTCCTCTCTTCTATTTTGGGAGTACAACATCTGTAAGCTACCCTTTATTCAAGGATATTCAGAATTTAATTCCTTATATTTTTATCAAGAACTAATCCAACTCCTTGATTAAAAACAATTAGCAATCTAGGGCAGAATGTGTGCTTGATTCCTCCTACTTCCCACAGTAAAATAAAAGATTTAATGCAGAAAGTGTGCGATTTTTTTGGTTGCTGGTTTGGTTTGTTTCCCTGTTGTATTTCTCCGGGGAATGGTTTTTTCCCCAGAGCCCCTGGAGCTTGCAACCCTATAGTTTGACCCTTCCTTCCTTTCTGGACCTAATTGGCTGAGTTCCAGCCATCCCCCTGGCAGGAGCCTTGATAAGGTCCTGCTCTTCCTCTTCTCGCCCTCTTACTTCCTGGGGCCTTCTCTTACCTCCTGGGGCCTTCTCTTGCCTCCTGGGGCCCCTGCCTCCTACCCTCTGGGCCCTTGCCTCTTGGCCCTCCTGCCTTCGCCTCCCCGCATGGAATAAACGTCTTGGATCAACCCTGGGGGTAAGAGCCTCTTTTGGAATCTTTTGCCCTGGTCCCCTCGAAGCATTTCCCCCAAAGCCTCCCAAGAAACAGAGCTAGCCCCGGGGGGCTGCGGGGGAGTGCTTCATTTCCCCTCTGTCCAAGAAACAAGAATTGTCTTGATATTTTCTGGTAAAAGGAAAACCATACAGAAGTTAAAGAGCTTTACAGTCAAATCTCCTAGAAGTTTACAGTAGCTAAGTAATTTGTATCAAAACCATGAAGTTTTAATGGGAGTATTTCTCCCTGAAAGATTCTCAACAGAAGAAAATTGTCACTGATAATATCTTGCTCGGGACTAATGCAATCCCACTGAAAGTATAATGGTATGAAATTTTTCTCATGATTAATTAGTCTCAATGTGGTACTTGGTTGGGGGCTAGACAATCTCAGTAAATCAACATTTTATTTGTTATTTTCTTATTTGACTGAAATATCTTCTGATAGAGACTCAACTAGTCATTACAAATGAGATTATAGCACAGATATAATGCAGTTAGGTACCTACTTGCTATTAAAATGTGGAAATATTTTCCAGGAGCACAAACATTTACAAACAGACAATTTGCTTTACATGGAACACAAGCGAAATGTGAAAAATCTCTAAATCATTAAATTGTTTCAAAAAGAGTCGCACATTTGAGTAAATGTTAAATACTGATTTGACAGTTCTAGCAGCAATGAAAACAAACTTATTCATTATATTTACAGAAATTTGTTTTGTTTCTTCATATGTCTAAGATCTGACTTTATGCAAATTAAGATTGAATGAGTGATGAAACTTAGGTGTCTTTTGGTTTTATGCTTGTCCCTTAAATTCTTCTGAAGTATAAGCATTTGTTTGTTTTACCTTTTCCCAGATCCCAGAGTGGGGGTAAATAGTTTTAGGAAACATATGTAATACAATCCACAGATGGTGTGAAAATGGGGAGCAGAAAAATGGAAAATTCTTAAATAATTTTGTTCTTCTCACTTTTTCAACAGTAATTTATTACATCCACTACTGTTATGCTTTCTCCTTAGCATTGTGAGCTTTAAATGAACAAGGGCTATCACATAAGACTTGGCACTAATAAAAGCCAAAAGGACACATTATTTTGGTTTCCTAAATGGAAACCATAATTTTCAATTAGAAAGCAGAAGTGAAAAGATGAAAATGGATGGCCTTTCTCAGCTGTTAACCTTTACCTGCAGATATCTACTGAAGAATGCACTTAACATCAATCACCAGAAAAGCTTTATTCATTCAAAACTCTCAGCTATTTTACAGAGGCTTTTGGAGATATTAAAGAAAAAAAAATCCATCTGTTCTAAAATGGAAACCCCAAAACCACACTGGACACATATTTTTAGCTCTCTATATCATATATTCATATACTATGTGAATAGGTATTGTAAAAAGCAAAGGTATTTTGATCCTTCAGTGTCTGAAAGGCTCTCATTACAAGGAATTACAAGGGAGGTACAAAATAATTCAGTAAAAAATGCATTTGTTTTGTGCTATCCTTCCAAGACCTGCTGCAAGCATGCAACTTTTAAACTCTTATAACCTCTGCAAGATGCTCCCCTGTCTCCTTGTAATTACATTTACCTCATACACATACTATTGCCATTCTGATTATGTTAACAGGCTCATTTCCAGGAGTGGTGAGATTAAGTTACACTTTTTTTATTATTCTATTTTTTCCTTCTAATTTCTATATAAAATATTATCTCTTACAAAATGATAGATATAACATGCATTTCTTTAAGCCAGTCAGAATCTTCATAATAGTATTAAAAACATGTCTCTCACAGTGTCTTTCTGGATAACATGTCCAGCACACAGCTCAATCATGCATTGGGTTAGTAACTGACTCACAGATTAGGCCCAAAGGATCCTTTTACATTCTCTTGTAGACTTTTGTTCTGTTTTATTATATGAGCTATGATAAAATTTTTTTGTCGATACTATGCTCTACTGTCTTAGTCAACTGGGTCAATCCATCAAGCCTGGAGAAAGTGGATTTTGTTGCATTTAGGGAAAAGGAGCTCTCTGTCAAAAGTTTCTTGCCGCTTTTGACAATAACATTACAACAATCAATATACCTAATTTTCAAAGCTCTATGAGTGTACACATAGCTTCTGATGACACCGTAACTTAAGCATTTGTTACTTCATATTTGAAATGGAAGAGTCTGAATCAAATAGGATATGGATACAGCTTACCAGCTGCATTTGCACAATTCCAATTTCTGAGAGTGTAATAATAGAATTAAAATATGAGAAAAATTTAAGTTTTACCAAAAGAAAAAAATAATTAAAGATCATATTTGCAATGTCTAGAAAAATATATTGATAACAGGTGTCATTCTGGGAATTTAGGAATTACACGAAATTAGAAAATCAGCTGCGAAAACTGACATTAGCTAACAAATTGTAAGCCAACTGAGAAGAATCATGAGGAACCAAACTGGCTAGGAAATCTGCATGAAGCTTAGATATACAAGTGAAGCAATGTAGAGAAGTTTGTATTGGCTTCAACAATTAAAACAGTCACAATAAGCTTAAATGAGTCTAAATAAGCCTCCTTTCCATGCAAGCATGAAATCAATTTACTTAGCACACTCCAGCTCCTGGGTCATTCTCCATGTTTTATTACTGATGGACTTTTCTACCAGACCACCTCTAGGTTTCCTGTGCTAGTGGACTCACACACACTGGAGGTAGAGAAGGGCAGTCCAGAGGCACAAAGGGAACAGATACCTGTATATCAAAATTTAAAATACAGAGGAATTCTGTACAGCAATTACACTACTGTAGATAAAGTTCAACATCTTGTAGAGTAGTGTACACAAGAATCTGGTCCATGGGGTCATATTCTGCTTGCTTTGTTTGATTACTGCAGGACAGGACAGAACAAAACAGAACAGAACAGAACAGAACAGAACAGAACAGAACAGAACAGAACAGAATAGAATAGAATAGAATAGAATAGAATAGAATAGAATAGAATAGAATAGAATAGAACAGAACAGAACTTAATGTAACTCAGTTGGAAGGGGCCTATAATAGTCAGTCAAATCCTAAGCAGTTCCTTTACAACATACACTTTGTCAGAGTTGTAACTTGCACGATAGGTACTCAGTGAAATAGAACAAGCTAAGATTTTCACTAACCTCAGGATGTATGGAGCTTCCTTGTAAACTTGATTTATATTGCACTGGATATAATTTCAGCTAAAAGGAAGTCCAGCCTTTTCAGACAAAGTACTTAAAATGAGTGCTCACTGCCAAAAAGGCAGATAGATAAGAGATAGTCTATTCTTATCTGCATGGTTTAGAATTCTGAGAGGAAGAAAATGTTAAATTGCAAGGGGTCTCAGAAATGCTAAATCGATTTTACAATTCTGAACTCTTAATGTGTCTCATTTTACTGCAGTAGATGTTTCATTTAGTTCTGTCTTCCAAAACACCTCGTTCATATTTCTAGAATTTATCTCAGGTTTTACATTTCTTGTTTTTCTGTAATAGGATTCTGGCTTCCAAATGACTGATTCATATTTCTAGAAGTCATCTATGGTTTTGTCTTAAATAGGTCGCACAACAACATTCCTCTTGGAATATGACAACTTTTTTGAAGATTGCTTAAGCTTTTTTTCATGAAAATATGTAACCTTGTGATTGAATTCAACAGCATAATGAAATATTATAGGACTTTGATTTTATTGCTTTGAGGTTTTGCTTTTGGTTTTTTGATGGTTTTCGGTTTGTGGTTTGGTTTTTGTTTTTTTGGTTTTTTTTTAAAGAGGTTGAATTGTCAGGTTTACTTTCTGCAGTTATAAAATCTAAACAGAGATTCAGCATACTGAAATATCACCATGAGACAGATGATCCAGGTTATGTCTCTGTAAAACAATACTAAACATAAATATCATTTTTGTATTTTTCCTGCCAACATAATAACTAAAAATGTAGATAATAAAGAGGAATTCAGCAATATCTAGATGGGTGAGTCAGGTCATTCAAACCATTCCATTTTTTGTAACACTGGAACATATTTTAATTAGGATATATATTTTTCTTCCTACTCTCCTAAATGTCCATTATTTTCGTTAAATAACTCTCTAAATAGCTTTTGAATTTCTAAAATTCAAAAAGTTTTTGAAAAACCTATATGTATAACTAAAAAAAATTACACAATGCTCAAAGCATGTAGTGAGGGGTGGAGACCGTGATGGAATTTACTACTTCTATGTTTTTCAGGACTGAATTTTTCAATATACAGGAGCATTGCCTCACACTGGGACAATATAGCAGCTTCCTCTACCTTTAGTAGCATCTTTAGACATCTCTTTGGTGAGGTACAAGTAAAACCAGAAGCTACCTAGCTGGGCAGAGGCAGGATCCTCACAAGCCTTGAAGTACATAAGAAATTAAACTCAGCACCACAGCACTCCCCAAATAGTGTCCACTACAATAAGTAGAAGGAAAATGTAAATATTTTTATTTTACTGTCCCAAAAGTATCCTATCCATGGAATGCATTTTGATAAATGCACATACTTAGAGGGAAAATATGGCCTTCTAAATAAGGACAATAAGGACAATAAGGACAATACATATTATTGCATGCATTCTTGGGGATCTAGAAATTACAGAATATTCAAGAACTCAAAGGAAAGAAAGATATAATTAAAAAGTGGGAAAGCCTGCTATTTTCTTATGATGCTACTTACTGAGAAAGAAAGAGATGAGGAAACTATTCCCAGAGCATCTCTGCACTCCTCTAAGACAAGGAGTATTTTGGAGTTACAGATGAACATTGTCCAGTACACAATCTAAAGACTTATATTTTAGCCATATGCAAGGAGAAAAGATAGAGATGAACATATTTGTCTTTTGATTCAGTTAAAATGTTTTATAACCCTGAATGTCATGATGTTACAGCTACATTGACAACAGGGTTTTTTCTGACTCAGATGTCTGGCTTTTCATTTACTGTAGACCAGAATTTTCCATTTCTCAGTTGCAGCGATACTTTGGGGAAGTGGAACCAGGGACATATATCCTAGGAAGAAGATAAAGATGCTGTCCAGATGTGTAGGGATGGGATCAGAAAAGCTAAGGCACAGCTGGAGCAGAATTTAGCAAGGAATATGAAGGCTGACTAGAAGGGCTTCTCTACAGATATGTTGCTCAGAAAAGGAAGATGTATTTCCCACAATAAATAAGACAAGAGAAGTATTGAAAAATGCCACGGAGAAGTTTAAGGTACTAAAACTTCTTTTTTTGCTCCCCATTTGTCTTTTTTTTTGCTCCTCATTTCCACTGGTAAGGAAGAGATTCCTACATCTCTCAAATCCCCAAATTTTCAGGCAGAGATTGGGGGAATTACGTCTCCACCATTGTAGTAGATCAGTTTTCAGATCACCTGAGGAACTTGAGCATACAGGAGTCCACGGGACCAAAAAAAAAGGTCTTGAGAGAAATAAAAGATGTAGACACTAAGCCAATTTCCACCATATTGGAAAAAACAGGGAATCAGAAGAAGGTCCCAGTGACTGAGGGGATGTCACATCTGTTTTAAAAAGGATACCTAGGAGGACCATGGGAAGTACTGACCAGTCAGCTTCTCCTCCATGCCCAATAAGATTATAGAACAGATCCTTATGGAAATTATATTGAAGCATATGCAAGACAGAAATATGACTAGAGACAGCATCATGGCTTCACCAAGGGCAAATCATGCCTTGGCTAATCTACGATAATAAGAGGCCATTTACAATAATGTGACTCCATCAATAGCAAGCAAAGAGCAATAGATGTTATCTGCCTGGATGTTTTTAAGAAATTTGATCAGATCCCTCATAATATTCTTGACAATAAATTGAAGAAATATGAGTTTTATGGATGGACCATTGGATGGATAAGGAACTGGCTGAATGGCCATTTACTCAAAAGCTGGAGTCAACAGCTAAATATCCAAGTGAAAAGCAATAACCAGCAGTGTGCCTTAAAGGTTCTTACTGGAACCAATACTATTTAATACTTTAATTAAGGACATAGATAGTAGGATTAAGTGCACCATCAGGAAGTGTGTGGACATCACAAAAGGTGATGTATTGCACTTGATGTACAAGAGGGAAGGGATGCCATGCAGAAGGACTTTGAAAAGTGGACCAGTGGGAACCTCAAGATCAACAAAGCAAAGTGAAAGGTGCCAGCACTGGAAGAAACCCCAGTATTTTACAGACTAGGGATGAATGAGAAGAGGGCTTGAGGATAATGGTGGATGAAAATATTGGACAAGAGACACAATATGCATCGCAGCCTAGAAAGCTAACCACATCCTGGTCTGCATCAAAAGCAATGTGGCCAGCAGGCTGATGGAGGTGATCCTGTCCCTCTACTCTGGTCTTGTAGGACCCCAGCTGGAGTGCTGCATCTAGCTCTGGGGTCTCCAGAACAAGTAAGCCATGGACCTGTTAAGGTAGGTCCTGAGGAGGGCCACAAAAATGATCCGAAAAGCTGAACTGAGACTGTTCAACCTGAAGAAGAAAATGCTCCTAGGAGACCTTATTGGAGCCTTGCAATATACAAAGAGTGTTTACAAGAAAATTTTAAACAGGCCTACAGTGGCAAGACAAGGGGCAAACTAAATTTTTTATTATGAGGGTGGGGAGACACTGGAACAGGTTGCCTAGAGAAGTTGTGGATGCCTCATCGTTGGAAGTCTTCAAGGTTAGGCTGGGTGGAGCTTTGAGCAACCTGATGCAAAGATGCCCCTTCCCATGGCATCAGGGTTGGACTGGATGATCTTGGAAGGTCCTTTTCAACCCAAACCATTTCTTGGTTCTATGATTTGTCTAAGATTATCCAGTGGTTATCTATGTGATCCTAATACTTTTTCTATCTACTGTGATTAATGACACACTATAGACTGAAAGAAAAATATATTAATGTTCCTCAAGAACAGTACTAGCATTTATAAGAGAGTATAAGATCCAGCATTCATGCCGATTCAAGGGAATTTTCCAGAGGAATTTAGTATTTCCAGCAATTCAGCACTGTGATCAATATATAAAGGATGTATATTTCTACATTACAGGGTGAGATAATAGTGACAGAATTACGCATCTCTGTCATTAACAACAGGTTTGTATGTGGCTTTGTGTATGCCCTTACAAATGGAATGCCATTGAAACATAACATTTATAGAATCATGACTTTCAGTAACCCAGACTAGAAGAAATGGATATTGTTAATATTCAAACTGTATGTCATAATAATGACACTACTTTTTTAACTCTTACGAAAAGTAATTTCTGTTTTCCACATGGTTGTTTTTCTGAAGAAATTTGTGGGGTTTTTTTCTTTTTTTTTAACTTACGAAGGAAGTAAAAAAATACATGGAATTCATCTAGTATCTTCCAATGGCCAGAGAGAACCTAATCAGTTCTCAATGATCACATTTACATTTCACCCAGCAAAAAAAAAAAATGTAAATATGTTCATAAAGCACAATTCCTCTGATTTTAAGTGTGTACACATTTTCTGAATATATTGTTTTTCTAATTCAAATATAGACTCTTGTAATAAAGAATAGATTCCATAGAGTCTTGAAAGTTACATTTGCAACTGTTGAGAAGCCATATTTAATATCAAACTCCGGATTTTTCCTAATCCATTTTAAATTTTCATGACTATTACTTTTCTGTTTCTCATATAAATGCACATTTTGTGTCTTTTTTCCTGAATGCCACAATTAAAAAAATAGCATTCTGATTCTTTCTTCTATTTTGTTTGTTTTCAATATAAACATGTAAAATAGGAGTTCACCAATGCAAATACTGCACTTTTCCTTTTAGATTTAAAAAATAGAGAGAGACAATGAAATATTTTAAACCACTTATAGTGGTTTACACCCATCTGTATCCTTCAACAATATTAGTTTTAAGAAACCAAGAGAAAACCTTTTAAAGAGATGCATTAAATAATCTTTTTTAAAGTTAAAAAACTACTACCAAAATTCTGGGTATAAATGTTGTTTGACAGCAACCAAAACAACATTTTGTTTTCTTGTGTCTTCAGTTCTTCCTTTTCTGTCTTTTTGTTTGTTTGGGGTTTTAATTTGTTCATTTGTTTGGGGTTTTTTGTTTGGTTTGGTGTTTTGTTTGGATGTTTCTGAGTACCAAGATGTATGCATAAATATACTGAGATTTTTTTTTTTCTATATTTCTAGCTTTACATTTAAATCTGTTTCCATCATAGAAAAGAAACCCTCTTTTGTATTTTATGAATACTCAAAATCAGGGAAAAGAAAAAAAATTCTCAGTACTCTGATGAACTATAAAGTTGTTGAAACACGTGAAAACATGAATAGATAACTCGGCAAAAGAAGTCTTCTATGTTCCATACAGTACATGGCATGAATATGGATCAGCTATGCTATTAAGAAAAATAAGATCAAAAATCCTTGTAAAAAGACACTCAAACAAAATTACTGTACCTTACCCTGTGTATCTAAAATGCCAGAAACATGAGCATTTGAGAATTCTGCATTCTGTATGCTATTCTATACAAAATATAAACTTTTTCACTAAGATAACAAATATTCTAACATCTGCTGTTATCCGCCATTTTTTAGATTTTATTTTTCTATGGAAAAGCAGAATCTCAATAAATAAATAAACCTTATTTGGGACAAAAGATTGGTACACACTATATAAAATGTTTATGGAGTTTCTTATCTTTTTGAAGATAATGCCACTGTACTTCTTAAAAGCCCTTGATTGCTTATTACCCACAATACAAATTCCATCTGTGTATATGGTCTTCTTTTTGCATGTATCTCTAAACCAATTTGCACACAAAAATAATAAATACAGATAAATATTACCAAATGTTTTAAAACTGAAGACTCATTCTTGATTAACTTTATTATTTGATTTCTTTTTTAACATGGAATAGAAAATATTTAAGAAAAAGATACCACTTCCCAAAATATTATACATTTCCAGTAATTTATCTCTAAGGTGAAGGCAATTGTCAAAAAGAATGCAATTTAACCCAGTTTCAATAAAAAAAATGGAAACGAACAGAATTCAAACTCCATCATTGAGACTGTTCTGTTTTAAAACCAGAAGTGAGCCAAATATCTATGAGTGATCAGTGGAAAAATTCAGCAAATATTTCTGTGTAAATATTTCTATGAAGAAAAGAGTAACTTACCTAAAACTCCCAGCCTGTAATTGATAGTGATAACAATGACATTTCCATAACTTGCGAGAATGCTGCCATCAATCATATTTCCAGTACCCTCCATGTAAGATCCACCATGGATGTAGACCATGACAGGTTTCTTGCTGTTCTGATCATGAATGTCTGAAAAAATTCAAGTAAGGAAAACACAATAAAGTAATAAAAGCATAAGGAAAATGGCATTAGCAATTTTTAACAATGCTAAAAATCTTAATCACTTCCTATGTTTTCAATGTCACTGCCACTATATTTGCTAGCTTACACAGTTTAGGATTATCCTACAAACCTAATATTTATAATTTAAAATTTCAAATACTATTTCTTCTATAAATACTCTCAGAACACTTCAAATGCATTCAGTATTACAAAACAGTTAATTTTAATACATATGTCTTAAAGCCTAAAAAAACAAACTATGAAGTAATCCAGGTTTTTTTAGAATACTTGGATTCAAATATATACCAATTTAGAAGTATCTGGGCATCTAATAATAAACTTATAGTAATGATTCATTACTTCTCCTATTTCTCATGGGTCATAATTATTGAAATTATATTCCAAATAGTTCGGTAAGAGATAACATCACAAAATCTAGATGTTCTGGTAGAAGAAAACATAGTAGACTGTTCCTTCTTTTAAACAGCCTAGGACTTAACAAATAAAGAGAATTTATATGAATTCCTGGCTCAGATTTTTTTGTATTTAAATCAAATTATGTCTTTTGTGTTGTACTTTTCCTTGTCTGGTAGCAGCTAAGCTCCAAAGAACAGCCTTGAGTTAATGGTATTGCTGATCTTTTCTATATGTAGAAAATTCCTGACAACTTTTTAAAAGATGAACAGCTGGGTCTTTATCTCAAAAAAAAAGTTAAATGAAATTGACAAAATTTAAAAAAAAAAAACTTAAAGAAAGTTAAATTTAATGGATATTACATATTTAATAGTAAGTTATAAAGATGTGCTAATCAATGATTGGGGTATATTTGGGACCAGATTAATCTAAGAAGTTTGGCTTTTGATGCCAGTGATGATTCAGAACACCTAAATCTGGAACAAATGATGTCTTAAGTTTTAGCTTTTATGTTTTTCAGATTCTGTGCTGCCTAAGAGTGTAGTTGTGAGCCTCATATTAGGTGTTAGTAAGCTCTTCACAGAGTAGGGAGACAAAACAAATCCTTTCCTGCTGAGGACCAAGGACAACGGGTACAAGTTTTCAGGCCCAAAAGCATAAACAATGGACTGAAGAGAGAAAACAAGAAGGATGGGACTTCATAACATGAAGCTGTAATTAGACAATTAAGTCCCAATATGGAAATGTACCAAAAAAAATTGTGAGACCTCGTGACTGTTTATGGCCATTTTATGACCATTTCAGGTCCGTCTTGGATGTAACCCCGGCCAGGCTCTTGCACTGCTCAAGGTGTATCCTTTAAGACGTTTTAATAAATACCTTCTTTATTCCCTTAGTTCTGTCTAGCCTCTATTCTAGGTCAGCCTCATCGAGGCATCATTTATGTTCTCTACAAAAACAGTGTGAAGAGAGGCTAACCTCCTTTATAAAGTAGAGGGCAATTCATCAATCTGCCATTAGATATACAAATCTTTTATAAATAATTCAGTGTATATGGATGGAATCAGAGCACACACTCAGAGTATATAACAAAACATACAAGGAAAAGCAGAGTCTCTGATTATTCAACTAAGTTTTGAAAAAAAAGAAATTTTTGGTTAGGCATTTATTGAAGAGTGAAGAAGGGAGGCAGACAAAGAAAAAGATGAGCTAAATACCTACAGGTGAGGGATCTGGGTTTGAAAGCCTTCCAATATCTTCCCTCCCCTCAGGCTTATTAGGAAATACTGAGACAAAAAATGTGATCAGCAATGAGGTACCAGATAGTCAGTGTTTTATATATGTGGAACTAATTAGAGCATACTTAAAGGTAAATTTTGGCTGACAAATTCCTATGTCCTACTTTTGCTTTACTCATGTGTATACTTAATATACTTATACTACCTTAAATACCACAAATTTCCAGTTGAGTTCAGGAATGTCCAGGCTGCATAAATGTACACCTGTACACTTGTCAAAGTTTAAGGCTTGTCATTGGTTCTACCTCCTTTCCACAAAAAGATACGTCCTTAAACATTGTATTTTAAATGTACTTGAGCAGAACAAAAGTTTTTGTGATAAGATCTTCTTAATTGTTGTGACTATAAGAGTAGTGGAGCAATCAAACAGATCATTTAAAGCAACGAGGTGCATTCTAGTGGACCTATTTTTTTTTATTTTAATTGACTGCATTTTCAGCAAGGTACATAAAAGCGCTTCTTCTCTGAAGGCACATCTAGGCCCTCAAAAAACCTGAAAGCAGCAATTATTTAACAGAATTATTTGTGTTGCAGAATTACAATTCCCTTCTCTCTTCAAACTCTCATGGCACAATATTTTTTTATTTAATCTTTTTCTCATTACTTAGTTCTACCTCAGGGTTGAATCTTTCACTGATGAAGACAATAGAAGGTTCCCCTTCCCCTTCAACAAGAATGTGATTATCTTCAACATAAAGGAAATTAGCTCAATGCTTTACATGCTTAGATCTAAAGAAGATACCCTTGTTAATCATAAAATCCTCACATTTATAAATTTTAAAAAAGGCTGAATAAATGTGTTCATAATCAAGTATTTAACTTTATTTTTAAAGCCATTTTGGTTTTACTTGTTATTTGTCTTTTATTTTAAAATTAACTTAAGAATTTGGTATAGAAATGCTAACACCATCATTTGAAAAACGCAGACATTGCACAGAAATAGGAAGGTGAAAATTAAAAATAACAGAGTAATTTTAGAGTACTCTGCACAGTATTTCTCTGTTGTAAGAAAAATTGTAATTCAGCAGTGAAGGTACTGGAGTAGAGGGCAAGTGTGAATCAAAGACCTGAGGTATTTATTATGGTATTTTATACATAGACAGAGTAGCTACAATAGACCTGAACTCCCAGGAAAAGAGGTGATAATATCCTCACTGCAGTGTGTATGACTCTAAGGGAAGTAGAGAGGACATATGTTTCAAAGTAATTTGAAATTTTACCAGATGGGAGAACACAGCATAAAAAGACATAGAATAACACCTTGTATTGGCCAAGCCTGAGAGGATTAATAAACATGTTAACAGACCAATAAACTACCTACGGTTTTTAATTTGAAAATATTTTCTCTTAATTTGGCAAATACATGTAAACTGACAATGTAACTTGAATGAAAAGGAAGGGTGAGAATAGAGGAAGATTTCATGACTTCTTTCTATTTTGTTGCATCCTAAATAGATTTGTTGCATCAAGGCAAGAAACAAAAAGCGTTTCCATCTAAAACTTTTTTGGGTACTTCACTGTGAACTTTAAGCATTTCCTTTCAGGAAACCAAATTCAACTTTGAAAGAAGTCAATGAAAATGACTGTTACTGATTTCAGCGGGAATGCGGTCAGAGTCAGAATGAATGTGCCTCAGAGGCTAGCTGATTACAGGAAAAAACAATGAAGCAACATCAACAGCTTCTTTTATTTTTGTGTCCTGAAATAAACCACATCCTGTGAGGAAAAAAAAAAAAGTAAATAAAAATAGCAGAGACAAAGCACAATTCAACTGCATCAATGTACAGCATGTGCACCCGGGAAACAGTGAAAGTGAAAGGAAGGATATGTGTGAATTTTTTCATGAATTTCAAACAAGTGAATAAACAAAATATGTACAAGGGAAAAGAGTACATGCATGTTTTTAAATTCCATTTTCTCAACCTAAGAAAGAATAGAGGGGAAAAAATATATGGTTTCAAATAACATTTATGTTACTCACTTCACACATATTTAGGAATAAACTTTACACCTATGTCACGGAGGAACTGCAGTCATCTATATGCTAATTTAGATTTTAAAAAGAAAAAACAATCAAAGTAAATTCTAAAGAAGAAAACAAAGAAGCACACTGACGTGAGCTTCTGCAAATAAGAGACTAAAAATCATGTTGAAATAACAGCAATAATAATGACAATAATCATTCTTATTATAACAAAAATTGAAAAGTTTATGTTCATGCATCAGGGTCAGGCTTTGAAAAAACAAAAAATACCTTCATCTTCACCACGATCATTACTGGTTATATCATCTGCGCTTTTCTTTGTGTTGGCTCCTGGGATCATATTGAGGAGGAGAATAAAGGGAAAAAAGAGAATTCAAAACCAGCAGGTTCTCAAAAATAAAAAAACCACTAGTACAAAAAATGTAACAAAAATGTCAAAATCTGTTACATTTGAAATCGAAAAACAAAAAAAGATGCAAACTGCACATAAACATAAAATGTCAAGAAGAACAAATTGAAAATATTTGAAAAAATGTATCATATTCTGTGACAATGCAATACTTTAAAAGTGATTTCTTCAAAAAAATGAAATTAATGTGCTATTAAAAAAGAATAATATAAACCAAAAAAGTATGTTAAAAATCATCAAATTTTTTTTTTACATAAGATGCAATTTTTTTTTATTTTGTTCTGTAACCTTGAGGAAATAATACCTTCATTTACTTTCTTCAATGACTTAACATTTTATTCATTCTCATTACAATTTTTAAAGAAATAGCCACCACCTGAATTTTGGATGGAACTAATGCAAATAAAATGATCATTTGAGTTTTACACAACTTGACTGGACCAAGATAAACCATAAAGACCTCGTTAGAATTTAATCCTGCTTCCCATATGAGCAAAAAGATATTTAAAACAAGACTGTACTAAAAGTGAAACAGAGTTGATGCAATCTTAGACATGAAATTGGCCCAAACCAGCCTTGGTTCAAAATATACCACATTTCAAGCTCTTTAGAAAAACATAGAAATTGACTGAAAACATTTACTTACCATGATAAAGAACTTGCATTTCTTTATTAGAAGATTCAGTAGAGAATTCATTTTAATTTGTATTCAATATGCTTTCTTAAAATACTTTTGAGGTGTACACATGCATACACACACAGAGGCACGCACACACATAAACATTTATGCTCATACATGTCATAGCCTGTGCTTATGGGAGCAAGAGGAAATACACATAATTTTCACCTTCCCTATCCTTGGGCAATACTTCTGTTTGGTGAATAAAAAAATAAAAATACATCAAGCTATCCTTGCAACCAGCATTCTCTTATCCTGTGTTTACTCCCGTAGCAAGTAGCTCTCTGTATTATAAACAGTTACTTGATGAGGAGTGAAACATGAATAGGAAACTCAACTTATAATTTAGCTTAGAACTTAACATAGCTACTAAATCTTAGTCCATGACTGTAAGACAGAATGTGTTTATTATTACTAAAATATTTATGATTTTTTAATATATACAGTTTGGGGATCAGTGTACTAGTTTATTTGTTTTCCAGATACATATTTTCTGCAGCCATTTTCTGGAAGCACTGTCACTGTGTATCCAGTGATGATGATTAGTGAACAAAAATGTGAAAAGCAGAGACTGATACTCTATCTCCACATAAAGTCTCTATTTTGAATGCTGTTGTACAAAAGATATTGTTTATGCAGTACATCAGTGCATTCATTGTATATATCCAGTACATAATTAACTAGGTAAAAGCTCTGTCAATGAAATATAGATGCTCTCTAATCTCTAATTTCTTTCAGAAGTAGTAGATGCAGGCTTATAATCTCAGTCAGCATCTGCATTTTATCCTTTTATTCAATATTGTTCCAAATTACTTGTAGCCCAATGAAGGTTGAATACTTTCTCAGGTGATATGCAAATTAAGTTAATTTTGTATTTAAATAAACTATGTACTCAACCTTGCCCTTAAACTATTTTTGATTCATGTAAAATATTTATGAGAAATAGTTATTGATTGGAAAGGAATATATATAGAAACAAGTTTGAATGCACATAACAAATTTCAACACTAGTTCCCCTAGGGAGGTAGTCTTTTAATTGTTTGATTAAAAAAATATGTTCATCATATGGCAAATATAAAAACTACCACATATTTCTTACACCTATGAATTAAAAAATATCAAAATCAGTGTCACCCCATATATGCAGTACCTGTAGACAAAAATTTTGTGTACAGTTATTAGGAATGTAATCCTTATTTCAAGTACTTTTGAGTCAAAGAAGTAACTGTGTCCCAAAACATTTTAGTTTGGTTACTATCTCACCCCAAAATCTTCAGTACACACATCAATAACATATTGCAAGGATTTTCTGTTTAATGTACTTCCCAATGTGATTCTGGCTCAGTGTATTGCTGAAAAAAACCAGGGTAATGAGAATTTTGAAAATGTGCTCACAACATGCTATTAGCTGTATCACCTAACAAGGTATGTGACGTAAGTTTATCTGTAATATTTGAAACATCCCTTATTCATTTTTTATGTTCTTCAAAGAGGTAAAATATCACGTTGTAATCCATTTGGAGAAGAAATTACTATAAATCAGTATGTATTTATTTACAATGTGAGTGGGAATGCTGTTTCTCCTACATGTTGTGAAACAATCATTTGCCTATTGGAAAATGGAATACACTTTTGCAACTAAGTTCTTGGGTTTAAGAGAATTTTATATTCATTTTGAGATATGGTAAGATGGATTACATCAATGAGTTCTCAAACCAGGTTTCTGTGTTCCTATCACACTGGATTTTTTTCATACTATGAATACCAGCCAGAAAATCATGAAATAGCTCATCAAGCCCAACTTTGGCCCTAAGTGCCATATCTACACCTTTTAAATACCTTGATGGATGTTGACTCAATGATTTTCCTGGACAGATTATTCTAACACCTGCCAATACCTTCCATGAAGTTTTTTCCCAATATCCATTTTAAATCCCCCACTGGTGAAACTTGAGGTCATTTCCTCTCACTCTATGGTTTGTTACTTGGAAAAGGAGACCAACTCCCACCTGGGTACAAACTCCTTTCAGGTAGTTGTAGATAGAGAAAAAATGTCCCCTGAGCTATCCTGCTAATCCAGCTCCCTCAGTTGCTTCTCAGTCAGATGCTTCATCACCTCTGCTGTCCTTCAATAACAGAGCACCCTAGTGCCTCAGTGCTCCCCTTGCAGTGAGGGACCCAGAAATGAGAACAGGATTTGAGGTACAGGATTTGAGGTGCAGGCTCACCAGCGCTGAGTACAGGGGGACCATCACTGCCCTGGTCCTGCTGCACACTACATCTGATACGCACCATCTGGGTAATACTATAAGAGTTAAACAGTCTGAGGAGAACAGACATTATTGTTGGAATTATTTCAGTAGCTCCAAAACCACCTTAAATATTCAGGAGCATTGCTTAAAAAAATTACATGAATCTTTCAAAAATACAACTTTCCAGAAACATACTATCTCATGCAGAGAACAAATCGAAATTTCCAACCATTTTGTGTTTTTCTATTAAAAAATGTCAATTCAATTGTCCTTAAACTTTTAAAAAAAGATGGTAATCCCTGTCAGAGGAGAAAAAAGTCTGTGAGTGATACAGTTGTAAACATTTGGTCAGCAAACATTTCTAAAAGGTTTTGAATTTGAAACAATGAACAAGGTGTTAATAAACTATTAAAAAGTAGTTGATTTCATTTATCTATGGACATACAGTCACCTTGTGTTCCTAGATTTGTTCTCAATGCCATGCACAAATCTATCAGAAATGAAGAAGCCACCCTGCTGTAAGTGTGTCCTCTGGCTCACATTTTTTTTTGCATAATGAATAAAAATCTCATTCAGAAACAGATTTTTTGGTTTTGTAAGTTGTCCCAGTTGTATTGACAATGTATGCTACATCTTCCTCTATTCAGATAATATGAATCACATATATGTAATATAGGCAGGTCCCATGCATGCAGTTTACCAGGCTTTCATATTAGGTATTCATTCTGGAGCCTCTAATGGCAGCAAAAAATCCTCCACAACTGCTTAAGCTGATGCCATTTCTTTGCATTTTATACGCAATTGCTCCATCTGTCACACAGTATACCTTTTGACCCCATTTAAATTTGGAAAAGAGCTCAGTTTTTAGAAATCACACAGCATATTATTACTTGTATGACCTCCCAGTTTCACATAGCACATGCTTAACCTTCTGGAAATTTCCAGCTCAAACCAGATTAATACAGGATTTAATAGCTATTTTCTCAGTGATATATCTTATTTATATGGCCATTTTGATAGAACTCTAAAGGTCTTGTTTTCCCACCCAATGAAAACTATTTTAATTTTACAATCAGGTAAAGTCAACAGTTCATTACAGTCTCAAAAGATCATTAGAAAAGCAAAATTTCCTTGCAGCATTTCTTCTAAGACTGGCAGGATAACTTAGCCTTGAGTCTCACCTGGAATGCAAGACTTGAGTCATTTCATGTCCAAAAAAAGGGGGCCATCAGTGGCACAGTTTGCCTGTCATAACCCTCTACCCAGCTCATCCCTACAGCCAAATCTCTACAGCTACCTTCACAGTTGTAACAAGAAGTTCTAATTTGTCAGCTGAAGAAAGATCAAATGAGGCATTCGACACTTCAAATAGAGTGGAGGAAAATTGTAGATTGGAATTTCAGTTTGTTAAAGTGACGTGGAATTTGACTGTGGATCTCCTATGTTAGGAAAGATCACAAAGGAATGCAATATATCTATATACCTGTTGTTTGGACTTCTGTTCATTTAATCAAAGAAAGAAAAATATACCCATATTGCCTAGATTTAAATAACTATTATTCTTAACTCTTTACTGAATAATGGCAACGTGTAACTATGTGTGAGTGAACACATGTAAGCAAATATGTACAAAAAAATGAACATGAAAAAGCTTTAAACAGCTAATCAGCTTCCAGAAAGAAACCAGTTTTATTTTCTGGCACTCACTCCCTATAATCATGTTAAAATTAAGTTATAATACGTCAACAATGTGCATAACTCCAGGAAACAACCATGTTTATTGATTTCAATGCAGTCCTTAGCCATAAATTAGACACCTTCTATCTCCTTCCTTAAGAATATTAAGATTTAGAATCCTACTGTTCTAGGTAGTTTTCAATGTTAAACTCAATGAAAGCTCTGAAATTTCCTTAAATTTGTCTGAATGAAATGTGTTTAGTTTTGTTTTAATTCCTATATTATCAGTGTATAGCTGAAAACACACAATTAAAGTAGCCATTATTCTAATACCATTAATAACAACAAGACCTTTTGGGTCACAAGTGCTAGCTCTGTAGAACAGCAACATTTAACTAATGAACATGCAACATAATTGAATTCTTAATGTTCTTAAACACTCCAGATGCAAGACACATAAAAATTTTTGGGATTCCAGAGAAAATACATAGATGATGTTGCATATCCAGGAAATGTTCTTTTTCAAGAAAAGAGAATTAAAGTACAATTTTGTGTGATAGCCATAATTAGATGGACTGTAAGGAAGATCAGCTGAAATCCCTACAGTTTTGTGTTCCATGCATTACCAAGGACTAAATCAAAAAGGAAATGCTGTTTCACAAGCTTTTTCAAATAGCTTCAGAGAAACAATAAAAAAATCTATTAAAAATTTTTTGAGGTTAGAAAAAGAGCTGCATAAAAAATATGGATTTGTTATATTACTTCAACTCTACTCTACGTTGCTTATAGGTTTGAGTTACATGATCACACAAACATTGCTTTTTTTTCTGAAAAAAAATTGTTTGCATCTTTCTGGGCATTGCCTGTTCCATGTACAACAAAAGTGGGATGACATTGTACAAATGGCGGTATGCTGAATACTGTTCTTACCAAATAAAGAGAGAAATAATGACTAGTCCATGCTCTAAATTATGTGCTTCCCACAAGATGTTTTCCTGGACAACAGTAAGTGCATTAACCAGTCCATCACTCAGTTTCCCATGCTTTAAATGAGGTTTTATTTTTCAACAGGTTAATACAGGGATATGGACTATATGAATTGTCACACAGAGTGACTCTAGGGTCTCATATAGTTCCACAAAAGACCATAAGCACTTTTCAGAAATAGGGATGTTGTGAATACAATTATTCTCCTTGATTTAATATTTGTTATTAGATCTTTGATTGATTTGGGAGTTCCTTTCCTTATAAGTTTATTCCACATCAGTATCCTGATATGGATTCAACTCAATGAAGAATTTATAATATCACACAGATTCTGATGTAGGGAAAACGTTTAGACTATCTCTATAGATGATATGCATTTTGATCACTAGTTAGGACCACAAAGAGCTTACAAAAAATAGCAGTAACAGTTATTACTCAAGAGATATATCACATGAAGTTTTGGCAGGTCTACACGCTAATTATACTATTGTCTGTTAAGCAACTAACTGCAAATAGATCTTATTCCACATAAGATATAAAAGAAAAAACTTTAAGTTATGTAACGGAAAAAAAATCAGATTTCTTTCTCTTTTTTTCAAAGTTTTAACTATACTTCAAAATTTTTCCATCTACTTCATTTTTGTAAAGTGAGCAATGTATTTTAAGAAGATTGTTAACAATAAGTCTATGTCAAAGATAAACACTGACACTTAGACTGTACACGTGTTCTGGTTACTAAAAGAAACACCTAAATGTTATTTCTTTTTCTGAAAATATTTGCATTTACTTGGATTGTGTTTATTCATCCTAGAAAAGTATTTACAAAAAGAATAAATTTTATATTTCACCCCTTTAATTCATTTTTGCACACTTTTTACCTCCTAAAATTGCTTTGAATAAAAATTACCATGAATAATAATTTTAAAGCTATTGAAGTAACATTTACTGTATTGTTTTCATTCATATTAGTATTAGTAAAATTATATTATTTTAGAGGAGTCATAACTAAACCAGGAATGAGATAGCCACATACATTCGCTAATAGTTTTTATCAGGGTTTTTGTCTTGCAAGTTACACCATAACTAGAACTTACCATCTTCTAAATATAGTACATTGCTTTGACAAAACAATTCATAATGGCTCAAAAGAAAGAGGGCATTGTGAAGCCTACCCTTTCAGTGACCTCAAAAGATAAGAGGAGTGTTTCTTGCACTTCCAGTATAACAGAATCTGCTCTATTGGATGAAAAACTGCACTAAGCCTGCAGTGCTTACTGATTCAATAACAAAAGACTAACCAAAATCATGAAACTATCATATAGTTAAATTAATTCAGAAAGAAGTGCACATATTTTTCTTTGCAAGCGTCAGCTAAAACACTGTCAATATGAAAGCACAGCAGTGACCTCAAATAGCTGACATTTCTCTGCTGAAGTGATGCACTTGTGAAAGTGTGACTGTAGTAAAGCTGTGACCTAGTTTCAGCTGGGATAGAATTAATTTTTTTCATAGTAACTTGTACAGTGTGGTATTTTGAATTTAGTATGAGAATTGATAGCACGCTGATATTTTAGTTGTTACAGGGTAATGCTTGCCCTAAGTCACAGACTTGCCCTAAGTCAAGACCATGCTCTGCTGGTGCACAAGAAGCCACAGGAGCATAGCCATATACTGGTAGGATCTATAAATCCCACTGTATTAATACTGCACCGTCAAGTCAGCGAGTGTAAGACAAAAGTTGAGTGCAATTAGCTGCAGAGGGAAAAAAGGTTGTTGGCATGTTAGCAAGTTTCAAATAATTAGAAGATAATTCAACAGTCAAAATTCCCAAGCCCAGATGCAATTATGTTCTAGTTAATGTAAACAAGTAAAATCTGCAGAAGGAATTCAGTAATGTTGACTTAATACTACTTATAACTAAAGGGTGATCACTTTCAAATACACTTAAGAGGAGTAAGTACCTATGTGACATTTAGAATGACTGTGAATGAACCCTCTCTGCAGACAACTGAACACCACAAGCACATGCTCTGCATTTAGCAAGTGCTGGTGAAACTGTTTGTGCAAATTCTCCCTTTGGACATTTGTGGGTACCACTGGAAGCTGTGAACTGAGTAATCAGCTCTGAAGAATACATCTAATTATTTGATGCAGATATTTAATTCTTCATTTTGAAGACTAGTTCAATTTGTGGTTGCCTTTGGAGAATTTGGGAAGTAATTATGTTCGTTATGTCAGTGGATCCTGTGAAACTATAATTTTATTCCATTGTGATAGATAATAGTTGGGCACCATATTTTGATGCCTACTGAATCTTTGATCCTCTAGTTTTTATTTGGAAATCTTGGGAGTATTAGTTACAAGTAAATAGAAGGTCCATATAAGACATCAAAAGGAGATAAAAACTTTTGTGGGTTTTTTGTTGTTGTTGTTGTTGTTGTTGTTGTTGTTGTTGTTGTTGTTGTTTTGTTGTTTTTTTTTTGTTTTTTTTTTTTTTTGTTCTGTTTGATTTGGTTTGGTTGGTTGGTTGGTTGGTTTGATTTGGTTTTAGCATATAGCCATGTTTTCAGCTTTCCTGTCTACTATATTTTAGTGACATTGCCATCTACACAAAACATGGTATTAAATCTTACTGGAATTAATTATACCAAATGAAAAGACAATAAGACTATCAAATAACTAAACTGCTAATAAAAAGAGTATAATTTTTTAACATTGAATAAAATATACTATAGCTATTTCTGGGAAAATCAGATCCAAGTTGTATGTGATGAAAAATTTTACAATGTGAAATATGAATATTTAATTATTCTAATGTTTCCCAAAATAGTACAGGCACATAAAAGATTTTCCCTAGAATTGAATAACAAATGTGTAGGAAATAAGATAGAACCTTGAATATAAAGTTAATGTAAACATTTTATTCATTATTACTCAGTACTGAAAATGTATATGACTTTTTGAAACAGAAACTAGTGTCCTTATCCCAAACAACTGGCAATACCTTTTTGTCATCAACTTGTTAAGATTTTTTCTTGTTTTCACAGAAAAATATTAGGGAAGAGGGATGAGGAAGAAGAAATCACAGACAAAACCTGCAGCATTCTGTATTATTTACACTCTAACTGTTTCAAAGCACTAGTTTGGGCATATTATGAAGCTCTGATATTTTATCCACAATATTAAAGCAGAACACAGACCATTTTGATTCATACATGCTATACAATTATTAATTATATTAAGCTAGCCTCAAAACTGGTGACCAGAATCATGATTTAAACTCAAAATTCAGCAACACAGCACTGAGCTGACTAGTATTTGATCCATCTAAACTCCATTATTTGAAAATATAATTTTGTTTTGGATAATTTGTGGATTATATATCTGTGCTAGTGGAAAAATCTTTTGTCTAATGAACAAACTGGATGAGAACTTGTATTTAATTTTGGCTTTCCATTTCACAATGTTTCAAGCATAATTCACAGTTTGTACTTTCATAAGTCTTGGGGCTCATGTTTTATTCAAAATTTAGAAAGAAATAATAGTGGTTTATAAATTACAATTATCTGACAAAAGTAGGAAATTAGAAGCAACTAATAAAAAGCCCTTTTTAATGTAAATAACACATGGCATGTACCATTAGATACAGTATAATATAATAGAATGAAATAATGTCAATATTGTATAATACGATTTAATATTCCATCTGAAGAAAGTCAAGCTAAATTTTGTATTTAATAGGAATTATATATGAACTACATGGAATTATTAGATGTGAAATGATACAGCTTATGTATGCAACTACTTCTGAGAAATTGAATTCCAGTCATCTTTGACTAAATATAAGTAGCTCTTGTGAAAAGGAACGGGTCAAGCTTTTCTCCTTCTGATTTAAGTAATATTATTGTAGGTGTGATGATGTTGTTATTTGTTGTTATATGTACTTTCAAGTCCTACAGCAAAAAAATAGTTCTGCATTTGTATTCAGCTGTAGAAGAAAGCTCAATGTTTCCTTTTCTCAATCAGTGCAATTTACAATTTAGAACACCTACCATCTATTTGAGGAAATTAGCTATAATTGGCAGTTTTGCTCAGGAAAATAAGCCACAGAGCTTGAATCTGTTGAAGGTCACTGACAAAGTGATTTAGCGAGGTTGTCTGAAGGTAAAATTGGCACAACATCAAAATTACACCTGCCTGTATGCTGTTGTTACTCTGTCAGTCATACCAGGACTGAAATACACTTACATGAACAAACCAGAAGTACTGGCACCACAGATAACTTTCCTACCACTAATGGCAACAAGAAAAAGGTATCAGAATTAAAAACAAAGCAAAAACAGATTGCTGTGATCAAATCTGTCAGAGTTTCTTCCTGGCACCAACAAACCCTCCTGCCCAAGCTCAAAGCCTCCTGACAAAAACCACATGGTGTAGCAGGTGAACTTTCCCTGTGCCTTTAAACTCTCCCCTCCCCTCTAAAGAACATTCAGTTTCTGCCAACTGTTTTTCTCCTGAGGCATAATATGAAAGGAACAAAAGGACCAGGTGAAATGTGATTTTTGTAGTAGTTGTTCCTCAGCTGGACAGCTGCCAAAAGGCAAATTCCATTAGTTCCACCATATGTGTATGTGGTTGTACATGTGTGACATTTACCAAGTTCTCACACCCTTTTTAAGCTTTCTTACCCGTATCCTTTAGCAACAGAGGAAAAATCTGAGACTGTCCTTTGCACTGTATTTTGCTTTTCAGGTACCACTGTGGGTAATTTCGTACTTACCAGTAAATCCTGATAAAATTGGTCATAAAAAACGGACAAAGGACAAAAAAAAATCATCAGCACATTATTCCTGACTAATAGAGTGGCCTTCTATGATTATTAAGGGATAAGGGAAAAGCCATGGATGTTATCTACCTCTGCTTCTGAAAGGTCTTTGGTATGGTCCCCCAGAACAATCTTGCTGAAAAATTGGGGAGATAAAAGTTTGATGGAAGGGCTATTTAGATGGATTAGGAATTGACTCCATGGCTGCTAACAAAAATAGTCAACAGCTGAATTTCCAAGTGGAAACCAGTAGCCAGTGGTGTCCCTCAAGGGTCTGTATTAGGACGAAAACTATTTAATATCTCCATCAGCAACACAGTGGGATTGAGTGCACATCAGCAAGTTTGTGGACAGCACCAAGCTGAGTGGTACAGTTGACACATGGAAGAGAAGGGCTGCCAGTCAGAGGGACCTTGGCAAGCTTGAACAGTCAGCCAGTGTGATCCTCATGAAATTCAAAGGCCAAGTATAAGATCCTGCACATGGGTCTGGACATTGCAGTATCAGCAGAGACTGGCGATGAATGGATTGAGAGCAGCCCTGCAGAGAAGGATTTTGGAATACTGGTGGATGAAAAAAGTGGACATGAGATGTCAGTTTGGGCTTGCAGCCCAGAAAGCAAATCAAAATCTGGGCTGCATAAAACCAAGCATGTTCATCATTCCTGAGGGCTGTGGTTTTATTTGCATGTTTTTCAAAATCTATGACACATTAGGTTTGGAATGAGTTTAATAATTCTTGCACCAAATCTATGATGGGACATTCTGCAAAATTGCATATAAAGTTCAGTGTAAACAACTTTCTACATTCTAGCATTTCAAAATAAACCCCTGCTGTCATCCATATTTTAACTCTGATGATATAATATTCATCATGATCCAAGTGCATTGCCCTTCTTTGTCCCATATTGACTTTACCATATTTCATTTTAGTATCTCATTTCACAGGTCTCTAAATAAATTTCCCTTGGAAGCTTATTACACATTTTTGTAAAAAGCGGCAATTCCCGTAACAACCCTTAATTTGCGATTCAGACCCTTGCCTTTGAAAATAGATTTCAAATTCATTAATATCAGCAGTATGGTACAAACAAGATCATTAAAGTAAATGCTAATGTTCCTTCTCTCAAGAGTAGCTCTCAGATTTTCACACCAATAAACCAACATCATCTGACAAGTTATCTTCCAACTCTTCCTACTTTCCTTTCCATGTTTTTGCATCCTCTGACATCATTCTTTTCCTTCACAATGGTTAAGCTTTCTAAAGTGATGTTATAATTTTTTCCTTACAAGACTTTGGTTCTTCTTTTCACTATTTTATTTGGGGTTTTTTGTGTCATTATGTTTTAATTTTTCCATTAACTTTACCTAGGATCATGCTTAGCTAACCACAATATGCACTTTACTACCTGTGCTTGTTTTGGCTGGTGTAGAGATTATTTTCTTTCCAGTAGCTTGCATGTGTTATGTTTTGGATTTGTTCTGGAAACAGTGTTGGTAACGCAGGGATGTTTGAGCTATTGCTGACCAGAGCTTGCAGAGTCACGATCTTTTCCACCTCTTACCCCACCCTACTCCACCATCAAGGGGGGCCAGGGATGCACAAGGAACTGGGAGGGGACACAGCCAGGGACAGAAGTCCCAACTGACCCAAGCAATACCCCACACAATATGGCTTCATGCTCAGCATATAAAGCAGGGCATGAAGGAGGAAGGCAGGGGGATGCTCAGTGGTGACATTTGTGTTCCAAAGTCACTGTTACACATGATAGATCCTGGCTTTCCTGGAGATGATGAACGACTGCCTGCTTATAGCAAGCAGTGAGTGAATCCCTCGATTTGTTTTGCCTGTGTGCACAGCTTTTGCTTTATCTGTTAAACTGTCTTTATTTCAACCCATGACTTTTCTCACTTTTACCCTTCCAATACAATCCTCCATCCCACTGGGGGAGGGATGAGTGAGCATGTGAGTGAAGCAGCTGGGGTTCACCATGACAACACCCTAGAATATCAAAATTAATTTAATCACTTGCTCTCTTCAGTTATTCTCCATCTTTCAATATCCAATAATAACTAAATGCTATTTCAGTTTTTCTACTCAACTCTTGTTCTTGTTCTACTTGTTCTACTCTCTTTTTCTACTCTAGGTGTCTAGTTTTTCAAGAAGCAACAAGATGATATTAATTTCTCTTACAGTAGTCAAGAATTAAAGATACACAACAGAGAATTAAGCAAGCCATATTTTGATAAATTGAACTGTCAGAAGTATGATTACTACCACCTATATCCTTAGATGCATTAATTATAAGCCAGTATGTTATTCTCAATAAGGGGTTGAGAACAAAATTACTGATTTCCCAGTGAAATGCCTCAGTGTCTAATTAAAATAAATTACTTTAAGAGATTAGTAGGAACATATAGGTATTAAAATCAAGGCAAAAAGTTACTGTAGCCTAAGGAAAACAGTAATTAGAAGCATCATAGAGCATTTATATACATACACAGAAAATAAGCCATAGCTCTTCTTAAAGAAGCATCACTCTTTAATCTGCTAGAAATCTTAATTTAAAAAATGTTGATAAAATTTATCTGGGTTTTCAAAAAAAAAACTCCTTTCATTAACCATTTTCCATGAGATATTGAGAACATAATTATTCACACAGAAAGAAGAGAAGTAATGTCATGGATAAAAAACAAGCTACACAGGCTATGTTATATTGTAAAGAGAGGTCAATTTTCAGTCTAGCAAAAGATTAATGGTCTAGTGAAATATTCTGTATATTAATCTGATGTTTACTATTCTGATAATGATCTGGAAAAGAGAATGAATTATCATATTGTACAATTTGCCAGGCACAGAAACTACATGAGCCAAGGCTAGAAAGAATATTAAGATCTTCAAAGACAGTTTATAAAGCTAGGGAAATGAGGGAGCTATGTTTTTTAAACTTAAGGAGCTATGGTTTTTAACTTATGTCGCACAAACATCTACATGCCTGTTAAATACGAGCTGTTCTCTCTGCAGTCTGTGGAGATAAGTAATGTCTTCCCCAGTCTGAGACAATTTCAAACAAGGTGTATTTCTTTCTTTTTTTCTTTCTGAATAAAAAGTAAACAGCACAGACCTGGATGTACTTCTAAAGTACTATGTTTAAAAAATAATAGTCATGCACAGTGGAAGCAATAACTGGAGCCAGATAAATGATTGTTAGATTCGAAATTATCTATAATTTCCAAAGAAAAAGAATTTCCAAAAAGGACATTCCAAGAATTTCCTTTTTTCAAAGAAAAAAGGCTTGGGCTTTACTCAAGTCATAATGATGAGAACCTTAAAAAAATTGCCAAATGCAACACTCAGAATATCAAAGCACCACATGAAATTATTTTGAAAATACAGAAATACTGTATACTAATGTATAATAACCAGGTATAGCAGGTTTTATCAGGAATAATACATTCACATCCTTTTTTTTTTTTTTTTACACAGCATATAGCAGAAAGTCTTCCATCAGTACCCTGTAATTGTGGAAGACAAAAAATGATTTTGTATGTGAAGAGATTCAGTTAGAACCCTCACTTAAATCCAGAGAATAGAAGAAATAACAGGAATTATGACATGGTTGAATTGGCCCTTTACAGAGCTCATGTATGAAGGAAGCCAACTTTTCTGTGGTAACACAGTGTTGAATTCCTCTAATGAATTGAATATATTTAAAAGCTATTAATCTTTAACAACTTAATACCAATAAATGCTTTTAAAAAGTGACAAAAACATAATGCAATAAATTCCAAATATTTATTAGCATTTGTAGTATTATTAGCATTTAAGCATATTACACCATAGGGCTGGCATCAATAACTCAAAAAAAAGCAAACTACAAAGTTATGTCTAATTTAACTGAGGTAAGTGAGACTGATTTATGTTCAAAATAAACGTTATGGTGAGACTGAAAAATCATCAAACTCTCTGGGAAGAAATCACAGTGAAGTTCAGTTCACACAGAAGTCCCTTCCATCATTATGATTCCTTACTCTGATGCATGAGAGGACTGACAGTTTGAAAGAAAGGAACAGGATTAAATTATTTTGTGCGATCTTAAAACACTTTCAATGTCTGTTTTTAATGGTGTTGTGGAGAAAATTTACTTTTATAACAACATAATTATTTAAGATGTGGTAGCAGTGAAATCAAAAGCACATGCTAAATTATTATTAGAATCAAAGGACTAGTTACTGTACCTACTTCTCACATGCGGTCAGAGAATCCTAGAATTAAGTTTCCAAAAGAGTTATTTTTGTTTATGTTGATTTTAATCAACCTTTAAAGTTTGCTGTATTATTTGATCATACTCTGTTCCATCTTTATGATCATAAAAGCAATATCATTTTGTTAGAGGATAAAATGTGGGCCTCTATTCACCCTTAGAAAATTACATGTGCTTCCTATTTTTCTTAATATAGACTTTCTTAAAACATGAAAGTCAATCACACAATTACTTGTACACAAGTACACAAAAGAATTGCATCTCAGTTTCTAAGGTAAATAATTAAAATTTGCAGTATATGTGCCTGCTAACTTAGCTTCAGAATGGACACAGTAATAAAAGGAACATACAAAAGTCTGTCCTGAAAACAGCAATGGCAATAGGAAGCCATTGTCTCAAGACAAATCACCCTAATATCCACACAGAAGACAGGCTGAACTGGTTTAGAACTGCAGTGATGCTGCAAAAAAATCCACCAAGTTTTAATAGAAAAAGAAAATTTAAAAAGCCATGAGCCTGGCACAGCTTCCCACATGCAACTGGCAATGCAAATTAAAGGTGTTTCAACCTCTGGTTTGGCTACACAATTTAAAATTGGAATAAATATTTTTTACCACTCAGACCTGTGAAACATTTTTAAACAAAGCATGACTAATTTTCTTTTAAATTTTCATCAAAAATCCATGATAACTGACAGGGAACAATTGTACTTATATATGTACATAGAATTAAAATAACATCTCTTTTAAGGATTGAGGCTGGATTGCCTATAACTAGAAAGGAAAATATTATTATAACTAAGGATAAGATTTAGAAATTAAGAATAAGAGTAAGAATAAGAATAAGAATAAGAATAAGAAAAGAATAAGACATGAGCATTCACAGACTCACAAGAGAAATTGATTTGTAGTTACTAGACCATGAAGGAAAGCACAGTCCTGGAAATGGGCAGAGAGAGAGAGGAGAATGCTGATGTTCCTTTCAATCTCCAATGTATCACGACGCTTACATCATGCTGCGTTGGGTTACATCATGTTACGACTAGTGATGTAACCCGTCGCAATGCAATGCACACATCGCATTCAGTCAGCACTTTTTCAGCTTGTCCACATCATCACCGTGGCCAAGAGAGGTTTGCTTGAGTTAATTAAAATTGTCGTGTTTCTGTGGTATTTATGGTTGGTCATGAATAGAAACTTTCTTGGCTTAAAAAAATACAGGAAGGAAAACAGAACTAAAAAGCATCCTATATATAAGAGAGACAAACATGTAGAACATGCAGGAAGGCTTGGTCTGAGGATGATATGAAAAGCCAGTCACTTGAATATATTATATAGTAAATCTAGGAGCAAGTAAATCAGGGGAGAAATAACAGAGGGATCACCTCACTATAAGCATATTTCCTTTTTAAAGATAAAATACATACATGTGTTCAGTCAGGGGGCTGTGCTTTTGCGGGGTGGGGGGGAGGCAGAAAGGGGATTTTTTTTTAAATGGAACGTGGTAAATAGAATTTGAAGGCAGGACTTAAGTGTAAGCTTTTCCTACAATGTATGGATGTTGTGCTCCTGTGCTCTCAAACCAGGCTTCAGCTTAGGTGAAGCAACAATTTCTATGCAGAACCAGACTGCTGAAGGTATCGGAACAATGACATTGCCAGTGTCTCCAACACACATGCTGGAGTCTGCAGCAGCTAAACTGTGGTTGATGATGGAGCTGGTGCCCAGCAGAGTATTCAAATAGCTGGAACAGCAGCAGCAACTGTGATTAGATCCAAATATTGCACACCAACTGTAATAATTTCCCTAATTATTTAAGAGTAAAGCCAAACAAGTCTAACCTTTGTCTCACCTTATTCCTTCCTTTCTTTTCTTAGTCTTACCTTAATGATAGTCCCTAAAGCTTGAGCAGAAGCATCAGAATATAAGTATGGGAAATTTCTTATTATATCTAGTATTGCAATTTTGAAAATATGACAGATATTTAAATGCATGGTTGAAGCTTTTCCTTCTCATAGGCCAGAGTAAGCTTGTTATTTCCCTCTTGTTTTTTACACTATCCCCTGGGAAGCGCTCTTTTTTCTAAATGCTTGTACATAGGAAAGATAAACATCATACTCACAGCATACTCAGAAAAACATTAGTTTTTTTTTTTTTTATTAATCCGATACTCCTTAATATTTATATTTAGATGGAGAAATAGCCATGAGAGTAGGATGCAAAAACTGGCAAAGAGAGTATGATGTCCTATGCTACTACACTCTTGCTTTTTCTCTTCTAAGATTTGAGCATAAATTATGTCAAATTGTGTCTAATGAAAACTTTGTATTTTCACTGCTGTTTTTACATTTGGTTACTGCTTCTTCCATTCTGTCTATTCTTGCAATAAGTATATACAGAGGATGCAGAGCCCTGGTGATCTTCTGCTCTGCTCTCCACCTTGCACAAACAGCTTGTTCAAACACACATGTACACAAAACTAGATAATATCTATTGCTGTTGAAGAACTGAATGTAAATTGAATAATTTTTTAAGGCTTCAATTTAGATGTGAAGATGGATTCTCTTCCATTCTCAGTTATAGTCATGAAAGCATTTACTATCTCTTGACTAAGTCCCACCCTTTCTGTCATCTGCTTATGACTGTGTTCTTGCTAGAAGCTAATTCAACTGCACATGTGATTTCTTCAGAGCTCATCTCAGACAAAAATGTGTCAAGTTAACAAAGAACGACTCTTTATACTGATAAAGCTAAAACACTCTGACTGAAATAGGTTAGGAGACAATCATTTGACTAGCTTCACAAGCAAAGGCAGAAATTGCTGTATTTGAGAGTGACAAGCAGTGACTTTCTTTGCTGGTACAGCTGCAGTATGAAGAAGATACATTCACTTCTCTGAAATACTTAAGCAGGTGAGAAGTGATAGGCAGAGAAGGAAGGATTAAGAATTTACTGGAGAAAGATAAACACTAACTCAATCTCTAAGAGTGAAGCTAGAAAACAGAGTGGTATTATACCATCAGGAAGGAGGAACCACAATTGATAAAGCAGCAGATGCCAATGAAGGCACTCAATACAACTGCTCCTCAAAAATATGTTATTCCAAATTGCAAAAGAAGCATTTAATCTCATTTATCTTCATATTCTTCCTATTCTTTCACCTTCAATGACAAGACGAATCAAATTCCCCTATAGTAAAATAATATTAATGAAGTGCTTGCAATCAGATCACAACACAGTCAAAGTGATTAACTATAACTGACAGAATAAAGAGAAAGACATTTCTGGATTAGAACCTTAATCCTGATACTTCAGAAAAGTCTATATATGTGTCACATATATGGCCTCTCTGAAATCAGGTCAAACTGGAGGCAGTTTTACTGCAACTGGAATAAGAGTATAAAGCATTACAATCTTAAATGATCCATTCTAAAGGAAAATAAAAACTATATAACTACTGTGGTGTGGGCAGAGTTATTGCATTAATATGGATAGGTTTACATGGAGAATATAACTTTTAGATGCCATGTTTGAACAGCAACCCATTTTTTAATGCCGTTGTGTTAAAATAACTGAATCCATGAAGCAGGAAGTGAGGAAAAAGAAGACTGAGCTTGAAGGTTATTCCTAAGGCGTTATACCTTCCAGGGCTCCTTCTGGGACAATGCTAATTATGAATCAGCTTTCACTCCAGGTTTTGCCTAAAGGCACAATCTACCCATAAATAAATATATCATTGAATCCAGCAAAGACTCATTTTTTCTAAAGCAAGCATGTTTCTAAGCAACTCTGAATCAGGTCAGGATCCCATAAACATTAAGTAAACTGAAAAAGCTTCCTTTGTAGATTATGTAAAGCCTTTAAGGGAACAGTTTAGATTTATGGATGAACTCACCCTAAAGCTTATGCTAAAACATCTACATTTCCTTATAATCAGTAAGACAATTTATTCTGTAATTTTCTACCATCTTAGTGAAAAGCACTATGTTCTTTCTGCACCCAAGGAACAAGGATTCACAACATGACAAGCTAAGTTAAAATAATCAGGCTTTTGCTATTAAAGAATAAGTGGAGTGTTTCAGCAGAATTCAAACTTCAGCAGTTTTGTCACACGCAAGAGAAGTCTTTGGCAAAATGATGCACCCTGGCACAAAAACACTAAATTATGAGTAGCTAAATATGATTTTTTGTTCTTTTTTACTGATAAATGGTTTTACAGCTATATATATTTGTAGTCACATTCATATACTTGCTAGCTAACCTCAAAGTCAAATTTAATAGAAATTGAAGTGCCTAAATAGTTGAGCAGGTTCATGTGGAATCTAATAATACCTTTAAAAGTTCCAGTCTCATTGTAGTTTTGAACGCCCTACATATTTTTTGTGTAACATGATTTACTATATTGAATGGTATAGATACACGCTTTTCACCATGATTTATCCTAATTCACTACACTGCCATTATTTTCACTGCTGTTATACTGAAGTCTTAACCCCTATTCAAAACATGACAATATTACTGTTTATTGCACTTTTAGAAATGCATCTTCATTTAAGCAGCAAAAGTAGCCACCGACTTTAACATAGGCAGAGATTACACACAATACCATTAAGAAATAGTATATGTCTTGTTACCACACAAAATACTGGTAATATTTTGTGTAGATGGAGTGACATGGTGACTGTTTTGTTGATAGATTTGGAGAAACAAGGTAATTGGGGAAAAAGCAGGCTCACGGCAGCTTAGGAAAAATGGAGTAGAAAAGGAATAATTTAGCACATTAACAACTTGCCTTCTCAACCCTTATTAAATTTGGTATCTGCTCTTTTCAGGAATGGATTCAATTGTATGTGCACATAAATGTGTGTTTGTGGATCCTAAAAGTTCTGAAAAGGCCAACAGGTAGCAGAAAGGCAAACAGGTTGTTTAATCTTTAATCTTTGCTTTACTCTCAGTACGTGAGCCATAATGTGAGCTTTGCTGTAAGACCTGTTTGGTTGACTGTTGTGTGTACTCTAAAAACATTACTAGAATGACAGACCATGAGCATGTTCTGCTTGTTCTATTGTTCACACACATGTTGCAAATGTAAACCTAGAAATGATATGAAGGAAAGCATGAGTTTAATTGGAGATCTATTATCTCAAGTGAACCATTAAAGCTTAAGCTACAGTATTTGAATTCTCCTCACCTGTAACGTTCCATTCTTATTGCTCAGAGTAAACATACTCATTATTTATCTATCTGTATTACTTTCAGACAGGTTCAGATGAGTGAAGTCCCAAAAGTCATGCTCTTTTGCTATTCCTCAGTAACAGCAACAGTGGCCTCAGAATCTCTCACTGTAATTACACCCTCCCACACCCCTGGCATGGAGCAGTTCCTGTGGAATGTACCTGCAGGGAGCTCAGTGGAGAAAGGCTCACAGCCGGGGTCCACGTCCCTGGCTCCTGCTCTGAGCTACACCCACGTCTGCTGCCCTGAGGCTTTCCACCACAGCCAGCTCTATCTAGGATGGATGTCATGGGCAGGCTTCATGTGGGCTGTTGTTTCTAACACTGAGACTTTCTGATACATATTCTTGGGTAACAACAAAAAAAGTCAAATTGTACAGCTGGTTAGATACAATTAAACAGCAGGGAAGGCTGCCACAGATGCATGAAGGACAAAGATTCAATATACGCTCTTAGAAACCCACAGTGTCCTGCTTCATCCAACTTTGATTAACATTCAATTCTGTAGAAAGACCTGTAACATTGGAGTTTAATATTTATACAAAGTTACCCTACTAAGCTTTGAAGCTGGTATCCCCACAATGGTTGGTTTGTTTGTTTACTAGTTTGTTTTCATACTGGGCAATTGCTACAAAAAGAACTATATTTCTTTTCAAAACAATCCCGACAGATAATTAGATCATTGGAATTGCTGTTGTATTCAGTTTGGTCAAAACCAACATAATAATAATAAAAAAATACCTGTTGCACCATATCTTTCACCAAAATAGGTAACAGTAAGTAAAGTTCAATATTTAACAAGAATTTATCCTTAGATTACAGCAAATATTTCATACAGGAAGTCAAGAAGTATTTTCTTACTCTAATTTCACCATTAAAATTTTTTTCTACGCAAAAGCGTTTATTCTGCTGCTTTGACTAAAGTCATAAGTGAGAAAATAAAAGTCCTTTCAGCTCTGTTCTGTATCTAATGCTGTTTTTCATGTGATAGTTTTGTTCTTACATCTCAGACAGAGAGTATTTAGTTTACAGTCTAGTCCACAAGAGTTCTGCTGCTCTCAGTTATTAGTGGTAATCAATACTGCCTTGTGTTACATACATAATTGACAATTTCCTGGTGCTCTTTTGTACTAGATTACATATGTTATTCTTTACAAATAACATCTCTTTCATCAGGCAACTAATGTTTCCTCTGAGGAAAGCAAGGATTGACTCAGCAGCTCTACCTTCTCTACTGCAACAATTGGCAGCCCTACAAGCATGACCATATTAACCAGTCTAGCACAGCTGGTGTTTAAGTCAGGACTATCCAAAATAAAACCACTTCTTGTTGTCTTGAATTGTCATGCAGGACACTGAAAGACCTGGGAACTCTGTGAAAGGCAGGGAGTCAGAGAGATTGCGTAGGAGACCAAATATACAAATGTCTAAGAAACAAGGTGTTTTGTTTTTTTGGTACTCAAATGATTATTATTTATGCAAGAGTTCTCATACTATTAAATATCTGAGAGGGCCAATATAGGGGCACTGAGAAATTCTGTTCTCATTAGCTTCATCTGTTAAAATATACAAATTAAGATATGGTGATTCCACAGGACCAAGTTAAAAGCAAGTTCTAACTTGTATTATAAAAACCTTTTCATTATTTTCTTTTATGTTTTTCTTTCTGTACACACTGGCAGCAGTGTTTTGCTCACAGAATTTTGCCCCTGTGGTCCACAAAACAGCTGTTGGGAGTAAATAAATTATACTGTTCACACAGCCTGACTTCCTCTTTTTTGGATGCACTGCTTTTTTTCAATAGAAAAAGCAAAATCAAAAAGCTTAAAATGATGAATAGATTCAAGTATATAAGACTGGAACATAAATCTGCCAAGTCACATGGCTACTAATATTCTATATTAATATACTAATATATATATTAATATATAATTAATAATAATAATCATTGCAGTACACTAATTATTGGCAATGTACATCCTTAATACAAGGGCTTTCTACTGAAGTTGATCCTGCTAGTTCTGAAGCTAAATTCAGACATAATGTTGTCAACACAAAAGACCATTACCAACATTATATGCTGTGTAGTTTAAACAGAAAATAATTGGGGGGGATAAGCATATATACATTGAAAAGATTGTTAAAAAAAAGACACGAATAAAATAGAATTTTAGGAAGGCCTTCATAAAAAATGGCTAAAACTGTCATACAACTTGAATGCTGCTCTTCAGGCTTCAAGTATGTTAGTCTGCCAATACATTCAGGTTTAAAAGTAATAGTTTTAAACCTATTTATTCCTCATGAATATGCTGTGCTGACAACTCTAATGACAGAAATAATCTATTTATCTACAGGATGGGTACAGCAAAAGAACATAAATTTGATTTCTGAGTCAGATCAAGGAGTGGAGTTTCTTTCTTATAATGAAGAAATTCACAGCAGTGAAATGACACTTGCAGTTTATTTCTCAGCAGTTATTTCCAGTTATTTGCATGTCTGTGTTTGAAGAAATGGAGGTAAAAGAAAGAAATAAATAATTACTAAGTTGATGAATGTTAACTAAGATACCTATTTTACAAAGGCTTAAGTGTTCTTTAGCAGTCCAGTAGAATCTCAAAGGCTGGTACTGAAACCTCCAATAAATGCAGTGCAGTAATTGTGCAACAGGTAAGTAGGTAATCAAAAGAGATTATGAAAAACCTTGATATGTCTTTTTTTTTTTTTTTTTTTTTTTTAACACAAACAATCATTCTGGATTGTTAGTAAAGAAAAGGATTAATAGGTGGTTACTGATGGGCAATAGATAGACAGCCACTGTGTTCAAGGAAGTCCAGCAGTATTATTTTCAAATAGTTAAATCAAAAATTCTGAAAAAGAGGCCAATGAATCAAGGAAAAAAAGGTCCAATAGCAAATATGTAAGACAAAGCTACAAAGCTTCTCAAAACTCCAGGAGCTACTAATGTTTCTACAATAAAGTTCATATAAAATATCGGTGAAGGCAAACAATTCACAAAAAGAAATTCATCTGGTATATCCTGCATAATACCACAACAGAAGAAGAGTGAGAATGAAAAATTCATGAGAGAATATGCAAGATGGTTAAAACTGCAGAACATGAGAAGTGTGTAACTACCTTGGCAATAAATGGTCATTAATAACTGCAAAATTCATGCATTTGAATGCAAGTAGAAATAGGCTCCCTTGAATCTTTTTTTTACTGTGAGTGTGACAGAGCACTGGAACAGGACTCCCAGAGAGGCTGTGGTGTCTCCTTCTCTAGAGATACTCAAAACCCACCTGGACACAGTCCTGTGCAACCGGCTCCAGATGAGCTTGCTTGAGCAGCAGAGTTAGACTAGAAGATTTTCAGAGGTCTTTCCAATCTCAAACATTCTCTGATTCTGTGAACTATTTAGGTTTCATGAATCAAAGGAGCTATGATCTTGTCTCAGATGGAAATTCTGCTCTAACAATGGATCAGGTTGTCAGTTCCTTTAAAAATTTTCATCTCAGATTACTAAAGAATACACTAGATAAGAAGGAATTCGATAAACAGGTATTATTTATTTGGAGGTATATATGTGTATAAATATATATACAAATACATGTGTATGTGCATGTGTGTGTGTGTTTATATGCTCAGGATATAGTAGATATTGTTTCTTTATGCAAAAGCCCATTTCAACTGTTTGTGAAACAAAACCATTTGACATAAGACAAAAACATAGTTCTACTGATTGCAGTCTATTTAAACTTTTTAAGCATGATAAAATTCTTTACCAGTCAATGGTGCCCTATCATACAACTTTCTTCAAAACTAACCACTGTGCACAAAAATCCCTGAGAAAATATCCCAATCTCATCATAGTACAGATTATGAATTTTTAAAATAAAATGAATATACTTATGACTAAATAAAGGATTGCTTTTGGCCTACTCTAAAAGATTAAATATAAACTACCAAATATGCATACTTAGACCTGTGACTATAAGCCCAAAAAGAGGAAAATTAAAGGTTAACTGTTGATTCAGAAACATACCTTATTTGCAGAGAAAAAAACCAGATAGATATAGTAAAGAGAGCATAGATAAGAAATAGTGAAGATGCTGTGCTACTTAGGAGACAAGAAAGTAGGAAAGGTCATAATGAAATGTATGTATCCTACCACAAATTTTTTTATCCACTTGTCCTCTAGTATCCGTACTGTTATTTTTGGGAAAATGTAGGCTTTCTTTAGGAGCTTAGATCTTCTTTGCCACGGTCCAGTCTCACCAGAGAGGATTAATGATGCTCTCTGTGTACTCTTTGTTCTGATAGGAATTTGGGCCAAGCTTCCCCGTGATGGTGAAAATTGCTTTTTTTGCTGTCACTGCTGCTTCTTCCTTTAGCAACCTTGTCTAGCAAATCAGTCCTGCTCAGTGAGGTCCAAACTAGAGAAATGTATTGTCATGACCATTTTTCAACTTGTTAGGGTTTCCCCACTTTGCTAGAGCTTTGGTTTGCTCCCCAAAGCAGCTTTCTCCATCATTAAACCCAAGCATTTAACTTGTGCACAACATGTGACTTGGCTACCATCAGATATTCCTTTACTGGATGTTCTGACAGCAGACTGCGCAAGAGTCCGCTTACTACCTGCTGGCCTTTACAAAACAAATACAGTGCTTATATATCTAACAGAGCTTACAATTCCTCCCATGAGGGCTGCTGCAAGTTTTCCTTTAGGTGGAGACTTGTGAAGTCTACCAGCTTCTTTAAAATACTTTCCTCCAAGCTGCAGCACTGACAGCCCTTTTAAGAGAATAAAGGAACCTTTTCTTTTTCTCTACTCACTTCTTTAGTCAATGACTTTATCTAACAAATGTAACTTTTCAGCAAAAATGTAGAGTTTGTCCTTATTTCTCTTACCTGAGAGCTTATCTATGCTACCTTATTATGCAGTAGGGAGTACTGAAGTGTAATGTAAATTACCAGAGTATACAGGTAATTTTGCAGGAAATGTCAATCAAATATGAATGCAATTTTCAAAGCAATTATCAGACAAAAAGGTGAGTGCGTTTTAACTGTTCATGAAAAGTGCCCAAGGGTGTATATAATTCTGGGCTACAGGCAAACCAACATATTTTTGGAAAACAATATGTAAGGCTCTTAAAACTCATAAAATTCAGGAATTATCATAAGAAATATCTGAGTGGCATTAAGCGTGCAGGAGTATGTCGTGCTTTGTGTTGCTAAAAAAAGTGTTAATAAATTCAGGTCTAAAATTTCCACAAAGAACACAGCAAATAATAGGTACAATCTACCCATGATTTCCAAATTATTAAAATCATATTCTTGATTAAAAATAATCCCAGAAAATCTTCTCATTTGCTTATCAATATGTCACATGGGAGTGGTGCTCAACATGACCAATATGGTCATGAACATACAAGGGTGCTAGCCCTCACTGTTTTTTTCTGTTTCACCTGTAGTTCACATTGTCTTCAGATATGGCTAGCATAAAATTACCAACTACATATTCACATGTTATCTTGATTACTAAAGATGACACATGCTTAAATTCTCAGGGTGTGAATCATTACCATTACAGCACATTAGATAAACTGTTCATAGGCGTGTGTGCCTTAGAGTCACAACTTGGATAAAGTCCATTAGTTTAAGCATCCTCCATTAATGTTTTTTTACAGCCAGGTTAAAAGCCAGAGCATTTAGAATGGACTAAGAAAGTGCATAGTCAACTCATGCAGCTATCTCTTATCCTACAATAGCACAATTGTGTTCGAAATTTTTCAATCCTTCTAAATTGTGGGGAAGATGGAGAAATGCTCTTGCCAGTAGCAAGGGGACACGTCCTCCATGGAACCATTTAGGCTGTGGAATCATGTCAAGGTTACAGACAAGGTTACAGCTAACTGATCAGAGAAATAAAGCTAGGGAATACACAACCAAACACTTAATTAAGGTAATAGGAACAGGTGGGATATTTTTACTAACCACCTCCTGGATTATTTGCAAACCCAACACATTCCAGTTCAACACAGAGTGTGCTGCATGCAAAATACAATGTCTTTGAAGAATTAAACTCCAAAAACAAAGGTAGTTGACTGCTCCTTCAAGGAATGCTTAGCAGTCAGAAGAAAGTAAAAAATGTCCATATGGGTTAGGGTCTTTGATCTACACAATCTTAGCTGATTGAAAATGGCACTACACAAGTTCTGTGCATAAAGAATGCATCTCGTGTTCCCAACGTTCTAGACCCAGTGTAAAACTACATATCCCATTAGGTCCGTTCTCAAGAGGAGGCTTACAGGTCATGCAACATTTTCATTTCAGAATGGTCTACAAGGGTTATGCCAGCTAGATCATAGCCATCTGGCAGATTTGTTTGAGCAAACATTTAACATTGTACTCAAGAGTAATTTCTTTATTAGTTGAGAGATAATGAAGAAATTTAAAGGACTCACACAAATATTCCAAGCCATTTCTTGCATCTGCAAAGAGTATACTTTTTCCCAAAATCCACTTCTGACTACTTGCTTTCAGTAAACTTTATGAGAAACTTAATAACTCTGTATCATGTATTAATAACAACCTTTTTTCATTCCTCAGAAATCTAGCTGATCCTTTCTGACTTTAAACAGATTACACTGAGAGCTTTTACGCCATACCCAATCACAAAGTTTTCCCCATCTTTCAGTATTGGGACCTTGGGATCTTTTCTGGCGTAAGTCTTATTTTTTTATTTCCTTTTCCTTTTAACTCTTGGAAAAATTCTATCTGCTGTCTCATTACTGATTATTCTATAAATATTGAGTGTAAAGACTTAAATGCAAACTTTGATAGCAAGACATCAATTTTTAATCAGTACATGACCCACATGAATTTCTAGATGCCTTAGTTTTAAATGTTTTTTTCCTAATTACTTAAAATCATCGTGGTACAATGGTTGCGAAATCTATTGCCTTTCAGAGTTTTGCGTGGAGGTGACAATACACTGCAATGATATGCGAAGTGCTGCCAGTAAATGGGTCACCAAGGGGAGTAAAACAGATCCTAAAAAATGCTATGCAACACACAAAAAAGGAATACAGTCTCTTAGGTTATAAGTATATGGGAAGTAACTTGAGCCTTTTGTCACCCAGAGGCATTTCCTTCTTGCAGTGGTTTCTAGTCCTAATCAGAGAAAAAGACCTGTGATACTCTTTTTCTAAATGGAAAACCAAGGCACAAAGGCAACAGATGATCATTCTCACATCTCTCTCTCTTAGACCTCAGAATGCCTCAGTGCCAGTATATCTAAGCAATACAGTGGTTTTGATAAAATAAAATAAAATAAAATAAAATAATAAAAAAAAAAACCAGGCAATTTTACTTCACATCTCTGTATTAAGCAAAAAGTCCTGTAATAAATCTGTATGAAAAATGGAGAAATTGGTAGGTAAAATGGTAGGTGCTTGTAGTCCCAATTTAGGCTCACAAAATGAACAGAAAAGTCACGAAACAGAAAAAACAAAATAAAGTTGCTTGAGCTGAAATAATACTTTTGCTTAGTACATCATGAAGGAAAAAATGCTTATGCGAGGTCTACTTATAATGCAGAATTAACTGTTTTATAACTGGTTTTAGGAACTAATGGTGTCTATCTTCTCATTTGTGATGAGACAAAATAGGAAAAAGATCACAAGAAGAGAAAGAAAATTAATATAGACAATCAAATACAAAAGATATATATTAGAATTTGAAAGAATCAAATTAATAATCCTAATACTAAGCCATTTTGGTTTATTGCATTATGTAAGCAAAACAAGCATGGTAAAGTAGTCTGCATTTAGAAGTTTGATATGGTATTATGAAGCAACAAATCCAGAAGTAGCACTCAAAAATTGAATAAACTATTAATTTAATAATATTTAAAAAAATATGATACATGCTGATACTTTCCTAACCTATAATTACTTACTAAATTCTCCATTTATTTAAGAATAATAGAAAATTAATTTCAGCATTACAGGCCACACTTTCAAAGGTGTTAAAAACTGAAAATTACTGCTTGAAATGAAGCAGTATAAGTGTTACATGATGGAAATCTTTCATGGTCTTCCTCAACACTCAGGCAATTTTATACAAAACTGCATGCATTTAAAGAACAGACACTTAAGAAAACCCTCAAAAGTTAGTATCTGAACATCATCCTTCCCCTTGATTCTTGCAATATCTGAAATACTTTCTGGGTATATTTATACATGGGGTGTGGGGTGAGGACTTCACGATGACAACTAAAATTCAAGGAAGAACTGTTCAGCTAGAAATGAAAAATGGAAACAACGGCAAGTAAATTAAAGCAAACCCTACAGAAGGGCGCACTAGGATCCCCACGTGCTACCCTATAGCCAACTACAGCTTGGCAAGCATAGCTGAGCAGCCAACTGAAGGAGTCTAATACAGAAGGACAGAAAGAGAATCAGGATTTCTCTCATTGCCTGATCCTTTTACATCCACTGCATATCTAATATATACACAGTTACCCTTCCCAAAACTATTTAAGAATCATAGCTGCTGCTTTCTCATCTACTGCTGCTTCTTGTGCGTGACTTTGATAAAAATAGGTAAGGAAGAATATCCAATTATCCATTTTTGGAAACGGAAATCAAGTTTACACTTACTTTATAGTATTTGTACAGTGAGCAAAGGGATTAATTCATAAAATGATAGTGGCCAAAGTAAGTAAAAAGAAGTGGTTACAAGGGAAGTGATTGGATAGAGAAGAAAAGCTTAAACATCTCTCAGCAGTTTATTGTGAAAATGGACATAGTTAAGAATAAAAGTTTACCTATTAAATCCATCTACTACAGCTTACTTCTGGGAATAATACTGAAGGCCTTATAGATAACTCTGTGAGAATGAAAATAAAGAATAAACTGTACAGTACAACTTTTAGCCTCTCTTTAAGTTCATATTACTGCATTTATTTACATTCAGTTATTTCTTCGATTTGTTTTCACTAAAGTATTTCCACTGAGAGATTGTCATAGGGAGTTGTGCAGTGTCTCTGTCATTTTCTTTGACTTAAGTATACTTTCAGGTAGTTGCTAGTGACAAGGCATAGCAGTTAATCCATAGGGATGGGTTTATGCATCATCACAGTAAAATTTGATCCAACTCCCAAGGACCCACCCTAGACATCAATTGCAATTCAGCCTATTGCATCTAATTCCTGAAAGCAGAACAAGGTTCTGGTTTAGGTAGACGAGAAAAGCACCTCAAATGCTTAACAACATAAAAACAACAGTCTTTTTGAGTCAGATCCATTATGAATCTGAAAGCAAGGTATTTTGGAGGGAAAGCCCTCCAGCATTTGTGTAATTTGGCAGTTTGTATGACATTATATAGCTTAGTTATATTGTTAATTTCAACGAAGTGATAGCCAAAACTTGAAAGATGCTTGAAGTTAGAATGAAACTTCAACATGCTTAACATTTTTGTCTCAGTGAAATAAAAGGAGGCAAAAGACATTTGGCACTTTACATGATTGAGCTGCATAACTATAAAACAGAAGATGGAAAGACAGTAGCATGAATAAAAAAAAAAATCTTCTTTTTTTAATTTTGGTTTTGAAATGGAATGACCAAATCAATACTTTTTTAAAGAGGAATTTTTGTACTAACTCACCACAGCCAAACAGATCAAATTCTCTACTTTGGAAGGCCTTGCAAGCATTGCTCAATTAAAAACTGTGCACTTCCAGTATGCTTATCACTCGAACATTTATTATTTTATAATTAAAATAATAGCTTTGTGTAAATTTGCCAGTGTGAGTGCATGTTTTACTTGGAAAGATTCTATCCCTTGTATAAATTCACCAGTCCACCACACCAGAATCAACACTGTCAACTCTATTAACTTTAGCTTGGAAAAGGTGGAATCAGATCCTTTCCTATCTGCTTAAATAGTAAAAACCAGCACCTGTTTGCTTGTTTTACTACTGCATTCACCAGCATGATTTGTGTCCCTTTCAGTGATTCCCAGAGACAGGAAAAAATGAGTCTGCTGGAAACTTGTGCTCCCTCTGGTGTCTGAATTCAGCATGAAAAGCCAGTAAAAGCACTACCATGGGGGCAGTATTACAAAGGCACAATGACTTTTTGAATTTCCTGGCCACTCTAAAAATACTACATAAAAGATAATTTGATACCAATTTATTTGAAAGAGGATGAAGTGTATATATTTGGACTGAGTTTTCATTTGCCCTATTGCATATTTAATAAAACAGACAATGTATCCATGATTTCCAGCTATGATGCCTTGTAAACACTACCGCTGACTAATTGAATAGTCATTTGAATCTGCACAAAGCAATTTTCCTCCATTAGATTAAACATGTTACACCCTGTCAATGAAAAATCTATTTAACATCAACACAGCAATTATAAGCATTTTGGAATGAGGCACCAGAAATCTGTTTGTAACTAAAATTTCCTATATATATAGTGTAGGAATTTGGCTTAGCATTGCAAGTAAATTTATTCCTCACTAAAAGTTTGCCTACAGCAAAAACTGTAAAAGAAAAATTTTCCTTCTATTATAATGGATTTTTAACACATCAGTACCAGATAGCTACAAGCATTAGTTAATTTTCACGGTTTCATAATAATTATTTCTTATTGTTTGTCTCTTTGGGTACCAAGAGCAAGGTCCAGACTAAAAAAAGCCTTAAACCCCAAGAACATAAATTCATCCATATTCCTTCAGATGATAATATCACAAGTACAAATGAAATTCACTATCATTAACTCTTTTTTTCTTTTTTTTCCTTTTGTCCTATTTGGATTATAACTAATACACTTAACTAATACTATCCTAAAATATAAGCATACATAATTGATTATATGCCATTCTGAGAATTTAATCTGGAATTGTAAGCAAGAAGCACTGAATAAAGGCGAGAAATATTCTTTCCCTCTAAAAATTATGGCAAACGAAAGTACTGTGCAAAAAGCTATTATATTCAGGAGAAATTTTTGTCTTTGTTTCATTTAACCAAAATTTTTTCAGGAATTCTGAGGAGGAAATAATGAACATTTGCTTTATTTCGAACTTGTGTGAATTTATTTTGCAGATACCTAAACATTTTTAGAAGAGAATTGTAAATTTTCCCAGTTGACAAACTACCTATGACTATCACATTGATGTGGGTACAGTTCCTTGAAATATTTTTACAGATGTGACTGATTTATGAGCCTTGTGATTTAGTTGAGCTATTCAGCATGTGTCAGTTTTGTTAGAACCTGCAACTAATGTGCAAATTAAAGGAAACTGAACAAAATTTGAGTGAGCAGTTACAACCAGCTTTCTAAACTTTCAGACCAACGCAAATAATCCCTGAAGGAAGACCAATGAGATCACAAAGCCTTAAGAGGAAATCAAAGCTAATACAAATGGTATGGCTAAGACACTGATCAGATCCGACTGCACATACTCTGCACTGTTCACCACTCAAAGCCTTCCAAGGACCCACTGCACTGCTCTAGGACAGAGGCACTGCCTCGGTGTTAGCAGGTATCACATTGATTTGTGTTTTGACAGAGAGCAAGAAGACATGCAGAGAACAGCAGCAGCGTACAAAGACAAGTTTTGCAAGAGTGAAGAGGAAAGCTGCACTTGAAAACAAAACAAAGTAACAAAACCTCCAAACAAAACGGAAAAGAAACCCCAAGCAAACACACAGGAAAAAATCCAAACCAAAACAAAAAGCACCCTGAACAGACAAGTGGGAGTCAGTGGATAAAATGAAGTAAAATCTTATCTCACCCATGACCCACAGGACTAAAGACCTTTTCTTCTGTGTCACTGAGCCAAATGGCACAGCCTCTACAATTCCAAAGACACTGTTCTTTAACTAAAAGGATAACATTAATTTGCCTTTGTACAAGAAACATTGTACAAGATTCATTGTGTTTTAAAGAACATTCCCTCCCATTCTAGCAGGTTTTTCAATATGAGGTAATGATGAGACTCTAGGAAATGGTGCTAAAAATCCTGCTGGGATTAAGTAAAGTCATATTGAATGCTGAGTCTTCTTGCTAGGCTTCACTGCATATCAGCTCCTGAGAAGGCCATTTGGGTGCAATCCTGTAATGTGCCTGTGGAATGGGCAGCTCCTGGGGGAAAGGACATCATTTTGAAATTAGCAACTAAATCGGAATTTATCTCTAAGGATTTAAGAACTTCATTTCATCTAGATTAGAGTCCTGTTCTTTGGTGTCAGAAGGTATTTGCGACTGTTAAAAGCAAGAATGTAAAATATGGGCCTGGATTACCCACAGCTTTATCCTGGTAGGCAGAGAACAGCCAGACATATGCCTCCCTCTTTCTCACAGATGCCACAATATTTCTGGATTAGAAGGAGGGGATATACTGGACCCTAACAGTGAAAGAATTGGCTTGAGGCAGTCTGAAACAACAGGGAGTTTATCTTTCACAATAGAGAGCAATTTTCTCTCTGATGCTAAAAAGTATATGCTTATGTTCAACTGGTACCATAGGTAATAATTCCAACATTGTCATTTTGTATTGTAATTATTATCTATTGTAAATCCTCTCCCTCTAGAAAGTAATACAATCATTTTACAAAAGGATATGTCTTACTTTGTGTAGTTTTTATATGTATTTATATAAGCGAAAATGCATTTAAAAAATAAAATTTTAATAATAAATTTTTAGTTTTCCAAAGTAAACAAACAATTGACTGAATGGATGGGGGTAAAAGGTAAACCAGTCACTGACAAAACCTATGACAATAGTGAAACTGAGAACAAAGTTTTGTTTTATTCCTTGGGTTGTTTTCAGAAAAACATTATTTGCAATATGAAACTGTTTAAACATTGTTATCTACACAAGTCCAAAGTATCATTTAAAACAGATTTAAAATATTTTTGAATTAAATAAATGTATTTAATTTGCTTTTAAAAATATTTCAGAAAACAGAAGTAAAACTCTATGTTCCTATGCCAATTACAGAAATTATAATTGACTTTAAAAAATATGTAGTGAATAGTTTGAGGAACAATAGAAACTGTAAATATATAGACAAGAGATATTGGATTCTTACTTTCTTAAAGCTATATATATAAATCTTTGTTCTTTGAGTAGCTACTTACATTTACAAAAGTAATGAAGTGATAATAGACAATTAAAATTTTAAGATTACCTGAAAAATGTCTGATACACATCTACCAAAACCTAAAACTACATACAGTTTAGAAGAATGTGTTGTATAGAAAATTGAGTTTATTTGGAAATGACAAATTACTATTATTATTAGCATCACCTCCTCATAATTCAACAAAATAATGTTGTACATACTGCACTCATCTTGCTCACTATGAAACTTTTATGTATGACCCCTTATCTTTCATAATAACAAAAAGGCCATTGATTAGCTTACTTTTTTTGTTCCACGCCACCAAAATGAAGAGACTAATCTTTACACTAACTTTTTCTTTGCCTCAAAGAAAAAGGAAAAAAGACCCAATTTTTATCAATTCCGTTTTATTAGGATAATTTTGATAAACACTTTTTCCAAGGCATTGCAATTCAACAGCAATGGCAAGAAGAAAGCTGTAAACACTCAATTATATACTAAGCAGACATTTGACATTTCATAATATGCAAAAGGGACTGTCTGAGGCTCGTCTTCTCAATCAGCTTTGCTCAGTTTTTTCATTTTGTTTTTTTTTAGTCAAATAGACACAGAGTTAAGAGCTGCAGGTATATTTTGTCTATCACCACCCAGAGAAGGAACACTGCTGATCTCTTTACTTTTGCACAAGACTGACTTCTTCCTGGTAGTCCACAGCTAAGTACACCACTAATCCTGGGCAAGTCTCAGTTCCCATAATCTATTGAAAAATTATCACCTATTCAGCCTTAGTAAGTGTCATGGTCTCTCACTTTTTGTTGTCACTTCAGCTGTGTATATCCTGAAGTAAAGGAAACAAGAGCTTGTATACAAAAAACAAGAGCAAACCTCTGAAGATGTTAAATATTTCATTAGTTAATCTGTAACAGATACATAGTGGATAAGGAGATCCAACCTTGTACAAAATGTACACTCTATCCATACACCAAAATAAATAAAAAGTATATAGGTTTATAATTGATCGAGCAAAAATGACAAAAATAATCTTCTTTTTTTCTTTATTTTCTTTATTGATTTGAACATAGAAAGTTTTAGACAAACATAAAAATATGTATTCCTGTTTGAGTTGTTTTGTTTTGCTGTGTTGATTTTTTTAATCTTGCTTTGCTAATTATAAAATTTTGATGTTTATCATGAAAGAAATACATATTAAGTGCCTTTTCTGTTTTTCTTTTTCTTGTTACACATTTTTCCCTGGTTATGATAGGAGTTAGCAATCTCCTTCAGAATCCACAGCTTCAAATGATAAAGGCCAGGGATTAAGCACAGCCGATTAACAGTCTGTGTCCTCTTCAATCTAGCATTTCCACTGTAGATAAACCCATATTCAGACTGAAGTTATAATAAACACACTGTCCTCAATATCATTTCCCTAGATGACCTCCTCAAAGCTGACATTCAAGTATTCTTGTGGAAAATTACTGTTCATAGTAACTGGAAAAGTAGTCTAGACAATATATACCCACACAAATAATACTGAAGAGCAAGTCAAATGTTTAGGAAACAACTGGATAAAATGACAGTTTTACTATATATTTTTTGTTTTCTTGAATTCTGAGTAATTTATTGTTACTGTAGGTTTGACATATAAAATAAAATAATTTTCTCAGATTTTACATTAATTGCTTGTATTGTCTTTAAAATAACTGCATTATTATTTATACTTATGACTAAAAAATAAAAAATCTCAGTGGATCACAGTGGTTCCTATTTTTTTCCCTTCCAAAGGCAAAAGAAAAAAACAAAAACAAAAACAAAAACAAAAAACAAAACATAATGAAATTCTATAACTACCTTAGATACTCTGAAATAGAAGTACTGCTGTAAGGAAAGTGACACCAAAAAACACTTGTCCAGTGAAAAACAGCAAAAGAATAAACATCTACATGGACAGGACTGCAGCAATATTCTGCTAGGTATGTGTATTGACTTCTATCATAGATAATATTTTCACCTAAAATAAAAAAAGACAGCCTCTAAAAAGGAAGATAGTTTTTGCTTTGTATGGACATTTTAATGTGGGAAATTCTGACAGGATTCTCCTGCTATTTCACATTAGAAATCCAGAATCTTATGGGTCTAAAGAAAGGCTAGGATTAATACAGACACAGACTGTGTAACAGGTTATTTTAATTTCTTAACCTAGAAGCTCAAACTATGTTAAGGAACTATAGATTTATATGTTATTTAATTTCATGGTACTTCTTCAGAGAAAAGCAGTAGCATTTCAAACTATTTTATTTTAACTAACTAAGCTTATCTACCTCGCTAAAATGACTTTATTCTATTCTTATTTCCATTAGTTTATTGTAGAAGGATTTCAGTGAAGCAATTCTGAAATCAGATGGAGGGATATTTGTAGTTATTTTTTAACCCTTTATTGAAAGTGCATTATCAAAATTTGGTTCCCTTTGGCTAAACCACAAAAATAATAAGAAACAGGTCATGCTATATAATGAAAAAGAACTGCAACAAAACAAAACATTGAAAAAATCTCCAAAATTGAGCTTCATTTTGATTAGTTATTCACTAGAATTTCCTTGAAGTAAGCACTACAAATGACTGCAGTTAATTCATTAGTTGTTGTTCTATTATTTTCACCAAAGTTAAAAAAAAGCAGAAAAAATTATGCAGAGTAAGTTTTATAATCAGAGCATTTATTAGTTTGGATAATTCCAGCCACCTTTTCTTCTAGAAAGCAGTTTCAAAACTCTTTTAAATCAATCTGTACGGAAGAATTGAAAATATGAATTTAACCCCAAGTCACTCACTTTGAAATCTTGCTTCAAAAACTAATTTCATGGTCTGTTTCCATAACAACGTAGATTATTTTTGCCAACTAGGACTCATACAAGGAAGCACAACATCTTTAATCAAATTGTATGGGCTACTGTCTAAGATTATTTAGAGTGATTTGGAGACACACTAACTTAGAGCATGTGATTTGTAGGTCAGTTCCCCTTAAGCATGTTTATGGCCAGAAGATCTCATATATTCCTCATCAAAAAAGTCACTGTGATTTAATAATTGGTAATTAAGATATACAACATGGATTAAAACATCATGTACTTAATTTATTTATTCTTAATCTTCTTGTTTCCCTAGTGGAATGTTTTAAAAATGCTTGTCATATTGTATAGGAGAAACCTTCTCTTCAGCCTATAACTAGAACAAACTTTGTCTTCTCATCATTCAGCTACATATTTTTATGAATATGTTTATATTTTTATATTATAGGATATATAAAAAACAAAGATATACCATTTACATGCTACTTAGAGTAAAGAAAATCTAAAAGCAGGAAGAGTAAATCACACCTTTTGCAAAAGTAAGTGGACAAAAAGGTCTACAGAATGTGAAATTAAATTTATCAGGGTTTGTTTTTTTTTTTTACTTTAAATCTAACAGTAAATGCCATTAGCTATTTTAGCAAGATTATGTTACTGGTTGCTTGTCATTTGGCCCACAATATTTTATTATTTTTCATTTGATATCAAATATTCTTTTCCAAAACATTCACATATATTTTTCCATGTCTAATTTCCTGTACTCCTTAATTAATGACACTTCTTATTATTAGATTGGAGGAACACATTATTTATTAAAGCTGGATTCTAAAATAAGACTGAGTTAGCAGAGTTGATGTTCCTTCAGTGAGAACAATAAAAATCTTAACCCAAAATGCTTTCTCAGGGCAAGCTTACCCCAGTGACTAATTAAAAGATGAAGGATAAAATTCAAGGATAGATGAAGGATAAAACCATAAACAAATGTGGGAAAAAAAATCTATGTCATTATCCAAGGAGTAAGAAGGAGTTCAATGAGACTGGAAGAGGGACAGAACTGAGTTATTAAGACCTGCTCCATTGTCTACACACAGGGACACACACACACACACGCACACACACTCGTGCACACAGAGCCACCATAAACACAGTTTTCCTTTCACAGCACTTTTCCTTTAAGCAGCGTGGTTGTATTTACGTTTGCAAAGCCCCCAGTATTCCCAAACCTTACCCCTTTTTTTTTAGCTTTCAAGTTTTTGCTTCAGCTGATGAGAACAGGAAAAGAAGGTGGTATGTTTATTGCTGGCAGACAGCTTGGAAATTCTGAGTAAAGAAGCCAATCAAGGCAGAAGGATTATAATAATCAAAGTAGAAAATTTGCATATTTAGAGTATGGTTACTGAGAAATAACAATGCCTTAATTGTGTAAATCAAACCTCCAACAAAAGTGAAAGGATTTGCATATCTGGGAGAAATCTGTCATGTTATACATCCGTAACTGCATTCTAATCAGCAGAAAGCACTAGCTTTTAGTGGAATACCAAATATAAGTACTAGTAGTATTTTTATTTCCTTGTGAAATAATAGACTTAACTGGTTTAGGACCTGATGGAAACAGGTTTTCTTGCCTGTAGGAAGCAATACCATTCAAAATAACTGAAGATACATTCATCATGCAATACAGCTACAATTTTTAAGGTTGAGATTATGTAAATGCTCAAAGAGTTCTGTATTACCTATTGTGTTCATCCTTTTTGTCTATAGAAAGTGGTTTAAAATACTCCTCTTGAGAAAGTATTGCACAAAACAGATGAAAGTTTAAAGGCACCTGACCAAATTTGCATAACAGATCACCTTGACTTAATTTTAAATTTAGTGAATGATGAAAAATAAGCTGGACCAAAAAGTTTCACAGAAAAAAATCGGAAAATAAAAGCCCTTGCTGACTGAATTACTATAGAAATTTTCTATTATCTATTAACATTAAGCAAAGTTAATGGTAGGCTCAGAAATATTATAATAAAATAAAAAAACAATTAGGTAAATTCACCTTTAAAAATTAGCATGTAACTATATTTGTACCATTCATGCATGGAAAAATAACTATATTACTTCAGGTCAATGTTTATTTCCCCTTTCCTCTCTTGTGAATGATTCTTAGGAGTTCTGCAGATGTAAACATAAGGCCACCACTTGCAATCAAACTGCAGGTGGGTGTTGTACTGAAACGTAAGAGAGAATCCATGCAAACATATTCAATCTACAACGTATTACTAATAATGCATGTTCAGAGGCATTATCCATTTGCACAGATAAAACATGGATGAAACTCAATAAGATGCTTTGAAGACCTGGACACTCCTCACGTGTAGAGCTGGTGAGCACACTGCAGTGCGTGTCTCAGGGTACTTACCATCCTCTGTGGGCACATAGATATTCAAATACAGACAGTCTTCATTTTGATCTTGAACATATGTCACCACAGTATCCAGATTGGCTGTAAACCAGACAGGCAGCATGTCATTGAGCAGTGACCTCTCATCCAGGTACTGCGGGCAGACCGCAGCAAACTGTGTGGCGTTGCGGACACCTGTCCAGGACGATGGTGGCTCCGGGGGCTGAAACCGCCTTTCTCCGGTTGGAGGAGAAGCATAAGGAACACCCAAGTACTGCTCCACTGGACCAAGGATCTCATTAGGCAAAGGTGTTCTTAAACCACGTATTTTGCCATAATTTGTAGTAACAACTGGGTATTGTGCTTGGCCATCAATGAGAGTAAATCTTATAGCCAGTGCAGTTATCCACAGGAGGAAGTTAGAATTCAACATGACACACACTGGTGTGAAGATCAAAGGCAGCCATAAGAGTCCCATTGGTTTCGACATTATTTAAATCAACATCAGCAGGGCTCTTTTTTCCACAGCCAGGAGAAATTAATCAGTCAAGGAAAATGAAAACTAATAAAAAAGTAGTCAAAAGGAGATGAAGTGAGGGAAAATGTATCTTTGTTTACGCAACAAAAAACCAAAAACTGATGTGTGGTAGGTGCCTCAGCTGACTGGATGTAGACAAATCCCAACATCAGAAGAAACAAGGGAGTGCTTGCCCCTAAGGCCCATCCCAGATTTTAGTGTTGAATTAATCCTGGCAACGCACAGCTCTTCCCAGCAAGTAGAGTGGTGAGAGATCCGCAGTTATTCCACTGTTCCAGTGAAATGGCTCCTTCCAGTGAAGTCCAGCCCACTCAGCCTGTGGCCAAGAGAAAACAAGCAATTCAAATCAACAGACAAAATTATGTTGGCATAAACCTAAATAAATAAATAAACAAATCAAAAATTATGTTCACACAGTACTTCCATGCCCAGGCCCACAAATGCTTTATGAACTTTAGACATCATGGTTAGCTGTGTGTTTCCAAAGAAATGTGAGTTAAGAGCACTAAACTAGAAGCCACAATCTTGTCAGAGGTTATACCACAAAACAAAAGTTTCTGCTTCTCTATATCCTTCCAAACCAAACCACAGCCCAAACACTTCTGATTTTAGGAAGAGTATCACATTTAAGTGCAAGCTTGAGGACATTTTCTGCCCTAAATAAACAGAATCTTTTTTTTAAGCTTATTTGCACTCCCACAGGAACCATTCATTAATTTTGTTTCCTTTATTGGATAATCTTTTTGCTATGAGATGACAAGTACAGAGTATTTTTCACAGACATGACTTTTTCTTTATGACAACCTAATTTACCTCCATCTAATTCACAAGCTCTAATGAATGCGATAAATAATTATTTCAAATTAAATGTCAGAACAGTCAAAATGAGATACAAATTTAGTTGGTTTCGTATCTTTTTTCTATGTCTCACAAACAGAATAATGGAAAGCAAAAAGAAAAAAAAAAGCATGATACAATCTCTTAAATCAGCATTTGGCCTACACAGTGGTAGAATTATGTAACATTACCTGCTTGCATTCTCCTACTTTTTTAATATAAGGAAATTCATACAATAATTCTGTAATTTTTTTAATGTCACTTGCATGTCTATGCTAACCACTACCAAGTGAACAAATAAATGCACATCAGCACTCTTCTACGTGCCCAAAGAAATGAAGGATTTCCTTTTCACCCCCTACTCAACTCAAAAGCACAGACACCAATTCCACAGGTAAAAAATTCTACTGGCAAAAATTTCTTTGTTATAGGAAACTGACACTGCTCCCTTATATTTGGTAGAATGAACACGCATTTATATATCAAAATTATGTATAAGTAGACTAGCATGTCCTGTTTTCAGTCAAGACTCAGACATGGAAAAAAATTTGAAAGACATTTTATTCTTTCAAAACTCTGGGAATTCTTCAATTACTTAATTTTAGCACTCTTATCAAAAAACTGTTGAAACGCCAAAACACCAGAGGCCAGAAAAATACCAGATACGTATTACTCATGATGGACCAAAATTTCTACTGACATTTTCTCTAGGACTGGCAATCTGAGCACTATTTCCTGAAGGACAAATAATTAACAGCTCTGATTTTCATGCTCCCAAGAGCACCACCAGGGCCATTCAGTCTCTGAGTTATGAAGCAGGAAGCACCGTGCCCAAACCCACGCCCAGGCTGGATGTCGGCCTCACTGGGTCCCCAAATAGACTTGGACCTGACTCCTCATCCTGCCTGGCCTGATGATTACTGGATGGTGGCAGAGTTCTGCCCCTGTTCTCAACCTACCCTCAATGGGAGGCCTTAGGAGTTCAGAGTCTTGCCCAGCTCTGAGTGCCCCATAGCTCTTGGGTCATCCTCACCCATGGGCAGCCCCACTTCAGCTGCTCCCTGACACTCAGAATGGTCAGCCAGCTATGAGCCACTTGGAATTCCTTCTCAAGTGTCACTTTCTCTTCTGATTTTTGCTACCATCTTTAACAATGGAAATCAGCAGCAAGTGATTGATTTTGAGTAGTACTCCTCTTGCTCTGTCCCATCCTGACTTTGGCACACTTTACTGATCATGCAGCACAAATCAGATTTTCCAGTTATACCCAACTGTGGATTTAAACTGTGCTTAGGGAGGAGCAACAGATATTATTTCCTTGACACTCGCACTGCAGATCTTTGTAATGACATTCTAAGAAATGTGAAATACAGCACTAACATTGACAAGGTGGAAGGAAACAGTGATCCAGATGATGAAAGACACACTGAGAAAAAATTTTCTGGGCAAACAGCAAGCGAAAAAAGAGGAAACAAAACAAGAAAAGAAAATGGGAATGACAAATAAATAAGAGTGAACACATTACCAGCAGGGAGGCAACCAAAAATAAAAACATGAAGGAAATCGTCAGCTGATACAGCAGATAAAATACAATTTGAAGAAATCTGATGTATTTGCATGGCTTTCTTGGCCACCTGGGCACAAGCTGGCTCATATCCAGCCAGATTTCAAACAGCATCCCCAAGTTCCCTTCAGCTGAGCAGCTCTTAAGACCCTGTTCCCCAAGCCTGGAGCATTGCATGGGGTTTTTGCAAACCAACTGCAGGACCTGACCCTTTGCCTTATTGATCCTCATAGAACTGGCCTCAGTCAGTCCAACCTGTTGAGTTCCTTTTTCCAAGCCTTCCTATGCTCTGGAAGATCAGTACTCCCATCCAATTCAGTACCATCTGTGAACTTACTGAGGATGCATGCAATCCCCTCGTCCAAAGCATCAACAGAGACATTAAACTGGCCCCAATACTGAGCCCTAGGGAACGCCACTTGTGACCAGCTGCTGACTGAATTTAGCTCCATTTAATATCCCTCTCTGTGCCTGACTATCCCGCCAGTTTTTCACCTAGTGAAGAGTGCACCCATCCAAGTCATGAACAGCCAGTTTCCCCAGGAGAATGCTGTGGGAGACAGTATCCAAGGCTTTACTGAAGTGTGAATAAACAAAATCCACAGCCTTTCCCTCATGCACCAGCTAGGTTATTTTATGACAGAAAGAGATCAAGTTAGTCAAACAGGATCTGCCTTTTGTAAACCCATTTGTGAGTATCATCTGGACCTGATTCCCTGGCTGTCTTGCACATAGAATGTGATGGCACTCAGGATGATCTGCTCCATAACCTTCCCCAGTACTGAGGTCAGGCTGACAGGCCTGTACCTCCCTGGATCATCCTTCTGACCCTTCTTGTGGATGGACATTTGCTAATTTTCCAGGAGCCTGACCTTCTCCAGTTAACCAGGACTGCTGGGAAATGGTTTAAAGTGGCTTCATAAACTCTTTCACCAGCTTCCTCAGGAGCATCCCATCTGAGCCCATAGGCTTGTGTATATCTAATTTGCTATATGTCAATAATAGCAGGTCACTAACCATTGCCTCCTGGATTAGGAGGCTTCACTCAGCTCTCTATACTACCCCAATTTCAAGCTGTGGGAGCTGTGCATCCTGAGGACAACTGGTTTTGGTATTAGAATCAGGCAAAGAACTCAGACTGAGGCAAGAAAAGCAAAAAAAATCTTGTTTAGGGTGGGATTCCTGCCCAATTAGGCAGAAAATATGACACATTTCAGTTTATTGACATTAATAGAGGAATTACCATTTTCCTAAGGTTAGTTTCACATGTGAAATATGTTAAAGCTCATACACAAAGATGCACAAAATAATTTTTGGTAATAATATTGAGAGGTAAGGAAGAAGGCATGCTACCTATTAATTCGTGAACTTGGACAACAATGCTATGATGTTGAAAATGTTGGAAGATGTAAATAGAGAGTCACAGATTTCAATTAGGGAATAATCTTAAATAGAAAACTGTAAACATGTTAGAAAGGTTTTTAGATATATCAAAACTAGTTTGATGTTCAATTATATGTATTCACTCAGCTATTTAATATGCCTTTACATACTGAGTCTACAGGAAGACATGTAGCTGTCAAGCCTTTGTTTATTATCACTAATAGTGTTGTACTTCTTTGTTTTTGGGTTTTTTTTGGTTTTTTTTACTGCTTCAAATGTTAGAAAAATGCATGCAAACTTGCTTGCAAAAATTTCCTAGCTGGAAGTATCACTCACTTAAACAATCCAAAACAATCAAACCAAGTCAAAATACACAATTTAAAATGACAACTTCTGGCAGCACACCACACAGAAGGAAGATCTGAAGGAAGATCAAGGAAGATCTGAAATCACATACATTCATACATGATTTTGTTATTGGCAGAGGAGTGTAATTTGAGGATAATGAGACATTTATGGCCTTTGAAGAAAATACAGATTGAAGTTAACATGGATGTGTGTCTGGAAATACCACTTGTTCTTGTTTATAAATCTGTGTCCCAAGACATTCTTAGAGATGCTTAAATAGTCTATGAATCAAGCCTTCAGGGCTAAAATGATGGTTTCCAGGATCTGCAGTTACCACTTTTTCAACCTAAGGAGAAGATTCTCAGTGGCTCTAAACTTACTCTGTAGCTGCTAGGGAAATAGAAGACATGGCTTAGAAGTCCTCTTTGCTCCAGTGTAGAATAGAAAACTAAAGTGATTTCAAGTTGAAGGTTTTTGTTGGGATTTTTTTCTATCATCCTCTTGTCCAGGTCATGAACAGTTACAAGAAAACTAAACAGAAATACGAATTATATGAATACAGTAAACTGAAGACTGACTCTGCAGATATCCTAGGGTTTCTCAGGCTTTACCTAAAACAGCTGATGCAGAACAGTACACCTCAGCTTTAAGTCACTTTTATTCTCTGGCCCTCCCTTCTGCTCATTATCCCAAGAGGTTTATTTGGCACCTACATAGGTCTGACCTCAACAGAGAGTCAGGGTTAAAGATTCACGTCCCTTTCATTAGATATACATTCTGAAAGCATACAGCCAGCTTGATCAGCTGAAATGGAAGAGCAACCAGATAGTCAGTAGGTAAAAAAATTACAAATTATGTAACCAATAAAATTTCAGATTCTCCTCATACTGACATTTTGCTAAGTATTTAATGCATTTCACAGAATGTGGTGATTCAAAAATTACTTCATTTACCAAGAACATGAACTGTGATTTTTTTCTTCTTTCCATTTCTTTTATCCCCTTAAAATAAGTCATTTTGAAAGTTATTAAGTAAAGTATATATATGGCTTACTTTTTGGGTTTTCTTTGTTTTGGCTTGTGTCTGTGTGTGTCTTTGATTGATTCTTTTTAAACAAAAGCAATTTAAAAATGATCATATTATAACATATTTAAATCTCTTTAATGAACTAATGTTATTGTATGATACTGTAAATAAGAACTAACCAAGGCATAGAAATTTCTTGAACAGGCCTACAGCATTAATTTTAGCAATATGTCCATATAATTTGAAATAATTGCAGAAAACTAATCACACAGTTGCCTTCTGTAAAAGCTCTTCCCAAAGCAGGTTGAAATACACCTCTGCCTCAAAATCAGAACGACATCCTCTTAATAGACACTGCAGTTAAATGTTCATTTAATTACAAAAGAGTAGTTTTTCAAAATATTGGTAAATGCATACTAGGTTTTTCTACTATCTTTCAATTAAAACAAACAAACAAACAAACAAAAACAACACACACCAAAACACACCCAAAGCCAAACCATAAAAACTAACAATGCCCAAAACCCTCACAAAAGTGATAACTACTTTAGGGATTTTTTTCTGAGCTTCAAAAATTTCTTGATACACTGAAATAAGCTAAGCTTCATTTTTTGTAAAGTTATTAAGAAATATCAGACAAAACAATGGTGAACAACACAGAGGAACACCAATCATGAACTAATGTGCACCTTCTAGACCAGCTTACTTAGAAAATTGGTAGGAAGTTTATTTACCAAAACTGGCCAATCATAAGATATTTTTGAATCTCAGAACTGTAACTACAACAGTGGCTGACTGCAAACTAATATGTAGCTAAGCTTTATAAGAAATTCTTTTTCCTATAGCATGTACATGTTTATTTTGTTGTATTTTTGTAAGCATCTTCCACACTCAAATAAATTTTTTATTATTAAATTATTTTTAAAAATACATACAAACACCTTAAACACGCTCAAAACAAAATAAAATCCACCAAAACCTAGACTTCTAATAATCCTAACTGTGGAGGACCAGATCTAAGCATGTTTTGTCTCAAGCATTCTGAGCATTGCTGCAGGAAAGGTGATCAGAGGAGGGGTGGGGCAGTGCTGTCCTGAGCCAACTCTCTGCTCTGTCTTGAGACCTGTGCTCAGTCCCCTTCACCCCAGCTCACTTTTCTGGGCTGGCTGTGCAGAGGTGAAAAAAACACGGAAAAGACCTAATTTACGTAAGAGGCATACAGATTGTGCCCCCTCTCACATTCTCCTCTCCTTCTTTCTCTTTCCTTTAACTGGTTGCTACAGCTAAGATCACAACTGTAAAATAAAGCAGAAGAATTCCCTAACACATATGGGCCTGGTGCCTTTGCACAGCCTGATGAGAAATTACAACAAACATCGTGCTCTGTACTGTGGTCATGACACTAACTTAGCTTTATAAGCTTCACTAGGGATGGATATCTGAATAATGTCTCACAAAAACACAGAATTATTCAGGTGGGAATATTAACTTATAAATTCACAGTCAAAAATTTCTCAAGTTTATAAGTTTAAACTGAGAAGAATGTGATACAAATTTAAGAATTATGATGTACTCTTGCTTAAAGTAAAAAAAAAAATGCCAGGTATACAAACATCACAATTGACCTTGAAGTTGGTCTTAATTGTCAATGAAGACAGAGGGGGTTTTTTGGTGGTTTTTTTGATTGGTTGGTTTTGTTTGGTTTTGTTTGTTTTCTTGTTTTGAATGGAAATAAAGCTTGAAAAGCAATACAAATTATATACAAACATTGAGTTAAACAGGCTTGGGTTTTCTTTAAACAACATGCTGCATTTACCCTTCTATGAATTTCTCCAAGTGAGAGAATAGGCTCAGATACGTTTGGACAGTGTCAGTAAATCCCTCAGGTTAGAAACTGCAATCACCATTTACTTTTCAGAAAATGGCACACATTTCTTTCATATCATTGCTTTTTGCCTGGAGCTACCATTCTTATTATGAATTTCTAAACCTTATACACTATCAAAAAGAACAATGGGATTGTAAGAAAAAGCTGTGTGGTCCCTACAATGTTTTTGAACACTGCAATTCTCTCAATAATGAAAACTATTTGAAATACAAGCAGAGGGAAAGAAAACATATGATCATCACTTCTTTCCAAGAAAAATCAAAAACATTCACCTCAGCATTCTCAAAAAATCAGCTGTTTCAATCTAATTATAAGAGGTGGTTGTTGAACAATCACAGCTATGGTTTCCCTTATTTTTTTCTGCATTTAAAATTATAAAAGAAATGTATAGCCAGAAGAACCCAAGACTAACTGGGAATGTTCAGTTAAGACAGCTGCACTTATCTCACTGACTTTTTGACCAGTAATTTCAACCTGCTATTACACCTAAGTATAGAAGAATTTCAGTGCTTAGACAATTTTCAGGATACTTTGCTGCTGCTTAGGATAAATTTATGAAGATAGCAAATAAACATGAGGTTTCAATATTAGGAGGGAAAAACGTGGCATAAACTCCTTACAAACATAGCCTGAAATAAGTAATAATCCTAAAATTACAGGTGTGCTCCACTCAGCTCGAATTGTGATCTGAATTTAGGTTTCCCATAACTGAATTTACCTTGTAGCTATTCAATTGTGGTCTACTTGCAGTGTATAGTCTTAAGAAAATACTACATTTCTAGTACATATGCTAGAGAAACGTACAAAAATTAACATCAGTACAGTCTAGCACAACTGATGACATTATTTCCTGTAGAGTAAAATCTCTTATGCTCAGAGCAAACCATTAATTTATGGATATGAAAAAGAATAATACATGCACACAAAAAATGAGTATTTATGCATTAGGCTTACAGAGTAGGTCTTCATAAGTTGAATACATCCTAAAAAAAATCAAAGTTCTCTACCCACTACCACTGCAAAACCTCAAAAAAAAAAAAAAAAAAAAAAAAAAAAAAAGCATTTGTAACACAGAATGAGTCTTAACTCCTCTTCAGTAAGAAAGGTCAAATGACTGAAAAGAAAAATTCTTAAGGAAGTCTAACAGGTTTTGTATATATATTATATAAAGAAACTCACAGGTCTCAGTCCTTTCTTTCTTGTCTTCACCATTGAACTGAAGTGTGTGCCCTTGTCAAGGATGAAAGAAACTAAAACTCTTGTCTGAACCAACTGAGAAACTGTCTAAGGGACTGATTGATATGCAATTTGATGTCTTGAGGCTATTTAATGATTAGAATTTGATATCTCCCTCTAGGCATTCTAGTCTCAGAAGAGGAGACATTAAAAGAGTTACCATAACAGAAACAGGGTGGGAAAAGCAATTTAAACCAGCTGGGCATGTGGACACACAAACACTTACACAACACACACCCCCACCATTAACATATTTTATGGCCAAAAGAAGTTGCTGCTTTATTATACAAATTCTTAGAACTTAAGTACACAGGAGACACAGGCAGAACATTTTCATTGCATTACCTGGTTCAGTTACCAGGCGGTGACACTGCCTTCATTCATATGATAATGTCACAATTACACATTCATTCTGGAAATGAGAAAGTTGAGTGGCTACCCTTAGTAACCTGAAGAAATCTAAACGCCCTACTCCCTCTTTCAAGTCACAAATATTAGCTTTCAAATAAGGCTGGGATAGCTATTAGAGCTCTGTGAAGCATTCTTCCTGAACCAAAAGAGATTCTTCACTCTAAGATTCTTACTCTTGGACTATGAGAAAACTCTAACATCGTATTCTCATAAAGTACAAATTTTCTTGGACAGGTATTCTCACTTTCAAGCAAGCCTTATGCAGTTTTTAGGAGAATTAATTCATAAAATAAAACTTGTGACAGGATTTTATTATGCTGTTACACCATCAAATCTTATCAAGTAAACCTTACCCTTAGGTTTTCTTTATTTGTTTGAAAGTGGACAACTTCACCAGCACAAGGAAGAGTGTCCTCCAGCTTCTCTTCCTGTATGGCTCTTCTCCTAATCTAGTGGGCTTTCACCTTCTAAATGTTGTCTCGAACCCCTTATATTTAACAGGTGAGAACATGTCTCAGCAAAATAAGTCTCCACAAAATGTTGTGAGAAATGGGATCACCAGAATCACCCACTAGTTCAATGTTGCTAGATCAACGAAGCTGGTGAAGGGGCTGGAGCACAAGTCATATGAAGAGCAGCTGAGAAGCCTGAGGTCATTTCGCTGGGAGAAAAGGAAGCTTAGGGGTGGTCCTAATTGCTCTCTACAAATATCTCTAAGCTATAGCAAGGTGGGGGCAGTATATAACAGCCAAATAACAAGCAATAGGACAAGTGGAAATGGCCTCAAGTTGGAGTGGGGGAGGTTTAGATAAAATATTAGGATTTTTTTTTTTCACTGAGTGGGTTGCTAAGCACTGGAGAGGCCACCCACAGAAGTGATGGAATCACCATCCCCGGAGAAATTTGAAAGGCATGTGGATGTGGCACTTAGAGACACAGTTTACGGGTGGGTCCTTTCCAACTAAAAATATTTTATTATTCTGTGAGTTTAAACAACATTAATGAAACTATTCCTGTGCTGCCTGCTGCCTTCCCATCTTCCTGGCAAACACAGTTTAAAACCTTGCCTAGAAGAGAGTCTGTGGCATATACTCTACTTACTGTCCTGTCTATGCTGAATTCAATAATGAAGAATGAAATTCTTAACTTTCTAGCTGATGTAAGTGCTGGGAGCTTTGAATTACTATGTGCATACTATGTGTACATACTATGGACCTCTAACAGCCAAGCATGATATTACCATACAAAAGTCCCACTATGGATCCATAGCTTAAGCTGTTTTCAGGCCAATACAGTAAGCACTGGAATTCAGGGTCTAAGCAGTAAACTATATAGGGCTAGGGCATGTACTCCAATACTGTCATGCCCCAGTATTCACACCTCCCAGCCAATGCACAGGCACAAACACAGAGATATTCCTCAACAGACAGTTCTTTTTATTTCTTTTTAAATAGAGAGATTTTTACTACAGAGATGCAAGCTCTGCTATGTATGTGGCCTCAGGGGCAGAGAACAGGATCTGGACCATTTTATTGACTAAGATATAACCTCATGGACAGAATCAGACACATCTTTCCTCACCACTGATGAACACACCAAAAAAGCAGGAAAGCTAAGCTTGGAAAATACATCAAATATTTTGCAGGTAGTTTTCTGTTCAGTTAAAAAGGTCTTCAATTTCAAATCCTACACTCCCAAATGATAAAAATCAAACCATCTTTCATGGTCTTTTAACAATTCCAAGAGAAAACCTAGAATAGTATGTGATGCTTTTCTCTTAGAAAAAAAAATCTCACAATTGTCTGGATGACAATCCCTATCATTCTACTACATAGGAAACTTCAAAGCCATCTCGCATGTAGTTAATTATATTTTCTTGCATCAAAGGGTTTTCAGAAATTTAATGCAATATATCATAATTGTTTTGTAGTGTGTAGAGTTCTATCTGAGTAGGAAATAGAAGCCAACAAAAAACACAGAAGTCACCGTTTCTCCTCCTGTTCATCCTTTCACTCCAGTTATTGGAATGTTTTCATCTTTGCCTAGCACAATGAATAGGTACCTTGGAAAGAAATACTAAAGCTCATGTTCATTACCCAAACTGTATATGAAAAAGTCAGATGTTCTGTCTGTACCAGAAGCATACACTTCAGGCAGCAGTTATTCCTACTCTAATGTAGATATTTGATATTAAATATTAGTTGAAGTCAACCACTATGAAAGTAGCCTGAAGACATATTGAAAAAGCCCAAGTGATGAGCCCTTGATTAGACAGCTAACTGTCCTAACCTGTGGCAAGATGATTCTTTTTTTTTACCAATATATACAGAATTATCTTTATAACCACCGAGTTAACAACCTTGTAACTTTCCTGTTTGTTTCATACAAAGTCCTCATGACTAAAATCAGGAACAGCTTATTCTGCAATGAATTTCTTAAAAGTTTTTGTCTGTTCTATCATTAATTGTGCTGATAATTTATCCAAAATTATGCAGCATCCATTGGCAAGAAATTCAGTATACAAAGTTAAGACTAAAATTCAAATATTTTCTCACCTAGCATTCAATTAATTTATTTTGTGGGACTTTTTTTTTTTTTTTTATTGTTGCCATTAACATTATTATTCCCATAGCCATCTTCAAGTTATTTTAAAAACTGTTGCAATGAATCTTCCCTGGTATAAAATCATATCTCAGAGAACATGTTTATCTATTTTGCCATCTTCACCTGATACTAGCCTTTACTAATATACAACTGATAGGCTTGGGGAAAACAAGTATTATGTTAGAAATATTTCGGTTATTTATTTTTAAAAAACATGTTTCCCATGATTTTGGTTGCAATGAGTACCATTTATGAATGACTTTCTAAAAGGGCCCATAAAATTATTATTATTATTATCATATTATTATTTAGCAAAATCTACCTGCTTTCAAAAGACTGCAAAACTACATGAACATTTTAAAGCATGAGGAGAAATATTTTTTAACAATATGATTCCATGACAAAACATTATGTCTTGGTACTTTTTGAAGACCCATCTTACTCTTGTTCTTCCCTGCTTGAAAATGTCCTTTTACAAAAGTACCTTGTATACTTTTCCTCTTTTGCACACAGCCTTCTCAGTTCTTTTCTAATTCTCAAATCTTTCTCATAGAGTGCACCCTGATAGCATGTTCTTTTCTCCAAATCAAAATTCTTTCCTGTGACTCTTCTTCTCCTACGTCGTCTGTTTTTAGCTTCCTTTTGTATACAGGAAAAATAATATGCCCATCAAATCAGTAAATGTAAAACTGATTTTAATGTGTAGAAGGAATTTGTTTAATTTATTTTGTAAAGGGTTTCTGGTTCTCTTCATTTATTTGTTTTTAGGGGATTTTTTTGTTTTTTTGTTTTTTTCCTTTCCTTTCCTTTTCTTTTCTTTTCATATCCATAATGGATGATATTGCAGTAAAAAAAAAAACAAAACACAGAAGACAATTTGCAGCTGCCAGGTTGACTAGGAAGGACTGATCTATTTTTTACTGCCCTCGGTCAACTGATTTAGGTCAGGATTGAGAAAAAAATATACCTTGTCACATGGCAGGAGTTACAGCTACCTGTGTGCTTCTATTATATCATCTTAAGAAATCTCACTAATAAAACGTAATACCAACCAAAAATATCTACCACAAACTAACACAGTCAATTAATAGAACAGATGGAGGTCAGGGCAGACAATTAAATCCCTTTGACAGAGGAGAAGATTATTCTACCTCATATTGGAGATATGTCAGTAATTCCAGTGTGATCTGACTTACACTTTATTCTTCAAAATAATTCCTTCCATAATGCCTTTTTTGGCATGAGAGAAAAAGATCTATTATCTAAAGGTCTTGCTTGCAGCTGTATAAAATTTTTTTTAAAATGATGGGAAAGTGCACATATGTTTTTTCAGCAGTATTCTTATTGATTCTCAGAACAAGCAAATCAAATCTCCTTTTTGCCTTTATTTAGACAGCTGTTGCTCCCTGAAATACATCTTTCAAAAGAATGATACAGCTATCACCTTGGCAAGGTGCTAACCACTTTTTTTGAATTTAGTATTGTCTTCTATAGGTATCAAAGACAACCATCCTGGAGTCCTGATTCATTATTTCTCTGGCCCTCAATTTCAGCATATTTGCAACAATTACTTTTCCTAAAGTCTTGCACCAAGATGGTTGTATTTCTGGGCATTGGAGCTACACTGACAATAATACAAACTGTTAAGGGCTGTTGCCATATTCTGGCAATATTTACTCCTTATTTCATGTTTCAAACAAAAAAGAAACTGAGATTTTTTTTTTCTGATTTTGATGATTTCCAGTATATAGCTTTCAAATGATAAAGCATAAACAGCTATAGGGAAAAATTCTTCAGCTAAGAAATAAGTTAAGTTTTCCATTAGACATTTTTTCACAGAAAAAAGCCCTCTGTACCAAATGAATTTAAATTTGTTTCTTAAAAAAAGTCAACACATGTTTTGATAACTCTTTAACTTCTCTTTTAAAGTTATCTTCATAGCATACTGTGATAAAATTTAAATTTCTAAAAGCTTGGAGAAAGTTGCACTAATATTATACTAATATTTCAAAGCACTGAATATCCATATTCCAAAAGATAATGAAGCTGCCAAGACCTGTTTTTGTAATTGCTATGATTGCTCTGTCCTAGCTTCAATATTCATTGGTGAAATTCTAATACATCCATTTCCTTTGTCAAGCTCATCTACTGAAACTCTGATTTGTTTACTAATAAACTCAGATTGCCTAATTACCGCACCATCTGAAAAGCTTTGTTTTTCAGATGCACATGCTTTAATGAAATAAATATACATTTGATGCCAAATATATCAGATCTGAATTTCTTGTACCCTTATGTAGCTTCTTACCCCACCATTTATACATTTTAATTTTGATGGCTACTAACAAAACAGATTATAGTTCTGCCATTGTTTGAACTTTGTACTGTAGCCTCACACCATGCTACTCAATGAGTTGCATTTCACTAATACTTTATAAAAAAATATTAAATAAACACTATTTCTTTAGTCTAAAGTATTTACTTCTGTTTCATTTCATCAAATAAAGTATATTTTTTTTAACTTTCTTCCTTTAAACAGAACTGTATTAAAAATAGAAACGCTATGTCTCTAATTATTCATCACCTCATTTTTCAAGTGATTCAGCATCATTATTTAAACTTGTAACAGAACTGCTTTGGATTTTTTCCATCTTTTTTAATACTTCCATATAATGAAAGTGAAAGGGTCATACTGTTATTTTAAATCCATGGAAAGAAAAATTAATTGCTCTTAAATGAAGATCACAGGTTCATAGATTGGCTGAAATTGGAAGGGACCTCTGGAGTTCATCCGGTCCAAACCCCTCTGCTAGAGAAGGGATACCTGCAGCCGGTTTTGGTGACATTGTTTAAGTAAGAATAGACTGCATCTCATTATTCACAGTTAGTTTTCAACGATTTGCATCTCATCTTTATGAATCAAATTCATGACATATGTCTACTAGTAACAGCAGTCACAGTGGGACAATACAGCGCAGGGAATATCACCTACATACCTCTAAAGCCAAGCAAAAAGCCTCAAAAGATAGAAGCAGTAAAATATTTCACTACAATTACCTCCACTGACTGCAAACTACATTAGAATTAAATGTGTGATTTAGTTCCAGATAAAAGAGCTTTGTTTCCATCATGGAGAGACAAAAGACAATCTTAATAGATATTTGATTGCAGGTTATTGATTTCTTACACAAAGAAAAAATGCAGCTTTTTAATATTATAACTAAGCAACAAATTTTTTCAGTTATTTCCTGAAGTCATATTGAAACATAAAAATTCAGGCTGTTTTTCCAAACATTCTGTGAGTATTTGTGTAAGCTTTAAATCCATGTTCATGCTGTGAGCACAGAAAGGCAAATCTCCATTGCTATTAATACAGGTGCAAGCAGCTGAAAAAGAGAACAGTACTACTTCATACATCTTCATAAGAACTAGAGCCTATAATGAAAGCTGACAGAATCTGTTTTTTATTTAACCTGAGTAGTTTCACCTAAACTCAGATATTCTGAGGGTTTTTTTTTAAGTTGTGCATAACAATATTACCATATTTTTGTTGTGTTCCCTTTCTCTGTTTTTTGTTTATTTGCTTGTTTGTTTTTCTTGGAAAAGAAAAATTGAATGCAAAGCAGTATATATGAAATTAATTTTTGGAGGTTGTTGATAATAAACCTGGTAGAAAGAGTGGCTTAGATACTTTCAGCTTCCATACTTAAGATCCAATAGAAAATATTATGTGTGTGTGTGTATGTATATATGTATATATTTTGCACAAAATCAATAGAGAATTAAAAAAAGAAGTTCTAAAAATATTCTGTACAATACCAGCTATCTGTGTCTAAATTGGCATGCAATTAAAGCTAAATGTATTTTATATTCATATATACAAACAAACATATTTACCTTCAGAATCAAATAGTGATTTTCAATTCTAAGTAATTTATACAAGCAGTTTGGCTTCCTGCTGGCAAAACCATATTTTTTTCCTTTCAAAAAAGAAGTATGCCATCATCTTCCCTAGTCACTCAACAGATGTATCAATTTGTTTTCAGGGCAGTGATTACCATAATTGTAATTACTCGCATTTATCACAGAATGGAAATAATTCAGTATTTTAGCAGATATGACATAGAATATATGGGATATCCAGGCCCTCTGGAGTGGTGCTGGGAAGGTTTTTTCCTAAAACTGTACTGAAAAGCCTATTTTAAAAACCCAAATCTATCTGAAAGAACCAAAACCCTAAATCCTTCTGATGTGCTGCTTGATAAAAAATCTCTTACTATGGCTAGGGCACACAACCTTGAAATCAGCCTGCAAATAGCTATGCTGTGGGCACTACTCAGAAGGGTTTCAATATGATATAATTTCTTTTAAAATCAGAAAAAAAATCAGAATGTGACTCCATTTATTACTGGTTTTCTACTTTACCTACAAATTCCAGTTCTGATGCTAAGGTGCATACAGTGCTACCTTTAGTGCTATCTATATGAGTGTTACAATCGATCTGTTATATATATACTCAGCCATTTACTTTAACACTCTTGCATGTTTTATAAACATGCTTAGACAATCACTGTATAATATTATACAGAAATATCATAAAATTATAAAATGCTTTTGGTTGCAAGGGACTTTTAATACTATCTAGTTCCAACTTCCCTGCCATGAATAGGGATGCCACACACTAGATCAGGTTGCTCAAAACCACCCAACCTGGTCTTGAGCACTTCTGAGGATGAGGCATCCAGATCTTCTCTGGGCAGCCTGTTTCTGTGTCTCACAAGACAAGAAAGAATCCTCACAAGAAAGAACTTCTTCCTTAAAACCTCTCTAAATCTATGCTCTTTTAGTTTAAAGCCATTCCCCTTTGCTCCCAGTCAATATAGGCCTTGATAAAAAGTCTCTCTCCACATTTCTTATCACTACTTTTTTATAAATTGAAAGGCTGCAGTAAGGTCTCATAAGAGCCTTCACCAGTCTGAAGGACTTCAACTGTCTCAATCTGTCTTTGCAGGCAAGGTTCTCGAATCCTCTGATCATCTTTGTGGCCATCCTTTGGACTCACTCTAACATGTCTGTCTCTTTTTTGTGTTGAGGACTTCAGAGCTGGATGCAGCATTTCAAGGTGGAGCTTCACTAAGGGTCCCTTTGAGAGGTCGGACCGAGCTATGACACGTCTACACTGATGCAGTGATAAATATCGTACTGACTTTTATTGTTTGTGCATTCATATTTATTATCTTACAACTTTATTGATATTACAAGGCACACAAAGAATGTACACATTTGCCGCCTTAAGGTGGCTACTGTATTAGCACTATACATCTACATGTGAACACCCGTTAGTACCCGAAATACCTTAAGAAAGAGAGGTGAATTTTTGCTGCACCACAAGCTGAATTTCCACTGCGCCACAAAGGCCCACAGGTCCCGCAGACTCAAGGAGCCCACAGGCCCCACAGGGCAAAGGGCCCAGTCTGGAATTGCTCACACCTCATTCCAAATACAAATCATGTCCTCCATCTCTTAGAAACTCCGCTACACTTCACCACAGCAGAATAAAGAGGCAGAATCATCTCCATCAACCTGTTGGCCACTTCTTTTGATACAGCCCAGGAAACAGTTGGCTTTCTGGGCTACAAGCACACATTACTCACTCATTAACAATTTCTTATTCCACCAGAACCTCCAAGTCCTTCTTTGCAAGGCTACTTTTAATCTGTTCACACTCCAGCCCCTAATGGTAATGGATATTGCCATGACACAGGTAGAGGACCCTATAGTGATCTTACTGAACTTCATTACGTTTTTATGGACCACTCCTCCAGCCTTCTGAGGTAGCTCTGGATGGTAGCTTCTTTCCTCAAGGGAATCAGTTGCACCACAGACTTGCTGAGGGTGCATTTAATCTCATTGTCTATGTTACTGATTAAGATATTTAATAGCATCATCTCAGTATGAATCTTTGAGAGACATCGTTCATTGCTGGTTTCCACCAGTAATCAACGTGGCCCTTGGTTTCAAAACCTATATTACAACCTGTATAAAAAGCATTGTGTGATATCATCATCCCCTGCTATAGAAGATGGAGTTTATGATCCCAGAAATCATCATCTGTCAGTTGTTTCTAAAAGAAACTGCAGGGTACAGAGCTAAAATTAAGTCATGGAGATACCAGGAGAACACAAGATTTTGCTGTTAAACAGAGCTCTTCCTTTCATATGAAGACTGAGGGAGATAACTGCTAAACAACAGGTACAGGGATATCTATTAACAGATACACATGGTCTTCCTTTCCCGTCAACTACTGAGTTGTCCAAAACAACCAAACTGGTCTTGTGGTAAAAATGAAGATGCAGTGTGTTTTGAACCTTGACAGGAGGAGGACAACTGCTTGCCTGTAACTCATTTACACTGAAATCTTATTCTCAAAAGCTTTACTGTTCTTAGGAAAACAAACAAACAACACTGAGTTATTATGAACTTCTCTTAAGAGTTAAGAGTTCCCTGTAGAAACAGATATAATAAATATAACTTCATTACCTGTTGTTCAATACAGTAGATTTAAGTTGTATTAGTCACAGTGATACAACACTTTCAAGTTTAAACACTGAGACAGTAAAATTTTCGCTCCAGTTCTTTGAATTGGACATGACTGAACTTCAAATGAGCTGTCTGTGGAAAAGAGTGTGATTATTTTTTATTTCACGTTTACTTATTGCTCATGATGTTATGATTCAGTGAACTCCCATTACCCATGAAGTCTGTAGAATGCTGAAATTACACTACTTTAACCATTCTCGGTTATCGTTGTATAATACTTTGTATAGTGTTATGTTCAAATTAATTTTCTACGAAATCAATTACATTTCTGGAAGCATTACTTGGATAAGAACAGAGTGTATGAGTCTTAAAGATTTAAGACAATCATGACTCATATTTTTATAAAATTGTTTAACTATCTTCCTAAAGCTTTTAATAAAGCCAATGAACTTAAGCAGAAGTTTTAAAATTACCCAATTACATTGTCACCTGAAAAAAAAATTTAATGACATGGAAAATTTTGGTGTTTGCTATTTTATATTTCAGTAATAGTTGAAAAAAGCTTCATATTTCCATTCGTCTCTTGGGTTCTTAAGAAATTCATATATGGGTGGAGATCATTAGAGTTTATCTACTTTTAGATACTTTAGGTCAGTCATACTGAAAAACATAACTAAATATTGGATTAAAAAAATTATGGATACATCATTGCAAATTCAAATGGAAGCAAGGAATTATTTATATTCATTAGAGAATCTGAATATTTTGATTCCACTATTAACAGTATGTGTCTACCCTTAATGGAAAACACACCCTAATATAATGGATTGATATTGATATTGATATTGATATTGATATTGATATTGATATTGATATTGATATTGATATGGAGTGATGTAATGGATTTGTTAAGATTTAGATTTACTAGTAACATCTCACAGCAAAGCAGATGATGCAACTTATTTTTTCTAGATCAACTGAGAAACAGTTAACCACACTGGATTTAGGATTTCAGAGTACTCTCCCTGGAAACAAATTTGTAGATGCATAGAGAGATGTGGAACATCCTACAACAAAATCTAGACAAACTCTCATTAAAGCCTGGTTAAATTTCCAAACAGTAGGTGTTAAATTCAATTTACTACTGGAATTTATTGAAGAAGACATAGTTTCCAATTTGGAAACCTACTAAAATGTTGAGCATCAGCCTCAATTAATTGATGACATGACCAGACCATCAGTCTGGGTTCAACTGGTAACTTCATTAGTCACTCTTGCTTATCATTTATGTTTCAGTATGGAAAACACACCTCCTATCTTTATAAAAGGGAAGAATTTTAAACTGAGTTCTTTCCTTCCTTCCTTCCTTGTGTTTTAAAATTAAGGGAATTGGTAGCAAGAATGTACACTATAATGTCAGCAGAGCCTATGCTTCATACACAGGTCTCAGGAGTCTATATAACTGATGGATTTCTATGCTAAAATTGTGCAGATATTTCACCAAGACCAAAAAAAAAGTGGGGAGCATTTTTCTTCCACCTAAGAGTATAAAATCAGTGAGAGTCTAAAAAGAAAACTGGATTTGAAGATGCTGCTTAACCAGAGGTTGGACTGCTCAGCTAAGAGCACTTTCATGTACAGCCATAAACGCTGACAAGAAGGCAAAGATTCTTATCTGAATCCCAAGAGCTGAAAAGTAAGCTGGGGAGAGCTGACAGCTTTAAGAATGAGAATTGTATTGTGCCCTGATTTTCCTCAGAGAATAAAGAGTTGATCTGTTTCCTAAAACTCCCAAGACTAAAACTGGAACAATTTATTCCTGCCTTCTAATAAAAAGGCTTTATTTTTCCTTCCCATTTGTTACCATAAATGATACAAGACAGAAGGTTTGATCAGAGTCTGAGAACATGATCAAGAATCTGACAGGATGTGGCTACATCAAAGGAACGACACAGCACTTCACAGACTACCACAGGGCTCCATCTGCACATTCAGCTGTCAGGTTGGGCTTCTAGAACAAAATCCCACCATTTAAACTCGCTTACACTTCTGATGCAAGATCAAAATCTGAGGACAAAGCATGGGCCATTTGTTTGCTTCAGTTTTAAATACTATATTGTACATTGCCAGGAAGCACATATCACATACTCTAAACATACATTGATGTTTATTGTTCTTCAGAAAGATCATGGGTTTATCATGTTGAAGAATTGTATCTGGAATTGTGAACGAGAAAGGTAGTAAGTAAGCAGTTAAAGTGTTCAAGAAGTAGGGATTTCTTCCTGTATTTCTCCTAAATATAAAAGTACAGTATAGCCAAAGTCATACAATCTACATTCAAGTCTAAGCGACCATCCCTAGTTATCTTTCTGAATTTTTTTGTTCTTCTGTTCATCCAAATGGATCCTTATTGTCTGCTGAAAATACAACTTCAAGGTTAGTTTGGTTTGGATTATGGATTATCCTGAAGGCCTTCAGATCCATTTCTATTTGTCTCCTGAACAAGTTCTCAATACAAATCTTTTCTAGACAAAATAAGAAATTAAAAAATATTTCTGTATCTCAATTGTGTCTTTTGGAGTACCTCAGTTGAACACAAATATTTGTGGCTACTTCAGAAAATTAGCAAGCACAGAAGCAAAAGTAAATTTTATGCTGATTTATAACTTCATTTTCTCATCTCTCTTTCTTTTATTTTTTTTTTTATTAATGGATAGTCCAATTATCACCTCACATGAACAAGGATATTTTCAAAAGGCACAGCTGGCTTCTGATGTTCACTAACTTGCAGTGTGAGTTAAAAGCCAGACATCAATAGGCTCCATCTCACTTCTCTGTTTTAATGTTGATTGCTTCCCTTTCTTCTCCTCTCTGACTTTCCTGCTGTGCGTCATGAAGAACAAAAAAAAATGCTGAGAAAACAGAGAAAACTGAAATCCCTCCATCTCTCAGTTTCCCCTTCAAAAATCCTCTCCCCATCTTCTGGGGTCTATCTCAGCATACTGTGACTGATCTAGAGATGAGCAGTTTCCTTCTTGGAACATTGGCTGTGGCTTATTCTAGTGCCAGACACAGTTAATGTACCACAGATTTTTAGTTCCAAAAAAATTAAGTTATTACTTCAGCTTTATATGAGCCTTGTTGTCTTTATAGCAGTTGCTTGCCTCATTCCTGAAAAAAATGTCATGAATTCTCTGAAGCAGGATAAGTAATTGAATTCTATGTATAGCACTCATGCATATTGTACTATTCACTATATAACTCCTAAGAGTTCAGCTATTATCACAACCAGTGTGGATGTTAAACTACTAAACAGGCCACTGCTCATAAAGTATTTCTTATTCAATTACATGTTAATTGTTACAAATTGGAATAAACATGGTTCAGTGATGCAAAAATCATAGGAATTTTCAAAGCTGTTATTTTCTTTGTCTGAATTTTATGCTTCACATAATGGCACCCTCGACTCTCATAACTAACTTGTCACAATTTTGAATTATTTCTTATTCACAGCTTTATTATCACATCAGATACATTATTATTCCTTCTCTTTGAATTTAGGTCCCAGTGTCAAGGCAAAATGGAAACATCATTGTACTACAGCTAGTGCAATGATTACAGAAAAAGTTACATCTGCTTCGAAGTTCATGGATAATATAAAGTGAAAAGGAAGAATACGCACCAGAGAAACTTTTCTGGTCACTTTTACATTTCATTCCCTTCTCATTAATCAATGTGTCAGGCACAGTATGAAAGAACAGCAATTAGATTAAGGTGTTTTATAAATAGAATACATTCTATGCATAGATTTCTATATTAAACACTTGTCACATATTTCATATTGATATAATAAGAATATTTATAGATCTGTGTGCATATATATACACATACTTACACCTGTGTTATCTGTGTATATGCTTTACATCAAAATATGTTCTCTCATATTTTGCTAACAATTGAGAAAAAAAGTAGATCTTTATAGTAAAAATATGAAACAGCAACCAAGCCTCTTTTTTAGTACAACCCTATAAGAACTCTGTAATACAACCTTGTCTTGCAAACCAAAGACAGTCAGCTCTATCTGGTACAGCATGGCCTGGAACCCCCAAACTTTACTGAGCAGCAGTGTCACAATAGACAGGTTTAATCTCATATCTTTTAACTGATTGGCATCATTCAATACTTGTAGAGCTGAAAAATAATAACAATTCATGCTTATCATGAGTAAGCACATAAACAATGTTAACGCTTAGAATGCACTGTACACCATGTCTCATTGGATGAACACATGGTAAACATTTTAACTGGAAGTATATATTGCAAAGATATTTCAGACAAATTTAAGAACACTAGCAACAGAGACTTGCTTTCTTTCGTTTACATCTTTTTTCTGAAAAAAGGAATTGTCATGCACATACTTTCAGTACTTACCACTGTGTTGTATTTTTGAAAAGGCTTCAACATTCCCCCATAGGAGGCAGCATGATGTCATTTTAGTTACAGAAGAAATTATTTCTGTTAGGAAAAAATACAGAGTGCTCTTCAGTAAATGAAGAAAAGAAATGCATGCTTATGAGTCACAAATGATAAAAGGTTACTTAGTAAATTTTCTGTAGTACTCTTTTTCAAGATTACAAAAAGAGAAATCACAATTATAAATACAGGCAATAAATACATTAAGCATAGTGAACGGATTTCTGTCATGAAAATTACTAGCAATATTTTTTTTCTTTGCAGATTGAACACTGCTACAAAGACAAAATTGTCTTAAAACCTGTATATCACAAAAGTATAGATTTTTGAGAACCTGCTAAGGCAAGTGAACATTTGAAATCCAAGAAACAGAAGTCATGACAAAACACTTTGGTCTAAAATATTTCTGTAAATATATATTAAGCATACCAAATATAAAATTTTAATACTCAAATATATTAAAATATATTCAATTTACTGAAATATAAATAACAAAAATTCTTTAAAGACATTTGACTACTGTTTACTCTTTCCTATGTGCAATTCAAAACTATAGTTTATATTTCAAATGAGATTTTCAGTGAACAGACAATTTCTGAACAATCTATCCACTATATATAGACTACTATACAAATTAAAACCCAGTATTTACTAATAGTCTGTTCAGTCAAGAGTATCTTGAGACACTGGGATTTAAAACTCACACCCTAATAATGTTAAGAAAGTTATTTCGGCAAATTTTAATACTTTTCAAGGCGTAATGCCTTAAATACTTCTGTTCCCCTGAAAGCCAGAAGATTTTAATGAGATTTATTTATTCCCTGCACACATTTTGCAGGGAAAACATGCACTCTGTTTTTCTCTGTATGGCTCTTAAAGACACTTCTTATCATTTATTCTTATTTTCATTAAGTTGATCAGCACAGATTGTAGATTCTGCAATTTGAATCACAGGGAATACTTCCTCATGAATGGTTTGACTCTACAGCCAAACCACTCCCTGTAAGTGCAATTCCTTGAAACAGCTGCAAACAGGGGCTTCAATTCTGTATAAACACAGTGATTATAAATTGGAAATAAGTACCAGTGTGAATACACATCTGAAATGGAGAAATCATGAAATATGAAGAAAAGCAGAACTCCTTATGAATAAGGAATGTGTGAAACACCCTAGATAAACCGTCAAAGTGTCCATCTGGACATTTGCTGCAGGGGAAGACTGGCAACATTGTGGGTTTTCATACACTCCCATTGAGGAATCAGATGTTGAAGTTTATGACAATCTTAATTCCAAGCTATAGTAATGTCTTAAATCTATCCATATGACAGTGGCACTTTTACTGGAGATTGCACTGTTCACGTAGACTGACAGCCATTTAAATTCTCCAGCAGTGGCATGTGATTAAACCTAGGATATTAGAAATAAGGAAGAACTTAAGGAATGGCTGTAATTGGCAGTGAAAATCCACTAATGCTAACACAGCTTCCCTTCTCAGTTATTTTAAACCTCCATTGTTTTAATTCAGTGTTCCTTTATAATTACTGCTCCAGGAAGACAAGAGAAAAGCAAAGAGAGAACTCAGCTTTACTGGTAAACACAGGAATTGAGTTTACTGTCTCTCCATGGTACCAAAATAGTCCCCAGCTTTAAAGCATAAAAAGAAATTAAGAAAGTACTATTTATGAACTAGTTTCTACAAGTTTAGCTCTGTACCTATGTGTCTATTCTTTCCACCTTCATATTATCTTACACTGTCTTCTAGTTGTCCTTGGCAGACTGAATTTGATTGTAGATGACTAAATTATAATTTAAACTTTATATATTTTAGTAAACCACAATGTCTATTCACAGATTATGTTCAGAATTCATCTCTGCAATAGTCAATTGCTTTTAAAAAAGCAACAGCTAATATTTCCTTTCTATCAGGAAGCATAGGAAAACATTAAAATACTAGAACTTCAATTCTAAGACAAAATATAGGTATTGTCTACATACTTCTTTTCGTTCTTAAAAAGTTATTTTGTCTTCATATAATTTCCAACTAATTTCCTCATAATTACAAAATTTTAATAAAACTATTATGGCAACCTGGAAGTGCCTCTAAGAATATTTTTGTGAAATCTATAACACGTTTGCATATTGTTCCACAGATGCATTTGTAACTTAAATCTGATGGTGCTATAATGGCCCTGGTTTTAATGTTCCCCAGTTTAAGCTTACTTACTTGAATATTTTCTCAGAATTACCACAACTGTCTGTGATTTTATAGGTGATACAACAGGAACCCAGTAATACTGACATTCTGTCATTTTGTACAGTTATCTTAGTCTACTTGAGAAATAAGATCTCTGCCTAATCAAAAAATATGCTTTGTTTTGAACATAATGATCTCACTCTCTGCAGCTACTCTCAAAAACCCTGACAGCTCCTGGCAATACCTAAAACTAAGCTACAAACATTTATTTATTCTTTGAGGTTCAAATTTATTCAACACAATTGCTGGACTACTTTAATTAACTTCTGTTTGAGCAGATAAGTTTATGATGTCTCATAAATTGTACCCTTTTGAATTCAATCTTAGCATCTCTAAATACATCTTTAAACATGTAACTTTTACAGTGTTTATACCTATTTCCCTTTCAACTCAGTTTCATACCAAGTTCCTTCTTTTGAAAATGTTTACAATAACCTCTCCCCACTGTTAAACTAAAAAATTTCATCTGTAGTGACATATTTCACAACAATTAAAGTTTTCAATCTTTTTAACTATAAAAAGAAAATCAGTGATTAAACAATGGGTGACAGAATATGCTGAGTTGAAAGGGATCCATCAGGATCATCAAGTCCAACTCCTGGTCCTGTGCAGAACACACCATGTGCCTGAGAGCTTGGGTAAACACATGCAGGAAGTTTGGTGATATTCTCTCAGTATCACTAGTCCAGAAGTCAGAACATCAAGTAAGCAGATGTTGCTATTTCAACTCTTTATTGCCTGGACAGTCTGGGAGAAAGGCACTGTTCAGAAGAGGAAAGCTAGCTAGAGGTAGATCTCACAACAGGAAACAGACACAGACCAGCTAGAGAAGTATCAGACATAGGCAAATGAATTATTTTTTTATCTTAATTAAAGTACATGAAAGCAAAATAACTAAATCTGACCATTGGCTTCTTTTGTACTTTAGTGGGGGGAAAAAGACACCATGAATTGTAGAAGACTTACTAATCCTCATGAGTCAAAGAGTGTGGGCTTCAAGTTAGAAAACGAACAACCTACCCTTCACATATACAAGCTGAGATAATATTGACTTTGAGGTATCTAAGAAATGAGTCGTGGTATCTTAATTTCTTTACTTGAACCAAATATAATTAAGTACCAAAAAACCGCAAAGGCAGTGAAATGTATCTTTTCCTTTGCTGAACAGGCAGTAACTCTCTGCCTAAAGAGAGGAAACTTATCTAGGAAAAAAACTCCCATTTTGCATACCCATTTTGCAACTCTGCTTAAAAGCAGCACACCAGAAGACAGGAAGCCTCTCATCCATACACTCCCTCTCAATGTGCATATTCTGAGTTACAGTCCTTGTCTTCAAGCAGATCACAAAGAGAAGTGAAACCTGTGTTTCTTCTTTCTCCCTCTGACATACATTGCTCATGATTCTCTGCTATCTATTTCTGTTTAATAATTGAATCTCTGAATATTTCTGTACATCAAGACTCAGTTTCTGTTTGTCTCATAAGAATACCCTTTTGGTAGCAATAGCCAGAGAAAGCAGGGAAAAAAGATTGACACTCCTCTGAAGCCAGAGGTGAGGAACTGTATCCTCAGCCACAAATAACTAAAATATGCCACAAAACAGGTGATTGGCTTCAGAGAGAAACTACAAGAAAAAGAAAGATTAGGATTGTATAAATCTTGGCAAGGTCTAAGGGCAGGAAAAAGTCTAGCAGAGACCAAAGATGAACAGAGGAAGTAGGCAGAACAGCCTAACACAAACAATAAACAGAGATTGCTCTTCAGAGAAAATGGGCTGCTACCAAAGATGCAATGGCAGCAGCAAAGGAGCAGTAAGACAGAAATGGAAAGGCTGAGGCCATCTCCACAGGATGCAGATGGAGAGGAGAAATGAAGCTGTGTCTAAGGCATAATGGCAGCTAGGAACAACTATTGAATTTGCAGTGAGGCTTATTTTTTCCATAAAGTACTAACATTTTTTGAGAAATCATTTTGCCTTGAAAATTATTTTGATATGAATTTTTGTTAATACAATAGGCAAAGCACTAATTAATTTCTTATTAATAGAATATAATACATATTTCATTACAAAATAAAAGGATGAAAGGATGACAATATTGGTGCAATAGGATTCCCAAACAAACCTAATAACTAATACTAAAGGTCAAAACTTGAAAATTTGCAAGAAAAATTAAGCCATACTGAAGAGGAGAAAAAAAAAGAAAGAAAAAACAAACACCACACACCAAGCCAACTCCGAAAACAACAACCCTCCCCCCCCCAAAACAAAACAAACCTAAAATTAAACAAACAGGCTGGAAACAAAGATGTTAGACTCAAAAGAAAACAAATCCCCTGAAGAATTTTCAAATTGCTATGAGAAGTCAAGAAGAATTAGACTCATGAAGTCTAGGCCCAAAACAGCAACACTGACCAGAGAAATGCTGAAGATGCAGAAGAGAGTAATTTGCCATGTTAATATACTCTGAATGGCAAATAGAACTATAAATCTCCTTAGGGAAACTCCAGGCGAGAAAGTAACAATGCCAAAAAAAGCATGTAGAACAAGACACAGAAAAACCAGAGGACATGAGAAATGTTAAGTCTAAGGTCAAAGAGAAGTGGAGAGTGACAGACCCGTGTCAAAAGAAAAGGTTGAATCTCAAGTCATGGATAAGAGAAAGGCCAAGCCTGAGATTAAGGAGGAGGAAAAGGAGGACAAGATACAGCTAAAGAAGACAGACAGCAAAAAGTAGAGAGAAAAAGATCAATCTGAATAAAAAAAAAAAAAAAAAAAAAAAAAAAAAAGACTAAGGACAAAACTGGAGTCAAAGAAACAAAATCCAAAGAGAGCTTCAAGACCATGCTGAGACATACTGAAATTAAAGATCAGATGGAACAGCAAGAGTTCCACATAATAGCCCTCAAACTTGTCAAGGTACAGCACTCAGAGATTGCAGACACGGAATAAGATGGAGACAAAATATACCGCCCAGTGGAATGGAGTTCAGATCATCTTTTGGTCCTCACTTCAAGTATCTAGTTAAGTCTCCTTGGGGCTTTTAATATTTTTCCTGTTTCTGAAACTGACAGCAAGAAATGTACGAAAAGGCACTTAAACAGGTATTACAACAAGGCTCTTGCTATGCTCGAGGTAATGTTAATTATCTTTGCCAGTTCAAAGTTATTACGAGTAAAGCAATTACCTTTGATGAAATTATATATGCCTCTCTATGTATGAGCAAACTCTGATAAATACACCTTTCTACCTCATGATTCTTTTTTTAAGACCCTAGTGATTCAGGAAAAAAATTCTCATAAAGTTCTCACAGCCAGAAAGACTGGAATAACTAAAATACATTCAATAGAACTCATGCATGAAAACTCTCTCAGAAGTGAAAAAGTTTTTAGCTTTCCATAGATGATGTGTCAGATACTATCATTGCTGGTTAAGCCACTGAGCTGGTTTTCACGCATCCCATAAAAATGCAGTGTAAGGTAACAGAAATTGCAATCCCAGGTATCAAGGTGAAATCAGTGCATCAAACTCTGCCTTCACTTAAGTAATTGCCTATCTAGCTGCATAAATTTCCATTCCTATACTATTGAAACACCTTTCTGATGGACAAAATATGCACAGGGAGGCTATTACAAGTCAGTGTTGATGTAACTGGAAGTTGCCAAGGATACAAAGCACAAGAGCCCGACTGACAGCAAAGAGGTTCTGAGACTTTCTTCTCTAGAAAACGGAGCTCTTACTCATTTTCACCTCCATGGTGTTCTCCTGAGCGAACTTGAAATGTCAGTAAGTCATTTCACAGAATGTGACCTGTCTCTACTGCCTCTCCAGGATAAACATTTTCAGAAAGCCTTTCAACGTTACACATTCCTGAAGACACCTCCAGTCCTGATCTACCCGCGTCCCAGGACCCCGCCAGCCCCAGCCCAGCCATGCTGCAGCAGGGCGGGTCCCCAGCTCCCCACAGCCCTGCCATGGCCCCTCTGAGCCGGGCGGATAGTCAGCTGATGGCCCTGCCTGGCCTCGACCCGCCAGAGAGATTCCCGACGCCCGGGGCTGAAGCTGCCCCGGTGCCCTTGGCTGTCCTGCTACTGACTGGGGGAACAGATCCTGGCTGACAGGCTCTCTGTCCTGCTGCCCTCCCTGCGGAGCCTCTGACATTTCTGCACCCTATGAACCATGACACATGCAAACATTACCAAGGGGAATAAAGTATTCACATGGTGGAAAAACTCAACATGACCGGGCCCACGATGACAGACAAATGAGGAGCATATCCTTGTTTCAGCAGTCATCATTCCATCCATATAATATAATCAGCAAAATCTGCATCTGCTAAGCCCGTAGTATATCTTTCCCCATATCATGACAACTATGTGGATTGAATCAAACATATGAAGATAAACCCACATCAAACACTGCAGCAGAATAAACTCACACCATCTCTTAAGAAAGGAAACTTACTGACCACTGATTTTTCATAATATTCCTATATTTCCTGTTTCTCCACCCAGACTACCACCTTTGAAATACATCTAAGTACTAAATTCCTTAACTCTGAGCATTCAAAATTACAGAGTTCACAGAGACTTGGGTCTTACTCTTGTCTCTCTTCCTCTTCTCTTGAGAAGCTGTCATTTTTTATTATAACCTATCTTCACTCTTTTTTTACATGATTGAGCCACCTTCTCAGCACTTATGCCTGCCACAGAAGTACTGCCTCTCAAATTGTCTAATTGGTAGATAAATCTGTTAGAGATAAAAAGGGGATCTATCTATATTTCCTGAGAAAGTAATGCTTAGAACATTTGTTGCTAGCAATCTATCAGTGTAAACTTCACGAATCCAGTTTCAGCCCCTTAGGAAATTGTCTTCTGCATCCAGAAGTTCAACATTTTATCTAAGTATATATATTTTTTATTAAAATGAGTGATGGTAACTCTCTTTACAAACCTTGCTAAACTTTGAGATTATCTAACTGAAATTTTAACACAAGAACATGTCTTAAAATTTAGTAATCACAGATGAAATAAAATAAGAATGGTTATCTTCCTAGTAGAAAGCATTTTGTAAAGAAAGGACAAAGAAGTTTTAGTTTAATCATTCTGCATTTTGCATTAAATCATCAGGTAAAAAAAAAATGTCCAAACCATAATGATTATATAGAAGTGTCATCACTGGACTACAGTCTCAGATTATTTAGACATTTACCCTTTTGTTTACCTTAATATTACATCTCCTTCCCTGTCACTGTCCCTTCCCCTTCGAGAAGGTACTAAATTATTTATTTATTCTAAGCAGTAATTAACTTTGTAGAGATTATTGTCAGAAGCTAGGGGCAGACACAAGCACATTCTACCCTGATTTATGGGCTAAAACCCACATGATTTCAGCTGCAAGAAATATGTTTTTCCAACCTCCTTACTACTCTCAAAATAATTGGGAAAAAATGAACAGTATTTTCAAAAGACGCACTTTGTGATGAAGCTGGGGAGTAGAGACAAACAAACCCAAAATACAACACTAGTCTGATAAGATTATTTTCAAAAACAGTGTGATTAGAAGCATTCAAATATCGATTAAATAGATTTCTCTATATATGTCATCTTTTCTCAGTTCAAAATTTCAGGTGTTGAATGGTGCTCAGTAACAGGAACAGAAGCAATGGACACAAACACACACAGGACTTTTCTTCTGAATATCAGGAAACGCTTTTCAGTTGTGAAGGTGATCAAACACTAGCACAAATTACTTTGAGAGGTTGTAGGATTCCCCTCCTTGGAGATTGTCAAACATTGTCTGGGCACAGTCCTGGACAATCACCTGTAGGTGTGTCTGCTTGAGTATAGGACTTGAGAAAATGATCTCCACAGGTCCCTTCAAACCTCGTCAGTTATTCTGTTCTTCTGTAAATACATGTACATTTTTCAAGAAAGATGGAATATGCCATCAGCATGACTGACTCAAGCTAGACTCCAGTTGCAAAGGTTATAGCAGATGTTCAGTCTTCGGTTATGTCTAATTCATGCCAGTGAATCACTTCATCAATTACTCAGATCATGATTGCTCCTTACAGAGCAGCATCGTTTAATATTAGCAACTAAAGAACAGCTTGAACTATAATCTCTGACATTTCAAGTAAATATCTTTGTGAAAACTGAGCAAAGGCCTGATTCAAGTCAAGTGCAACAAGGATTGCTATTGTCCTATATACCCAGGTGTTGTTCTAGCCTCAAGAGACGAGGTAAGAAATTTTAGGGTTTTTGTCATGGGGTGTTTTTCTTTATGCATATTTTGTAAACCTTTTTGAATGGTTTGTTCCTGTTTTCCCTCTGATATGTTTGGTTTTACCCCAAGTTTTCTCCTCCCCTTGCCCAGCTGTCATTAAATCCCTAGACCCACATTCACATAATGTCAATCTTCCCTAAATCCCTGCCCTTAGTTCCAGAGAGTTTCCTGTCAATCCTTGCTGTCCCTACCCGCTTCCTAAACTCCACCCTGTTATTCCCCAATTCTTCAACACCCTCTTGCCCATGTAACACTTTCCACTTCCCTTGCCTTCCCTACAGGTTGTCAGACTGTGAGTCCCTCCTCAATCCCCTCCCTATTATATGCCTGACTGGTTGAAGAATTGTACTTTCCCCCTGGTTCCTCTCCCTTTTAAAAGACTGTGCAAAACACAAACTTTTGGGTTTTTGTCACTGAGCCCCTTGGGGAATAAATCCTTTGAGGGAATAAATCCTTTGAGAAGAAGACGAGAGACCCTGTCCCTGTTCTTTGCCCTGATCCATGGCACATCACAACCGCCTGCCATTCGAGAGCAGCCACGCCACTGCCAGATTTTGCAGCTCTGCTCTGCCTCTACCACAGCCCCACTTGGCATGGGAGCGGCCACTCTCAGTGTGTGCCAGTGGGCATGAGCTAGCTGGGGTATCTCTGGCATTACGTCAGTCTTATCTAATTGGTTTAAATCATCATACAGAACCACCTGCCTACCAATGGAAAGTCAGAGAGTCAGAACAACAGAAAAGAAACAACTCCAATTTCTTCCAGTGCCACAAGAAACTTAAGAATATGAAATGGGATGTAGGAACCTTACACCTTTTTTAGCCTCTCTGATGAGTAGAGAAATAATACTTCAGTCTGTATTTGGCAACCACAACCTTGTGAGCAAACAAACACATCTGAGACCCACAAGAATTTCACTTGATGTTTATGAGAGGCCCTCAGAGCTTGCAGCATAGTTGCTCTGTTGCCTTCATTCCCACAGTTGTCTACATCACAAAGCCTCATAATAAAAACACAATTCTCTTCCTTTTTGTGTATGTGGAGTTCCCTTTTAATACATAAAATAACTCTTAAGTAGGAGTAAACAGAAAGCCATGAAAATAACTACCAAGCTGTTCCACATCATGGCTCAGCCTGGGTCTTTAGCCAAGTCTGCCCCAACTGTTTCAAATCCTGTCCCCGGTTCACAGTCTAAATGCAGCCAGAATTCACCTCGGTAACAAAGAGCAACAAGAGAAAATTGTGGAGAACTAAGGTTCCAATTCCTCTTCCCTCAAACTCAATGAGGAAAAAAGTCTTTCACTAAAAACCTTTATTTGTCTAATTAAATTCCATTCTGGCTTGTCCAGGCTCCACTTAAAACTATCAGTTTTCCCTTCTCAGAGAAGTTTTGGCAGTTTACCAAAATCAAAGTATATAAAAGAGGCAAATATTTTAAAATATGTTTCCTTTTTTCGGGAAAACCATGGCAGCCACTACCAGCCTTACTATTATGTTGGGAGTGCATGAGAAGACTACAAGAGAAGGGATCCTGTCTTGAGAAGAACCTCATGATCAACTCAATTCCTGACCTCTAGAAGCAAAAGAGATAGTGACATGGGTTAAAATGGATTTTTCTGGACAGAAAACTAAATTAGGTTCCCTCTACAACAGAAAACTAAAGTCAAAGCACATATAAAAAATGAGAATGTGGCCCTAAATCCTTTTGGTTAAGTTTAAGGCATTCAAAAGGCATTTGTGAAACAAATGCAGTTTTCTTAATGCTTTTACTAAGAATTGAGTCAAATGCAAGAACTTAAATCCATTAATTACAACTTAATCATTCATTATAGTTTTATTGTGCTGAATGAACCATGTACCAAATGTTAGATAAAGGTTAAGAGTTATGAGAGGTCACTGGAATACCCACAAAAGAAGCATTAAAGCACGACAATGGATTATCTCAATCCTCAACTAATCAACCACTCCACGTACTAACTGAATCTATTGTATTTAGAATCGTCTAAAATTAGCAGTGGACAGTGTCAAATAATTACTTGAATAAGCCAATAACAAACACAGTAATAATAATAATAACCCTCACATTTCCCTAATGCAGGAAATCAATATGTTGGTAAATGCATGTAAATTCCATTACATGAAATGAGTAAGTTGCCTGAAATGTTTCCAGTGTCTTGGAATATTTGCTGAAGACTCTAAAGCTTCCCAAAAGTCAAATAAATCCTCTCTTGTCTCCCATCAGAAGGAGAAATGAAAAGATTTGTCTCACTGTAGGGCTATATATAGAGTCATTGTTCTGTGTTTAGAACATTCTGTTTTCAGCTAGATCTAACTTGCTGTAGGCTGTCAGTCATCTTTAGATCTCCTGCCTGCAACAGCAATAGGTTATATCATATGCTGTTGATTACAGGTCATAACAATCCCAAATTTATGATTGTCATGAGTACAATATCTCTACTCTTTCCATTTATCTGGTTGAGAAGTCAATTGCTTTTCTCTACCCTGCTGTTACTTGGAAGAATAAAGATATTCATGAGTGAATGAGCTATGAATATGTTGGCCTTTTACTATTTCAGTGTTAAAAATTGAGGAAAGGCTGCAGTTGCTTTGAGCACAAACTAAGAGATTGATCCAGAGCCCTTCAAAGTCAATAAAAGTTCTCATGAGATTAGCAAACTGTAGAAGTCAGTCCACGTATCCAAGTCTCATACTTGCTGTCTCATACTTGACTGCAGTCTATTGGACACAATTTTTGGAGCAAATTCTGACAGTAGCTGGTAGCTGCTACTGGAAAATCATAAATCACATATAAGAGCATGGTTGTGACATCAATAACTATCACAAAGTCTCAAGCAGAACATTAAAGAGAAACATACTTTAGAAGTCTCTGCCACAAATGCAAAATTGCTGTCACTTTGCAAACCACGAGACAAATTTTACCTCAAAAAGCTCTATGAAGTGATGATGTGGCAGAGTGAAACAAAACTAACTCAGACCAAACTGGTATGTCACATACTGCATTGTAGTGCTATGCAAAGACCATGGATCAGAGGTCCCAGAGGACTTTCTGCCAGAGCAAAGCACCAGCCTCTGGAGGGCTGAAGATCACTGTCATGACACTCTGGGGATGTGTACTGATCCAGTAACTTGGAGTTGTTGCACAGTGCTTTAAAATACTTGTAGAAATACTCCTCTGAGTACACAGAGACTCTGGAAACACATGTGTGCAGAAGTTGGAAGGATATAATGACAAAGTGTAAGCTTACGCCAGGCACCTAAGTGGCATGATCTTCAAGAGTTTGAAGAACTAATAGCTCAAAAGACCCCTATGGTGATTAACCTCTGCAGCAATAAAATCCTTGTTTTTCTTGGATATTGCAAGCTCTAAATGTTGTGTATGTAGTTTTTAACAAGTAATTCTCTACTATATAAAAAAAATTCCAACCACAGGCAATGCTAACAAAGGCATTGTTCACGCAAGTAATAATTTGAAGTTTCTACAAATAAACTAAATCTCAGTAATATATAACTTGCATTACAAACACTTAAAAGCATTCCAGCTTGCAGTTCTTTCTTATTCATTTTTTTCCTATTCACATGTCTAAGATGAAATTGATACTCACAGATGGCTAAGTGATAAATAATTTTGTTGAAGTCATAATCTAGTTTTAGTTAATAATTCAATTATTAGATTTCCTCAGTAAACAACAGGTTATCAGAGCAAATATGTTGTTTTTAAATACAGCTCTTAACTCTTCTGCAAGTTTTTAAGTAGAGCTTTTAACTTTGCATTTTTTTTAAAATAATATTCTCAGGAGTTGAAAATTAACTTAAGATATCAAGAAAACATATCTTTATAGAAAACACAGCTCACAAGCTTTTGAAATTAGATTCTTGCCATGCAAACACTTCCAACTGTGAACAGAAATTATCACTGTCTGATTACTGGTGCACGGCAAAATGCCAGTGTTTCACTCAAGAATCCACCTGCAATGTATGCCCTCATAAAAACAAACGTCCCCTAGATGGTATTTAAGTGGGAGTTGTTCACAGTAAAAGAATTTTTACAAATAATCTTTTTTTTTCCTTTTTTAAAAAGAATTTGAGTTTGCATTTTTGTTTTTAAAAAAAAATATCTCATTAAATAAAAGGTCTACATTAAGGCCCTCAAGATTATCAAGTGGACACATGCAATCTTTTGTTAGACAATAAAAAACACCAAACATTAAAATGAGGTGAAGAATACATATACATGTATGTACATATAATGTATGTACATATTATGTACATGTATGTACATAATAATATACATGCAAATTCTATTTTTATTTAAACCTGATTTTTTAATTAGAAAAATATTTTTTAACATGAGTTTCAATTTTAAAAAATGCCAAGAAAACCATATATGTCTAATTCTTTAGCTCTTTTCATGTGAGAAATATTGACAGTTGCTGCTGAATGGAGAAACCTGCGCTGCAACAACCACTATGTTGTTGATATTAACTGTTCACTGGCACCCTTCAGTAAAATATTGAAACAGAATTATTTGTCATTAGAGTTATATCAGGTGCTCAGCTATTATTATATGCAATGAAGCTAGTCTTCTGCTTCCAAATTTTCATACTTCAAATCATAATTCCAAAAAGAGCAGAGGGTTTTAAATATTCAGTATTAGCTAGAAATGAAAGCTGCTGGAACTTAGTCCTTTAAATGTAAGTATTCTACACTGCATTTCACCACCCCCAAAAAATTCAGCCACATCTCCACTGTTTTCAGCTTAGCAAAACATTGAAAAGAATAATAGATTATAGTCTGAGTCCTTAAACTCAGCCACAGTAGAACATATCTATTATACTTATTTCAAATAGATGCTATACCCCTTGCATTTTTTTTCATTCCTTTTATATTCAGAATAATTGAAAATCCTGTTAAACTCCTCCACATATTTCTTCAAAAGGATGTCTCACACAGAATGTACTTGGAGGTAATCAGCATATAAAATACTGTATTTCTTTCATACATAACAATTTGCATACATCAAAACTGAGTTGTTGATATTTTTTATGTACAACTAAAACCCCTGAATGACAATGTTGGATAGAAGAGTGAAATTTCTTGACACCAATAATCCACAAAAACCTGACAAATGTGCTAGTATGCAGAAGTTCAGAAAGGAATACAGACTAATGATTCAGGACTCTGATAGGTACAATAATAACCTAAAATTAAAGCTAGATCCTAGACTATCAATGGCATTCAAGCATATCAGACATTTAACAATCCCACAGCTTGATAAGGAAGATATGTTTGAGAATGAGGCACGTATTCAAATATCAAGAACTGTAAGCCATGAAAAGAGGAGTCCTTTATCTTAAAAAAAGACCTTTAACTTTATATAAACAGAAATAATAATAAAGCAATAAATTGTAAGACACCTTTGCTTCACCAATAATACGGGTGTCTCAGACAGGCCTTAGAACAGGGAAGCCAACAGCTTATAGTCTCTGGAACAATGTAAACTGACCAAGACACAGTTAAACGTGGTCAAATTAATTTATTCATTAATCACCAGTCTAATTCTGAAGAAAACCTTAAAAAAGGTCAATTGTGTCCCAAAATTCTTAATTATTCCTGGAAATTGCATTGAGAACCTAGAATAACTAATTTGCACATAACTGTCTTCAGATTAAAGCAAATTTCTGGTATGCAAGCCAGGGGACTACTCTAGCAGGGACTTCCCTTAAAAACTTCACAAAATTCTTACCAATCATCTGCATGTACTTTTGATAACCCTACTAGACAGTTAATCTGGTCAGCATCTGAAAGTATCTAGATCAAAGGATGAGTAACAGCTTATTAGCTATATTTTTTCACAGTAAAACCAAAACCCACAGCATTTCCAAGAGATCCAGAACTATGATTTCAGTGGCATCTGAGCTAAACTAATAGTATATACTAGAAGGAAGTTAAGAACACTGGCATATAAATAGAGTCCTCACTGATCTGATAGAGACATCTTTCTTTCAAAGATGCTCATCTACCAGTGGGAAAATCACTGAAATCCAGAGGCTGTTGGTGGCTCACTAAAATTGTCTTCATTGAACCAGCTGTAGAAAAAAAACCCACAAAATTTTTGTCATAAAGCTCAGCACATGTGAGTATGAATTGATTATCTAGAATATGTGGACTAAAACTAAAATGCATTCCTGTCTAGTTCTCCTAGTGCAATATATTCAGCAGACATAAGACAAAAAAATTTAAACATGGCCTTACTGAACAGATACAGTTCATAGTGGGAAACAGAATAGCAACTCTGTAAGGATCCTTCATCAACCACTAATTAGTTAGACATATGGTAAAAGAAGAGGTTTTGTTGGTTCTTTCTTTGGGGTTGGTGGGAGAGGAGGGAGGTGGTGGTAGTGGATTTCTCCCTATTTCTTATAGCAGAACAATCCGGAATTAACAGTCACAATTTCTCAGCTTCTTCAGTTTGTATCAGCCAAACCCTAAGAATAAGAAGTCTGACATCCAGCCACTGAACAACTGATCTCATTGTCCAAAATAGTTATCTAGACTATTGAGGAATTCCTGTATGTTTTCAATGCTTTCTCAGGAAAGAAAACTGAAGCTAAGCTTAAAAATGTGATAAAAAAAAAAATCCAGTGTTGAGAATAGTTTGAAAGACTGAATGGGTTTGTAACCAGATCAAGAAATTCTGTGGGTATTGCTGTTTGCTACCACAAAAGCCAAAGTCATCAAGGATAACATTGTACTCCCTGTTGTGGTACCTCAGCTTCTAATGAATTTAGCCATCTGATTATGCAGCATCATTCCTCAAAGTACAACCTTCTGAATGTGGCATTTCTGGGAACAGCACCAAGATATGACAGCAATCACTGTATGTGTTGTTAATGCCTGTGGCTAGATTTTGTATTTTGGAATACCTTGAGGCATTGGGTAATGTGGATATCAGGCAATGCTTGTGATGATTTACAAAGTCATAGTACATCTAAATGTACCATGGCAATTACTGTTTGATAAATGATGTAGTCTTAGGAAGAGAGGACATCCTTCCTTCCACAGGATCCATTATGAAATAATAGAAGTTATAAAGGGATACAAAGTCACCTAGTACTTACAAACAGCATACAAAAAAAGTTTAATTTTTATGAATATAGAAAAATATAAAGTAAAATATGAGGGTTTGTTTTCAAAGATCACTGTATAGTTTAAAAATAAATGTACTTACTGATACACTATGTCTTTACATAGAGCAAGCTAAAGACAAGCAAATATACCCTTAGAATTTTCTATCCTCTTCTTTTTTGAGAAAAAGAAATTATCCAGGCAAAAGATCTAAGTTATGCCTACGTGATCCTAATTTTTATATCTCTGATGTTAAGTTTAAGTGATCCAATACAATTTTTTCATTCATGAATGCTGTTAAATCGTGTTTTGCCTGGAGTAAATTAGCACCTCAACCTCAGTAATGCCAAGGGTCTGCAATCCATGGCCCTGTAAGCTATCATCTAAGCCACTGAAGCAGTGTTTTCTAGAATCTTCTGTAACATCATTTTTCTTTTTCCCTTGATGTTCTCACACTTTGGGTCTTGTGTTGTTATTATGACAGTCTTGCAACTGCAAATCCCAACAGTGTTGTATGGTAGGTACTTGTGGAAAAAAACATCACTACAGTGAGAATGGTCCCTCTTTTGTCCACCTTCCTGCTTCAGCTTTCCTTACCTTTTGTTTTGTAGAATTTTACTTTACAGTACAGAGCCCCATATGTAGTGCATAGACATGCAACACTTGAACCTAAAAATTACCATACTTGAATTGAATGTCCTTCATGTAACAATACATATGAATATCTGGAATGAAAATTCTTTCCTGTTTCTAGGCTGAAACCCTACATGGAGTTGTTGTGAACAACAACTGAAGTACAGGACCCAGCATTTCATCTTACTAAACCTCACAGAGTTAGCCTTAGCTTGTCAATCCATGCTGTCCAGATCCCTCTGCAGAGCCTTCCTACCCTCCAGCAGATCAAAACTCCCACACACCCTGCTGTCTTCTGCAAACTTCTGAGAATGCACTTGATCATTGATAAAGATATGAAATAGGAATCGCCCCAGCACTGAGCCCTCAGGAACACCACTTGTGGCCAGCTGACACAAGTGTAACTCCACTCACCACCACTCTCTCGACCCAGCCGTCCAGCCATTTTTCAACCCAGCCAAGAGTGCACCTGTCCAAGACACGGGCTGCCAGTTTCTCTAGGAGAATGCTGGGGGAGAGGGTGTCCAAGACTTTACTGAAATCCAGGCAGAAAAAAACTTATCCTTCATCCACTAGGCAAGTAACCTGCTCATCAAAGGAGATCACATTGGTCAAGCAGGACCTACATTTCCTAAACCCATGCTGGCTGTTCCTGATCCCCTAGTTTTTCTGTACTTGCCACATCATGGTAGTCCATGAACTTACTACTTTCAAAATCACAGTGGATAAGCAAGAGTGATTCCTTTCACAACTTCAGCTACATCCAGATCAGAGAACCCTGAAGCATTTCCCAGTCTGAGTGCTGGAGCTATATTCTGATCCTGTATTTGGGCTAGATTCAAATCTTCACCTTCTCCTCTCCTTCCCTAAAGTGGACATTCTGTGCATTTCTGAAGTAAGATTGAGCAGTGTTGCAGGCTATATATCAGTCTAGATATCTGAAATCCATTTTGCCTTCTACAGTACATTAGCCAAATAAAAACTAAACAAGGAAAGAAAAAAGATGAAAAAAAAAAAGGATGAAGAATCTAGACTTTGCTAGATTGTTACATGCTGTCCAGAGTCTTTCATATATCTTGAGAATAGTTTGTTTGGGGGAAGGAGGAAGGAAACAAGGGAATGATTGTGTGTGTGTGTGTGTGTGTGTGTCTCTGTGTGTGTGTGTGTGTGTGTGTGTAAAAATTATATTTTTATAAATAAAGGCAATATATTGTTCTAGAAAGTTTAATTCTTCAGCCAAACTTTTATTAATCTTCTCTAGAAAACTACTTCTAGTCTGAGATATCTTCTTATAGAAAATTCAGAGCTTACTTATTCATACAAAGTATGTACTATAAATTATCAATCCTGGTACATGTCAGAGCAGAAAAAGATATTGGTGTAAAGTAATAAAAAATGTGATTAAATTTTTCCCATCTATTTTCTTCCTTCTGTACCTGCAACTTCCACCTGTCTAAACATAAGATCTGAGTACATACCAGAAATTAGTGTGGATTAAGAACGAAAATTCTGATTAAATATACTCTCCCTCTTTAACAAGAACCATCTAAAGGGGACAAATAAATTTAAAAGATTAATTTATCTCTAAAAATCGTTTAAGTTCTAAGCTTATTTACACACAGTAAAATGTGCATCACTTTCAAGAATCTCATTTTCACTACCTCCTGTCATTCCCTTCTATCCTCATCTTAACTTTTCAGAGTCACAATGTCAAGAAGGTTAATGCAGTTACATGAATTTGTGATGGACCATTTCACTCAGATTTGCTAAGGCAAACACATATAGTTGGCTGGTAAACAATTTACTCCACAGAGAACAAGTTCTTCTTAGCTGAAAAGAGACACCTCTGCCAAATCAATACATTAAATGGTGAGATATTAGCTGCAAAAGAAGGAGAAAATCCTGGAAGCTGACTATCCTGTTTTTTAAGCAGTAAATACTTCTAGACACTCAGATATTAGGCACAGTGTCACTGAAGACAATGGTATAAACCAATGCAAGAGTGTTAATGAGATCTTAGTCATGCTTGTAATCTTTTAAATATATAGTTCACAGCAAGCAAAGAAAAATTGCTCTCAAAATTGCTGTTGTATGCAATATGTCCATTTATATAAATAGGGAAAGGTTGCTTATTAAGAACATGAAAGACTAGCACTGCAACCTCTGAAGAAAAATTGCTTTCTTCTGTCTGCTTTATTTCTTAGCAAATTTTGAGTTCAGAAAGTATATCAAGTCTGTTTAAAAAAGTGATCAGAAAAAAGTTTTATAACTATGGAATATAACTTAGATGTGAAATAATTGTTAAGCAGCAACTGCACGGTCTTTATCAACAATTACATTAATACCTTACGAGTATATGAGTAGGATGAAGGCACATCTTACTCTAATTTTCTTTCCCTCACCCCCATGTACCTGTGACAGAACCATTAAAACCCACAGTTTGTTAAGCCTGCCTTTATATAATTTCAGGTAATTTTCTTCATATTCTTCATGCACTTCTCTGAAAAACTAATTTCTCTGAGAAACTGCAAGTTAATAGTAAAATTTGGCATGTGGGGGAAAAAAGCCAAACAAAACACACAGACAAAAAAAGACATGAGAAAAAAAACCCCAAAACAACAACCCACAAAAAACCTTAACAAAACAAAACAAAACAAAAAATCCAACACTCCAAAAAGCCAAATATTTGAAATGAAACAAAAAAGGTGAGTTTTTTATGATTCTTGGGACAAACAAACAGCATAAAAAAAAAAAAAAAAATCCTAACTAAAAACTGTATTCAGTGATGATACCACTGGATATGGTTTCCTTAAAAAGTAATGACTTTATTTCAATAAATACTTCATTAGGACAAAAAATATATATATTCAGAAGAAAACAGATTCAACTTCAAAGCGTACAATCTAGATTTCTACAGAGGGATGATGGTATTAAAAATTGTACTTTTACCTTGTCTAGTAGCTTCTACATTGTACCCCCCAGACTAAGCCAAACCCTCATGTCCAGAAGCATCAGCTCCTGTTGTAAATCCAACTTGATTTATATTCTACTGGTTTAAGTTCTGCAGAACACAGTATGTGAACTGCCACTTCTCCTGCTACTACTATGCCCTTGTATGTGTACTACCCCTGTACATCATCATGTTCTTTTTCTTTGGAAGCTACTCATGTCAACTTTCCTTTGAAACTGGTCATCTGTCTGCAACTCACTGCCTATTTACAGACTGACGAGGATGGGCCAGTTAAGGCAGTAATAAGCACGAGAAGGAAAACACTCCACCAAGCTGAGGATGATAAGTAAGAGAGGGAGCGGCTGAGTCATTTAGGAAGCACCCTCATCTTTCACGGAGGAGAAGGTAAGAACTGAATATACAGTCTCCTCATCTTAGACATGAATATGCTTAGTGCTTAGCTTTCAGGCTTTAAGATCTAAAAGTGGTGTTACAAGTGCTATCACTGCTGTTAAGAAAACCATTAACCGTCTCCCAAGATGGAACTCCCATTTCTCGATCATCTTTATTGATGTCTCAGGCTCCAGACAGTACCTTCTCCAATTTACACGTTTTGTTTTCTCTTGAACAAACCAGCTCTAATTGGTTTCAGGAAGCAGAGAAGTATCACCCTCACCAAATGACCACTCTCCAGGGGCAAACAGAAAATTAAATCCACCACAGAAGGATGTTTCTATGAAGTGTTATTATACAGTGATCATTTACTTATACACAAAATGCAAGGCTTTTTTAGCTGTCCAATCTTATCTATATTATAGCGAAGAGAATTCAACACACTGGCACTATTACAACTGTTCCCATCTCCTGTCCTTTCTACAGCATTGCTAGTGTAACTTCTACATTGCTAATGTAATTTTCATTGCCAGAAGAAGAAATCCTTCACTAAAAGATACTCAAATTCAGCATAAGAGAACTGCTAATGCAAATCATCCAAGAGTTAATGGGGTTTCTACTTTATTGATCAGTATATTTACCAGTATTACACCTTTATTATGTCACGAGTGGAAAACATTTCACAGGCTCTGGGATACTAAGACAAAATAAAAAGTTACAGAAAACAGCAAAAAAACTTGCAGAAAAGGAAAAAAAAAAATTCTAACTACATGTTCTAATTTCAGTTTTCTCAAGCTAAAACTTTTATAGACAAGACAGATTTGGACAAGAGGACAATTCACCAGAACATCTTATCTCCAAAGTCAACAGGAAAAAGAAAATACAGATTGAAAATTTGAAGGATAAATATACATTTGCTACTCTACAGCACAAAAGAGGGTCAGTCAGCTATTCTAGGGAGGAACTTTTGCTACTGCTTCCATGCCTCTCTATGACTACAACAACTTCCTATAAGAGTAATGGCACATGCTAACTGCACCATTAATCCTCTGCATTTCAGTAACATCACACCTCTGTACCAGATCAGGGCAGATAAATCAATGCAGTATGTCTTTAACAGTACAACAGTATAAAAAGCTTACTGGCTTTTCTAGTTCACTTTTTTTGGGTTTTTTTGGGTTTTTTAAATGTAAGTGCCAGGTGACCCACATTACATATTCCTAAGGCACCATATTTGAAACATCTCTATGTAAAGATGAAATCAAACCGATATAAAAAAGAAGCATTTAGGTTCAAAAACACTTAAGTCACAGTTAACCACAAGATCTTTAGAAAAAGAAAGACATAATAAATGTAAGATTAAACAAAGCAATGTATTTTCTTATATAACGTGAAAACTTCAGATTTAAGCAGTAAGTCCACCTGCACTGTAACTTGTGTACCTGAACTAAATCAAATATTATCACAATGAGCATGAAATTAATATGCTAGCTCTTACATCCAGCTCCACAATTTCCAGTTATGCCAACTGCTACTATTTAATCTGTCAAAACCACTGGATCTGCATCATCTGTCCCCAAATTCACCACCTGCACATTTGAAAACTACACGCAGTGAACATTTCTAATTCAGGAAGCAGACCTACTGCTGGCTGTGTTAATACAAATTCACAGCCTCAGGCACCACAGCTCATCTGTCCAGCTGTGCATAATTTGCAGAAAGTTCTACTTTCCCTCACGCCATTGTGTACTAAGAACTTATCTTTGCTTTCATGTAGATGATATAAAATGCAGTAGGCAGACATAATAATAATTACATTATTGGTAGAGATATATTTGGATTGGGAAACTATAGCAAACAAATCACTGACTACATATCTGACTGAGAAGAAACACTATGATTGATGAATGCTTTCCTGAAGTGCTGCATTGGACCATCTGCACTAATGTTTGGGTGAAGGGTACATTTCATACAGAAACAACTCACTAGCTGCTTCCTCTAGTTGTTGCTGTAATCTTTCTTCATTCTTTGCCTAAGACATCCCATGAAATCCAGATACATTCCTACTAATTAATAAATGTCAGAGAGTCTTGGTAATGGCAGATGTACAAGAGCTTCACCTCTACTTGCATATTTCTTCTTGAATCCAGGAGAGGATTTTTGCCCCTTTTTTGTCACAAATCACCTACAAAATAATGCTGAAATATATGATCCAAAAACATTGCAACTGAACATCCAGGAGAATTATTTAAAATGCTAGTGTTAAAATGCTAGTTTGGAGAGCTGGCAAAAACTTGAGCACCACCACAATTAATGAAATAACTGAATCTAAAGGTGAACAGACTGGATGCAAACACTCCGCAAGCCTGGTTCCTTTGACAAGAAAATCCAAGAAATTTCAGACAGAAATCACAGATGGAACCGAGTCTGTATAACCATTTGTCTTTATAAACACAGTCACCAATACAACAAGAGCTGAGACAGTACATGGTCCTATATCATCTAGCATACTCTTTTAGTGTGCATAATCATCCATGCTTATAACAAGCTCTTCAAGGAAGGGATGGAGATGCATTATTTCTCAGAGCCTATGCCTTCTTTTTTATTTTTCAAAGAAAGGTTTGAAGGCAATTTCATTAGCAGAAGCTAATGGGAAGCTGGGAGAAAACTTTTAAGCATTATATATGATATTGCCAGCTCTCTGGAAATATTCCATACCATTTTATCCAAATACTATTTTCTCCAAGAACATGACCAAAAGTGTCTTGAAATTACACAGAGTCCAACAGACCTCATTGCATGACACTAATCTGTCAATGGGCTATTTATCGTGGCCTGTTGCACAGGTCTTTTCATGCAAATGGTTTATGCTATATTCAGTAAGAAAATGAGTAAAAATTTATTGTACACTAGAGAGCATATGGCTTATATCTTATATAGTGTTCTACATGAACAGTATATTAATTTTGTTTATCTGAAAAGATATATCTGGAAAACATTCACAATAGGTCAGAAAAGGTAGAATCATATCTCAAAGAATAAACATATTTGTTATATAACTTCAAGGTAATTTTTTTCTGTGTATGACCAAGTACTCGAAAGAGGCATTTCATGGATAAGTGGTATGTAAGTGATAAATTATATATATGTTCGAGTAAAGTGAATAAATTAGAAGAAAGTAGGGTTCGGAGAGCGGAAGAAAATATTATTTTTTTTCAGATAAAGAATTCTTAGTTGTATAATTAAACTATTGATAATGGTTGAGTAAAGCCCTGCTCTTTTTAATTGTAGAATTCTGTTTACTGTCTGCAAAAAATTTTATTTAAGAGGAGAAAAACTGTTTGGCACATCTACTTCCAAGCATAAGATGCATGCAAATCTTAAGTCTAAAATCAGTACCACAAAAAATCAGTACAAAACACAGATATATGAATAAACAATAGAAATATTATTAGACTCAAAATTCTTTTTATTTCAAAAGAGGCTATCAGCTTTGTCCTGGTTTTATTACATTTGGATGGATACAAAGTAATGCTTTCATATATCAGAAGTCAAAATGTGATGCATAATGTAATATTTGTTTATTAGAAAAAAACAAACAGATATTTGGAGATAATTACTCCAAAATATGTTTTGGAGCAAAAAAACATACCAAGCAGGAGATTTATTGAAGTGTGTCCACTGACTTTCCACCAGGGTTTAAAACTGTAAAAGAAACCCAGTTACAGAAAATACACCTAATTTACTTGAGCACTCTCCATGCTATTCCTCTAAACAGATTTTTGAAAGACTCCATGCTATTCCTCTAAACAGATTTTTGAAAGACTTGTTGGCATTAAACTGCATATATTCTCACTAAGGGTCCAAAGTGATGTTAACACATCATGAAGTTTGATCACTAACTCAGCTATCTCTGACATCAATATCACAATATCACCACATGATGGCACTGACTAAGATCACTGGTCAGCCCAGGAAAGACCATTAACCTGACAGCAACACTACTACAGAGCTTGAAAATCTGTTCCTTCTAGGTCTGTACTGGGCCTGCAGCCCACACAGACAATACAGTAACAGCAATTTTCAAAATAATCAAGCCATTAGACCACTTCAATTAACACTTTGGGTCAGAAATCCTATTCATAATTGTGCTCTTTCATTTCTGGCTGTCCTAGACCTCTCCTAATTGGAAATTACTACCTCCAGTTGGAGGACAATGGAAAAGTCTTACCTCTGAAATGTCTGAACAGAGAAGCCATGGTCTATCTCATTTTGTCTATTGCATTCAACAGATGCAAATCTGAAAAATACTGCTAGACGGAAGTTTGCTACCATCAAATCATGCCAGTATTATTTCATCTGTCATCTGTTATGGTGGAACATTAAAGGGGCTTAGTTTTAATGATGAGTAAACTAAGCTGTGTAACTACAGGGGCTTAGTCTAATGATGAGTAAACTAAACTGTAACTAAATTTCAGAAATATTTTTGTTTAAAAATAAATTCATACACATAAAAATTTCTGTTTATTTACATACTACATATGAAATCGTAACAGCAACTGCAGAGTAAATAAGAGTGCCACTCATTTTCAAAGCTTACTTCTCTCAGCCTCCCCATCAAGTTGCAAATCTCAGTTATCACATAAATAACAGAAAATAGACAAGCATGGAAAATCCTAACCCTCCACTGAAGCTTATTAGTGGTATACACTTACTGAAATACGTCCTATGACACTGAGTGGTGTGTGGGCTCAGCACAGAAGAAAGCTGAAAGAATTATACATTGTGACATCAGTGACTACAATTTATTTTTAGATTATTACAGTACAAATCTGAGCATTCCTAGCTAGAGATCGTTCCAGCATGTGGTAATGCATTCGGTTTGAATTAGCTGTGGCACTGGTAAAGCCCCACTGCAGATCTCACAGGATAAGCCAGTGTTCTACAGGGGCTGCTTCTGTTCAGACTCTCATGTCAGCTATGCATGCAAGCCATAAAGTAACCCTGTTTCATATACAGCTTATTTTTAACGTCAAAGCTCAACCCCATTTGTTTATATGGGTTAAAGAGGGATGAGCTTGCTGGAAACATTTCCAGAGCAATTTCCTATTTTTTAATTTAACCACTGCTGACTGTCTATAAATCATATCTTTCAGTTTCTATTCTCTACCCTTATACCCAAGTTGTGAAAAGTTTATTACCACTGTGTCCTATCTCATTGCTAAGAATTTTCCAAGAATATTGCAAATAGAACTTGTTACTTGCTTTTTCTCCTCTAGACAGCGAAGTGTTTTTCTCATTGATGTTTGGGTGTTTTTTATTGGTGTTTTTTTATTTTTCTTTCAAATCCAATCTGGGGACTACTAAAACAAGCACAACAGGAGTAGAGAACTATTAAAAGGTGACATAGTTGAGTACATAACCCTGTCAGATATGAGGATAAAATGGCTCACAGTGTAAATGCTTTACAAACATTGCTTCAAAGCACCCAAGTTGAACTGTGACAGAGGATAGCTGCAGCTGGACATGAGATACTTATATTGATTTGTGCAGCTTGTGTTTATGTTTTATTAGATTTTTATTTGTATAAAAACTCACAGACTTGTAATTCTGTGCACAAAACTAACCAATTTACTCATGCAGAAGAGATCTTGAATCCTGATGACAAGTCTTCAAGCGACAGAATGACTAAATTATATGCTGGTTATAGCACGATGCTTATTCCTGTCCTACCCAGGTGGAGCTGTTCTTTACACTCTGTGATTCAGCCATCAAATAGCAGTGTGCGTGTTTGAAAGGCCAAGAGGAGGCTGTATTGAGAACCTGTCAAAAACAAACATGCAAACCTCTATGTAGCAATCAGTAAGTGTTGCTTGAATCAATCTTTTGTTAAGAAATAAAGAAGGCCTAACAGATCCTTGTTTCTATATAATATTTTTAATACCAAGCTTCAGTTAAATAGGTTTTCTTTCTGCCTCTTGCCTTCATGTCTGCATGACAGGTCTCTAGCTGAAGGATGCTATTAGGATTGACATGTTTATCAAATGTAAAGATTTTCAGGTGAATGATCTGCCCAAGAACATGTGATCAGCTAAAGTATTTGGAAGACTACAAAATAGATAGGCTACCATGGCATCTCCAGTAAACTTCCAGTTTTATCAGTTGTCCTAATTTCATCCAGTTGGCCTGTTCTGTTCACGCTATGAGGCTTGCTTTTGTTTGCTTGTATTGTGTGACTTTAAAAGAAATCACACTGATCACTGTGCTTTGCTGATCAAGAAAAAAACACTGGGAATTTTTGAATTTACAGTCTACATTTTTGTGATAAAGTGCTGCATTTTAAAACAAGAGTGGGTAAGTAATCACTCCCTCCAGAAACACAGAAGGAAAATGTATTTTCTTATCTATATGAATGTGTTCCAGTAGAGACGAAAACTAAGGGCAATTACATTCAATGAAAAATTAAAAACAAAAAAAAGAATTCTAATTATCTCTGAATTAGCTTGGTCCTCTTGAGAACCAAGCTAATTCAGAGCTAATTTGATTTTTATTTTTTTTTAAATCATTTAATGTAAGACCAAGACGTTTTGGATGTCAAACTGAATTTCAGTTTTAGTATTTGGTACAACTTAATAGGTTGCACTTGCACACGACCCACCAAAAAAAATTTGATCTATATGATACACTGGCATATGAATAGAGAAGAGAGAGAAAGAGTAATAATAGCTGTATTTATTTACAAAGAACTAATAATTTTGATATTACAAATATAACATCAAAATGAAATTTGTTTTTCTCTTATTCTGAGAAAAATACATGCCACCACAGACATTGCTGTTTTGAGTAACCAGAAACTGCATGACATGTTTTCATGGTCCTCAAACCTTAATGATTCATTGGAATATGATTCATAAGACAATGCATGCAACCCTCTACTCAGCAATATAAGCAAAAATTACTTGTAATTTCCTGCCTTACTACACATCTATATAAAGGCAACCTATACAGAAGCCCACATAGATATTAATAGAATATAAAGTAAGTATTTTGTAAGTAAAATTAAAATAAAATGCAGAGTACATTTGACATACAAAATCAGTTCGCTTTTACAATGCAATGTTCTTACCCAGGAATTAAAACTAGTGGAAATGACTGCTTCTTAAGGTGACAAATAATTTATTTCTTTAGTGCCAAGGATTTATACATCTAATAAAAACTTAATTTTTGTCCCACATGATATAGGAAAAAATATTACCTTTTTGTATGAGATCTGCATTAGCAGTTGAATTTATGTTTTAGGAAGAGAACAATAGCAGGGATTTCCCTTTTGGTGTAACTGTAAATTCCTCCAATTAAGCTTTGAATTCTAATCTCCTAGACACATGCATCTTTGTCCTTAGCATTATTAATTTAAAACCAAACTAGAATTTTATCAGTGCTTGCTTTCAACACTGATCAAACATCATGTTAAAGGAGCATTTTGAAGGGTGGTGTGGGGGGCGTATTTAGGGTTTGTGTGGTGATGTTGGTTTCTCTCCGAACACCAAACATCCGAACTCGGCCGTGCGTTTCAGCCGCCCCTACGAGAGGCGGTAGCTGCACGGAGGCTGCGGACGGAGAGCAGGGCACAGGCATCCTGAACCACAGCTCAGGTGCCGCCGTCCCTCCCGGCCCACGGCCCGGCCGAGCTGCCGCGCCCGGGGCACCGCGGCTCCTCACAGCCGGGAGTTCCCCGCTCCACAGCGGCCGCCCCGCGATCCCGGCGAGCGCCCCGAATTCCCGCTGGGAAGCGCTCGGGCGCGCTCGGACCGCGGCGCGCGCGGGACGGCCCCGCGGCGGGGCGCGCGGCGCGGGGGGCGGCGGGCGCGCGGCTGGAAGGGCCCGCATCGCCACCTGGCGGCCGCGCCCCGCCTCTGCCGCCGCGTCCCCCGCAAACTTCTCTCCCCCCACGCCGGGCGCCCGAACCGGCCAACTTTCCCGGCCGCGACGCCATCTATTCTTAGCTCCGCTCCAGGCACGACGGCGGGACACCCGCCCCGACCCGCTCCCGCTCGCCCGTGTCCCGCACCCTTCGGCAGAGGCTGCGCGGGACGCGCCCCGCCCGCCCCGACCCTGCGCGCCCGCGAGCCGTGCGCGGGGGCGGGCGGGCGGAGCGGCGGCCGCTCGGCCCCTCCGTCAGGGCGGTGCGGCGGGGCCGCCCCCGCTCCCGGGGCGGTGCGGGGCTGCCGGCGGCCTCTCCCGCGGGGAAGGGGCAAAGCACGGCGGCCGCGGAGGCGCCTCACGCCGCCAGCCCCCGCCTCGCCCGCCCCCGCCCCAGCTTTGCAGAGAAGCCGATTTACTGCCGAGCTGGGGAGGAGCGTGTGTGTGGTGGGGGGAGAGTGGTGGCGGTGCTTGTCTCTTTTTTTTCTCCTTTTTTTCTTCCCCCCGCCCCCCGCCACCGGTCCGCGCACGCTGGCTCTCTTCAGTGCCAGTCCTCGCTCCATCACGTGCGGAAGCCCATGCCCATCACAAAAGCGGGCATTTTACCCGTGCCCGGAAAGGAAATAAAGAAAAAAGAAGAAGGGAGAAGGAGAAAAGAAGCCGGGGGGGGGTGGGGGGGGGGGGGGGGGAGGAATAAAAAGCGGGGAGGGGAGAGAAAGAAAAGCCACCACGGAATAGCTTAAACGAAACCGAGTGAACCGCTTAATCCCAGAATATCCAAGATTTCCTCTGAGAAACCGCCTCCCCTGTCCCCCCGCCTGTCCCTGTCCCTGTCTCTTTTTGCTTTTTCGTGGCTGTGGTGGTGGCAAGGAAAGAGGTTAACCCAAACCGTGCGTGTTGGTTTTGTGTTTCCCTGAAAGCCACAGGCTCACACAGAGCATGAGGTATCGCTCCTGCCCCTCTTCGCGCTTGCAAGAAACTGTGGTTACGCTCTTTCTTTCTCTGCCTGTACTGCAGATATTTTTCTCTCCTCTCCTCCACACTCTTCTGTTTATTTCCCTGTAAGGCAAAGCTACTTTGTAAGCATCTCACACAGAACCTCAGAGCCTTTCCAAATAGCTGATTGCAGCAAAATGCCTCCAAACAAATTATGGTGCAAGGGGGGTATAAGAGACGAGACCGAAGTGGGTAAAAAAGAAATAAATATGCATAAATATGTATATGTGACAAGAAGATCGCGTATGATGGTGGAAATGTCAGAAAGAAAGTATCGCTTTATCATGATGGGAAAAGTAAAAGCACAGACGACTGCAGCAAACTGCTCGCCCTTTGCCAGAGTACCAACTGCAACACCTCTCCCTCTCTTCCCCCACCCCACAAAAAAAAAAAAAAAAAAAAAAATTAAAAAAAATAAAGGGGGGGGGTTACAGAAAAAAACAACAGGAAAAAAATGAAAATGAACACTCAAACTGCAAATCCGGTACTCCTACCTTAACACTGGGTAAGCTGCAGAAGCATAGGGGTCTTTTTTACACAGCCAGAATCTTTCAGGAAATCCTCTCGGGCTATCATGCAGCCAGGATTATTCACACACGGTTCCTGCTCTCCTTTTTGGAATCCAATGCGATTGGCTTCTCCAAAGGAATGCAACGACCACGAAGGGGAGGGCGGGGGGGGGAAATTAAAAATAACAAGAAGAAAGACAACAACACGGGATTTGAAGGAAACTCGTGTTCTCGGTAGTAAGCGACCTACATTCAGGCAGAAAATTCATTGCAATCAGTGCGAGAGGGAGAGTTGAGTCTGCAAGTAGGAGCTGTGATTGCCTATGCAGAAAGCCCGAGCCGCGGAGAGACTGATCTGCAAGGCAAGGCGAGCTGGGAGAGAGAGGGAGATGGGGGGGGGGGGGGGGAGGAGGAAGGGGGGGAGAGGTCCAGGCTGTACCAGGCGCTCTCCTCCCGCTATTGGACCAAACTGAATGAAATTCACAAAGCCGCCAGCCAATGGCTCCCCGCAGCCAGCCCAGCGCTACAGAAACCGCATCGCCATCCACAGCCCCCCGCGAAGGAGCGGCGCATCCCCGCGCGGAGCGGCGCCGGCGGAGCCGGGCCGGGCACCGGGGGGCTGGACGGGTGGGCACTGCGCACACGGAGGAGTGGGTGTCCCTATATCTGTGTGTGTGTGCGCCTGTGTGTTCGGGAGGATCACACAGTTCACACTGCCGATCTCTCTGCTCCGTGGTCATGTACAGCAAGTGCAGTCTTTGTTAACCCTTTACAGTAGCAGTTTCTACAGTACCAGCCTGTTGTAACCATATTCACTGATCTGTGTTCTCGTGGAGCTGGCAGTATAATTGTACAGCAAGCAATAAAACATTTCGTTCCTGTTCCCCATCCTCCCAGGAAAAACAAACAAACAATCAAAACCAACCAAACAAACAAAAACACAGCAAAGCAGATATTTGCCCTGTCCACAATTGCTTTAAACAGATTTCCTATTTTTTTCATAAGGAGAAGTTATTTGATGTTCATATTTTAGTTAGCTAGCCACTAAGCTAAGTGATGGTCAAGCAGGGGCCCTGTAGTTATTGCCGTGTGCAAAAACACAGGGTCTCTGATTCATTCCTGTGTGTAGTTTCAGACTGAGGGTGGTGTAGCAAATATGTGCTTAGGCCTCCACAGGTACACCTTGTTTCACTCCACAGCATGTTTGCTTGGTCAGTTTAATAACCTGAGTGCAAGCCCTTGCATTAAGAACAGGTGAGCATTGCCTGACTTTGCTGAGAGGAGCAGAAAACAAAATAAGGGGGTCTGAAGATCTTGCCATAATTTGAAACAAAAATCACATTCATACCTTTATGAGATTTCCTTCCACAAGAGTTGTGTTAGATTCCATAAAGTGAGTTTTTCAGATTTTCAGTTCTGAAGGAAAAAAATAAAAATCTGCAGCTCTTTTTTTCTAGATGCTTTGTTCCTCCCCCCGTGTCAGATCCTCAGTAGAGATATTTGGCTTGTCAATCACTTCTATGCTCTCCTGTTTCAAATGGTAAAGGAGTTTATACTGTCTGATCTAATCATCTAGGAAAAAACTGTTAGACCTGCTGTGTGCTGGTTCTCATATTTTGCTATGTAGTATGAAAGATACTTCCTTAAGTCACTTAGGAAGGTATGTTTTGGGTTTAAATATTGTAAATTTAAATACAGGTGTAATTCACTGACTTAAAACATTTTAAGAATTGCAATAGCCATTGTTAACTTATTTGTCAGTGAAGTAATGATATTTATATTACTTAATTATATGTTTTGGCTTACTTATATTAAATCACTCTAGCAGCAGGTGTTCATGCAAGTGAATTTTAGTGCTTTTGTTATTTTAATAATGTACCCACAATGTGCAACCAATCATGTTGCTTGAATGAGTGAATATTTTGACACATTTAGAAAAGATGTCATCTTGCACTGCCATCTGTCCCAAATTTTGCAGGACAGTCTTTATTTTGATGAATATGTCATGCATTTTATAAGATTAATTTGGAGGATATTGACGTGTGTGCTAGTTCATCTGAATAATGATCTTCCACCTGTGTTGTACTATGAGGAGGCAATTTGTTACAGGTTACCAAAGGATCATCTGTAATGTTTGCAATTAATATTTGATACTATGATTTAAATATTCTAAGCACAGTGATAAAATTAAACTTTCCACAGACTGTACACAAATTTGTGATCAAAGTATGTAAGTAAAAGGCATTTGGTCAGAACAGCAGAATGTACTTTTCTCCTCTTACAACTTTCAAAAAGCTAAATGTACAATTGGAATCTGTGGCTTATCTGCAGCAATCCACTGCATATTTATAACTCCAAGTAGGAGTCCAGGAGCAGTCATTCAGAGAGAAAAATTCCACTTGCTATACAACACCATCACTTCTTACAAGGTCGCATTGTATTCTAGTGTTAACTCGACTTTACTTGTTTTGCTGGTTTTGTCTGGGATAGAGTTAATTTGTTTATAGTAGCTAGCATGGGGCTATGATTTAGTTTTGTGCTGGAAACAGTGTTGATAACACAGGAATGTTTTAACCATTGCTGAACAGCTCTTGCACAGCTCCTTTTCCCACCTCACCAGGGAGCAGGCAGGAGGTACACAAGGAGGTGAGAGAGGACAGACCAATGTGCTGATCCCAGCTGACCAAAGGGATTTCCCACACTGTATGGCATCATGCTCAGCATATAAATCTGGGGAAAGAAAAGGGAAGGGGAGGGCTTTAAGAGTGATGGTATTTGTCTTCCAAAGTCACCACTATGCATGATGAAGCTTGGCTTTCCTGACTGAACACCTGCTTGTCTGTGGGAAGTCATGAGTGAATTCCTTGTTTTGCTTTGCTTGCATGTGCAGTTTTTGCTTTACCTACTAAACTCTCTTTATCTCAAGCCATGAATTTCTCACTTTCATCTCAATGATTCTCTCCCCCTATGCTGAATGGGGAGTGGGGCAATGGCTGTGTGGGGCTTAGTTGCCAAATGGGGAGAGGAGAGGGAGCATCTCAGTTTTGTTTCTTCGGGTGTTTTATTTATTCCAAACAGTTCATATTCAAAATTAACTAAATGGAACTAAATACAGCTGGCAGCTGGTCACTAGTGGTGTTCCCCAGGGCTTATAATTTTGGCCAGACCTGTTTAATATCTTTATCAATGGTTTGGACAATGAGATCATATGCATCCTCAGTAAGTTTGAGGGTGACACCAAGTTAGGTGGGAGTGTAGATCTGCTTGAGGGTAGGAAGGCTCTGCAGAGGCATCTGGGCAGGATGGATTGATGGGCCAAGACTAGCTGTATGAGGTTCAATAAGGCAAATTGCCGGGTCCTACCCTTGGGTTACAGCAGCTCCATGCAGAGCTACCACCCTGGGAAAGAGTATATTGAGAATTGGTCAGCAGTACTGGGGAATTGGTTGTCCCCCTGTACTGAGCACCAGTCAGCCCACACCTTGAATCCTGTCTTCAGTTTGGGACTGCTCACTTCAAAAAGGTCATTGAGGTGGTGGAGTGTGTCCACAGAAGGGAAACGAAGCTAGTAAAGGGTCTAGGAAACATGTCCCATGAGGAGTGACCGAGGGAGTAGGAGTGTTTATTTTGAAATTGACCCCTTACCTCTCTCTATTTCCTGTTTGGTCTTCTTACTCTAATTTGTATAGTGTCAATGGACTTAGATTTCTTTTTATTCAAGGATGAGCCAGTATGGTCCTAATACACTTTATGCAGTTGTAATGTTATGTTTCACTAACTTCATGATGTAAATGGCTCATTTTCAGTGGACCAGAATGAACCCCATACTGAGGTCGCTGGGTGAATTTTCTTCCCGGGTGCAAGGGTGATAACACACAGCAGACACTATCCTTTGTAAGACTCCAAACAAATGAGAACTGCAAAAGAAATTAATGCCTAACTGCAGGGCATAAAACAAATTAAAAGCAAATAGAATGAGTTCAACATGTCCACCAAGGAAAGAAGAAAAATCCAGAGATTATTTTGAAATGAACATGCAGAAAATTAAAATTTGGGGAAAAAAAATAAATGTCTCCTAGTTGAGTAGCCATAAAATGGTGCTTATTAAATTTCAAGAAAAAAATTTGCTTCCTATGTGGTTTATCCTCCTATGGTTTGCTCATGAAGGGGAAACTTAATTGATAACTATTTTCACAGAAAATTACACAGAGTAACAAAATTAAAACCAGAAAAATCACATCTATATTTTCAAATTAAAAATCTTTCATTTATAGTAAAATTAAATGCTTACTGCCCTGCTGACACTGCTACATGCCAGATAAATCAAAAATACACTGTAGAGTCCCACCTGTGTGGCCAATGAGATAATTTCAGAATAGTGTACTGTGAGAACTAATACTCACTAGAGTTTCCCAAAGATATGGTTATTTTTCACAATACACTATCATTTGTCATGATAACTAGAAAGTTACATTCTAACTGCATTGTCCTCGCAGCTTTTCACTGAAATTTAGTGTCAATTTCTCCTTCTGAGAAAGGCCCAAATGCAAAATATTGCAGACATTTGTTAAGATCACTTCATGTATTTAATGTGTTTTTAGAGGAAAAAAAAGGGGGAATTTGTACTAAAAACCTTCTGAGATGCAACCTTAAGCTACATCTATAGGGAAGTATAGACATTCACTTTAACAGACAGTATTTCAATTCTGGTGAAGTGGAATCAGTTGATGGGCTCTGTTACGCCTTGTGTAAAGACAAAGCTTAAGAATACTATTAAACTGTCTACTGAGATATTTTGTATCATTTGGCCCAAGTGCTTAATCTGTTTTGTTTTCAGTTTGGTTGGATTTATTTTTTTGTTTTGGGGGCATTTATGGGGGTTTTGTTTGCTTGTTTGGTTTGGTTTTTTTTTTTGGTTGGTTGGTTGGTTGGTTTTTGGGGGGGTTTTTTGTTTGTTTGTTTTTGGTTTTAGTTTTAGTTTTTGTTTTTGTTTTTGCTTTTTATTTTGATTTTGGTTTGGGTTTTTTTTTTGTTTTTCCTATGATTTTTTATGAAGCCTTTTACTTACTGTTGAACTAAAGTGAATGACATCATTTGGGTTTTTGGGTTTTTTAAGGTAAATATTTCTCATTGTGACGATTCTACAATATTTGAGTAAATTTAATCAGTACTTAATTACTCTTACTCTCAAAGTCGCATTCCTGGCTTGTAGTCTTAAAAAACTGAACTTCACTTTGGCTCCATACCTTCTTCTTCTTTCAGCTTACATACTTCACAAATCCTGACTAACCAGCCTTCTAGCCTTCTTATTGTTGAGATAATTAGGTTCTGTTTCACTAGCCTGTTACTACAAAGCAGGCTTTCCAGACTATGAGTCGTCCTTGTTAGGATTTTCTCAACCTTCACCATTTATCAATATCTTTTTAAAAGTCCAAACTCTGGAATAGGGTAACTAATTGCCACTGGAGTCCCATTAACACAGTATTTTACTCCAAACTCTCACTTTTATTTTTAAAAGGAGTATGTTTGATCTTAGCCTTTATGTGAGCTGAGAACTCATGTTCCTGGTTACTAATCATGATTTCAACTTTTTTTCCTTGAGTTACAAAAATGCAACTCTCATCTTAAAGTGTGATCTATGTTCTCAGTTTTAACACAGTTATTCTATAAAGAGGTTGATTTACAAGAATGTTTCCTAGTATCTATAGAAAACTGCTTGTCACTGATATTTTTCAGTAGAGATAGCATTTGAAAACTTTTCCTGCAATTATTTAGCATTTTCATTGAGATCCTTACTAAGATCTTACATGCTTAACCATGCTGATTTTTTCCAGAAGAAAAAGGGAATAATAATTTAAAAAGCTAATATTTGGTTTTTTAAGGTCCTCCCTATTAACAATGTCCTTTTCTGATCTGGAAACTGACTCCTGTTTTTGCATACCCTCTCTTTTTATTGATGATCACTCAAAGCAAGGTTCTTACTTTCATCTGAAACCAGACCTAAATAAAGAGTCAAACTTCTGACCAATATCTAACAGTACCACAATAACAGTATTTCTATAGTGTAGCATCTTTATTTTTTGAAATACCATTCAGAAAAAGAAAAGTTACTTGTGGGTTGAATTTAGTGGTTATTTTCATTTTGCATGTTTGGATATATGCAAAAAAGGATATACAGTGAATTTCTGTGTAGTATGTTCTGGACAGTTGAAACCTTGCTGTATCCATGCAATTTCTGTGGAAACCACAGCATCTAATCAACACAGCACAAGGCCTGAGGTGATATTTATAGCTTTAGTGAGTCAAGAAAATCCCTCTGCCCAGTCACAGTCTACATCCCTATTGCCCTTTAGGTCTATACCTCTGCAGGATGAACCCATGGGTCTTCTGAATTAGGCATTGTACAGGTATAGTGTAATCAGGCTCCTTGAGTGCTATGGTATTGAATATGATTAATAGCATTATAGAGCTTATACCTCAGATAGACAAAAACATTCAATAGTAAGTCTAATTATTCCCTGTGCTATATAATCATACCATTTTTGGGGGGTTGTATGGTCACGTTTTGATTCAGATTATTACTTTTGGGGATAATTCCGTCTACCACTTACATAAACACAGAAAGGGAAGTTTGCCCTACATACCCATGGAAATTTTGATTTGATCTTGACAAATGTGGTCAGTAACTTTCATTGATACGAAAGATTATGCTTACCAGAGGCTACTAATTCATTCCTGCTTCTATTGTCTTTTAGATTAGAAATGGGCCCAAAGTACCTTGGAATAAGTTCTTACAAGCTAAGTGCAAGCTTTTCAGTTTTAAAGTGCAATGTGAACTAATGAGTTATTAATATTAGGAGGAATTATTTATAGCATAAATTAAGGATTACAGAAAATCACATGCCTAATGCCTTATAAAATACCAGTTTGCCAGTATACATGTGGATCTTTAACTGCACTTGAATAGCACAGGAAGGAGAGCAGAAATAGCATTAAATTACAGCAGAGAGAAATGAAATGGAGTGTCCAAATACCTAAGGCATATGTCACAGTTCACATTCATTCACGAGTCAAGTCTCTTCAACAACTTTTAATTTACAGCCACAATATTAAGGATCTGGAGGTTCAAAACCAAATATAATAGCTCTGTAGGTAATTCCTTTGACAAGTTGTGTTCTGTAAGATGTTGCTCATAGACTTGTGGACTTCAAAAGAACACTAGAGCTGCAAGCTTCAAACAGCAAGTTAGTTTTCTGAAAAAATCATTCTTAGAAGCTGTTAGAAAATCTCTACTTTTGGACTACAACAAGAAACAATTAGAAGATCAGAAGTGTTAGAAATATTTTCCTATTGCAAGATAATTACATAAAATGCAATCTCAGTAGTAGGTAGTGATATCTATTTCCAAATGCTTTTCTCACTGTGTTGTATTGTTCATGCTTTTCCTAGGCAAAATTATCCTGGTTTTTTTGCTACTCAAAGTGCAGTTTCAGCTGGAATGTGGAGAGTGCTTTCTACCCAAACTAGCATCTATTGTACTGCAGTCTATTGAGAATATATTTTTGAAAGTCCACAGGCTGATGAAGGCATTGAATCCAAGTCTCACAACTGCTCTCACTGAATACTTCAGCACGAAGAGCTACTACATAGTGACCAGGCAATTCTCGAAGCATTTTGTCTCTGACAGTGTTTTTATAAGAAGGTGTGGTTACACATAAATATTATTTGAAATGCTTGTAGTAGGAAGCCACTTACCAGATCTGAGTGTGAGATCCCCAAGATATGAGAACACTGTCAAGTTCTGCCTGTCAGCTGAGCCAGCTATTCATCAGCACATTGTTAGCCCACCTCAAATGTGGGGCAATTTCCTTCACACAGATTATAAGTGTTTTACATTGTAATTGAAAGAGCTAAAGGCATTTAGAGACAAGCACTAGTGAAACTAACTCCAGATTTAGTGTCATACCTGTGACAGAGGTCATAATTCCCTGAAATTAAATAAGCAGAAGAAAAGTTTGCATATGCGTTAACTACTTATCATAAAGCAACAGACTAGACTGAATGAGCAGTGGAGTTTAAACTAATCTGTAGGAGAAAAGGAATATTTATTCTGCCACATTGACTGCAAAAGATGGTCTTCAGCAGCGGAAAAAGAGCAAACAAATTGGTATGAGAGAATAATGTCTCCAACTGTGTCTATTGATACTGTTTGCTAAGTAAAAGAAAATTGGAGTGCTAACAGAGCACACAAGCTCAGCCAATGTGATGTGGGTCATTAAACCACAGAAATTTGGTAACATTTGTTTGTGTGCCCACAGCTAATTCTCTAGGGTTCTGGCTAAGTTTAGGAAAAGTCAGGTACGAGCTGTTCATGCAGAATCAATCTGGAAAGACCAGAGAGAAACTCCTACATCAAAATGGGAAGTACCTCAAGAATTTAGGTACTTACAGTACAGGCAAACTCTTCTGAATAACAATTTTAAAGTTGTTTGACTTCCTCAGAAACACTACTTGAGCTGTTTAAAAAAAAAATTATCCGAATTTCAGATATTAAAAGACATATGACTGGTTGACTAAAGAAGAGTTTGAGCAAATAACTGACATAAATAAACGAACATATCAAAGTTACTGAATGGGTTAAATTTGTTATGTCCAAGACGCTGCCAAGTCTTGAGCTAAGAACAGAAAGTTTAGTGGCAATTTTCTGAAAGAGGAGGAATCCAATGATAAAATGTGAGCCATTTGTCTTCCTAGCCATTAAAGGAAATTCACTTTAAGGATTTTTCTGGAGTAGTAGCTGCTGGTGCTGTGCCCATTCTAATTTATCACTGTGTTTGCTGGTAATATTATCATTGGTAGGAGCTCAGGTGGACTTCCATTAGTACTATTCCAATACTCATTGGCAAAATATTCCACTGACCTGCACAGGATCTATCAAAAACTTTCAAAGCCTCATCTGCTGTGGATATTTTTTCTGCTAATTATTTGCAGCAATTATGTAAGATAATTCCTCAGGATGAGTTACCTAGAGAAAAGCAGCTACAACAAACATAATTAAGAAATAAAACTGTGTCAGTCATCATCATGTTCATTTAATTATAGGCCATATCCTTCTCAACTTTCATCTTCTTGTGTGATTTTTAGAATATAAACTCTCTGGAAGAGATAATTTCTTTCTGATCTCCACTCAGGTTTTAGCTTTTACTGGCATCTTTGGACACCATCGCAATACACATGTTTAAAACTAATATACTTATATGTAATGAATGTAACTAGGCACAGTTATTTAACCATATGTTACATTAGTTTTATGGCTCTGTTGCTTGATTTGACTTACAGGTATGTTAAATTCATGCCAAGTAATGAAAAGTGGAGGTTGACTGTTTTCTTTTTCTTACATAGCAGTACAAAGGGATTCCAGCCACTCCAGCCAGTAAGTCAGGTTCACTGGGAAGCCACCTTAAATGCCTCTATGCAGGCATAAGCATTCATGGAGAATGAAAAAGGGGAGTTAGAGATGTGCCTACACCTTCAAACTTACTGGCATTATGGAAACGTTGTAGGATAGCTGCTATAACTGAAGTGTTGGAGTGGAAGAGTGCAGGCTCTTTAGAAAGGACAGGAAGGGGAGGACAAGGAGCATGCACCACCCTCTCTGTCAGTGATCACCTGGAGTTCATGGAGCTGGGCCTGAGGATGGATGTGGAGCTGGCTGAGACCTCATGGGTGAGATTTAAAGGAAGGGCAGGGGCAGGTGGCATTACAGGGGGAGTCTGGTACAGGCCAACCAGATCAGGAAGACTGAGTAGGTGCAGCCCTCTGTGGACAGCTAGGAGAGCCTCAGATTCACAAGCTCTGGTAGGTGCTTCTTGACCACCCCAATATCTTTTGGAGGGACAAAGCAGCTGTCTCTTAGCAGCTCTTGATCACTCAGTGGAATCAAGAGACCTCAAAGAAGATATTGGATTTCTATCACATTTTTTCCATAACTCACAAATCATTTTGCACCTTTAAAAGTTTATTCACCAAGACCAAAGGTAGGAAAGAAATGCTAAGGTAGGAAAGGTAGGAAAGAAACTTTACTTCAACTAACTCTCTAAAGCTAACAAGGTGGGAAAGAAATGCTGCACCTAGGCAAATGCTTTCAGGGTGTGCATGAATTTTCCTATACATTTTGAACAATTGTTGATTCAATACTTAAAAAAAGCTTTTTCTTTTGCTCTTTTGAATAGCAATATATAGAGAGGTGGTAACTTACAGAAACAATTTCTTAAACTTGTATTCCTTGTATTCTTAAACTTGTGAAATGTAAAACAACAGCTAACATTGACACTGCTTCTGCTGTTGCCTCCACATGGGTTGTTGACCTTTGCAGTTTAGGAGACCGCAGTGAATATGGTAATTCTGTATTGATACTCTGTTAGAAATTTGAATTGTCAACTGATAATTTGAGGGAACTAAAAGAGAGACATGACCTAGCTCTCAGTGAATTACTTTGTTAGTCCTACTTAATGCACAGAGAGAAGTCAGCATAGATGGCGTTTTGGGCATCTCTAAGAATAATCAAAAAAAAGAAATCAAGTTGAAGACCTGAGTTACTTGAAGTGATGTGACTTGATAAGGTCACAGAATTCTTTTTTTTTTTTTTTTTTTTTTATATGTTCACTTGCAAGCTTGGTTAGAAGGAATCAGGTTTTCAGATGGGAACTGATACATTTGAGTAATGCCAGGAGCTTTTAAGGTATATTCAGAAGGTAATTTCTAAGTGTTCTGTCTTACAAGATCTGATTGTTCAGGTGATTATTACAGGTCCTGCCACTCTATGAGGTGCTGCCATATCATAGCAAGGTCAACAGAATGGGTAGCACATCTGCTCCTCAGTTTTCAGTTTGCCATTTTTTGTTAAGCAAGGCTAGCATTCTTTTTTTAACAAAAGTTTACAGCAGTTTACCTGTATACATTGAGCTGTGAATGAATAAGGCAAAAAACTCCCATTTATGGATCCCTTTGGACTTGACTCGATTTGCTGCAGCAACATTACATTCTTATCACAAACACATTTTGAATCATTCCAGGCTTCGCCCCTCACATATACAGCTTGCTTCACTCTGGCAATGTAAAGGAATTGAAAGATATCTTCAGGCAGGAGTATCTCTGTGCAAACAATCATTGACTTTTTGCCAATGCCAGACTTTGTAAGGATATGTCAGAGGTGGAAGGGGCTTGAGCAGTGGGCACTGAGTATTCCTTTCTGGCAGAGCAGCTCCTTGGGCATTTGTGCCTGTCATTGCAGATGACACAAAACCAAAGGTTGTGCTAGAGGCCAGCCAGATCCAGACAGCACTCAAAATCTAATTTGCACGTTGAACATTGTGCATGGTATGGATGTGCCATGTGTGTCTTTTCTTTGCCTCTACTGAGTAATTTCAGCCATAGGCAACTTTCCTGTTCTAAACACACACAAAATAACTGAAGATGATAACAGATTTGCTGGTTTGCCACAAGCTAACACATCTTCATGACTTTTTTTAATGGTCTGTGCTTTCTAATCTCTCTAATCCCAGCTGAGAACTCAGATTTGTAAATAGTGATATAAAAATAATCTTATTTAGAATCTGTGCTACATTTGTCAGTAGCTGACTAACCTAATAACACACAGTAAGCAATATATGTGAATCAATTGACCTAAAAATATTCAGGCTTCCAGACAAAAGGCATATTCTTTTGTTAGGTTATACTTCCTTAGAGTATGGGAAAAAAAGAAAGAAAACCCACAAACTAATATACCTTACAGTAAGCATTTGGTACAAAACAAACTCCAATCTATAGGAATCCTATGGATTAATTACAAGTCTGAAGTTGCAAAATACTTTTATTTGAACAGCCTTTCTACTGTGTTCCATTCTAACCTTTGTTAGAAAATAACCAATGGGAATGATATTAGCAAATAAGCAAGAATATTATAGCATCAGACAAAGCAAGGTAGGATTATCTGTTAAACTGATATTCACACTATTATAGTCAGTATCAAGAGCAAGTTAATGAAAAACAGATTGGTGTTTCACCTAGCATTGAAAAGAGGAAAAAAATGGAAATATTTTAAGCAACTGCTATTTATTTTCTTTTTCCTCACATTGGATTGAAAACCTGCTACTATTTTCTATGATAAAAGTGTCTGTACTAAACAGTCAAGACTGAGGTAATATTTGCTTTGCATGGTCTATACCTAACGAAAAGACAATCGCTATCCTAAAATCTCTATAATCCAACAAGCTAATGCAAAGAGTAGTGGAAAGATTCCTTTTGACTTTACCACGCATTAAATTGTTCCCTATGTATGGCTGGAATGTTTGAACGTTTAACAGTGCATGCTTTGGTGGACCTGTGAACGTGGACTGAGAAAGAAGGCTTTCTTCCTCCTAGGCCATGAATAATTACAACACTTCAAATATTGTCACTTGTTCTTTTGTTATGACTGTCAAAAATATAATAGTTCTGTGCACAAAAAAAAAAAAAAACAAAACACCAAAAAACCAACCAACCAACCAAACAAAACCCCCAAGAATATAAAAATTAGTATTTCTGATCTGTTTTCATTCATTCTGGATATAATAAATATGGGAATCACTCATTTTATAAAAATTAAAAGCAATGATGATCAACTAATATTTGTGATAGGGATTTAGTGATATTAAAACTAAATATGTACCCAGATCAATAGTTCTTTCATTTCAACTGATCAACCTAAGGTAATTGAATAATTATTGCTCAAGCAAAGCGAGTTTAGTCTTTTAATTTTCAGCTGTAGTCTCTTCCTTTCTCAGAAGTTTCCAAAAGCTGAGATAGAGCACTGACAAAGGAAAAAAAAAAAGAAGATTGGTCAGATCCATTCAGTAGATCCTGCTGTGGCTAATTACTGTCACAAATTGAATAACCAAAGTGACAAAGTACTGTTTTTTGCTGACTTATTCTGTAGCAACATACTGTGGTGGTTCTTTTTTCCCCCCCTTTCTTTAATTTTGGCAAAGACTGCTAAATGGCTATCATACTTAAAATTAAGGAAGTTTTAGAGAAAGTTTCATGACTGTTACTGTATTCAACATATATTTGTGATACTGCAGGCTTTCATTGACAAGATATACCCATGGGAAATTTTGTGATGTCCTTCTCTTAATGCTCCTGGAGTCCTGATTTAACCAATAAATATATTTCATCATCGAATCTCAATCTTTAAGCAAATATGAATGACCTTTTTAGATGAGTAGATATTGAGAATTTCAGTCTTTGTAATACCCCAGCATTTCAGATGAAAACATAGTGCATGTCACTAAAACACTGAGGAAAAAATACAATTCCATTTTTGTTGCTTGCTCATTATCAGAGTGATGTACTATATTTCTTTACAAAGTTAATTATTGCACTCTTTGTGCATGATCATTCAGCATATACAACTGTGTGTGAAGAAATATTTACACTATATTAAAAATAAAATCCTCTGAAATATTTACATTTCTTTTCATAACACTTAGAAGCTTTCAAAAGTTGTTTGAGAAACACAGATATTTTTCACTGATGAAGGAATCTCATTTACTGCAATATTTCCCAATTAGACAGAGTGTACAGGGCAGTGCTAATGTTTATAATGTGCAGAAATTAAAAGCAAACACAAGACAGTTTCGATTCTCTCTGTTTCACAGCTGTATCAGAAGATAAAATGCTGACTTTTCAATCAGTCAAATGGGCTAGAGAATTCATGGCATGTTTCTGATTCTCTGTTTGGAAATACCAACCTAAATTTGCCAGCAGCCTTGACTCAGTGTAAATCCACCATCATGACACATGAGTTTAAGTACGCAGGAGCATCTTTTTGAAGTCAAATGACTTCCTTAAGGTCATGCCCCTGAAATAAATACTAAGTTTCTGAGTCATTGCATTATAAGCGAGCTCTTTAGAGCAAATGATCTCTCTTGGTCACTCTGGTTCAGCACAGGCTCACTTGATCTTGCCCAGCCTTCAAAATAATGAATAGAATAGTGTGAAAAGTGAAGGCAAATATTTTTTGGAAAAAACCCCTGGACCTAGTTATATTACATATAACATAAATATACTTAAGATATATATTATATAAGGAGCTCCCAAATCAAAAATTAGGTCTTTAGGATGTTATCTTAAGAAGAAGCAGATTCTACCAGTAAAGATACTCTATCTGTTACTGAGTTGGAAAGCAGAAACATGGACAAATATGCATGCCTATAGATGCATATATACATACAGACATAGACTTGTTTGTATATTTTATGTATCAGTAATATGATGGACACTTGTAGTCACTGTTCTTATTGCTCTTTCTCATATGAATAAAAGATCGAATATTTTAGTTGTATTGAGCTAGAAATTTAAAAGGAAAATAATATTTTGAAGATTTTTTTGAGATATTGTCATGTATTTAAAAACAATTATATACATATTATAGATATGCAAGAATATGTGTGGGCATATAAAAAACTCATAATTGCACCAATTTTGTCTCAAGATTTGAATGTAGGATAATCTAACTATTCTGAATCTTAGTGTCATGTCTGTGTCAATTAATTTGATTACTCAGTAAGAGTAAGAAAATAATACAGAAAATCAACCAGACAAAAAACCAATTAATGTTTATTGTCTGAAAAGAGCAAGAGTCTAAGAGTTATAATAATTTCACCCCAAAGAAATGGGTATATGTTTGCCATTGATCACAAAGAGTAGTTATAGCAAGGGCATTATTTTCTTTCAGCTTTTAATTTTATTTTTATTTTGAATACTAATTTGCCACATGATATCTATTGTTCTTTATCCTGAAATTATATTTTATACCTTGTATGAAGTTTCAGGGATTCAAAAACTTGTCATCCCGATTGTACAATACAGCATTTCTTTTTAAGGACATGAAACCTCTGTCTATGGATATGTTTAGGTGAGGGGGATAAGTAAACTGGTTTCAGAAACTTTTAGAAGGATTTCTGAGTATGACTTCAGAAGGCTTTCAAATGCATTGTTGAAGCCTGTAAGACATGGAATGTACCCAACTAAATTTCTTCCCATGCCTTACCCTGTCAAAAGAAGAGTGTGTGACTGGTGATCCAATCTATGTGGAAAGAGCTGTTTGGAGATGCATTATTAGCAGGATATATAATCTTCAATTTAGCAAAATCAGAGAATTGTAACCAGCAGCAGCTGTTAAGAAAATCTTGCAATTAGTTTCTAAAACTTTCCTTCAGTAACAATTTCATGATGTTACACTAATGAATTTATATGCTAGAAACAGAAATTAGAAGACACTATAAAAAAAACTTTAACTAAAAATGTTGCTAAATCTCTAAAAGCCTCTTAGATCACATTTCTATACTTTTACACTACATGGTGAAACATCAGTCAGACATGGTCTCAGTCCAGAAGGATTCTATGCAAACTCAGAACAAGGGTTAAGTACATGACAATTGGAGTAATGATAGCTATGCACAAATATGGTCCAGTATCTCTTTTTTCGTAATCTCAGAGACATCCCAAATCTCATAATTGCACTTAGTGGAAACCTAAATTAACCCATCAACTTAAATTCCATGTGCAGCTGAGTGTATTTCATGTGAAAAACGACACTAGAATTTGTCTGGAATTTAAGAGAGCAGGTTAGACAAGGCAGAAATATAAACTATATTGTCTATAGCACAAAACCCCACTGTTATGTAAAACAGCTGGACAAGTCCCACAGTTGAAGTCAAATATTCAAAGCCAGTGATGAAATTAGTATAGCTGTATCTATTATACATGTGGAAAAACTTTCACACCCTGCAGATGAAGTTACTATTATATTCTCTAGATATGTTAACAGTCTTACGCTTACGTTGGTTAGAATTGCACTGCAGGTCTTTATAACATAGTAAATATTCTTGGCTGTAATATAAGACTGATGATTGTCAGTACAAGATACTGCTTTTTTTATGTGGTATGCATTTCATCAATAGAATTATGAGGACACATAATACCCTCCATACGTTTGCTTTTAAATTATAAATGAATGCATAAATATGGTAGCTGAATACAATAAATAATCAGCAAAACACAGATCAAAAAGGAAGGTGTAATAATATGCACCTCAGTAAGGGCTGAATTACTGATGAGTGTATTAATATTTTTGGGTGCAGTTTTGAAGCTCCATAGGAGGACTAAGGAGATTTTGTTGTTTGAAGAAGTCAAAAGTGTCTCAAAGGAATTTCTTTTAAAGTTCAGCTTCTATTACAAGAATATAATTATATGTGAACAGATATAACTTTCTTTAAAGACAGAAGAGTGTACAATGAGGTACTGAGTGAAAGGAATGTATATCCTTTCCACAAGAGATGAGTGGAAGGAAATATTTACTGGCTACATCTCTATGAACAGAAGATAATTTTGCATCAAGATATTACATTCAAGTAAAAAATAGAATAATTTTTCAGTTTAAACCTGTTGATTTTCTTTCAAAGACCTGATGTAGTATAAAAATCAATTATAAAACAAAACCTGCAATCTAACTGAACCTTTTGTTTGAACAATTTTCACAGGTTCTTTTAAAAAAATCAAAGTATGAATATTTGATAAGTTTATGTGACAAGAATATGTAGTACATTCATGAAAAGAGAATTAAAGAATATTCCTTTAATATCTTAGATAATACCTTGATCAGATTTTCTCACTTAAGAACGAAGAATTGATGTTGGATATATCAACAGAAAGAAGCTCTACATAAAATCAGGAAATGCCTTACTGGGTCATCCCAATAGTCTCTGTGGCCAAATATTTATGTCTGACAGTAGCAAGAAGAAAAACCATTTACACATATGACCTTGGTCACTTGTTGTGTTTCACTGGCTTTGTAGTTACAGAAAACTTCTATCTGTTGTATTTGACGATCTAGATAGGTCACTGCATGGTCCTTTCCATGTCCATTTATTGATCTACTGCACACAAATTTTTCTAGCCCCTTTACGACCCTACTGATCGCATCTGTCACCACAGTGGCAATAAAATAAAATGGATGTTTTATTATAGGGGGAAAATGCCTAACAGAAAAGTCCCAGTACAGTCCTGGGAATATAGAGTGTGCGTAAATCACTTGGTAATCACAGGTATTAAATCTTACCTACAGCTCTCCTGTAGATGATGGGATTACTTGTTCCTTGTACATGTTTTTGTTCCTTGGAATTTGAAAATGCATCCTTTACAATGCAGGAGGTTTAATGCAGTTCAACTTTTTAAAGTGCTTTAGGACATTACAGAAATAGTAAATATGCAAGTAAATACAAGTAAAATATATCTTCTATGTTTTCCTGTTTGACCAACGTGACCCATTTGCTTTGGAAAAGGCTAGTGAAGTGTATTCAGGATAATTTCAGTCACTAAGAGTTTAACTTAACGAGGCAAGAAAGAACAAAAGGAAAATAAATCTGAGACCTCCATTTTTGGTTTGGAAGGATTTGCTCTATAGAAGCAAAACAGAGACTTAAGATGAAAATTGGAACACAGCAGCAAAGCTATTACTAAAGCCATTTGTTGTTAGATGATGAAGAAAGGGGAATGAAATATGGTCTTGCTAATAGGAACATATTCAACAAATTTGTGACCTTTTTGTTAGCAAAATGAAATGTTATTTCACCAAGAGCATTAGTTTACTGTTAGTACTGTTTTCAGTGTATGGTAACTGAAGAGTGGAGTTTTAGAATATACACCTAAAGGAAAAATTCTTCATATTTGCAAAGAAGCATGGATTAGAGAAGAGATGTAAGCCAAATCCCTAAGTCCTTACTTGGGCAAAGCTCTTGTTTGCCTCAGTGGTGTTGCTATTCCAATAATCATTGCATGCAAAGATTTTAATCTGATTAACGAGGTATGGAAATATACACCACAGTAAGGCAGATAGACTGTCATACACTTTCTGATTTCAGCACCAAAATTCACGTTGAATGAAGGTTTCTATCATTCGGTGTTATGCATTTGCATTTTCATATAATTACAGGTGTAAATGGCATGAACTTCAAAAGAGTTCCTTTAAATGTAATAAGTTTTCTTCTATGCCAGTATTTCAGCAATACCTCTGTTACCAATTAAGACTGAATGACTTTGCTTCAGCCAGACAGTAAGTGAATTAACCTGAACCTGTGGTCAAGTTCACATATCCCAGCCTAGACACCAGCCAGTTTCTGTATTTCACGAATACTCATGCCTGTCACAAGCTGTCTGCATCCAGTTTCTAAGGAAATTGGTGCACAAATTGGCTCATTCCATATTTAACACTAGCTTCAGCAGCAATTAAAAATTAGGAGAGATCTTCAGGAAATCAATTAATTATGCATGCAAAGTGCACCAACTAAATTTGGACGCACAATTAGATGACTAATCATAGATTAAAAGGTTGAGAATGGCAGTTGCACACTTAAAAGGATGATGGTGACCTATTCTATCCCAGGTGCCTGTGCTTTTCTGTTTAGATATACTAAGATCTGTTAGACAGATATTTGAGACACCTGTAAAAAAGATCATGCCTGAAAAAGGTATACACCAGCAATACCAGCAAATGTCAGCATCAAGAGTCCAGAAACTTCAATACTCTAGTCTCTTTACTTACTAATAGGAATATCCCAAATTTTGCAGAGTTTCAGTGTGTCTCCAGAAATCTGTGTTTTGAATAAATAATATCACTGAAAAATGAACTTCTGTTTGAGCTGACATGCAGGGTTGTATTTATGTACATGAAACATGGGAGAATGAAAAGTTACACCTGTCCTGAAACTATTATGCCATTTCAAAACCAGTTATTTAAGGAAAATATCAACAAATTTATGAATAAACTCTTATTTCCAAAGCTACATGTTCTCCTCTATTTCCCCGGGTGGCGTCACAACATGCTGATCTCTAGTCATTCGACAACTGTAATAAGCTCCTTGCCTAACCATCTGACTAGCTCACCCCAGATTAATTCCAGTTTTAACTTTTGAGGGATCACTTAATCTTTTGATGGAAGTTCCCAGTAGAGCTAAATTTGGTTGCCTTGAATACTCCTGGTTTATAATATAATCAGTGCTTACCAGTTCATTCAGAGGCTTTTGAATATTTTTTTTTGTCTTGTTTCATGTGTTGTGTTTTGTTTAATAAACCCGTAACCAGATCATACAGCCGCAGTGGAAGTGTGGCATTTCTCACTGTGTAAGTGCAGGCATGAAGTGCAAAACAGCTGTCATCTGCTGTGTTAAAGGGGTTTCATTCAGCAGATTAAAGGCACAGAACAGGGGTTCCTCAGGTCACAGAGCAACTGAGTGATAGGAGCGATGGCTAGCACTCCCTTCTCCCACAATTTGTTTCAGCTTCCACTGCTTTTCTGTGGACGAAACGGCTCTCTAATACATCACAGTACAAAAAAGAAAAAAAAATAGTGCATGAATTTAAAAAAAAAAAAAAAAATTAAAAACCCCCAAAGCTTTCTGCTTTTTTTTCCTGGTAGTTTTTGTTTAATTGCTTTTGGAATCATCTGACATAACACCTGTGAAATATGGCCCTGAGGGCAGACTATGTATCTATTAAATGGATAGTAAATCACATTATACCCCAAAATTTGAAAAAGAACATCATATCCAAGTCAAGTGCCTAACATTTGGGTAGGAAAAAGTGAAATTCTTAGTTTCAGCTTTTGGATATTATTTTTTGTGGAAAGTATTTCCCATGAGAAATATCATTGTTGATGTTTACCATTTTTATGGCCTTTCTCTCCCTCTCATCAAAAGGGAGAAACATTAAGGACATAGGCCAATTTCCCATGCTGTAATCTACAATGAGTAGTGTTTGACTCTGAAAGGAATCTTTAGTAATCATATTCTCTTGAATGCATCAGTTTGGAAATAAAATATCAGTCAAGTCAGTCAGAATCTTTCCTTCTATTTAGATAGAATAATATTTCTGCAAGATTTCTGTTAACAAGATGTGAAAATTCCTTGGAGAAGCCCCTCCAAGGGAATCCTTCTGCCCTACCAGAAATCTAACAAGTTAAACGCTATCTTGTCCACCAAGGGAATTTCACAACCCTCCCAAGAGTGTAGAACAATAGAAAGCAGGGATAAATTGAATAGGATCATCAAGATCATATTTGGAGTTTTTAAGGCAGGATATACAGAATGAAAATTCAAAGGATATGATACAGTACACTCTGAATGAGTGTATAGATGAATTTCTATTAATCTCCTTCTACTAAACATATCAAATAATATCAAACTCTCTCTAATTTATCTTCCATCTAGAAGCTGAGCACAGTGACACTGTTGTGTTAATCACTTTTCCATACCATACATGAGTCATACTTGTGATGTCCTGCAAATATGACTGAAGGCCTGAATCTGTTGCATTTGTGTGCTGTGCAATCCTCTACAACTTCCATGCAATGCAGTTCCATACAATAAGGCAGAAAAAGATTATTCACTTAATACATTAACACTTTCTTTAAGGACTTCCCATGCACTGGAAAATGTATTTTCATGCATCTTTTATAAACTAAAAAAATGTTCTGAGCACTTTGGGCATCCTATAATAACTTTGTTTTCACTAAATTTCCTTCTCTTGTATTGTATGTAACTGGAGGGTTCCAACAATGCTATTTAAGCACTGTTTTGTTCTACAGAAAAATTTTCACCAGTGAGTGAGTGACAGTGCCTTCATTTAGCATGTTTTTGAGATGTAAGTGTTTTTAATGTACTGACACCTCAGATGCATTACTAGTAAAAACTTCTGTCAAGGTTACAAAACAAAATAATGCCAGACCATGAGATGTAGAGATGTAGTGAAAACTATTTCTAACAGGGATTTGATTGCTTCAAGCGTTTTGTTACACTCTCAGTCTTCAGAAAGGCGTATTTTACAATCCAGTCTAAAAAAATTAGCATCTTACTTAGGTAATTATCATAAAAGTCCAGTAATGCAAGCATATTTATCATTCTGGATTGAATGTTCAATACAGAAATGATGAAAGGAACAAGCTTTGAGGTAACACCTAAAAATGTTCTGGTTGTACAGCACAAATAAATACATAATAATGTGTACTTAAAAAATGCCATTTCAAAACCCTTGGGTTTTCTTAGGTGGTTCCAAGCCCATTTTCCTGGAATTCACGAACAATTTATACTGTGGCTTAATGTTGTAAATGACATAGCTGGCAACTACTATTAGTACACCACTATCTGCCCCTGATATGTTCTTCTTTCTAAATGAAGTTGTGTTACAGCACACTCTCCAATAATAAATGAACAAGAGTGCTAGACAGCCCTAGTGCAGCTCACAAGCCACTGTCTTACAGCACACTTATAGCTCGCTTCTTCATGTGTGTTAGCTTATGTAAGTATATTTATATATATATATATTTAAAGATACACGTACCCCTTTCACTGTTGAAAGCTATTCAGATTTAGATGACTAGAAGCTATATACATCTGAAGACATGACAAAAAAGATAAAAAAAACAAAAAACAAAAACTAAAAAGCAAGGTATCAGGTGGCAGCCTTGTGGTTGCATTTATCTTACAAATATGTGTCAAAATATTTTTCTGTAACAAGCACATTCTGTATTGTGTGTGTCCACTCAGTCATTGATGGAATTTGTGTGCTTTTCCAATTTCTCACAATGACAGTTTTTGATGCCATGATCACAGCTAAGAGCAGAAGTCACCACACTGTCTTTTGGACAGTAATGTCAGGCATAGCAAAATAAGAGATGTGTCCATTTGTGTTTTGTTGTTTTGGGAAACGGGTTTCTTTTCTGTTTTAGTCTAAGTGACAGGCTTTCTGGATGAAGGCACTCACCACTCATTCTTCCTCCTTTCAAACAATTTGTGATAAAATTATATTTAGTTTCCAGATGTTACTTTTACATGCTCAGTAGTTTAATTTGCTTTTCTAAAAGGATAATGATAAATATCACAAAATATTTTTATTTGCTATTGTCAGCGTTAAGAAAGAAGATAGTCCTTTCTGTTATACCTTACCAAGGACTGTATGAAACTTTGAAATAAAAATGAAGGAAGAAAAAAATTGATGTTCCCTTCTTTTTAATATCAAGTTGCTGCTCTTATCAGCAGCAGAGACAAATTATAGTATAAACTTCAGTTATTCTGAGAAAATATTTCCCAAATATAAGCAGCAGAAACTCTCTCTGATATGCATTCATTTTTCTCTTCTAATTCCTTCTATGTTTGCAGCACCTTGCCTTTCTGCATAGCCTATAGTTAATAAAATGAACTGCCTCAATCTCCCAATTGGGACCATAAGGTTCCTCATCTAAACGAATATGAAGTGAGACTTTAAAGAGCTTTTTCTAGTTCATGTCATAGTCCTGTGATGACAAAAAAAGAGGAAGTGTATTTTTATTATTAAAACACTACTTAAGTCCAAAGTTTCCCTACAACCTACTGATAGACCCTAAAATTAAGAGTCTGTAGTGGCAAGGATGCTCTGACATTCTTAAACATGGTATGTAATGCTATGGTAGGTATGGTATGACATTCTTAAGAATGGTATCTAGGCAGGAGTTTTTATACTGTTTGTAGAGCCAGTCCATGCCATGAAAAAGCAAGTTCAGAAAACTCTAACAGGCAAATCTCATTGAAGTCTTCCTACCATATTAATATCTTAATATGTTTGAAACCCATTATGTGATGTATAAGATGAATATGCATTAAAGCACACTTTATTTCATCATAAGGTGTGATAAACACTGATCACAAAAATTTCATTTTTGAATTTCTGTTCAATGTATGTAATAGGTTCAATAGGTACATATGTAAGAGATTATTTAAACAGGCATATCGGAAATCAATATATTTTTACTCTGCTTTTACTTACTATTTTTACATATAAATATATTTTTATATGCTACTTCTTCCTTGGTGTCAAGTAAAGGTTACCCCCCAAATGTGTTAAATGAATGACATGAATATTACTGAGCATACTGTTTTTCCTTGCTATTCTTCCTTAAGCTGAAAAATTGAAGCTTAAATATACATCTATACAAAAGACTGGTTTATGTATACACTTTCTGCTTCCTTTCAGTACAAAATCTCTGTCTAAACCTCCTTTTTAGCAGACACAAAATCTGGGTTTTTGTCTCCATTAGGAAGAGAAATAAAATATTTCCCATGAGAATTTTATTCACCAACAACTACATAAAATAACATTAAGCCCCTACCACAATATGTCTTTTAATTTCTCTTATATATGAATGTTCAACAAATATATCTGAACAAATCTTAGTTACTTATACTGCATGTCTTTCCTTGTCATCTTGGCTGGGAAGCAGTAAAGACCACGGAATGATTACTAACTTATTAGCTATCCAGGCTTTTTTGATCTATTTCTCTTCATTTGAGGAGGGCTCATGAAAGAAGTATGAAACAGACTGATCTCCTTCAATGGAAAAACTTTTTTCTTTCCACAACAAATGCTTCTTTTGCCTCCCTGTGCTCTCAATAGTACAAACACAAAAGTGCTAGACTTGTCCTGAATGCAGGCAGTAGATATTTAAAGGTTTTGGTAGATATTTAAATAGATAAATAAGCTAATTATTAAATCACATTCCTATAAGAAATATAAGCAAACAGAAGAGACAGTTTGGAGAAAATCTTGGACTCCTCTTGAAAGCAGCAAAAAGCAAGCCAAGTTCCTGAGCTGTCATTAGCTGAGCTAGTGCAGGCAAAGCACCTTTTAGGCTATTAAAAGTATCAATATCAGCAGAGAGCCATACCAAGGCAGCTTTCCTTAGGATAATTTTCTCTTACGAGAACTAAAGAAAAAGAGTGCAAAGAAAATTAAGGGACATACCAAAACAAAGCAAATTAGCATGCTCACAAACTCCTAAATCTAGATCAATGCCTCTATTGAAGAAACCTAATACACCAGATTTTCCTTTACAATAGGGCTGATCTTCTCTGCCGGAAGATACAACAGCAATTTATTACTTTAAAAAGTCTTAAGTTTGGTTTATCTTGCGAATTGTAATATTTTTTGCCAGATATGGAAATATTCCAAGCAGTGTGGGATTACTAGTGTCTGTTCAGTGAATCCAGAATAAATTCCTTGCTGATACAGATTTCACAGTGAACATTTAAAATATGCAACATAAACAAGTATAAGAGTAATTGCAAGCAAATGAAGAGTTTCCCCTGGGGAAAAGGCTATCCCTATTCTAATATAGGTAGGAAACACATTTAAGGCTGAATAATTTTTATTCCAAAATCTAAAGTGCCCAGGTTGCTTAACAATAGTTTTACTTCTTCAGAAAGTAAAAAAAAGGAACAGATTTCTGAGAACGCATCTCAGAAATATCTTCAAATTTTTTTCTCCAGATGACTATGTTGTTAAAAATATGAGGATTTGCCTTGGTATATGAATAATCAGGAAGAAAAAGAAGGCAACTCCATCTTCTTCTTCTCAGGGCATGCTACTGTAGGCTTGGCTGAGGTGTTTATGTGACTACAAAATAGCTCCTGCTCCTAAGGCTGTCAAACCAAATACTTACAAAGAAATTATACCCAAAAGCTCTTTTGGTATTTTTTCTTAAGACTATTTTTCCTTATTGTCTGTAGTCAGAGACAAGAACCAAATTAAGCTTATGTTCAAGTTAATAAACTCCAAGTGTGCTCACAGCAGATGATTTTGGTGGCTTGCTGTGGTGTGATTTATGTCATTTCATCATATGCATTCTTCCAGGCTAAAAATGCATATGATTTTTCATAACAATTATCTTAGGGACACTACAGACCCAACTGGGCCTTTCACTCTGTTATTAGCAGGTTTGTTTTCAAAGTGCTGATTTATCTGTAACAGCTTTGAAAACTGACACTGTCACCCCCACCGCTCCTCCCATGCCCTTCTCCTTCTTCCTCTGTTCAGTGCCATGCTTCCTGAACAACATCTATGGACAGATCCTTTGGTACTTGTTATTGCAGCTTAAGGCTTTACACCCACCTGTTTGGACAGCGAATGTAGAAGCACTCTGTATGCATGTACTTCCTTGTAGCTTATTAATGACAGCATTTTTCTTCTTAATATTCTGCCCATGTTCCTAGTCACAGGAAGGCTGAATGATGTAGATTGTTTCTTGAAATCTTTGCCTTGATGATTTTTGCTTTCTTTATTCACACCAACATGAGGTACAATCAAGAATAAAAGCCTATTTTTCAGATATTGATAGGAATAGAACAGTGCTTCCCTCCTCACCCCTCCCCTGCAACCTCTCCCTTTTCTTTTTGGAACAAATGATAATTTTTATGGAGGGCTTTCTTTGGGAATCAGATTGATTTTGCCTTCCTATTCATTTGCCTTCCCTCTAAATCCTACCAAAGGGAAGTCTGCATAGAAGTCATCTTATGAAAGTTCATTCTTCTTCTGAAACCTATTTCCCAGTCTTTGTGCTTTTGGCAGGTATTTGCTCTGCAGTTTCAACTTCCTCCCCGACCCCTCCCCAAAATATGAAAATTATGCAGCTTTTTATGTTTCTGCTGTGTGGAGCTAGTGGAGCACATGATAATAATGCCACATGAACTCAGCTTTCTTCATTGACCCACAATTCTTTTCTTTTTTCACCGAAAAGTGAGATAAGCAGACAGTTAATCATTATTTCTTTTTAACTATTTTGGGATGAGGTTTATAACTTATTATAAAGGATTTGGTTAGCTACCAAACTTTGCTCAAAGAGTTTGCCACTCTGTGATATGGTGTGCAGGTTTTCTTTTACCCTACAAGCTATACTAAATAATATAAAATTATCAAAGGAAAAGTAAAAAAACTAATAGATTTTCTTCAGTAAAAATTAGATGGCTTATCTAAGTCTCAGATGAAAATTGTTCTTCAAAATGTCAAAACTTATTTTGCCCTAATTTTTGCTGGCAATAACCAGATTCACCAACCCAGGAAAAGAATTTCTACAGAACTTTATTATTAATGTCATATCATTTATTCCTGATGAGTGAAACAGAAAGAGGATTTTCTTTGAATGAATGTCTCATGTTATGTCAGCAGTCCTAGTTTTAAAGGGTCCCAAAAAGAGAACATGGACACAACACTCCAACTGTGCCTCCAAGCATACCCAGGAGGCTTTAATCTGCCTGCTTGCCAACAAACATCTTCTGAAATATAACATATTTTAAATATTATTTTTTTTCTCTGAAATAGTACGTGAAACAGATAAAGACAATATTTGAGAAGATCAGACAGTTACCTGTATCAAAGAGTGAAAACAGAAGAAGAACCTTGGATTCTCTAATCACATGGATGCAGGAGAAGCTGGTGGTCTCTGTCAAACACACATGCTCTGGAACAGGCTCATAAACAGACATTCAAGTCAGCTACAAATTGACAATTTTTTTTTTTTTTCCCCCCACAAGGGTGCTTACTAGGGCTTCTAAGGATGCTATTCCTCTAGACGGTGTATACATAGGAGGATAAGGAAATCAATCCCTGGCTAATGGCAGTACAAATCTCACAACTGCTATCCTAACAGTTTAATGTCACTGCTAGCATGGCATAGTGTGCACAGAAGACATCCACTGTCACTGTCCATTTTAACTTGCCCTCTGCACATGACTGCTTCTTTGTTCACAATGATTAGCCGTATTTGACATCTAGCAGGGTTGATCTAATAGGGGAAACTGATAAAGCGCCTCATGCAAAAAAAAACATTCTCATGAACCTTGTTTTACTAGATAAGTAATTATCAAAAGTGAGCACTTCCTTCATTCATGCTATTGAGTTTATCTCCACAGAATATTTTGTACCATGGCAATTTTACTGTATACCTTCTTTGCCTAGTTTTCCAAAGGTCCTAACTCCATTTTTTTTGCAAAGAGGAGACCTCACATCTGTCACAATTTCTCTTCTGATCAGGTCTTTCTGGGTACTGCAAATCTGTGAGTGTTAGCCACTTCTATTTTTGTTTGTTATCACTCCAGTTGCTTCAGTACATAAAAGGAACAAAAATTACTCGTACAACCTAGAAGCAAAACAACAACCATTTGCAATTGCCTCTGTAGCACGCAACTTTAAACATGCAATATAAATGCAATTTCTTGATCCTAAGAGGCCTTTAAAAGGTTTAGAGATGAACTTGAGGTTATTGCACTTTCAAGAATACACTCACTTTTCCAAACTGACCAAAAGGGTCATATTAGTATGTTTCATACTCTGTATACCTTGTGAAAATTAAGTCAGGTAAATTAAATCACACATTCTTTTCTTACGCAAAGTATTCAAAACAGGCACGTTATTATTTTTGTTGTTGTTGTATTGCAAAATGCAGAGCTCACATATTTCAGCAGTAACTTCAATTAAACATTATGCAAACAAATTTGGTATCAAGCTACACAGGGGAATATGCTCCTTTGGGATGTTATACCAATAAGACAGTTAAACCATGGCAGAGAACCAAGATAAGCCATTATAGATAACAGTGTCATACAAGGGCATAGCCCTCTACCTTAACTCTTGTTGTATGCATGTAGAAAGAAACCATAGCATATAAATTTTATTGGGGTTTTTTATGCACATATGTATGCATACCAAAATTACTGTATGATATGGGGACAGGGAAGACAAATCCTGTTCACGATCTATAATCACTTTGCTGAGAAATATAATCTAGAAAAGCAAATTCTAAATGACACAATAATAGATCACTAGTGAACAGAAACCCTTCCACAAAACAAGAGTTTTCAAAAACAGTCTTTAGAGCTTCTGATAGTTAATCTCATTGAAAACATGCTCTTCAAAACAACAACAACAACAAAGGAAAAAAAAAACAATAACCTTGCCAATTTTAAGGAGCATGTGGATAGCACTGGTAGAAACTGCAAAACTGTCCTGGACTTTTTGAAAGAATTTGAGGAAACACTGCAAAGGAGACAAGCAGGTTTTAGTGCTTTTCTTTAGTACATTTGTCAGCATAGAATGAGGATTTTTACAGGAAAGCAAACAAAAGATATTCCTAAGCCCTTCTAACTTCCTCTGATATGGTAAATAGAATAGATTTTACTGTAAATCACAGCTAAATGGGAGGGCTCCTCACTGCAACTTCTCCACTCATTCCCCCTGAATTTCCACAGTATATTCCTGTTCTTTCAGCTGCATGTGGACAATTCATAGTGAAGATATCAATTGAGTGGGATTTTTCCTTTGGATGTGGACAGTTAATTACTCTCTGAAAACAACAGAAAAGGAGGCATATCATAGAATTATGGAATCATAGAATGAGTAAAGTCGGAAGGGTCCTTAAAGATCATCTAGTTCCAACCTCCTACCAAGGACAAGGACATCTTTCATTGATTCAGGTTTCTCAAGGCCCTGTCCATCATGGCCTTGAATTTTCCCAGGACTTTGAAACTTCTTTAGGCAACCTGTTCCAGTTCTTTATGACTCTTCCAGTAAAGGATTTTTTTCCTAATATCTAAGTCTACTTTCAGTTTAAAGCCATTCCATCTGTCACTACATGCCCCTGTAAACAGTCTCATTCTTCTCTCATGTAGGCTCCTTTCAGGTACTGGATGGCCACAATTAGGTCACCACAAAGCCTCCTCTTTTCCAGCCTGAACAACCCCAAATCTCCCCAAATGTCTCACAGGAGAGGTGCTCCATCCATCTAATCATCTTGGTGGCCTCCTCTGAACTTGCTCCAAATGGTTGATGTCCTTCCTGTGCTGGAGACCCCAGAGTTCGAGGCAGCACTTGATAGGATCTCAGCAGAGCAGAGCAGAGGAGCAGAGTCCCCTCCCTGGCTCTGCTGCCCACACTGCTTTGGAGACAGCCCAGGGTACAATTGGTTTTCTGGGCTGTGAGCGCTTATTGCTGGGTCATGTCCAGCCTCTCATCCAGCAGCACCCTCAAGTGTTCCTCAGCAGTGTTGCTCTGAGTCAGTTCACAAATCAGCTTGTGTTGATACCAGGGATTGCCCTAACCCAGGTGCAGCACCTTGCACTTGGACTTGTTAGACCTCATGAGTTTTATGAACCAAGAGTCCACTTCTCAAGCTTGTCCAGCTCTCTCTGGATGACATCTGATTTTTCAGGTGTGTCAACCACACCACTCAGGTTGGCCTCATCTGCAAATTTGCAAATAATCTGTCATAAACAAAGTTATTAGATAAAACTGGTCCCAATAAAGACCTCTGAGGAACACCACTTTCCACTGATATCCATCAGGACTCTGAGCCATTTACCTTTACCCTTTGAATGTGATCATACAACCCCTTTCTCATCCACCACTCAGTCTATCCTTTGAATCCATATTTTTCCAGTTTAGTGAGGGGATGTTCTAGGGGATTGTGTCAAAGGCTTTACACAAGCCCAGAAAACTTACCCTTCCCTTGTCCACTGATTTCACTTCATTGTGTGGACATGGGTTGATAGGCAGCACTTGCCTTTGGTGAAACTGTGATGGCTGTCTTGAAGCACCTCCCTGTACTCCATGTGCCTTTATCAGAGCTTCCAGTTCCATGATCTTCCCAGGCACAGAGGTGATGCTAATAGGTTGGTAGTTCCCAGGATTCTTCTTTCTATCCTTTTTTACATGGGGTACAATATTTCCCTCTTTGAAGTCAGCTGACTGCCATGACTTCAAACATCTTGGAGAGTGTCTTGGCAGCTGCATCAGCTAATTCTCTCAGGACTCTGGAAATCATCTGTTCACCATCAGGCAGATGATCACAAGCTTAAATGATCACTAAAAGGGAAAACTTTTGGTGGACAGAAGAGAGGTACACTACCTGTGGTAAAGTGTGGACAGATTTCACAGATATGCACAGTATTAGCAGTCAAACAGAAATATACAAAATAAACTTCTATGGCAAGATTAATTCAATGTTAAAGTTCTTGCTTCAAATGCATGCAAAATTTTTCTCCAGGAAAGGAAATGCTATATTGTCAACCAAAACAGCTATTGGAGGGATGTTTGTCACATGCTAAATCTGTCTTTTAGTTAGCTGCTGGAGGAAAAAAGCACAAAAATTAAAAGATATGACTGTAAAACAATATATTGCAGTTCTTTCTCCCTATCTTCATTCCATTGTCTACCTTGTTATTCTTTGAGAAACTAACTCCCTGCTGTGAGGGATTTTCAAGAAATCTGCATTATAGTAATGGTTCACTATTCTTTTCTGCAAAGACCTCATAGAACTCCTTTTTTTTTTTTTTTTTTTTTTCCCCAGTTGCCATTGTTAATGCTGCATGCTAACACAAGGACTCTGAATTACATGTGTTTAACAAAACATCACAAATTCAAATTATGTGACTTCTTCATGGTTTCATCAAATATTCGCTATAGATGATAATAACCAAAACTCAGTCAAGGAAGACTTCTGCTATATTTATACACCCTCAATCTTTGATAAGTGTTTGAAGCATTTCCAGAATATAGCTACTATAAATTATTTACATTTTTAATATTTTAGGATATCTTCTGTATTTTTATCCTATTGAAATGTCAATTTTCTTCCAAATAATTTAGATTTGTCGAGTTCCACACCACAAGAACTTTTTCTGTTTTCCTACTGGATTTCCACTACACTCTGAAATTTGATGATTTTTCAATGTTGAGTAGGAAGTAAATGCCAATGTAATTTTTGTACAAAATTTTGAATCATGATTTTACTTGATTCAATGAAAACCAGCAATGTCTTCTACTGGCAACAGGTTTAACTTAGAACTTTATTAACTGAAAGTACTTCTGGTATTACTTTTCTCACCTGACAGCCTCTTTGTTTAGGATTGAATATGCACTTAGGCATATACACATGGATCACACTTGTGAATGCCCATGAGCTTTTATTGACCAAATCCAATATACCCATAATTCTGAATAGCTGTTATAGGCCTCTTCACAGTCTCTCTAGGTAGTCCTGATGGTTCAGATCATTCATGATAGGAATGTGGCTATTCTGTTTCCAGATGAAAGGCAGGGGCAGCAGCATCTGTCTGCACTATCTTCCCATCTTGCATTCCAAGAAAAAGCATGAGACTTTTGGCAATTTTGCATCAACAGGGCAGGCAGACTAAAAGATTTCTGAAGCTTCCATGTAAATAACTGAATAAAACCTTGTATCACCATTAGTAAGAGAAGAACTATAATACTAATTTAGGAATTAAAACTTTACTTTTTTTTTCTTTTGATACATATTTTCATGCCATCCCCTTTGGTTTAAAAAAAGGAAAAAATTATATATAAGTAGCATTGTAAACATATAAATAAAATATATATAGGTATTACAGTAGGTCAACATTAAAACAAATTAATTATAACCTTTTTTCTTATTATTATTTTAAATATGTTGGAAAATATGTTGTAGTTTTGCATTACTACAACAGTTGCCTTCTTAACTGGAAAGGTTATTGTAAAGATAATAAACTAAAGTTTCCTTTCCTTGAGCCTAAAAGCGAGTCAAAGAGGGGAACATGCTCTATGAAGTCCAGCTTGCTAAGAATAAGGGTAAAAAAATGAGTGGGAGTTTTCTCACTTTTTGTACTAGAGATGGCTCTGTTAGAGATCATGCCCTGCTCCTGGATTTCTGAGTGCTTCATGGACAATCTCTGTCACTGAAACAAAACACTATTCAGTACTCTGCACTCTAGACATAGTGCTAGCTACTATCCATTTGTGCTCTAACTCACATTAGCAAAACTCTGTTGACCTCCTTATGGATGATTCTAAACTCATGGTGGAAATAAATAAATGGGAGACAGATTTGCTTGCTAAAAAACCCTTTTCTGGTTCTAGAGGCAGTGTCCTCTCTTGCTTGTTTTGGTAATATTTTTTTCACTGTGAAAAATATTGCAGGTTCCAAGATAAAATTTTAAGAGACTTACTAAAACCTCAGCCAATACATGTTAATTAATTAATTAATTAATAATTAACCATAAGATTTAGACATCTAATTCTACAGATTTGCAGGGCTTTTCTTAATAGTGTATTCACAGACTATACTTATGTAAGGATATAATTACTTTTCAAAAAAATAAGTGCATTCAAACAAGCCACTAAAAGAAAAACTGCAGCTGGGGAAGAATAACCCCAAGGAGCAGGACAGGTTGGGGACTGACCTACTGGAGAGCATCTCCTCAGAGAAGGACCCAGGAGTCTTGGTAGAGGACAAGGTGACTGTGAGCCAGCAGTGTGCCCCTGTGGCCCAAAGGACAGGTAGTATCCAGGGATGCATCAGAAAGATTATAACCAGCTGGTCAGGGAAGGTGTTCCTCCCACTCTGCTCAGCCCTCGTGAGGCCATAGCTCCACACCATATCTGTGTCCAGATCCAGGATCCTCAGGACAAGGTTAAGGAAGCCAGAGAAGAGTCTGGAGCACAAGTCTTACGAGGAGTGACTGAGGGAGATGGGATTGTTTAGCCTGGAGAAGAGGAGACCCAGGGGAAACTTTATTGCTGTCTACATCTGCCTGAAATTGTTGCATAGCAAGGTGAGGATCAGTCTCTTCTGACATGCCTCAAGTGACAGGGGATGAGAGGAAATGGGCTCAAGCTACACCTAATGAGGTTTAGATTGGATATCAGGAAATTTTCTTCATGGAAAGGGTTGCCGAACATTGGAGCAGGCTTCCAAGAGAACTGGTTGAGTCAACATCTCTGGAGGAATTTAAAATCTCTCTAGATGTGGCACTAAGGGACATGGTGTAGTGCTGGACTTGGCTGTGCTGTGTTAATGGCTGGACTTGATGATCTTAAAGATGTTTTCCAACCTGAAAAGTTTAGGGATTCTATCATGACCTATGATTTGATACAGAACTAAAGGTACTTTGAAGCTCTTTGGAATTTCAATATCATTAAACATAAGAACAATGGCAGGGCTATGCAATATTTAATACAATGGGAAAGGACATGGGTGATGGGGATCACAGTGTGTGAGAGACTGAAATGTTACAGTTACCGACTCACATAATCTTCTGTTTTAAAAGCAGGAGATATTTTGCTGAGGTGAGGTTTGTACTCCACAACCAAAGGGGAGGGTGTTGGGGTGTGTGGTGGCAAAACCTCTGATCTGCGTAAGACAGAGGATGTGCACCCACCACCGGCGTATAATCACAATGAACCTTTGTTTAGCAACAAGCTGTCTTTTGAGCCAGAAAGGAGAAAAGGCTGATATAAGAAGCAGATCCTGTGAGGTGGGATAATGCTTTTTATCACACTCCCAAGGATGTATCATGTAAGCCTGAAGATACCATCCCTTCTTATAAGGTCTAACTAGGTTACTAAGCAGAGCATTTAGCCATCATGTCTTAGAAGGAGTCATAAACCATCAAAGACCCTCAAAACAACAGCAGACTAATTTCTGTCAGAAGACTGTGCATGATCCACAGTACTGCATCAGGCCTTGTAAAACCCCCCTCCAGAGGAGGTGTCTGGGCATTGCCACTTGAACCTGAACACATATTCACCCAGTGAACCTTGTGTTTCATGGGCTTTCTCCTGAATGATCAAGACAGATCATTTCTGTCATTTCATTCTGTCATTTCAACCAATGGACACGGAAACAGCACCATCAAGTCTCATCACTTGTGAGATATCATGGATGGTGATATCTTTCTGGTATCTTTCTCTTACCCTTTCTTTCTCTTTCCTACGTGATATTTTTATACTTTTATATTGTTGTATTTCTGTAGGTAATAACCAAAATGTCAATATAGCTCTTTAAATTGCAACAAAATTGTTCTAAAGTAAACCTGCTATATTTTTATACATATAAATATACATATACATTTATATACATATCTATATATCTATATATTTCAACACCAGTAATTTCTCTCTAATCCACCCCAAGGTATTTATTAACAAGAACCTCAGTTATTCCACCTCAGGCGAGGGTTGTAACACGATTTCAGCAGGAAGGAAAATCTCTGTTAATATCTTGGAAATCTGAGACCAAAAATAGGGAATTATCAAACATCCTTACATATCAACAATAACAAGGGAGGGCTCTGACCTGTCTCCACCTGAGCTCATGCCTTCCTCCATCAAAGCTTTCTGATTCATTGTCATCACAGAAAATCAGGTATTCCCTTTCAGCCTTCATTTATTAAGCTACAGAAGCCAATTTTTTTTACTCTTACAAAGCAGATTTCGTCTTTCCTCATAATTATCCGCATTATGTTACTTTTTGATCCCTTGCAACTGTGTGCCATTAGCAAATTCCACCAACATGCTCCTAGCTGTTTTATAAGGCAAAAGAATTAAACATGACCCTATAAATTGATCCTTGAGGAACCTCTCTATAACACAGAGTCACAAAAACCTGATTGAATCTTCTCTAAACAAAGAAAGCATAGACAAAAATGTCTACTTATTAATCAGCTACTCTTTTCAAGCTGAACTAGTAAATTTTTTTACCTCCAAATCAATTATCCTCAAGCCTACCTTCACAAATAATGCCTCTATGTTAATTTCATCTCAAAAATCAGTCAATTTAAAGAAAGATGCCATATTGCAGCAATATAATTTGCCATTTTTAAAGCACTTGGATAGGTAAAATCCTTGCCTCTGTGCATTTACATATATAATTGCTTCTGCAAGAAAATGTTCCTAAGTTGCTTATATTACCAACCTCATAAACCTTAGTATTCAAGTACCATCACTTTCCAACTCCTGACAAGATATTTTCCATTTAAGGTATTTTGGGCACATGTCATTCCTTTTCTTCTACTTCACCTTTAATTGTCGTTTGTTTTTTCCGCTTTCACATTAGCCACAGTGCTTGTATCTTATGACAACACTGTTCAATTTTATTTTTGAATTGTACGTAGATTATCTTTTTCATTTCATACTGCCCTGTTCATTCTTCTTTTTACCTAAATGTATGAAGAATTCATTACTATTTGGGTTTTTTCAGTTTGAAAGATATAAGTTTTTAAACTTTTTGTCTCCTCTCTGTATAACAATTTTATGCATTAAATTCTATTCAGTATCTATAGACTCATAACTTTAGTAAATATGTAGTGCAAAGTCTGAAGGAAAACTAAAGCACCAGAGGAAACATGCTTACATATTTTTGGAATCTTACCACTATAAAATTAATATCTGCTATATACTGTAGAAGATTGAATGGCCATGTCTAATGTAGCCAGTCTGGTTATTAAAAGTTTCTGTTGTATTTCAGAGCACCTTGTCCCTGAAAAAGCATAAGCTAATCTTTCAGGGAAAAAAAAAAAAAAAAAAAAGTAGCTTCAGCTTCATTCAGAATTTGTTGCATTAGAAGTCTGTATATTTGTTGCTTTTGTTTTTAGGGTTCTTCTTGTTTGCTGGCTTGTTTTTAAAATCAAGTGCACTTTTGCAATTTCTTAGTTGTCTTGTTTGTAAAAATTGGTGAACACTAGCTTCCTGCTTTCCCCAATTAGTCTTCTCACAATGATGACTGAAAAAAAAAATCAAAGAACTATGAAACAATGGGGAAGTTAAACCCTGAATTTTATTCCATGTTTTATTCAGGATCAACTTTCCTTATATATGTTAATCCCTTCTACCTTGCTCTCTATTCTGGAAGTTGGTTGCTTCATTTTTCTTAACACAAAAGAAAACTATGTGAGCAAGCACTAAGTTTTAGAGAATTTTATGGTGATAGACACTAAGAGACAAAACATCATGCATTTCTGAAGGGAAAAATCCACTGGAAAAATCCAAATCCCTGTTCCAAAATTGAAGGGCAAATTAAGGAAAGCTGTTAACATCAGCAACAGAACCACAAAGTAATTATTTTTAGCATAACATTCCTAAAGAAGATTTAAACTTGAAACAAGTTTACCTGTGTAAAAGATCCATCAAAATGGTTAATATTCAGCATATAAAAAAGCATTAAGAAACATTTTTTCATTATCTAACATTGTCTATCATGTAATATAAATTCTGGGTACTCTAATTGACTGGAACAGAAAATAGTTCATATAGTAGTACTCTGCTTTCTATCAGGTAAATGAAGCTGCTGGGGATTCACTGTCTGCAGTGATGATATGAAAGTTGAGAAAAGCTATCTCCTTTCAAGATTACTCAAGGTTACTCAAGAAAAATAACCAATAACAGGTTTAACATACATGTATTTTGGGTAAAAATATACACTCATTACAATCTCTTATTTGAAAGTGCATTGTATGACCTTATTATTATCTCAGTATTTTTCCCACAAAGCTGCAAGTACATATACAAAATAAAACCAGAGAAACACTGGCTGGCTTCCTTTTTTTGTAAAGGACTGTTATAATCACTGAATCAAACTAAGTATTCTAAATAGATGATTATGTTAATTTAAAATGGCTTGGTTGATGTTTGTGCAGCATTTATGGTTGTACTTATTTTATTATGAATGGTTTGTTAAACAGCTATAACTGGTCAACCTGCAGCAAAATTAAATTCGTTTTAAGGATTATTGCCCAATAAATATTTTGCTGAGGCTTGTCTAAGCCCTATTTAATAAAATTCTTAGCCCTTAAAATAGAGCATATTCATTTGTAGCAATTACTGATAGTTTAGATCTGCCATGGGCTCTGTGTGTTTTACCATGGACTTTATGATACCTACAGATAGGTAGCCATTAAAATTAAGCATTTTTATTATGCAGCTAGATAATTTCCAAAATGATGCATTTAATATCTGTAGAAAAACAAAGCTTTGAATAATGTGTTTACATTATTTCAAGGATGCTTGGAAAGAATATTCTACTTTTCTTCTGGAAGAGAAGAAACAAGAAACAAGAAACAAGAAACAGTATTTTAACTGTTTTAGCAACAGTTAAAATATTCACTAGCAAGAGATGAGACTGTGCCATCTCTGGCTCCTAAAGACTAAGTAGCCTTTAGGGTTGTGGCAGACATAAAGATACCTTCTAGATGTAAAGGAAAATAAAAGGTAATGAAATACACAAGAAAAAGGGTATTAAAATACAACAAAAAAATCTTTAGCGGAGAAGTTGAGGCATTGCATTCATAGAATAATAACAGTAAAATAAGGAAGGAATATCTGTCCTTCTTAGGAACAAAAATAAAACACTAAATTTGCAGTATTGGAAGTGAACTTTCATGGCAGATTCTGATTAATTTTCTTTATAAAACAGAGAATCCTGAAGTAATTTGGGATAATTTGAACTTTCTCTGCCCATGATTCCTGAAATTCAAAGCTGGGTTATTAGAAAGACTTCCCTGTTTCAGAAAGGTGGGTCAGAGAGAAGACTTTGTTGGTGAAAAGCCTGGCCACATCCATTTTGCCTAAATGGTGCATTTCTGTTCAGCAGGTATTTTGAGATTGGCTTTTACTTTGCAAGTTTCTGAACATAATAACACTGTGATATCTTTGAGTGGGGAAAATTACATTCACTGACTTGCTTTTACCATGACCTTGCTGTGTTTAGGTGCTTGATATCTTTTGCAATGTTTGGAATAGAAGCTTGATGAATTTATCTTGCCAGCTGAATGTAAGATTGTTTAACTACTTTCTCCTCACCCACTCCCCCAACTCCCTCTGAGAAGCTGATGATGGTCAAAATTCAATTTGAATGCAATAGAAAAGGTTTCTGAAATTACAAGTTGAAAACTCTGACTATTGTTACCTGTTTTGCTGGTAAAAGCAGAACACCTGTGAAGAAATTGTGATGAATAGTAGATATATCTCTTTGGGGTTTTTTTTGAAGTACAAGTCAATTACCATTAGACTTGAAAACTAAGTTGGTTCTGTGTATGTTATTAGACTACCCTGAATAATTTATGATTGTTACTTTAACATGAGTTTTCTAAAATAATGTATAATCTTCAAAATAATGAGATGCAAATGCAATGCCAGTTTATGACCTGTCCTACATTGTTAATTGAAGAGATAAATTAATTTACATATTGAATTATTACAATTGTAAATATAAATTGTAATTATCTTACCTGCATACTGCTATTGATCAAGAAAATTTTTAATCATTAAGAAAAACTACTTTTTTTTTTTACTTTTTTTTCTCTTCGAGGGAAACTCATTTTAGTTAAAATCTAAAGACTTCACCATTCTGAAGATCATTTCTTTTCAGGAATGTTTTATTAATGGTGTAACTTATTTCTTACAGAAAAAATAAAAGTAAAATTATTTATTGTCTGAAAGTTTTATAATAAGTTTTGCCTTAAAAATAAGTCAGGAAACTGTTTGTAGGTTGTTGCTGAAAATGTAAAGGTCTCCAGGCAACCTAAAATTTTACAAGCCCTTATAGTTCTGCACTTTGTTATTCCAATATCAAAAAAATAAGTGTGTGAGATACTTTTCCCCCTAATTATAAAACTGAGGTAGAAGCATTTGGTTTGGACAAAAATAACAGATTGTTATCACCTTCCAAGTAGATATGTACTGTAGAGGGAAACTTCAGAAATATACTAAAGACATCCCCAGGAAAAAAGAAGCTAAATACCCGAATTTGGAAGTGGCAGAATATATGTGGAAGAATCAGAGCAGACAAAGTAAGCAGCACAAATAAAATTATAACAAGTTTTGATAAAAAAAAAACTGTTAAATTTTGCTTATTCTCACAAATTAGAAATAATTGTTGATGAAGCATTTAAAAACAGATTTTTCAGATTTAAAGACCTTGATGCTTTTTTTTCTTTTTCACTAACAGATATGAAAGCTATATGAATGATCATCTTCTTTATGAGTAATTCAGGACAGAAGTCTAACACTTCTTGCTCTTACCTCATGCAGACTATTTAATTATATTTTTCCTTTGACCATTTTCAAGAATGAGTATTTGTCTTTTTAACCTTTACAGTTTAGTAATCATATTATGATCTTAAATATTGGCACCCCATCTGTTAAATTAGGTGGCAAATTTCATAAAGGAGAAGAAAATGGTGAGAAAAAAAGAAAGGTGGGATGCCTGTGGTCTACAAGTGAGTCTAGTTTTGTTGTTGAAATAGACATAAAGATGCCTGCAAGGCATGTTGGTAAGAAACCCAAGATCTCCACTGAAACAGTGACATGTAAGTAAGGAATAATAAGTAACTCCCAGTGTTTTACCACTAGACATAAAACTGTTCAGGTAGATCTCAGTTCTATGAAACTTTACACAGATATAACATTACATGTGTGATGAACCTTATTGAACACAAAGTACAAGGCTTAAGAAATGCATTAATAATTTCAAGAGAAGAGCCACATTTATCCGTTCAGAGATCTTTAAAGATGAATACTATTTTATAGACATTTGTTATAAGCAGGATATTTTCTTTCCTCTTCTATGCAATTTTTCCTTCAGAAAAGTGTACAACAAATATGTTCTTACAAAACTCTCAGAGCAGAAGCTGATTATATTAATCTGTAGACAAAAATGTCTAGGAATTTTCCAATGTGAATTTTTTTAAGAAAGGAAATAGGGATCAGTCAAAATCAAAATTTCTCTCACAGAAATTTAAGCAGGAATATTTTCTGACACTGAAGGTTTAAGTCATAGAATAAAAAGAGATGGAGGAGACAAAAATGCAGACAATAGACTTCTAAATCAAATTAGTGCTGGATAGTGGAGCTTTAGATCAGTTTGACGCAGCCTGTAGCTTATTTTGCTTAATATATAAGCTTAACAAATAGATCTCTGTATCACTACTGAAAGCATTCTATAGATATACATGCCTAATTCAGTATGGATTGGAATATATCTATTTTAATATCTCATTTTATCAGAACAGTTGGCTTCATCATTAGGTAATAGAGAAACAGAAACATGGAGTACTAGGGCTCACATCAGAATGTCACCCACTTTGGTCTTCTGCTTCTGGACATGACTGACATAAGTGTTACATGACAGAAGTTTATGTAGCCTCTTCCTAAATGATAAGAACCTTTAGTTAGTAAATCCACTTTAATAATCCACTGCTCTTCTTACTGGAAAGATTTTCTCAAATTAAATAGATCTCCCTGACTTGAAATTAGACCTCTTGATCTTTGTTCTCTTTATTTTTGCTTATGATGGTAGCTTTTACATGTTTACATAGTCATATCTTTTTTTTTTCTTTCCTTCTGTGTCCATCTGTAAACTAAAGAGACATAATTCTTTAATTTTTTTTCATAGGCTGTATATTATAAACCTATGATCATTCTCTCAGCTGTAATCTGAACAACAAGTCAGCACCATCTTTATCTTTTGTGAAATCTGACACACAGAACTGGACACTTTGCCCTCAAAGTTCTTAGTTTGCTTTATTGGCTGGGCTAGCAGCCTAGAATAATTTGGGTTTTATCAGATGAATTCTAGATTTACTGATTTTTTAGAGTTCCTAACAAATCCATGCTGTCTTTCAGTGATTGTATTGCTATTCATGCAAATTAATTGTTAACCATTCCAGTATTCCTGTTGGAACTAAAGCAAATCTAAAGAAATTTTCTTGGCTCACTATTGCAGCCACACTTTCTCTGTGACATAAACCTGGCCATACATTTTCTGCCCTAGATATTTAGGGGTGCTAAATGTGCGTAATTGAATGGAATTCTGTCTTAATTGTGTCTCTGGCTACTATTACGTGAGTAAATTAAATTAATTATTTTTTGCTGGTTGCCCTGGGTACAGAGACAAGGGGGTGGAGCTTTTAGCATTATCTTGTTCAATACCACCTACACCAGCGATAGTTGTAGTTTAAAAGCCAAGTGCAGAAACCAGAAGTTTGCCTTTTCTTTTTCATTTTTATTTTTGGTTGCTGGGCTTTCTCTGGAGAGGGTGTGGCATTGAGACTACCATTGCTGTTGCCACACTGGTGCCCTCCCCAGGAAGAGATCACCTGCAGTGAGGCCCGAGCCACACAAAGTCACCATTCTGGCAGCACGGCTCCTCATTTAGATGAACTAGCTTTCCTGGTTATGTTTTGTCCCTGCTTTCTGTTGTTTTCAGGCCGAGCAAGCAGGAAGTCAAGCCATGAGAGCCTCCCCAATATGTTGTTTTAGTTTTCCTGAATACCATGTGGCCATAGCACAGGGCCAGTGGCCATTTTGCCTTTGTCTGGAAAACCATGCTGGATAGTGTCTTTAGGAAGTGTTTTTGTTTGTTTGGTAATGAATATCCTCTTGTGGGTAAAACTCCCACTTTTGTACACTCTTTTATTAATATTGTTGAGGTTATTGGGATTTTTCAGTAAATTGTGATTCCAGCTTATAATGTCTCCTAGTATTCCTCCATCATTAGAAGGGTTGGAAAGGGGAAAAGGGAGCAGCTTAAGTGGGTTTATTTTTCTAAAGCTGGATTTTAAACCAACACACTAGTTAAATGACCAGAGTTGTCTATAATCACCATATACCTTAAGAACAAATTACAATTATTATATTGTTGGAGTCCAGGGCATTCCTTTGGATACCCTGGAAGGCCACAGACCTCAGCAGAGAGGTCTGGGACTTGAGCAAGAGTGTTTGAGATGTCTGCCGGGGGGTTTGAAATCTGTACAGGGAGGTTGTAGTAGACCCTGGCACAGAGCCCAGGAAGACACAGTCTTTGACTTCGGCCCATGGAAAAACTTCCAACACTGTCACAACAAAGGTGTGACAGACAGTAGTGTAATGTATCACAGGGTGGAAAATTTTGTAGTTTTGGGGTTCTTAAAATGGAGGTGAATAGGAAACAAGATAGAGGATTTAGGGCGGTGCCCTCGGCTCTTCTTCTCCCTTGGTCTCCATCTCCTCCTGTGCTGGTGGCACAAAGTAGTTCAAGGAGATTGCGTGAGAGTAGAGTTGACCCCTTTAGTATAGATTATAGGTATTGGCACATAACTGTAAATAATATACATGTAATTATCTGTATAGGAAGGCTGTGAGCTCCCATTGAGGGGGAGTCATCCTGTGGCTGAGCAGCAGAACACCCCAGCCGGGCACAGAGAAAATTGTAAGATAAGACACAATAAACAATGCGAGAAACCTTGAAAAACAAGATCTTGAAGACTCTGCTTCTTTCTTGTGACATGGCTCAGGGCTTTCAGAGGCAAAAGGCTCTCTACCACCTCAATCTCGGGTGAAGAACCTAACCCGAGATTATATTTGTCTCATTCCCTACCAAGACTTCTCCATTTGTAGAATCTCACAAATAACTTCCTCTTCTGATATACATGTTCATGGAGGTCACATTGAAGCATATGGAAGACAGAGAAGTGAGTAGAGATAATAACATGTTTTCACCAAAGGCACATCTGGAGTTGTGCTGCTGGGCTAATCTGGTGGCCTTCTTATGGTGATGTGACTGCATCAGTAGTAAAGGAAAGATCAAGTGATGTTGATCAAGTGATCAAGTAATGTCTAGTCCCTTTTTAGGGCCTTCAGCATGGTCTCCCATCACATTCTTGATGTTAAATTGGAGAGATTATGAATATGATGGATATACTGTTAGATGGATAAGGAACTGACTGGATGGTCACGCTCAGAGTTACAGCCAATGACTCAATGCTCAAGTGGAAACCAGTAACGACTGGTGTTCCTCAAGAGTCCACATGGATACCAAAGCTATTTTACATCTTCATTTAGGACACAGACCAATGGGATTGAGTGCACTCTCATCAGGTTTTTGGATAACAGCAAGATGAATGCAGTTTATATATTAGAGGGGACACGATCCAGATGGACCTTAATAGGCTTGAGGAGTGGGGCTATATGAATCTCATGAATATCCACAAGACCAACACAAAGTCCTCCACCTGGGTCATGTCAGACTCTAACATCAGTACAGAGTGGAGGAGGAATGTATTGAGACCAGTCCAGAGGAGGACTTGATGTCCACCAGCCTTGTGGATGAAAAAATTGGATGTGATCCAGCAATGTGTGCTCGTAACCTAGGAATCATATGCTGGGCTGCATCAAAAAATCTGTAGTCAGCAGGTCAAGAGAGATGATTCTCCTTCTTTATGCTGCTCTTATGAGACCCCGCCTGCAGTACTGTGTCCGACTTTGGGATCTTCAGCACAGAAAAGACACATGAATGTGTTAGAACAAATTCAGAGGCAGGACACAAAAATCATCAGAGGGCTGGAACACCTCTCCTATGGACAGGCTCAAAGACCTGGGGTTGTTCAACCAGAAAAAGAGAAGGGAGGCCGTACTGCATCCTTTCAATACTTATATTTAGGTTATAAGTAATAGAGAGAGCATTTTACCAGGGACTGTGACTACAGAACAAGAGTCATTGGTTAAAATAGAAAAAAAGATTGATATTGGATGGAAGGGCAAAATTTTTTATAATGACTGTTGGAAGACACGGAAACAGGTTGCCCAGATAAGATTTGGATGCTTCTTCCCTGGAGGTGTTGAAAATCATGTTGGAAATAGTCTTAAGCAATGAAATCTATTGAAAGATGTTCCTTATTCATAGCATGGAGTTTGGACCAGATTATTTTTGAGGGTCCTTTACTATGTAAACCAGTCTACGATTCTGTGATGTTATGACTTAGTATTTGAAATTTGTAGATGTTAACTTTCTACTCAGGAATTCAGAAAACTTTGTAGAGAGACAAAATCAAAGGACAAGACAGATTGGAAATCAGAAGAACAAATAAATCCTGAAGCATTTAAAGGCCTCTTTTTTAATGTTCCAGGTGTTACTATATACCAGATATAGTCCTACAGTCAGGGAAAAGAGCTCTTAAAATACTGATAATCAGATAGGATAGAGAAGGACAAGGGATTTATCTGGGAATAATTAAGTCATTGACTACAACAATGAGAAAATATATATTCATACATTCATTTTCATATTACTGAGATTTAACAACTGCATAATTATATAGTCCTAGGCAAATATATTAAAGTAGAGGGAGATTTAAATAGGACATGGTTTTATGCTGCTTTTCTGTATATGTGGGAGTTTGTCTACATGCATTTAGAAAATACGAATTCCTAATGTGCTATTTGAGTTGCTGTACAATCTGCTTAGAGAAACATAGTTTCATCAGAGCTTTGTCAAGGTATCAGATAGAATAACAGAAGTGTAACATTGTTGCAGTCCTGAATTAAGATAAAATGAAAGCTGTAATTAAGATAGCAGCTTCTTACTACTTTGTTAACTTGATTATTTACTTAGGATAAAAAGACATGCCATACTGAAACATAATTTGAAGTTTTAATCCTTTCTGGGTGATTTTACTTTCTGAAGTTTCTGAGCAGGAAAACCAGTTATGATGTGAATGTCTTTAAAATATCATTTTAGAAAGATTGCCCTTAAACAACCTGATTCAGAACTCGCCAGTGCTTACAGTGCTCATTTGTTTTCATGTAAAATATTCAAAAAGATAAAGACAAATATTCACAGAAATTGGCCAGATAAAGGGGAAATGGATGGCATAGATTTTTGCAATAGCTTCCTGTTGATTTTTTTGTTTGTGTTCTCAAAATGGGCACTTCTAAAATCTGATTAATATATTTTCCCTAGGTTTAAAAACAAACCTTGTGCTGAAACTGACTGAAAATTTTGACTTGGACCTTTTTTTTTTTTTTTTTTCCCCAATTAAGCCTCTAGTTAAAATCCGGCTCCATAATTCAGTAAAATGCATTTTTGTCTCTACATTTTTGAATGTTAATAAATCCTAAATACAGCTTGGACTTAAAAATCTTTATTTCACTCAGGATAAAAAAGGACAAATTTATGAATCAGGACTTGAAAGATGTTGTTACGATCAGCATTATAAAGTTCTATCTGGTTTGGGGTTGAAATTCCAAAAATGTAGCCCTTCAATGCTATGTATCAGTAGTCACACAGCAAGCCACTTTAAAAAAAGCACCCGTTTTTCAGGTGAACATTCTTAACAACTCTCTGTATGCATAAAATGAGACAGAAAACCACTTATAAGACTGAATTATTTTCTTTGCAACCTGCAGTGTTTTAGAAAGCTGAGAGCATGGAAAACTTCTCAGTATATGATGAATTTTAAGCAGCACTCTTCTAACCCTCAGTGCATATTCAGGCTGAAGAAATAGGTTGCACTGAATGTAGGGCACAGTGGAGAAACTGCTCCTGGCTGTTGCTCAGGTACAGGAATTTTTTCAGCTGTCACAACCACCATATACCCTGCCTCAAATTATATATGGTGCTGCACTTCTTCCATTCTCTTTGCTCTAAATCTGGCTGTATATTAAGGATGCCAAAACTGTGTCACTGTAGGATCATTTATATTAGGGAAAATGGTCTGTGTCAGATGCTATCCTCTGTCACTTAATAAACAGGAAAGGCATTATAAACTAAAAGTTCTGTAGGTTAATTAGCTCATTATACTTTCTGGGTTACCCAGAGTAGCTGCTTACCTGATTTAGTCTCAGGTACAAGCGCTATCCAAGGAAATTGGCTGGGATAGGAAAATACAAAGGTAAAAACTGTGTCTTTTTCATAAATCTGTTGATTTTTTTGGTGACCTACACTGATGTCTGAGAATCTGACAGAATCTTTGCTGTCTCTGAGATATTTTAGGTACTACGAAATACAACGAAAAGGTATCAGAGGTAGAATTCTGTTACCACTTCAATATGAATGCAGGTGGCACTGCAAGTGATATTTTCAAAATAAAATGAAGGTTCTCAATCTGCTAGGTGATTTTTTTTTTTTTTTTTCAGAAGAAGTGTTAGAATGGACAGCTAAAACTGTGATTATAGCCATAAAAGTGGCTGTCAATGTAGAGCTTGTTATTTAACATATCAGCTATTCTTTGGGTAAATCATGACTACTTTTATATCTAAAGTGAGCTTTTACAACAGCTAACACTAAAGTACTAATTCAGCTATAGAACACATTGAATTTCACTTCATTTCACATAGGTGTTATTTTTGTTGATATTATATTTGATTGTGGTTCAAAAATCCTTATTACAGATGAGAGTTCAGGGAAAAGGAGACAAAATAGACCAATTTTCTAACCTCAGTTTGAATTCATAGGTCTGACGAGGAAGAAGTAAAATAAAAAACAAGCATAAAACAAACTAGAAAACCCAAAATCCTTCTCACACACTGTGAAACCTGTCACTATCTTGTTTCATGGTCAAAATCAGTTTAATGATATTTTATCTAAATTCACCAATCTTAAATGTCCTAATTTCTCTCATAGGTTACATCTACATTATAGAAATGAGCCAGTCACCTGTTTTCATAAAACACACTTCATTCTTCCTCTCACCATTCTTCCTAGTGTGGAAAAAGAAAAGGTCCAGTCATCCTATCCTATTAAGAATAATATTTGGTCTGTAATAGTACCTCTTCTAGGTACCCTCTGGAACAGAACTCATTGTCATGAGTCAAAACTATGCCAGAGATTAGATGAGGAGGAGTGATGTGGGGATCTAGATCTACAGCTTTAAAAAAATGTAAATGAAAGGAGAGTTGAAGCATTTTTGTCTGTAAATTACATTTTAGTGGCAACAAAAGATTAAAATCTTCTGAACACATCATTTAAAATTGAGGCTAAAATTCTTTTTCAATAAAAAAGTCTGCTAGATACCTGAAATAAATGGAGATCAATGGCCATTGGTGCAAAGAATTACAAAGTAAGGCAATAAAAAAACTTTTTGACAAAACACTAAGCATTTCCTCATCAAAGTTAACTTTAAAAGCCTCTTGTCTGGAAAGCTTTTTTTTCCTCATGGAATGATACCTGATGATGGTTATCCCAAAAGATCAACACAGAATTTTAGAAGTTTTCTCTAAAACTGACTGGCTAAAGTAAAAATTTTAACTATTCAAATTTTAAAAAAATAATATGACTAAACAAAGTTTTGCTCTTTGGATGAACTTTTAAGTGCAGTGACTATGTTAGGCATAGCATTTTACTAGTTCAGAAGTGCATATTGTTTTAGCATATGGAGTATTATCTGGCATTGTACATCCATTTTTTGTACACACAGTTGAGAGTCTGGATGGTGAGTGAGATGTTACAGCTCAATGAGAAGGTTGCTTCCTCCACCAGCCAGTCGTCTACACCATCTTCTGGTTCACAGTCAGCTGGCTTGGTCATAGATAAGCTTCTGACAGCTAGAGTTCACTGCATGGATCAAAGAAAAATCAAACAGACCTTGCAAAGGCTATAAGAGAACTTGAAACTGCTTAGGATTTGATACAGATGAAATTTAACATGAGTGGAGGGCATAAACTTAAGGTATGACTTTATCAGAAGCCCCAAGATATGCTAATTAATTTTGTACAGCAAAGATCTTAGCTAAAGAGTCTTTCTAATCAGTTTTTTTTTGGTCCAGCCTAGAAGCTAAATTACTACTGCAAAAAACAGCTTTAGTTACCTGAAAAAACAGTTAGGTTTTTTTTGTTTGGTTGGTTGTTTTTTTGTGCCACCGGTGAAGTGATATATTCATCTAAAAATAAGCTGAAGTAATTTTCACTTTAATCCATTTTTCATATTGTCAGAATTGTATCAAAGGACTTGAATATAAAAAGCAATTGAGTCCTGGTAGTAATCACTGTTGTAAAGCACACAACCAAAGTTCAATGTAAAAAAAACCCCATGTTTCTTTGCAAAAGAGTTTAGTTTTCTAAGCAATAAACATAAATGGTTAATGCTTAATTAAAGTTATCTGAATCTGAATAAAAGAAACAAATACTAGTAAAGTAAGATCCAAAATTCATGTGATAAAACATGGTTACAAATCATTTATGAAGTGTCTTGAAAGCTTCTTTTGTGATAAAGTGACATTATATATCTATTGTTTTTCCTCTGAGATCAGTCAAGGTTCAAGCACTGTCAATAAAACGACATTCACAGTGACTTACCCATCCTTCATGCAGTGGCATACATCATCAATCATTTCCCCTTCAAGAAAAGTTCAGATCTGTCTACGTGAGTTCTATTTGAGTGAACATAACTATTGTATTTGAGTATCATATAAAAAGGAACATTAAGACATAGCTGAACAAGTGAACTGTATTTATCACTACTCTTCAAAAATTTAGTGAGATCCATTTTTCCTTTTTTTTTTTTTTTGTCTGTATTTCTGTTTTGAGCTTCTTTTGCTACAGAATAAGCAAGTATAATGTAGATTTTATTCTAGTGATCCTATCATCTGGGACTTACACTGTTTTGACAATGTTACAGATTATTTTTTCAGTTTTTTAAAATGCAAGTCTATGAGGAAATCACGATCATTAATCAATAGAGGCTTTTAAGTAACTTTGTATTTATAAAGTAAAATTACTTTCAATAGATCAGCATCAAAATTACTAAGTAGACATGCAGGCATTAAACAGTGAAAAGCAAAATAGCACTAGAAAAAGAAGGAGATTATTTTTTTAGAATTTTTTTATCCTGTACTATTTGAAAGCAAAGGACTTCACAAGCTCTCTTTCATTAACAGTATTCCTCAAAAAGTACTGTAGTGTAGTCATTAACAACAGATTTCAAGGTTTATTGTACCATTAGAATCAATCACTGCTGTCTCCTTCTTTGGAATAAAATGTTCTCATTATTTGTCTTTCATTTGTTGATTTCAGACTCCAGCGAATATTACTAGCTGACAGTGATGCCCTGGCTACAAAACAACCTACTGCCTGTTGACTGCCTGTGAAGAGACTATGTTAAAGCAGAGGCTGAGAAATCTTCACTATAAGGAGAAGAAATTACCTGGAAGGGGAAGCAACTCATCCCTACTGTCATTGCAAAAGAAGCAATTAGATGAGGTATTCATTCAATGCATTAATTAAACTCTGCCCTTACCAATTCTATGAAGTAAAGTTTTCATGGTCTTGACTACCATAGACTACTTAGAAACACTGATGTCATCATGTTGGTCATCTAAATGAGGTTATTATCCAGTGTCCCCAGTGCTCTTTTGACGCTGTTGTACACCACAACAACACAAAGACACCGACTTCAGAAGGCTGAAAATGGCTTCTTTATTTTTGGGATGTGTCTCCCTTATATACTATTCTATACAGACCAATTTGATTGGTGAAACAAAGGCAAACGTCTTCAATCACATTGGTCAGACCAGAGGGACGTCAAGAAGTCCCTCCAAGGGAAAGAATCTAAACAAATTTGCAGTTACAAAAATAACTTTTGTTTACAGAAAATTCCCTGGGAAAGGAATTTCAGAAAACCAAAACATCTCAGGCACAAGCCAGGGATACACTCTTTATTTTCTCTAACATAAGCAGAATGTTCCCTGGGAAACATAATACAATTATAGTACAAGAGGGAAGGAAGTAAAACAGCTTCACAGTTACTTTGTATTATTTCTTTCCGTGGAAAAAACAGTGGATACTCACTAGTTGTAGGCACTCCAGACAGTTTTTTAACTTATTTTCAAACAACCAGAATTTTCTATGTCCTGTTCTAAAATATACCTTCACAGGTTTTTTTTGAAAAGTCAGATGTATCACAGATTTATTCTGCTAACCACAAGGAATAAGTTTCTGAATACTGCATGGTTTCTGTTGCTCTTGTTACTTTAAAGGCCTCTTGTCTGGAAAGCTTTTATTTTTTTCCTCATGGAATGATACCTGATGATCGTTATCCCAAAAGATCAACACAGAATTTTAGAAGTTTTCTCTAAAAAGCAGGCATGTAGCTTTTAACAACCTGTAGTAATAATTTTAGATCAGTGGACAAGTATTTGGACTTGGACACAACTATTTGAATAGCTGAGCTATCAAAACCTCCTAGTAGTTTAGGATAGTAGTGCCAGTCAGGATTTGTACAAATAGCACCATGCCATGTCGTACCACACTGTATAGTTATTTGATTTTATTTGCATATACAACTCTGCCCTGAAACTGACTTCTGACAGGACTGGTGGACCTATGGTGATACAGGTTAGCACATGGCCAGAGTCTTCTAAGCCACGTGTAAATGTATCAGTCTCAGAGGGTCCAGCCTTTGCAGAGAAGTGGCTAAAATCAATTAGCAAGACGGCATGATCAAGTGTGTCTTGAAAAATCAAAAAGGTTTTAATAAGGAAAGAAAATAATACAAAAACAAAGTCAAAGCCAAACAAAGAACAAAGTCTCCTACTTGCTACAACATCTCGAAAAGCATTGAGTTTCTTTGTTCTCTCTCTTTAGTACTTAATAGTGTAGGTGGGCTGTTTGGCTCTTGGCCCAATGAGATCACTGAGAGGCTTTGAGTTACACTCTCCAAGCCCAATCCGTGCTTTCTTACTGGCACTGAGACAATTATTGCCAGGAGGGTATGGAAAATTCTAGGTTAACTTCCTAAAATGTCTAGAGGTAAACTGAAACTCTTTGGAAATACCTGCTGCAGGTGTGGGGTTCATGCTAACACTATGGAGAGAGGAACTGGAGCTGGTTTGCTGGAAGGACTTGTGAACCTGTGGAAGGGATACAAGCTGGGGCAGTTTGTGGAAAAATGGTGACCCTGGGACAGACTGGCACTGGAGAAATTATTGGAGGACACCCTCATGTGGGAGGGACTCCACACCAGAGCAAGGAAAGAGTGTGAGGAGTATTTCCCTTGAAGAGGAAGGAGCAGCAAAGGCAATTTTTGATGAACTGACTGCAACCCTCATTTCCTGTCCCCCTGCACTGCTGTTGGTAAAAAATCAGAGATTTCATCAGTAAAGTTAAGCCCAAGAAGAACAGATGGGTCGGGAGAAGGTGTTTTTAAGATTTGGCCTTATTTTTCATTCCCCTACTCTGATCTCAGAGACACTAAATTAAATTTATTTCCTAAAGTTGAGTCTGTTTTGCCTGTGACAGTTACTGGTGAGTGATAATTTCCTGTCCTTATCTTGACCGTGAGCCTTTCATTGTATTTTCTCTCCCTTGTCCAGCTGAGGAGGGGAGTGACATAGCAGCTTCAGTGACCACCTGACATCAAGCCAGGGTCAATCCAACACACATGGTCTCACCCAGGTAGATGTGACTCCTTTATTTTGAATCCTAACTAGTACTGTATATAGTGCACAGAAAGGCACCAACTTACTGTGAAAGGCAAGAAAACAGAAATGCAGTAAATACAACCAAACTATCAGAGGACAAAGCTGACATTTTTTAGATTAAAAGGAAGTAGAAATTTCAGGCAACAGAAAAGAAGAAGAATGAGATTATTCTGTGACAACAGATGTCAGACCATATTTCTGAAATTATTTTAAATTAGAAGAGATTCTGAAGTCTCTGAATTCCACTGCTTTCTTTAGTTGAATGGTTAGTACAGGAGAAGGCCTCATCCAGAGCTGATTGTAATAAACTGAAAATCTTCCACTAGTTACATTAGGCTTTGGAACAAATCCAGGTTTTATGATATATGTTCACAATTCACAAAGTCCAATTTCCCTTTCAGTTATACTATCTCATAAGCCAGATCTTGTAGATAATTATACAGGCATGAAATTCATAAGCAGTAATCATAAAACTGTTGAACCCATCATGTAAAAAAAACTCAGACAAACAACTTCTCTGACTTTTCTGAGCTGTAGTCAGAACTGAAGCTTCGCTCTCGTTCTGCATCAGCCTCAGACACAGTGCAACATGTCCTTATAGCAGCTGCTGATGTGAGGCTGTGGGATTAGGGACATTAATGCACACATCCATCTCACATGAAAGTTTATTCTTAGTATCACAAACAGTAAAAATATAAATGCATCAATGACTTAAGAGGAAAATGGATAGAAAGAAGATTTTCAATTGCACAAGTGGAGCTGGCTACTACCACTAGCATCTTACACAAACCTTCCATATTATTTCCTTTTGTACTCTTAAATTATGGCTTGGCAGAAGAATATCTGAAAGTGATCTACAGCAGATAACAGGTTTTTATGTTATCCTCTATCAGATGCCATTTATAAAATGAGTTCTTTAAAGGGTTCTCAAAAAGGGCAAATCCCATTGATTGCTTATGTTTAAAACAGAAAAGCAAGCACCTGAATAACACAGAGTGTAACTCTTTCCAGAGACAGAATTACTTCTTTTCTAGTTTGAACAATACACTGTTTTGCTGTACTGATAATTTCTTACAAGAATAATTAGTAGTCATGTGTTTTATTATATAAATTATGATTAAATTTTTAAAATCACAACATGTGGCTTAGGATATTCTTGCAATATAATTTATGCAGATTTTATTAAAGAGTCAGACTAATATCTTTCTAAAGATACGGAATAGTCAAGTACACTGTAATTTCTAATGACTATGGGGAACTCTGAATGCTCGATGCCTAAAATTATAATAATGTGTTGCTGTAGTCATTATGTGAACATTACCACTTTGATGGGGTGCACTGACCTCGTTTTTTAGCATTGCTTTTCTTTTTATTAAAGCCATCTCCACTATACATAACACAGATGTTTTTATAATAGTTTGGAGATAGGGAATTTATTTTTACGAATAATGAGATTTTTTCTTTTATACTCACATATCTTTTGAATCACGTAGATCAGTGTGATAATTACAAGCTGAACATTTTTTAAACAGTATCTATTTGCTACATAAATTTTGAAACAAGCCTTTCATTGGCTCTAACCACGGAATATGCATTGTGTTCTGAGATAAACCACAGTAATTTTCTTATCTGTTGATATGTGATTTACCTGTGTTTACTGTCATTATCTGATCTATATAAGAGGTAAAAAGACTTTTCTAAATTAAATATTCCATCAGTGAGAATATGACAAAAAAAAAATTTCATGGTATTAAGTTTACTATTAATAGGGGTTGCTGCACACAATCTGATAATGCACCAGTGACAATGTGTACCTGCCATGGTTAATAGCTGTCATTTGTTAAATCTTCACTGTATTTCAAGTCTGAATTTGTCCTGTTTTGAAATCGTAAAGGAAAAACAGCATATTGATATTCACAAAATAGGTCTTATAGGATACAATTTTTGAAGGTTACAGTTCACATATTTTATTGTTTTTACATACATATTTTTGGAAAAATACCCACAAAATTTGCTTTTAAGAGTCAAGAAGGTAATGACAGCAACAGTTGTCAATTTTAATGTTTTGAGGACGGTCTGTTATTTTTTTTTCTTTTTTCCTTTTTGCATAAAGTATATAGACTTTTTCACAGAAGACATATTGAGTTATTAGTCAAGAGAATTGCACACCAATACTTCTTTATCAGAATGTAAGCATACTAATGATCTTTTGATATAGAGTTCTTTACACCAAGATACCTTGACACTTTGAATTTATATAATAAGTAATACCAGGAGGCTGCAGTTTATTAGCCCTTGGAGAGTGGAATTTACTGGAACATAGATTAGGGTAACCACTGGGAAAATTCTGAGGCTATTTCAGTTTAGCACAGCATAAATTCTCAAGAATGGGTCCCAGTGTTTTACTAAATAAAAATGTCTCTTGAATTCAGGTTCTTTCCAGACAGTGATTTCTCAGCCTGCAATCAGTTGTATATAATCAGTTTACATCATATATCACCCAGCTTCAGTCCAACTTACCCAAGATAATCTGATACCTGCAAGACTGAAAAACACATTAATACTATTTGAAAACCATTCTCATCCAGAGTTTTGCTTATTCTTTTTAGATTCTAAATAGGAACAAGTTTTGAAAATGTAAAGTTGACAAAATAAATAAGTTTCAGAACACTGTAGCCTCATGAATTTTGACTGTAAGACTTTCTTTTTTTTCCATCAATTAATATTTTTTAAAATGGGTACTCATTTTCTCCAGATCATGATTCCCATGGGTACAGAGATGGTGACCTATGATACTTAAAGCACTTTGTAGATTTAAATCTAATTGTAGGTTTATTAATAATCTTTGCAAATCCACAGTATTGCTGACCTTAAGAGAAGCATAAGAGTTAGTCTGTCTCTTGAGGGTGTGCTGATAAACAGTCATGGCATTTCTTTTTCCAAGAAAAATAATGCAATACTATACAGTCACTTCTGTTATGGAAAGGCTTTTTTTCTATCATCTGAACAAGTGAAGCTTAAATCATGTTTTTGATAAAGAAAAGCACACATAAAGAAAAAGCAAAATTTCATCTTTCAAATTATTTCAAAGCCCAGTTAAATAAATCTATGAGTAATAATCAAGGATAAGAGAAAAAAGTTATCATGAGCACAAACTGATTCAGAAGAATGAATCCTAAATGGTTTAGGATCAACATATTTGAGGTTCATTTTTTAGACTAGATTTTTTTAAAAACCTTCAAACAAATTAAGATATTACCAGTTTTGAAGACATGGTGAATGAATATTATTTAAAAAACAACAAAAGCCCACTACAGATTTAGTTCTGAAGGGAAACAATCAAAGAAAAAATCTAAACAACAAACTAAACTCTTCCCTTTTTCTGCTCAACGAAAGAATATAATCTCCCATTTTGTATTTATAGAGAAATAGCTGAGTAGCTAGTTCTTCAGAGAATTCACCACTTTTCTATTGAGGAATCCTATCCTATCCTTTTGTTCTTGAATGAACAAAATTTAAGGGTAGACACTAGATGATATAAAAAGATGAAGGAAAGAAACACATAACTCCAGAAGGTCTCCTGGGCACAAATATAAAGAAGCTAAAGCTGAAGGACATGTAATCTGTGATGGGCTGACCCTGGCTGGACACCAGGTGTCCACCAAAGCCACTCCATCACTCCCATCCTCACCTGAACAAGGGAGAGAAAATATAACAAATGGCTGGTGGCTTGAGATAAGGACAGGGGGAAATCACTCAGCAGTTACTGTCATTGGCAAAACAGATTTGCTTAATTTATTGCCGGATAAGGAGTACTTAAGCAACTAGGAGTCATCCATCACAAGACAAGCTGTATAAAAGTCCATGGGACATGGAGTGGGCCACTCAGAGGCTGAGTGCTCGGGGTAATGACAGTGGAAAGCTGTCATCTTCAAAGGGTGGCAATCACAGCAATCAAAGACAGTGCTTGAGGATCAGTCACTTCCTACACGATTCTGTGAAATGGAGTTCAGTCCTTCTTGACCAAGGAATTTCAGTCTTCAGTCACTGGTAAGGAAAATAGAATGTGAAGGGTTTTCCCTTTTCTTTCATGGGAAAATGGGGATTTCCATTTCCATTTTCCACTGGATGGGGGCTAAATATTTTATTGTACAGGAAGAGGTACTAAATGAGTTATGAATAGGGATGGCAGGTCATAAAAAATTCCTTTAAAAAGGTTTAAAGGGAAAAATAGAAAAACGGGAAATCAACCCTTAATCATGATTTTAAGGATGATTGGTTCTGGGTGTGATGAAGACTCTTGCAGAGCTTAAGAAAAAATAAAAACAGAGATGCTGGACCCAGCATGCAATTTGCAAGAAGCTCTAAAATATGTCAAGTTTCTTTTGCTTTCTAAACTTACAGAAAAAACAAATCTTTTAAATTATTAACTTACAAATTTTGTCAGTATGCCCAGGAAACAAATTCTCTCTTAGAATATTTTTGGAAATTTTTGATAATAATAATTTGTGAAAAAGGTGGGGGTTGTTTGTTTGTTTGTTTGTTTCCACTTCCAAGGTGAAGAAAAAAAATTGTAGAATGCAAGAATAAATGCAAGAAAACAATGGAAATGCAGGGAAAAAAAATCAACTATCTTTTTCCTGAAGTGACGTTTGATTTATATCTAGACAGTCAGAAACATCAGTGAAAAGGTCTTCATGTCCACATTCTCAAAGCAGTCTACACTTTTTTGGTTCTTGCCACAACTCCCTGAAAAATAAGCTAATAGCAGGAGCACTGCACAACATTCACATAGAAGGAATAATATGTGCTTACAAGAACAGAACTTGCTTTCCAAATTTTACAATGGAAAATGAGGGGGCACTGAATCATAAAGTTCAACTAAAATACATAGTACAGAGTCAAATGACCATTTTGTTACAAATAGTCTAAATTATGATTTATTGCTGCAGAGATTAGCTACTCAAACATCAGTATCAGCAGACAGAAATCTGACTTGCTTTCAGAAATTAGCTTAAAAATTCATTTTTAAAAAGTGGTATTTCTGTCACAAGTATCCTCCAATTTGTGCTGGAGTTTTTTCGCTTGTAAAGGATCATCCTACCTTTTTCAGTGCAATCCCTAAAAATGTTGAAAGATAATCGTAACACTGATTCCCATCTCTGAACCCAGGGAGCCAAAGTATTTCCACACAATTTTTCACCCAGAAAAGAAAAATATCATTTACGCCCCACATGAATAAGGGTATTACTTTTCCTTGGAAGATAAAGCAACTGGATTGCTACCTGAAATTTCCTTTTTTTGAGGACAGTAAAGAATTCCCTGTTTGCCACAGCCTTTTGCTGGATACATTTTGAGTTACTTTTCCTGGTTTAAACGTCTTGATCCTAAATGTTGACTGAAAAACTAAGCAAAACAAAATCCCAGTATTGATTCTGAACAGAAACTAGCCACTACACCTAGAGTCTTTAGTGCAACTTCTAGACACAAAGTATCCTGAGGTCTTCAGCCCAAACATGGGGATAACTTCCCTCATTTAAGTATTTCTGATTACTATATTCCTCCTGCAGTTGTAAGAGAGTTTATACAAAGAACAAATGGGAAGATGTCAATCCTGAGACTAGGAGTCAAATCTAAATATTCTTTACTCTTGCCATGACTCCCTAGAGACCAAACCCATGAAGTATAAAACGGCGTAGAAAAAATAGACTTACTTTAAGAATTTTACATGTTTTTATCTTAGTGAATTATTTATTTTTATGAAGCTGAAGTGTCAACTTGACATTTTCCTCACTTTAAGACTGGAATCTGCTGTGAGAGCTGTAAAGTCACTCTCTGTATCTGATGACCTTGTCTCTTTTATTTCCTTCTTTTCCACATCATCGTCCTCTGTTTAGCCTGGTATACTTCTTATTAAAAGCAAACTCTATTTCTTTTTAAACTTCCTATCCTTTTTTTAATTAGCCATGTGGTCAGCTTTAAAACCTCTGGGAGATAAAAATCCTACATCTGGAAATCAACAACTTCAGTTGAACAATTTTGAATCCAGGAGAAAACAAAAAGCCCAGAACTAAAATCAATTAAAAAACCCAAACAAACCCACACCAAAAACATCCAACCAGACAGGAAAACCAAGAGCAGTTTGGTAAATTGTTCAACCTATTTTTTGTTAAAGAAAACACATCAAATAATAATGCCTCAAACTCAATATTTATTTTATTTATGTATTTCTGCTAGCAAAGACATTGTTAATTAGTAGCATATTTGGTTGTATCTCAAATATGTGATATTATAATAAAAGAAGGAAAACAAAAGGCCATATAGGAAAGCTTATTAAAATACACATCAGGAGGTGCTTCAGCTTTTTGTGGATGGATAAATCTACCAACATTTCAACCTTCTAATGTATATTCTTTATTTTATTGTTAAAATGGAAGATTAGCAGCTTACTGAGTGGTCCATGAAAATTAAATCAGTGTTTCTTTTTCTGACTGATTGTTTTGAGTGAGATTTTTACTAACATTTTAATTACATTAATGGAATAAAATGTAAATACATTATGAGCTTACATACCTCTAGGTTCACAAGAAATGAAGTAGTTTTATTGAAGTTATTTTTGAGAATGAAAAGGAGAGGAGCAATTTATTCCTTGAAATGGTGGCTGAAAAAACATTATTTAAAGAAGTCTACTGAAGTAGACTAAATATAACATTTTATATATGTATTATACTAAGTGGGTTTTTCTCAAACAATAAAAATGTGTGCTTTGACTACTAAATTTAGGAGTTTTGAATAAAAAAAACATTTTAAAAATAGAGTTCATGGCAATAAAGAATGTGGATGCTAGAGAATACAACAATTTTAATAAATAGTTTAGGACAATATACTACAGGCTAAAATAGCCATAATTTCCTGTGAAAATGTAATCCTAACCTGGGAGGTTAAGCATGCTGTATATATGTTAATCACCGTAGGCTGCCTTAATACTTAGTAGAAAGAAATTGCCACTTTCAGAAATCTATTCTTCTCATCATAAAATATGTGCATATAATCTTAGAGATTTTTTCCTTTAATAATGTTTAGTTCATGATGTTGGCTTTTAAGTAAGTCTAAGGAGACTGTCTAATTTTTTTAGAAATCTAATGACAGCAATTAAAAAACCCACTTCTCTTGGTTCTTCACTACAAAACTATTTCAGATGCATTTAACAATTGTATTGACACAGACATAAGCCTGTTAAAATAAGTTTGTCCGTCTCTCCTGTTCCAGATTCAAGATTTATCTTGTATTTGTCTTGATTCTTTTCCGAGATAAATTCAGAAAGCAAAGATAAATCATTGGGTTTTTAATCCAGCTACAAGACAGAAACCTACTTTAGTAAAAAATATTCAATCTTTCCTGTATGTCAGATCTCTTGCACCTCTGGATCAAAATCTTGCATTCTAAGCCCTCCATTTTTTCCCCCAAAACAATAAGTACACTGACAAAGAAAATCTTAAGTAAGCAAAGGGTCTTTATTTACACTAATATACTTAGAGTTATTTACATGTGTGCATTTTGTGAGAATCAAGACATTTGTGAACCTTTGCAGAAAGAGTAGACTGAGAAATAAGAGCTAGACAAAAAGCACCCAGGTCTGTTTGATTTAGTAACAAAAATAGTTGATGCAGGAATACATATATATTCGAGTTTCCTGTTATAGTTCCTTGTAGAAGCAAATGTCACAATAGCAAATATACAAAGGAATTACATCTGTGGAGTTCTTGTTTTGGGATTTGTGCCAGGTTGAAAACAGATATGGCTTTAGACATGTTTCTTTATTGAAATGTGAAAACTTCAGAAAGAAATAATTCATCAGATCAAAATTTTATTTAATCGTACTTGAAATGGGGCTGTTTCTAGCAATCTAGTAAACTATAATTCTCAGTACCTCAGCTATTGAATAGATTGATGTGAGCAAAGGCTCAGTCTGAGAATTCAAGGGATTTACTCAAACAATGCAAGATTAAGATGTAATTGCTGCCAACACTTGGTAAATGGAGCAAATTTCTACTAGTTGTTGTAAGATAAACTTGAATGGTCTTTGGGCTCCTGTTTTGATTTTTTTTCTGGAAATTTTAATTAATTCCTCTGTAAAAGGCTAGTATTTGAGTAAAATAGTGTTAGAAAAATATTCTAGCTGATGGCACATTGGGAATAAATTAAGATGGTTGCTGGCTTTGAAATATCTAAAATTACCTGAGGAAAAGAAAAACCAAAATTAATAATGCATTTGAGTTTTTGGAATCAACTAGTGCTAAAAATATTTGGAATATAACCTAATAAATTGTATAATAAATACCTTAAAGAAAAACAAAGGGATGAACAAATTCCCCTAAAGTGCTAGAATTAATGTTTTATATAGACCAAGTTTTTTACTCCTACTCCTTCAAATTATAATTTTCAAAGGTAATGAAAAGAGATACGACTAAGGACACAGCTACCATCACATTTTCTTCTGAGGGATTCTACAAGTGGCTCATTTCTCTGTCTGCCTGGTGCTCATGCCGAGATCTGGCACCACCTGCTCATCAGCAGATCTTGCATGGACTTTGCAGCAATTAACACATACGGACACCCCCCCCCCACCCCCCCCCACCCCCCCCCCCCGCCAACAGTTCCTGAGATGATACAGACACTCCCACCACCCCAGGGCCAGCCCCAGGCGGTCTCAGGCTGTGTGTGCTGCCCTGCCCCAGCTGCTGCTGTCACTCCCCATGCTCACTGCAGGCTCTTGGTGCCACTTGGCAGGGGTACGTGCACCCTCAGCTGGTGCTGGTCTCTGACCACAAGTCCACCCACACTTTGCCCGGCAGCTGGCCTCTCATCCCTACAGCACTGCCAATGGACATGGAGTGAGGAGGAGCACAGGACTGAAGGAGAAGACACACCAGCCTGGGGTTGTGGGGCTCAAGGCTGGGTGAGACATGCCTACCGGGGCCAGAGTCTGCACACAGCCAGACTCTCTTACACACAGCCCTGTCTGTCCCACATCCCTTTGTTTTCCCCATCCCCTTCCCCCCACATGGTCCCTCCTAAGTTTTGCATAGTCCCACTGACACTGTTCAAACACAATCACAAATCCCCATTATTGTTTCCTCTTTCTTGTCATAGAATCATTGAATGGCTTGGATTTTAATGGAGTTTAAAGATCATCTAATTCAATATCCCTGCTGTGGGCAGGGACATCTTCGACCACACCTGAGTACCCACAGCCCAATCCAACCTGGCCTTTAACACTCCCAGGGATGGGTCATCCACATTCCCTACACATTATCTAAGGGAATTTCTTATGACACTCCCTATCATTTTTAACCCTTATGTGTACTGTAAAATCCTTGCCCATATAGAAGAATATAGCAATCACAATAATAGAAAATACATATTTTTAATAGAGTTGTTTAGAAATATGATGAGACAGGAAAACTACCTTTTTATGTTTATAGTTATCTATAAACAAGACCATACATTTTACAGTCAAGATTATTTAACTTTATAATAATCCCTTTCTTTCCTCATGTGGGATGAAAACACCATCTTGGGAATAACAAAGTATATGGGAAATAGATATTTGAAAATGCAGTTATGGAAAAAAATACTGTTCTGAATAAGTGATTAAAGGAAGATCATATGTGGTTAATATAATAGATTTCTTGTTTCTACCCTCTGAATTGAATTCAATTTCTTGTGAGTATTTAATATTTATATGTAGAGATGCCCAATTTTGTACATTGGATGTTTTGCTCAGTACAGAGAAGAACCCTCTTTTCTTTGTGGTGCTTCAGCTGTTGTGTTACTCTTCATTTGTAACCCAAAGTTCCATGGGCTTTTTTTGGCTGATGTCTTATACTCTGCTGCAGCTTATTGAATATTTATGCTATAGTGTTTTTCACTATCGTAGATAATTTTGTAGACTCTCTTGCATTTTACATCTCTCTCTTTTTGTTATCTCTCTCTTACTGTTTTGCATTTCCCTCGCTAACTCACTTTAGTATCTCTTTCCTATCCTTTTCCAATCTCCACAGGTAACCATGCTGTTAGTGTAACCTGTTACCTCTATTTTTTGCCATTTGACCAAATTAATACTGAAACATCACAGTAATTTAAAAACATTTTATGATTTTTAGTATTTCTTTCTCTTCTTTAATTAATGTATTAATATTAACATGTTAAATAACACTGTGGAGAATTTAGCCTTGCAGAACAGCAATGGTTTACTTTCATTTTTTTAGTGAAGTTTTCTATTTTGTGTATAATAATATCAATGCATCACTGTTGAAAATCTTAGAGGTTGCAAACTGCTCTGAGGCTGAGGGCAAAGGGAGGTTCACTGGTCCTTGGCAAAATGTTGTAGTTCCATGTGCCCAAGTCCACTGAGCAGCTCCAACTGTAGAGTGAGCCCACACACACAGACACACACACACACACAGAGACACACACACACAGCAGTAGCACAGCCGACCACAAAGCTGACAGAGGTAGAGAACAGAACCTTTTACAGGCATTTACATAAACAGAAACAGGATAGATGCTGTTGCCTTGCTTTTCCTCTCCAGGTGGTCAGGAAGTCCACTCTAAGACACACACGTATTTCTCTGCCAGCTGGTCTTTGATGCACAGTCCATCTAGTACCTAGTCCCCAGTATCTCTCTCTTTCATGAAATGCAAAAATATTTCATGGTCCTACTCCAGCAACTGGAGCTCAGACTTTCTTTCTTACTGTCTGTGTCAAGGTTCAAATGTGTTGACACATGCTTAGAATGGACAGCGCAGCCACACAGAAGAAAGGTAAGACTAGAATTTGATAAGTGAGACAGAGTGAGTGCACTGACCAGATGCAGGTGTACTGTCCAGAACAAGTTTATACATATCTGGACCCTTTTATCCCCTTTTCCCTCTTTTTTTCCACTTATTCCTCCCTTATCTACCTTGTTCCCTCCCTTTCCCTGCCTTTGTCCTTTTCCTGAAACATTCCATAATAAGATTTACTCAATCCAAAATGCACTTCCCTCTTGCCCCACATAGTAAGTTCTAAATCTTTTTAGGTGTTAACCCCCTTCAGTCTGGAATGGATACTGGATTTGGGTTTTTTTTGTTTCCTAAAAACACTGAGTTGGTAACTTACAGATTCTTTATTCCTTTGACAGTCTTAGGAACAGCTAAGAGAAGTGAGATTCCTCTGCAGGCCATGGTGAGACCATGGTGAGGCAGCTGTGCCCCTGCAGCCCATGGGGACCCACAGGGAATGCAGAGATCTACCCAGAGCCCATGGGGATCCACAGAGGATGCAGAGATCCACCCACAGCCAATGGGGATCCATGGGGGATGCAGAGATCTACCCACAGCTCATGGAGATCCACAGGGGATGCAGAGATCCACCCACAGCCCATGGAGGAGGTACCCACAATAGAGAGGGTGGAAGCCTGGAGGAGGCTGTGATCCATTGGGAGACCTGATGGAGAGAGAGAGAGAGCCCTGCTTCCAGGTTGGAGCAGCCTGTCCTTGGAGTACCCCATGGAAGAATGACCCACACTGCAGCAGTTTTGGGAGCACTGTGTGCCCATGGGGGGAATTCATGTTGCCACAGTTTTGGAAGGACTGGCTCCAAAAGCATCCAGTATTGTGGATGCTGACATTTATTCATTTGCTATTATGCTCATTATTGCCATTAAATTTGTCTTTCTGGTTTCTTGTCCTGGGAAATTTTCTGCTAAAAATATTTCCCTTCCCTAAATAATGTTTTATTATCAATACACCATGTGTACATACACAGATGTCTTAAGGAATAAACTATTATGCATTGTTATGCACAGACTTAAGAATTGTATCTAGTACTACTCCCAGATTGGAACTGTATGTTGTTAGATTGGAAGATACATTACCAAATCTAAATACATCCTAATTTAATTAAGGTAGACAAGAACCAAAACGTACAACTGCAGCTGATGGACTAAAGACATAATCAGAAATATATCTTTGATACAAATGATATAAAAATGTATTTAGGAGACTGGCATCAGTAGTACATTTGCCACCTTGTTCCTGGTTCAGAGACGAATGTTCTGCCAGAAAAAAGTTCAGCATGCAGTCAAGTGTGTGATTAGACTGTCATTTTTTCCCAATCAGCTCCATGACTGTTAGCAGCCATTTAGATTGCTAAATATCTGCCCTTAGCAAGCAGAAGGTGGGAGTTGTTCTCCATTCCTGGTCCAACCTTATTCTAAGTGATATCAAAAAAGAAAAAACATTTTTTCCTCTCAAAAACTTGTAATGCAGACATCACAGGCAACTAAAAAAAAATGTTATTTGACTCATTAGCACTATCATAAAAAGACTAAAGTCTGTTAAATAAAATTTACTGAAATATTCGTGTCACCTAATATTTTTTGCTGTGGCAGATATATCAATCCAGTCATGGCTTCATCACAGGAAAATGAGGAAGATTCTAAGTATTATGAATGAAAAAATGCAGTATCTTAAATTTGTCACAGAAAGGGAGGGCACTACAGATATTTTCTGGTTTAAATGTCTAAGACTTACTTGTCTCTAGCAAGTGTGTGACACAGTTATTTTCTATGTGCTGAAAAATATCACTACTCTTACATTTTTTTCTGAACTCTTGTCTGCTAAAACTCTTTACAATTCTTCAGGATCTTCCTGAATGTCCTTATGTCTTCACTGAATTTTCTCAGGAAGACCTCATTTTATCCTGTCTTGATGTTTTTATCTAGGCAGTTAACTCTTATTGCCTGTAATTAAAAAAAAAATAAATTAGAAATTCAAAACTTCGGGAGACAATTAATAGATCACCTGATTTACATAGAAAAACAGGCTAATATTTTGACCTGCAGGAACCTCCTTATGTATTAGTACCTCTATTTTATTTATTTATTTATGTTTTTTTGTTTGTTTGCTTGCTTTTTTATATTATAATGTTTTGGAAGTAACTGAAATAGAACCTCTACTCTGCAATTTATTTCATTCAGGGTATGATTTATGAACTTTCAAAACCCTCATCTTTCAAAGTCTAAACTGAAAAATCTTTGAAAGAAAACACCTTTGAAAGAATTGAAAGAATCTTTAAGATAAAAGTCTTCATAATTACACATTGACTGAGTATCAGTAATCAAAGAACATTTTCATCAAATATTTACTTCCTCTGATTGTCAGTTTAATAAAAGGCTCTGGGATAGTGATGCTCTTTAGAACAGAATAGTAATAAAATGATTAAGGTTTCCTTTGCTCTCTTGGATTATCCTAGACAATTTTCCAGGTTTGATTAGAAGTGATCCACTGGTTAACCACTTGCCAGTGCCCTCCTTCAAAATGATTACCAAGTATTTCACTCTGTATTGAAATACATATCTTTAGTTTATCATTTGTATAAACTGTGCAAAGTCTTTGGATTACTGCACATAATGACCTGTGATTAAACAGAAACAACTTACGGAAACATTTCAAAATAATGCTTTGTTCAGTTCCTGATGATTTACTTGAGTGTAGTGATACTTAATGATCTTGATATTAATATTCAAAACACTTGACTAGCTTCAGCACTAATTACTCATGAGACAATTTCTCAGCTCTTCAGCCCATGGACTGTATTGCCAAGAGACACTGTGGTAATGGGGTTCAAACCAAAATTCAAGGAGAATCTGAGTGCAGGGAAATATTCAAAATGGCTTGCTGTGAAATCCTATCTTCAAAAGAAAAGACTGAAACAGAATATCTTCAAACTATAATGGAAAATATGCTTTTCTGTACAGTAAGTAGAGTAGATCTTCAATACTTAGTGGTGAATGCTGATTACATTTCATGAGGGCTGTGTCCATGTTTTATTAACAACTGCTTCAGAAATACATGAAAGAGAAAAGAAATGAAGCAAGTTGAGTGAATAATACCTAAAAAGAACTGGAGTTCATAAGTTCTTCAATTGTAAGCGATTGTGAATTATGAAAATCAAGAGCAACAAATCAACAAAAGAATACTTTTAATTTTCCTCTCTGTGATGTTAGCATAACAATAATTAAAAGACTAGAAAAGGAACCATGAATTATATAGGTACCTTAATGGTCTGTGTGGAGGTCAAATAGAAGTAAAAACATTAACATTCCTTGTCCAGCAGTCAGAGAAAATTGTTAAGAATTATGAACATAACTAAACCCTTCCTCTACCTTTAACTGAAAACTTATTTTATCTAAGAGTTTGCCTTTGTAACTTGAAGCTTTTGTGAATTTTATTCTTAAGTATGTAATTGTCCTCTGGCATTTTGCAGCTGTTGAGTATTGGCATACAATGCAGTATGCCATAAAGACAGTTATTTAATAAGATTTGCAACACACATGTCATTTTGAGGATTGCTGCAAGTCACCAAGACAGAAGTGGAAGATGATATCAGCTTTATATTAGTTCATAGTTCACTAATTAGGAGAAGATGAAAAGAGTTTTGTGACATTTCATGCACAATCCCAAAGAAATAATGAACTGGATCATTGAATCATGGAATGATTTGGATTGGAAAGGGACTTCAAAGACCCTATAGTCCAACCCCTGTTCTAAGAGCAGAGATAACTTTCACTAAACCATGTTGCTCAAAGACCCATCCAACATGGGCTTGAACACTTTGTGGAATGGGGTGTGCGCCATTTCTCTATGCATCTTAGTTCAGTGTCTTATCATCCTCATCATAAAAAATATGTCCTCTTTATACCTCATAAACCTCTACCCTCTTTTCCATTTTCCATAAATCCTTTGTCTCTGTAAAAAACCTGCTTCCATTTAAGTCTTCTGTATGTTGAAAACCTGCAGCATGGTCTCCACAGAGCCTTCTCCTCTCCAGGATGAGCAACCCCAGCTAAGCCTTTTTTTTCAGAGGAGAGGTTCTCCAGCTCTCTAATAATTTTCATGGCTCTCTACTGAATTTGCTCCCACATCTTTCCTGTGCTGAGGAGCCCAGAGCTGGATGCAGGACTCCAGCCAGGGTCTCATGAAAACAGAATCACCTTCCTCGACCTTCTGGCCATGCTGCTTCAGTTTTGCAGCACAGTTTAAGAACAAAAGACCAGATATTTATGGAAATAACATCAATGAGAGTTAGAAAAGGTAGCTTCCAATTCAGAAGGACTTAATGTTGATTTTAATGGCCTCAACATAAAGTGAAAGAAGCTTATGTCATACAAAAGGAAACAGCATTGATTGGAACTCTCTAACAGGATTAAGATGCTAAATTAAATAAAGTAAAAGTACAATATGAGCAATTCAATCTATTGTAGTCAAATTATATTTGCTATATCAGTTTAGAATCTTCATTCAACATGAAAGGAGGAATCCTCTGCTTAATAAGTAAGTTGCACCATTAAATGAGAGCCAGCAATCAATTAGAGGTCTAAAAGAATCATAAACAATTTAACAAAGTTTTGGATATTTTAATTGCTTATGCTTCTCTTTTAAAATCGCTTTAAAACATAACTTGTCTTTTTCAAAGTGTCTAAATATTGTGTACATTCTCTTGGGAAATCTGAAGCTAAATTAAATTTTCAATTATAAATAAAAACATCTGTGTCAGAAGCACTTAAATTATACCATAATAAAAGATTTAGGATTTATTGTTCATGTCTTTTTTGTGTCTAAAAAACAAAGCACGTATTATTTACAAGTTTTTCCCCATCAGATACAACAAATAACTTTGCATATTAATTGATCCTTGTATCCCGAAAGTAAAATGGCAAGTAAAAGTGATATTTTTAAATACAGTCATTACTGCCTGTAAATATTCCAATCATGATAAAATATGAACTCCCTAATTTAATTTCTCCTAGGAAACTTTATTTAGCATCTATACCTAGCATTAAAAAACTGAATCATCAAAAATGTCAAAAGGCTCAGTTTATAAATAGAAAAAGCAAAATAGCTTGTGCACAATCCAGGCAATTTACTAGAGAAAAGGCAATTATAATTTTGTATTTTAACAACCAAAATGTTAGGTGAGCAGTCAGAATAAAAGCCCTTTAATGCCTGATCACAGTAATCCAGAGAATCAGCATCTTTCCAGTTCTCTTGTTTTATCTACAGCTTTCCATGTTTTTTCAACCATTCGGATATGATTAACGTTTTTTTTTTTGTTTGTTTGTTTGGTTTTTTTTGTTTTGTTTTGTTTTGTTTTTTCCTTAGGGAGAATAGAGCAGCAAATAGCATGGCAAGGTGTAGGAAAACAAGAACTGCCTGGAGCTGGCAGCTATTCTTTACCTTTTTATTTCGCGGACAGTTCCAAGTTGCAATGAAGAATCGTACAGATGAAGAATTTCCTTTAGCACTGCTCTGTTGTGCTATTTGAGATTCAGGAAAAGAAATCAGTCTGTTAGTGACCTGCTAGAATTCAACAGATAACATCAAAAAATGGAGGTGATGGGAATGAAAGAAGTAATTACAGCTTAAGGTGCCAAATTCTCACAGATGCAATTTCCTAAAAGTGGATATAAGTATCCTTGTGAATAGTACTACACCCAACTGTGTTGCTGTAGAAAGCACATATTATGTAGCCCACTAGAGTAAAAAAATTGAAATTTTGTATCCAGGTACAAATGATCTATTTTCTGTGAATCCAAAAATAGACCTGTCTGCTACCACACTCCCCTGTATCCTGTATCAGAACCTGACTACTCTAAGTTTTTATTGTTCCTTAGGTTATGACTACAGATAAGATTAAATTTACAGTCTGAAGTTTATTCATCAAGTAGTGTACGCTTTCCATTAACCAAATTATGACTTCCTGAATTATATGTGAATTTAATGAAAAGGCCTGGAAGGAAAGGAAATATGAGAAAGTAAAAGATGAGACATTCTCCTTTCATTCAAATGTAATGGAATAAATAGCATTCTGAAACTTAGAACTTAAGGAAAACTAACGAAGCCATAAAATATCAATAAAATATTAAACCCCTCTTTGTATAAAGTAAAAATGCATAACGTATAAATATATTTTGTCAAAAGTGAAGCAATTCCAGGGTAGTTTCTCTCATTCTGTCAATGGAAAATCCAGGTTATTTAAACAACTTGAGTTACAATATTGCATCTGCTCTGCAATCTGTCCAAGGCATTTTTCTGGGTTTTTAGTGGTTTTTGGTTGTTTTGTTTCTGGTTGGATTATGTTGTTGTTGTTTAGTTTAGCTTAGTTTAGTTTAACTTCAGTTTAATTTGATTTGGCTTCACTTTTTAGTGTTTATCTAAACCCCATCATTTGTGTTAGGTAACTTGCATTAAAAATAATATATGTATGAATGTTTTTGCAAAGCCGTAACCAAAAGATGTTTGTCAGGACTCTCAAGCATTGGGCAGCATGATGCAGGCCCAAAAAAAGTTCTGAACTTCACAGAGAGCTTCAACTTCTCAACACCCCTCTGGCATCCATGAAGCTTTTAAGGTCACTTGGCAAACACAGAGACTTATCTCTACATGATCATATGGTGATGGTAATGAATAAATTCTCTTTTATTGTGCATCCAACTGTGTGACTGTGAACTTCTAACTTAGCAGGAATACCTGCACTTTAGAGATCTGTGATTTTCATGTGCTTTGGATTGCATAACAATGACAAGCCATTGAGTTCTCATTTAGCCTACCAGTTCACTGGCTATGCTGAGACACAGGTTCTCCCATAATATGTGTTTAAAACACAGAACAGTATCAGCAACAATACCATGAATTCAATGCTGAGTGAGAACAGTCACTGGAACTAGCATAGAAGAATACTTCTACAGATGTTGGCACCAGCAGGTCATGAGGAAAATACTGGCTGAGAAGCTTTGCAGAGCAGCTCTGATATCTACAAAAAGTGCATTTAACTACATCTTACATTCAAGTGTAAAATATACTTAAATCATTTTCCTCTTTCTTCTTTTTTTTTTCCCCCAGGATGAGAAGATGCCTTCAAACACAGATGAAAGTCACAGCTCTTGCTAAGATCATGGGTGAGAAGATATCTGTGTATATGTGTCTCCATAGTATGTTGTTTAAACAACAGGCATAATCTCCAGCTTTCTTCCCATGAACTTTGAACCCCTAGACAGTCATGGAGGTTGGATTACTCACACATTCCTGTCTTAAAGTGCTTCCAAATTCCCTGTGAATTATGTAGGGTTATACAAGGTCCTTTGAGACTGAAAGCACGTGCTCTATATAGTCCTGTTTCTGTGATTATGGGCTTTAATTCTGTATAATTAACACCCTCTTGAATATGATTTTGTGCTGTGTTTATGAGAAAGAAAGCTACAGCTATAACTGCTTTGTATTATCCCTAAGCAATATCTATATGCTGAGTTCAGAGCCTTAGCCATGCCTGAATAATGGAAGATAATACTAAAATAATTAGCCCCCTGATCTTGCATTAAACAGCATAACTTGAAAACAGTGCATGACCTGCTCGTATCCTCACATGTGTTCCTCTGACTAACAAATCAAACAATGTCATTGTGGAAAGACTTTAGATATCATCTTTCTGCTCATGATACCTTTGTAAAGGTGGTAGGTGAAGATGAGTAGCAGAGGAGAATGACTTCTCTGAAGGATATTTTTCCTCTCCTTTTCTATAGAAGCTCTCTGTTTCCAAGTCAGTGTTTCATGCATTATCTACAGCAGTTGAAATGCTTTTATTATTTCATTGTATTATTATTCATCTTTTATTTGTTGACAGATCATATCAGAATGTCAATAATTATAATAATGACAAGAATATGTTAAAAGAGAACCATTTGATTACCATTATTCTTTCAAAATTGTCACATAATGTCTGCATAATCAATACAAGTATATAGACATTCCTTATGGCTAAGGTTTCTTTCCTCACAGTGCAGGGGGTTACAGTTCAATCTACTTTTGAGAAAAACCTGTGACCTGTGAAATTTCCTGGGCATTGACTTGTGCCCACACTTCAAAACACTTGGAAGAGTTTCTAGCTGGTTAAATGGCTGCAAGGTCTTTGTGACACCATGTTCCTAGCACACAATGCATAACATGTTAGGGTAGAAGAAATGCTGAAGAAAGCCTGAAGATGAGGTAGGTAGAAGGACTGAAATATGACATCATCTGGTTCTTATTGCCTGCAGGAATAATTGCTATGTTTTCTCATAATTGGAGTTATGTCCTTCCAAAAGGGATCCTGACAATCATCCAACATGAATGTACTACAGGAAATTATGTGAGAGGACAAGAAAGAGAAATTCTAAGCTGAAAATAAAGAAAACCCTACAAGCTGAAGTTGTTGATGAAGTTATACGAAGGGTAAAAGCTACTTCTTTTCTTCATAGTGTTATGCTTCTGCCTACAAAAGCAGTAAGTAAACTGGTGTCTAATGAATGGAAGCACATAAATGGCCAACAAAATTCATCCAGTTCCCTTCATGCTTTGAATTTATTCAGATTTAGGGTGATAAAAATACTGTGGGCTTGAGCTTACACAGGCTTCAGATGGACATCATCATGACTGCAAACTGTTGTTCAGATTTCATAAGTAATGCTTTATTAAGGCATATCTAAGGACTGATATTCTAGATAATAGTTTTTATTCTTCTTTAATACATTTAAAAAGAGAAAATTGCAGTCTAGATTCTGTTTCATTTTTTTTTTTGCCTATTTGATGCTAAATAAAACTCAGAAAGATCTGAAGGTTGGTGAGTCAACTTTGTAAAATGTGCAGGTATCTATTTACAATTGTTGTGTTAAAATGACCAGGCTGTTAATTTTCCTTTTTGATCTTTTTTCCACTCTTGGTTATAAAATAAACTTTCATGATCACTTTGAGAGGTCTTTACCTGAATAATTTCTTCCTTCTAATTAATGTTATGATCTTTCTGTAGTTAACAGATTAACTTCAGTCTGAGTTTTGTTTTGAATGTACTGTGATAGAGGGATAAGTCTTTCTGTGATAAATATGCTCTTCTCCAGGACGTTAACTGTAATCACAAAGCATCTCTGAAGTTAGGTGGCAAGTTCATTCTTTCTGAGATGCAGGCTCTCACAGAAACATGTGAAACTTTCACAGTTCTAAGACCAAAAGAAAAGTCCTGATCCTGGTAAGTATTATCACTAAACTTTTCAACAGGAAATCAGAAATGCTTGAAAATTTTCGGTGGAGTACATAGATTTCTTTCATTTTCTACTCTTCAAGTGATTTATTATTACTAGAGATTTTCCTCTCCAGCAAAAGTTGCTGTATAAATTGAAAATTACAAATTATGACTGTGTTTTGGGAGAATACTGCTCTAAGACAAGACTCCCTTCAGGTGTTCAGATGAGCAGCTCACCTGGTGTCCTTCCAGCCACCTCCTCCAGTTCCACGCTGATGGTTCTCATGCAGCATGTCTCTTCCTTTTGGCATCTTACTGGACAAGATACCTAGTTCCAGAGTTTTTTCTGTTCTCTAGAGTCAAGGGAAAACAGTACTGTAATTTTGTTGCAATTTCCAGATGAAAGGAAGTATATAGGCTTTGGAGATTTGTTTCAGAAATACTTTATTATTACACTGCTATTATCAACATCATCAACAACATCATCATCTTAATCATAATTATTATTGTTGTCATTGTTGCTGTATCACTTTAGTTATTCATCAATGTGATTCTTATTTTTAACACTGCAAATCCCAATCTCATTTTGCTGTTAAGTACAATTCTTTAAAACCAGTCTCTTAGGTAACCCACCTAAACATGGTAAGCACATATCTAGTTTTATTTAGAACCTGCACTAACAACTCTTCCACTTCTCACTTTGTTTTGAAAATCAGTAACAGCTTTTAAGGTAAGATCATGGGGAAATCACAAGGGTTGGATGTAAGCCCATAAAGAACCTCAGGATATTTCTCCAATTTGACTGAGTCAACCCTTTTTTTTAAGATTGGGAAAAAACAGCTCTTCCCTCAGCTATAAATACCTTTTCAAAATTACTTTTTTATAAAATCTTTTCAGAAATTCCTGCAATTAAATATTCCTTGCATCATTACAATATTAAATAGGAAATTACCTGGCAGTTAAATTACTTCTCATCTAGCATACACTATGATTCAAATGTACACTGTTGCAAAGAAAAGACGAAAAAATAAAAAATTCACAGAGTGCCCTCCGCCCCCCCAAAAAAAAGTAAAAAGGAAGCCAAATCAAAGAAGTATACAGTTTGCTAATGATTTTACATACAGATGAGTTGTATTTTGCAACACACTTTTTGAGACAAAAAATGTAAACATTCTGAAAACCGTATCACTGTAACTGGTTACAGTTTTTTAACAAATAATAAAACTATCAAAAATCTTTCCTAAAAGTAGTTGACATGGTGGGTGGTACATTAGGATAAGAATTAAGTTCTAAGGAAATTTCTATTAATGAAAAGTACTCAAGAAACTAATAGAGTGCTAATATTTATAATCTATCACGAAGCTCCAGAAAACATCTTCCTAACTTCACTGACTTGTATTTTGCAACCTAAATAAACTTTCCTCTTCACTTTCTTTCTCCATTATCCCATCTCATTTCTTCTGAAAACCTTCACTTTGTCTTCAGTTTCATATCTAATGATATGTATTGTCCATTGTCTTTCTGAAGTTGTGCAATATACTTAAATAATATGAATTGGTAAAATTGCAACTCAAGTCCAGTGACCATTTGTAAATGATGATGCAAATAATGGGAATCCAATTCAAGATGCTGAGACTCCTATTATTTCATTATGTCTTTTCTGCAATGTGAAAAACCTAAACAAAAAAAGATCTCAAAAGTGTGGGAGTTTCAAAAACACTGAAGGGAATATCAATATAACTTTAAATAATACATGGATTACTGCTGAGATTCTTTGGCTGCACAGAACATTTTTTTTATTTTCTGGAGATTCATCAGTTTGCATAAATATCATTGATAAAAAGCTGAGTCCCACCAGCAAATACTGGCTTGTGGATTGTAGAAAACTCACCTGAATCATTGTTCGAAAGAGATTGAGAAGACACTTCCACTAGGCTGGATAGAAAAACCAATACTGGTTAAACCAGGTGCTCCTTTCCTGTTTAGAGAAAGCACCCTTTTGTCCTCCCGACTGGAAAAATGTGTTCCTGACTGGAAACATGTATTACAGTCACAATAACTGGTTGAGTTTGTGGCCATGATTTCCATAGCATGGATCAAGAGCAGGACTTTCCCAGTGGGTACCCCAGGATTTTACTTATAGCTTGATTTGCATAATTATCCCCTTTTCTTGACCTTTCATTTTGCCACTCTTCTACTTCCCTTTCTCTGCCCCAATTTTTTCCCTAAAACAATCTGCCAACAACTGGTTTTACTGCTTTCATCTCAGTTCTGCTGCACCCATACCAAGAGTCAATTAATCCCAACATGATCACCTAAGATTACTTAATCTTATCATTATGTGGTTTTATTGACAGGATTAAACTAGTCCCTGCTGGTTCTCAGAGCCCCTGCACTCCGAAAAGGAGCATCCATATCCCTTTCTGTTACAGATTTCATTCATTTCTTGCAGGTTCCTCTCCTCACCTCTCCTCACATCACCTCACCTGTAATTTCCTAGATTTGGTTTAGTTGCATTTTAACTCATCCCAGAGCCTAGAAATCACTTTGTTATTCACCTACAGCTCTAATACTTATTTTGACTTACTGCATGGTTTGATACCCCAAAACTTTTCTGTAAATTATTAAAAAACTTATATTGCTCAGAAGTATAGTTTTGTTGCACATTTCAGACTTTCACATGAATACTGATTTCAGTAGTGAGTGACATTATATCAAAATAAAAATATAGAAACTCTTTAAATTCTTATCATTGATTACAAAGAAGTTGGTCCTCTCTACAGTAAGGCAAGATCTGTGTAGTAATTCTACATGCAAAAAACCTTGAGCCCATAAATTATAAACATTCTCTCCAGCACAGAAGAACCAATCTGTCAAGCTTAACTTAAGCAAAAACTTGTAGCACATTTATAAACTACAAACTCACTGTGACTTGTGATAAAACATTGTTAAGGGACTGAAGAGTACAGTAAGTCCTGCAGGACTGCAGCTGTCTGGATGCTCAGGAATTGTATAGATATTTGATTGACTACTAGTGGGAGAAATGGGTAAGGGGAAAATCACAGTGAGCTTGCTCTATGTTCCTCTGCCTAGGCTGTGGTTCTTGACTGTTGTATATAGAGCCTTGGGCCAGGGAAACTTTGTGTTTCTTACTGAGTTAACATTTCCAACATGGAGCCCACAGCCACTTGAAACACAACCAGTTATTAGGCAAAAATTGATTAAAACCCAAATATAATAACTGTGCAGTCATTCTGTATGGACTGTTACCCCCGGAGGCATTGCTTTCCTTCTTCAGCTCTCTCATTCTGTGTGAAGTTACCCACTGAGATGATATCCACCTCTCCTTTCCAACTGGGCAGGGAGTCATTCGTATTCCCTTAAGATTTGTCTCATCTCTCTTTGCAAAAATCCTTTTTAAAAATATTAAAAAAATGTGTTATCAAGTTAAATATTTAGTGCCACTGAAATAAGAAAAATTGCACAGAAAAAGAATCCCATTATATATTACACTAGTACCATCATATTGTGGATAAATTTAGTATTTAATATTTTCTTAACAAAATTATTTTTTTGTTTTGAAATACCTGTGTCTCTTCCCAGCTTATTTCTAATGTTCATTCCTGCTCTTGAAATACACCACAAATTGCCAATTAGCTTAAAAAATTCGCTGCTCTTCGGGCAAGTGTAAACAAAGTTTCTAATTTCCCCACATATCCTGCTTTTTGTTCATATCTGTTTCATACACACAGACACATCTGTATATTCATGAATTCTAAATGTTGATACAGATATTGAGAAAAAAATCCTTTTGCTATGTTTTACATGGTCTTAAATAAGACACTTCCTTTATGCATTTATAATTGATGGATTATGAATTCAATCAATAAAATGGACACCATTAATAAACAGAAATATTATTATTTAATATAGAGAAAATTATTTTTTAAATAATTTATTTTTACAGTGATTCTCACAGAAAAAAAAAGTGGAGTTGTATTTGGAAGCCATGTGGAACTTAGGATGAATCGCACCCCCTCCATAGCCAGTTAAACTCCCTAACACTGAGAATCCATGTGACTGATTTAAAACTCATTTGCCAAGATGCAAAGGACTACAAATCGCTTCTTTCAAGTTTTCTGACTCAAAAACTGACAACTAACCTGGAAAAATTTATGGTCTTGTATCCTCTCCTTTTATGCACTTTTTTCTAGTTGACTCTTAAAGAAGAGCTGCACTAATGGGTACATTAAATAATAAAATGCAAATTTAACATATAAGAACCATTAGAATTTTAGGGCCACCATGTATTGCTCAGTGAATGTGAGTATGACATGGTAGTGGAAAGTCACTGATTTTATTGTAAAATATATAGTAGCAAGACAACAGTAGCAAGATTGTGCTTCTAAATGCTGGAAACTAAGACACAACAAGAGCAAAAATTCATTTAAGTCATAATACAGAAGATCTTATCATCAAGTACTGATTTTCTAACACTAAATTTATGCATTTTGATGTATTTTCTGTGGATAAACATTAAGAATTTTCCTTGTTTCCATGTTACATCAGTATATAAGTATGCTTTGGATGCATAAATTAAAAATTCTTCAATCAAATAGTTTCCCCTTCTTCATTACTTTGAATTATCACCCAAAATTAGCAGACGTTTCACTAAGAAACTCAAATCCAAGTGAGTACTTTTTTTTAAATCTTTTGACATTAAGCAATGAGACATTGAAACTTTCATTTATGACACTATTTTTAATTTTTGCAGTTTTTTACCATAACTCTGCTGTGTATGGATCACCGTATTTCCTCCTTAAAATGAGTATGGAAACTCTTCAAGAAAGGTTAAATCAATCTCAATAATAATAAAAGTAATTTAGATTCAGACATACAAAACAGAAACAGAGACATGAAAGAGCAGCTTGTAAAACATCAGGGATTTATGCCCTGACAGGCACAAGAAGTTTCATTTGTGCAATTCACAAAGACTGTAATTTTTCTTTTGTACCTAAATGTTATAAGACTAATGACTGGCTGTAACATACATTGTGGAAATGTTTGCTAGCACTCTTGAAGGCTGATCCTGCAGCTGGAATGAGGTGTCAGCAGCAGCACAAGCAGCATTTAAATTAACAGAAAAAGCATGGGAGGGGGCATAAGGACTACAGAAGAATCCATTTGATGGAAAATACAAATTCTGTCTACTCAAGATACTACTTAAACCATTCTTGTATTCACAGTCTTTAAAACATGTAATTTTATCAAAGTTTACCATTTTTGTTTATGTATTTGCAATTGGCATGCTTTTTGTGATTCCCTTTTGGCAGAAAGAGTGAATGTCAGATTTCATTTTGAATTTCTGGCCCCTGTAATTCATATAATACATATGAATAACCAAAGTTGCTCTCTCTTTCATTCATTCTTACTGAGGCTTTTCTACTTTGTTTATATAGATGAATATTCATCAGGTCAAAGAAAAAGACTAACTTTCCACTTTACCGATAGTGGCAGTCACCTTGAATATAAAAGATGAATGTTCAAAATTACTTTTCAAAATCATACAGAGCAGAAAGACAAACTAAGGTCTCCAGTGTTCCAGGTGAGTCACTTTTACACCCCTGGCTTAGTGACACATTCGGCTAACTCTTGTTGCCAACCTCTTTCTATTTAAAATTTCATTTTGAACTGGAAATATTTCAGAGAGAGAAAAATTGTGTTGGAATTTGAGCATATTTTGTGTGGTTAAAGATTCTGATGTGATGCACTATGTTGCCAGAAAAAAAAAAAAAAACAAAACCAAATAAACAAAACAAAACAAAACAGAAAAACAAACAAACAAACAAAAAACCAAAACAACAAAAAAAAACCCACAAAAAAGAAATTCCTCACTAGCATTTTAGTTTTTATCTCAGCCTTTTTTGCAAGACTCTATTATATTAAAAAGGCATGCCACCACCAAAAGAGTATGGACTATATTTTGTAGATTTTTCCTCTAGTAACTTTTTAATTGGTAATGAACAAAAAGGAAAATACTGCTTGGAAAACCATTTGGTAATACATATTCATTATTTTCTGAAAAGAAATAGGATCATCTGAAGAAACATTTTCACGGTAGCCCAATTCATTTCATTTATTTAACCCTTAATGGTATATCTACCTTTCAGCCAATGTAATGACTTTTTCTGGTGCTCACCTGATCTGCTAGTGTTTATTCCAAACAGCCATGATACATCCCCTGTCATGCATACCCAGTTTGTACTTTAGAAAGTGAAAAACTTTTCTGAGATAATTGTTTTAGGGAAAGATAATTTTATATTTGCACATGAGAAGAGAAAGAAATTGTGAGAGCAATTGTCATTGTGAGAGCAGTCAGAATTAGGAAGGGAGTTTGTTGTCATCCTTTGTACATTCCCCAACTGTACTCACTCCCTTCGCTCCTGAGAGAAACACAGAGTGGGGCACACTCATGTCTTGCATATGCAATTTCCTTTTCTCCTACTCTTGGTAATATTCTTCATTGTATACAATTTTATTTAAGCTTAGACAGTAAACTACTTTTATGTCCCTCCTGGAAAGTTGTTTTAAATTAAATTTCTCTTGAGTTCTGTATGCATTTTAATCTTGGGAGTGCTTTTCGTTGCTTGTTTAATTAGGAAGAACAGAAAAACTGCTGAAGCATAATTCTGTAAACTTCTGAAAATTAGAAAACCAGACAGAATTGCTTGTAGAATACAATTTATTGATATTCAAGACTCATGAGCCAGCTCTGTAACATTCGAAATACTTGATAGTTTTTTTACTTTCTTATGAAATGCGTTTTCAGTTTTACTGTGCAAGAAGATTTTGGGTTGTTGCTCATCAGCGTTAAAGCTCAGAACATGAGCATGAAAATATCAGTTGTAGAAGAGGATTGTATAGTTCGTTTGCTATAGATGTCTATTTTTCTTACTCCTCTCTGAGCTGATTTACACAAACATTTATGAAGTGATAGAAAGGTTAACTGTAGAAGCAAACCCTAGAGCTTGTTACATAAACATAGTTCCTATTACAGTTTAGAAAAACTTTACTAGAGTAAGAGAAAAACAAAATAGTAATTCAAAAGTATGTCACTTCAATGCCAGGTATACATTCAAGCTCATTTTTGATAGGCTAGATTTCTAAAAGAGTTTATATTCCAGAGCTTCTTCAGTCCTTCAAGACAATTCTTATCAGATCCAGTGCATAGGTACATTATAAGAAAATATACAATTCAGGAAGTTATGAATGCCCATGTCATATAAATAATTCTATCCCTCTACTATTTTCTCCAATGCAAAAGAATTAAAATGTAATCAATCTGACAGTATCTCTTTTTATTATTGATTTGCTTCATATTTTGTAATAACTGAAAAGAAATAGTTCTTGAATGATCTGTAGAGTCATGTGTTTTTAAAATTTAAAAAACAATATATTTGGTATGAAATATGAAAATCTGGTATAAGTATGAAAACTCTTTCAGGAGTTTTTCAGTTTTATTTTCTCCTTACATAGTTATTTAGCCAAGTTCTTTATTATGGCCTGTTTGTATAAGCAAATGTATACACATTGTAAAAAAAGGTGTACCCCAATGTGTACTTACACCACGATTCACTTGAAGCATCTTGCAGGATCAAGGAATTTAATTCCCATTCTTGAAACTGAATGACTGAGAATTGCTCATCCAAGATGACTAAAACCATCACAACAGCTTGAACATGTTCCCTGGCAAAAGTAAAATTGTCACTGACGAGGAAAATCTTGATAAATTTCTGAATTGCTTTATTCCTCAAATTCCATTTTTTTTCTTATATACTCACTAAAACATTGACTCAAATGTTTACAACTTTCTTTGTTTTTTGATAACTTTAGTTTTCCCTTTTGCTGATCATAAGAAGGCCTGCCTTGATCAATAAATGGCCTCACTTAAAGGCCCCTGGAAACATGTTGTCCCATGAAAAACAACTGCTTTTGGCCAAGAGAAATTAAAACTGCTTACTCAAGCTTCAACAGCAGTTGGAACTGAAGCCTTCAGAAGGAACCAAGAGTGTTGTTGTATTGCCTGCAATATCTTATCCTCTCAGTACTGTGCACACTGGTCAACAGCAGCTGCATGTTTAAACAGATGCCTTTTTTATTCAGGTTTTCACTATATTAGAATACTCTAAATTATGATAACAGTCATAATATGTATGTCAAGCTGTACTTGTATGGACATTAAAATTCAGTGTAAAAACCGCTGGAAAAAAATCCATGGAATTTCTAGTCAACAAACATAATTTTATAGCCAGTTGTAGTACCCCCAAATTTGGTAGTAGTAACCCCCAAACTGATTTGTAGTAACCCCCAAATTTGATAAAGTTTTAAATGACTGGTGAATACTCTGCTAAAACAAAACAGAGTCCTTATACACAAGTGTCCTTGTGTCCTTATGCAAACATATAAAAAAAGGTATAAAATACATGTCTATTAACATTATTGCCTGTTCTGCATAGTAGATTTGAGAATAATCCTATCATTGGAATTAGACAGTAATAGAGTTAATATACAAGTACTGGCCCAAACTGAATTCTGTCCTTTCATCTTAAGTTATGAAATAGACAAAGAGATGAAGTGCAGCCTCAGTAAATTTGTAAATGACACCAACTCAACTGATAATGGTTGACACAACTGAAGGATGGGATGTGACGCAGAGAGAGCTGGACAAGCCTGAGAAGTGTGTCCATGGGAACATCATGAGGTTTGAAAAGACCAAGTGCAAGGTGTTGCACCAGAGGCACGACAACTGCTGTTATCAACACAGCCTGTGGGATGACAGAACAAGAGCAGCTGAGAAGGACTAGGGGGTGCTGGTGGACAAGAGGTGGACATGACCCAGCATTGTGTACTTGAATCCCAGAAAGCCAGTTGTACCCTGGGCTGCCTCCAAAGCAGCCTGGACATCATGACAAGGGAGGGCTCTCTGCCCCTCTGCTCCACTCTTGTGACACTCCACCTGGAGTGCTGCCTCCAGCTCTGGGGTCCCCAAAAAGGGACATTTACCTTTTGGAGCAAGTCCAGAGGGGGCCCCCAAGATGATTAGAGATATGGAACATCATTCCCTCAAGGAAATGCAAGGTAATTGGATTTATTGGACCTGGAAAAGAGAAGGCTTTGTGGTGATCTAGTTACAGCCTTCCAGTACCTGAAGGAAGCCTACAAGAAAGATGGAGAGCCACTATTTACGAAGGCATGTAGTGAAAGGACAAGGGGGAATATCTTTAAACTGAAAGAGGATAGGTTTAAATTAGATATTAGGAAAAAACTTATTATGAAGGTGGTGAAGCACTGCAACAGGATGCCCAGAGAAGTTATGCCCAGAGAAGTCCCATTCCTGGGAGTTGAAGACCAGGCTGGATGGGGATCTGAGCAAAGATGTCACTGTCCCTGACAGCGTATTGGAAGTACCCAAACTATTCTATGATTCTATGATTCTACAATCAACTGACAATGCAAAATACTCTGGAAACAAGACCTGAAAATGGCCACTCATAGACAAACTGTGATGTCTTCTGTTGTAATGCAAACCTCATGAACACTTCTAAATGGGTATTACAATCTGTGTAAGCCAGAAAAATCAAAACATCAGTTTTCATAGCAACAGTACTGTGTGTGTTACATTTTCTTCCCTTACACTGAGGATAATATTTAATGCTATAAATTATTCTACTCCTTGTAAGTTCATTGTGTATCCAATTGTCTCTCAAATTCTGCTAGAATGCAGAAGAAATTTATGGCCCCAGTACACTTCTTGTGTTACCTCCCAGAACTTGTCTGGGGTCACCACAATGTGTCTTTTTCTCTGCTGCCTTAAATCACATCATTCTCCGGTCTTCAAAAAGCAAAAATCAGAACAAAACAGAGCTTGGGAGGGACAACTGCTTTTTTACACTCATATATATAGACTGTATTTTAATGTCAAGTTAAAATTAATTGCATTTGGAGAGGCTTGGAGGCATTTTTGTTTATTTCTTTGTTTAGGGTTTTTTGCTTGTTTGTTTCCTCTTTTTTTGTCATTTTGTTGTGGGTTTGCGGATTTTTTGCTTCTGTTTTTGCTCCTAATGTGAGCCAAAGGGCACTATCTCATTAATGACTTTTTTCTCCATGACCATAATTAAGGGTCACTAAGCCTATCTTGCAGTCCCTGAGGGACAAGGGATTTCAAGAGAGTATGAATGAATATGTTAATATCTGATTAGAAGAGAAACTTGACCTTGGCACAGAAAGATGTTTTCATGCTCAGCTATTAGCACTGCTGATCCTTTTCTTTAATTTTCTTTTAGAAATATACAGCATTTCAGAGCTTGAATTCAATAATTAGAGGTGTTTAATCCCTAGAGATACACAGCCCACACACATACCTCTGAAGATCATTCACCATATTCAGAGTTCTATATGCTTAAACAATTGCAAAAATCTGTGGCAATTTTAGGGCATTATCATAAGCTGTTTCAATACATAAATATAATTTTTCCTTACTGCTTTAAACAAGAAAACCAAAAAAAACCAAAAAAGCAAAACAACAAAACAAAACAAAAAACAAAAACCAAAAACCAAACCAAACCAACAAAAAAAGCCCAAAGAAACAAAAGCCAAACCCTCCCCCCCAACAATAACAACAAACCAAACAAAAAACCCCCAATCAAACCACAACAAAAAACCCGAAAATCATTACTTTTCTAAGGTACACTTGGAGTTCTATTTTAAAAGATGGAAGGATGATATTTAATGATTATCAGTAGCTTTTCATATTCAGTTCCCTCAGAAAAGAAGCAGCTTGCTGAGCTTGTCATAGACAAAGCAAAGCATTGCTCCATAACTTCTGTTTTTGTAAAATATTGAAGCTGTCACTATTTTCACTAAGACAACAACCATGTTCTTTTGTTCTACTTTTTAAAATAGTAGCCAAAACTAGCCAAAAAGAAATCAATAAAAGCTATAAAATGTGTTCTTTATCAGCTATGTAGTGATCAAGAAGATGGCTTTCTTCAACTGTAGATACATGACACTATAAATCATTATTTTTAGTCAAGAAAATAGATGCCTCAGATTTTGACAAATTAAGTACTTTATATTTTTGCACCAGTATTTTCTTAATATAAAATGATTAGGTTCATATCATATTGATTTTTGAGCCCTGCTATTGTAAAGATTTAAGTTCTTGCTTTGAGAAGTCCAAGCAGACCTTTCTGGGAGTACTTAGAATATGTACAATTAAACATGTAAAATCAACTTTAAGGATAACATTTTGCATTCCACTTTCAACACTGCTGTAGGTTTTGAGCTCTATTTTTACCTAAGACTTGATTCTCTTTCAAGTTTTCTTAGTCTCATAATTTTCTGTGCATAGAGCTTTTCTACTGTTACATCACCAATAAATAGCCTACTTTTACATTTACATATGTTTCTTCTATATTTTTAAAGTTTTTGAATCTTTTTTCTTAGTGATACAAAAATAGATAAAAATATAAAAAAGCTACATCCTAAATACATCCTGCAGAGATAGTCTTTGACCCAGTTGTTTTAAACTTTTGATGTAAATCAAAGAAGTGATAAAATAAAACCAACTAATTCTGTTTTGTTTTCAAACAGCTATTAGATTGCAAAGGAGGAGTCTTTAAATGCGCAGTAATATAACATAGCAAAAAGCATTTATACTGCTTGCAATTAATGGAGAAGTTTACTTTCCTTTAGTAGAAATTAATATAAATACCTACATATTCATAATTTGTTAATATTTCTTCAGCAGGAATAGTATTATGGTTTATGGCTTTCATTCTAGCTAGAAATGAATAGCTTCTAGAGATTAATATTGATGATCATTAAGCTAAAGTAACATAAATACAATAGCAAAATAAACTCTTAAGTTTCTTTTTTTTTTCAGATTTATTTAAATATGTAGATTTGCAAAGTGAGTAAATGAAATTACAAGAGAGAATGATTCCTTGTAGTACCTTTGGCACTTAGTTGCTTGGTTGCAAACTATTGAGCAAACAATTAGAATATAGAAAACTCATAGAATAGTCTATTATATGCTCTTTCTAGTACATTTTCCTAATTTCACAGAATCTGCACAATACTGATTAACTAATGTGAGCAACTAAACAGAATAAAAGATCAGATTTAAATATTTTTTGTGATCAAGATGACTGAAGTGCAAAGACAGCTAATTTTTTGCTCAAACACAATACTATATTTAAGAAAGTTTTGTTTACACCTGATAGAGGTACACAGCAGAACTAAGATCTTCAGTAACATTTTCATACCTGCAAAGAGAGAGCAGCAGTTTCTCAGTAGGCATTTTAAACCACTGGTAGCAAAAATTAGGAATCTTTTTCTGAAACATGTTGTATTACTGTAAAGCTCTGGACTTATCCTGCTTATTTTCAGAGAATGCATGGAAAAAATTGCAATAAAGACTTTTTTTTACTAAAGGAGAAGAAATTTCTTCTTCGTTTGAGACAAAATATAATCTTAGGTCTCTTTGTATGATTCCTTTTAAACCTGTAGAAGTACTGCATGTGCTTGTAAAAGCCACCTTTATGCCAGGATTAAGACTATGGATTTGATTTTGTTTCTTTTTTTTTTTTTTTTTTGGTGGTACTGCCACAACATCAGTTGCTTTCAATTGTACATTACCTCCATTACATTATTTTCAGAAATAAAGAACAATGGGTCTAATTGTACTACCAGCAAAGTCTCCATTACCAACATTGTCCTGGGTTGTAGTTTAGGATGTATTCTATCACCATCTTCAGTTAATGGCCCATCAATGCCTCTTCCATGACTCATCATCCCATTGTGAGATGTTCCGCCCATGGGGAAGAGCCAAGCATTCTCACCTGGATATAAGCTGGGATTTGGGACAGTAGAAGTAGCCCTCACCCACTGGATTCCCAGAGGACCAGAGCTACCAGACCTTTCTACAAGATTTCTGTTTCAGGAAGACCACCTCGTCTGGACTGTTTCCATCACCCTGATCAGGTTGCATTCTGACTCTGTCAGTGGTTTTTCTTTTTGTATTTATTTTATTTTATTTAATTTTATTTTATTTTCCTTTTCTTCTCATTAAATTTTATTTCTGACTTAGAGCCTCTTACTTGGTTTGTTTTCAAAACCACAACAAACATAAATAGGACTGAGTCAAAAAAAGGAAGATTTCCTTGCTTTTCTGTTTTAAACTGTGTTTATGTTCAGTTTTTTGTAGTAGCCTTTTCTACGGTTGAGCCAAAAGGAGACTCCTTTCCTCCAAAATAACATAAAAAAGGAAGTGCTATAGGTTATCACATATTCCAATATAATGGAAGGAAAGAAAACATGACTCCATAGTAATAGCAATACAAGATGCCACAAAATATGTATCTTCGCTGGGTTTAACAATCCAGCTTTAACCAAACAGATAGATCACCTCATTAGAACAGGTTAAAATTTGAAGATTTTTCTTCACCAGTTAAGTTCTATTTGGGACAGATGCACAACTCTGTTTTCAACACAAGCAACAAGTAAGAAATATGACTCACAACGTTTGACTTCCAAAATAAGGAATTATATTATCCTATAAGTTAAAGGAAAAAAAAAAAATCTTGTTCACTCCTCCCTGACCAGCTAGGTCACATGAAATTCCCAGGAATCACTATCCTTAGAACTGGAAAGTAATTCTTTTCTAGAATTGTAAAGATATTCTTTTGTGTTCTTGTTGTTCTTCTTCCTCTTTTTCTCCTCCTCCTCTTTCTCCTTCTCCTGTCAGTTGCTCTATAGTTGATCTACAATTTTTGTAATATCATCAGTAAACATATGCAATAATCAGAATCACAGAATCACAGTATTACAGAATCACAGAAAATAGTTTGGGTTGGAAGGGACCTTAAATACCACCTAGTTCCAATACCTCTGCCATGGGCAGGGATACTTACCACTAAATCACTAAGGAGATAATTTTGATCAGCAGATTTGTCCCTAAAAGCTTTGTGCCAATGTTAGGATAGGGTTAATAATTTCTGTTACCAGAGAAGCTGGGAAGAGAGTCTCAGCTCCACTGCAACCAGATGTTGCTTCCATTGTTCCAACCAAATCAAGTATAACTCTGCCTGGGTAATCGGGATGGGGGGAGAAGGAGAAGATTGCGACAGCTTGTATCTGGAAACTAGGTCGGGTGAAACTGTACCTAATCATCATAAGATAGATGATCGAATTGTAATGATTGTTAGAAGCTGGACACGCTTATTACTTCAAACTAGAATCGTAAAGAACATATTTACAAAATTCATGCTCAGATGTATACAATAGAACAATATAGGTTTAATGATTAACATAGAGTTATGTAACGGAGGGGTACAACATTGGGGCCTTTTTGGACCCTCGTTGGAGTTGGATTTGGGTTTGTACCCCGGCTCCCAGAGCTCTTCAATAAAGCACCTCATAATCATTCCGATGGTTATGCGTTTTCCTCGCTAACACCTAAGAACCCTTTGGAAGTTCCAGTAATGTGGCCCACACTGCAGTGTTAGACTGACTAGTATGGCAGCCATAACTGGCAGCAGGCAACCACAGACCTGTGCAGTCCCCAGCCCTAACTTTTTGAATATCCAAAAAGCTTTCCCATGTTTCACAGACTCACAGAATCATCAAGTTTGGAAGAAACTTTCAAGATCATCTCCAAATGTAACCCATAATCAGTTCTAAATGATATTCCCAAGTGGGACATTGAGATGCCTCTTGAACCATTACAAAGTGACTTCACCTCCTCCCTGGGCAACCTATTCCAATGCCTAACTACTCTTCCAGTGGTTTTTATTTCCTAATATCTAATTTGAACATCTTCTAGCACAATTTAAGGCCACTTCCTCTTGTTCTTTCACTTGAGATTTGGCAGACACCTACCCCTACCTCAATACAACCTTCTTTCAGATATGAGGTAGGAAATCCCCTCTGAATCTCCTCCAGACTAAGCAACCACAATTCCATCAGCCATTCCTTATGGGATACATTTTCTAGACCCTTCATCAGCTCCATTTAATTTCAAGGTTTTCTTCTTTAGGCTAATTAAGTGTTATCAGTGACATCAAGTGTTCCTCATTTGTTGACATGTTCTACAGTGATGTCCATCTGCACTTACAGTGAACAAAAGGGAAGAATTTTGCATATATTTTGACTGAATCACCTATTAGTCTTTGTTTCCAGCCTTTTTCTTATATCTATCAAGATCTTCTTGATTGCAATCCTGTTCTCAAGCATTACTATATTCCTTCCTAATCTGCCTTCATCTAGGAATTTAGTACAACAGAAAGTAAATCAGAGATAAAGCCAGAAAAATGAGACCTAAGACAGAATCTTAGCATCTGTCAATACATCCTTTCTAGGAAGAAATTAGGAACTCTTCTCTATTTCACTCACTTGCTTACAAAGCTTAACACAGAAGAGGTCCAAAATTCAAAATATATAACTACTGTTTCTTCTCTACCTAAAATAATTTGTTGCCTTGTTATGAAAAGATATAATTTACTCTTGACAAGCCATGTTGATATTACCTCCATGTTATTCCTATATACTAAATTTTTTTTCCATGTTCCTGGAAAAATGTCTTTCTATCTAAATTTTCTAGTGTAATGGGCTGTGGTGGGTGTCCCCAAACCTTGTAACTCTACAGTTTTCTCCTTGCCTTATTTTGTTGCATTAATTAACAGCAAATGACAAATGCAAAGTTAAGCATCACTAAAATGTGCGCTCAACTCATGAGCCATTGAAATTTACCATATAGCAATCTTATACACATTTATTGTTTTTCCAGTAAGAAGCAGTGTTGATTGGAAAAGTTTCTTATTTTTATTTCGAATACCATATGCTATTTTGGATGCAGAGATTTTAAGTTATTTGCTTAACTGTTAGGAATGTATCACTGGTCATTTACCATATTGTCATATGAAGGATGGAACTTCCTCTGACATAATTGCAGAATTTTAAAAATGTGGCAGCCAGTCTCCCTCTAGAGCCACTGGAGAGGGAGAAGCCTCTCTCCAAACCTTTTTCACTTTCACATTTACACTTCAATTGGTCATCTTCATTGACCAGAGAAGTAATTTTTTTATGTTACATTTGATGAAAAGGTCAGAGAAGTGAATGCCAAGATGCAATGTGAAAGGTAGTATTTATCTCTGCTGATAAAATGCCTAACTGTTAGTTGGTAGGAGATACACCACTTAGGCATTCCTAGCCTTTGTGTGACATTTTGAGGGAACTTCTAAGGCTTCAACATGTTTCATGAAACTCATAAAAATATCCTTCAACATGGTAGAACTACGGATATTCTTGAAATGGAATGAATAAAATATTTTTGGATCATTAAAAAAGAAAATTGAATGTGGTGGCAAAATACTAAAGAACCAACACAAAACTTCTCATTTATTGTAAGTGTATGTATGTTCTCTCTACCCTGATTTAGAAATTTATTCTTATGTTTTTAATTCAAATTTTTATGTTTATTTGTATGTTTATGTTTTGCAAGATCTGTCCCTACTCCAAAGAACTTTGACCTTGAAGTGTCAACATAAGTAAACTACACTGACTTAAATATATATTTTTTATGCATTACTTCTGCAAGACATGTCTATGCTCTTTACAGGGCTTCACAGTTATTTCATTGCTTTGTGTTCTGGGTTGAGCTGTCTCCTATCCCATATATCCATCCCATATCTTGGATATGTTGTTATGTCTCGCAGCTGAATCCCACCCTTTTGGGCGGGAGCCTGCAGTTCCTGCCTCCTTTTTTCCTTCTTGGCTGCTTTCGGCTCTTGCTTCAGCTGGCTCGGCTGCTTTTGCCTTCTTCGCTTCGCTTTGCCTCGCTTTGCTCTCCGGCTGCCCCTGCCGCCGTTTTTTCTTCCCCCCGCTGCTTCTGTTTGTTTTTTTTTTTTTTCCCTCCTTCCTTTCTCTCCCCCTCCCCCCCAAGGTTTGAACCGGCTCCGGACCTGACCTGACCGGAGAAGTTGGAGAAGTCCCGGGGCTTGCAACAGACGCGTCAGCACCCTCCTCATCACAGTAACCCGTCTTTTCCCACTATTCGGTGTTGGGGAGTGTATTTTTGTCAATAAACCGGTTTTTCCACTTTCCTCCGAGGTATTTTCCTTCCCGAACCCAGGGCTGGGGGGAGGAAGGGGTGGTGGAGGTTTGGTTTAGGGGACTCCTTTTGGAGGTTCTTCCCTAATTTACTCCAAACCAGGACATTTCGGAATGAAGAATTAAAGTACTATGTATCTTCTCCGTGACATCATTCACTTGTGTTTGTTAATGATCTGAAGCCTTTCTGAAGGAATCATGAATAATACCCTTAATCATGACTTGCAATTGTCTCCAACTCACTGTGGTATTGCATTGCAGAAGCTAAACAAGAGGAAAAATAGTGTTAATAAAGTTGTTTATATTGGACAAGAAACAGGATTTCCTTTTAAGAATGTTGACACAACTAAGCTGTTCACTGCTGTCATTTGATAGGCTTGACAGGGTTGGAAATAAAAGTAATTCTGTTAAAATGAGTAGTGTGGTAACATGTTTTAAAATATAGTGCATTTGAATCTACTGCTTTAGAAATCTTCCTAGAGGGGAATGTGGGAGTCTTGAAATGCCCCATCAGAGTTAAATTCCAGATTCCCTGGAGATGTTGTGCCAGACTTCTCTGTTCCTTCTCTTTGATGCATTTAGTTTTGTAAAACTTGCAGTACATTATTAATAAATAATATAAAGTAAGAAAGAGAGGAAAAAAGGTATTAAAAAATTTATGCCACATGAAACTTAAACATTAAGTAGATAGAAGTATCACCAAGTTCTGCTTACAGTAATTTTTTAAAGGTTTTTTTTTGTAGGAGAAGTTTGAAAGAAATCTTCTAACAAGTAGCCCTGTATTTGAATCAAGGGTTTAGATGATTTAACTGGCAGTTTTAGTTATCTGCTTTCCCTAGAATTTGGAATATTTATCAGTCAGTAGCCTTCATCCTGTTACCTAGAAAACAATGAAGAGGGAACGCAAATAAAAGTGTATTCTTGAGTATTAACAGAAGTGTCATATGCATGCACAAGACTGATTTTTGAAATTTGTAACAAAATATGCTTAAACAGAATAGTTTTCAAAGTATATTTAGATATATTGTATTTGGTTTTGTTAATCCTTTGTTAAAAATGAGCCAAAATTCACAGAAGTAAAAGCAATCCCTGTAGCCTGTGTTGCAGCTTGCTGCTTTGGACATTTTGATTTGCAGGTCTTCTGCAGTTGTTTGCAAAGCAGATAACATCTGCTGTCACTTTGCCTAGGAAGCATTTTGCACAAGATACACCAGTCATAGATAGACATACATTACTGGTGTGCAGTCTGTTGGGTTAAGTGAGATCACTCCTCAAGCAAGTAACTATTTGCTATGGCCAAAGGTGTCAAAATGTAGTTTCCTCTGACCTGGTTTTGGTGGTTTTTTCTGTGCAGGTTTTGCAATTACTTTGCATTCAGTGTATATCAGCCCGAGATTGTAGGCAAACCTGGACTACATTTTAGACAGGCTATTAATATAGAAGACATATGCCATCACAGAATTGTATTAACAATTTTTCTTTCAAAAATTTGACTGTTTAAACCCATTTTGTAGATTTTCTCATAACCCTAACCTTAACTTCTCTAAAGATAATTACAGATTGTAATCAATATAATTATAGACAGTTATAAGTTTCATAAAGATAGAGGTAGTTATTTACTTTGGTCTAAAAGGAGATTAACTTTGTCTTTAAAAAATTACTTTGTTTTTTCAGAAGGAATGATAATTAGATTAAATAAATAAATAAAAATAAGTTACTGATTTGCTGATCTTGAATTCAAGCTGATACTTTGGGGAATGTGTAATGTTTTGTTCTGAAATTTCCGGAGGTTCCAAAATTTCAGTTTGTAAGCTGGTACCTGAATAAAAATATGGGTCCATTTTTATCATGAAGGCAAAAAGTAGCGTACTTTATCTGGATACTTTTTTTATCAGTAGTTATTGTTTATTAGTTAAAAAACTTAGTAATGTATATTTCATGTCTATGACTTCTAAGTTATCTTAAAAAGCATCTAAAATTCAGTAGTCATAATGTTGATCTCTGTGTGTGATAATAGAACTAAAACTTCACCTCAGGTGATGGCTACTCTTCCCCCTGTTTTTGTGGACACTCTCTGAAGACAGTAATTATCTCATTACCTTTCTCCAAGGAAGAATACTTTTTAAAGGGTGGAATTATCTGTGAGTACACAAAGCCATAGAACAATGTAAAGAAGAGCAAAGAAAAATTATTAAGTCTATCAGAGTACAGCCAGAGCTTACTTGTTTAGGAACACTAGCTCTTCTAAGTGAAAAAAAGGGTGAAACATATCACACTCAAAAGCTTTTATGGTTTTAGGACAGAATAAATTACTTGCGAGGGAGCATTAGATTATTACATAAGGGAAAACATGTTACAGTTCTTATATGAAAACGGGATTAGGACACCATTAAACATCTGTCTCCATTTTGTTAGATTTTTTTTTCTTTGTATTTTTTTTTTTAAGATTTTTCTCTTTCTTACTTGAGCAGCAAGAGCATGGAAAAAAGGTCAGTTTATGATATAGGCTCGAAGAGAAGCACAGTGAGTTGATACATTAAGAATCTAAAAATCATTCAGGCTTGGACAGGATTATTTTAAAACCAAGAAGTACTTTTACCTGAATGTTCTCCCCTAAATACCTTATATGGTTTGAAGGACAGAGACTATTTTCCTGGTTGCCTTTGCAGGCTTTTGGAGGAACACTGAACCAAAACTCATTCAAACCAACTGACAGTGTCTAGGAGCTCATTAATTAAGGAGCTCTTCTTAGTGAGGCCAGTTTTCTTTGAGGACTGTCTATCAAACCTCACAATTAAAAAAAAAATTAAAAATACAGCAACATTGGAATATAAATTAAAAACAAATAACAAGAATTCCTATTTTTGCTGAAATAAATGAATATATATATTTTTAAAAAGAGGTCAACATTAGAGTCCTGTATGTTTGTGTTTGGTGCAAATTGATCCATAATTTTAAGTTCCATTGAAATCACTGCTGTTATCTAAGTTGACAGTAAAGGCCATTAAATAAAATAAAAAGCTGAGTAAAGACAACAGTTACAGAAAATTGGAAAAAGGAAGTTTTAGCAAGAAAATGTGGCCAAGTCATGTAAATAAAACTGTGAAACATATTGGTCGATCTAAGTGGGAAGGGCATATAAGTAAAACTTTTTCTGCTACTGTGCAAATAGTAATAAAAAGAAACATTTTAGAAAGGATCAAGGGCCTTTACAATTTATCTCAAGTATATTTGTAGAATTGGATTATTATATTTACTAGATGAAAATAGGTATACAAATGAGGAACCAAATCCTTCAAAAGCCTTTCTCACACCTTTAAGAATCTGGTTGGCTTACCCCCCAAAATTTTTTGTAAGTCTTAAATCTAAATAGCTGCTTATATTTATAGCCTTTCATATATTATTTATGTTTTTCAATACACAAAAATAATACATAATCCTCCCCAAAACCAACAAAAAATCAGCAAAAAAACCAACCAAACAAAAAAACAAACAAAACCAAACCAAACAAAATTAAAAAAAAAAAACCACCATGAAGAAATACAATATGAATTTGTTCATTCTCTTTAAAAAAAGTAAAGAGAGACAATTGAACTGTTCCCTACAGTTAGTGTTTGAGAGTTGAATGAAAGCTGAATGAACATAAGAAACAGGCGATAACCTTTTAAGTAATCTGCACACACTATCATTTGACAGTGGTAGAATTACTGTGCAGGAATATAATCCAACACTGAGAAATCATATTGCATTCCAAAGCAGTATGGCCATGTTAGACAGAACATACAGCAAAGCTAAGAGCCTATTTCTAACCACAACTCATCAATCTTCAGAGGGTGCTAAAACAATTCCACTATCCTGTGTCTGTAGCAGGTTATTCTAAAATATCTCAGTAATAGCACAGGCAACATTGGCAACAGCGGCAGCCAAGTGAGGAAGCCATTTTTGCAGAAGTCTCTGGGTTCTCCTTGGGGAAGAGAAATGGGCTGAGAGGAACCCCGGAAGGTTAACAAGGGAAGTTGGAAAGTCCTGCACCTACAGAGGAACAATCCAGGTATCAGTGATGGGGACCACCCATCTGGGAAGCAGTTTGTCAGAAAAGACCCTGGGGGTCCTGGTGGACACAAGATGAACATGTTCCAGCAATGTGTTCTTGCCATGAAGAAGGGGAACAGTATTCTGGACTGCATTAGATGAAGAACCAACAGCAGCTGGAGGACATTGATCCTTTCCTCTTTGCTCATCCCTGGTGAGGCCACACCTGGAGTGCTGTGTCCAGTTCTGAGCTCCTTAGGACAAGAGAGACATGGACATACAGGAGACAGTCCAAAAAAGGCCAAAATTATGATTCAGGGACTGGAGCATCTCTCTTTTGAGGAAAGGCTGACACAGCTGAGACAGTTCAGCCTAGATAAAAAAAAGCTCAGGGAGGATCTCATCAATGTGTGCAAACTCCTGAAGGGAGGGTGCAAGAAGGACAGAACCAGGATCTTTCCAGCGGTGCCAACTGACAGGATGAGATGTCCAGGTTCCCTTTGGACATCAGAAAATGCTTTTTTTTGCTGTAATGGTGATCTAACACTTAAGTAGGTTGCACTGAGAGGTTGTGAACTTGCCTTCCTTGGAGATATTCAAAAACAAAAGGCTTTTTCAAGGCTTTTGCTTTTAGGTCCTGAACAATCACTTCTAGGGGTGGCCCTACTTTTGCACAAGGATTGGACCAGATGACATCCAGAAGTGCCTTTCAACTTCAACTATTCTATGATTTTGTGATTCATTTAGGAAATATTCTAATTTTTAATAAAAACGTGCGATTTCAAATGTAAGCCCACTTACATGCATTTGAACATATTAAAATGACAACTCCTGTTTTTTTCTGGTTTGTTTTTCCAGGTCTGCCAGAGTTTTGGACTGTATGTTTATGAATATGTCATCATCAAAGACTAAAGTTTGATCTGGATTTAAAGAGAAGAATGTAACTCCACAGATAAAACTAAGTTTCAAAAACTGTTATAATTAAAATTCAAGCTTTATTTTCTGCATTCATTACTTCTTTTTAAACATTGTCTATTGCTTCAGTTAGCACAGCTCTTTGATGCAGAATGTTTTGCTATAGGCTAAGTGAAGTAATTTGCATCATATTTTCAAGCTCAAAATGCTTCCTTTTTATTATAATACGGAATGGTTTTATAATTTAAAAAATATCTACAAAAATTTATTTTGTTGAACTTATATCTAATTAGGACAAGCAGAAATCAAAGACTCAAAAAAAGATTCATTGAATTTTTTCAGGTGAATCACTCAAACTGTTTAATTTAATATCACAAGACTTTCCTGTCAAATTATGTCAAAATTAGCTCTTCTTTCTCTGTCCTCTAGCATCTATTTGTGTTCCATCTAACAACACAAGATAAGTCAGTTTGATTATAAAGATGAGATGTGAAATCGAACCCAACTACAAAACTTTCCTTCATCGACTGCTTTTTCTTATGTAAAACAAAAGAAATATATTTTATATATTTAAATATATTAATAGAAGACACTATTATTGTAGCATTTATTTGCAATTTTTCTATCAGAGAGATAGAAAATGAGCTGATAATACACAGGAATAACAGTAATATTATGCCTGGGAGTTATTTTCTTTTGATACTATTCCTCTTCAAATTTGTCTGTAGTAGGACATCTATTATGTCTGATTTTACTGTAATGTATAAAATCGGACTGCATTTTTGGGTCAATGGATATCTTCTTTCTCCTCAATGGGACTTTATTTTCCTTCTTTCATCACCTTTTATTGTCTGGCATGTTCTAATTTTTAAAAGCATGTGCTTCTTTACCTGTCATGAATTGAGAAAGGCATAAGAAACATTGAAAACATCCTCTGTTTTTGTAGATGCAAGCAAGCTAAAGAACCAGAATGTAACTATGGTATCACTTTCCTTTTTTGATTAACATAAAAAATTAAAAACATGAATAAATATTTTCACTTGTAAAATGAAAGATGGAACATCAAATGTTTCTTATTTTTATTTCTTTCTGTAGTGTTCCAGGTAGACAAACATTCTGCAATATTAGATCTACAGCTGTTTCCTGTGTTTGCTTCCCACGAGGCTCTCTAACACATATTATCTCATCAATTTAACACGATATCCAACTTCTGAATACTCAGCACTTAGTTTTGCTTGTTTTAAACATTTTCCTAAGTAGTGCCTAGTGTTATATACATTTTAGATCAACTAACTGTGACATCTCTGCTTATGACTGCAGGGCCAAAGTCGTGGCTTGTATAAAGTCTGAGCAATTGTGCTTTGTGACTGAATGTAGGGAAGAGTTGAAAAGGTGAAATTCTCTCTCTAAATTAGGTTTAAAGTGTGAGTCTGTAACACAGCAGTGCTTTCATCCATTCAACCCTATCACCCCTGTGAATCCCCTGTTGTCAGTCTGGCATGTGAATCGTGCACAAAGCCTAACCTCCACTACGCTATAGATCCCAAATTAATTTCACATGACCTGGAGAGATGCTAGTCAGCTCTTTGCACCAAGCACTGAAGTTCAATCCACACTATACACAATCTAATTATTCAGGATGTATAGGGCAACTTGTATGAATAAGGATGTCTGTTGAGAGCTGGATTTTACTGACCAGGACTATTAGATTACCTCTCTGGACTGAAATTCTTCCACATAATAAAATGCCAAGAATATCTAGGGACCTACTTATAGTATCATTAATCATTTGATTATTTTAGTCAGTTTCAGCCTTATGAATTTTTGCATTCAGATTATATTTTATTCCAGTACATGTTAAATTTGATCCACTTGTTTAACATGCTAGTTCCTGTTAAGAACATGCAAGACAAGAAAAAAAGTACAGAAATACAAAGAAGAAGTGCACATGCATGTGTAGGACAACTTGTATAAAGGACAAGGCGGATATTATTCCCAGAAACTCAGTGCTAATTTGGACTTCAAAAATAAAGCTGACCTGATTTTCACAGATTTTACAAGGAGATGACTATTTTTAAAAGCCAGTAGAAGCATTAAGATGTGCTGCTTGTGCTACAAGCATAAATAAAAATGTTTTTCACACATCAATAAAGCAAAATAAAGCACAAACATCACTTAATAACAGTATCCAGCACCAGGGGTGGAATTGTATTAGAGCTTTCTTGTGTTGCCACTGATCTCTACAGGCACCTCAAAAATTCATGCACAATAAATGAACTTCCTCCTACCCAGTTTTCCAGATACTGAGGGTTTTGAGTAGGAGACTATAAAACAGAAATTACTTTGTGGTGACAGCACAAGCAGAAGAGAGAATAAATAAAATTTTCTGCTTACAAAAAGCAGTGCAAAGTCATCTTCTTGTGCAGGTGAATGGGATTTAAAAATCATCCAGACATACCAATTTTAGCATTGATCTAAAAGACAAATTATATACATGAGACAAGATAGGGAAGTAACTTATTAGCATACATCATATTGGCTTTCTTTCCATGACTTTTATTGTTTCCGATAAATACAGTATCAACCGCTTTTAGAAGATCAGTAACTTAAAGAATATGGACTGACTAAACTTTAGATGAACTGCTGTAATTAGACTAACAGAAATAATTTAAAAATAGTTTCTAAACTCTCTGGAAGCATGTTTAAGTACTAGTCTCATAACTACAATTAGAAAATTTGTGTACTCAGGCTTACGCTGTTAATTCATATAAATAATATTTAGACTGTTCACTTGAAACGGTGCCTGAATTTCCTGTGTGTGAAGAGAAAGCTCGTCTGGAATCATTAAAAAATTCCTAAGCTAAGTTGGTTGTCCATAATTTAATGTCCATGCATCTCTAATTTGCACTGACGTCTTACAAGCTACAGTACACTTGACAGCAATCCAACACAATAATCCTCTTGAATATTTTCAAGATATATTCTTTAGACAGAAAATTTATATCTGTAATTAATACCTAGAAGAATTTATGTACCATGAAAATGGATATAACTTCAGCTGAAATCAAATGTTAAGCCATCTGCAGAAGAGATGTGTAATTTCATTGTCTCTATTGTTATTCAGCAAAATAAAATATGTACTCAATGACAAATGTGCAAGCTTTGAAAAGTTTTAAAAATAGCAATTTGGTTTTAGTTTCTTTTCATGGTCTTTGAGAAAGAAAAGGAGGTGAATGTTCACTGGAGAGGCAAATGCCATAGCCACCTTCAAAAAAGGACAGAAAACTAAACCTAGCAGCTGCAGGATGGTCAGCCTTGCTTCAGTTTCTGGAAAAATTATGGATTGAGTCCTCTTGGAGCACATTTCTAGGCATGTGAAGCTAAACAGGTGACTGGAAGTCACCAACCTGGATCTACCAAGAGTAAATTATGCTCAACTAACATAGTTGTCTCATATGATGATGACCACATTTGTGAATACAGGACAACAATGAATATTTTTTGCATAGACTCAAGCAAGATTTTGGCACTGTCATCCATGGTATTTACATTGGACTGTTACCATTTACACGGCTAAAGAAGTGAATGGATCAAATATGGGGCTCAGAAGGTGATTAACAGGACATACTTTACCTGGATGCCTGTGACAGATGAGCTACCAGAGGCATCTGCCCTAGGACCTGTCCTCTTTAACATCTCTACCAATGAGCTGCAGGAAGTGACAGAGAATATGCTCATCAGTTCTGAAAATTATGCCAAATTAGGGGTACAAGTCATTACAGGGCGCAAACAGGCTGAAGAATTGCGCCACCAAGAGCATTATGAAACAACAGAGACAAATCTCAAACTCTCTAAACATCTAGAAACTTTTCCTATTACAGGAAAAAAAAATCTCCTGCAATAGCACAGTACTATGTGGAGATGTAGAGGCCTTTCTGTGGGAAATACCCTGGGGTGGAGGTGGACACCATAATGAACATCAGTCCATGGGGATTGCTGGCAGAAAGGAAAGCCAGCAACCTCCTGGGCTGCATGAACCATGGCATAGCCTGTAGGACTATGGAGGGAATGGTTATGTGGTGCTTCTCAGATGACATCTAGATAGTCCATTTAAGTTTTCTTATCTTTTTCAAGAGGGAAGACATGGCCAAACTGAAGGGAGCTCAGTAGATGTCCACTGGTGTGGTGAAGGCTGGAGTTCTGACCATTTGGGAAGAGAATGGAGCTGGGTCAGCCTGGAGAAAGGATATCTTCAATGCTTTTAACAGACCCCAAAGCTGACCCAAGACAATCCTTGGATGGAGAAAGGCTGGAGACAGGAGAGAGGGCAAGAAACAACAGGTGTACCTTGTGACAAGAGAGTTTCAGAACAGACCAAAGAAGAAACTTTTATCTTGTGAGAACATTAGGTTGCTCTGAAAACTGTGCTATCTCTGTTCTTGGAAGATTTAAAGTCCCAACTGGACTATGTTGTGAACAGCCTGATCTCCCCCAGATGTGGACCTACTTTGAGCTGTGGGGTGTGCCTAGAGGGTTCCTGAGCTCCCTGCCAGCCTCACTTATTCTTTGGTGCCACAGAAAACAAAGATATATGTCGGAAATATGCTTTGATCCTATATTGTGAAATAAAGAAAAATGACCCAGGAAAGCACAGAGTCAACGGAGCTTAAAGACAGAATAACTAAGACTGCAAATAGGGTAAATGACATGCATAAATTGTTATTTTCATAGCATTAGGGAAAGAGAGAGAAATGAATACAGATAATTACATTTAGAGTTTTGCAATATATATTAAGTACTCAGCACTCACATAAAGAAATACTGCATATTTTCTAGTGTAAAATGTGCTCCATGATTGCAGAAAATTATCTTCCTTTCAATTTCTGTTCAAAGTTATGCGTTGTACTCCCATATGGAGATGTGCCCAGTGTTGAAGGCGTTGTAAGAGTATATAATTTCTAAAAAATATTCTACATTTTACTGGCACAGGTGCCAAACTTTAATTTGTTTTCTTCTATCCCTTTTTGTTATCTAATTTTTTAACTGACATTTGAGTGCCATGACTGTCTGGAGACCAGTGGACCACAACAGATGTGGCCCTAAAAAAACCTTATTGCATAAGAACCTGTGTCATTTTAACATGGAGGAGAAAATAGCTTGGCAGGAGACTGAGATTGATTGATCCTGGAAAGATTTTGGGTTTTCTTATGAACAGTTGGATTGGTAAAACAGACAGATGGATTGTTACTGCAAAGAGTTGGTGTGTTGCTAGGGAGACTTGGAATGGTACACCAGGCAGGTGACAAAATTGTGAACTGGTGTTCAGAATAGATGTGGCATTATTTACATACATACATATGTATGCATGGACAATGGACATATATATTTATATATGTCCACTGCTAATGTAAAGCTCAGCACTGTAATCATGCCCACATTTTCACTACATCCCAAATGTAAAGACTACAGAACTAAAGGCATCTTTTGACAAAAGCCAAACAGACATGGAGTTCAGAAGATAAAATTTTATAAACAGACCAGCAATTGTACCAATTCCAGTATGTACTGAAATCACACTCAACTCCTATTATGATATTTAGAGTCTTATTTGTCATTTAAAGTAGTATAACTCTCATGCTTCACGTGAACTGATTTCATATGACAGAACTCCACAATCAAGGCACAAAACTAATTACTGCATTCTGTATAGCTAATGAGAAATAAAATCTTAAATTACTTTTCACCACCCTTCCCTTCTACTCTGGCTTAACTCTGCTCTCAATTTTCTCTGCCTCCTCTCCTCTAAATGTCATAGGGGGACAGGGAATGCAGGCTGTGGTCAGTTCTGCTACTCCATTCTCAGTGAGAGCACTTCTCACATTTTGCTTCTACTCCAGCATGGGGTTTCCCCTACTGGAGACAGAGCTCCATAACTAGGGTTTTCGTGACCTCCTCCAGCATTAGTCTCTTCCATGGGGTTGTAGTCTCCTTCAGAAACAGACTGTTCCAGTTCCAGAAACCTTGTTACTGCTCCAGCTTGAAGCTCTCTATCATGATTCCATGGTGAGCTCTCTATCATGATTCCATAGTGACAGCAGCCTGCTCCAGCACAGGCTCCCCGTGGGGTCATGGACTCTTTTAGGCATCCACTTGCTCCATTCTGAGGTCCTGCAGGGGGCTTCAGTGGATCTCTGCTCCACGATAGACCTCTATGGGCTGCAGATGCTCAGCTGCCTCACCATGGGCTGTCTGCACCATGGACTGGAGAGGAATCTCTGTTCTGGTGCCTGGAGGGTCTCCAGCCTCTTCTCCCTCACTGAACCATGGTGTCTGCAGGGCTCTTTATTTCACATGTCAACCCTTCTCTTTACAGATGCTGTTGTGCAGCAGTTTTTTAATCCATTTCTCAAATCTGTCTCAGAAGTCCTACCACCAGAACGGATCAGCTGAGCCTTGGCCAGTTGTGGGTCTATCTTGGAGCCAGATGTTGGACACAGGGGAAGCTTCTGGAAGCTTCTCATGACAGCCCACTGCTGTGGCACCCACTGCTTCCAAAACTGTGTTGCTCAAACCCAATGCACCAGTTTCTAATACTTTGTGCATTTGAAAATAAAAATCTATTAATAACCGCTGTTATGTTTTTTTGTAGCCTATAATAACACTAACTAAACAAAGAATGATGTAATAAGTCTAGTCTATGTGTAGCTAAACAACCCTCAATTCTACAGCCAGGTTATACCATTATAACTCTAGTGCTCAGTAACTATCCCCTCATGAAATACAGGTGTTTATTTCTCTGTATTAAAGAATATATTTAAATAATTATATACATTTAAATAATTGATTAAACATTAAAATGACAAACACAACCATACACTTCCAGAAGACATATTCTTACAGAAAAAAAAAATTGTATTTTGCACTTTGCACAGTTTATAGAATATGCTGAATTTTCAGGGACTTTTCCTGCCCTTTATTTAGAAGATTTTGGGTTGGCTTAGTATTCTTAATATCTTAGACTGTCTGCTAAATATCACATTAAGTCACAAGAAGAGGTCAATATAGAATATATGTTGGGTTAATATACCGTGTTAATTTCATTTCCCCTTACCAACTTTACAGAAAACCCATAAATTCACATGCTTCATTAAATATAATTGATTCTGACTTTTTAGACTATCCTATCCACTCAACCTTAAAAATAGCATCAAATGCATTAGTTGTATTAAAAAAAACCCAACAAAACAAACAAAAAAAAACCCAGCTTTTGCATTTTCAGTGTTTCATTTCTCTTATAAATCAAATTTTCCCCTATGTAGTGATAAAATAATGAGAAAAGAATGGCAACTGTTCATGCTAGAAAGAGACATGATACCACATATGTATATATATATATTTGTAAATGTAAATATGTATATATGAATATATATGTATATGTGTGTAAGTGTATATTTATATATGTGTGTGTGTGTGTGCGTGTGTGTGCACCATGAAATCATGGCAGTAGGAAATTGGAAAGTCACCTATTTTTTCTGATTGTTTTAATGGACTTTTAAACTTTCATTTTGGAAATTTCCATTAAATACAAGAATGAAATTTTAAGCCATTTAAGTAGTTACTCTCTTTAATAATATTAGAAAAGTGTTTAGTAATTAGTCTCTGTCCATGCAAGATATAATGTGCTGTTGCATTTTCCTACAATTCATACCAAAGTGTCTTGGCAAGTTCTTTAGAGTTTTTTAACAAGTTTTAATTAATATTAGCGCTGGTATGCACATAAATGGCATGAAAAATAAAAGTTCAAGGAAAAAGTTCGTAAGACAAAAACATCCTCCATACATAATCTATAAGGAAAATAGGTTTCAGCAGCATGATCAATATTTTTCTCAATATATATTTTTATCAATGTAGGAAAGAATCAAAATATGTCATAATTTTTTAAATCAAAAATAGCGATGCTCAAGTTATGTCATTTCTTGCAGCTGTTGAAGAAAGTAGCTGCAGATTTTGGATTTGGACCAAAGGGAAAAAAATAATCTCCTTCTAAGAACAGATCCAAAAAATTGTTCCTTTTTATTTGGCTACCCTTTAAAGAGAGTGAACTAAGTCAATGTGCATAAGAAAATAGAAACAGATGGAAGAATACTCTGAGAAAGCATTTAATCACTTTCTAGTGGGTTCCCATCTGCCCTAAGTTCTTTTACCTTGTTATAACAAAAAGGGAACAGACAGAAAATCAAAACCAAAAAGCCTTCATGAAGCTGGGTTTGAAATCTGCCATCAAATGAGTCAGTCATTCCTATCCATCTAACCAAAACCGAATTTGCTATCACTAGTGCTTCTCAATCTATGCAACACAGGCTGTAGTTCTTGAAAATTCAGTTATTTTCAAAACTTTCATGGCCACAGATTTCCATTCCACAGTTTCTTTTTTTTTTTTTTTTTTTTTTTTTTTTTTTTTTTTTTTTTTTTTTTTCTTCCCCAGGAGATATTTCAATAATTATGCCTACCAGGTTCAGTTTTCCTGGTGACTCAGAAAGGCCTAAGCCTTGGCAAAAGACTAAAAGAAAAAAAAAATGTGTTGGGATGAATACACTAGCATTTCACAACAAGCACGTTTAATTTTGCTACTTGTGTTCTGTGTGATGATGAGAAGCTGGCACTTGACTAAGTTTCAGTATGAGCTACTCACACATCCCAATCTTTTATTACTGAAATAAGAGCTGCTGCTGAAAGTAGGGCACACAGGAATAAATATTAGTCTGGGAATACGTTATTTTGGAACAATAGACATAAAGTGATGCTTTTGTCTTGTCAGGACTGGTTCTGACATTGCAGAAATATTGTTTAACTGAGTGACCCTTTCTCATTTGCATATGCCAGCACATGTGGTGATCCTATGTAGAAATACCAAAAACAGCTCTTCCTGTAGTCTGTTGATGACTAACAGACTGGATCATCTGAGGTGTCAGGAGAGGTTGAGAGAGCTGGGAAGGCTCAGGAGGACATTATTCATGTGTATTAATACACCATTGTGGGAGTAAGAAAGAGTCAGGCTCTTCTCATCAGTGCTCAGCAACAGGACAAAGAGGCAATGGGCACAAACTGAAACAGAGGAAATTCTGTCTGAGTTTAAGAGGACATTTTTCTAATGTGGGCCACCACTGGACAGGCTGCCTAGAGATGTACATCCTTGCTGATAGTCAAAACTTGACTGGACACAGCCATGAGCAACCTGCCCTAACCGACCCTGCTCTGAGCATAGATTTGGATGAGAGTATCTCTAGAGATGCCTCCAGCCTCAGCCATCCCCTGATCCTGTGTGTGATCCAACGTACAAGACAGAGAAGGGAAACTGATCATAGCTGTAAGCCAAACAGACATTCTAACCCCCTCTTCTGCAGGATGGCCTTGGTCAGCCCTTTTATTGGCATTCGTTAATTTTGACAAATGTCGCTCCTAAATCAGCTGAATAACATGATTTTATTTACCACCAAGTAGGTTAAAAAATAAGTGTGGATTTTCTGCTGAGTCCTTCAGAATTTCAGTATAAGTTATAAGTTAAAATTACATTGGTCATTGATTTTTAAAAGAAAATTTCTATTTAGCTCTATTATGCAATTACAGGAAAGTTTATTTCCCAGGCCATAATGTGCTGGACACAACAATGTTCTGCATGCCATGCCATCTTAATTGCAAGCATTGCTTGAGACTAATGCAATATTAATTTCACCGAGTATAAGAGATTAATAGCATAGTATATAAAGTCAGAAGTATTTTTATTAGAAAAAAGACTGAAACTTGCAACATAGTCAACGTATTTTCTAAAATCTACGCAGTTTCATGCCAAAAATTTGGATAGGATATTAAAGAAATGTGACATGGAAAGGGAAAAGCAACCCATATGCAAGAGCAGAAGGGAAGAAATACAGTATTTCAAAAGAACTGCATCGGAATGAGGCCATATGTATAATCTGAAACTCAACCATTCCCCTATTTCTGGAGATTAGCACTATGCTAATCTGGCAAAAACTTTGTGCTAGCAAAAGTACCAATTGGGTAAGTTCTCTTATCCAACAGAGCATTCCACCAAGAGCCAGCCAGATTTAAGATCATTCAGGACAGCACGCCATTTTGAGACCAACACTGTTATTTGATAACTATGATAACAGTACTGTGATAACAGAAGGTTCTTCTGCTAGGATATACTGTTGAAAATGCAGATATTGTTACATCTTCAAGTGTATTACTCTTCCATTTTAAATTTCTGCCTGATTTGCTGTATATAAGGACCATTTTTGTCCATGACACACCATGACAGGAAAGTTAAGCTGCTGTTTTACATGTAGTATTGCTTTGTGTAAAAACACCTATTTATAACCTGAACTGTGTTTCTAATGATAGAACTATGTGCTGTTGGCTGCAAATGGCATTACATTTTTAATTTCTACTGACAGTATTTAAAGGGTTCATATGACATAAATCATCTGAGTTTGTATTTGAGATATTTCATTTTCATCATGGCTTTTTACAGGAATAGATGGCAATGTCACCAGTGTTAGTTGCTTCCTGGAAATTGTATTATTAACATCTCTGGTTTGATGACCTTGTTTTTTACTTTAGTCAGATTAGTCATGATATTTAACAATTATCCCTATTACTAGCTATATTCAGATCAGGCACGTATACTGAAACAGGATGTCACCTGTAAGAAGACATGTTGCTATTAAATTCAAAGTTTATATACAGTAGCTGTTCAGTATAGGAAAATGCATATCATTCGAAAGAGTGATTTATTCTGATTATAAGTACCAAACAGCTGCTTAGCTAAAAGCTTGACTCAAAGCCCTCTGAAACAAATGAAAAGATTTTCATTGATTTACTTCTTTCTGGATCAGGTCCAAAAATGCAGATTTTTTTAGCTGAGAGAGAAAGCATTCGTTAAACTGGATTTTTTTTTTTTTTTTAGGAAAAGAAGATATCCAATGGGAAAAAACTTCTCAATATGGAAAAAGTAAACACCACCCAAACAAAGACATTTCACTCTTGAGGTTTTTTAAATCACACAACACGTAGAAAATAAAGTAAACTAATGTAATTATTTAATGCTGTAGTTTAAATGACTCATATGAAACACGTCAGAAAAAAACAATTTCACTTACAGTTTTCAGCATCCATGTATGTATTGCAGTATTTCAGGGGAAATAAAAGAGATGACTAAAAAAACATAATTTCATAAAAAACAAATCTCCTTTTACATTTTTTTCATAAATTTATTCATTAATCATTACAAAAATCTGCCTCATACTGAAAATGAAAAACTTTTAAGTGCAAAAGGCAGATGAAAAGTGTATCTATATATATAGTGGAAATATTAACATTTTTAGTTTTTCCCTGTCCTCACACACTCACATACACTTACACATTATTTGTCATTGTCTGTTTAGGACCATTTTTAAGAAAATAAAATCTGTATACTTGTATTCCTTACTATTATTCAGAAGATATCACAGGTCTTCAGCCTTGTGTCTATTTTATCTTTGACTTGGCTGGCATGAAAATTTGTCCAAGATCATTGTCCTATTGTGGTTCCATCCAGAATATAACATGAAGGTGTTCCAAGTTTGAATGAACTAAATGTTATCTTAGACAGCAAAAACCTTTGATTTATAATAATCAGCTCCTGCTAAGAACAAATAAAGTGTGATAGTTAAGCTTCAGTTCGCCAAAAAAAAAAAATGGACAATTTTTTTTATTAGTGTCACTTAAAATTAACATGTTGCTCTCTGAACTGCAGCTAGGTGCATATTCGTTCACTAAAATCATATTTATGCTTTTATGACAGCAGTTGCCACAGTACAGAAAGGCACAGAAAAGTGGGACCCTTGCTTGCCTTTGCCTCAATTATTCTCTTTTCAACATAGAAGAGGATGAAGAGTGAGGTCTGTGATGATGTGTCTCAGTACAGCTGTTTACAGACATTCACCGTCTTATCTCCACTGGTCACCAGCAAAACTTTTATGATTTATATTTGATATTCTTTAGTGTGCATGCTGAATTTTCCCATCAGTCTGAACATTTGCAGTTCTCTTGAGAATTATATAGATTAAAATAGTACTAAAAATCATACTCGTGAAAGCAAAATTTTTCTTTTTTTTTTTCCAAGAAAAATTAATGTGAAAAAGTTATTTCTGACAGTTCCAGGATTCCTCAGAAACCTATATATTTTCAGACATAGTCTTTTACTTGTTGAAATGTTTTGAAATACAGTTTTTTTTGTCAGAAAGAAATTTATTTGAATTAAATCAACATGCACATGGTAATAAAGTTATCTTCCAAGTATTGTTTATTGTAATTAAAGATTGCTTCAGTGGGCAAGAGCACATCATGACACAGCATTTTCAGAAAGAAATGCTGTGTCTTGTTTCTGTATGTTAGGTGAGCTTGTGTTTATCAGAATCTTTTAAAGAAGTATAAGAAAATTTGTAGGCTACTGACATAAAGCAGCATAAAATTAATATTCTTAAGAAAGACACAGGAGTAACTTCTTTACAATCCGTTTTACGGAGTAAATGTATGCAGTGAATGGCCTTTCTTTTTCTAGAGATGTATTGTAGGACACTATCCTCTTTTTATTGCACAGAGACTGCAATATGTAGACAAAATTTTACTTTAAAAAGTGACTGCAATTAAGCCATTGTGTCTGTGACAGAAAACATGGCTGATTGCTGAGTTGGAATGCATTATTAAATATACTTGAAACTGAGCCATTGACTCTGTCATAGGAAACATGGCCAAAAACATGCATCTAGAATGTATTATTAAACCATACTCCCTTACAAGTTGCAGTATTATCTCAACTTTACAAACAAAAACATGGTTGAAGTGGCAAGTTAGGGAGTGGCTTTGCACTTGTTAATTTGCACTTTGCACAATGTTAATTATTCATTATGTTATTACCCATATAAAGGGTCTTCTTCTTGGTGTTATGAGTGAAAGAGGGATAAGTTATGCCACTTTTGTCTTAGCATTAATGAGAGCAGGCTGAAGCAAGTTCTAAACTAGTTTTAGGTTATCCCCTATATGTTTGTATAGCATGCCATTAATATATACATATATATATATATATATATATATATATATATATCAATCAAGAAAGTAATAATAAAAAACAAGGAATCAAAGCCAGCTCCATCAACTCAGCCTTTTTGCCTTAACATTGTTTTTAAGGACGACAGTATCTGCAGTATCCAGCTACTTTCTGTCTCTAATGATGCATCAACTGCATTGCATTCAACTTTAGGAGATGCAAAGTTTTTCCACAGTTTTGGTCTACATGCAAAGCACTTAAAGATTGGTCTATTTTAGTATAGATAGTCTAATAAAGCTTGGGCTTGTTAAAGAAAAAGCAACATTATCCACAAAATTCAGATGCAATCTTTTCAAACATCTGTCTATTGGAGTGAAGGTTTTTGTCTCTCTCATTAGCTTGCTTTTTTCCGGGCCATCAAAATGATCAGAGACAAATGCTTGAGCAAACCAATTACTCTTGATTTATTTGATTTGTTGAAAACATTACATTTAATTTGAAGGGTGATGGAAATTTCAAAGGTAATTATTAATAATGTTTTTAGCAGACCCCCCTCCCCCCCCCAAAAAATCTCCATTATTCCCAGTGGACAACAAACAAACAGAAAAACAAAAAAACTTTTTTAAAAATTACAATGTTTCTCTTGCTGTCAATAATTTCAAATAGGGGAAAACTGAAAACCCACTCAGGGGTATAATAGATCTTAGTATAAAGATGTATTTTGGGTTTTTCCTCTGAAAAAGTAAACCACTTCAAAATGCAAGATCTGATTCCTTTGGGTTCTGTCAAACAGTATACAGAAGTAAATGGTAGCTAGAAGCAAGCCCCTGTACCCCTGCAATAAAAGGAGTTTTTATCCTTAAATACTTGTATAAAGTATTGAAAAAAGATAGAAGAGTGGAGACATGCACTATAAATTGAATGTGAGGAAATCTTCCATCTCAAACAAGGATCATGAAATAAGGTACTGCTGAATTCTCCTTCAGTTGGAATTGAGTTTCATCAGCTCCATGTACAGCACAGCTGAATATTTTTCAATTCTTTCATTTATACTCCCTTCTCTGTTCTGAAGAGCACAGTGTTTAGAGCACAATATACAATATTTTCTTATTTAATACATATTTTGTTGGACAGATTCCTAGAAACAGACTGGGGAGACAAGCCTATCTGTTACAAAATGCCACATTTAATTTAACAAGTGGATAGTTGTTTGGGATACTGGCTACTGGCCACTGGATATTGTGCATATTTGCATTTGGCACAGGGGCAGGAGGTAACAAACAACAGATTTCAAGACTGTGAGAATGGAGTTTAATATTTAATGGTTTCTAAATTGTCTACAATTTATTTTTGGTGTAGTGACTTTAGTTTGTCTAGTGGAATTCATCTGCTTTTATAATTAAAGAATTATTAAAAAGTTTTATATCACTGTACCTACAGTTAGCTTAATCAGAATTGTTTAGTTTTTACCCCAGAATGTTCAAGTATATATATTTAAGTTATCTTCTCTCCCTTAATTTTAAGGCAGGATTCCCAAAGCTAGAAGGAAATACTGTCCTGTCAAATTGCACAGGGAAGTGAATAATTTTTTTTCTGAATTGCCTGTGATCTCTCTCAAACATGAAGAGTCCATAACAGTTTCCTAAAATGAGTTGTGTTTATAAATACTAATGTTATTTCTTGGGTGTCATTTTTACATATGTAAAATATATCTCAGGCTCTGAATTGAGTTTTATTTCCACTTAACATTATTTTGTTTACAAAACTGATTAGCAGGAACTAGAGTGGGAGCATTAACAGACCTTTTTACTAGGAGAAGCTATTATAAGATTATAATAGTATTTTTAGTGATGATATTAATAAACTAAAATAAAAACAGATAATATATGATATGAAGAATTTATAGAAGCGCAGTCCAAGGCTAAGCTGTATAAATCACTTTCCATTTTGCCTGTCCTGAGAATTGTAGTCATCCTAATCTATCTGAGTAATATTTATATCCTATTACTAAACTGTATCTATTTTGAGTATACAAACACAAGAATCAATAAAGAAGTGTTCATTTCTTGAAAGAAAAATGTAATCTATGAAATTTTTGGAGTTCATCACAGTATTTTTCAGTTTTGTTGATAATAAAAGCAAATATTTCATGTTTAGGAATAGATTTATGAAAAAAATTGAAGAGCAGGTTTTGGACAATTTTACCTGATTAAACCATTTAAAATTATTTACAGAATATTTGCACACAAGCACTTTTTTCATTGCTTCCTGAATTTCCTAAAGTAATTTTCAGACTGTCTATACTTCTGCCAACTGTGCAATAAGCAGATACCATAAGCAGCTGCAAAAAAATCAGCTCCTGCAGTTGTAGCTTGGAACATTGAGCGTATAATTTAACCTGATTCTCTGGCACACTTCTTTGTGAAGAACTTTACACAGACTTGCTAAATGCATTGCAGAAAGAATTATGATTATTTTTTTGTGCATATATATATATGCAAGTAATACCACCAGGGTTTTTATCTTGTTATACTGCATGTGCCAAATTACACTGCAGTAATTCCAGTTACGCTGGTGAGTTCAATAGAGGCAATCCAGATTTACAATGGGATGACTGATTGGAATCTGTGTAATGACTCTTTTCCTGAAAAGCTCTAAGTTTGAGGCAAGATTCAATACTAACTTCTTTTGAGATAGAAACTGAGAAAATGTGATAAACACTACCTTTATCTCATCCTGTATGTAGATCAACTACACAATAGTTTCCTCCAGAAGATTACTTCTTACAAACAACATTCTTGAACTATATTAAATCCCTCTGTAATTCTGTATAATCTATGTGAATCATTGCTCACTGATGGAGAAAAAGGAAGAGTACAATTTTCTGTTGCTAATTCTGCCTCATATCCTTAAACACATAAAAATACAACATATCTGGTTGGGAATGGATTTTGGTAACCCTCCCCCTAAGTGTAGCATTATGTACAAACACAACATAAACAGAATAGAACTATTTTGTCTCCATGAACTTGAAAGACATTTCAAGAAATTAAAACCATGATTAATGTTATCTGGAAAACCTAATTAATTACAAATTCATATTGATCTGTGTTGCTTATTATTCATGATAAGTCTTTTAAATCTTTCTGTTAGTAAATTGAGACTGCTATTGATCTCACCAAAGACAACAAGAATGTAATTAAAATTATATAGTTCTGTTTTGGGATGAAAAACCTATATTTTAAGTGGATATTCATTTATACCAAGCTAGTTTTTATGATAAGAGCAGCATAAATAATACATAATATATAAGATATACCGATATGCATAAATTAAAAAAAAAAAAAATTGACGCAACAAGGGCTATTGAAATTAAAGAAAATATTTTTAACCACGAAAAACAAAAACTGTGTCATCTGCATGAATTCTCAGTGTGCATTAATAAGGCAGTATCATCGCTGCCTTGAGTTAATGGAGAGTTGTAGCAAATACATTTTTGTTACTGAGGAGAAGTGGAAGATTTATCTCACTGCCTTGAACACTTAGACTTCCTTATGGTGTTCACTTATTCTTCTTAATGGGGATTTAGACAATGTCTTTTACCAAACCGTTGGCTCAAGTCTGAGCAAAGTAATTCTATTTTTCATGCTCCAAACTAAAGCAGTCCAGTAATGATAACAATGCATAAAGGGATATTGCTATATGGCTTTTGCATGCAAATCAGTGACTGCATTGTATGAGCAATCCAAATAGCAAAACAAATTATGGTTATGGATCTCTGAAGACACTTCCCAGAATGTGAATGATATCTGTGAACAGGAACACAGAACAGCCTTTGCAAGAAATAAGTTCTGTACTCTTAAAACCTGATGCACACAAGGAAAATATAGAAGCTGAGTTCCTGCAGTATTGTATCTCAGAAAGAGATCTGGAGTCACACAAACCTACTGTTTACACAAAGGCGTACAAATGAGACAATTGTGCTTCATCTAAATGAGTGCATTTATTCCATCAAGCTACTGGCATTAGCTATGACTGCTAAAGACCAGAGTCATTTAGAAAGCATCTCCCAAGATGCTGTGGAATATTTCATCTTAAGAAACAAACACACACACGCACACATGTGCATGCTACCAACACCAGCAGGGGAAAGAGGAGAGAATTTTATGCTACACAGAGATTTTGGCACTTAAGTATGTGATGACACAAAGGTATTTGAACAACATAAGTAAAGATGAAGAACCAGAATACATCCTGGATATCAACGTGCTAAACTAAACCTGGAGCGTAAAACTGAAATAATGCTGGAGGAGTTCAAAGGATATTTCTAGCTCTTTCAAGTAGAACATAATTGGATGTGCAGTCCATCAAGTTGCACAATGATTCTTCTGCTGTAAGAGGGAAAGAGGAAGATACTCTCTTCCCATCTTCTGCATCCATCTGCTTCACTTAGACACTCATTAGCTACAGAACTGTTCATGTTAACAGAATATGTATTTCCTCTCTGTTTCTTTATCAATGTCACAGTTTTAGCTGTGTTGTTGTTTTTTAATATTGTGAATAAATGCTTTCCTCCAAATTTCATTAGTAAAATGTCAAATTTCAAAAGTTTCCACCAAACCTAACTTGAGTCATTCCTCACCAGAAAAGCACCTTGACAAATGTCCTTCTGCCCTAGCATTTTCTATAAATCAGCAAGTAAGTAGAAAGGGTGAGCAATCTTCAAACCACCCACTGTGACTAACCTTCTGCCTGAACCATGGTCAATGCTGAATTCACATCAGTTGTTCAGATCTTTGCCAAGTCAGCCTTCCAAAGATAGTTTCCACAGGTTCTCTGGGCAATGTGCTGCAATGGTGATTGAAATACAATGCAAAAAAGTAAAAACTCTATTACTTCACTTAGAACTAATGGCAGTTAGTACATTTTATGGACTAATGTTGTATTCCAACTGGTGTATAATTCCTAGTGTCGCCCCCTGTACCTTACTCTTTAGCATTTCTTTCAATTTTCACACTGCATTATTTATTCATGTTAGATATTCAGAGAATTCTCCGATGCTCTTTTAAGATTTTTTGGCATACATTATATGGTCAAGTTAGTTTGTAAATTTTAGCCATGATGTCTTCACTTCTTTGCTACAGCAACATATTGAATTTATACTCTACTCTGATACAGATACTGCACAGAAGCATTTATGAGTCCTGCAACGTTTTCAGTATCTTGCAACATGTAATCCATGGTTTTACTTGTTCTTAAAAAATATTTAAAATTCTAATATTTTTAATTGCTTCCCAAAAGGATTATGTGCGTTTAAACACATGATTTATAGATCCATGAATTTCTATATCTCATTTTCATTAAATAACTTTTCATTTTATTTATGTTGGTCAAGTGTAACAGCACCAGTTGTCTCTTAAAGCATATATATATACAAACCAGAGAATTTTGTAAATATAAGTATTATGTATATACAAGCATTAAAACTGTACATATAGCAATGTTATCTAATGCCTCAGCATGAAATTCCTACAGACCTCCATTTCTGTTGATCAGGACCTTGCAAATCACTAGAACTCAAACAAGTTTTGTCATGAAGAGTAAGTCTTTCACAGTAACAGATGAACTGAGTGCTGTTCAACAACTTTATCACGCAGCACATTGAGGAAATAAAGAATAAAGAAATATAGCTACAACATGGCAGAATCATTTGGTACAGTGAAAGAAACCTTGCACAAGCAAAAGAAAGAACAATTTTAAGAGAGGAAAAGTAGATAGCAAAACCAAAAAAGTATGGATCATTTTATAGATCGAAAAATTGCTTTCTGGATCAAAAGTTTTATTGTCTTTTAAACAGAATTTCAAGGTCTGCAGAGGGAAGCCTCTGTCATAAGTAAAATTCAGAGGAATTCAGACAGGTTTTTTTGTAATTTCTATTTTAATCCCAAAATAATATTAATTTAAATAAAATAGTGAGATATAATAACCTTATTTCAATCTAAACAAAGAAATAGTTAAATTAATTTGCTACTTACCACTCAAGATCTTCCTGTCAAATTTTGGTCCCTAGGGAGGCCCAAGTTAATATCTGTTTCATACTTTCAATCTCACAGATTATTTAGCAGAACTAAACTTCAAGTGGTCTAAGATAATTTACAGTTTTGTGAAAAAATACAAATAAATTCATATTTTATAGAAGCCTATTAAAAATTATACTTAAATGATTAGTTTACATATATGCAAACCTGTACACATTACCAACTTCCTTAAGTATTTACATCAAGCATATGGGTCAAGATCCTAATCAATTTGGACTAAGCAATGTCACTGAGATTCTCTCAGTTAGTTGGAGCTTGGTGCTAATAACATTGAAATTGTGGGCTCACTCTGCATAGAGGCCATTCACTTAAGAGCTGGACTCAGTGATTCTTATGAGTCCCTTCCAGCCCAGAATGTTCTGTGATTCTGTAATTGCAAAATTTATCAGTGATTAAGTTTTTGATGCCTACCAAAAATTAGTTCACTATTAAAATGCACTTGCTGAATGCAAGACTTACTGTAAGAAATTATTCATTTCATACCTAGTGAACCATTCTACAATACCATTCTACAGACAATGTCTTCAGTAACTCCTGTAGAATACCATATACAGAATTATAATATGCAAAATGAATAGATTCTTAAGGAACAGGTTTCCCTCAGTGTTTTTCAGACATTATTATTTCTCTTATTTCTCTTAAAACTTACTGTTTTAAAGGTTACATGTTTAATTTTTTATGGCATTGTAATCCTTAATTATCTGCGAAGCAATGGTATCTTTAATGCAAATATGCTCTTCCCTTTTTCTAGTTATAGCCCAATAGTATGGCAGCTGTAACTATATATTATCCATAAGAAAAATTCTGTGATGATTAGGTTATAGCAAACATGATATATTCCTTTGAACGCATTGATAAACTTTTCACTTAAAGTTTGGTATGAAGAATGCCTAAATATCTGCATATCTGGTTTTGCTTGGGTCTTTTTTCAAGTTTGTCAGCAAAAGACTTTATATATGGAAGTTATGGAACCATGATTACCTTGGCCCAGTCTTCAATTTTCTGACTAATTTAGGCCTTCCAATTTCTTTACTAATCTATGAATGGGCATTTTCTCTTAGAAATAAGACAAATTCATTAGAACCAAGAAATATTTTGTGATGAATATCCTGTGTTTCCTAATTTTAGACTCTTATCCCTCTGTCATTTAATCTAGGTCTCTGCTCTTTTTCTGCTTATCTTTCTCTGTGAGAATATTCAAGGGAAATTATTCACTTTCCTCTCCCTCTACAAGTTAATAAATTCCTCTGTGAATGTCCATATTGCTGCTGTGCACCATCAGCTATACTCACTAACCTGTAAAACCCTGAATTTTTTTTTTTCTGTGTTCAGAAATGTCTTTCTGGCTGATGTTTCCCAGTTAAAGTTGTTTATTTTCTTTAAAACACAACACAATTGGCTTTTCAATTGTTCTATTTGAAATACTATTGGGTAAGTTAATCAGCTTCAATATCACAGACTTGTGCTTTTCATTTATATTCCTATTCTGTCTGGGTATTCAAACTCTCATCTTTGATTTAAAAGCAGAGTAAGAAAGCTAGTCTAAACTCAGTTAAAACTTGCCTGCATAGTATTCTGTACAAGAAGAGTCCTTTTCATCTTTGTCCAAAACATCTTCTCTGGTTATGAGTTTCACCTGATCTGAATTAAAAATTGGTTATGTTGTTTCCTAAAGTACAGGAATTTTTATATGGATTCTTAGAGGTTGGCTTTTTTTTTTTTTTTTAATATGTCTTATTTAGCATTGGATAATGCTTCAATACTTTTTAGCTATTTAGGTAGGATGAACATATACCCTTTCTAATTGTGCAATGAGTCTATACCATTAATTTTAATTTCCTGTCTCTAACTGTTTTCTGTTGTCTAGCTTGCTGACATATCAAAAAGCTGGTTATTTCAGATATCACTCTGCTACTGTACTAAATTACAAAATGAATGTTAATGTCTTAGTGATTGATAGTAACAAAATAAAACTTAGTATTTCTTCTCTGTAAATTACTAAAAATATAGTGTTGAATACAGAATGCTTCTACTGCAATGTAATAATTCGGGAAGTGAAAGATGGAATTGTGAAACTTTGAAGCAGAAAAGATCCACAGTTTATATTCTATATCTTTGAAAAATCGTAAACAATATTAAAGATAAGTTTAATTTAGAAAGGCCAAACAAAGATGTTTCTGTGTGAGGTAAGGCATCATTTCATGGTGTAGAGAACAAACTAGGGGCAAGAAGGCATTACTATTTTTCATTAAAAGGAGTCAACCTAAAAGACATGGTTAATCATCACTGTGCATGTGATGGACAGTGATGGACTCGAGATTATATATTACCACTTTGAGAATTCAAAGTCACAGTTGCTCATCTCTCAAAATATCAGCTCAGTTTTTCCCAGCAGTAAAAAAAATTCAGTGTGAAAAATTATTGAGAAACTAACTGAGAATAAGTCAGAAAACAACTTTGTGATATTAACAGTTGCTGGTAAGTACACATCCTGAATATTATCCATAGATCTTGCTGCGCCATTAAAAAAAAAAAAAAAAAAAAAATCCGCTAACTAGAAAAGTACAGAGAAATTATCAGGGATGAAGAGACATTCTGTGTGAATTATTAGAATTTGGTAGACAGACTTAAGTATTCTAGAAATCATCTTCTACCTCTGAAGACCCCAAGAGCCAATGAAGTCTACATATTACAAGAATGAAAATGAAATATCAAGACAGCAAAGAAGCAAGCATTTTTCTTTCCCCTTATACTTAGGATGAATGTGTTGTGCAATTCATTGCTGACATATACCAAATACGACAAAATAGCAGATTTAAGCAACATGTTTAAACAAAATAATTTAATGCAGCCTTCAACTTAAAAGATTTGTCTAGGTTTGAGAAAAGCTCAGGAGGAAACATCCAAGAATGAATGGCTTCTCTAAAGAGGGCAGGTTCTGGCACTACCGCTTCCATGAATCTCTCCCTCTACTATGAAAGGAATTTCTTGGTGGAAAGTGTAAAAAAACTGTTTATTTAACAAGCAGAGTGCACACAGGCACAGGAGAAAAAGAGTAACTGTTAATATTTGATTTGATTTGGTGGATTTAGAGTTCTGCTCAGCTTCTCCCAAGGTCTGGAGGTGAGAGGCAGCCTCCCAGGACCTCCTCCCCAGCTCCTGGTCACTGTCTGTTCTCAGACTGGAGCTGAAAACAGTTCCAGACTAAGCCAAAGGAGTCAATGGAGAAATGCTGTATGCAGTCCTAAAAAACCTGCTTGCCTCAGCTAACAAAAAGAAGATAGCTAAAAGCAAAGAATGCTCTCTCTCCCTGCAGAGTATATCTGAGAGAACAGCATATAGTATATGTGTGTTTGAACACAGACTCCTGAAGGTTTACCCCTCTCTTCTGGACCCAGCTTGAAGCCACAGGAAACATTCCTGTGAGCATAAAGTAGAAGTCAAGGGATACAATACTTCCATAAAGTCATCCCATGACATGCTTTGAACTTTTGATTCCCAGTATGTGAGTAATAAATAGGATTATTTTTTCCTTAACTCAACCACAGACTTTTTATACCCTTTACACTCAGAATTATCATACCAGGTGGTCTTATTGTCAGACAACCAAGATGTTCCCAAATATTAATGCAAGAATGTTTAGTTATTTAAACTTGTCCTGAATTTCTACATATTTTGTTTGGGTAGCTCAGATTAGTTGGAGCACATTAAAAGAAACTTAGACTGAGATAAGCCTGAACTGATGAAAAAAGTTCAAAACTCTCCTATCTGTTTTTTTTTTTTTTTTCATCTTATTCTCTCCTTAAGGAATTACAAACGCAACTCAACAACAACGACCAAAAAAAAAAAAAAATTTCTTCTTGAAGTAGACATGTCTGTATCATTTAAAGGAACATTTAACATTTACATTACATTTAAAAATAGGTAAATATCTTTCCAGTAAATATCTCTAAGCCCTGATATATTCTTCTTTCTGGTAGAAACACGTAAGTTACTTTTGACTGGCAAATCATTCAGTCATTGCAAACAAGCAGATAATACCCATGGTGCATGGAGTACATACAGCAATTTAAAATCTTTAGACTGCAAAAATTGTTAAGATAACTAAAGGAGAGTAACATTTTCATTACATTCATACTGCGAAGTCAAAATGTAAATGGAGAACACAGGTTGCATATCCCAAATATTGAAAAAGAAATCCGGTAAGTACCAGGCAAGGCTCCTTAGAGTGCAAAACATGTATTACCATCTGCGGTAAAAAAAGTGTAACTCTGAATTGATCACAAATAAGCTTTTTCATTTGCTTTCATATTGCAAGCAAGAAAACGAAACATTTGCAAAAGATTTTTTTCTCTCAAGAAAACATGATCTTGGTGGATTTAGTAACTTTGGTAGCAACTATACAGAATAAAACATGATATTATTAACAATGACAAGGCTAGCATTAAGCTCTCATTAAGCTGCTACAGATTCCCATAGCACCAGAAACTTTATGAGAAGCAGCAGCAAACTGAGAATATGACCTGCATTTGTACAAAAATTGCGTGATCATTCGACAATACGTTGCTGACATAAATTTCAGATAGTTTTATGCAGACCAACTCTTAAAAACTCAAACACATGTGTCTTTTCTCCAAATCCTCTTCTATAAATGATCTTGTGATCAAATGAAGTGTTTCATCATACTACATTAAAAAATCCAAATAAATCTTTAAATATTGTGATTCTGAAAGAAAATGATAAAGTGTTTAAATCAGAAGTATTCTCTGCCCAGCCTTTTCAAATAAAGACTTCACTCATATAACATCTCCAACAGTACCAGAAAGTTTGGATAGTGTTTAGAGACTGTCTGATAAAGGTGATGCTACCCATGTTTATATAAACAACTTCCCTGATGCATCCGTAGCAAGCAAAAGGACTCATAAATCACATTCATAATTCTGGTGGTAAAATTCCTAAGGACACCCATCCGTGGGCTGATCAGAGCAGTTGTGATGATTATAGTCCAAAGACCTAAAACTGTCATAATATATAACGGATAAGTCTTCTTTCCTTTTTTTTTTTTTTTTTTTTTTTTTTTTTCCCCCACAAGGATAGAATGGCCTTGCTTGCTGCATGGGTGGATCAGATTCATCCAAATGATTTATTTTTTAGATCAGCCTGAAAGGCTTGTCTCTTTAATAGAGAAGGAAAATTTTATCTGAGGGCTAAATTGTGGAAGAATGTACGATCTTCCCTTCAGCTTTTTTGCACTGAAAAGTTAGACTCACACTTTCAAGATACTATGGAGGTCTGAGCTAGGAATCACCCAGACAGAATCTGTTTCTTCAGGAAACCCCCCTTAGGACTAAAAAAACATAAAAGGCACTTGAAATGTGAACCAGGTATACTTGGGAGATAGTGTTTACCTGAAAAAAAAATGAAATTACCCTTGAAGCCCATTATATACATATTAGAAGAAAGGGAATATTTATACCATATTTTGAAAAGAACACTTCCTCAAGCTTAGGAACAACATTTTCTTATAGCAACTATGAATTCAATAGAAGAGCTAGAAAGTATAACTTCCGTGTATTGGAAGGAAAGTTGCTCTGAAAGAAGATTAAATTACAGACACCATCAAATCTCTGTAGCTAAATGAAATCGGACAACATATCTTGTTTGGGTATCACTTAAAACCAGGAATACTTAATACAATTTGTATTCATGATGCCTATATATTTTCAAATGGCTAAACTCTAGGGAACTCAAAGTGAAGCACTTTACATGGAAGGAAATTGACTTGAAGGGTAGTGCAGAAGGTGAAACATTTTAAAAGAATTATTGGTATGCATATGATATTTGCATTTCCTATTAACCTTCACTTGCACAAGCAGAAAACCTGCTTCAAAATGGTGAAAGGCTCAGTTCAATTTGCCTGCTTATAAAATTTAATTTAACCAAAAACCTGCAAGAGAGCAGAAGCTGAAACAAAGTCTATTGCTGATTGGTTTAATGTGAGGAACCTGAAATTGATGTTGACATTTTGCCTGCCTGGAGCAATCACTACACTGCATCTCTTAATTGGCTACGCAAGCCTCTCTCCTTCTCTCACACAGCAGTAAACTCATGCTTGCAGCTGCAGGAATCTCCTATTGTAAATACTTACATGGCCAAACCAATTCAGCTAACAAAAGACTCTCCTTCCTGGATAATCCAGTTAGCCTGTTAAATAACTGTGAGCTCTGCATAAATTCTTGGTTACTTTCTGCATTGTGTGAGAGCATGAAGTATGACATTATTAGCTTAATGTGCAGCTTGGAAAATGTATAAGGCATTATGGTACAGTCACACTATTATCTACTAGATTGAGCCAGGTTTATTAACAGTGACAACCATTACAACAATAAAAGGCATGCAAAACCAAATTCAGTTATCAGAACCATATGGGAAGTTTGCAATCATATTAGATTATTTTCTTTCTAAAAGGTTTACATTTAGAGTTTTCCATTAAAATGACCACTTTTATTGGTTTCACTCTGTCTTTCAGTTAGAACCTACAAAATTTCAGCAAATATCTTTTATTTTATATTGACTGTCTGATGACAGTCTGCCAGATAAAATTGGAGGCTGACTTAAAAAATTTTTATTAAATAATTTTTTTCTTAAAACTTCAAAATAAATCCTTTCCTGCCTGTAAATTCAATCATAAATCACTGTCTCTCCTGTAGAAACTGTCAATATGGGTGCAAAAAATCTCATAGGAAATGTGTAAAAATTATTAGATTGGGAACCATCCCTAGGTGGAAGTTCAGCTTCATATTTTTTCCTCCTATTATGAATAGAGTTCTCAGCTTCCCCTATAAAAACAATGAGAAAAAAATCAAACCAAATAAAAATCCAAGGCTATTTTTCCCTTGCCAAAATGAAACTTTAAATAATCTTGTCATAGCTGCACTAGTAGTTCACAGATATTTAACTGAATGAATGTTTGTGTAAATGCCCATTTACTTTAGGTATAAATCATCTAAAGAAAGATTTTTAGTCTAATCCTAAAGTGTGGGTTTTTTCCCCAAAAACACATGGATTGTTTGTTGTAAATTATTACTTGAAATATTTAATTTGTGAAAGTGACTAAGTTTACATCAGGCAGTAAGGTCTAAAGAATTTTAAGTTGTCATAGCAACTTTTTTTGTTGTTCATAATAGAAACTTTTACCACAAATGTTTGGGCTTTGCCACTTTAAAATTAAGTTACTTAATAAAATAAGAAATTAACTTCCTGCATAAATACCATAAAGGGAAAATTAAGTTTTCTTTGCTTCTGTGTGCAGCTTTTCTTTGCAGAACTTTCTGTTCAGAGCCCTTCAGAAATTTACATTGCTTTGTAACCTCTTAGAATCAGAATTTGGAGATTTTCATCACATCTTCTTCACTACTAGATATCACAAAACTTATTCAAGGTGTGGAAGGGAAGACCAGGGATTTTATTGAAAGTATTGCCAGCATGAAATCAAAATAGAATTTCAATATCCTAAACTCTAGCTACATTATAGATCTATAGAAATAACCATAAACAGATCTTCTACCATAGTCACATACAGTGAGCTGTTTTTGACTATGTCTACTGAAAACCTTTTCAACAAATGCTGAAAACCTGAAAAGAAACAGGAAGAATGGCAAAACATGCAACATTTACAGGCATTGCTGGAGTGATAATTAAAATATTCCGGTTATTTCATTTGGCCAAAACACAATAATGCATGTATGCTAGTGCAGTTAAATGAAAAGGTTTACATTTGGGAACTATAAATACAGGTCTCACTCCGTAAGTGGAACTGCATTTCAGATATCAGCAGGGAAGGCATGGTGATCTGTGTAAGTGAAAAGAAAAGGATGAGACCATAGTAAAATGATTTAATTTAGCCTATAATTAGATTTTGAAATTACTGCTCAGACAATGAAGAGAAGTCATCAGAAGGGGCTGTGAAAAAGCTTTGTTGTGTATGAGGGCAATTCACAATTTGCTAAAGCTAGACCCAGCTGTCAAAACAGGAGATTTCTTCTAGGAAGTTGTAATTTTCCCGTGTAAATGTGGTATGCCAATAAACTATTTTACCTTCAGTATCTCACACATCTCTGTTGGTGGAGGCAGGTTACATGTCTAAAAATGTGGGGTTTGGTTCACCAGATATCATGGGCTTAAAACAGTAAACTCTTGGTAAGACCTAACAAACAAGAGATTATTCTAAATTAAAATAATATTCACCCATATATTTTAATCTAATAATCTATAAAAGACAGGTATAAAGCTAGTGATTCAAAATATGTTGTTTAGCTGGTAAGGGATAATTTAAGATAAATACTCCATTACTGTTTGGATTGTTCTCCCACACTTGTTCTCTGGCAAGCTCAATCCCTTCTGTAGTCTCCCAGGAAAATCTTAGAAAGATATCATCCTACAAGCATGACTGAAAGAAAGCCTTCAGTGTTTCCAATCGTTTTGACAGCTGTGACATCTGTTTCACACCCTTTCATTAAGTAAGCTGTGAGCACTATCGACCTAAATGTGAGCACTATAGACCTAAATGTGAGCTATATACCCTTGTCTTGGGACACCTTAATAAAAAAGATTTAAATTATTCTGACAAGAATTTTTTTCTTCTTACTACAATCACTTCAGCTAAAGCACCTAATTTAGACAGTATATAGATTTACATTAATTAATTATATATATAATTATATATATATATATATATATATGGGAGGGGGGGATTCAAAAATTCGGATATTTTGTTGTCTCTTACTGTGGAGTATTTTGTCCCAGCAAGCATCTCACTACTGGGCTGGAAGAATAAAATATTTCAAATGAATGGTTTTATTCCTGTAGGTTGTAGCTAATTTTGGTGTTCTTGGATGCAAAGATTGATTTATGATGAATTCAATTTGCTTTTGATTTCCTAGATTATTCTCCATTTATGATGTAATGCAGTCTGTGTTTTATCTAAAAATAACTGTCACAATTTTATAAAGGTGATGTAGAATGGGAAATAAAACAGAAGAATCTTTCAGAGGTGAGAAGGGGAAAAAGAAGAAAAGCAATTGGTGGGGAGGAGCAATGATTACTGGGGATTCTCATTCAGGAAGATATAGGAATATTAATGTCAGATGTGCATGCCTACTGTATGAAGATTTTGAAGTACTGTGCAGTTGGAGTGGGTTGCTGTCCTTAGATAGAAACCCATCTGAAAATGACAAGTTCAACGCATCTAATGGTTTGTTTCTCCTCCACCACAAGGTTTAAGCCATAGGACTGCCCTTTATGTAGTTCAACAAAGCAAAGCACAGCTCATGAGAGACATGCAAAGATCTTGACATTGTATTACACTCTCAGTTTCAAATCCAGGCCAACTCTTCTCAAGCTGAAAGATGTCTAGGATAAATCTTCCTGAGAGTATTTGATATATTAAAGAAATTCATAATTTCCTTGTGTTCTTTTGATAATAATAGCAGTAGTGAAAAACAATAATCCTCACACATGCTGTTTATTGAGAATACTCTGTCTAAATAGAAATATATTTCGTCTCAGTGTGAGATTTTAGGTATTTTAGGCTATACATTCATTAAAATGCTTCTCATTGACCATATTCAAAAGCAAATTTGGTCAACTTTTAATCCTCACTAATACCTCTCTGCTGGATATATAGTGGCAGGGACTACCCCATGATTATTCTGATAAATCTGCATTAAAAACATCCAAATAGTCAGAAAATTTTAAATGCAAATACAGATGAAAATAAAATAATCCTTGAATACCAGACACCAAGTGAATTTCATTGTGATTTTTCATGGAGAGGTAACATAATAAAGCCATCAATATTTCATTAATACTGAAGAACTCTCAGCCATGTTGTCAAAAGCAGCATCTTTTCTAATGAAGAAAAGTTATCTTTAAAAAAAAAATAGTATTACTTACTCATTTGGATGCATTAACAGCAAAATAATTCTTCCTGATGATTTTTTTAAGTCATAATAATAAAAATTGATCATAAATAATAACAAACAGAAAAAATAACATTCAGTGAACTCTTATCTTTCACATTAAAAAGACTTATGTTCACCACAGCGCAACTGAGAAATCTATAAAAATATTAATGAGTTGGACATGGAGGAGAGGACCAATATCCATATAAAAGGCTGAGATTCAATTTTGCTAGCATTTCAATTTCTCAATGCAAGCCATCCAAAATACAATGACTTTACTAACTTGACCCAGAAGAATTGTAAATAAATGAGTTCCTTATGACAAGGCAGTATTTTCAAGCTTTTCATAAACTCAGAAAAACACCTCGCTTCTGTGATATCTTCAGACAAAAGTCTCTGTGGATTTTTTAAAATTATGCTATACTAACTTGCCAGGATATTGCAAAGTATGTCTTTAATTTTAAATGTAACTGAATGCTTGAAAGATGTTCTTTTGATTTCAAATTTGTTTGGAAGTTGTTCTTGAAAGTGGAATCACAGAGGAAATATAAGACGGAAATGTGAACACAGCATATCAAATTGACAGTTTTCCATACCCACTCTGCTTCTACAATTCTTGATTCATTGCAAGAATAGAGGCTCCATGGTAATCTTTGTTGCAAATGCGTAACTCCTGACTTTGCTATTGAAGTCCACAGTAGTAAAAAAAAGAAAAGTTGAATACAGATTGCCAGTTCACTTAGTAAACAGACAGAAAATTTAGCAAATTACATGACCTACATGAAACTCATGTTTGAATTACATTGCAGAATAATTTGCCTGTGCCAGTCTACTGACTGACATTTCTTTATGAAAATGACAAGTGGAAGTTTGCAGTTGTATCTTCATGTAAGAAAGCATTTTCTCATCTTTATAGTTGCAAAAGACATTCTGAACAAATGTGAATCAGGAATAAACAGAGAATGATGCCTGTCAGTTTTAACCTGAGATAGTAAACCCTAGTTATTAAAATGCTATTTCTTCCCATACCTCAGTGATTGTATGATATGAAATATCAGCTTATATGAAAATGCAAGTGTTTCAAACCTCAGATTTTCTTCATACAGACTAGTATTTCAATCCTGTACCATCCTCTTGACCTTTTAGCTAAAGTAAGGTTTTATAAAAAAGCTGAAGTTGTTGATCATATGGATAGAACACAAAGTACCCCTGATGCTCAGGCACCAAAAGTTAATATTATATTAAAAAAACCAAATATTTATTGAATGAGTAATGTCCTAAATAACTTCAGAATCAAACCACTTCCAGTATCAACAGGGGAAAACACATAAGAAACATCCAAGAATGCAGAGAAGAAGAGGCAGAAGGATTGAATCATTGAGTAATCACATGCTTTTGGAGCAGCTCAGCTTTGTGGCACATCACAATAGGCTGAAAAGTCCTGATTAGAAAATTGCTATCCTTCCTGTGGGAATTAAAGAGAGGCAGGCTTCTATAGAATGATTCGAGTTTCAAGAAGATTTAGCTCCCACTGAATGAGCTTGTCTCTTGCCTTACAAAGCAAGACTACCACACAGAGCTCCTGAATTTAGCAACTAAAATTAGATAGAAGGAATTGAGACCTGCTCTTTACTTTTGACTTTAAATAGGCTTTTATTATTTCTATTCCCTTTTTCCTCCAGTATTTGTTTAGCTGGCAGAAATTAGAGTTATTTTGACATGAATTCACAGTTAAATGAAAGTAAGTCTCCAGCTCTTCACCTATGAGGAAAAAGTTGAAAAATTAAGTGCTTTTTCAAAATTGTTATTAAAGTCAAAATAATGTTCATGACTGCAGAAAATCTCATACCCGATGTAGTGGTATAACCTTTTCCCCTTAACAAACAGTGAAACCAAATTAAGGGCTTTAAATTCAAGACTTAATTATTGCACCTTGCTCAGCAATTAAATGAGAATTGCAAAATAGATACTATGGCATATGTCATAATTAAACAAGCAGTTTACAATAGTATTTTTGCTCCTTTTTTTATAATGATGCTGATCAAAGCAATAGTGTGAAGTGAAAATTGTCTTTATATAGAGGTGCCTAACCTTCAGCACAGAACTTGCAGCTTCTTAAATCAAATTAAATCTTTATGTGACTGGAAAATTAATTATAGCACGATGTTTTTATGGATATGAAATGTAGAAGTAGTGCTGTGGTGCATAATAAGACAATCTTAAGACTCTAACTCATATACAGGCATCTATTCCATCACAGATGGAAAATATGCCTGTGGAGACAAGTATGTTGACAACCGTATTCTGCTCTAAAAGCTTTGAAATTAGAGCTGCAAACAAGTAACTTTAATGGCTCTAGGAGAGTACTGTGATCACTCCAGACAAGACAAAGTGAATGCATTATGGCAAAATTAAACTCCTCTTCACATTGCAAGGTAACTGTTACATGTGTGCAGTACATGTATTTGTTTGAAGACAATTCTCTTCTGCTGGTTCAAGAAGGGAGTGGTTATATTTAATCACTGCTTTGGTTCCAGTTTGAGATTGTTATTCCAGTATCACAATCCTTCCACTAAGATCTGCAGTTAACTTCTGAAAATGCTCAAGAAGAGTCTTGAGTTTTCTTTCATACATTGAACTCTGCCAGAGAACAAGACTCAGGACAATTTTCTGGTTTTCTCATAGCCTTCATAAGTAATTCAACAACTGGATTTTAGTTTTTCATTTAAAAATGCATAGTAAATACAATTTTGCAAGACGACTATGCTTTCATACTGACAGTGAAGACCTACATATTAATTACAATTCAGCATAGGCCTCTCAGACAATCTTAAAATTATTTGATTCCATACAGAGTGCCCCACACCATAGCTCAGAGCCAATAGTTCCAGCCATATAAACTGTGGGAAACTGTACCATCCATTTTGTACTGGTTTATGATGATCCATGTTTTGTGTAGACATAAATATCCCCAGAGTATTGAAATGTGTGGAATGGTGGAAATGAACAAGAATAGTATTTCTAAAGTAAGCTACATGCAACTTATGTAGGTGCACAAAGACACTAAGTGCTGAATATTTAGAGGAAAAAGTAAAGAATATCCTGCCTAACTTGAAAATACCATTATTATTCATAACAGAATACAATGATGCATAAAACTAAAGTTTAATCAGCAGCACACACTTCTGTGTGCTTTTTCCATGATCCTGCATGGAAAAAGCAAATCATCCCCTGAATTGAAAACAAAGCTTCCTTTTATCTTGTTCAGTTTCAGACCCACTAATGATCACTAAAATCCTAGGTAACTAATGGTGTGAAACAATTTAAGTGCTAATCAGACATCAGTTAAAAGAAAAGCTTACTGAAACCTGTGGTGGTGATGCCTAATCTGTGTTCATTTGTGATCAGATTCTATCATGACATTTCAGTATTTTCAATGAAAAATTGGAAAATCCTCTTGTGTGCAACATTAAAGCATCATTTGTATTGCTTTGAGGGATAGATCAAGCAAAAGGAGAAACCAAAACAAAAAAAAGCCAAAGAAACCTAAGAAGGTATAGGAGGAAGTCAAATACTTGGATGCGTTCCGACACATTTTAGAATAGGACAGTAAGTAAAATGTCAACCTGAGTGTGGTGGTTGCGGTGTCTCAGGAGCCCCGTCCCACTTTCCCTGGCCAGCTCTGACACCGGCCACAGTAAAGGTATGGTTCAGTATCCTGGGATACTTTCTTGATCCTGTGGGCTTTTGTCCCGCAGATGCGTGAGCAGTGGCAAGGATGAGAAGGAATGACTCTGGAAGGTGAAAAACTGCTGGAGTCTATTGATATCCACAAGGGACCACCTCACAACCAGAGACTCTGCCCAACAGAGCAAAGATCCTCGCTGTGCAACACCTTAAATAAGGGGAGGAGCAAGGGGAAGGGTTCAGTGTGGGACCAATCAGGGGGATGAAGGAAGTGACTGTACATAAAGGACTAGCAGTAGAACAAATCAAAAATGCAAGGGAGGGAAAACCAGGGATCCTGCCCAATAACTCGACACCCTCACTGGAACTTTCTAGACACAGGGTGAGGCCTCAAAGTGATGGACTGGACCCAGGAGTTAAAGAACTGATGATTGACTGATAAGAATAACTGGGGTAAACCATGAAGGGGTAAACATGAGAGTACAAGGGACAAACCATTACAACTCGTATAAAACAGCATAAAAGTGAGGAACAAATACATACATAGAACTAACAAAACCGAAAACACTCCACTACACCTGAGGTATGTCAACTTGAGCTGTTGATGTCAGATTTTCAAATACTGATCACCCAATAATATATTTTGTGGACAAACTTCTGAGCAGGTCCTGCTGACGCAGCATCTACTAAGCACCTATGATATGCCTATGGGCTCAACAGGAAGATTCTACCAATGTGACTATTACTGTTTGGTCATTGTCAATTGTTCTGGTGAATGCATCTGGAAACATTTCAGAAATCATTTTTATATTTATTTTTTTTCAGGAGGTACATCTAGTAACAATCACAGTATTTAACTACAATGACTTTCCTCAAATATTTATGTAATTTTTCAAAAATTGGAAACTTGATGTGTGATTGATAGTAGAATAATAAGTATAGATATTGTTTGGCCTTTCCTCAAGGGAGTAAATGATAGCTGCTTTTTTCAGACTGACCTGTTGAATGAAGACATTGTTGAAGTGGATTTCACTATCATTATAAATTGAGAATTGCAACTTTCTAACAAACACCTTTTTATTGAATCACTTCAAATCACGTAATGTATTCATCTCTCTCTGAAGTTTTTTGCAACCTGACCTCAGGAACTTCTTGTAAAGTTGAATGAAGACAAGCTGAAAGTCCCCTACATGACTTTCAGACAAAAGGAACACAAGGAACCACCTAACAAAAGACTGTACTTAATTTCTCTCTAAGATCAAGTTCTTTCTTGATATTTTCTATGGAAATAAATGTCACTATCACTTTCTTCAGCCCTGGATTCAGAACACTTAAGTGCCGAGCAAAACACATACACACATTTCTTTAAGTGCTTTTGTTGCAGCTTTTAATTCTACTGTAAGATAAAGGATTATATTATTATTATTATTATTATTATTATTATTATATTAATATGATTACTACTCTGGGATCACTATTGGAAATGCTGTTCAATCTGCCCGTATACTCATATCACAGAATTCTGTTTTATTCTACTTCGGAGCTACACAGAAGAAGAATTGAAGAATTGTCCTTGTCCAAAACTTTATAAGTAGTAGATTTCTGATCACAGACTAAAAGAAAAAAAATAAAACCAAGCAGCAAAATACTAAGCAAAAACCAATTGGGCCTAGCACAATAATTCCTTATTAGTCAGTTTTATATTCTCAAAGCAACCCAAATCCTGCACCCAAATGCACTTCAGAAAAAAATGTTCTGAAATCCACTGCCAAATTTCAGATTATGAAGTATGATCGGGGGACTAACAAAATTTTTTTGATGTCCCCTGGCTATCCTTGGATAGGTACATTACTAGCAAGTTGGGAATTCTATTTGGTACATCTAGCCAAAGTAATGGTTGCACATGGCAGCAAAGAGAAAATGGTAAAGCTGCCAATGCAGTGGCATTCAAGACCAGCTTTAGCCTCAGTATGGTCAGGCACTAACACAGTCTAGTTTGAAATTACACAGGTTCTGAAAACCATGCAAGAGAAGTGAACAAAGAAGCCTAATCCTTATGTACTCTTCAGAGCAGAAGACAGTAAGAATTCCTCTGCAAAGTATTCAAAATGTCATTTCTGCGAAAAACACTTAAATGTGACAGTAATGCAGGGTGCCAGCAGAGATCAGGGAAAACTGAACATGAACTCTGATTTTGCATTGTTTTGTTTTATAAAGCAGAACAGAACCACAACTCTCAGATGGCTAACAAGGGATATGTCCAGGTATTTGGGAAAGCAAGTTAAGTATAAATTCATGGGATGGATGGAAGAAAACAGAGCTATGTCTGCTTGTCCACCATTAATATGTTTGATACAAAGCATGATCTTTGACTGCAGAGATAAGTAACTTTTCCATATCCAATGGCTCTCCTTCCATTAGTTATATAAGAACATAAACCAGAATAAAATAGGGCCAGCTAAATCAAGAGAGAATATAATCCTATTTTTAAAGTATATTTCAATAAACCTTACAATAAATAATGACTCTTTATATGCCTAGTAAAAACATACTTTAATCTGATGGTCTAGCACTAAAGAGTCCAACACCTAGAAGGCAAAATTCCCATTCAAGTAGAAAAAATATTTCTATTACTAAATCTAAGATATAACTAGTTTCTTGAGCTTTATTAAATGGTGAAAAACAGAACCTGAAGATAGAAATCTTTGTCATTTTCTTTGACAGGAGTTCTGATACATACAAAAAAAACTTGTACTAAATTATTTATTTAATGATTTTTGTCATGCATTTTGTTAGATTTTATTTTTTAAATAACATTTTCTGAAGAATTAGCATTTCTTTACAAATAAAGTAGCTAATTCATAATCAGATAAATTTTGCTTTCTAAAATCACTTTTCTGGCTATGATATTTGAACATAAAATCAAGTTATTATTATAAAATCAAGAGTTATTTAGACTGGAAAAGACCTCTGAGGTTATGAAGTCCAAACTTTGACCAATCAGCACCTTGTCATCTAGACACTGAGTGCCGCATCCAGTTGTCTCTTGAACATCTCCAGGGATGGTGACTCCACCTTCCTGAGCAGTCCATCGCAATGCTTTCCAACCCTCTCTTTGAAGAAATTCCTTTTAATGTCCAGCCTGAATCTCCTCTGGTGCAGTTTCACACCACTTCTTATCCTGTCAGTGGCTGCCTGGGAGAAGAGGTCAACTACCACCTGGCTGTAATGTCTTTCATGTAATTGTAAACAGGAATAAGGTCACCCCTGAGCCTTGCCTTCTCCTGGCCAAACTCCCTTCGCTGCTCATCACAGGATTTACTCTCTAGACTCTTCACCAGCTTCTATGGATTCACTCCAGCACTTCTATGTCTTTCTTGAAGTGAGGGGCCCAGAACCAACAAAGTACTGAGGTGCAGCCCCACCACTGTCCAGTACAGGAGTAATTTCCCTAGTCCTACTATGGATTCTTTCTGAAGGCTTTTATTTTGTCATACGTGTTTTTATAAAATAACTACGCTTTTGGTCAGTTACTAGATGACAAATTGCTTCCAATGACTTTTTATAAAAGAGAATTCATTGGGTAATAAAGCTACCATTCTCTGTTCACATCAATCTCTTAGTACAGTGTAAGAAATACAAACATAATAGTCACTGAAAATGTCTGTTATTCATCCTTTCAGATAAACTTACACATGCCAGTATAAGACAACTAGCATAAAAGACACCACCTGGTAATGCCCCAAGCATCTTAGACTCCATTCCAACATGAAACACATCAAGTCAAAATAATAGTGTGACAATATCTCAACTTTTCCAAATATTCAAAATTGTACTCTTACTGCAAGTCTTTTGGAAAGATATAAACAAGTAATGTACAACTTTTATTTCATATACCAAGTAATGAATTATAGATTGTTGTATCATGTGATAAATTACCTGGGCAATTGCAAAAGACCAAATAATCATTTTTATTTTACTGTAGGTACTGTGAAGACAGAAGAAATGTTTTCTGAATTTCATATTAACCCTGTTAACTATGAACAAGGACATAGTGTCAAAGTTCAAAACATTTGAATTTCCTACACTTTCATATTTATTAATACTTTTCCAAGTATTCACAATGGAATTTCATCATTGCCTTGGAAAGTCAATCGACAGTTTGCCTTTCAGCTATAAAATAATGAGAAACTATAGAAAAATCTTGATATATTAATGGCTTTGGGCATATGTGGCTACAGATCTACAACAAATAAAAAATAGATCCTGAAATTTCTCCTCACGAGGCTGAGTCTTCTTAGGCAAAGTTTATATCTTATTCAATACCATATGTTTTGTCTGTCATAACTATATAGAATAAAACATTATTCTCTAAAAATAAGGTTTGGGAAGAGAAAGTAGTCTTATGTGCATTATAAGCTATTGGTACTTTCAAAAATATATTCCACACTTTTTCTAGTAGTCCAGTAGTGAAGCATCTTATGTATAGATTCAGTAAATTCAAAGATTCACTAAGTTGTTTACATACCTTACACAAAACTGATTATAGACATTTTTGGTCATACATACAGGAGTCTGCCTCAAAAAAACTAATTCTGGAAAAGGAATTATCTCAGTATCTGGACTCAAGTACAGAGTAATTCAGAAAACCATGGGAGGAAAAAGTACGTCTCATATTTCACCTATTTGTTCTTGTCTAACTGTCCATATGCTGAGCATACTGTCTGAAGAAGAATGCTGCATGATTTCCCTTACTGGTTTGGTGAATCTTTAATTTTCTTAAACTGTATAGTTCTGAAGGTCTTTTCCTACACTCATGTAGGTGTCTCCAGTCCTGTTAGTAATGGGGTTTCTCCTGTTAAAAGAGATTTTCGTCCAATTTCAGACTTTCTTGAAGTATTGAAATCATTCTAGAAAGCTAACACTTGATAAAATATTTCTAACTCTTTCTATTCATGTTTTATCAAAGTTGCAATAGAGGTGTAGTTGGAATAAGACATACTAGCTCCCATACGAGCTTTCCATATGTGGAAAGCACTTGCTACTTAGATTTTATATTTTATATATTTTGTTCTTTGGTTCTTTGTTCAGCATTTCATAACCTGGCTAATGAGTGCTAAAAGTGAAACCCAGACCATTATGATACTTCAGCAAGCAAAGTATGAATATGAAGTAGCATTATTGATTTTTTTTTTTTTTGAGGTGTGAAAATCAGTGTAGATCAGAACAAGTGGAGAAAAAAACAAAGAACAAATAAACAACAACCCCATCCTCAGGTTCCTTTATGTAGTTTTTTCTTACTTCAAATAGTTTTAGTGATAAAAAATGCTTTGTTATCGTGCTTTTGAATATATGCCCTTCAACTTTTTGTTTTTAATTTTCCCAATCCATTACACAAAATCTCTCTACTGCAGAATAATAATTTATAAAAGACTCTCAGCATGAAGGTCTATTATTAGATAAATGACTCAATTTACCTAGCTTAAGAAAATGCAGCTTTGAGTCTCTCATCAGTTCACTTTATTTTACCCTGGTTTTTTTTCTACACCTACTAAGAAGAAAATTAATACTTTCTCAGCTGAAACCAAAACACCTACAAAGCAAAAAGAATAAACATGACTGTATAAAATGCATTATTACAGTGTCTATAAAAGTTTTTAAATGCTGTAAAGCATTTAAATATTATTCTGAAATAAAAATAAGGTCTAAATGTGAAAATTGCTCTATTATTTGCAGTACTTCTGCATATTATTTGTAAACCAGAAAGGACTTTCATATTGCTTACTAGTCATATTGATGACAGAAAATATGGAAAATGGCAATAAGTATGATCTCTCTCTTAGTTTTTTACGTGGCAGGGTACCACTGACATTTTTGGTACATTAGGAATGTGTAATATCCCTGGTGACTTAGGATACCTGAGATCAGGTGATTGTAAAGGTTCTAGCTGTGTACAGAACATTAGCTGAACAATTCTTAACTAGTTTGTGTGGGAGATTTTCTTGAGAACTTGGACAAAGCAAGACTTTCTACCCCATCTTCCTCAGGACCAGGCTCACCTAGCCTCATTCTAAATATAGGCTGAAAATAGCCTTCTAACTCCATAGGAAACATAATCTGAAAACTCAGCATTTCACTGGCCAATCCAAAAATCCTAGTTCAGTATCCTGGCTCCCTCTTCTTGAACTATGTGCCAAAAGACTTGGAGTTTACAGGGACCAAAATTGTCATGCTATCTGAGAACAAACATGTTATCAGAAAAGCAAGATTCATGAAAAAGAAAACTATCAGTGCTTAATAAGCATAATTATGCTGCTTCTACACATAAGATCCATACAAATTGGATTTTGAGGCGCTAGGAGAGTATACTGATGGATTTATCACTGTGCATCAGCCCTTCCTCCTAAATGCTACTTCAACATCACCAATTTGTGCTGGCAGTGAAAGAATTTCTGCCTAGTTAGAGCTTTAGTATATCTCACTGAAACCATTCCCAGAAGAAGGTGAAAGCTGTGAGCACTTTAAATTTGTTTGTAATGATCCTATAGGATTTATATTCCTGAATAGCCTAGGGGTAGCAGGAAGGAAGTTAGTGGTAAATGGAACAAGTCACAGTGTGAAACATTTCAGCACTGTCTTTACCAACTAGTTCATTATCTTTTAAAGGTTTGAAAAATACAAAGTCTGTGGAAGATATTTGAAGCCATCCTTGAAAAACATTTTCTTTGAGTGACTTCATATAACTGACTGTGTCTGAAGGAGCATTGTGCAGGACAAAACTAGTAGAAATGGAACAGTACACTCTGCTTTCAGCCATATAATTTGGGGAAAAATAGAAACTCCCACGCACATGATACTCCTCAGTTGGTCAGCATATCACTGTGACCTGTTTGTAACATATTCCTTATATAACCACTATGCAGTCACATTTTCCAGCAGGCTGAAATAATATATAATGCTGCAGTAAAAGCAAGTTCTACTTTATCTGTGTTTCAAGAACTGAGATTTATATTTTACAACATGTTAGTTATGGCTATAAAGTTCAGCTAGCTTCCTGCAAACAATTCAAAAAAACATGACCATAATCTCACCATCTAGCAAATGGACTGTGCTAGTGGTACCAAAGCTGCACATGGGAACACATCACACATACCTGAACAAGGCTGAGGAATAGAGGTCATGAAACCTATTAAAAGCTGCAAAATTTCTCCTGAAGGTTGAAGTTTTGTGGACTGACAATAGATACTTTTCTTTTCTTGCTAGATTGGAGCAAGAGAATTTAAAGTAGATGACAGTGATGGACACAGTTTCCAACAGCTCCACTGCAGATCTCCTAAATGGACATGCTTGTGATACTGTGCCATTTACACTACAAGAAACAATTATGATTGGCCTCATGTCTGTACACTCTTTCTTGGTAGCTTCAGCTAACCTGTTAAACAGGGAAGAAAAAAAATTTTGAAAGCTTTCCTTAAGTTTCTTAATGACATCTGGAAGGGAAGATAAATTCCTTCAAATTTTTGCTGTTTCTTGTGAAAAATTAAAGCATAAATATTAAATCACAAGCAGAAAAACAGTATTAAAATATCACAGAATAGTCACATTACTTATATTTACCATGTGAAGAATAGAGTGACTGTTCTTAACTAAACTACAGTAAAATTAGGATAACCTTCTCACAAGAATCAAATAGGTACGCATATCATAAAATCAATAAAGACTGTGTAGTACCAACAACCTGACAGAGAAATAATGTTGTGAACAGGTGCATAGTCAATTCTGTAAAAGTGATCCAATATCCAGGAAGAGATTTTTAATGAATGACTAAGCATTTCGAGGAAGACTCTCCAGGACTTTTCTCCAGAAAGGCAAGTAAATAAGCTATGTGGCATGTTACATGTGCTATCGGAGCCTGAACACAATTTGTTGAGTGTTATTGCTTTATATTTTGAAAAGTATACAGGAAATGCATGCCAAACAGAATCATGTTCATTTAAAACAGATGGAGGATGCTTTCAAAAGTAACACACTCCTTTCAAAGCATACAGCATGACTCCTTTTGTCCAGATATGACAATATTTCCACATAAATAGGAAATAAATGGCAGTAATCTAAGATTCTGTAAGGAAATCTACTGCTCTTGACTATTCAGAAGTGGCTTTGAATATTGTAATGATACTAATTCCTCTGCTGACTTCTAATGAGACAGTCTCTTTCAAAAGCAGTAATTGCAAAATTGTCAATTTTTACATAGGAAGAATCTCTACTTCCATTTTATTATGACTTGGGTTGTAAACAAAAGTATGGATTATGGATTTTGAGTATAAACATAAGTTCATTCAAACAATTTTATATTTTTCTGAATTATTATTAGTAAATTTTCAACCAAATTTTGCAATTGGTGATTCCAGAATATTCAAAGGAATAGAAAACAAGCAGTTAAAAAAGCCTCAAAAATCAAGCGTTTGCCTGAACACAGTCAGGAATGTGGTGCTCTTTTTGATACATTAGAGAGGACGGAGTTTACCAATTTGTATAAAGTATTTTTGAGAAAATGATTGATATGCTCTTTATCTACCAAGGTAGATGAAGGGCAATAGGTAGAGGAAGAGCAATATATTTAATTATTGGATTAAGAACAATTTTTGACATAGTTAAGAATACATAGATCCAATATTTAAATATATCCGTGTATAGAAAATGCTCATCTGTCAAGGAGTAGAGCTTAATTTTATCCGTATTTATGAAAAGAAAAATTTGAAATAAACATTAGATTTATCATTTAATACTTTGTAATTCACAAAGGTTTACTGCATTTTTAAGGCATGGAAAATCTACATTAGAAATCTATGATCCTTAAGTTAGAATCAGAAATTATAAAATTGCTTGCAGACATAAATTCTCTCATGCAGATTCTCTGGATGCTTTTCTCTAATACTCCTCAATTTGGATATTTTTTTCCAAAATTTATTTATAGTTTAGGCAACTAATAGGTTCTTTAATTCTGTTTCTGCTCCACAAATTTATTTTAACAACCATTTACATCCAGATATGTGCTTCTAGGGATCCTCTTTTTCATTTTCAAAGGAAATATATTCATTCTAAGAAAAAATCCCCAAGAGAACTGAAAAGTAAGCATTTTACTCCTTCATTTCACTGATGGACCCAAAGTGGTAGACTTTTGCGACTTAACATAACTGGTTATCACAAAAGATGAGGAAGGAAATAGAGAATTCACACCCTCATACCTGACAGACAGCAGTCAGAGCACTTCATTTTGACTTTGATAGTGGACTTCCAACATCTTAAAAACCCTGCTTTGAATTGGTTTACCTCCAGATCTTAAATTTGATAAAGAAATGAAACAGAAAAAAATATCAGATTTATTGAAAGTAAGGATTTCTCATACCTAACAAAAGAAGCTTGTGAATGCTTACCACATCAAATTTTATGTGAAATAAAACTAAAATCCCTTCAGGTCTTTCCTTCTCTATCCTCTTTTTCCCTTTATCCCATTTCAAAATAGCTTAAAGCTATCTCCTGTCCAAAAAGAAATGATCTGTCACTTTAATTTTTATACAGACTTTCAAAGCAGTGATACATAATTTATAGGTCTCACAAATATCAACTGAAAAACTGTTTATTGTAAGGCTTCTTTATCTATGAGTCAAATCTAGTTTAGCTTGTCAAGCCTTTAAAATTAGCTTTGATTTTGTTAATTCAGGGAGATTAAAAACCCTTCAGCAAAATTCTGGGATAAAAACCCCAAGTGGTATTTGGATTTATTTAGTTCTTAAAGAAAGACATGTTAAATTATTAATGGATTACGCACAACAAACTAGACTACCTTCTATGTTCAGATGTGGCATAGGGGGAAGAAATATATTCTTGTATATTTGTGTTTTCTTATGTTTTGCCCAAATGCTCTAACTTATATTTTCCCATTTACAGATTGCTGACACTAATTAGGATATTGACTTTATTGAGAAATGCAAAGGAGCTATTCTTTTATTACATAAAGAGAATATTTGGGAATGTTAGACAGGTTTCGGGTTCTGTCAGCAGGAATTTGATTATCTGGTTCCCATAACTCTAGTCTTGTCTTAGTCTATTTCTCTACTCCAGGAGTGGATTGAAGACACTACTCTGCTTGAGGTATTTAAACTTTCTTGTCTAAACTAGAATGGGTATTACACAAATATAACATATATGAATATAAACAAATACATAATAAATTATCCTGCAAATATATTCCCTCCAATGAATTTTGAAATTAAGCAAGTATTTTCTAATTTTTCATCAATATGCTACATATAACATTTAAACAAGGGATAATTTTTTAAAAAAAATACATAATATTTTAGCACATTTTTGTTTTACTTATTCTGATTTGCCCTGTTTTGCTTGTAATTTACAGAAGCTATTTCAAAGTTATTGAAATAAAGTATGAGGTTTTTTTCATGAGTTTGGCATAACAGGGGCCAAATATATGTATTATACTATAAGGGAAGAAAGAAAGTTAAGCTTCTTTATTATTGTTGAAGCAGAACAAGTGAAATCATTTGCCTATTCACCTTTTTTCTTACTTGAAATTTAAATAAAAATATCAAGAAATCGAAGATAATTTCTCTCTAAGTGCAAACTGAAATACTTCAGGTATGACAAGTTCTCATCCTCATTCAGATCAAAGAATAAATATATCAGGTAAAATATATCATGTTCACCCATGAACTGCTGCTGAATATGTGTTTCTCACTCTCAAACATAAGTTCTTATATTACACATGCTGAAAGAGAACAGATAGGCTGGAAAGAGCCTCTAGAAAGATAAGTATATATCTATTTTAAATTTAACTGTTAAATTTAGCTAGCATTTATTGTAGAAATTGCATTCATATCCCCATCATTCTGTGCTTCTGTGTTGGCATGGTTATTACAGAGAGCTCCTAATTAATTTTTTTTGTCATTGAAAGAGCTTCCATTTGTTCTATGAGAACACTAATCATAAGCACATACCCATTGTGAAGAAGTCCATCTACAATAAATTTGTCCCTGAATCCACTTGGACATGTAGTTATTTAAATTGGATGTGACCCAGATATGAAGAAGAAAATCTTTTTCATTTATAGAAAAAAAAGATAATAATATTATCGCTATTGTCTGGAGCAAGGAAGAAACAATTCAAAAGAAACTATGCTTTATTTTCAGAATGCATCTCCCTGAAGAATTTTCACCTTTTCAAACTATAAAGTAGTTTATTCCTCCACACCTGTTTATTAAGGCTCCATAGATTCCCCAGACAATATTTCATTGCTTTGTATTTCTACCATCAGAATTATTTGACAGAAGCTCCTTATCTCCCCCATATATCTTTATGTGTAGAAATATTAAATAGAAATATATCAAATTTTGTCTAGAACTCAAACCAACTTACTCAAGAAGAATGTGTTTTCATTTATATACTTTCCCTGTTATTCACATTTTTTTATGTAGATTACATTTACCTCTGTGTGTATAGTGGTACAGTTACAAAAGGATGAAGCAATTCCCAATTCAAGTTAGCATAGGATCCAGGGCACTGACTTTCAATCTACTAAACCTTAAAAGCAACTTCAGCTGGGGTTTCTCAGATAAGGGTGGCAGCATGAATGCCACTCTACCTCTCACACCACAAATATCCATTATTATTAGAAATACTCTCAGTGAAGTCTACAAAGAAGTGGGATCACAGGCTGTATATTTCAAGCAAACAAAAGCAAAGTTCCATCAGCCAAATATGGCAGAAATTAAGAAGGGGTACCAAATTTGCCTGTACCTGGTATCTAGCCCACTGGCTGCTTACAGCAACCATTTTCCATCTGGGTGGATATTTTGGGTGCCATTCAACAGACCCTTCTTCACTGGAACTAAGAAAAAGCAGCCTAGTGAAGATACTAGTGTCTTTTCCACACAGGCAGGCAAATTGCAGGATAAGAATAAGGTGGTGAAGAAAGACTTCCTCCTAATGACTTCAGTACCATGTACAGATATTCAACAACCTCTTTAAACAGAATTTGCATTTTATGTGTAAGAATTACAGAGCAACATAAGCATTTATCAAATTTCTCCTTATTTTTCATGAGTTGATTTAGAACCCAAAAGGGTTCCAACTAGATTTTACTGTTTTTGTGACTATGCTAGGCACCTCTCCTCCCCATCTCAATAACACTTTTTACCCTAAACCTAACCCTATGATGCCTCAGGTTAATGATGTACAATTCTGTGAAAAACTATTTTTCTCTGTTTAGAAATGTGATATTATTTTAAGGCATACAATCCCATGAGCTTTCAAATTAAAATACATGATGATAGAGAAACACTTTAATTTTCAAGAATTTCTGAGATGTCAGATTTTCTTTACTAAAAAAAAAAAAAAGTAGAATTTGTTTATATTTTGCATCGTTTTATAACTTCATTGAATATTCTATACTTGCTCTTTTTATAACTAAATTTCTAGACTGTGCATACATAAAGTAGCCCTTAAGTATTTTCAAAGGTTATACTGCACATGAAAGACTAATTGGCAGCAGTCCCATGCAAAAGTGAACCATGGTATAGTTATGATGTAAAAATCTTGCCATTCATGTGGATTGACCTATATATGTCATAGAAGGACTTTCTTCATGCCTGAGGAATAAATATAATATACTATTGCCTATTTAAAAAGAATAAAATGTACAGATGACCTCTGTGTGTGCATGTATTTTCTTAATCAAATACAATATCAGTGACAACATCTTGCTATACTGGTAACTAAAAAAGATAATGTGTCCTTTGATTTTCCAGAGACATGAAAATTAATTTTTACCCTGGAAAACTGTAAGAAACATTAAAAACTCTTGTCCCTTTTCTATTTCCTCTTTTTCATTTTGCTTTATGGATTGTGATGCCCCAGAAGAGCTGCAATATGGATGCAGACAAGACCTTGCCTACTGGGGCTGCCTCCTTACATAATTCTATGGAGCCATCAGAGAGAAAAATCTATTTGTAGCCCTTGTGAATTAAGGAGTTCAGAGAATTTAGACACTTTGACAGGTATACAGAAAAACATTTTTATTTCCTAAACCCAAATCCCACTTCTACTCCTGCAAAAGAAGCATCAGAAGAAGCGTTATATAAAATCTCAATTTTGCTATCCTAAGAGATCTGTACTTAATATATATGTGGCATGAGAATATATTCCCCTATTCCCAGATGTTCATCAGTATAAATCATAGGTTTTCATATTATTGTCTACAAAGAAATAGCAAATTATCTGATTAAATGAAACATTAAAAAATTCTAATACTGCCTTTACTTTTTTTAAAAAATACATAGCTGACAGGGGGAAATCCTGAATATTGATAAGTTTTTGTTACATCTGTCAACTAATTCTGATACCATTAAATAGTGTTTTTTAGCTTTACAAATTTATACTGCAATGATTCATTGCCCACCCCCCCCCCCCATACCCTTTTTTAAAATTGGCATTTTTTAATAATTTTTAACTAAGCATTCAGCATCTTGGCTTACATTTAGAGCTAGGAGTGTGTCAGTGCTCTCTAGTTTTTGCCCATGTAGGGAACGATTTATATTCATTCACTCTCCATTGCAATGCTTGTTATTAATTTTATATTATTTCCATCATAACAAAGCACAATTCCAAATTGAGTATTGAATTCCTTAGCCTTTTTTATAAGCATAAATTCAGTGGATGTTCTGTCTCCTAAGGTCTCTGATAAATTGATCACTTTAATGCTATCAATTGATAATTTTTCTCCATCACTCAATTTCATTTAAATTTAATCAAATGGTTTCTTATTTTTTAATCATAAACCTAACATTTCTAATTCTTAAGCTGAGTCATACAGTTCTAAAAGTAGGGAGAGTGTCTTTGAGAACTCTGTCTGCAAGTAGCTGGAGTGACAGGCACTATTTACACAAAATTGTTGTTTTTTTTTTTTTTCTAAAAAAGCTTTTCCCATCTTTCTATGCAATAGATTTTTTTATTGTTCCCCAATAAACATGAATGAAGACATAAATATGAATGAAGACATACGCATGAACCCGTTACACCCTTTCTTGTTTGATTTATTGCCATGGGTAACCTAAAAATATGTACTGTATTCCACACCTGTGCTGCGTCATATGACCCAAAATTGCAACTGTTCCTGTAAAGTCCTGGAGGCCACAAGTGGAACCGGGGTGTCTGGTCTGAGGTTTGGGAGGTCAGGGATGCTGGGGTCTTTTTTAATAGTTGGAGTTGCTCAGACAGAAACCTTCGGCCCTTTCTCTTTCCTTTCCACTTTGAGACAGCACATGGCAGAAACCTTCTGTTTCTCTCCAAGCTCCTTGCCTGGCTGGCATAGATCTCCAAGAAACCGTAGTTTCTTGGCAAAACCAGGCAATCTTCAGGGCAAATCATACAAATACCTGCCTGCAGCGGGGCCTGTGGAGGTGGGAGCTGCTGGGTTTTGGTGTTAAGTAGCACCATTTCTTCCCCACACACACATTCCCTGCAGCGCACCAGCAATTCAGAGTGCAGTGCCAGCACCAAGCGGGTTCATCCAGCTGAGCAAGAGGCAGAGAAATTTACAGCACAGGGCTGCTGCTGTCCCAGTTCCCAAGGCTTTTTCCAGCTGCCTTGTCGACAGAGCTGCCACGACCAGGAGAGAGAAAGGTCCTATCCAGTGGCCAGAAGCCAAGAGCCTGAAAGGCATTGGACTTTTTGGACTCCAGGTTTTGTTTTTGTTTTGGCCGTTTCCTGTTGGTTGTTTTATAGGGGGAGGTTTCAGTAACTGCAGAGGTTGGGTTGCTGTGTTGCTTTTCTCTCTTTGTTCTCGCTCTCTCCACATGTGGTTAGGAGAGGGGGCTTGTCAGCCATTGCCCTTTGTCTCTCAGACCATGGAGCTGTCTGCAGAGGGCGCCATCTTGGGGGAAGGGCTTTCACCACCATCTTCTTTTCTTTGCTCCTGGGGAGTCTGCAGGATTGAGCACCTTTGTTTCTCGTGATTATTACTGTTATTTTGTCTGTTATGTTTCATTTTTTAATAAACTGTTATTATTTCTCTCATATCTTCCCCTATTTCTCTCTGCTTATTGGTGAAACAGGAGTGGTTAAAACTGAAAGGGAAGGTAACACATCTTGGACTGTCCACCCCGCATAGTTTTCTTAGACAAAGACACAAATTTAGCAGTTTTATATGAGGCCATTGCACCAGATTGGTTGCTCTGTAAAATTATATTGCCCTGGACACTGATTGTGGCATATTAAACTTTAGTTCTGCAGAAATTCATATTAATATAACACAACACACTGGACGTAAGTTTATGGATTTCACAGAGCAGGAGTTGTCTCAAATTGGTTTGATGATTTTTAATTCTATAATGAAACACTCCAGCAAAGATCATACATCACATAAATGCATTTGGTCTGCACTTCTTCTTTTGAAATGGACAGAGTTTATACAGCTGACAAAACCTTTCTTTATTTTTATGTCAACTGTAAGAGGATAGCCTATACCTGATTTAGCATAAAGCAAAAAAATAATGAATAAACAATATTTAAAACTTTCCATAAAGCCTGACAGGACAATGATAACTTATCATGTATTTCTGAAAGGATTTCAACTAACACAGTGCATTTATATCAGATCCTCATTTTGTATCATGAAGTTATAAGACTTTTGATACAAAAAGCTCTTAAAAGATTTACTGTAAAAGTGAATCATGACCTTCCTGTTCATGTAGTTAATCTCATATTTATTTTCAGAATTAAATTATTTTTCATATTCTTTTTATAAACATTTGTAAATTAGTTTACTAAGCAGTAACTAAGCATTTAATAAAGTTCTTTTGCTTACTTTGTGGGAACAAGGAGCAAAAATTATTAGGGCCCAGTATAAGGGTTGGGGAGAAATAGACTAGAAATCTTAGTCCCTTAAAAAGAAATAATTTTCTTTACTAATAAAACATTTTTTTACCACCTGTGGAGAAATAATAATTGTAGAAACAAAAATCCAGTGTTAAAAGAGGAAAAGAATTTCTTTTCTGATTTTTTATGAAGTATAGCACTTTTGGACTGTTGTTTAATGTTGCATAATTGACAGAACAGGTAAAATGGAAGAGTTGAACTGTAGGTAGAGGAGATATTTGACAGTACAGACCTTACAGTTAGAATTGATATGTTTGTGAAATTAGAGGGATGAAGAACAAAGAAGATTTTTATCTAGTGTTTATCTAGTACTCTGTCCTCCCCTCTGTAACCAGGACTCCATGAAATTTAAAGAGCCAAAATGCTGGGTTCTGCACCTAGGATGGAGTAATGCTGGGCAAGTACAAGCGGGGAGAGGGTGGCTGGAGAGAAACCCTGCAGAAAAGGATGCTGGTTGTTGATAAGCTCAACAGATGCTCTGGCAATCATGCGGACTGTCCTGATTTTGGCTGGGATAGAATTAATTTTCTTCCTAGTAACTGGTACAGTGCTGTGGTTCGGATTCAGTATGAGAATAATGTTGATAACAGAGTGATGGCTATTGCTGAGCAGTTCTGATTCTTACACTAAGTCAAGGACTTTTCAGTTTCCCATGCTCTGCCAGTAAGCAAGTAAAGAAGCATGGCCAGGACATCAGCTGACCTGATCTGGCCAAAGGGATATTCCGTACTGCAGAATTTCATTCTCAGTGTATAAAGCGTGGGGAGTTGGAAAAGAAGGGCCAAACAGTGCTCAGAGATGGGCTGGGCATGGGTCAGTAGGTGGTGAAAAATCAGATTGGCATCAAGTGTCACTATCTTTTTCTAGGGGGAGGGGGAAAGTGTGTATTCTCCTTTTTAGTAGTAGTAGTAGTAGTAGTAGTAGTGTGTCTTTTTAAAAAAATATTTTTAGTATTAAACTGTTATTTTCTTTCTAATGTCAACCTATGAGTTCCCCTTTATCTGATTCTCTCTCCCCATGGCACTAGGGAGGGGGGTAAGAGAGGGGCTGTGTCATACTTAGCTGCCAGCTGCAGTCAAAGCACAGCAAGGGCAAAAGACATTCTGGGATGTATAAAGCAGTATAACAGCTCAAACATAGCATAGCAAGCCAGTCAAAAGAGATTATCATCCCACTGTGGTCATCATTGGTTTGCTTCGCCTCAACGTCTTGTGTGCAGTTCTGGGCCCCTCAAGTTAAGAACAGTGTAAAGGTCCTTAGATGTGTCCAGAGGAGGAGAGCAAAGCTAGTGAACTGTGCGGGAGGCATATCTTTTGAGGACTTCATGTTTATAAAGTTTGGAGAAAAAGAGGGGTGATTTCATTGCTCTCTACAGGTTCCTGAGCAGGGTAAGTGGAGAGAGAAGTTCTGGTCTCTTCTTCTGGGATCCACTGATAGGACACATAGAAGTGGTTTAAATATGCGCCAGAGAAGGTTTAGGCTGGATGTAAGGAAGCACTTCTTTAAAGAGTGGGTGTTCAAACCCTGGAACTGGCTTCCTAGAGAGCTGGTCAGTGTTTAAGAGGTATTGGGATGAAGCCCTTACCAGCATTTTGTAACTTCTGGTAAGCCCTGAATTGGTCAGGTAGTTGGATTGGATGATTGGTTTAGGTCCCTTCCAACTGAAATAATCTATTATATTTTACACCAAACACCTAAAGAAAACCTATATTTCTGTGTTTAAGATCAAAGACATAACTGCATCTGAAGAAATACTAAATCTACTTTTTATTTTCTAATCTGTAAGAAATCCTCTTCAGAAGTCAGCAGCTCTTAATTACTCACTTATATAAAAATGGCCACTGCTGTGCTAAATCTGTTCAGAGCTTAAAAATCCAACTGAGGTTATCTCAGGGTAATATTTAATGAGATTATTAATGATTACCATATATTTATTTTATTTGAAAGGTTACATTGATAACATTTCTTATACATCCAGCACATAAAAGACACAATGGGTGTGTCTAAATTTATATTTAATATTGTTACTGAAGCTTTCTATTGTAGATATTTCATGCAATATGAGAATATTTTTCTCTCTTGTTGCACTACTGTATTTGTAAAGGTCTTCTGAAACTAAGGATTTTTTTTTCTTTTTTTGAAGCTGATATGGACAAGAAAATCTTTCTAAGGTGTTGTGCAGAGAAAAAGATTTACTTAGATATATAAATGTTTTCTAATCTCATATCAATAAATATAGATAAAGCAGTCACAATTTCCATCTCAAATAGACAAAAAATAAAAGTGCCCTATGACATCTCCCCATAGTGCTACCCTTGCTCAAATGAGCAGGGAGAAGTAATGCGGCATGGTTCTTTCTTCAGTATTATTTTTTGACTTAAAAATGCAATCCCACAGACTCAGTCTTGCTACTACTTATGGGGAGACACAAGAATGAATTAGTAGTGCTGCTTTTGGGAAACAAATGTAACTTCAATGTTGACATCCTATTTATGCCCTGTTGAGGAATAAAGTATTCTGTGTATTGAGATGATGAATTATAACCGTTAAACAAAAATGTAATGCGTTTGTTACAGCCACCAAGTAGACAAATTACCATTATGCTGTGCAAGTAATACTTTACAAACCCATTTGTCACACAGGAGAGGTGTCATATGCAATCTGATTCACCCGGCTTAATGTATGAAATGAAACCTCGATTTTCTTCAGTAGATGTAAAACAATAACAACTAGCTTTCCTTACAGAACCAGTGATAAATATTTTGTTTTCTCAACAAAGCAAACAAAAATTCAGCATCTCTTGTGCATTTGAAAAAAAAATAAAAGAAAAGAAAAAGGAAAAAAAATCTAGGGTTACACATTAGAAGCTTCTACATATCCCACAAATCACAGCAACTACCATGTTATAGTTATCAATCCAACATAACTCGCTAAACTTCAAATAAATTCAGCATGAGAGATTGTTTTTGGATGGAAATCAGGAAAGATTGGTCAATTTATGTACAGCTTATGACAGGTTAAAGTGACAATATTTCTATCCATGTCAGTAAAATTTATTCTCAAATTTATAGCAGTGATGACAAGGCCATAGGTATGATTTCCAGTATACACTGAAAATGAGATTTAGGTAAAAACTAATTTCTGGGTTGAGGAAAAGGGATCTAGAAAGATCCCTGCAACAACACACTGAGGCTGGAGATGCCTAAATCAGCAACTTCTTTGCTTTGAGTGTCAACTTCTGAGCCAAGTGCCACCCCCGTGCAGCAGAATTTTTTTTCTGCCTACTCAGGCACTGAGTCCTACCCTAAACTCTCCAAGTAGTTAGAAGGAAGAACTAAATTCAGACGTCTATACCACAGGTTTACATATCAAATCTATATATCAAATCTGTCTAGGTTATTCTTTATTATGAAAAGAGAAAAATTAGGATCTAGAGTGAAACAACAGACGAATCTCACTCTTACTTGCTCACATTCTGTCTATTTCCCTAAATATCCCAAAACATTGTGTACCTAGCTTGGTACACAATGGATGCAAATAGGAAAGCTTATACGTGTTCAACAAAGTATATAGTATAGGTTCTTCAGGGGAAAAAAAAAGGAAAAACTAAAAAGGAGGAAACTCCAACTTTTTTATAACAGACAAAAAAATAGAGCGGTCATCTGTATTTTCCTTCTTTTCAAGTTAGGATAGAAAGTGTCACTTGTTTCCTTCCTTCCAACTGGGTTGCCAGTGCCACAAGTATTATGGAAACAGACAAAAAGATTAAGTTTGAAACTACTGGTCTGAATGTCTTTGTCATTTTCAGTTGGAACTTGTCAGATGAGTTCATAGCTGATATTTGATGAAATGGAGTCTTTAGTTTTAAGCTCAATCATAATTCCATATCAACAATGTTACTCCTCTTTTCCCATAAAACCAGTGCTAGAACCACTCATGAATAGTGACTGTTGTTCATCAGTTTGGGTCAGAGATGAAGCAAAATAGTAACCACCATGTCAGCGACCTTAAGTGAGAACTGTACATAAAATATAGTTCTTGGGCAAAGGCAGTAGCAGAAACAAAAAGCTCTTGAAAATAAAAGATACAAATTCTAAAAAGTTGTGCCTGTCCATGAGTTCTATTGGCATCAATGAGAGCTTTGGCATGGAGCTCCAGGGAGATGTAAGCGTTGTGATGTTGGTAAATAAATCAAAGTCCTTTGGAGACTCTTAATCTGTGGCTCAGGAGCTGTGAAGGAATTCAGTAGATATTATTACAAGAAATATTAAAGAGTCCTTATGTGTACATATATATATATATGTGTGTGTGTGTGTGTATGTGTATACATACATACATGTATATATATATATATATATTTGTCCTCCTAACTTATCTGCTAAAAATTCCAGTTACATCTTTGGAGAGCTCAGTATAGCAGGCTTACTCTGTGCTAAGTGAGAAAGAAAGAGTATTGAAAGTGATCAAAAAATGCAACCATTTTGACAACAAAACTCTGATTTAGAAGTCTGATCTTTATAAGAGAATTGAACAGGTCAAGGTAATAACCCTGCAGAAGTTGTAAAAATTACCTATGTATAAAAGGTCATGCTGTTATTACTTCTCCATGGGAGAGTTCCTGTGAGTGTGTGAACAGGATAGAGAATGTGTATGTTTCAGCAGAGAGAAAAAAAAAAAAAAAAAACCAACAAAAAACAAACCAGTAAATAGTTTATGATGCAGAGCTCAAAACAAGAACTGAAAAACTACTTTGCAGGCCATTTTATGATGGCTCTGGGTACTGTCATCCTTGAGCATATGGTGAGTTTACAAATTCTCCAACCACACCCAGCACTGTCTACTTTTTTTTCAGAAGTTCACAGCAGTTTTGTGTTCTCATCATCTGATTTGTGGTATCCCTAATGAAGATATAACATAGCAAAGTATACTTATAATACTGGAGCTATGTAACAGTGAAAATCTTTGGAGGTCCTCCTCTCCTTCCTATAGCACATGATGCAAAAAGAAATAAATGTCTTGATGGTAAGTTTTGTGGTGGGATATTTTAAATGTGAATTTCCTTTTTGACACTGAGTTTCCTTTCTGACTTCATTAAAAATCTAAGTTTTCCTAATGTTTTAATTTTTCTTCCATTCCTGTCTGTGTAACAAGAGCTAGTTTTGTTCTTCATGGATTACTCAAGCACTAACTTCAGGAGGACATTCAGTTCTCTGAAAGGCAGGTGAATTTATTCAGTCCTAGGAATTCATTCATTTCAATAATCTTTATCTACTTTTCTTGTACCCAAATGGATTTCTTTCTATAAACAGGATTAACTGCTCATTGTTGGCACTTTTTTAATAGATCATACTGCCAGAAGACTTTCCTCTCCTATCAGTCATTTGTCATTAAGAAAGAAAGAAAAAAAAGAAATGAAATAAAATGAAATAAAATAAAATAAAATAAAATAAAAATTTTAAAAAGAGCTATGTACATTGGGGTAATTTTTTCTGAGTTCTCTTTCTGATCCAGGAAAGTCAGTTTTATCATGTGCGAAACTGAATAACCATCTAGAGATTACAGTGTCTCATTCTGGCTTTGTTACATTTTCATTGATTCTTATCTTGATTTCTCTGAAGTCACTTGAAAGTACATCAAAACTGTAAGAGGAATTTACTTTGCCAGAATCAGCAGCTCTTTTGGGTCCCCAATCTCTTTTTAGCAACACTATGGAAGTCCAAATTGAAATCTCAACACCAACACACCAGGGCAATTGTCTTGAACAGTACTAAAAAATGCAATGCTATCTTCCTACCAAAAAATTAAAAATTCCAAAGTATGAAGCCAATATTAATTTAGAAGAGAGTCTAAACCTGTACTGTGCAATGCACCCACTTTTCTGACTTATTCTGATAACACAATATGGCACAAAATCTCTCTTTTCAATGCATTTATGAAGATTAATTATATATTGAATAGAACTTCAGTATCATAAAAAACAGGATTTCTACACCACAATATTAAACTTATATTACAGGTTCTGATTTCTTCTCAAAGTTCTGTGTCAACACTTTAGGAAAAGCATGAGCATTACATTCCTACCTGAGCACATTTTAATATGTTCACACCATAAAGTTGAAGGGTGATTCAGCTGTACATTTTTTCCTAAATTATAGAACAAAAATAACTGCAACATTTGAATTACAATAAGCACATGTAACAAACATGAGTGTCTAAAAATTTTGACTCTAAAAATCACTAAATTAATTTTCAAAAAAAAAAAAAGACTTATGAAAAAAAAAAATTAAACATATATTAAACATATTCCACTTTCTTTACATTCAGTAATTACAGAGGAGCAGATGTGCACATGCTACTGAAGAAACCTGCAGGTGAGGCAAAACAGACCCGGACCATCTTACATCTTTTAAGGACTATGGAACTGTTTATGTCTAAATAGAAAGAGAATAACAATAATATCATAAATTTTTAAAGATGGGCAGATACCAAGTTTTTTATTACTAAGGAAACTGATTTATAGGAGTCTTTTACAAACAGCCCTTACATGCTTACAATCACTTAAATAGTTTAGACTAGGGAAAATGCACAGTATTCAAATAGAAGGCTTTATTCAGCTTCTATGGAACAGTAAAAATGAAGCATTGTTGAAGGAAGTAAGATAAATAAAGTAAATCCTAGGAATATTTCCTATCATGCTTCAAGCTGTAGGAGAGTGAGTAGCCAAAACAGGAGAAGTTTATAATAAGAACAGTACCTTCCTCAAAGAAAGAAGTAAGGTGCAGAACACAACAGCAAAAGTAAATGCATAGCTGCTATAGAGGTAAATTAAATTTAGAGAAAATAGAAACTGGACAAGCAGCTTGGATGCTTTTGCTGCTTTCACAGACATGCATAATCTAATCCTTATATAAGCAAAACAGAGTCCCTTTTCAGAGCCAGCTTTGGGACATGTGTATACTACTTAATAACATTTGTGGGAGCAATTTTGTTCTTCCTTAAGCTTTCTTGTACAAAACTAAAGAAGCAACATCTTCTATGTACTCTTTTAACATTTTCTCTATATGTCCTAACAACCTCTACTGAATCCAGTCTTAACCATTTTTATCAAAATGAATTAGCAGATTTGTAAATAGTATTCCAGTAATGCCTTATTCTTGCCTAGCAACATGGCACTCATATTTTGATAAAAAAAAAAGAAGATAATTTTCTAATAATTAATCTTTTTATGAAATGCATGAAAAGCTTTTAACAACTTCCCAGATACTGGTGTGGAATAATCCAAAATATTTTAATTAATTTTCTTGGGCAAAAAAAATTAGAGAATATAAGCATATTTCAATAAAACAATATTTTAAAATATTTGGAATTATGAACAACATAAAGATCAAATAACATGAAATAAAATGAGTGACAGGAAAATATGTTTTGAACTTATTTTCTGTTAGACAATTTACAGGATTATTCTGACTGGAAATCCTGAACATTTATACATCCCTATTCTCCTTGTATCCTGTTTCATTCTCAAGCAGCTTTTAGCAAATTGTCAGGAAATATAAAGAAATGTGATTTAATTTTTACCATAAAAAGGAAAGAAGACCTTTGATTTTCAAGAACATTGCTTAGGATTCAAACTCTCCCCCACTTTTATAAAACTCAAATTCCTGACAATGAGTAAAATAACAGAAGAGAAATAATTTCTTCATTCTGCTTGCAACCATTTCATATGCATGCTTATATCACCAGGCAGACAACTATTTTGTGGAAAGCATTTGGAGGAAGCACGGTCTGGGAAAGCTCTGATTTGGTGCTGGAGACCAGATTAACAGCACACAGGAAGGAAACAGAGGCTGGGCTACTTAACAATTTGTGCCCTGATAACACCTGAAAAACCTTCCCTCAGAAAACCACCACGTTTTCTGTTACTTACCAATTTTCTAACACTATTTAATTTCAAAACTGTTTCTATATCCATATACCATAACTGAAGTATTCATTTCCATATATTGCTGTACTCTAGGAACAAATATCAGATTTAGAAAAATCATCTTTAACTGGTGTCTTCTGTCTAGTATTTCCTTTTAATACATTTAAAAATAAGTTAATTAATTTTTGTCAAGTCAATATTATAGCATAGCTGTCAAGATATTTTAATTATTTCTTCTACCCATATGGGCTTTCTGAATGCTGGTAAAGGGAGGTTTAGAGAAAGTGTATACCTTACACAATCGGACAGCTCAGTCAAGAACAGATTTGAAATGTAAATTTTAAAAAAACCCACAACTCTCTATAATTAACAATGCTGACTTGTCAGGTAAACAGTATCACCACAGACCATGAAGAAACAGCAAATGCTTATTAACTCCTGTAAAATCTGGAATTCATACAAAAGAAACCAAGAAGTTAGAAAAATGAAATAAAACCATTTAAATTGCACTATAGATATTGTGATAACAGGTGCTTTAGGTGTACTTTGCAGAACTAGAGAATAAAACATATATATAACAAATGCTCATAAACATCAAAAATTATATTTCTACCTTCATCTTCCAGAACATTCAATACTTTTAGCTTTCACTCACCAAAACTTTATTCTAAGTAGTATCATAACTCTCTGCTTAATATGAGTTGCAGTTTTGTAACCCTGATCCCCAGATTGTTCTTCCTCAACCAGGTCGTTATCCCACCCCTGAGTCCATTTCCCCTTTCTCGGTGCACTTCCAATGGACTCCTTACCAGGTCTCTCCACGGTGATAATTATTTTCTTTATTTTTCACTCTGCAGGGAATGACTTGGTTTTATTTCTGCTCTTCATGTATTTCAGGCTATGCCTCCCAGCTTAGACACTGCTCCTCCACTCAGCACTGTGAGACAAGGCAGGAGCCTCTCCAGACTTTGCTGCTGGACCCTCTGCAGCCATACCCTTCAACACAGCAGTACCTCACCTGTTAAACAATCTATGTTCCTCTGTTAACAGTAGTGAATCCTGATCAATTAATAAACAAAAACTATTGTTATGAATTATGCGTCCCAAAGTTAGGAAGCTGTAATGTTGTTGTGCTAATTCTCACTTACATTAGACTCAGATTTTTCAGTTAACTGCCTTTTGCAGACATAAGAACAGTTGTGAAATATTCCCTACTGACCTGAGTTAAATAATTTACTGAGGTGAGATTGTGATTTCTTTTCCTCTTTCATTTGGAAAAAAATAGACAAGAAAGTCCAAGGAAAATGGATCTCACCCAAAATAGTTATAATCAAGTGGCTGGAAACAATGGTTCAGGCAATAGGTAGGCTCGTGTCTCTCTGGCTGAGGATTAGGCTCTTTTAAATTTATTTCTTGAGTGAGAAGGCTAGTGTAAAGGAGATTGTATCTCTCTTTACAACCATAGTCTATATTCACTCACCAAAACCAGGACCTAAGCCTGTTTCTGCCTTCTCAGGTGAAGGTAATAACTTCCAGGCAATTTCCCACTCAGTTCAATTCTGCCTCTCCTGTCTGTCTTGGAGCTGAGAAGGCTTCCTGATTCAGATGGTATCAAAGCAATGCAATTCTGAAACCATTCAGGTGGGTTTATACAAATGTTTTTTAAAGAAAAAATAAAACCCCAAGATATCGTTTGAAAAATATTCTTATGGCTTTCTACTAATGAATAAACGGAAACCCTGTGGAAATGCCTAAATGATCATATTAGCACCACCAAATACTAAATAATGAATCACTTCTCATATTGACCCTATTAATTTTAGATACAGACATTATTACCTCTGGCCAAACCATATATCCTCTTCATCTTTCCAGGTCGCTTAGTAGAGGAGCATTGTTAGCATTCATTAATAGTTTTAGTGGATTATATACAAATAAAATTGTAAGTTTCTTATAAAATCTGGGAGAAAAATAATCTATACCTCAATTGAGTACTATTAATGTTAGTCTGGAAACTATAATTGTTAATATTTCATGATTTACATTCTAAGATCCATTGACTTTTCTATGTTTTACTGTAGAGATTTATAGAGTTAAATAAGAGATTTTCACAGTGAAGTCCAAATTCATACAATTCTTAAACTTGACAATGAGCAAGACTTTTTGGCTAGTTTTTTCTTTAAAAAAAACCCTCTAAACAACACAAATTTAACTTTTTAATATTCCTGTTATTTAGTTAATGGAATTATAAACTTAAGAAAAAACCCAAATACAACTATTATTCTTTTCATTAGTTACCTAATGTTAGCTGTTGCATCTCATTCACACTAATAAAACCTTTGCAAATTGTCACGTTTTTATTTAGTGAAACAGTTTGTACTATTCAACAGTGCTATAAGTGGGGTTTGATGTATTATATTGGTTTTCTGCTTCTTAAAGACCCAGTGGGATATTTGGGGTAGAAAATAAGTACACCTGAATAAAAAATAAAGCAGGCAACCATTTTAGTTAGCTCTCAAGCGTCAGCATATTGCCAGAGCTTCAGGGACACATTTACATGGACTTGAAGTTTGTGTCCTTGAAACTTCCTCTGAAATTATGAGTCACTTCTGTTGAAAACTTGGAAATGAAGGAAAACATGTGCATGAGTAGGAGAGTACAATCCTCAAGTTTGCCTGAAGGAAGCAATGATTCCTTCCTCATTTTGCAAACAGTATTAAAGCTAAGAGCATTCATCCTGTCAGGGCTGAGTCCTGCAGTTCCTTTCTTCCTCTCTGGCCCTCCTGTTTTGTGAGATAGACAATTATGATTTTAAACTTTGTCAGCTATTCCTGGTCAAAGAGGTTTGTTCCAAATTATTAGGAAAATTCAAACAACATTTCAGAAGCAAAGTCAGCTGAGAGTGAGTCCCAGAGCAGCACCAAGAGAAAGTAGTGAGTGGCAGCAGAGGGCAACTGCCTGCTGAGCAGTCAGACAGGTTTGTTTCTTCCAGGGACTTGGGTATTAGACATTAGGGAGAGACCACCAAGGCTCAATATCCAGTCTCCATCATTGGAGATACTGATAACCCAGCTGGGCACAGTCCTGGAAACATAAGACTGAGGTCGATGATTTCCAGCCTCAACCATCCTGTGATTCTACCACATCCAAAGTGTCAGATATGTCTGACCACAAGAAACCCAGGAAAGAACTGTCACCCTGTAGCCAGGAATGGAGGATACCTTCCCCATGGTAGAATGGTTTTGGATAATTTGGCTGAGTCATGAAACCTCAGTTTTAAAAGTGAAGGCAGGGTCCTTTGGGCACACTAGAATGGTCAACCCAGGCAAGTTTGTGTGTACACATGTGGATGCACTTACAATACAGAACATTCTGGAGAGCATAGACATCACACAGACATAGACATGAGAGGTTCAATGTAGGCAACACAGAAATTCTACGGTGCACAAGTGAGATGATAGAAAATTTAATGTGCAAATTGACATGATAGAATTTTTTCTTAGATGGTTAGTTTGAGGACAGAAAAGGTGTCTGGGCACAGCTGTTATAAACTGAGAGAAAAGCCACAAGAACAAGTTACTACTTTTGGAGGTGTTTACAAAGTTAGTAACTGCAGGTATAATAAAAAATAAGTTTACCACTGCTGAACAGCAGGATTCATAAAATAATGTGGCAAAACACAAATATGAAACTGTAATACCCTTACCAAGTGGGAATGAATAATATTGAAGGAAGTAATGCAGGGTATCAATGGTCATCACAAGCAGGGTCACCTAGCAGTATCAACTCAGAGGATTCAGAAAATTACATTGCAGAACAGGAGTCTGAGAAAATATGGAAAAAGCACTATGAAAATTTTAATAGTTTCATGGAGCAGAGATCACAGAAATAGGTGGAAAACAAGTGTATGGTGGTTCATTAGGGTTCATTAGCCATAGCTTATTCTACTATATTGCTAAACAGAGACGCTTCATTTTCTAAGATTGCAACTTACATGCCAGAGCATAATGCTCACATTTGATAAAATATTCATACTTACAATGATGACTTTAGCAATATCTGCTCATATGTCATAAGTACGGTAGCAATATTAGCTGACACTGTGTATAGATACATGGAAAGAGGGAGTAACTACACTTACCAATAATGCTGTCAATCATTTTCTGAGCATTAGATTATCACTGCTATCAGTTTCAAGAAAGCCTGCATTAAATAAATAAAATTATAAACTAAATAGTGCAAGAATTAAAAACTAGCCACCAAGTTTGCATAAAATAAATGTAAGCTTTTTGCCAGGAAATCTCTGTGTGAATCCATTTTCATTCACTACTTCTCTGTGTAGACAGTGAAGCATTTAATTTTCCCAGTGGGTAAACTAATTAAAATCACAGAACAATACCAATTCTTGAGCAGAGAGTTATGATAACTTACTATGGAAAAAAAAAATAGTATACATTGCTTTAAACAAATAAAAAAAAAAAAAAAAAAAAAAAAAGAGAGAGAGAGAGAGAAAGCTGAGCACACAAAGGCTGCCTGATTTATAAATAACATGGAAATGTGTCCATATAATTTCTTTTTGTCCATTTACTTGAGAACAATCTCATTGCATCAAAAGGACTGTCCATGAACATCACGCCATTAAACTAGGCAGCATGGATAATCAATTTATAATAAAAGAAATAGAAATGATAGTTACTAAATGGATTTTTTAGAGCAGGATTTTGGACTGTCTACAGATAATTCTTTTCTGAATATTTGAAAAGGTGATGAGTGAACTGAAGTAAATTTATGGGATAAATTAGGAATGTGCTTGATGCAGACCTTTCAGTCATATTTTAGCTGTTTTGAATTGCTCTAACTCTGAAAGTATTTTGAAAATTAAATAACCAACAAATTAGTCCAGTTTTGTTTATATCTGGGGTTACTTTATTTTGAATTTTACTAAAATGAGATTTTTACTTTTGTTTCAAAATTACAATTACAACGCTATGAATTAGAGTTCTAGTGTTAATTCTCAGGAATGTGACACTCCAGTTCTGTGGGAGGCAAAAAAAGAAAGTCTCTCAAGTGGATTAATAGATAACAGGGAAAGCAACAGCATGTACAAACAGACCAGCAGAGAGATTTGAAAAGAATTTGGGTAAATAAGTGTACACTGTGAAATTAGGTGATAACACTTACACACCAGTTTACCTAACAGCACTTTGCATTTCTTCAAGTTCTTAATGGTGGAGGTTTTAATCAAGGTCCTAAATTCATCAGGCTTAATTTTACATTTCTGAAGTGGCAAAGAGGACGCTTTATATACCCGTTATCACTTGAACAGCTTTCCCCAGCCTTACTGCTGTTAACCATTGTCTCTCGCCGAGACACTATGCCCATTTAATCAGTGTAGAATTTATCTGGAGTCCATAATAAGACCATTTACATCCCATTTGGTTCTACTTTGAGCACTCAAATAGGACCTAAAATGTCCATAGACCTTGTACTTGCCCTTTGAAAAGGATGAATTCACCGTCAACAAAAAATAAAGATGCCCATTAAACAACCCTCCAGTATTGAAAGATATTGTACCAGAAAGCATTACACAAGGGTGAGCTGTTTATATAGCTGGATCAGGAGAGTTTTCCAAGCTTTGATCCATTATAGATTAGTGGGAAACTGTTAATTTCAGTGCATGCAGCTTTAGGTGCTTCCATAGTCTTGGAAGTGTTATGTCCTAAAATACGCAGGAATGACAGGAAAAGTAATCCTCACATCCTACATTTTGCTCTGTCTAGGTAAACATTTTAAACTACTAATTTCCACAGACATTAGTAGTAGTCTGCAAGTAATAAGGAACCAAAATATTGGTAGATAAAATGATTTTGAAACTTAAATACTTCAAAGCCATGACTCCTGTTCATGGAGATATAATAGAAAAACAGAGTATGAAGGATCCATCTGTCCCCATTCATGTTTATCATTACTAATGTTGGAGTCCTTTGACTTTTATTCCTGAGAACAGAAAGTCTTTCCTTTGTTGCTGTCTATATATTATACTGTTTGAAATGTCATAAGAAAATCAAATGCAGTCAGCCCAGCACTGACATGTGAACAGAGTGTAAGAGAGGAAATTTATTTTACTGCAATCCAGTATGATAGAAACAAAGATAATAGTATAGGGAATTTTTATGCATGGAATGTGATTATTTTAACCTAAAACCAGGTAGGACTTGAGCACACCTATGCACCAGAAATGATCAATGCATATTGACTATATGAAACTTGTATAAAGGATATGTGTCTCCAGTAGATCCAGAATCTCTTGTATAATGTCTCTTCCAGGATCACTGTTTTAGGATTGATTCTAAGATACAGAGACAATTGACATATCCTGTGCCAGCCTGTGAAGATGACTTAGAAACCTCAGGGTATCTATCAGGGCCTATATCCTTTGTTATCAAAGGATAGAAATAGACATTTCTCATTGTAAGGGATAGCACTACAGCAGGGAGCATGGATAGAGCCATTAAAAAAACAAAACAACATGGGCTCAGATGTGTATTTGATTTTTGGTTGGCAGAGCTGTGAACCATTTACTTTGCTATAACAAGATCATGGCCACTAGATCAAGAGTTTTCTCCCTCTGCTGGACACTGATGAGGCTACAGCAGTAGACTGTGTTCAGTTTTGAACTCTCCTGTTCAAGGACATTGTGAAATCAGACATTGTCCAGAGAGAGTTACTAGGGTGTTTACAGTCTGGCTGGCATCACCTAGAAGGGGAGGCCAAGGAAGCTTGTCTTGTTTAGTCTGACAAAGGGGGGCTAAAATGTGGTCTTGCACAGGCCTGCAGCTATCTGAAAGGCGGTGGCAAAGGGATGTTTGTACTAATCCTCTCTGGTTAGTGCAAGGGACACTAATAGAAGGAACAATGGCTGAAGACTGCGCCTTGTGAGAGTCAGGTGAACATCAGCAAAGAAAATTCACTGTGCAGCAGTGGAATGTCTTGCTCAGAGTAAGCTATGAAAACTCCATCCTTGTAAACTGTTAAGATTAGGATGCCATCAAACCATTTGAATGAACCGACTTACTCCTGGCAACAATGCTGCTTCAGTCAGAGCACTGGAATAGTGATGTCCCTCCAGTCAACATTTCCACAAAATTGTGGTGTCTAAACCAGTGCATCTTAATATCTGATAAGCTGAAATAAAATGTATTGGCTTATTAAAGGTGAAATCCTAGTTCTACAGCACATCAGTGGGAATTTGTATCTGAGTGTTGTGGGGCTTTGAGGTAATGTTATTTCCTTACTAAGGAAGAGCAGAAATATGCTTAAATTTATATTATGGAAAGAGAAACTCAGAGGAAACCTGGAAATCTTAATAACGGTAATCTTTTCCTTCTCAGTCATACTTTGATAAATGTCAAGAGAGGTGCTACACAATCTAACAAATAAAACAAGTTAGTAGATTAATTTGACATAAGTATTGATTCAACACCTAATCACTATTCAAATATTCCATTTTATGAATCTTACAATTGATCTGTTCTTGTATGCTATGTGTGTCAGAAGGGTGAACTTGTCAACAAAATAAAATGCAGATATGCAACTCTATTTTCTGCTTCCTGTTTTAACACAATTAAAAATAATTAAGATTTTAAATCCTATCTTTAAAAAAATCCAATAACTTTATGCATATTAGCAGCATTATTCTTTTACTACCTAGAATATTCACATTTCCAACTAAAAATACCAATTAATCATCCCCTGAAAAAATATCTATAGTTTACTTCATTACCTATAAATCAGTCTCAAAAAATACGTAGTCTGTGAAATGCTAAAGGAGAACTGACTGCTTAAATGCTATACTTTTTGCAATCAGAAGGCATAACAATTACAGCGCCAACTGCTAATCCTAAGAAATCAAAACACAGTTAGGCAGCGACTAAATTCTATTATAAACTGTAATTATTATTATTATACTTCTTTTAGAAAATTAAGAGATGGAAACATTATGCAAGTACTTAACCTTTTTTAGTAGCTAGGGCATTGTTCTTTATTGTGCTACTAAATATATTCATCTTTAAAAAGAAATAACACTCACAATTCTGAAAACAATAATTGGTTCTTCTCTTTAGTGCTTATTCAGAAATGTTGAGGTATTCTGTTTTTTCCCCTGACATGGATTAGATTGAAAATTAAGATACGTTAAGCAGGCAGTAAGTGCAATGTGCTTTATAATTAGCACAATCCAGAGCTTAATGCTTTACACTACTGATGATGTATCTACTTCTCATGTGGTTTTTTTTTTCAAATACCTAACATAATCTGTCACTACAGTGCAAGGAGAAAAAACATGATCACAATCTCTATACAAACTTATAATTTGGGGGATGTATACAGGTATTGAAGACTTAATTTTACTAACTAAATTGGAATCACACTCACAATTTTTAAAATTTTGTTCTTTCGATTTGTTTTTGTTTTTAATCTGTATAGGAAATTAAATAGGTCTAAGGATAAATGAACAGATGCTACAGCCATAAATTGATAAATTGTACCCTGGGACTCCAACATACCTTTTTCCAGCCTAAGGAGTATCAATTCCCATGATTTCTTGCATTTTGCAACAGCTCTATTGTTCAACCATTTATCTATGCAGTGATGTCTGACCCCTTACCCTCTTGTTTGGGTTAACCCTGGTTAGCTAAGGACCACACAGCTGCTTTCTCATGTTCCTCCACCCCCAGTGGGATTGGAGGAGAGGAAAAATCGAAACAAAAACATTGTGGGTCAACAGAAAAATTGTTTAATAAGTGGAGAAGTGGAAGAAAAGAGAAAACAAAACAACAAAAACAAAAACAAAAAACACCACAAAAAAAAAAAAAAAAGGGGGATGTAAGGGCAATTACTCTCCACCTCAAATGGATAGATCCGTGTCCATCCACCTCCTGAGTAACTGACTACCTTAAAAACCCCTTTTTTCCCTTTTTATAGATGACCATGATGTTGTGTGGGAGGGAATGCCTCTTTGACAAGTTCAAGTCATATGCCTGATAACACACATTCCCAACCTCTTGTGCACACACATACCACTGCCTCCCTCAGGTTACTGGGAAGACACAGAGTGAGAAACAGAGACAGTCTTGACACTGCTCAAGCACTGCTCAGCAACTGCTGAACATGAGCATTTTATCATCACTGGTTTTGGCAGTCAATCTAGAACATAGGCCTAGGTGAGCTTCTATGAAGAAAATTAACTCCATTCCAGTCAGTTCACTTCTCCACAGGAAGATGAAATTCTGTTAAAAGAAAAATAAAAATTAAAAATGAGTGATACATTTTATCTTCTGTGTCAATTAAACAGTAGTTTCTTTAAGAAGCGCTATATGCTAAGAAAAGGAAACCTATCTCCTGCATTTTCTTGTGAATTATTGTGGACTATTTCTATCCAAATCACTACTCCTAAGATGTTTCAAAATTTCTTCCAACAAATTGTTCCTAATAACTTCCTCACTGGGAAATGAATCTAAATTGTTTGGCTCTTGATTCTTTTTCTGAGCTGAATATTCTATACAATTATATTTGCCTTGAAATTCTGAGCATAGTAGGGGTGGAAGTGAAATTCATGTGTTCTCCTGAAACACTGTTCTACTGATAGTTTCTCCTTGATCCTAATTTGTGATGACTACTTCTAGCACCAATCCTACCTATCTTCCTGAACTGATGGCTGTCATTTGTTGTTTCATTTCAAACCTTTGTTAATAAGCTTTATTCATTCAGAGGTTTCTACAAATCTCAGCCTGTCATCTGCTTGAGGACAGCCTGGCTCTGGCATCTCTGCCTAGAGCTGTCAGGATGTTACTCTTCACTGACCAAAAGTAATCAATCCACCCCCATCCTTTTTTTTTTTTTTTTTTTTTTCCTTTCACACCGGGGGAGTGGAAACAGGCTGTGAATTCATTATGTGGCCCTACAAGACAACTAGCCTGAATTTGGTCTTGTCTCTCCTGCATCCAGACCTGTGCAATGACAATATGCCAATATATTCCTGGCCAGGATTTTGGTTGTTTGTTGCCCTTCTGGAAGAAGCACCCTCTCTTGGCAGATTTAAGTCTCTCTGTCTGGTCTGCAGTGTCTAGGGAGTAATCTTTTTTTACACTCTACCCTGTACTCTAGAAAACTCTATAGTTTGATAGATTGAGGAAAATCATGTAAAGGGAACATAAATACAAAGAAGAGTGAAGGACAGATAGAGACAGTGAGCAGTGTATACACACTATCTTAAAACCACTGTCCTGGTCACAAAGCTTGATTTGCTTTAGGACAAGCAAAAGGACAAGCACTGTCCTTTGCTAAAAGGATAAGCACTCCTTTTAGGGAAGGACCTACTGGGGATAGCACAGCATAGCATAGCATAACATAGCATAGCATAGAATAGTTCCAACTGGAGGGGACTTAAAATACACATCTAGTCCAACTACTGTGACTGGAGGTGATTGCAGGACATAAATTAATTTCAGTACTTATGAAGTCAGATTTTTTCACTATTCATTACTGTTATAGTGCTTCCCGAGTCTTCAAGGATCTGAACAATACAGTGGGCCATTCCAAAATTCTATAGTGCCACCATCAGTAATGACATACTTCTTAGTGTGCTATGAGAAAGAATAACGTACGTAATTTCAGGAAATGTGTTAGCTAACCATTTGTGATGTTTAGATTTCCATTTTCCTTTTATTTAGTTTTAAAAGTATGTGTAGAGGTTGAGTTTTTTCTTTTCCTGATGGATTTCCTGCTCTCTCTCTATTTTAAATGCTCTGAAATCAGTTTGCATTTTACCTATATAATAGGTAATAACATTTCTCTTTTTAACAACTGAGTTTATAATAATAGAATTTGTTATGAAGGGAAGATACTTCTTATAACAACAGTGAGAATTTAAGCTGCTCTTTGTCTAGTAGAGAAAAGCTAATTTATTCAAGTAATTTTATTCCTGCAAGTCCTCAGTTAACAGAAATTAATAAAAAAATCTTCTTAAAGATAATAGAATCATTCTAGAAGGTCAGAGCTTTTCTTGGAAACTCTAATTACTTAGATATTGCTTGGTGTAACAAGCATGAAAGCTGAGGAAAAACTGATTCTAAAGATAATACAAGATTATTTTCTTGCATGATTTACTTAAAGTTTATATTTAAGACAGGCAACAAAAAACTACTCTGTGTTTTGAGCTTGAAAACATATCTTACCTAAAAAAACCATCTATCATATGAACCTGGCATGCATGTGATGCTTTTTAATAAAAAGAGCTGTTACTGGTTTAATAATGCATTTATTCTTTTCTTGAAAGAGTAAAATCAATATGGCAATACACACATACACTTCCTTATGTGTAGGCAGCTGAGAATATACCCAGACTGCCAGTTGGCACAAAACATCTTCATCATCAGTTTTGTCCCACACATGAAGCACATGTCAGTTAAGGCACTGGCATTTGGACAATCTCATAATCTTAAACCAGCGTCTGTAACTCCCGTCCTCCAAATTCATCTTGCACCACCATTTGTTCTGTCCTCCATAATTTTTGAATTTGTTTTTGTTCTCTCTCCCTTTTTTTTTTTTTTTTTTTTTTTTTTTTCCTCCCTAATCTGGGCTCTTGATCAGTTTCTCTGGTTAGAACTGCAAACAAAATGTGGCTAACACAAGTATTCAGTATGAAGGCTGGAGCCTTAGGAAGAAAATCATACAATAACTTGCAAAATAACTAGTCCTTCATTATCATTATGTAGTTGGAATGGTGAATAATGATATAAAACTCCAAATCTTCTTGGAGGGCATATGGCAATGTTTATTAGAAAGCAAATGTTTTTATACACTCTTCCAACACAATTGGACATGATTGGTAATTCAGATCAATACCTCTTCGTAAGCATCTCTGGAAGTAAACAAGATGGAAAAACAGCAGGTGCAGAGATTAGAAATTATTTGGAATGTCTTCTCCCAGAGCAATGCCTGGGAAAGTCTATCTGACTTGTTTTCCCACAGGCTCTGCTGCTGCCTGATGCCTAAAATTTCTCTTTGATCAGGCTGTCAGCATCTACACTTCATTACAGTTTTAATTTTTTTTTTTTGGTAGGCTTTTTGGTTTTTCCTAAGAATAATGATTGACTGTTGTTTCTTTAATATTTTTTCTCAGTGATGAACATATGCTGAACATAGGCTCTTTGTAAAATAGGGATGATGAAAAGTCTCCAAAAGATCAATACTGAGGTAGTAAGAATACCCAGACTGCAACTGCTCCAGGAGCATGCACCTGAATCTGCTTTGTTTTGTTGCTCAGCAAGCCAAGTACAACTCCAAGTTCCAGGGAGAGGTTTTTTTTTTTTTTTTCATTCTAACCTAGGAACTCTAGTGCCTAGATTTTACCGCTGGAAGATTGCTTTAAAAAGTACTAAGTACTGTAGAAAAAGATGTGCCATTCCTGAGTGCTCTGGAAAGTTGAATGATAATTTTCAGAAGCTTTTGTGGATCAGCCTATGGTTTGAAAGAACTGTTAGTTTGCCTGTAGGTCGAACCATCCAAGTCTCAGAAATAGCATGGTTTTGGACTGTCAGTCTCAGACTATGAGGCTCCATCAAGTGATGTCTGTGACAGCCCCAGTGAAAGCAGCTCTCACCTTTCCAACAGCCCTTGGCTTTTTGTAGCCAGTAACAGAGCAACATTTCTCAGTCATCCTCACACCAGTATTTGTAGGATGAAGCAACTGATCTATGCAGAAAACCTCCTTGAAATAGCGGTGGAAGTGGAAAATCTCTTTTAAAAATGTATCAGCCCCTGGCTGTGTTCCAGGCTGAACTCAGAAGCAGTTGCTTCGACACAACTGGGAGGTGTCACACAACAGTGTGGGAGTGAGAAGCCAAGCGGTACGCATGGAGGCAGAAGTTTTTGCTACTGAATACTTTGACTGGTGAAACTATGCTTCCCATTCCTCACCTGTACCTCCCTGAAACAAAATGTGTTAGGACCCTGGAATTCCAAAAAAAACCCCACTTTATTTAAACAATGTATCTTATCATGGGTTTTAATGAAAGCTAAAACTCTGAAGTCTCTTAAATCACAGCTTTTAAGCCTACAAAATTTACTTGCTCTGTCCAGACTCTCTATTGGGATTTAAGTTCCTTAACCCATAGCTAGATTTTTGGACCCTGTGATCTCCAGCAATGAATTTTTCTGACTTTCTAAAGACCAGCTGCTTGGAATTAGGAGATTTTGAGCTTCACTCTGTCATTTGAGTTTTCAGAGGAGTTGTAACTGTACAAGTCTTTTGAAGGTTTTAAAAACTTTGCTGAGCATCACTGTAAAGCTTTTTAGCTTTTCATGAGAAAAAGAAACATTTGTTCCCATCTGTATTATTAGTGAAGTTTTAAATTTATCCATGCATTGAAGGTATGTATGCTGACTTTCAAAGAATAGGTCTTCAAAAGCACTTGAAAAGATTTAGACCACATGGCAATCAAATATGAAGCAAACAAAAATTATGGATTTTAATTACTTAGTCACAATGAAGGCACTAGGATTCAAACCTCCACGATTTTTAGAATGTGATTAGTTTCTGCCTAACCTAATTTAATTATTTATTTATTGTAATGGGACATCTTTATTATACAGATATCTAAACAAAAATGCTAGATCTCTACAGAAGTAAATTTCTTAAAGGAAATGCAAAATTTATCTTAACCATCACAACAGATGAATAAATATCTCTGTGAACATCCAGAATAAATTAACTTAGGTTAAGTTCTTAATATCTGTAGTTTACAATTTAATTCCCTTTAATTTCTTTTCTAATCAAAATTAATTTATGCCCTGCCTTGATATAAATTTATGTAAATTTAAGACCAAGTAGAGATAGATTATGTGGCAGGTATTACAGAAATTAATTGTATCCTAATTTCTGCAGTTTTAAGATAAACACTGGAAATTGTCTTTGTCTTACCTTAACTTATACTGTTTTGTTAAGATAAGGTAGAATAAATTGCATGGTAGTAGTCTCATGTTTGTCTGTAGGGGGAGAAGACAGTAATTTAATTTTCAAAATAGACAAAACAGTTAGTCATTCCAGTCAGTTAATTAGCAGAAATTTCAACTTGGTTGGCTGAAAGGAACCAACATAGAGACAATATGACTAGTGGTGTCAATTTCCATATAGGTCCATTAAGAGACAGAAACCCTAGTCTACAATTAGGGGAAAAAATCTGTGCAGAATTAATAAGAAATATTTTTAGTACAATTTAGTATTTCAATGATGACTGACTAATATCTTGGATAGTTTATAAAAAAAAAATTAGTATCTACTCTAAATACAGGCTTAAAGCTTCTGTGAGCTATCCTTCAGTATTCTGAAGCATGCAAATGATGATATTTGCATATTAAGAGTAAGAGGGCTCTGTAAAGTATCTCAGATATCTTCATGCTAGCAATGCACCTACATTATCTTAAAAAACTTTCAGTTTAATTCTAATCAATAAGCATAATAATCTAATTATATTTACTATTCCATGTTTTATCGGGGATACCAGTATAACAGAAGTAACACAACATCTACAAGTTAAACCAGGGCCAGAAAAGATTACATTAAGTCACTTAAAATATTACTAACATCCTATATTTAAGATGTCAAATTAAGTTAATAGGTAACTGGTTTAGGGTTATCTGATATCTTTCTAGATAACATTACCTGCATCTCCACTGAGACAGAGCTCTGCTCATCTGTTGATATATTCCTGCACACTCCTTAGATGTTCCTTAGAACATCTGTTCTAAAGTTGAACCCTACACCTGCTGTTCAGAAATCTGAAGAAGTGATTCTGCAGCATGAGCCTGTGGACCTAGTGTTGGTACTAAAGACTTCAAGATGGGATGGACAGATGTAACAAAGTATTTATAGGACATCTGCAACTTTCTGGTGTGGAGTCTGTAGCCCAGGTAGAGCCTGGCTCTTCTCTAAAGAGCCAAACATGACCACAGATAATAGGATATGCACAACTATATCTCTATGCTTCTTAACGAAGCTCTGAACTCAGGAGAGATGGAACATATGCACAGCCTCCTAGTAACATTATTATTTCCACTACTTGAGCCTGTCTTTTCTGTACTAAAAGTAAGCATGAACTTAGTTTTGGTATAAACACAGTGGGCAATAAAACATTCTTCCACAGAAAAAGTCATGATTTTCTATATTTTTTTGCATTAGTTTCATCTAAGAACAGGACTACTGCTTTGATTTTGTGAGAAACTGTTTTTCCATCACTTGCATGTGGTCTTTTGTTCTTTTGCTCTTGAGCTGATGTTTGTTTCAAGCAACATTATTCAAATTTCTGTTATAAAGAGCTGGACAGCGAAGAGCAATTTATGGATCTGATGTTAATAAGCAAAATAGCAGAGAAATATTAATATAGTTCTTTTAAATTATTAGCACGATGCACTTTTATCATAAATCAGAAAATTAGTTTGCATCACATTACCAACCAACAGAACCGTTCTAATAATTTAAAAAATTTCACTAAAAATCTCAAAAAACTATTTAACAGCAAACTCATTTGTGATAGAAATGGTTCTAAAACCAGTCGTAGTAGGTTTTTCTATAAAACTACTATCTGATTGAGAGAAATTATGGCTATTGCTGTACTAAAAGCAGGAGCTAAATCTCCTCCCAGTTTTATTCACCTGCCTTGTATTTACATCATATAACTCATTCAGCACATGCAATTCTGTCACTTAAGAAATAACATGTTCATTATACAAATTTATATAGAAATGTTCAGCTCAAATATTTACAAAAGCACAAAATTGGAGCCATCTCTGGGAATGAAACAAGAATCAAAAAGTGAAGAGATTTTGGAAAACATAGTATAAACACAGCAGTAATATGGGACTCTTAATATCTGATGATCAGAATATCTTAATTTAAAATAGTGACTACAGGGCAGAAGTAGGAGAACATGAAATTTGCATATATGAGAAGAATGATATCTGATTTAGATATTTGAACTTTTTATTTATCCACCTTATAAATATCTACTACAAGTGCTTTTGAGTTATTCTGATTAGTATCTTGATGGAAAAGTAATTTGTTATGTTGAAAATGTATGCTTTTTTCTGTGATTTTTCAGCTTTAAAAGAATTTTTACCTTTGGTATTTTTTATTTTGATTGTTTATTTTATCAATATTAATAATTTTCTCCTTTTTTTGAAAAAAAAAAAAATCATCAATGAGCCTTTCAGAAAGTACGAGCTCAAAGCAAGACTATAAAATGGATCACATCATTTGCATTATATGAACATTCAGCACCAGAGTTCTGAGAAGCTTAAATTTCCTGATCAAGTTTAAATGATCTCTTATTGAGGAGGCATTACACATATACGAATGTGTATTTTACATGTTATCCTTGCAGTAGAGTAGAATTAGGTAAATGAGCAATAATTTTGAGCAATTAGACTATTCTCAGTCTCAGGGTTCCAAAATCATAAAAAATAATCCCTAAATAATGAAGAAACTATGATACCTTGTCCTTTTATATTAAATTTAAAAGGTTGGTCCACATAAAAACTCTGTCAACTACACATGATATATATCACAATAGTGAAATATCCTTATTCAAAGAACTCAAAAAAGGGATTTTTAAAATATGTTCCATTAAGCCATTGAATTTGTCACTGCCATTGTGACAGCTGGGCAAGAAGATCTCATAAGAAATGCAGGTCTATTTCTCATTATTGTGTATCACATGTGCTCTGTTTCTGTGCTAGTGGCAATAAGTGGGCATGTGCTGACTGCACAAAGTGTGCATGGTCAGCCGTAGAGAAGAAAGAAGGTATCTCTAATCAGAACTACTTCTGTGTGAATTAGACCTTGCTAATGACATTTAGAAGAAAGGTCTGTTCCATGAGTGTTGTAATCGTATTTTAAAAAATGTGTGCCGATTCTTCATCTTCACCTAAACTTCCAAGAGTTTAGCATATTACAGCATAAAAATGTCAGAAACAAAGACCTACTTTTCCCTCTGAAGGAACTGACAAATTTTGAACAGGACTCAAAAGTCATGATTCTTTGAGAAACCTAAAACACTCTTTGCAACAATCCCTAGCATAGAATAGAATCATTGAATAATTTAGGTTGAAAAAGACCTTCAAGAACCATCAAGTCCAACCAGTAACCCAGCACTGCCAGACACACCAGTGTCCCTAAACACCATATCAACACTTTCTTTGTGTACTTCCAGGCATTTTGCTGTGATTTGTGTCTTCATGGAATTGCAATGCTGACAGAATACTTTCTTCAAATATTTTGAGTTGTTTTCTAAATTCTGCACTTTTTCAGAAGTGAGATTTCAGAACATCAGAGGTGCCCACAGTCCATGCTTGCCCATGCTGCTGTGGACATCCTGCCACTCATATCTCTCCAAGCTTGGGGTAGATTTTTCAGGTGATATTCTTAACTTGTTGTCTAACCTTAAACAAGACCTGAATCATATGCAGCAATATGTTGGTTCCTGGAAAAAAGAAGCAGGCTGGTTTCAAGGGGATTCAAAGTATATTAAAAAATTTTGAAGTCTCAAACACCAAAATGTAATCAATGTGAAAAAGAAGGAACATGAAGGAAGGTGAAAGAAGAGGAAAGAAGATAGGCAAGGGGCAGGGGACAGGAAGAAGGAAGGAAGGAAGGAAGGAAGGAAGGAAGGAAGGAAGGAAGGAAGGAAGGAAGGAAGGAAGGAAGGAAGGAAGGAAGGAAGGAAGGAAGGAAGGAAGGAAGGAAGGAAGGAAGGAAGGAAGGAAGGAAGGAAGGAAGGAAGGAAGGAAGGAAGGAAGGAAGGAAGGAAGGAAGGAAGGAAGGAAGGAAGGAAGGAATCTGTCTCCCCCCTAGGCTGACTTTCAGAGAACAGACAAAAGGTATAACTAGTAATAGGTCCCCAGAGGTAGCTCCCAAAGTACAGAGGTGACAACAATGAAAAGAACAGTCACTGGATTAGTTTCATGGCCAGTGATTCTATCATACAATAGGCCAGGCCAATACTAGGAAGTACAACAAAATTATAGTCTTAGCCCTGACCCCATGAATGATAAAGATCACCACAGGAATTACATGCTGCACAACTCTGAGAACAAGTGCAACTCTGAGAGCAAATAAATTGTGACCAGCAAATATTAAACCTATATATTGCCATAATGCTTATGGCAATTTACTTTTAACACACTCTGGTCAGATTTGTTATCTCAAGCCTTTGTGCTGCACATTAGGCACCAAAAGAGGCCATCATGGTTTAACACTGTCTGGAAGCTTAGTACTGTGCAGACACTTGCTCTCTCCCCCACTATCTGTGGAATGGGGAGGACAATTAAAAAAAAAAAAACAAAAAAACCCTTGAGTCGAGATAAAGGCAATTCAAGTAAAGTATAAATTTATACCCAAACCTTATAAGTAAATTTAAAGTTTATAAGTTAAATATTATAATAATAATAATGCTAAAAATGCTGAAAATGCTGCTACTAGTAGTAGTAACAAAAAGCAGAGACAAACATAAACGAAACCCGAGAAAGACGAGTGAAGGGCACAGTAAAACTACTCAAAACTCACTGACTGATGCAGTCTGACACTGAGCAGCCATCAACCCTTTCCAGACAACTTCCCCCTATTTGTATACTGGGCATGACACCATATGGCATAAAATATCCCTTTGACCTGTTTAGGTAAACTGTCCTGGCCAAGCTCCCACCAGCTTCTTGTGGACCTCCTCACTGGCAGAGCACAGGAAACTGGAAAGTCCTTGACTTAGAGTAAGCACTGCTCAGCAACAATTAAAGCTTCAGTACATTATCAACATTATTCTCATACTTAGACCAGAACACAGCTCTGTACCAGTTACTAGGAAGAAAACAAACTCCACCTCAGATGAAACTAGAACAAAATGCACATTACATTGCCTCTGCTCTGAGTTATTTTTAAACTAGAGCTAGGTGAAGGCAGTAGTGCATGAAACAGACAAGTAGAATAGCTGAGGAGAGTGTGCACATACAAGTGCAATCTGCAGTAATATGCTCTGTAGTCTGAAATGAGACTGGCATGGCCTGGAGGTACTTTAAGAACATGTCATGTTACAATAAAAAGGGCATTGCAGTGTGGTACATTTGCACTAGTGACTTCTGTTTCTACTGTTTTAGTTTTCATGTTCTATTTATTCATTTTACCCTGAAGTGGATAACTTATTTTCAAAAATAAAATAATATGAGACAAACATACAGACATGCGTGGAAATTAATAGACAAAGGGAGTTAATTAATAAAATCATCATATGGCACTCAGTGATGAAGAAGACAATGGTCTGTTCTTCCTTTTCCCCTTCACATACAAGCATTTAAATGCATTATGGAGGATTGTCAGGCTCTAGTAGCATCTTTTCTATATTATTGATACAGAATCACAAACTGTGCTGAACTGGAAGAGGCCTGCAAAGATCATCTAGTCCAAGTCCTGTCCCTGCACAAGACCATCCTCAAGAGTCACACCATGTGCCCAAAAGCATTGTCCAAATCCTTCTTGAACTCTGTCAGGCTTGGTGCTATGACCACTTCCCTAGGGAACTCTTTCCAGTGCTCAGCCACCCCTTGGGTGAAAAAACATTTTCTAATAGCCAGCCTAAACCTCTTCTGACACAACTGCAGGCCATTCCCTGGGGTCCTGTCACTGGACACAACAGACACGAGATCTGCCCCTTCTCGTCCACTCACAAGAAAGCTGTAACTGCAGTGAGGTCTCCTTTCAGTCTCCTCTTCTCCAGTCTGAGCAGACGACCTGACCTCAGCTGCTCCTCACACGGCTTCCCCTCAAGGCCCTTCATTGCCCTCCTTTGGAATCTGCCATAGATTAACATCTTTTCTATATTGCAGTGACCAAAACTGCTCAGGGCTCTTATATTTGTACGACCTGGTTCCTTTGTCCACAGTGGTCATGAGGTGCATATTGTAAAGAACTAACAAGCCTACCTAATTCTAAATCTAATTCACTAAATATTGCTGAAATGGAGGTGAACAAAGGTGAACAAGCTATTAAGGTTTTACCACTTTCATCCCAGAAGGAAAAAGAATCTTTCTTAACCCAAGCAGATAGTCAGTCTCACCTCCAGTATATTGAGTCTGTAGCCCTATAACATGATGGGAGGATCACAGCATAGGAATAAGCTGTGTTTCTTGTCAACCTCCAGCCATAAAATAGCCATAAACTATAAAACGGAAGCCAAAACTGCACAACTACCACATTGCTTTGTCTAGTCCATCTAAATCAGTCACCTTGAGAAGGAACAGAAAGTTCTGTTTTGAGATGCCTCCTTTTTTTCTGACTCCTTCCTAGTTCATCCTTTGTAATTCACACCACTGGTCAAAATGTTTTTCCTTGTAATCAAGGACTTCTTCTATTCTGCAGAAAGAAAACAGGTTTTGAAATAATTTGTCTTGACACCATATTTTTCCACTTTACTCAAAAATAGAAATTTGGGTTAATAATACCATTCATATCTGCAGACTTGGATCTTTAATATATCTTTAACTGGAATTATAATTGTCTGGTTCCATGAGCAGTCAAACTTTCAATGGCACAATGGTACTAGCCTATCTGCACTATTGTAGCTCTTCTGACATCAGTAGCATTTTTTACCTGCAGAGAAAGAAGTAATGCAGTTATGAAACAAGCTAACATATTTATTCAGAATATTCACATCTCCTTCATAGCTGTCAGACTCATATTGCTGAGTTAAGCCAAAATACTAGTAACAGTCAAATACATTTTAGAGCTATTTTTGTCTTTTTGTCTCATGTAAGTAAATGTGAAATAGGATGAAGCTGAACTTGTAAAAGATCCCATTAAACTGTAATTTTCATCTTCATTAAAGTTCAATTTATTTCCAGATCTTGAGGGGAAAATATCTTTTGCATGTTTTTTCTGAACAGGAATCTGTGCAGGACTGAGAGACATAAGTCAGGGGAGTTTGTCACTAACTTTATCTTTCTTTTATTTTTCCTTAATCAGAACTTACTTCAAAACTGAGAAAATTAGCCAGATTTTTCCAACCATGTGTATAGCTCCTCTCTTCCAGTATTCAATTTAACTTTTCAGATTTTTTATGAGTCACAGAATATTCTGGTAAAAAGCATTTATAGTGTGTTGCTTTTTAGTAAATCCTGAATAGCTGGGGAATTGATTTCTCTGATGGGGTGTCTTGTCTTGCCATAAGCGACTTCAAAGACAGTGATTTCAAAATCTTTCTATTTCTTGTCCTTCTCTTGAAGTACCTATATTAATAAAGGTTTTCTTTGACATACTGAGACGAAAGTTATCTTTGCTCCAGACTCATCTCTAGCTGACTGCCTTATTCTGTTAAAAAGAGTTAAAATAAAGATTTGTGTATTTAATTTCCACTACACTGTTTGTGTTCTTATGCTGTGCTTCTTTTCTGCAGCATTTTCTTTTTCTGTCCTTTAGATTACAATGTGGTAAACACTGAAAACCTCTGACAATTTTGTGACTTTTCTAAAAAGTCACAAATGTTATGCAGCACTACTAAAAATTGCAGAAAAATAAAACTACTGGTTTTGATAAAGGCAATTTGCTTCTTCATAGTGGTACGACCTTAGTGAAAAAGTCTGTAAGAAAATTACAGAGCTCTGAATTTTCTCCTTATTGTTATGACTTGCTATTTTTTCAAAGCTATAACTTGATCCGTGGGAAGTGCCTCTCTGTAAATAAACCTTACATTGCATATGCTAAGATATTTTCAAATCTTCAGTGCATTTCATTTGAATAAGCATTCTATTAATTACAGAAGTTGTCTTATTTCTAAATATAATCACATTTACATTTACCATGGTTTGCAAAGAAAATTGCACAGTCTGCCATTGGTGCTGTGCACCTGTTGACCAATATGTAATAATTAGCATACCTGTTAAATAATAATTTCTTTTAGAAACCAAATAAATTTAGTCCCCTTGCACAATGTGCATTTTGCTAGCTAACAGAGGCAACAAAATTGTAAAAACTGAACAATGGATATATTAGATGTCACTCCTCATTAGTCATTAGTCATTATTATTATACGAAGGGCATTAGTTTTAAGACTCTTTTGATCTGGAAACATAATGCAATAAATTATGTGATAAAAATATTATTATTTTCTGTTTATCTAATAAAAATGAAGCCCTAGTTTCAGTTCTGAAGACTATGGATAATTTCTGTAAGACAGTAGATGTTTGGTATATAATCAATTGCAATTCTGGGAGAGCTGTCTTTCATCTGAATACTGATCATTACTCTACTTGCAGTAGAATCATTATAGCAAGTAATGTGATGCTTATTTTTAATGAATTTTTTTTTTTCAACACTTCATGTTTTTCCCACATCAAATGTTTCTTATCACATAGGTCTCAACTCTGAATTGCTGGATTAACCATATTTTAATCTGTTTGGTTGACAAAGGATTGCTAAATATGCTAAGCATCTACTGGGAAACAGACACTTTTCAATCACATTAGAGATCTGAAAAACATTCCCATTACCTCGTAAACTTGGGACATGTTTTTTTCTATTGTTTTGTATTAGATTCTCATGGCAATGTGACTCTTCTAGTGGTGAAGAGGCTGCAGAAGTGTCTTTGTGTGAGAAAAGACTGGCAGCTGTCCCCATGTCAAAGTCAGTTTCAGCCAGCTACAAAATAGACACACTGCTGACCAAAGCTGAACCTACTAGCGACTCCAGTAGTATCTGTGATAACTTATTTAAGAAAGGGTTAAAATGTTGTGCAGCTACTGAGAGGAGTAAGAATAGGAGTGAAAGGGGTGCTCCAGATGCTGGAGCAGAGAGTCCCCAGAAGCCCATGAAGAAGACTATAGTGGAGCAGATATCCCACTGTGGGACTGTGGAAGACACCAAAATTGGTGGATGTACTGTGCAGCCCACGGGGAGCCCATGGCACAGGAGACTTCTGGCAGGAACCGTGGCCCATGCAGAGGAGTCCACACTGGAGAAGATTTTCTGTCAGTAATTAATTACACACCTGTAATCCTGTGTGTAACCCAAGCTGGAGCAACCTACTCCTGAAGGAATGTACCAAGAGGAAAGGATCCATGCTGGAGCAGTGCTTGAATAACAGCAGCCTGCAAGGACTTATATTGGAGCAGTTCATGAGGGAGAATCTTCTGTGGGAGAGACCTTACACTGGAGTAAGGGAAGAGTGTGAGCAGGAAGAAACATTGGAAGCAAAATTAATTCCCCATCCCCCTGTGCCACCTGGGAGGTAGGAGGTAGAAGTGTCAGGAATGAGGTAGAGCCTGGAAGAAGGAACTAGGTTGGGAGAGGTATTTTTGGATTTGTTTTTGTTTCTTCTTATACAACTCTATTTTTAATTGCCAAAAAAACTAAATCAATTTCCCAAAAGATGAGTGTATTTTGCCTGAGACAGTAACTAGTGAGTGATCTCCCTGTCTTTATCTTGACCTGTGATCTTTTCTTATTTCATCCCCCTATCCTGCTGATGATGGGGAGCAAGACTGTCTTGGTGTGCACCTTGTGGCCAGCCAGGGTCAGCCCACCACATTGCAGGATGGTGTATGAAGTATATGTTATACGATGTTATAGAAAGCATATTTTGGCATTTTCTATGTAATAGTGACATCAGAGGAATTCAAATTGGTGTTCTAGATTAATATGGCTTACTGCCTACTCTCAGTAGGTTTTTTTTAAACTGCATTTAAAGAGCTGCAATCCAGTATCTTTCCTAGGCTCCCTGCAAGTAGTGAGTTCATTTTGTGCTTCTTTGGAAAAGGAGACAGCCATATTAAAAGTTTTATGTAACTTGTCTCTCCTTCTGTTCTATCTCCCATTTTTGATTCTCCCTCAAGTTCTTGAGATATTAGTAGTTTCCCTTCATCCCATTTTGATAGGGTCATTTTGCAGAACATGGGTGGCTGTTCAAGGGCCCTTTATCTAAAGCTTCATGTGGTTTTTATGGGATATGGACAAATGATGTCACAATTAGAGACTCATGGCAGGGATTTTCTTAGGAGTTTCAAAGACTTTCAAACTCTGGTGGGACCAAGCATTATTATGTGCACTTTATTATGTGCAGCAAGAAGCCTCTGGAGGTCTCTGGAGCTTACATCAGGGCCTGCAGTGTTAAGGAAATCCAACCTCAGGTTCTTCAGGAGCAGCTCCATAGCAGTGAAGTTCCCTGTGAATACATCCAATACATCTCACTGATTTCTAAGTGTCAAAGAGGGGAAGATTTTACCATGAATATCATCGCTTGATACAGTTTACTAATGATTAAAAATGATCTTTTTTTTTTTTTTTCAATTTAATGGCAGTTACAATGCAGAGTTCAGGACTAATCCATAAACCTAATTTATAAGAAGGCCCAGATTACAAAACTCATTAATCTGTGCCTACATTTGCAGTGGGCAGCATGGCAAAAGCTTAAAATCCTGAAATCATGACTCCAGACTCTAAAGTGCGTTCACAGCTGTTAAATGTTTTAAACAGCAAGTGGCTAACTAGAATGAGAATAGAAATGTGAAATCATCCAGATAAGACTTACAGAGTGAATACACTAGAATTAAGTGTTGGGGAAGATAGACTCTCAATTCAGTGAAGTTAATACAATTCCACTTCCTGTATAAAAAGTAAAATACCCAAAGCAAATGCTACTTGTACTCTGTGAGGCATAGTGTTACCATTCCTCTTTGAGGGATTAGAGTCTTGAAAGCCTACTCTGAATTTTACAGCTCACATCCATTTTCAAATTAGAAACATAAAAGTGCAGTCTCTTTTAGTCAGGGACAGCATGATACTCAGTGTTTTAATGTATTAATACAACACTCAGTGCCAGCAGTACTTCAGAAGTACAAAATAATATCTTGCAGAACTCCATACGGTGAGGCAATCCAGGCACTTTCAACAAAACACTCCTTAGAAATGTAGTGCAGAAAATTAGCGTGTACGTGAGTGGTTATCAAGATGTTATAGCTGTACACTTTTTTTCTCAGGTTAGCCAGCAAAGAGAACACATAGTCTTGAAAATTAAATATGTTTAAAAAAAAATTGTTAGATGCACCACTAACATCATTGAACTTTAATATGCAAATTTTAAATGGAAACTTGGGTCTTCAAGATATGCGGGAAAGGCAATGTATTTTGAAAAATTCACAAAAAATGGTTACTATTTTTTATCTGAAGAAACATCCAATATATAACATATTTTTTTAGCTAATGGAAAAGTTTGAGCTCTACAGAGCCTGTGAGTTGCTATTCCCTGTGACATGTACATTCCCAATGTTCCATAAAATTTCTCCTTCTGTCAGAGAGCTTCCATGGGAGAGTTAAGACTAGCATTCCTCCTTAAGGATAGAAAGCAGACATAAAAACTGACTGACTGAAGCTGATGTGCTTACTAATTCAGTCTTCAAATGTGAGCTTTTATGAAGACATGACTTCTTGCAGAACAAATAAAATCTCTTCCGTGAAGGGTGGTGATTATTTCTCTTTCACTTCAGAGAAAGACTTTAGTAGCTCAAAAGCTCACAAAAAGCAGTAATAATCACTCTTCATAGATGAGATATCCCGTAGGTATAAAATGCACAGTTGTCACCTCTCCGAGTCTACAGTTGAGGAGTTGACAAACAAAGAGCAAGTCTAAGATTTCCCTTTCACTCAGACACATCCTAACTCCTTTAAATCTGTTTTTCCTCTCTTCTTTTCTGTTGTAGCCTTTAAAGTGCAGATCAGCAGGAGGAGATTTCTCTGTTGTAGGAAAATGTGAGAGATTACCTTCATGGAAATTCACGTGGACCAACACAGCTTTGTTGCTGTTTCTTTTCTGCAACGGCGGCGGCCTGGCCTTTAGGAACGACAGCACGGCGTGCACATGCTCGGGTGTCGCCGGGCTTAGTAACACGCTTACGCCAATTTGGTGGACAGTTACAAGCGTTTATTATCTCAAACATGCAGTTTAAATACTCTGGGGTTCTTTACTACGTCAGAGGGGTCTTGCCACACTTCCTGAGTTAGAAGGGAGAATGGAAAAGTACTGGCACATGTTAGTAGGAGCTTATCTTAGGGGGTTGGAGTGTTCTCTGCTCTTCCCGTTACAACTGAGATCTTCCGAGTGCCTGTCCCTATCCAACCACACAGCTTCTAAAAAGGTCTGCTGAAGGTCCTTTTCTCACTGTACAAAGCCATTTTTGTTTTGCTTTGGTTTCTGTGGCAAGCATGCCACATTGGCAGGACAGTATGTCAGTGTTAAGGATATGTCAGGTAAGGATGAAACAATTTTTCTAATAAAAGGGCAGTCTCACATTAAACTTCAAACTATTTTGATAGCAAGTATGGGTAGTGGGTACAAGTAACCAAGCAAGAACCAGTATGAAGGCAGGATGGAGGATGAAGAGACTGAGAGCAACTCTGTTAGGAAGGATTTGGGGGTGCTGGTCAAAGGGGGGCTGGACATGACCTGGCAAAGTGCCCTTGCAGCCCACTTGTAACCCTGGACAGCATCCAAATCAGCAAGGCTAACAGGGTAAGGGAGAGGATTCTGCCTTTGTTCTCAGCTTTGGTGAGAGCCCACCCTCAGTGCTGCATCCACCTCCACGGTGCTCAGCACAGGAAGGACAGGGACCTCCTGGAGCGAGGCCAAGGGAGGGCCACAAAGGTGATTAGAGGGGTGGTACACTCTTCCTGCAAGGAGAGGGCAATTGGAGCCTTGCATTTCCTAATTTAAAATAAATAATAGTAAAAAAATTCCTTTAAATTTATCATATGGAAGTTTTCATATTTTATAACTGCAGCTTTTTGTGACAATACAATTTATCAACAATGTAATCCGTTTTCTCTTTTTCTCTTAATTAAAAGGTGTTTTTGATCCTGAACTTAGATTAAACATGGTGTGTAGATGAAAACCTATGAATTTTTAATCTCCAAATTCTTGGGCTGTTTTGCTTTAACCTTGAGTCAAGACATTTAACATTGGGGAATATTTTTAAAACTTTTTTATTAGCATACAAACATTTATCTCTCCTTAAAAATGATCTTGTGGTGATTAGTCTATATTTGTAGGGCACTTTGGAGATTTTCAGCACCAAGTACTAATTAAGTGCTATTATTTCTATGCCTACTCTTATTTGAGTTTCCCCATTTTCTAGGCCTTTGAGGGAAGTAAATAAGATCAGAGGCTTTTTTAAGGACAGTCTTGAGGAAAGACCTTAGGCAACTTATGAAGACTATGTTTTTAACAGCTAGATAACTCGTCCCCTAAATTCTCTCTATTTGTGGCCACTGCTATCCCACTCTTTCCTCCATTATGTTGAGACTGATGTAATTAAGGTGGAAGAGATGAGTAGTTCTGCATATTCTTTGAATTGCTTCACTTGTCAACAGCTTTCGTGGGTTGTTGATGTTCATCTTGATTCATCTTTGAGAATTAAATTCAAAGCTGGTCAAATTCAGAATTCTGCACTAAAAATGCATGGCTTAATTTCAAAAGAACATTTTCTTTAAGTAATTTTCAACAATAAGAAATATCTTCTGAGAAATTTTGAAATTAATAGCAATTATATTTGTTTTATTTTAAATTGCATGACTGATTATATTTTCACTAATTCATAACTAGTCTGTGACAGTATTATGTAAGGCATGAAATTGTAAATGATGGCTAATACACCACAGTATGTTTAATAATTTAAACTGTCTTTTATGTAAATAGAAAAAAATAAACATACCTGTTACTTACTTTGAAGTAATTATCTTATTTCCTCCATTAAATTAGTTTTTGTTTATATTGAAAATTTGGACAGAAATTAAAAGAAAACAAGGAAGTAAATATAGCTGTCATGGTTTATCCTGTATTATCTTCCAATGACTTTTCTATGTCAACAGAAATAGCCTAAATAAATTTCCCCTGTCCCACAGCAAAGCCAAGACAATCAGCAGCTCTGATAATTTTGTTCTTTCCAGTAGAATGCTACTCTGGGGAAGGAAGAAGCCTCTGGTTATATTATTGCAAAGTTAAATAAGCTTCCTTCTATGGAAGATATAAAGTTTTCATGAGTATAGCTCCATCTTTTACAATATGTATAAAATGAGACCTGAGGAGGTTTTTGTAAAGCAAGAAGAAAACCAATGGGTCTTGAGGAAGGATAGTTACCAGAGCAACCTATAAAACCTTTCTTTACACTATCAAGTAAGCATATAGCTTGCACTGCTGCTGATAATTGTTTCTACTTATAACCCAAAGGTTATTTTTGTGGAAATCTTGTAACATGTTCTGGCATATTGAAAAATATGTAACTTGACAGCAGCTACCAACAGCCAAGGAAGGGAATGTGATTCTGAATGATTCAGAGTGTGATTTCTGAACTAGGAAATCTTTTCTTAGAGAGAATATAAGATATCAGACCTTTTAAATCATGCAAGATCAGCAAATGGAGGGAGAGAACATATATATTTTTGAAATAAAAATGATATGCCTTTATTAGTTTGGAGGTTAGGTTCCTCAATGCTTGAATGATACTTCTGTAGACTGGGTCTTTATGTTTTACAATGCTTCCTCATTCTCAATTCAAACACAGTCTTAGAAAGCACCTCAAATATTCATTTCTTGTCCAACTTCTGGACAAAGAACTGACCAGACCTAAAGCAATGAGGGTACTTCGAAGAGCTTCGTGTGGGCCTTACTCACTGGAATAGAAATGCTAACTGATTTCACTAATAATCAGATCATGCTGTAGTATGTTGCCATGATTCTTGTCTTAGCACCACACAAATCAGTACAGTTCAAGATCTCTAACAATGCAAGTTTACAGTCATGTTTATTCTAACCTTTCTAGTCACCCACCAGCTGCTGAAGAAAGATATGCATGAAATCTCAAACTCCATGTAAGCTGTAATTTAGGCAAGTGCTGTTAATACAACAGCCAGGCAGAACAGGAGGTAGAAGCTGTCATTTCTGAATGCACTACCATAATATGTCCATTGTTATAGCACATGAGCTGTTCTATTTTTCTCATATCTGACCTGTGCTGTCCTTTTGGAATGAACTCTTCTGCTTGTCCTGCATCTGCTTGTGAATTCAGTGGGGACAATTCGTCCCTTTGTTTTGCTGGTTGTTTTTGGCCTCAGTCAGAGATGGCTTCTAAGTTAAACAGACATCTGGCAACTTTACTCCTCTTCAGACTCCTCAGACTTATCTGAAAGGAAACTCATTTAGCAGGTGCACACAAAGCCATTGACAATTTATTGACCAATTGAAAAAAAAAAAAGGTCAGCCTAGACTAACATGAGCACCCTTCCAAGGAAGAGCATTACATGCCTTATAAAACAGAAAATTGACAATCAGAGAACACAGTATCTGAAGCCAGACACATATTTCTCGATGTGCTATTTCATTTTTTTTTAACTACAGAGATTAGTATGTCAGAAATAGAAACCAAAGACAAAGATGTACGAGTACTGAGTTTTCCATTTATACTTCTGTAGTCTGCTACAAAATGTATTGGTCTTAAAAAAAAAAAAAAAAAAAAAAAAAAAGTAAAGAAAAAAAGGCAGTAATCTAAATGAGGCTTCTCAAGTTTTAGTTTATAAATTTCAGGTATGCAATCTTCCTGTAAGACAGAATGTGTCCAATGTGTCCAGTTATTTTTAAAATATGATCAGGAATAGGACACCTGAATTTGGTAAACAAAACTGATTAAGAACTGTTACAATGGGAAGAATAATGGTGGCATTTTACATGATAATTAGTAAAGGAAAAAGTGCTTTTAAATATGCAGGTAGCAGACTGATCACAGAAGGGATGGTTTTAGGTGAAAATATTATTTCATGATGCACATTGATTTTGGTGTCTGATAACATTTAAATAACAATAATGTTAATAATAATGCAGCAATATGGTGGCGTGTTTTTGTTATTATGTGTTTTTCTTATTGTTTGTTGCCCTTAGATGGTTTGCTCTAAGTTTCCCCAGCCTGTTGGTTTGTTCCAAGTTTCTCCTCCCTCTCCGAAGTGTCAATCCTCCCTGATCCCTGCCCATTGCTCTAGAAGCCTCCCCATCACTGCCTGTTGACCCAGCCCCCTTGCCCAAACTCCTCCCTGACCCTGCCTCCTAAGCTGTCAGTCCACAACCAACCCCACCTTCAGGTCTAGAAATTTCTATGTTCTTTGATGTCCCATTGGATGTCTTGAGATGTATCCTCCCCTTCTTGTCCCCCATTGGTTGTTGCACTGTGAGCCCCTCCTTTATCTCCTCCCTGATGTTTCCCTGATTGGTTAAGAGGTTGTGCCCACGCCTTGTTTCTCTCCCATTTAAAAATCAGTGTCAAGTGGTGTCTTGGGTCCTTTGTTCCTGCACATCTGTGGACAATTAATTACCTGGAGAACCACACAAAGATCCCTTCCTGTTCTTTGCCTGTCTCTTTGGCAGTCCACCAGCACAGAGCTGTAGAGAGCAGTGGTAGCCCTGCTCTTTCCACCACTCAGACTGTTTGTGACCTGGGGACAGCCACTGTTGGCGGGGGCCAAAGTGAGAAACGAGACAGGGATTTCTCTGACTCACGTCACAGCAATAATTTTTAAAGCCTGTTAGATCAGATACTGTTGTCTTGTTTTAAATTCTAAGACCTTCAGACTGTGATTCATACACTCAGCTATTTGATTCATTTAATGAAGAAAATCAGATCTTGTAATACACGTATATTGACACAGAGGAAATAAATCATTGTAATGCTCTTCTAGGATGATGTAGAGACATCTACTATCAGAATCCTGCCTAATATTGCTCTCAACTCTGTGTCTAGAACAAATATTTTGAAAATTCTGTGTTAATGAGAACATTTGGAGCTATGATTCATTCCTAAACACTAAGTATTTAGAATTTTGAACAAATGTCTCAAAAGCAGAATGTTACATAAAACTTCGTTAAGAGTATAAAAGTATACCTGCCATAGTGTAATGTGTGTGTTAGACTCTGATCAAAGCATTTCATAGAATCATAGATTGTTAAGGCCTTGTAATGGACCTTAAAAATCATCTAGTCTTTCTGTTTAGAGATAAATGTTATAGGCCTAGGAATACTTTCTCCTAGATGTAGGAAAACAAAAATTTTTAATAGGAGCTGATTGTATCATTAAGAAGACATTTATTCTTTTCAGTTATCAGCTCAAAATGAGAATACAAGCAGGAAAGTAATAGTTGGTAAAGATGTTAAGAGTGTCCCTGTGCATGTTTCTTCCACAGACAAGGACTGAATGACATTCTCTGAAGTCAGTGCACACCTAAATTAGTCAGGACTTGATCTAAATTAAGTTAGTCCCAAGATAAATATCTTGTATTTCTGCATGTACACACAAATGTCTCTGTTGCTACTATTGACACCTTTGCTACTAAATCCTGAGGAGAAAGGGAGCACACAAGTTTAATAGCCCCATAAATGCACCACATACTCATGAGACAAGCCGGGACCAAATATTCTTCATATGGCTCTCAGTAGGCTGCACCAGAGGGAGTTATCCCTAAGCAGAGACAACATGAGCTGCTCTGTTTCTTTTTTGGGCCTGGAGGACAAAGTATGACCTTCTGGAATATATACATTTGGCGGTATAGTAGTCTGGTACATGTGTGGTGTGCAGACTCAGAAACAAACAACAAGTCAAATATCTTTAGGAATGCAACAAGATTTTTTTTTTTTTTTAGAACACCTTGTGAATTGGGCTTTGTGAAAGAGAGAATTGGAAAGCTTTAGAAATAACTAAAGTTAATTTAAATAGACATACAGGGTCCAGACATCCAAATCTCAGCTAATGCAGCCTGGACTTCCTTCAAACATAATGGTGAAAAAAGGGACACTTGTAAACAGTCCATTGTAGTTTATTCGAATATCTCTTTAAAATTAAATAAATCACACTTTAGAAGTGTTTATTGTCTCTATTGACTGTAATTCAGAAGCCTACTATATGCATCTAATGAAAACACAGAATGTGTGAATAGGCCCCGGGAATGGACATGGGGAATCAATTTTCTCAGACAATAACTTGCTAGATCATTTCTCTAGATTACTGTTGAACTGTGATCCTGAAAACCAAACTTCCCCTGGAGTTCTTAATGAGTAATGGCAGAGTGGAGTGTCTGATGATGATCTTATTACCTATACCACACTTGTACTTTCTGTAATTTGCACAAATTCAGCTATCTTTTCATTTTCTTTCTACAGCAGACAGAAGATTTTAGAAAATTTGTCTGGAACATAGCTGAAGCTTCTTTGTGGGGGCTCTTTTAGGGAGCCTACACCTGAAAATTCCTCAGAAATGTTCTGGAAGTACATGTAACTGAAACTAAAAACTGATAATTGCAGAATGACCATAGGTCACTGAAGACTACCTTATCTCTATCCATGTTGTCATTTTAAAGGTATCTAGAACAACCGTATCGACAAAACATAGTTACGGACTTCTTGGGACTAAATTTTTATGTTACCACTTGGTTTTCTTGAGTCCCTTAGAGTCTCTTCTCAGCTGTGCAGAATCCTACGTGCTTGTGTCTAGATTTTTTCACACATCAAGATAGTTGATTCCATGACACTGCCAGGATCTTACATAAGTATCTTCAACCTTTTATGATCTTTCAAGTAGCTACTAATTTTTTATTCATCTCTGTACTGCTTTATTGGACTTGCAAATATTTTCTTAAAATAAAATTATTGCATTTCATTGCCAGTTTTTCAGAATGAAGTAAGTATTTTTTTTTATTTATTTTGGTTTTGGGGGGTCTTGTGATTTTGGTTTTTTGGGATTTGTTTTGTTTTGTTGGGTTTTGGATTTTTGGGGTTTTTTTGTGTGGTTTTTTTTTGGGTTTTGTTTGTTTGTTTGTTTGTCTGTCTGTTTTCTTGTGCCATAAACAACTCTTTCATTACAAACTGTTAAGGACTTATGCAGCCTCAAAGAGTTGAGCATAGTGTTTGCCAAATTTTAAATTCTTTTACTTTGTAACTAGCTGATTTATGTTTATTTGTTGTTGGTTTATATATGTTCATTGCTGACGTCAATAAAAAAATCAACAAACTCATATGATGCATAACTTTGTATGAAATATTGCTCAGTCAGAAGTACATGTCTACAGGGAAAGAATGGTCTAATGGAAGAACTAGTTAATGAGTCCTAATACTGTTTCTGGAATGGAATATTTCTGATGGACTTGTGCATTTCCATAAGGCTCAGAGTATATCTTCTGAGAAAGCTGCCTGCAGTGTATTCTAGAGAAAGAATTTGGCAGTCTTGTGTCTTGCTGTCAGTACAGTTACATTCTTCAGAGCTTACAGGGGGCTACAAAGGAAGACTAAATTAGCTTAAGTATCAACCTTGATACTGCTATAGCTATAGCAAAGTCATACGAAATAGACTTTGTGCTCTTTGTAAAAGGTCATACAGAAAAGCAAAACACGTAAAGTATTATGTGATAGATTATAGAAAACTTAATTCAGTGAAAAATTGTTAGTAGACTTACGATGCTAATAAGTTCATGTAATAGAGTAAGATTGACAATCTAAATTCTGTATATGAGTTATTGTTATATTAACTTCATTAGGTAAAAAAAATGGTATCTGAAAACAGTGCAACCAGAGATTGGTAAAGTTTCAATTAAATATCGTTGTTACTAGCTTTCCATTATTTTTTATTTCCAGTCTTCAATCTTTTTTTTTTTTTTTTTTTCCTGAGGAAACTTTTTCATTTCACAGTAAGCTCCAGCTGTTGAGAAAGACAAGTTGAGGCAGGGTGAGACTGTGTTATCAGTATGGAAGTAGAAAATCCAAACAAAGTAGCGTGTGATAGTATCCTGGATTCACTTGCACACGGGCCTACTGAATTAAAGGGCTGAAAATTATTTCTTGTTAAGGTGCAAAAAAGCAACTTGGGAGCTTAAGCTGCCCATAATGTGCTTGCTTCTATGAAGATACGTCCTGGGCTAGATGTAAACTGTTACTTGATTTTCTGCAAGGAGCAAGAGGCTGAGAGACAACTCATCCATATGTGGATAGGGATGCACCTCCAATGACTAGCTCAGCCTCTCCTTTTTTCTTGTCTTGTTCTCTTCAGTTGTGGTTCAGTTTTATTCTAATTGCCAAATTCATCTTACCTGTTTCTTCATTCACAGAAAGATTATATGCTTGCTGCAGGAGATTTTTATATTGTTTGGGTTGAAAAATGTATGATTTACTTGGCACATACAATAGAGAGGCAGTTTCATAAAGCCTGGTGAGAGAAGCTGCTTTTTTGCATCTATACCCTGTTATGTTAAGAGAAAGGATGCACAGAGGTAATTTTAGGGCATTTGGCACATCAGCACATGGCAGGGCAAAATAAAAGAATTTCTGTAGTCTCCAGTCCTTTATATCTACCTCCATATGCATTCCTGATTTGACACTCTGCCAAAACACAGTTCTCCAGAATATGAACTGTAAGGACTTTCACAGGATCTTTATGAAGGACGTGTTGGTTTGTGTGCTAAATTATACAAATGGTAATCAGTGGGATAGCGTAGCCTGTTATTTGTTAGACTTTATAAAGTGATTGATCGCTAAATATCTGAGTGTATAAAAGTGGTCTCTACAAGGAATTATTCCAAGAAATTCTGATATTGTACACATTTTTATATATCACCATACCATATTATTTCTCCATATCAATTGCATATACACCTCATTAAAATTCTATTTCAATGACATGTTTTGATAATGCTCAGCATTTTAAAATGACCAGGTTAACTTGCATGTTTTCTAGCAAGGCATACATGAGGCATTTACGAGCTATTGCCTCAAGTTGCATGTAACATTAATACAATTAATCAATTATGTATCCTAAGCATGCATATTATGAACACAAAAAGATGTCAGACAGACAAAGAGGCATCAAGCAGATGCAATGGGCTTAAATGTCTACCTTAAAACATAGTTGTACATTTTTGGTACACTACTAATGGTGTCTTCACTTTCAAAAAAATGTATTTTTTAAAGCATATTCACAATAAGATCAATAGAATATAAACAATTTGGTTTTATAGGACCAGAAACCAAAGTTCCAGCATTTCTATTTACCAATTCATTGATATTGTTAAACAAAACACATAGTCCATGTTTTTGCAATTCATGTTTTATGAGTTTGGGGATTTTTTTATTATGGAAGCAAACAGAAATCTTACACTTGGTGGGGAATTCCATCTAAATTCTCTATATTAGACACCACATATATTTCACTGATTAAATTATTTCTCTCCATATTTTTGTCCAGTCCAATTTTAAGCCAGTCTGAAGCATGACAATAAGAGAAAATTTTAAGCCAAAAATTTCATAAGAAAACATTTGGGAAATTATGTGATAAAGGTCAAATATAAAATACTTCGGTATTATTGTAGCTGCATCTTTTTCTCATATAGCCATTATATAGGTAATTATACATATAGAAGGCTGCATGAATTTGGTACACAAATGTTTAGACAAGAACAAATTATGTGGAAATATAGTTGTTCATAATGTTAAAAAAAGTTGAAATTGGAGGATAGTGGAGGACAGTCAAAATATCAGTATTATTTCTTATTCATAACTATGAAAATCAGTTTGCGCAGAAATGGTTTGTGTGATGTGAAAAAGGTAGACATAGGAGTTTTTGTGTCCAGGAATGAGAATTATGGTTGCACCAAGCAAAACCAAATCCTAACTAATCAAATATCTTTGTGACAAAGTATTGTGGAGATTATCATAAAGAAGAAAAATGTGAAACTCTATTTTGGCAATGTTATGTGAATTTTAAATAGAGAACTACAATGGGGTTTTTAAAGGGAATTCAGCAGGAACTGACGGAGGTAAAGCTTTGATGATGAGGAAAATCTGCAAGTTCCCAAAGCCAAACCCTGAAACTGTAAGCAAGGCTTCTCTCAGGGAGAAATCCTGATGAGAAAATGAAAGAATATCCTGCAAACTCAAAAACAAGGAGCAGAAGATTGACAAAATATATGCCAGCAGAGGGATATGAGTGAAGAAACATACACAAAAGCCTTAGATAATCAAATCAACTCTGGCTTTTAAATGTTGATAAAAGATAATAATATTTTCTCTTTCACCATTTCTGTGCTATAGTTGTATAAGCAGTTTAAGAAGCTGAAGAGCAAAGAGAAGGAAACAAAATGTTCTTCCAACTTACCAGTTAATGAAATCTGGTACTGAAAATCACTTAGTACAGAAGTTGAAAAAAAAAAAAAAAAAGTAAATAGATACACTTTCTCACTTTCTGTTCATATATTACATGCTCATGGATATCAGTGAATACTGCCATCTCTGTATCCTACAAATACCTTGATGACATGGTGTTGTGCCTGCAATGCTGTATATAAAATATCACTTTCTTACCTGAAAGCAAGAAATGGTATACATACATGGTATGAATGAACCTTAATTATTCAGGAACTAAAGAAAGCAAACTGTACCTGAAATTCTACCATGTTCAGATTGTACGTCAAGTGAACGGTGTCTTGCCACTAAGTGTTCAATATTAGGCTGATCTACTAAAGCAGAATCTCAGATGTATCTCATAGTCAGAGAACATTTTGGGTTGGAAGGTATCTTAAAGATCACATAGTTCCAACATCCCTGCTATGGACAGGGACACTTCCCACTAGACCAGGCTGCTCAGAGCGCCAGCCCAGCCTGGCCTTGAAGACTTCCAGGGATAAGACATCTGCAACTTCTCAGGGGAACATGGTCCAGTAGTGCCTCGCCATCCTCGCAGTAAAGATTTTCTTACTAATGTGAAATCTAAATCTGTCATCTTTCAGCTTAAAGTTATTTTATTCCCTTATCCTATCTGTTGATGCTTTAGCACTGAAAAATTTAGCATCATGTGCTTACTGTCATAGTCTTTCATTCTTATAGCAAGGATGAAGTTTTATGAAGTCTTACGGTAGAGTCACATAATGGAATTCTTAAAAGGGAAAATTTAGAAACATTAGTGATTCTTCAAGTAATACTCTAAATTTTAAAATTATTCTGATATTTTTCTTGAAGTACTTCTTAATATCAAAGTGACTACGAATGAACTACAGTAGAAGCAAAGTACACAGGAAGAGAAGACTGTTTAAAGATATGGGTAAAAGTGTTATCTTTATTTTTTGATGCACATACAAAGTCTATTTCAGTCCAAAGACTTTGTAATGGGACTTCTGACACCAAAATGCCAGGGATAAATTTATTTTTATGCAGGTGTTATTTACACATTTCAGTTTAAAGGAATGATTTCAATTATTATAGTAAGTAGTGTTTCAAAACAAAATCAGTTCAATGGTAAATCCAGCTTTCATAAGACCTTGGCAGCATTTATATTTACACATGGAGGTTAAAATTTTTGAATATTCCCCTTCTTGAGGCCACTGCTTTTCTGTATCATTTCTGTGCATAGGATCAGTGTCATCCCAACCAATCCACTTGGGGTTGTGTGTATGCCAAGTCTGTGATGTCTTTCCACAGTTTATGTAAGTCTAGCCATGGGGTCAAAAAGTTGCTCAGTTTGCCCTAGGGTAGACAGTGAATGGCAGATAGATTGCATTGGTCTTTAGCCAGTTTTTCCAAGCAGAGCTGCATTAGAGAACAACAAGGAGAGGGCTTTAAAATATCAGAGTATTTAGTTCAATTAGTTTATGGTCAGTAATTGATTGCTGTTTGACTGGCAAATCTGCTTTACATTGTTTGTGCCTTACATACGGCAAGCAAACCATTGTAGGTACGATAAAATTTCACAATTCAGTAGTCTTTTCAGTCTTATTTGTTGTGTCTCCCTCTTTTGGACTGTGCAGCAGAGCTGGAGTTTTTCGATATTTCTCAGAGGAGAAAGTTAAAATGCTGCAAGTTACTTAACTCTGCAATTGCCTCAAGTTTCTGTCTTTAGTGAGTTTCTAATTATTGTCAAAGAAATTGTGGAGGATGTAAAAATTCCTTCAGATGTTTTCTTTATAGTATACAGAAAGGAGTTACAGGTCACATTTTTTAATCCCTGAATGGCCTTGTTCTTCTCATGATTGCTAGAGAAATCCTTGTTAGCCAGATAGCCCTTTGTGTAAGTTACTTGGTCTTTTTATACTCCAGAGTAATGGTCAGAACATGCCCAGAGAATGCTGGAGATCAAAGTCTTTATTCTGCCTGAGGAAATTAAAATTCCTCGTATTTCCTGGTGGATGAGGTATTCAGTAGGGTACAGGGTTTGGGGATGTTCAATAATAGAAGCAATCAATATTATTCCAGCTGAATCTTTACAGAGAAGAACTCAAGAATAGTTCAGAGATAGGAAACACAAAGATATTTTGTTGACAGAGTTACTAAGTATTCACATGAAAAGGAGAATAAAGCTTCACTGGCTGATCCTAGGATTGTTCACATGTTTAGTTTGTGCAAAATACCAGAGCAGGGACAAGACTCAAAATTGAATCTGTAATAGTAGATTACTGCACTATATATTCTTCTGTTTGCCTAATGTTTTGTTCCTCTGTTGATCCAGATATGTAACAGATTTTTAGAAAATAAGTCCTTCACATTTTGGAATATTTAAGAAGTATTAATTTGGTTTTGTTTTGGATCTTTTTTTCCCTTGGCCACTATTAAAATGTTTAGGCTGGACTGAATTTAACAAAAACATTCCTCTGGTTCTAAGCACACAGATGTCTTTAAGGAAAAAGATAGTGTGAAACAATTATTATTTTTTAGTAGTGATGATTTTAATGCTCCCTTCTAACAATGAGAGGGTAAATGTGAGCCCACCACATCTACATAGCTAGAAGTAAAACAAGCAGGAAACAAAAGCTATCACAGTGATTCTGTGGCTTCATTTCAGTGTCGTTGGTTGGTTTAATTGCAGTAATCAGCACAAGAATATTTTTTTGTCAAATTAAGGCCCTCCTTTTATGTAATGAAGGAATTGCTTCAGTTGAAAAAAACAGTCCTTGCCTTAGGCAACACAATGATTTAGTTTGTTTGAACCAGTTACGGAATTGATATCATATATTGCTTACTTACACGAGTCAGAATGTTGATAAGGACTTCCAGAATAGAGAAGAGCCTGTTGGTACTTGAAAGTCTCTGCTTCTCAGTACTTATTTCTTGTGGAAATACCCTAGGAAATAGAATGGCCCAAGGAAACAAAGCAAACAAACATAAATCCCATCACATTTTTGGCACAAAATCTATAGCCTTGTTGAAAAAAAACCCAAAATATATTTTTTGAGAAGTTCTACTAAAAGACGAGACTGATCTCGGGGCACAGCCTGGGGTATCGGACCTGGCAGCTTGCCCTTGGGTAAAGTGGTTGATGAAGTTTCTGCTGTGTGAGGGTTAGAGACTTCAGTTCCATAGATCATCTGGTTTCTCCCAGGTATAACACGGCTCAAATGTTTCTGTCTGACCTGTCTTTGTGCCTATTAATGGGTTCAGCTCTTCACAGAGTCTTCTGGTTAAAGAAATAATGTAGAGTTTGAAATTTCTTTTTTTCTTTGAGATACTGAATATCTTTTACAGAGGCTTTCTTTTCACTTTAAATCAAAGTTGCAATTTGCTTGGTGGCTTTTTTTTTAATTATTATTATTATTTTCCTTTCAAGCTTTAGGTTTCTATTTCCCTTGCAATGAGACATTAAAGTTTTTTCAAAATGTTAGAAATTTCCACACATAGAAATTTTGGCCACTTCTCCAGGGAAAGACAGCATTATCTTTGCAGATTGAATTGACAGAGATTCCAGAACAGTGATTCAAGTTAAATCTCAGAAGACAGTTCATCCATTTACAGAGAATGTAAAAAGATAAGAACTGAAATGCAGCTTTTAAATATTTGGATCAGAAAAGTTCTAATTAGAAACAAAACCAGCAGACAAACCTGTTACACTTCGGTAAAAGAGAAAAAATGAAAGCAGAAAGAACAAGCTATAAAGTAAAATTCTCAGGCAATAGAGGAACTAGTTAATAAGCCCATAGTAGTAATTTTATGTATACCTTATAGACACAACAAGAAAAAAAATGTAAATTTCAGATAGAAAATACTAAGTAGAGAGAAAATGAAGAAAAGAAGCCATTTAGAAATTTTCATCTTATGGTTGCTAACTGTTTTAAGCAGGTACATATAAAAATATACCATTTATAATATATAATAATAGGCAAAGTAATAGTGCAATACAAAAGATACTACACAATCAAAGAGACATATTATTACTCCTCTGCAAATTAAGTGTCCCTTAACATCTGCTTGCCTTTGTTATTACTTCATCCTTTTAGTTCTACCATTAGAAAATTATGGCAACTGAGATCAATTAAGACCATAGCTCTTACAAATAAAGGCCATATGACTATACAAAGCAATATCATCTTCTTGTGTTTTCAAAAGATTCTTTTAAATTTCTTCTATTTTTCAAAGTTAATTTTTTTTTCCTGGTTAATCAATATGTAAAGGACACAATCTTCCTATTATCTGACTCTTATGAATGTAGCAAATGTGCATCTACTGAATCTCATTTTTTTCTTCTGGACTCCTTTCTGCAAGGATTGCCTCAGGTGTCCTTACGTTTTCTCAGCTTTCCTAGTTCATTTCTCTGCTGGTTGTTTTTTGTTATTTTGTTGGGTTTTTTTCCGACATTCAAAGTGAAGATTTTCAATTCTTCTGTAATCTTATGTCTTTCTAAGTGTTCTAAACTCTGTATTTCAAACAGGCATTAGAAGCTGTTGCATGACTCTCAGATACAATTTCTCAGTCATGTTTTACATTTCAGGATTACAGATCTGGCAAATGCAGGATAGGTTTAGACATTTTTGTTCTTTGTGTGTCTAAGTTTATTTTCAACAGTTTTGTTCATACATAAGTTCAAATACGATTGTATTTTTTCACTTTTGTATTTTATTCTAAGCTCTTTACTAATTTCCGATTACACTTTAGCATATATGCATTCTTTCCTAATAAATTTCTATAAAGAATCATTGACTGTACAGCCAAAATGGGTTGTAAATATTTCATTGAACATTTTTAACAGAAACAGTGGACATATTAAAAAAACCTCACCTGGAGAGAAAGAACTCATTTAAGTGATTGTTCTAATAAAAGAAAAACATTATAAAAGATTATATTCTAACTTCTAATAGTCAAAGTTTCATTCATCAATTTTAATGTGATTGTTATTATATTTAAGAAAATGTTAAATAAAAATATTTCAAACTTGAAATGCTTCAAACACTCTGATCACCTTTTCTAGTTAGCAGTGTGTTTATAGAAACTTAGGAGACCAGTTTTCAGTCACATTTCAGGATGGAAAAGCCCTCAAATAATCCAAAAAAATTCACAGACAAGAAATTTTTTTTTTATTAATAAATAGGCAGCTATGGCCAAAAGTGAAATATCACAGGTAAATGAAGTGCACAACTTTGGCACCTCAGAGTACAGTGGAGCTTGCCAAGAAGGGAAAATATGTCAGATTTCTAATGGAAACTGTTCCTGAACTGGTGTTCTGTGGCAGACATAAGGAGCACAAAAGTCCAGTACAGTCTATGGTAGAGGAGAAAAGTCCTGGAGACTAGAAGGAGATCTTGAGCATAGGAGGAAAGTGCAGCGATGGGGAAGTGTCCAGCTTGCCAAAACATTCTTCTGCAGTTCAGCCTGTCATTAACAAACAGATTAGTACAACTACTATTTGTTTCTAGACTAATGGAAAAATTAGCAGAAAAATTATATTTACATTTAAATTTACATGAAAGGCTTTCTACATTGGCCATCAAAATCAGAAGTCAATTTTTTAGCACTATTATGACATTTTGAGTAATATCTAATATACATATATATAATATTTGTTTCAATATCAGTAAGTGTTAAAAATTTTGTAAGATGATTTTTAAATGTAATATCAGTCAGCATTCTAATAGCATAGAATTAAGATTCAGGATTACATGTACTTTTTTAATAGAGAGGTGTTAACACAACCTATTTATTTTTTGTGGCACCTTTACTAAGACAAATATTTGCATATGATGCAATATTGTCCCATAAAGTCTAACACAAAATAAAAGCGGAACAAAAGAAAAAAATTGCAGACACAGAACTGTCTCAAGAGAATTATCAGGGTATGAGAGAAAGGCATGAACTTACAGGTAGTGTAGAATGAAATCAGGTTTTTTAGAGTCCTTCAAAGGATTGACCAGAGCTCTAGCACCACAGGGAAGTTAAATTTTGCCACTGGAAACAGTGATGCATAATGCACCTTCTGCTCAAAAGGCTGAAAACTAATCCAAACACCATAAATGCAACTTACTGCTTTAACACAACCAGCTGACTTTAGTACCTTAAGCAGACAGAAGACTGAGAGGGAAGGGAAAGGGGGACATTGTGCATTCTACAGCAGCACAGGGATTTAACTGCTACAAGATCAGCAAAGAAGAGTTGTGACTATGGGTGTATTTTCATCATTGCTAGTGAGAGAGATTATATCCTGGGACAGGAGACACTGAAGGCAATGTGAACTTCACAGGAACTTCAATGAAAATGGAGTTAGTTCTTTTTATGTTCCTAGAATTCCTATCTCCACACAAGACAGTTGAGAAAAGTATTGGTGATTACTGTTTTTTGCAAAAAGGATGAAGTTGATTTTTTTTTAATCTACCATTTTCTTGTCGGTACTCATTATAAACAAAGAGCTAATTATTAGATGAGCCTATGAACGCAAAATTATGCCACCTGTTATGCCTATTTTCCAAGGCAGCTGTTCCAGCAAATGCTGCATTTTCATTTGTCCACCTTTTCAAACTGAATTAAGAGCATTATAATCTGTGTATACAAAATACTGGCCTTTATGACAGAAATAAAAGTGAGAAGGAAAGACAACCAGCACACCAGAAGTTTGAACATGTGCTAAATTCTTGTATAGAACTGCTTTGAAAGATAAGAATTAGTACTGTGTGAATTCTATAAGCTGAAAATGAGTGAATTCTATAAGCTGAAAGGCTTAAGGCTTTATTTAAACAATTTTAATCATAACCTCTGATAGATTGAAAATATTTATGATCATGCAGGATTATATGATAATCCTGGCAGGAAAAAAAGAAACTTTTTGGAAGTTTCATATAGGTAAATGTTGTATATCGACTATCATAGAAGGAAATACTCTACTCCAGTCTCAATCAAATCAATCTGTAGATCAAAAGTTTAAGTTGTTTGGTTCTGTGGATATAACTGCACTGACAGTGATCTACCACTTTAGAAAAAAATTACTAGGTTTTCAGACTCCACAGAATTGCTGGAAACTTTTGAGAAGATCACAGAAAATATATTTTTCCAGTTGTCTAAAAATAGTTCAATCATAGAGAAGAATGTGTGGTAATAAAATGTGCTTTATTTAATGAGATTAAATATGTGACAGTTATTTTGAAGGATATTTCCATGTCTTCTCCAATGTGTTATAAAAAAACTAGGAGCATAAAATCTCAACCAAGGTTAAACTTTGTTGGTCGGTTTCTTTAGCTTGAAAGTCCCTAGTTGGATTTCCTGGTGCTAGGCTTTACAGCAAGCATGATGGAAGTGCTTCTTTGAACTGGAAAGAAAGTTATTTGGACTGGGTAAGGTTTTCATTCCCCAGCATCTTTGGATTCCTAATCCCTGTCCTGAGCACCCCTTGAACCTTCAAATGACAACCGAAGATGCACAATCATATGATGATGACAAGTGAAGGTATAACCTCTCATATGCAGACTTTTTGTGTTAGCTCAAATTTTTGTGTTAGCTCTTAATTTTAACTTAGTGAGAAGGGAATACTGCTCCAACTTTGTTAGTGAAGATATGGTCATACACACACAAAAAAAAAAAAAAAAAAAAAATCCTGCTAAAATGGTACTATGTAAAAAACTAATCTTACCTAGAAATTATATTTAGATAGGATATTTATAGTTGGAGGTAAAGACATCAGTATTAGTGCTAAACAACTTTCTCTTTATTGACAGTTGATCCTTGAGGTACAAAAAAATATAAAGATCAGGAAAAGTACAGTTTTGTAGTGGAGTTTAAAATGCATCTTTCCTCCTCCTCTTCCTGTAAACATTTCACTGGCTGAATTTCATACCATGAATCAAAATTATAAGGTATATTCAATATACAAAGTGACCCATGCTAAGATGAAGTAATTTACTTTTCACCTTACCAGACTACTTTTCTTCCACCACACTAATTTGCATTTTCTATACAGATTTCTTGGTGCTTTTCTACTTAATGTAATAGATATTATCAAAGAGTTACAATATGAAATGTTTATCTTACAAGCATTCTTCATATGAACAAAAGATATTAAACAAATGCAGTATTTGTTTCTGGAATATAGAGGAAGGACTAGAAGAGTAAAAGGAGCAAATCCACAGTTTCACTCTGGATTTGGAAGGGGTGGGGGGTACCCGCATTATTGGGAAAGGATTGGTAAAAAAACCTGACAAAATTAAAAAAAAAAAAAAAAAAAAAAAAAAAAAAAAAAAAAAAAAAAAAGTTAAGTTGAAGACTTGAAACCCGTGGTCAGCCAACAGTTTGTACAAAACATGCTTTGCCAGAATCTCCATTAGTGCTATAAAAGCACCAGCATCACTCTTATCCCTGGAAACTCGTGGAAAATTCTAACCATCATTTTGCAGCAGAATTATCAGAAGTTAATGGAAGAAGATGCTTATTCAAAACTTTTTTGTAGCTTTTATTCACACTGAAAATGAACACTGAGAAAGAGATGAAAAGTCATTTATATCAGAGTATAAAACCAGGTGAGAAAACCAAACAATTTTGGCCTTGAAAGAAAATGTTACAAAGGAGTAAAAAAAAAGAACCTTAGAAAAAGAATTCATGGGAGAGTTAACTTTGTTCCTCTAGTGAGGATGTTATATTCTGTGTTGTTTTAATGGACAGGTTGCCAAGAAATACTTGATGATGAGAAAGTGGAAAGGAAAGGAAAATCATAGAAACAGAAAAATGTATCTATTTTGAAGTATCCAAATTGCTAGTCTTTGAAAGAATATAATTAAAAAAAAAAAAAAAGGAACTGTCACTGTTGCCAGACATGCAGAGATAGAAATTATATTAGTTCAGTTCATTAAGTTTTGCATCCAAAATGATTAAACTGGCAAGAATGCGGCAAAAGACAATATTCTCAGATAAGAAATATAAGATAAATGTATGCCAAAGAAGCTGGCTGATGCTTCAGAGCTACATATACCATATAAAAAGTAATTTTTGTGGAAATCTTGATTAATTATCTCTGGAAGGATGATTTTTATTCCAATGAATTTCTGAAATAATATTTTTTGATTCTTGGATAATAATTGTGGGTTTTGAGTGTATCTAACCATGTAGCTACACTGCAATTAGCCTTCTGCAGAAAAGAAATTTGAGAAACTGAGCAAAAAAAAGGCAACACCAAAAACTCCCCACAAAAAAATAGAGCCACCCCTTCATTGCATTCTCCTAGTTGCAAATATTAACTGTGGAGGCATTTTTTCAATACTCTTCACCCCTTAGTGAAGACTCTTGGGAACTGGACATTGTAACCTCTCATGCCTCTCTGTGAATAGGAATACTCTGACCCTAATGATTTCACCTAGAATTTCCTTCAGAGGTTTGGAATTTGTCTTACCAATATGCTAACTGTGCTAGGCAGGTTGGTATGGAAGAACTGTGTTCCCTCTTTGCCATTTTTTTCTGGAGTGGTAGTCTGTCACAAGAGGACACGAAAAGAATGACACTTAACACAGTCAGATCTTCAGGGCAAAAAGAGGGAACTTAATTTTTCAGCTTTAATTTATCTAGATTTTGGACAATGATCAAGGATTTGATAAATGAGGTTGACACCTGTCCAACGACACTGGTCAAAATAGAAGTTCATCAATTGTCTTTCCTCTAGAGAGGTATGTAAACAAAAAGAATAGTTTCCAAAACATCACTTAGTTTACTTGAAAATCTGTGAGAAACTGCACTACAAAAATGCAACCATCAGAACGCTGAAAAAGAACAGGGTGACAGTAGTCACTATGATAGCCAGTAAAATATAGAAAGAAGCATATTTCCAATCATACCCCAGAAAAAAAAGTCTGTAAATATACTAATCACTGCAAACTGTAAACATCAATACCTGACAGCTACAGCCATGCAGAGCCTTGTCTCACAGGTGACAAAAGAAACTATCACTAGTTGGAGTTAACTGGGCTGTAGAGAAAAGATTATGCATATCAAATGGAATGTCTTCTGATGACTGGAAGCAAATTAAAGCTCAGTATTTACCTCTATAATGAACATATGTTTGCTCAAGGTAAAATTTCTCAGTGTATGTGCACTTCACACACCTATACAAAGTGTGTATATTTATCTAGCTATTGGTTTCAAAAAAACATGGTAACATTGAGTTTGAGATAAATGACCTAGCTTTTTAGGACTAAAGACTGTCCTGAGCAGTATCCAAAATACTAATTTAGAAAATTCTTGCTGTTCTAATTGCACAGTACATATGCACTACCATCAAGAGGAAATCGACAAAATTGCAAGCTCTAGGGTAATCTTTGGGTTTAGATTTCTTAATTCCCACTACTTAGGTTGAAGCTAACCACTTATGAACACATCACCCATGAACCAAATATTTAATCATTACGTTATATTGTAGAAATAGCTACAACTTTTCAAAATCCAATATATAAAATCTGTGTAACCTTGTTATATTAAGTTTTACTAGAAATCCTATGAATTATATAAACAAAAAGTTAGCATTCTTTATCAATAGCCTACCTGAACAATGCTTACTATGTGGTTAATTTGGTCTAGTACACCTCTGCTTTTCCTATATTTAGGAAAAATATTTATGCACACACACACATATATATAGCACTTGTTCTAATGCCAAAGGAAACTGTGCTTAGTTATTTTGAATAATAAATAAATTCCTTCCCATTTGGTTTTTGCTGTCATTCAAAAAAAGGTAACCAGTTTTTGAATACAGTTTTTAGAAAGGTTTGGTTTATTTTATTTTTAAGTCCTATTATAAAAGATAGTTTTTAACTTCTGCTGTAAAAGAGGCAAGAGAAAAAAAGAATGATCTTATATGATTTGCTAATGGTGAATGCCTCATCTGATGCCTCAGATGTAAAGCACTAAGGAGTCTCTTAATGAGATGTAAATAATTTCTGATATGAAGGTTTTCTTTTCTAATGCAAAGAATACACTGAAAATATCAGAACATGATAAGAATAGTGTAAAAAAATATAAACATCTGCATAATACAACATGATTTTAGTTTTCATGTAGTGGAGTCAAATCTGTTTTGTTTTAGATACAAAGTACTATTAATTTAAAAATTGTCTGCCTAAAGAAGTCTAGGAGAAGTAAAAAAAAAAAAAAAAAAAATTATAGACCTGGTATCAAGAAAAATCCAGAAAGATGCTAAGGTGACATTATGGGACCAGACCCTTGTTTTCTTTGGATTTCTATTTATTTATGTTACAGCGGTATAAGTCCAAACTCCATTATTTTCCTTGTGTAGGGATGACCTAAAACTGTATCCTTCTTCTAAGAAACAGATGCAGGAATACTTTTTTAAACCACGGAGTCTAAGGAATGAAAGTAACAGCTGTGCTATATTCTTATTTACCTTTTTCTTGCTCCTTTGATTACAGGCAATACTTATTTAAAGTGAAGATGTAACCTAAAGTACAATATAATTTGATTAATTTCAGGTGTATTTTACTTCATTGCATGGTATAATGCTAAATTGTAAAAAGAACTTCAATATATGGTAATGAATTTTCTTTAAGAATGCATTGAACTTTTGACAGAAATTATTTTACACAATTAATTCAATCTGAATAGAAGAAAAAAGAGAGCTAGAAAAAAGAAAGAAAAAAATCTGGAAAAGTGCACCAAAAATTCTATGCCATTGGTATAGAAAATTATTTTAAACTTAAAACTTTCAGCTTAAGCTAAATCTCAATAACCTCTTCCTGCAATTATAATTTTTTGTGATCCTATGTGGAGATAGGATCTCATTTTCTAGAGATTTACTGAAAGGTCATCTCACTGTAATTTACCTTTTTGTTATCCGTTGTACCTTTTTTGGCTGTTTTGAAGCTGAACAGTCACAACAAACTAAATTTTTCCTAGTTAGTTTATTCAGTGACAGTTAAATCAAGTGATTTAGATGTTATGCTTCCTGCCTTATGATCAGCCATTTTGCTGCAAAACAAAGCAGGAGAATGAGGATATTGCAGAAGAAATTTATATCTAATGAGAATTTTTAGTATGACTAAGAAGAAAAATAATGACAGGCATGTTAATTGAAGGAAAGACATTTATTTCCTTCACCTGAGTTGTTGAATTTTATCTGTAGTGGTAAAACAAATATGTCCAGAAAATTTACTATTCTCTAACATTTAGATCTACTGGTATGCAATGACTAATTGCTTTAACTCCCCCAAAAATGACACTTGAATGAAGATTGGATATTGAAGGTTATCCTTTGTGGTTGCTAACTCCTGTGAGTCCAGAACATGGCTGTGAGAATGTCTTTTGGTTCATTGCAGAAATTATCCAGGGACCATTCTAACCATAGAAGAGCATGGATGGTTGAGTTTCAATATCCCACAACACTATTCAATCCACTAGTTTAGAGTAGCCAATAAGTTCAACTAAGGACAAGTTCCACTCTCTTAGGAGTAACTAAGTGGGGAAACTTGACTTTAATGGTTTTCTTTGTGGAAATGTGAAGGGTTTGTGTGTTCCTCAAAAACCATCACGTCAACACAGGAGGAGAGGCCAGAGCCTTGTCTCATCCTGTTTAGAGCAATGTAATGAATCTCTCAGGGCAAGCTATGGAGAAATATTCTCATTTTAGAAAAGGGCAAAGGAAATCAGTAGGGCTTTTACAAGTTTACGTATTTTATCAAAGTTCATAGAGAAATAAGCTAACGTTTTGGGTATAGCTCATCTGTTTAAACAGACATCTACTTCTGAATTGTTATGTTATTTTCCTGTTTTAGCTAGCAGAAAGAGTTGTTATAGACTGGGCTTTGTATCATCCTCAAAGAGGCATTTAAAATAGGTTGTATGAGTCATATTCTAAAATTGTCAACACATCCCCCATTGACTATAAAGGTAGCTGAAGTTTCTGGTTCAGCAGACACTTTTTAGGTAACCTGAATTCCCACCTTTCCCCCATGCCAGTGCCTTGTCTGAGCTCTCATGAAAAACAGCCTACATTTCATCTCTGCATGCTTTTTTAAATTGTCAGAGCAGGAGAGTGATACTGTTGAGGCTTTTTTGTGGTTTGTTTTTCAGCCTTGTATTAACATAAAGAGCATCTGCATTCAGAGTTGTGATAGAAAACTGTGTAAATTGGAATTATCATAGTCTGTTTAAACGAAGCCAGAAAATTAAAAGCTACCCAACTGATTTAAATAAAATTTGAAATGACTACTTAAATTTTGCTTTATTGCAATTTTTATTCTTTAACATTTTATTCAGGATCATGTATCTTAATTTCCTGTCAAACAACTTGTAGTTCCATTAACAATTATTGCCACACAGAGCAAATATAGTTATTAAAATGTAACATAAAGATTCAAAAACATAAGACAATTGTAATCTAAAATCTAGAAAAAAATAAAGCAAGAATTGAAATTTTATTCAGCTTATTATATAAGAATCATTAGATGATGGAATATACCAATAAGCTATCATTGGCATTATTGATTTGTTCAATTTCTCTATATTACCTTTTAGTCTTACAACAGATAGTTTGAGTTGTTCAAATTTTAGAAAGAGGGAAAAAAAACCAGATTTAGAACCCCACATAATTTTTCAATCTGATGCTTTTGCTGCCTTTTTTTTTTCTGTTGATAAGGATGTTTTGAGAGGATTTTTGTGGGTTGGTTTGTTTGGTTGGTTGGTTTGCTTTGGTTTTGGTTGGTGGTGCTGGTGGATTTGGGGTGGAGGGGCTTGTGTGTGTTTTGGGCTTTATTTTTCCTGATTTTTTTTTTAATTGTTTTGATTTTTTTAATTTGACAGTTTAATCTAGAAATTCTGAAAGAACAAAAATAAGGCTCATGCAAATTAGAGAAGTTAATTTGATACGGAGCTAGGAAATTATCTTTAATACTAAGAATTGTCTGTTTTCCTTAGTTTTGCTGTTTGCAAAACTCCTACCATTCATGAGTACATGCCTTCTTAAGTATTTCTGGTTAGCCCTTGTCAGCTTTAATTCAATACCAAAAGTTAGGACTTATCTTGAAGAATATAGCGTTAAATAAACCTCTATCGCATGATCTCAGTATACTGTATCGGAAGCAGGAAGCAATCCTCTGCCAGAGGTTTCAGATGAACATCAGAGAAGTGCCCATGTTACTGTGAGAGCACTCAGCTCAAATAGCCTGAACTCAATGCTTAATTCTCCACTAGTCTCTTGGGTTGTCTTGGGGCAGCATTTAACACTGTTAACTATGTCTACACTTCCTATTTTCAACAGTTTTAGATATATTCCCAACGAAGTGTTTCCTGGCTTTCCATGACATTATGAAACACATCCAAGCAATAATTGGAGTATGTAGGAGGCACATGTTTGAATATGTGCTCCAGAGGTCCTGCAACAGTCATGAATGTCCTTTCCATAATATACCTTAGAACCCTTAAAAGAATGCTGAGAAGGATGCACAATGGGGTTCATACTATGCTGTCACATAGATAAAACAGAAGATTAAACCCTTTTCCATTTACAGAGCAGCATCTGCCTATGATTTCTGTGCAGCAGGATAATCCCCTCTTACACTGTGAAGGAATCATGTTCCACATAATCAAATAACTGTGAGCATAATTATCAATAGAGCTGGAGGTTTCCATATTTATTTAGACTCATAAGCAGAGAGCTGCTCACCTGCCTCAGCAACATCCCTTTTTCCCTGATAGGGTACCCTGAGAGATAGGGTACCTCACTTTCTCTGCAAACCTTATTCTACTGCCAGCATTGTGCTGAGACCTGGGCTACCCAGTGCTGCAGACTTTCCTAAGCAGGAGTTATGTCAGAATATCACAATCATATTACATTTTGAAGGGTAGTTAAGTGTAAAACTTTTATGTATTTCTGAAATCCTTGGTATCTGCTCTTTCAGTGTTTAACTGTAGGCCACGTGCAGTACAGATTCAAAATGGAGAAAAGTCTAACCATCTTTACCTGATATGGACATTCCCTCTGCTGCACAGCCTATGACTCTACTGCCTCCTCACACAAATACCCCATGCTTCCTATCCCCTGTGTGCCCTGTCCACAAATGGAAATGCTAAGGAAAGCCTGATAATCACATGACTTTTTGTTCCATAGGAAAATTTGAACTTCCAATCCACAGAAAATTCTGGAGTATGCTAGGTACAATTGTTAAATGTTTGTGCTGAAAGGCCAAAAATGGAAAGTGCGTTGGAGGATCTGCTATGCACACACCTATAAAGAAAAACTGATTAGCTGATGACAGCTTTGACTGAAGCAGCTATGAAATGTAATATTTAAGTTTGAAGAACTGCAATAAGACCAGCTGCAGACTAGAGATCCCAAATTTCAGGCAGATTTTGACTTGTTTGAGTGGAAGTCTGGCACTCCCACTCTTGAGAGCAGCTAGAGAAGGGCTCCTCCCCAGTGAAGGGGAGCCACAGGTGACCCAGTATTACCCAGCAGAATGATGTACTGCTGAAAGAGCACAGTCTGAGCAGGGTGAGCAGAACAGGGATAATGATAGCAACAGATACTTTCAATGCTCCAATGATCATGGGAGAAGCTGATGTAGTCAGCGAGGTCCAAAACAAAATGGGGGCAAGGAAAAATGTCAGTTCATCAACAGCTGGACACAGGTTTACTTATAGCATAGCTCCATGTGTCCATGGAGGCGGGGGACTGGCTAGCTAAGGAGCTCTACAGAAAGAGACTGCTGGCTGAATCACCAGTACATCTTGCAGAGATGAAGGCTAATTGAATATTGGGACTGCATTACAGGATTAGAGCCAGCAGGTTGGAGGAAAATATTTTAATTTTCTACTTACCAGTTGAGAGTCTTCATCCCAAATATTGTACCACTTATGGGCTCCCTGCTGCAAAAGAAATATTTATAAGTTGGAAAGAGTGGGTAGAGAAGTTAGCCTTGAGGGAAAAAAAAACCCAAAATCACTTAAGCAGGATTTAATTGCTCTTTTTCACTATCTAATGGATGACAACAGAGAAAGCAGTGAATAACTATTTTCAGGTAGAAATTAAAAAAACAATTGGTGCAACTAGTTGCAAAACCAGAAATTCTGACTGAAGGAAAAGTCATCAAGAAACTTGTTAAACATTGCAAGAGGTTGCCTCAGAAGGTTGTGGATTCTGTCCTCAGAGATATTTAAAACTTGATTGATTACAGCTCTGAGCAACCTGATTTAACTTTGAATTAACTACCCCTTGACTAAGTGACTTCCAGAGGTCACTTCTAAACAGTTGTATGGTCTTGGAGCAAGGCAAGTAGATTGATGAAACCCACACAGAGCTGTCTCACATCCAAGCCAAGTTTTAGTTAATTTATGAGTACACATAAAAAAGCTAATCCAGATATGTCATGCACATGCTGTGGGTAACTCATAACACTTGTAGGTCAATGCACTCATTCCTATCCAGGGTCTTCCATGTGCCAGCTCAGTTCTCCTACCTCTGTCACAGTCCTGCCCAGAAACATGCAGCCTGGCTTACATACAATATCCACCATCCAGAAAGACTAAATATTGCTATCCTCCCCTTTATGATTCCTGGGATATATCCCTTTTTCAAGGGCCAAACCAGTAGCAGATTTGGCACTATCTACATCCTAAGAGTATCTCTTTTGCCACTGTGTAATCATTACAGAAAGTCAGGTGCTGGGCCAGCTATGAGATTTTGCTGACTCCCCTAAGGGAAGTTCTGGCAAAATAATGCTATTCAGGTAGGTGACCACTGCTCACCTCATGTTCTCTTGATCTGTGATTTGATACCTGCAAAATTATAAAATAACTGTCTTGCCAGATTCACCTGGAAATTCTGAGATATGCAAGACTTTGCTGGCATTTCTGAAAATGAATTAACAGAAAATACACTCTCCAAGCACATTTTGTTCTGGGGTTAGTTTAATTTAGTTATATCTGCATGCTAAAGCAACTATTTACTTTATGTACTGTAGTCATGTCTGAAAAAATTAAGCTTATCAGTTTTTCAGAGGCTTTCTTGAACATCTGCTCCAAAAAAGACCCTGATAAATCAGAAACTCAAACACAAAAAATACCTTCTGAACCTGTCTTTCAACCAGCTACAGTTTGTGAGTAAAGATTTTACTGTATTAATTTTGGAGTCTGAGGGAAGTAGAATGAAACTTTATTTTCCTTTTGAAAGGGGATTGTCTTGAACAGCCACAGAGATGGTACTTATGCTCTTCTCTATGTTATTGCTGGTTCCTTTTCCTATATGAAGGTATTTAGAAATCTTCCAGGAGAATCTGTCTTTAAGATAAGTTTTGTTAAGACTTCTGTCCTGAACAGATAGCATTATGTCCCAGAGGTTCCTGAGTGTCTGCTGCCTAGTTTAAAAAATATGTAGAGGAAAACCCAAAGCCTAACTTTAATGGGAAAAATCTCTGGAGATAAGTTATGGAATTTTGCTTGGGAAAAGACGTATTCAGCTGGGAGAAAGTGCTAGAGTTGGACAGAAGTAAGTGGGAATTAAAAAAAATCTATATGCAATGAAAATAAAATTGGAGGGTTCACTCTAAACCCAGCAGAAATGCCATGGCCTCATTTGGTCATCTGTACATTCAGGCATGCTTAACTTTCATTCTTTAAGGAAAGAATACCTTCGATTCCTTCTTTTCTCCTCTGTCACGTTTATTCCTTTAATGAGTTTTTTGGTTTTTTTTTTTCACCGCAGAAAATACATAGGAGTTTGAAATTAAATTATCCCAGAATGCAACTCTGAACTGTACACTGGAAGAAATTCCTTCTGACTCCACTGCAGTGAACAACTTGTGCCAGAGGCATGCTATCTAATTACCATGCACTTTCTTGACTAGTATTGTGGGGAGAGAAAAGGTAGTGTGTGATCAACTGAAATATGAAACAATAAAATGAATTAAGCTGCATGAAGTAAGAGGAGGAAAAATGAGACGGGAGTTGTTTTTGTTAAATGTTTACTGTTCATACTCTGCCTGAGGCTTAAATTCTTGACTGTGAGAGGATTTTACAGTTTTATGGATACCATCAGAAGATTTTAAACTATTGCGGTTTGTATTGCAATTCTTGTTGAAAGTGTACATTGCTTGCTTCTCAAATACTATATCTAGTTTGGTGGTTTATTATGTGTTTCTTGAAAATCATCCTTCAGCCATTCCTAGTTCTAAACCAAATCAAAACTAGACTGATTAATCCAAAAAACAAATGCTACCAGAAACTCTCCGAATTCCTTTTCTCTTTTAAAGACCTTACTCCTTTCTTCTCCATAATTCACTTAGCAAAATCTTTTGCAATAACTCTGATTTCCAATAAAGGAATAATTGTGGTTGAAAACTGAGAAAAAATTCTGCTTCCAGTCACGATTTTGTAATTATTTCCTCAAGATCTGTCTTCTACTAATTATGAATTTATTTAGAAAACAGCCTGCTCATCAATAGTTTAGTAGGAAAGAAAAAGAAAGAATCTTTATATAAAGAAGAACATGTCTAAAAATCCATTTTAAAAAAACCTTTTTTTTTTTTTCTGTAGTACAGCTATAATCTCTGTGTCCCTTTGGAAAGCTAATGCAATCACAAGTCATTAGCAGAAGACTAGAATTTTTCCTCCATTCACCTACTTTCTCTCATCACATGCATTTCAGCCAACAGATTACCACATATTAACTGATACACACAGTATGCATGCAAGCAAAAATAACTAAACAGACAAAAAATATTTTTCGGGTCTGCACAGAAGTAAGAAATTGCTTGCAGAGTTTAATCTATATTTGATATTCTTTGATGGGTCAGATCCCTCACTTCTTACATGCAATAATGGAAAGTAAGTGGCTGCAGACCATTCCCACAATAGTCCACAACAGACATTCCCACAGTATTGAACTTTGTTGCTAATACAAGTAATTTGCATGAGAATACTAGTATGATCTATCTCCTTCATTGCTACAAATTCCTGAAAAACTTTAAATTTGGACTAAACTGAAGACACTGTTTCTTTTCGTGCAGATAATTTTCTAAGCTTCCTCAAGATCCTAGACAGAAGTCAGAAATTCAGGCATGTTATTTCACCCATGCAGCAGTGATGAGAGCAAGCACCACAAATAAGGGGCAGGCTTAAAACTCAGTTACAAATTGCCTGGGCTAGACAATGTCTGGCAAGAAAAGTGTTTTTTGTGGGGTTTGTTTGTTTGCTGTTGTTTGGTTTTGGTTTTTTTTTTTTTTTTTTTTTGGTTTGGTTTGGTTTGGTTTGGTTTTTTTTACAAACACAGAAAGAACTTTGAAATTTCAATTTAAATGGCAGAGTAATAATACACAATTAATTCACAGTTTTATGACCAAGCAATCCTTTTCATTGTGATATGCTTAATATTAAGACATATTAGAAAGAAAAGGATGTAGACAGGAAAATACAAGCTCCTGTTTTTACATAAATTACTAATCATAAGTGTTGCAATGTATGAAGTTTTTTTCTGAGGGGTTCCCTTGAGGCTTAGTCTGTGTAACTCCAAACCGCCACTTCAGTTTCATTTGAAAAGCTGAAACTGTTGAAGTAAATCTCTGCCTGTGAAGAAATCAAAAGAAAAATAAAGGGGTCATGATCAAAAATAGAATAAATAAATAAACCACATCTGTGTGCAAATAATCTGGTAAACATTACTTAAGCTATGGGTGGGAAGGTTGCAACTTTATATAGACCAGGCACAGCATCAGGATGGAAAACCCATCAGCCCAAGAGCTGTCAGCCTCCTGAGGCAGTAGTATAAAAGAAAAAAGTGATCTTTACTTCTTGGTGTGAAGCCTTCTTTCCCAAAAACGAGGGTGTAACTTCTCTGCATAGAATATTGTCCTCTGGACTAAAGTTTCTTTCAGAGGATGAAGCAAACCTGTTCTAGTGAGCTAGGGTTGAATGACCCATGATGGGGTGTGGCAACATATTCACCATATGAATATAGTGAAGTGATAGTGAAGATAGATTAAATCTTCATTGATCATCTCAATTTCATTCTCTCTCCCAGAAGAGGTGCATTTAGTACACATATAACAGCAGATCTGTAATTTTAATTTTGAGATTCATCAGTCCTGTTTTTCTAGGAATGTTCAGACACCTATAGTGTACTGCTAGAGGGAATTAAATTAGGAAGGACAACAACCTGGGAAGGACAGGGGTCTGTTGAAATTACAATGTTTCTTAGGGATAATTATTTGCATGGGTCGCCCACCCAACTTGCCTGACATTTTACAATTTTCTGAATCATTCTTTTCTGTATGAATGTTATTTATGTATGGTAATGTATGGTTATGTATGTATGGTATTTATCTAAAAGCTAAATAGTAATTCTCTTTTCCTTCCTGATTTTCTGAAAATGAACTTAGGGTGTTAATATGCTCAGTGACTACTGTATTAAAATCGCTATCTAATCATTATACAGTTTCTTGAACAAAGCAATCTGGGAAAATTAGAATTCCCTCTTATGCTGATGAATCTCTATCAGAAACATCAAGCTGTTACTATATCCTTCTTAATTTTAAGTTATAAAAGAAGTTTTATCTGAAGATTTTAGATGACATATTACTGGCATGAAGTATATAACTGCAGAGAACAAAATGGAATGTCTTGCAAAATAATGCCACGGCAATATTGTCACTCAAATATTTTAAAAAAAAAAATTGCATTGTTTGCTTGACAGAATTTTTTAATTATTAAATGCAAATCTGGTATAGAAAGCCTGGAATGTTATTTTTGAATTTAATAATTGAATTTTTCACTTTTATTTCATAGCAAGATAATTCTGGTAGCAGGATAAAACTAGAAAATTTTATATATTCCCAACTACACTCCTTATTTTAATGTTCGTTTTCAAAATGCGAAATACCTGTACACAATATTCATCCTTTTAATAAGACCTCTCATATCAGCGAACAAACTAGGATCCAGCAGGGATTTATTTCCCTTTTATTTCCATCATTAGCAGCACTACAAATTTGGCATATAAAGTCGGCTGGAAAAGCATGATATTTTTGTATGCATACCTTCTTCTCAAGGAAGCCACAGGACAGTATTAAATTAGCTATGGAATCTAGTACTTTTTACTGCAGTAATTGATAGTTGACACTCTCTCTTCTAAGCTACAGTAAGTAAATAAATTATTGTCTTCCATCTGATCACATTTCAAAACCCTAAAAATATATGATGAAAGCTTAAACTTACATAAATTATTTTAGATAGTAAAAAAACTTTTTATATGGAGTAATACCAGTCTAGAAAATAAGTCATATGGAACTGTAATTTCTATTTATGAGAAAATAGAAACAAACAAACAAAAAATCTTCCCCACTTCAATAATAAAGGGATGTGGTAATACATCTTCTTTTATGTAGAATTCCTATTGATTTCAATAAGGACTTCTACCTCATGACTGACTTAGAGTAAGAAATGTGGATGTCATTATCTCTACATTAATTTCTGAAAAAATCAGCCACATGTTTCTAGGTTTCACATCCATATGATGAGGGAAAAAACAACAATTTATTATAGCATGTATCAAATTTGACAAAAACTTCTATTTCTTAACAAGGTATAGTACAAACAGAAAAATTATGTGTAGTTCTTCAGAAGAACTAAAGAAATCAGGGATTTCATCTATGTAAAATGGAATAAGTAGGAAAAAGTTGTGTATGAATTTCTTGAAAATTGTGTAGCTAAGATCACAGCCACATGCCCACTTTTTAAGCTCTACTTAGCCCATAGTGGATGTAAAGAAGAGGACAGAAGAGGGGAGTGAGAAGGCAGGCTGCAGTCTCTCACATCTGGAAATGAGTAAATGAGCAGGATTCCCCCAAGTAACCATCTACCACTCTGCCTGCCTCCATCTATTGCCAACATTTTCTAACCCAAAATCTTAGGGTTGTTTGCAAATCTTCTTTAGTACACAAGTTCTTAGATTTTCCATTACATGTATTAGACAATGCTAGTTACTCCACCGTGCAATATGACAAAAAAAACTTGACAGGAAAAGATGAAAATGCATAGCAAACAAAGGGATAGTGCAGGAAAATTGTCTCAAAACCTCACAATATGATTAAGCTTAACTCCACACTTCCTGCTAACATGTTTATGCAGGAAAAAGACACTGAGCTCTTTCTTAAATGCCAGCAACAGTTCCATTTTTTCAGCCTGAAGCTCAATGAACTTGAATATTGTGAGCTTTTTGTTCAAGCCAGATGCTATTGAAAATGTAAGGCAGCAACTATTCCATTTTCCAGTCTTATCTGTCCTTCTACCTCTCACAGAACATGTCCAGATTGCCTCTGTAGTGCTGCCAAGAAAGTAATGTATCCCTACACATCGCTCTCAGAATGAACAGTGCAGCAGGAATTCCTGTCCTAGAAGAGATTTGCAATCATAATTCCATGTCTTGGCATAGTCATAAGCATCTTCCTAACCAAGAAGCTAAGGCCAATGCTGGGACATGTGTCCAAGCTACTGCAGCTTTCTACCTTTCTCTTGGCACACAGAATTCACCTTTCCCTAAAAATTACGTGAAGTTCTTCAAGGTTGCTCCAAATGGCTGGGGGCAATGTCACTGATTTTCACGATGACAAAGGCCTGTTCTCTAAAGGACCAGATCCATTGGCATATGCCTCTGAATGATCATGACTGATCATGACTGAGTTTGGAAAAAAAGGTTGCGGTCTTCTTTGGAAAGAAGAGAAAAAGAAGGTGACAAAAAAGAGGTTTGGGTAAATGTGCTTCATGGCTATAAACTACATAGATCAAGTTGTATATGGCACATATATATCATTCATAGATGCCTATTGTGTTTACTGAGACTCACCAGCATGGCCATGTGTACTGCTCTCACCATTCACATGCTGAGGCATTCATTCTTCCTGAGAAGCCAACAGTCCTAACTGGACCTTATCAAACCCTGAGATTATGTAGACAGTGCTGACTGGGGAACCTCAGGAACTTGATTCTAATGTCTACAGCCCTTCCCATGGATTGCAGCTGCTTCAGGGTACATTCACCTATGCCAGCATGGACTGCAGCATGGGTATCTGCCCTGGTGCAGTCCTTTCTTTGCCCTAGCCCCTGGAGAGCCTCTTTCTTTTTTTCTTTCTCCTTGGTATTTGCAGGGCTGTCTCACAGATTTTTCCCTCGCATTTTTCTATTGTGTCGTGTTCTGATATTTCTTAGGTATATTTTTATGGAAGCACCCCCATCTTAGGCCTGTTGGAGCCAGCTGGGATCTGCTGTGTCCTGCTCAGGGCAGCTCCTGGCCTCTTCCTCACAGACACCACCCTGCCCCCAACGTCTGGACATGTACACCAAAACTATATTATATATACTACTTTTAAAAAATTATATATACTACTTTTAAAAAATTATTTATTTTATATATATATATAAATATAAATATATATACATATCTATATATAAAACATATCTATATATAAACATATAATTGCATATATCATCTAATCTATATGGAATTATTATATCTAATCCCATATATATTAGATATCTATATAGATATAGATATAGATATAGATATAGATATATAGATCCCATCAATCCTTATCTGTTCAAACTTTATTATGATATTCAAAGGGATTTTAATGTTTCCATGAAAAGCTGTCTTTGACTACCCACCTTGCTCTTGTTTAATGGAGTTCTGCTAAACCTAGAGACTAAACAAATGTATTTGGCATTGCTGTTTTCAGATTTTTATTGGAAACTCATTGGCATTTTGTGGACCCCACTCCAGAAATGCTTGAGGAAGGGAGTGCTTGCTGATTCCCAACAATTTTTAAAAACTGCTATGTATGTGACAAAGTATGCTGTAGAAATGACAAAGTGGTAAGTGAATTAGTCTGAGAGACTTGGGCTGTCCTTACTGATCATGTGGAGCAAGTATGGCAATACTGACATATATCACTACTTGGTAACTGAACTTAACTGCCTTGTGAACACTGATGCTACACATAGTCCCAGAGTCTGAGGCAGCTGTCAAGACTGATTTCTGCCAAGCACTAGGATGTCTGAAACATCATAGTAGATGGGAATTTTGTGCTGCTACATGAAGATCGGTGAATTATAAGATGCTACTAAAAGCAGTACTCTCAGCACACAACAAGCAACCTACGGACTGAAATATAATTGCTTAAAACATAGTATTAAAAAAATATTCAGCTAATTTGTACAAGCTGAAAGCTCTGTTTGGAGTGGAAGAGAGGTTAAGGTGACTGTGAAAATGGCCTACAGCATATAACTGTGTAGTACGTACTGTAAAAGATAGTTTGTCTGTGGATGTTGAGGGTTGAATTGGCCATCTGCACATTAAGGTTTAATAGTGGCTTTTGTCAGAGCGTGTAAAGTTCTGGAAAAAGTCTGTTACGCTGCTGGAATTTACTTTGTGATGTTAAATGCTCTCTAGAAAAATACAAGAGCAATGGAAGCCAAAGCTCAGGTGTTAAAAGCAGTAAGAGGTGTGAAGGGAAAAAAAGAAAGGATTATTTTAAAAATGGCAGCCAAGAAAAGGCTTAAAAAAACTGAGACAAAGATTCTCACTGCTGCTTTGCCTTAGTTTTCATTGGTAAGGTGAAAGTTTGCCTAGGAACAAGCATTATGGAGAGCAATGTAAGATGGAGTGAAGGAACACTTTAGACTTCTGGACGCACTCAAGTCCATGGGATCAAATGGGTGCATCCAAGGTGCTGAGGGATATGGCCAATGTCGCTGTGAAGCCACTATCTATTATCTGAAAGATCATGGTGACTGGGGGAGATTCCTGAAAATGATAAGTAGGAAAAGTTCCTGCTCATTTCAAAGAAGGGCAGAAGGAGGGATCTAGGGAAACAGACTGCTCAGCCTCACCTGAAGGCATGAGAAGATGATGGAGTAACTAGTGCTGTAAGTGGTATCCCACCTTAGGAAAGGCAAGCAGGTGACTGAGATCAGCCAGCATGGTTTTAGGTAGAGGAAGTAGTGCCTGGCATAACTTACTACTTTTTTGCTGTTAGCTGATGCACTGAGGACCAAGGGAGAGCTATGTGTGTGTTTTACCTGGAGTTTAGTAAAGCCTTCTATATGGTTTCCCATAGCACTTTGGTAGACATATGAACTGGACAAGCTAGCCAAAAGGTGAATTGAAAGCCAGCTAGATCATCAGGGGGAAAAGGTTGTGATGAGCATTACAAAGTAGTGGATGGTTAACAGTGACATCTCTCAGGGATGAATACCGGTGTTAGTAGGTTTTGATCTGTTAATTGGCAACCTGGGTGATGGGGAGAGTGAGAGTCTGAGCATGATACAGAACTGGGATAGGGAAGGGTTGCTATGTTTCTGTGATCTGGAAGCAAGTAAGGAAAATCAAGGAAGCAGCAGGAGTTTAATCGCTGAATGAGAAATCAGATGCTGAAATGAACATCTGGGGAGAAATTTGAACTGCACAAAAGTACTAGATTCAAGAAATGAGAAAATCCAAAAAAGAACAGTGAAATGGGTAATTGTTCAGTTTACCTTGATTCTAAACAAGTTGTTCCATTCCACCTTTACTTTTTGCATTTCCTAATTCTTTGATGTTTGATACAGTAACCTTAAAGAATATTTTCATTTTCTTATACAGTCTGAGAGACACAGGTTTTCTTTCTACTATAAGTATTAGAAAAAGCTTAGCTTTTAGCATGAAATGGAAGCCAAGCATAGTCGTGTTATTGAAATGTTTATTTCCTACATGAAATCCTCCCAACCACGCCCAGCTGTAATTTGGAGGTGTTCAGCTGTTATTTTTTCATCCATGTCCTAAACGTGCAACAGAAAAAATAAAAAGAAAAGCTAAGCTATACAAAATGCTTATAAAAGACAATAAAAGCAGTTTAGTAGGTGGGAAAAAAAGAGCTCTTCTTCACTCATATCATACAAATTAAGTCAGTAAATTAAGTTACGTCAATAATACTATGTCTCTTGCAGTGGTCTGTGAATATAATTGTCTTACAAATGCATTTATTAGCAGGTGTTTTCCCATAGTTTGTATCAATCCATCAGATTTTGCTGACAATAAGCCATTATTTGGAGGATTCAGTTTTAATACAACATTTAAGTTCAGAAAAGATTTTCCAAAAATTACTTGAATCAAAAACAAAGAAGACAGCTGGTGGATAAACAGGTCAATTTTTCTCATTAAGATACAGAAAATACAGCCTGCTGCATACAGCCTGCCCTTCTCACCTACTGCAGTGAAGGCAGAACAGTCTTATCAGGTAAGGTCATTCTGCATGGCAGCTCTACAATTTTTGTCTTGCCCTTCATTAATCCACAGGGGTAACCAGTGGGAATCCAACAGCTCTTCATCACTTCAGTATCAAGAGGCATGAAAACAGGTTGTCAGGAGCTTCATTTCCCTCCACCCTATGTGACTAAGTAGAAATAGTAAGAATACAACAAAGTAAAACAAAAAATACAACTCACAATCAATAGAAGTTTTAGTGGGGAGAGAGAAGTGTTATCTTTTTTTCTTTTATTTTCATTCTTCCTTATTTTTAGCATTTATAATATTATCCACATGTGTATTTTATCCAGAAGAAAACTGATAAACCATACAATAACTTCGTCACCTTTTTTCTACTCAAAATCTTTAGCAACTTATTGTAAAGAGCTTTCTGTTACAAATTCAAAAAAGGACTGTCTTTTGTTACTGAAGTAAATAGATACTTGTTCTTCTAAGAATAGGGTAAAATATGGACATTTAGATCACTGTCACCATCATACATTTTTACAAAAGAGTTTCTGCCTTTTAACATTCCCATGAACTAATAGTTAAAATTAAAATTTTGGCACAAGATTTTCCATATTAATCAATATTCCTGGTGTGATGCATCATATCATATGACAACTATTCTTAATACTAAAATTTCGTACTAGTAAAGACATGATATTGTTCTGGATTTCCCTGTTTTTAGCATTGCAACTGGGAAGCAATAAGCAATATAAGAAAGATAGCAAGAACGTGCAAAAATATAAGCAAGATAGTAAGAACCTACAACCATATTTGGGCAAAGTTGTTGCCAGGCACTAGTGAAGGAAAAGCACTAAGAATATGCTGATAAATTCCCAAATCATCCCCTGCTCGTAGCAGAGCAGTGTGCTCTGTGTGTCTCTTCCACCCATGATGTTTACTTCAGCAGCCTGATGCTCCCCAGTGATAGCACATGAATAAAAGACCAAGCAGTAAACTGTCAATTTATCACAACTCTACTAATGCAGCCTTCATGTGGTGTTCCAGCACTGTTTTCTTCCTTGATGCTTCTTATCTGTGTTTCAGAGTGTTTGCCAAAAGCTGTTCAAACTCTGCTATCCCCAAATGTTATGTAGCTTACCACAGACCACAGAACTCCAGTGGAGACTATATATATAAACAGAGCACAATTAGGCATCCAGTCAACAGAAATTTTAATAGGATACTGCAATTTCATAGCATACAGTATGAGTTTTGACTTTAAACTTTTTTCAATTGATAAATAATGTAAAATATAGTTTGGTTGACAATAAAGGTAAAAAGAGAATCTACAAACCATTTTTTTTTAATCAAAATTGGGGATAACCAAATCAGTAATGTAAATTTAGGAGACCTGTAAAAGGTAAAACCTGGATAAGAAAGATTTTCATGTCAAACAGTATAAGATTAAATGGTTTGAGAGAGTATGATAATAGCACCAACACAAGGCCGAAACTATTCAACTCTGACCTGTTCAATATTATCTCTTTGCACTGAGTCTTCTATGAACAAGTGGAAAAGAAGGAAAATGAAAACAAAACAAAACAAAAAAAACAAAAAAAACAAAAAAAAAAAAAAAAAAAACAAAACAAAAAAAAAAAACCAAAAACAAAACATAACTGTATGAGTGAAGCAAAAGCAAGTTAGAAAAGAAATATAGGCCAAGATCTAGAAGTAAAATTAATTGTGGGTAAAAGTCTTTACCTCTGCCCTGGAACGCAGATGTTTTTCCTGCTTGAGTAGCCACAAAGCAGGTGTCAATAAAACATTTTATGACTTAATATTGCTCCAGTGAAAAGTCAGAGCAGAGAAAGGAAGACTCAAAATGGGTACTTAGAAGTTTTCTTTAGAAATTCCAATCACTACCATCACTATCATCTTATTCCAATCACTATCATATTTTCTTTAATGATCTTACCATAAATAATGCTGCCAGATACCTTTCAAGAATGCACATGGTACAGGGGTACATTTCATGCTAAGTTTCCTTAGTGTGAGAGTTGGTTTTCTGATTGCATATTAACTGTCCAAATAATTTAGTCAAAGAGTAACGGGTTACCTTATTAATATAAAATTTAACAGGACTTTGTAAAATATTTGAGGGGTTTTTTTGGGTGGGGTTTTTTGTTTGTTTGTTTTTTATGTCTTCATCCATGGTGTTCAAATACTGTGCCTTGATTTCATCAGACTTTCCACACCTCCGGCAATAAACCTCTGCAGGTGACTGTTGGGCCCACAGTGGTTTGTTGCTAGTTAAACAACTTTCTCTGAAAACTGATGTTGACTTCATCATCAGCACATGGCAATCAGAACTTCTTTCATACTCTTAAATTGTTGATTCATTCAATAATTCAGTCTGTTAAGGAGTTGGTTATTTTGTTTAATTTAGAATTACTTCAAGTTTGTTTTACTGATGAGAGCTGTGAGTTTGAGCCTGTGGTTTTTCTTTGATTTCAAGATCTGGCACTATTTTTCATCATTTTCATAAAAAGCTGTATTTTTTCATTATTGCATAATTTTCATTAGTGGTCTATGATTTGAAGCTTGGCATATAACCCCTAGTTTAGGCAAAGCAAAAGTTAAAAAAAAATCTTAGATAAATGATCACAATATGAATCTCATTTAACCAACTAAAACTTCAGCAGTCATAAGTTTATAAGAGCACGGACAAATATTAGCAGGGCCCATCGTCCAGATGCCCATGTGTTCTCAGGCTTCCTGAACCTAGCTTTGCTCTGTGGGAGAATCTGCTGTCCCACACCACCAGCTTTAGTTTGTGGAGTGGAAAAAAGCAGGAAGTAAAGTAGCAGGGAATAAGTGCTTATGCTGGTTCATTGCACACCTAAGACACTGCAAAAACAAGAGATTGAAGATGTTACTTCTTTTGTGATTACATAAATACCAGGAGGTCTTGTGGTTGTAGGTATTCCAGATCATCCTCTGTTGAGCGCAGCAGGCACACTTCATCTTACCTTACCTGGATGCTATTTTCAAACTATCCTAGCTTACCAAAATGGAAGATGAGAGCTGTAATTATGGGAATCTTTTTATCTCTGAACCAGCACTTCTCTATAGATCTCATCCTATTCAAATATGATTACTTTTGAGCTTCTGATTGTGAAGGGAATACTTCAGAAAACTTGTTTTGCCTATTTACCAGCCATTTCCTTCTCCAGTACTTTGGTAGGTTATGTTGTAGACACAAGTCCATATGCATCCTGCTCCAAACGAAGTTGTTTCCCAAATCCTTTTTTCCTTTTAATAACACATGCACATTCTTAGAAATAGATGGTATTATTTTCCTTTGATTTAAAGCTCCCATGAACCTGACCTGTGTTTAATGAATGAAAAAAGAACAGTTTTCAAATTTTTAAGCAGAGCCTGAAGATACTTCTTTGTTTCCCCCTGCCCTCTAAATTTTACTCAATACTTCTGTAAAGTGGATGAGCATGTCTGCAAAAAATACCAACATATCATTAATAGTTTTTGAGATTTCCCTGAGGAAAGCAAAATTTTCTCTTCTGACTTTCTTTTTGTATTACTCTTGAATATGCATGACGTTTGTCATGATGCTGTTTATTTTTCACTGAGATAAACCTTTTAATGGCCTTCATAGAACAGTAAAAACGTATTTCAAGAATGCAGCCAATCCATTTTTAGAACCTGATAGCAAAAGTGCCACATATACAATGTAAGAGAGAAAAAATTCTAGTCCTTATAGCAATGCCTTAGCATGGAAAAAAATGAAAGGAATACTTGAGCTCTCTTATACAACATTTTCTAATAAAACTCTGTCTCTAAAAGACTGTTGTGAAGTAGAAAGCCACGCTACTGGCACATTGTCATGAAATGAAGTGAATGACAGCAGGAATGTGAACAGCACAGCTTTAGAGGATTTTCTGGATGACAAGAGAACCATTTCAAAATGTTTCATGGAGGGTGCTATGCTTTTCTATTTTCCCTGTAACATTTCAGATAGGGCTCCCCCAACAGGGATTGAGTGGCAACAAGGATAAGGGACATTGACTGTCAAATCAACTGTCTCCATCTCTGTCCCCGTCTGTCTCTGTCTCTGTTTCTGTCTCTTACTTTTTCTAAGAATAGAATAATCACATCTTTTCATAATACAGTGACATTGCTCAGATTTTTCATTATGCCTGGATTAAGAATAAAAAACGGGGGTGGAGCTGTGAGGGGAGAGCAACTTCAGTTTGATTCTTCTTGTTCACTGCCTTCTCTCTTTGTACTTTCCTGCCTGACTTGGGATGCAAACCAACTTCACCTTGGGCTCTTTTAGATTTAAAGGTTATTAACAACTGCAACATTAACCTGCTCAGACCTTATTTTCATTATCTCCGATAGGATAGCAGGATTAAGATAGCTGGAAGGAGCATGATGTGATTTAGTTCTGTTTGATGCTTCTGCCTTAGTAAATGTCAGAAGCAGAGAACAGAGTATTAATAATCATTTGCATCCAGTATGCTAGCAGCAGATCTCTAAGAGAATGCACTCTGTAAAATAAAGCTCCAAGGTAGCAATTGCCCCTCCTCCAAAAAATAAATGAAAACAAGACCATTCAAAATATATTTGACAAATGCAGGGTTAAATAATAACACTAGTATCTATTTAAAAGCTGAGAAGCAGTTTGCTGGAGCAGTTATTTCATGTTAATCACTTTGTATTTACTGCAGCTTGAGAAAGACACATTTGTTATGCAGACAGTGTTCATTGTCGTAGCTTGATCATTAATGCACTGCTGCCAGCAACAAAATGAATTAGCTCTCTGAATACTAAACTGGGAAACCAATGCTCAACCAGAGAGTGGCACAATGACACTTACAGGATTAAAATATACTGCCCAGCTATGAGAGGGTGCATTTTTGGCCTTTGTTAATGATCAACTATTTTTAAGATTAGTATTAGTAGGAAACCTCTCTGGAATGGTTGAAAATTGTAGGACAAACAATAGTGATCATTTATGTTCCCCATGGGAGTTTTTACTCTTTCTGGAATACAGATTTCTCATGGATTATTTCCCATGCTTGACCACAGCCATTTTTTTCCCATCAACAATTTATCATTTATCCTTTTACATGCATGCTTTGAATTTCTGCAATTCCTAGCATACTGTAGATCCATAGCAGCACTGTAGAAAGTGCATGAATACAAAACACGAAGGAATCAAAGCCCCACTGTGTCTGTGAAGAGATGTCACAGACATGTGCAAAAGCACAGTAACAAAGCAAATGCCACCTGTCACTCTGAGTATTTTTATATGGCTTTTGATGTCCCTATGTCACAAGAATAACAATATTAATCTCAGAATGGTACATTATTACTGGTAGCTACAACCTGCTCTGTACAGGTCCCAAAACTAGTAAGGACTGATTTAAAATAAAAAAGGGGGAGGGGCAGGGGTCAAGGAAAAAGGAAGAAAACAGGAGGAGAAAATCCTCAATCAGCAAAACATCTATTTTTGTGAGAGCTTGAGATTTTCTCTGTAACAAAATGTATTGAAGTAAGAGCAGAAGGCACAGCCTCCTTTTATCCCCTAAAAACTCTGAGCTTGATTCCGTGAGATGCTGGAAGCACAACACCCCCAGACATTCAAAAGGGAGGAACTAGGAAGCTATAAAACACTTGTTTTATCTTTTACTAAAAGTTCCATGTGCATAAATGGGTAATAAATTCAAGCCTAACTATCAAAAATCCTGGACTAAGTTCTATAGGAAAAAAATCAGATTCTTCCTGAGTCTGGAAATACTCATGTTTTCCTAGAAAGGGAAACAAATAAGCAGCACAATAATCCAAACCCCTTTGGGAATTCTTTCCCTTCCAGTTAGAAATAGAAGTTATTTTAACATTTATATGCAAAGCAAAGCATGCCAGAAAACAAAACATAGCCCAATCACCTGATGCAGAGAAAAGGTTATGTACAGCTATTGTACGGTTGATGCTGATGGCTGATTATTTTTGTGCATTAGTATACTTTAAACCTAATATTTTATCATTTAAATTGTAATGGACTCTCTTGTTCTATTTGCATATGTCCTCTCTTAGAAATGTCCATTTTCAGGTTTAGAAAGTAATTATTCAAGATTAAACATCAAGAATTAAAATAAGCTGTGGGAGTGGGAAACTGTCATCACCATTATGCCACTTTCTGACCTCAAAGACTATTATCTAGAATAATAATAGTATTCATTTACTAACAAAGGAACACTCTGAAGTTAATGAAATGTTTGTCCAGTATTATGAAATTAATAAATAAGTATATTCCATAAATACCATATTTTCATGACAAAAGCACTGTCAAGCTCCATGGAAATTCATCTATGTAGTTTTTCACAGTGTTCCAGCCAGTTTTCCAGTTGAACGTATCAGCTGATTAGGAAGAGAAGGTGTCACTTGAAGTAACAGAGAATAATAGAAAAAAAGATACTTTGGTTAAAATGAACCTACTATTAATATCTGTAAAGAGAATGTAGCTATCAAAATTTGAATTTGACACAGTTATAGTGACAAATTCCTAAAGAGAGACATTTAATAACCAATAAACTGAGGTGAAAAATATATGCTGAAAAATTCTCAAAGGTGAATCTTGTGGTTTAACCTAACCCCAGCTGGCAGATGAGCCCCGCACAGCTGCTCATTGACTCACCCCTGGTGGTGTGAGGGAGAGAATCAGAAGACGAAAGGTGAGAAAAATTTTGGGTTGACATAAATTCCGTTTAATAGGTAAAGCAGAAGCTGTTCATGCCAGCAAAAATACCCAAGGGATTTATTGTTTCCCATGGGCAGGTGGATTCTCGGCCAGGCTTCACCACATGTAGCAGCCTCTTGGGAAGAAAACACCATCACTCTTAACAGTCCCTCCTTCCTCCTTCTTCTCCCATGCTTATATGCTGAGCATGATGCCATATGGTACAGGATATCCCTCTGGTCCTTTGGAGTCAGCTGTCCTGGCTGTGTCCACTCGCAGCTCCCTGCACACACACAGACCCTTCCCTGGTAGAATGAGAAGAAGAAAAGGCCTTGATACTGTGTAAGCACTGCTCAGCAGTAATAAAAACACTCCTGTTTCAACACTTTCTAGCACAAATCCAGAACACAGCCTCATCCTGGCTACCACGAAGAAAACTAATTCTGTCCCAGCAAAAACCAGCTGCTTGAAGCAACCTATTTCATTGTAATAATTCTACTACGCTGTGTAAATTATGCAAGGATTTTTTTTTATAGCATTATAAGATCCTGCACATGGGTTAGGGTGATCCAGGCATAGAGGCTGGATGGAAAAGGGAATGAGAGAGACTGAGGAGAAGGACTTGTAGATGCTGGTTGACAAGAAGCTCAACATAACCCAGCAATATGTCTTTGCAGCCCAGAAAACCAGTGATGTCCTGGGCTGCATCCAAAGCACCATGGCCAGCAGATTGAGGAAGGTTATTCTGATCCTTTGCTCTGGTGAAACTCCACCTAGAGTCCTGCATCCCACTCTGGAGCCCCCAGCATGAGAAGGACATAGACATGTTAGAGTGAGTCTGGAAGAGGCCACAAAGATGACCAGAGTGCTGAAGCGCCTCTCCTACGAAGACAGACTGAGATGGTTGGGGTTGTACAGACAGGGGAATAGAAGGCTCCAGTGAGATCTTATAGCACCTTCCAGAATCTAAAGGGGCCAACAAGAAAGGTGGAGAGTAACATTTTATAAGAGCCTGTAGTGATAGGACAAGGGGAAATGGCTCCAAACTGAAAGAGAATAGGTTCAGATAAGATTAGGGAAAAAATCTTTACTGTAGGAGTGGTAGGGTGCTAGAAGAAGGTTGTCCAGGGAAGTTATGGATAAACCATTCCTGTGCTCAAGGAAGTGCTCAAGGCTTGATTGGATGAAGGCTTTTATCAGTCTGGTCTTGTAGGTGTCCCTGTCCACAGTAGGGGCTTGTAACTAGATGATTTTAAGGCCCTTAAAGGCCCTGTCGATTGATAATGAAACACTGCTAATGATAAAAAGATAAAAATTTTCTTCACTGAATAGCTTATATACTTTCATAGTGGTGGTTGGGCTTTTTTTCTGTACATTTTTTAAGGGCTCTGAAATTCAATGAGTCATGTCATCATTTGCCTTGTAGTTTTAGTTATATATTGTTACACATCTTGAGACTTGCAGGCATTGAAGTCATGATTAAAAATGCTGTTAAGAAAATGGACATCATATTTATCTTTCTCCAGATAGACTGAGTGTTTGAAAGGGAAAAATAAATAGTGTCAAGATTTTCTTTTTTGTATCTTAAATCAGATATTAAGTATTACATATTTTACAAATGCGTGTATCACTGAAAGAAAATAAATATAATGCTGGAGGCTATGCCACTGTCATTTTGTGGGGAGAAATATCCCTGCATAGTAGGGAACAGGTTTCCTTATCTTGAAGAAAATTAGGCCCAGACCTTAACACTACTCAGAGCTGTGTGAAATAATAAAAAATACATATGAGATCTACTAGGCCTATCAAGCTGTAAAAGAATGATTTCTTCCAGACCTTTGGTATAAAATGCAGGAGTATCCACTGAAGCTCCTGAGATATTCCTTTGGATTATTTTGCCTAACCTCAAAGTGAATCTAATTCACAAATATACATATTTTTACTATTTTTGCACAAAAGCCTCCATATTTGCAACCTTACAAACAAATTCTTCAATCTCCAAATTTTTTAAAAAAATATATTTTTGGCAGAAACATTGGTGATTTTCTCTTATTTTTCTTCACCTTGGAAAAAGCAAAAATGCAGTCTACATTGGTAGTTATAGGTTGTGGGGGGCTTTTATTCTTTTTTCTTCCTCAGTTTCTAATTCTTGCCTCTCATGCATTCTAGAAATTTTAGAAGTTTTAAAGAGACAGAATACACTACTGCGTGAGACAGTTAGGGTCTTAATCCTTATTTATCTTTCATTTATCTTTCATTTATCTTTCATTTATCTTTCCTTAACACATTTTCATGTTTGCCTTTCTTGCAGATTGGACCTTTTCAGCCTGTTACTATACACTATCAATCTGTGTAGAACTTTGAGCTTTTTCTTTAAGTATTCTAAAATATTTACACTGCACTTATTTTTCATGGAGTTTAATATTCATTACCCTTTTTTTTTGTTGTGACATCATAAAAATCCTGATACTTTTTTTTGTTGAAAAAAATAAAAGGTAAAAACATTTCTTTTAGATTTCTCATCCATAACCAAATTTCTACCAGTTATTTTCTCTCCAACTTCATTTTAGCAGCTTCTTGTTTAGCAGAACTTCTCTTTTCTGCTCCATTACAGACTTTTATTTAGGGGATTTGTATATTTTTCTACCTTTGCCTCATTAGGTACGCCTAAGAAGATCTTTCAGTGTGTCTTCAGTCTCATAAATTTTATTAGTTCTTCTCACTGCCCCATAAATTTTGCTCTTAATTTTGCAAAATTTTCACTCATGAAATCTAACTTTCATGTATGGCCACCTGAAAGAAGTTAACTCCCTCACAGGAAGAAAAAACTTGAACCAAAGTTATCTCCCAAACAACTAAAAAGATTTAAATTTGGGCTATGGGTAAATTCCAGCTGTCATAGAAATATCAAAGGAAGAGTATTTCTGTAAGTGGTTACTTCACAATCATTACTCAGTCTTAGACATAGAACAAACACAAGGTATGATAACATTTTTATTTTATGTGGAGTTTCTGAGAATATCTGCACCTCAGCAAACACTTGTCTCGTACATCGCATTTTAAAAAGTCTGGAACAGCTGAGGCAAGGGTAACAGCTTGCTGGCAAGCCATTATTCACCCTCACTGCCAATATATCTCACTGCTTATACATCTTCCCTGTAATACCAGAGGTGCTTGACTGAGAAGAGAGACCGAGGAAGAAAGCAGGAGATATTAGAATTAATAGAAACATTAAGAAATAGCTCCCACTGAAAGAGTTAAGAAGGATTTTTTTTTTCCCCTCTATTTTTCATCACAAATTATGTTGCTTCTACTAACCATACCACCCATTTCTTTTTCAAGCTGCAGTAATGTGCTGATGAGTAATTCCTGGGGAAGCTCCAAGCATTCAGCTGTAGACAAATATCTTTAAATAGTGCATATTTTTATAATAGAGAATCAAAATATTGTTTCGCATTAAGAAACAAAAATTATCTGTCTCTGAATTAGTCAAATAAATACACAAATGTGTATGTGATTATGTGTGGGATCCTTTTTCCGCAAGAAAGAAGAAGAATAGAAAAAATATGAGAAGAAAAACTGCAGAAAGAAAAAAATTCCTTGAATGAATATTGTAAACGTAAAATTCCATTACTTACATCACTGTACACCCATTGTTTTACTCATTACAATATGGCCTAGATCTTAAAGGTTATGTTTATGATGTTGCAATTAGGGCATCACATTGACAGCAAATATATAAACACAGACTAGACATGCACGCTGTATGAACTCGCTCTTTAGAATGGCCCAGTAGTCCCTGGGACTACTGAAAAGTCATTGATCAGAGGTTCAGATGTAGCTACCTGCACTGCAAATATTCAGTATTACAGGAGATTAAACCCACCTACTATCAATGAAAATTCAATCATCACATCCTCATTTGCAAAGTGGACTAAAGTTTCTATGTAGCTGATGAAGAAAGCCTGCATTTCATGCTAGGCATGCACTGTGCTGTCACTAAGAACTTCTATTGTTACAGAATATTGAGTTCAGCTTGTAATGCTTGTATCTAGTCTTCTGCTACTGAACATCACAGAAGAGATGTCATCTTCACCAGATAATAAAATTGTCAGATGTAGTAGTCCTCAACATCTGTGCAGGTATTTTATTCTTCCAGCCTGTTTTCCCTTGATATCTGTTAGTTCACACCTCTGACTAATTTATTGCTTCAGTATCTATCTTTTCTACCACCATTAGTCTTATAAAATATAAATGTAGCTATGCTAATTGAAAGTGAGACTGTTTTACTTCTTTTTGCACATAAAACTTTAGGAAAAGGGAGACCGTGATTTCAAAAAACCCAAAAGTACTATTGTCTGTTAACTTTTGGGGTTCACTTAAGAGATGTGTTGCAATGAGTTGGTCAAATTTTTAATGAGAGAGAGAATACGTATTTGCACTGCAAATTCAACTATGCCTTGATTTGTATTACTGAGTGTTATAGTCAAATATCCCCTTCTCATATACCCCAGTTTCTTTGAGAAATATGAATAGCTTCATGAATTTATATTATTTAAGTGATCCTCTGAGCCAAGTACCAGGTGAAAATCTAAAAGTGACAAATGGCAACAGAAAAAAAAATCTCCTTTTTTATTGTTAGCTGAGACAGTCATCCTCAGCACTAAGCCTCATGAACTGTGAGGAACATAGTTGTGTTCCTCTTTTTTTCTTGAAAGAATTTTTGATTTGGCATCTGTCACTCAGTCTCACTTAGGAGCACAGCTCCACACAAACATTTGTGCTCTACTTATCACTATACGGATCTAAGATTTTTAGGGAATCTCTTCTCATATCACTCTGGAGGTAAGGTAGTCAACAGAAACAGAAGGGTGGGAAAAGAATTATGGCATTCATTTCATACACTTTTATTCACATGGCCAAGTTAAGCCATCAGTTTCAGTTGGCAGTTTAGGCTGCCTGCATGGCCAGGGACACTGAGAAGCTCTGCTGTACAGTGGCTCACACCTCCAGGGAAGGCTGCTGTGTAGACTTCTCATTCTACTGAGGAGGACCTGGGAGTCTTGGTGGATGACAAGTTGACCACAAGCCAGGAGTGGGCTCTTGTGACCAGGAGAGCCTGCAGTACCCTGGGATGCACCAGGAATAGCATTGCCAGCAGGTCAAGGGAGTTGGTCCTGTCCCTCTAGTCAGCCCCGGTGGGGCCACATCTGGAGTGTCCAGTTCTGGGCTCCTCAGTATGAGACACAAGGAGCTACTGCAGGGGGTTCAGCAGAGGCCAGGAAGATGATTAGGGGTTTGGAGTATCTCTCCTGTGAGGAAAGGCTGAGGGAGCTGGGCCTGTTTAATCTGGAGAAGACTGAGAGGGCATGTTGTTAATACATATAAATTTCTCAAAGTTAGGTGCTGGAAGGATGGTGCCAGACTCTTCTCCTTTGCTCCCAATGACAGGATCAGGAACAATGGACATAAGCAAAACCACAATAATTTTCACCTTAACACAAGGAAGAACTTTACATTGAGGGACTCAGAAAACTGGACCAGGCTGCCCAAGGAGCTCATGGAGTCTCCCCCTCTAGAAACCCTAAAAACTCACCTAGACATATTCCTGTGTAACCTGCTCTAAGTGACCCTTTGGACTGGATGATCTCCAGATCCCTTCTAACTCTAATGATTTTGTGATTATGTGTTTCTGGTTGTAGATACAATGTCCTCCATTCATCTGATTATTGACTTTGGATCAAACAGGATTGCAAGGCATGTCTGCTGGCACTGAGTGTGTGGGAAACTGGGAAACTGAAGCAAACTCTGAATTACTAGCTTGAAGTAGATATTTAATCTCAAAGCATGAGGAGACCCACTGTCATTTTGAATAAATTCTCTGGCATTAAGAGGCCCCTCTCTGTCCTGTCCTGCCTTTAAGACTTCTGTGAATGTTTCAGATACCTCTGGATATGTCAGACAATTATGTTTATTCTACTGAGGGATTCCCTAGAGTTAAGTGTGCTGAATAAGAGAATTTCTTGAAATAAGAAAAACAGTGTGGATAGGATGAGATAATTTAAATCTTAACTTAGTATCTAATCAGTGAACTGTATTTCCATCACTGATGCTCATTTATAACATACAAAATTCCTGTGTTACCCTACCTAGGAGTAATACTCTTAGATAGGTCACCTAATTTTTCAGAAAGTTTTGATTTCTTTAAACAGCTCCTACAACAGAATAATTTCTTACCTCTTGCCATTTTGTTCTTGTGTGTTATCATTCTGTTCTGTAACAGCTATATCTAGAGAAAATAAAGAATAAATGAGATGGATCTGTGCTCTAAACATTCCCCTTTTTTACTTGCTTTACCTGACCTGAAGACTTGATGTTTTTCAGTCTTGGATTCAAATGCAACTAGATTAAATTATTTCTATAACTTGAGAGACAATAGTGCTGAAGTACACTATTACGAAAATTACATGATGGTGAATTTGAAAAGAGGCAATTTTTTCCATTTTGCCTTTGACCTTATTTAAAGAATAAAATTACTAATCCCACTGAGAAGATCAAAGCTTATATTTATAACTATTATTTCATCTAATAGTTATAGAAATAAAATGTGCACTTATGATGGTACCAAAAAAATCAAAAGGCATATTTCTTGGCAGTGGACAATTGAATAATCGTGGGTGTAGTAGAAGAAACAGACTGGAAATTAGAGCAAAAAAGTATTAGGGCTGTTGCAATAAAATTCTGTGGTGATTTAGTTTACAGTTAGAAATAAACAAGCCGGAAGGGGCAGAAAGAGCAATCGATAAAACCCATGTTATGGGAGATGGGGAGTGGATTCTCACAGATAATAAATGAAAAATCTATTCATGCCTTTTAAAATAATTTGCAGCTCATCAGAGTTTTTTGATTAACACTATTGATAATAGTAAGAGTAACAGCAACAGCCTAGACAAAAGTGAAATCTTAACACAAATTACATCAGTCCTTTCATCCTTATATAACTACTTATATGATGCTGCTCTAACCTATCACCTACTGAAAAAATTGCTCCACGTGCTATTCAATTGAATAAGTAAAAGTTAAACAATATATTCAAAAAAGTCTTTCTGTTCCTCAGATAAAAATAATTTTATTTCATTTAGTTTACCAAATATGTTGTATACTCTTTGATAAAATAGACATATTTTCATTAGAAAAGTATACATTTAAATTTGAGGTTTTATTTTAAATTTGAATTATCAAACAAGTTTGTGTAAGAAGAAATATAAACTGAAATTAAAATATTGTCAAAAGAAAAGGAAACAAAATTTTTTCCATCAAAATGAAATAATATAATGTTCTGGGCAAAAGAACTTCATTTCCAAGAAGTCTCTTCTAATAGGTTTTTGAAAAATATTTTAGGGCCTAACCATGTGAAAATACATTGTATGATAGGATTTGTTTTCAAAAATAAGTACTGTAGTCCAGTACTACACAATGCAATGAGAAATAAAGAAAAGAAAAGAGAAGAAAAGAGAAAGAAAAGGAAAAGGAAAAGGAAAGAAAAAGAAAGAAAAGAAAAGAAAAGAAAAGAAAAGAAAAGAAAAGAAAAGAGAAGAAAAGAAAAGAAAAGAAAAGAAAAGAAAAGAAAAGAAAAGAAAAGAAAAGAAAAGAAAAGAAAAGAAAAGAAAAGAAAAGAAAAGAAAAGAAGCAAACAAAAAATTTTGTTCAAGGATGTCAGACATCCTTGTAACAATCATTAGTTCTGCTTTCAGCCTCTACTCCATAGATCTCCAGATGTCCAGTCTGATTAAGTTAGAAGATGTCTTAAAAAAAAACAAAACAGATTAATAAATTGTAATACTGTTGATTGGTAGACTTTTTTTATAATACATGGCCCCAATAAAAAATTAATTGCATGTTCATGTACTGTGACATTTTAGGAAATCTAAGGAATCATATAATCATCGAATCGTTTACATTGGAAAAGACCTTTAAGCTCATTGAACCCAATAATTAACTCAGCACTGCTAAGGACACCACTAAATCATGTTCCTAAGTGTCACATACACAAGTCTTTTAAATGCCTTGAGGGATAGTGGCTCCATCACCTCTCTGGGCAGCCTGTTCCAAGGGCTCCTTTTTAGAGAAGAAATTTTTCCTAACATCTAATCTTCTACAGCAGGAGCTTGATTAGGCACCCATTGGGCTTTGGCGCTTCTAATTTTCCCCTCCATAATCTCATTATAACCTTGTAGTTCTCCTGAGTTGGCTGCCCCTTCATAAAAAGGTAATAAACTGTCCTGTTTTTTTCCTGAGTTCAATCCAAAGTCCTGTTTAACCAGGCCAGTCTTCTTCTGTGATGCCCAGTCTTTTGAGCACATGGGGTTTCTCCTGTACCTTGAAGATTTCCCTCTTGAAAATGGTCCAGCTTTCCTGGACTTCTTTGCCGTTCTGGACTGCTTCACAAGGGGGTCTATGAACCAATCTCCTAAACATGTAAAAAGCCTGCACTCTGGAATTCGAAGGTAACAGTTCTGCAGACCCTGCTTCTTGTCAAAGAAATGAAAACTATCATTATGTGATTGCTGTGTCCAAGATTACCTCCAGCCATCACATCACGTACCAGCCCTTCTCTGTTTGCAAGCAGCAGGTCCAGTGGGGTACCTCTGATGGCTGGCTTCCTCACCAACAGTGTCGGGAAGTTTGACAGAAGTCAAATGATGTCATTATTAAGAGCTGTAAAAAATTATGGCACAAAATTAACAATAACATATAGCAACAAATACCTCCAAGTCCTTCCCCTCCGGACTGTTCTAAAACATTGCCATTCATGAAAATTACTTATATAGTAATGCATTTTCATTTCTTTTGCACAGTCTTGTAACACCTTATTCATTAAAATCCAGTAGAAACCAAGCTATGACATGAGAACTTCATAATGTTTAAGCATTTATTGTCTCAAATATAGTGGGTTAACAAGTATGTGTAAAGTACATATACGTTGGTTCTTATGAAATTAAAACAAAACAAAACAAAAAACAAACAAACAAACAAAAAACCCCAACAACAACAACAACAAAAAAACACACCAAATTGTAATTCCATGCCTAATCTGGCCTGCAAGAGTAAATTGGGTCCTCATGTCCAGCCTCTCCTCCATGAGCACTCCCAGAAACATTGAATTTCCCAGTTGATTCAATTCAAATAATCCCTTTTATAAAGTAATATCGAGTGGGTAGAAAAAAAAAAGAAAAGAAACACTTGGCAATGAAAAGACAAGAATTAGAAGAAAATTACCCATAATCATTTTGAATGCTGCATTTTATTCAACTACTGTGAGCTGTGAATGAATACAGGTTTTTTAATAAAAAGAGGTGAACAAATAGAGCTTAGATACTTTATAAATTAAGCTTCAGTTATGCTCTGTCACATTTTCCCATTACTTAGCTCATGTTTACTGATAGAACTGATACTCATAGAACTGATTTTTTTTTGCTGATTTTTTTTCTGTATCTGCAGTTTGGCCACACAAATTAAAAATATAATACCGAGAAACAAGTCTGCTGTCTACACATATTGCCTTACTAATTGTTTATGAAATTATGCTTAAAGGATAAAAACTATATTTTCATACCAATGGTTCTAGTTTAAGCTCTCCAGATGGTATTCTTTTTGTCACTGAATATACTGTAAGAATATTTAAAGTACTTTCAATAGTCTATTTTACTCACAGAACTGAAAAGTGTTAAATCCATTAGGCAATTGGAAATTGGTCTGTGTCAGCCATAACTACTTGTCATTTTCATATATAATCTTCTCAGGAAATCAATACAACACAAGCAGATTTCTAGTTATTGATCTAAACCACTTTTCATATTAAAAAACCTGATTCTGATAAATGATAGTATAAAAGGAAGAGGATGTGTAATTTGCTGTCATTTGACAGCTAGCATCTATATCATTCCTCTACTTACAAAACAAAGCAGATCATTTTTCAAAGTGTTTGAAAGACTATCTGGTGTTTGAATGCCTATGGATATTAAGCAAACTGGTGTGCATTGTTGTACATAACCTTATAGTTTATGTCATTGACCCTATGAGCACCAGAGATCTACTGGCATGATTCTTGTGCTATAGTTGGTGGGCAACCTCTTAGATTCAAAGCTTATCCTTTTGTCAATACTGAGGTCTTTCTCTCAAAAGGTTTTAGAAAGGCCAAAGTGACTGAAATTCCCACCTCTGTGTTTTCCAGTAACCTGTCACAAAGGCAGATACTTTCCATCAAATTAAGCTTTGAGGATTTTACTTTTGAATGCACAATGATTACAGGCAGATAACAGAAGATATTGATCTTGGTTAATTATGACAGACTTCAATTTCCAAATTACATCACTTTCAATTTATTGTATCCTGAAGATGATAAGACTTTAATTTCTTTCTCTCTCAAAAGTTTCCGACTGAAAGTAGTTACTGTAAACTGGCAGATGAATTATCATTTAAGACAATTCAGATTTTATTAATTGTCACCAAAATCAAGAAAGAGAGAAGGAGAGACTACTTTATAGCTGGTAGACTTTGGGTCTACCCAGTGTACACTTCAAAAAGTTGACTTCTGAAAGTCTGAGGTTCTGGGACATTCTGCCAAATACTCTTCTGTGGAATACAATAAGAACTTTAGCTGCTGTTACTGGATATCAAAGTCAGTTCCAAAGCCAGAGTATTCCTGAAGCAGCCCTTTCTCCATTCTTAGCTTACAAGGAGGTCTTTTTATTTCAGTCTTGAGCATTTAAACTAGCCTAAACGTAACTTCTATAAATAATCTTACTGATTTTAAACATAATATTTCCCTTCCCCATATGCAGTACATCTACAGATTTTTTCATGACAGCAGGATAATTCACTGGGATTTAGGGAATATGGCTTTGAACAGACAAAGCATTTCCAGAGCCATGCTCTACCTCTGAAAACTCTCATCATCCATGAAAAAAGAAACATGGCAATCTCAGGAGTCCAGGTGTTGTGGCCTGATGAAAATGAAATAAATTTAAATGAAAAGGGTTTTTTTGTTGTTTTTTTTGTTTTTTTTTTTTTTTTTTTTTAATTTAAATATCTTTAAATGTGCCTTAAATTAAGTGATGTTAAGATTTAAATAAGAAGTCATCATAGAGGCACTGTATAGGTATTCGGATTCTTTAGCTGAAGCAATACTACATCAGCTTTCAGGAAACTGTGTAAATGACAAATGTGAAATCAGGGAAACCAGAATAATATATATTTGGCCAAATATACTGTGAAGCTATGTTAAAACACACTTGAAAAAACTGTGCAAGAGCCTGTGCTTTAAGGGAATGCAAATCTGTATTTGAGAAAAACAACCAGCCTTAGCTTCTATTATACAGAAAAGTTATCTGAGAAAATAAAAAAGAGTCCATGTATATAAAGGCTGTACAAAACCAGGTAGGATCCAGAAGAAGTAGTTTATCTAAAATATAAACTGCTGAATAGACCATATTAAAGATAATGAACTGGCTTAAACTGAATATGTGAGCACTACAAACTCCACTTAATTTTGTATATGCCTCATCTCTTGTGCTCTGTCATTTTTAGATCCAGTACTAGCTGTGACATAAACGATATTATTATTATTATTATTATTATTACTATATAGATTTCTTAAATATCTTGTTGAGAATTTCGTTGGTTGTGATCAACTGGTCTATTTAGGTTCCTCTGAGAGCTGATTTACAAATCTGGCTGTATTCCAGGACATTTACGCTTGGTTATCCAACATGGGACTAAGGCTGAAGAGCTCAAAACCATACAGGTCTTGCAGATTAAATGCAGACTTAATCTTGGTTCTGCTGTGAATATAGGACTTTGAGCATAAAGGGACCAGTGTTGGTGGCTTCAGAGAAACCTTTGTCACTTATTTACACTCCATTTCTTGGCCACCCAGAAAGGTGATAGCCAGAGAGATGCTGGGTGGTACAGTATAGCCAAGAAATTGTTTCATTTTTAAAAGCTCTGATTTTGCTGTCTCTGCTTCTTCTTCAATTCAGTGATTCTCAGGGGAAAAATAGTTAAATAGCATAAACACTATTAAAAAATATAACAAGAAAACAAGAAGAGGAACTTTTTAAGAGTGTCTTTCAGCCTCATATTGTCCTTGCAAAACTGTTGTCTTAATCCACTTTTCCAGTCACAATTGTTTTAGCCCTTAACAGGACTTTCCTCGTTTCTTTCACTTAAACTTGATTTTCCCTTAATAGTTGTAGGACACTTAGACAGCATCACATTAATTTCAGTGGACATTGAGTTTTATCTAATTCAGCAAGCCAGCCTTTGTTAATTAGGCCTCACAGGGCGAGTGATTGTAAAGAACATCTCTAACTGTCACTGATCAATACCCACAGCAGAAGCAGTTCTAGCAGTCAATTACTTAGGTTTCTGAGAAGGAAGAAGAGTCCTAACTCCCTGCACTTTTTTGAAATCACAAGGTCCCTCAACCTACCTTTCTATCAGGTTCAACCAGATACATACAAATTCTATTTCCTCCTCCTAATGCTGAGGCAGGTTCATTGGCAGCAAAGACTTCTGCAGCCTAGCAATGCTTTCTAAAAACTTCTTGAGCTTTTAAAAGCATTAGCTTCATTGATGGGAAAGTCAACACTCCAACAGTGTTAAACAGATTCACTGTTAAGGCCTAGGGACATGGGCTCTGTTTGATTAGGTCCCAGAAGAATAAGTATAGGGAAAGCAATTTAGCATAATGCTACACTGCAATCCTTCAAAGATAAAGTAAGGAGAAAAACAGATCACAGCTATTAGCATTTCCTGGTCATTTATTTCAGTGAGGTTATCACAGAATCACAGAATCACTAGGTTGGAAGAAACCTTCAAGATCATCAAGTTCAACCCATGCCCTAACACTCAACTAAACCATGGCACTGAATGCCACATACAATCATTTCTTAAACACATCCAAGAATAATAACTCCACCACATCCCCAGGCAGACAATTCCAGTACTGTATCACTCTTTCTGTAAAAAACTTTTTCCTAGTATCTAACCTATATTTCCCTTGGCACAGCTGAAGACTGTGTCCTCTCATTCTGTCAGCTGCTGCCTGGAGAAAGAGACCAACCCCCACCTGGCTACAGCCACCTTTCAGGGAGTTGTAGAGAGTGATAAGGTCACCTCTGAGTCTCCTTTTCCTCCAGCTAAACACCTCCAGCTCCCCCAGTCGTTCCTCAGAGGGTTTGTGTTCCCAGCCCCTCACCTGCCTCGGTGCCTCCTCTGGGCGCACTCAAGTGTCTCAACATCCTTCCCAAACTGAGGGCCCAGAGCTGGACACAGCACTCGAGGTGTGGCCTCACCAGTGCCCAGGACAGGGGGAGAATGACCTCCCTGCTCCTGCTGGACACACCATTCCTGATCCAGGCCAGGATGCCATTGGCCCTCTTGGCCACCAGGGCACACTGCTGGCTCCTGTTCAGCTGCTGTCACCAGAACCCCCAGATCCCTTTCTGCCTGGGCACTGTCCAGCCACACTATCCCCAGCCTGTAATATTGCAGGTGGTTATTGTGGCCGAAGTGCAGGACTCAGCACTTGGACTTATTAAACTTCATCTTATTGGACTCTGCCCATCCATCCAATGTTCCAGGTCTCTGCAGAGCCCTCCTACCTTGTAACAGATGGACACATGCTCCCAGCTTAGTGTCCTCTGCAAATCTACCAATGAAAGACTCAATGCCTTCACCCATGTTTCAATAAAAATATTGGACAGAACTGGCCCCAGCACAGACCCCTGAGGGACACCACTGGTGACTGGCTGCCAGCTGGATGCAGCACCATTCAGCATCACTCTCTGGATCCAGCCTGTTCCTAACCCAGCAAAGAGTGCTCCTGTCCAAGCCGTGGGCTGCCAGCTTTTCCAGGAGTGTGCTGTGGGAGACAGTGCCAAAGGCCTTGCTGGAGTCCAAACAGTCAACATGCACAGCCCTTCCTGCATCCACCAGGTAGGTCACCTGGTCATAAAAGGAGACCAGGTTGGTCAAACACGACCCACCCCTGCTAACCCCAGGCTGGCTGGGTCTGAGGCCCTGGCCATCCTGTAAGTGCTGTGTGATGCCACTTAATATAAACTGTTCCATTACCTTACTGGGTACTGAGGTCAAGCTAACTGGCCTATAATTAACAGGATCCTCTTTCCCACCCTTTTTGTGAATGGGTGTCACACTGGTTGGCTTCCAGTCACCTGGAATCTCACCAGTGAGCCAGGACAGTTGGTAATGATGGAGAGTGGCTTTGCAAGCTCATCTACCAGCTCCCTCATCACCCTGGGATGGATCCCACCTGGTCCCATAGATCTATGAACTTCCAAGCAGCTCAGAAATTCTCTGACTGCTTCCTCCTGGATAACAGAGGGACCATTCTGCTCCGTTGTGGGGGTGGACAGAGCCCCAGCTGCTTTGCCCTGGAGAGGGCCAAGCTGAGGAGTTAAGAAAGAATTTCGCAACTTCACCCAGAGCCCCTAGGACAAAAGACAAGCTTTTTAGTCATGGCAACCTGTCCAGAGACTCACAAACCCCCTCGGGATCTTATGTAGATCTGTTACAATTGATTTTTTTTGTACTCTTTTCCTCCCATCCTGGTGTCCCATAAAAACTCCTGGGTTTCCTCTGGTTGGCAGAGGTTCCTCGTCCCTGGACCCCTTTCGCTGGTACCTTTGCAATAAAGTTACCACCTGCGGGAATTCCACACGAGACCTCTCTCTCTCTCACCACGGCCGGCTAAAAGAGGGGCTAACTCACGAGGGCAGGAGCTGAAATCACTGAGATGAAAAATCACTGCTCTGCCCTCCTGCTGAGAAGCCCCTCTGCCAGCTGAGGAGCACCCTGACCCCCCAAGAAGCTGTTTCTAATGAGACATCTTTTGGGGTGGTTGTGGCTCTCTGGGTCCCAAGCAGCGGAACCCTCTACCAGCTGGAATACTCCCTGGCACCATCCACCAACCCAGGAGGACACTTTTCTTGAGGAGAAGCTGCTTTCCCACCGAAAACTGAGGCAAAGAACGTGTTAAGCGCTTCTGCCTTCTCCTCATCTCTAGTTACTAAGTTCCCTCCCATATACAGTAGAGAACAAAGGTTGGTCTCACCCTTCTTTTTGCCATTAGTATATTTGTGAAAGCATTTTTTATTTTCTTTTACAAAAGTTGCCACATTTAAGTTTGAACTGAGCTTTGGCCTCCCTAATTTTTTTTCCTTACATGCCCTAGCAACCCCCTTAAATACTTCCTGAGAGACCTGACCCTCCTTCCAAAGATGATAAATTCTTACCCATGGGCATTCAACCTCATAGTCATTAGTTCCAATACCCATGGCATCCAAAGCCTCCCTAATATAAAGGGCCACCCCACCAGCTCTTTTCCCTTTCCTGTCTCTTCTGAAGAGCTTGTAGCCATCAAGTGCAGTGCTCCAGCCATGTGAGTCATTCCACCATGTTTCCATGATGGCAACTACATCATAGCTCTTCTGTTGTACCACGGCCTCCAGCTCTTCTTGTCTGTTACCCATGTTGCCTGCATTAGTATATATGCAGTTAAGCTCGGCTACTGATTTGCATTTGTATATAAATTAGAACTTTAGGCATTCCCAATGAAAATATTCTTTTCTGCCCTCTAGAACCTGTTTTTTAATAAGCTCATGTTCTTCTCTGGGGAGATTATGAATTTGTCATTCTTGTGATCAAGGATTTAGGGTCAAAAAACCCCAAATTCCTTAAACCATCACTGAGTTGTTTTAATACACAATAAACACCTAATCACTCCAAAAGAAATGGGTAGAAATGTTTTGTCTGTTTATGAGAGAGTCTTAAAAATTTAGAAATTTTCTTATTGTATGTCATGCATTTTTAAAACCAATGGGTGACATCCCAAAGTGGAGAACTAAGGAGGCTAGCTCTTCACTTATACACTGTAATGCATAAAAGTAAATTTGACAGTGGTATGATATTTTCATTTTTTCCTATGAGTCTCCTTTGTTGCCTCCTCTAAACTGCTATTATTAAAGGCATGAGAAAAACATAGTCTTTTATGTTGTAGGTAAGAGATTCCATGTTGTGTTGCAATATTAAGTGTAGTTATTAGCAGAAAAGCTAAACTTTCAATGAAAGATAAAAACACCTAAGTTTGGATGCTTACATGTGAGTGTGTCCAAGTGCTTTATAAAGTCAAATGATAGCTAACCAATACAGTTACTGACTGTAGAGCACAATTCAGCTGTGAGACAATTCGGTTGCCTGTTGTCTGTTGCTCATCTCTCACTCATGTCTCTTTAGCCTTTTTCCTCAGCCTGGCATCACCCTTTTGCTACTACTGGAATGATCACTTATCTCTGATAGGGCCCTCAAGATCACTTCATCTGAGAATCTTCTCAGCCATTTTCTCCTGTATAATTTTTCCTTATAGATCATCTTTATTAGGCCTTTTAGAGACTCTAATCTATGCATGTCCTGGAAGGGCTTGTGGTATCATTGTACTAGGGTTCAGATGTAAAAGAAAAAATAAAACTAGAGACTGCTATTTAATTTTTCAGTAGTCCTAGCAGTTCTCTAGTAGTTCTAATCAAAGTATTTGTTTTAAGAAAAAACAATAAGCTGTTCATCCTATGTATACTTGTGAGACTAATTTTTTTTTTTTTTTTTTAATTCACTCATGTTTCATCTATGTTTAACTTAAAAGAAGGACTGTTTTTGTCTTTTTCTCAGTGGCTGAATCTTGCAAATACCTATGGTGGTGCAAAGAAATGCTTTCCTTATTTTATATGTTTCAACAACACAATTTAGTCCTGAAAGTTAACACAACCCCGTCCTTCAAAAACTTGAAACAAAATGACAGTTCTCAGCAATTAAACATCATATTGAAAAGTACCCGTAAAGAACTCTAAGCAAACGTCTTATTTTTATACTGTACGTTAAATGTTTCAAATCCAAGTTGACCTTAAATTGCAATGCATCATTACAATTGCAGAGATATTACACTACTTAGAATACTTACTGAGACAGAATACATGATCTTGAGAACCTGAAAGACTTTAAAAATTCTTTGCCAAGTCACTGCTGCCATAAAAAGTTATCCTAAAAAAGGAACCAAAAAAAGACTGTTATTCATGATGGTAATGAGCAGAGGTTTTGATGATAGTGTCAAATGTTTCACGTCTAATATAAAATAAAAGTTCCAGTAATTCGTCCTTTAAAACAAAATCTAATTGTACAGTACTGTTGTTATGCAAATTAGCTCTATTAAAAGCACCATTTGCAACTCCAATACAAAATCTTAATATATAAAGAAGTGAGGAAAAAATGATTGTATTATGTTCCATTGTGCTTTAGAAGCTCATAGTGCGGTAAAAGCAAAAGAAAGGTATTCAAAGACATTTTATTTTGAAACAATATATCCTTTTTACAGTTTCAAGAACATTAGGACCATAAAAATGAATATAATATATAGCAAAAAACAAATAAGTCATAGTGATTTTGCAAAATTGATTCCTTGGCATTCAGTTTTGTGTATGAGATAATATACATATTATGACTCAAAAAGCATCCCAGTACAATTAGGAAGTACTGAGATCTTAGGAACATTGTTTGCCTCTAGCCATAGATAATGCAAGCTAATTATTAGATGTCTGCTTCAAATTGAAAGGCAAAATTTCTGAATATATATTTTCTATAAATAAATATGTAATAAATAATTGTATGCATTTAAAACAATAAAGGAATTTTCATACCATTTGAAAATAAGATTTTGGCAGTATAAATATGGTAAAGTAGACATTATTTTAATCAGGTCTCATAAATTATCGTTGACATTGTAACATGAGCCAGAAGATTGTAGCACTTAAAATACGGAAATAAAATATGTCATGTAGAAACTACACATCCCACAACCCCAGTCCACTATCCAAGATTTTTTTTTTCTAAAGTGATTCTGACTTTCTAAATGCATAAATAGCACATATAAACTTTCACAAGTATGACCCAGAACCTGTGTAGTACTCTTGTCTACACTTAGTTACCCCAGGTTCCAAGAAACTAAATTTCAAAATTTTTATAAAGCAACAAGTGTTTTTATGGGTTACTAAATCAGAGCAAAGTAGATAATCACAATAAAAGGCTTGTACAAAGTAAATCCAAAACCATTAACATTTTACAAGACATAAAAAAGAGAATTCAGTAAATACCAAAGCCTGCCACGATAGTTTCCGTGTTTTTGAAAGTAGAATTTAAAAGTTCAAACAGCAAATCATCATTCAACAGAAAGGTCTGTGTGGAAACTGCTTTGTGTGACAAAAAAAGAGAGTAAGGGTGCTGGCAAGAGTAGAAACAGCAGAGAGGTTTGGCTCTGATCAAAACAGGTTGTGTTTCATAGGAAGTGGGCCTTGTTTTCAGGGAAGGTGTGCCCTGCAGTCCATGAAGCACCACAGGTGTGCAGAGATACACCTGCAGACCATGGAGGGGACTCACAATGGAGCAGGTGGGTGCCCTGTCCTGAGTTGTAGTATAGGATGTGCACAAAGTATTTATTTTATCACCATCTTCACGAGATGTTGAAACCAGGTAGGACAGAGTTTTCCCAGGCCCCCTTCCTCTGGGCTACTTTCTGTTAACGGCCCATCAATGCCTCACTGCAGGACTCACAGGTAACTCCCTCCAGGAGCTATCTCTCTTTAATGAGCCATCAAGGACCCATTTCATGACTCATCATCCCATTGTGAGATGCTCTGCCCAGGGGGAAGAGCCAAGCATTCCCACCTGGATATAATCTGAAGTTTGGGACAGTACAGGTAGCCCTTACCCACTGAATTCCCAGAGGACTAGAGCTACCAGACCTTTTTATGAGATCACTGCTTCAGGAAGACTACCTCACCTGGACTGCTACCAGCATCCTGCTCAGGCTGTATTCTGACTCTGTCAGGGGTCTTTTGTATTATTGCTTTTACTTTATTTTACTTTCACTTTTTTTCCCTCTTCTTATTAAATTGTATTTCTTACTTAGAGTGTCTCACTGGTTTTGCTTTCAAAACCACTACGTGCCCAAAGGAAGGGTCTGACCCTGTGCAAAGCCTGTGTAGGAACAAGCTCCTAACAGGACTCAGAGACCCTTGGAGAGGATGCCACACACAGCAGCAGGTTTCCTGGTAGAAATTGTGACCCTTTGGGAGAGCCACACTCGAGCAACCTGCTCTTGAAGGACTGCACCCCTTAGAAAAGACCCACACTGGAGCAGTTGGTAAAGAACTGCAGCCAATGGGAAGGGCCCATGTTGGAGAAGTTAATGGAGAACTGTGTCTCATGGGAGGGACCCCATGTTGGAGCAAGGGAAGGATTCTTCTCCCTAAGCATCAGCAGAAACAACCTGGGATAAATGAACCAAAAATTCCCTGTCTCCTTGTGCCACTGAGGGAAGAAGATAGAGCCCGGGAAGGAAGGATGGATGGGGTATAAGGTGTTTTTATAATTTGATTTACTTCTTATTGTCCTGCTCTGATTATGATTGGTAATAAATGCAGTTAATGTCCCCAGGTTGAGCCTGGTTTTACCCTGACTGTATTTGGTGAGTGATCTCTCCCAGTGCTTATCTTGACTCCTTAATCTTTCATTACATTTTCTCTCCCCTGTCTAGTGGTAGAGTGGAGTGATAGAGAAACTTCGGTGAGTGTCGGCATCTAGCCAGGGTCAACACAGACCTTAAGGCATTTTGATTAATAAAAGTATTTATTACTATGTATAATGCAATTTCTTTATGGTAAGACACTTTCTTTCATGGAATCACACATAAAAAGATCAGAAAATTACCATCACTGGTCCAAGTAACTGATGAATTGTATTAAGATTCATCAACAACATTTATATAAAGAAAATGTAGTATTTTGGCTGAGAACTCCACTAGCAGCATTTGTTCTCTGATACAAAATGTATTTTGCAGTTACTAAAGAATCATATATGGTCTGTAACTATGAAGATAGACTGCATGAAAAGCATCTTATTGCCATTTTTTCATTGTATTACTTTCTTCTCTGAGGATGTAGCAACTTATTTCTCCATCAATATTTATACTGGATCTATACTATTGAATGGCCAATTTAAAAATAAAAACATTGCAAATAAGTACTAATGTTATTAAAATAACTGAAATTGTCTTCTTTCTTTTTATAAGATTGTATAAAAAGAACATAAAAGAGATTTTTTATTAGAATAATATCCTCAAGTAGCTTTCTCTTTCAATGTGATTCATAATTCTACATTAACAAAAAAAAATTCTCATAAAGATTACCTACTCCACATACCTCTCATCAACTCAGAAGTTATAAGAAAACTAAGTATACATTTTTTATCTTTGATGGCTACTTTTATATTTTTTTTGTTTTAAACCATTTTTGGAAGTTGCTAATATTCAGTGGAAAAACTGCCATGCAAATAGACAAACCTTTGTCATTTTCTTCAATAATATTTAAGAAAATTACAGTTCAACAGACACTTACTCTGGAACAACAAGATTATTTTGAGAAGTTCTTGAAGCTCAGCAGTTCCAAATGCACACACTGAGCAAATTCTAAATAAGGTTGACAGAGTGGAGAAAGGTCTGCAAATATTATCAGTCTGATGACCTTATTTATACTTTGGTTTCCTCCCAAAATATCTGTGATCCATGAAGTTAGTAATACAATATAACATTTTTCCCTTATGCAGCAGTTTTCATCTGAGGTGTCAAAGAAGTTTACCAACATACAATTCATCTCTGTAACATTGCTTCAGTAAATCTTGTTCCACTCAATTACTTAAGGTGAACTGAGCCTCATATCTACTTTGCAGACAAAATGAATGGAAAGCAATGCATGAAGGAATTCTAGGATCTAGCCATGACTCTAAATTCATGGTCAACTATATCTGCATATTCTCAAGAGATATTTATTTATTCCATTTTATTATATATGTATATGTTTCTTGTAGAATAATTTACTACATCACTGGATGAGGTAATTGGCTGATTAAATAGTTTTGATTAGGAGGTTTTACTTTAATGTCAAAATTAAATACTTCTTGGAGTAATTTATTTCAACAGCTACTTCTGTCTATTTTGAACATGAAAAGTAATTAATTCCTGTAGATTTAACACCCCTTTTGTTTATTTAAACCTGTTACATCTTCTTTTGCATCCTAAATTTCTGTTGATCATTCTTTTTGTTTTCCTGGAGGTTTCAAATTGTTGTGTTATGGTTTGACCCTGTCCAGATGCCAGGCACCCACAAACATCTCTTGCTCACTCCTCTGCAACTTGACAGGAGAGAAAATATAATGAAGGCTTCATGAGTTAAGGTCTGGGAGAGAGATCATTCATTAAACACCATCATGGAGAAAACAGGCTCAACTTAGAGATACCAAGTGCATTTATTGCTAACAAAATCAGAGCAGGGTAATGAAAAGTAAAAAATCCCTTAAAAACACCTTCCTCCTCAACCCATCCTTCTCACTGGCAGCACAGGGAGATGGGGAGTTGGGGCTTACAGGTCAGTTCATCACCCGTGGTTTCTCCTGCTGCTCAGGGAGAGGAGTCCTGCCCCTGCTGAACCATGGGATCCCTTCCCACGGGAGACAGTTCTCCACCAACTTCGCTAATGTGACTCCATGTCACAAGCAGCAACCTGTAAACTTTGGCAACGTGAGTCTCTCCTACAGGCACACAGTTCTCTCAAAACTGCTGCAGTGTGGGGCACTCTTCCAAGGGCTGCAGCCCTCCAAGGACAGGCTGCTTGAGCCTGGAAGCAGGGCTCTCTCTCCCGTGTCTCCCACGGGATCACAACTTTCTATGGGCTTCTTCCCGCTCTGGCATGGGGACCTCCCCGTGAGCTGTGGGTGGATTTCTGCATCCCCCGTGGATCCTCATGGGCTGTACATGGATCTCTGCATCCCCTGTGGACCCCCATAGGCTGCAGGGGCACAGCTGCTTCATCACGATCTCAGCACAGCCTGCAGAGGAATCTCATTTCCAGCACCTGGAGCCCCTCCTGCCCTCCTTCTTCACTGACCTTGGTGTTGCCATGTTGCTCTCCTTCACATGGTCTCACCTCCTCCTCTTCTCTGATGAGAGAAGCAATTAAAACTGCTTGCCAAACTTAATTTTGATTTCTTCTTAAATATGTTTTTACAGAGACATTACCAACATCTCTAATTGGCCCAGCTTTGGCCAGTGACATGTCCATCTTCAGAGCCATCAGGAACTAGCTCAGTTGGATGTGGTGGGTGGTTCTAGGAGCTTCTCACAAAAACCACCTCTGTGCCCCCCCCACTCCCACTACAATGAACCAGGCCATGCAAAAACAACAGAGTCAGCCTTTAGGCTTTTTCAGGTATTCAGTCCAACCATGGTATAGCACATATTATTCAATAATATTTGTATAAATCAAGTAATATCTGTTTCTACACAACAGCATGATATTGCTGATGCTGTAAATTACTATAACCATTGTTTTCTATTAGAAAGAGCCTGACAACATGTAAGTGGTAACTACCCTGACTATATAACTATTAATATATACTTTTAAAAGTTTAATCTAAAGTATGTTTCTGTAACTGATAACTGTAATTATTTTGTTTAATATTCTTAGTACTCAAGGTTGATTTAGTAATGTTGAACTGATTTGAGATCTTTTAACTTACCAGAGCACTTTCGTACCAATTGGTTTTGCTTATGGCTCAGGCCCCTCACTATCTTAGCTGTCTGATCACATCTGAAAAGGATCACAGGAAAAGTAAAAACTCACTCAACCTTTTGGCCATTCAGCACAATCTTCTATTGCTTTTCATCTTCAGTGTATAATGAACTATCTCTTGAGGTCTTTTTTCTTCAAATACACTAAGAATGCCCTTTTGGTTACTTTATGATGTCCTTGTCTGGTATCTCATTTTGTGCCTCAGTCTTTCTGATTTTTCTGAAATTTTGTTACTGTTCAGTTATTAATTCTTAGCAATTTATTAATTCTACTTTGCAATTTTATTCCTTTAGTAATTTAGCCTACCACATAATTTTTGTCAACTTTTTTTTTATAGTTTTAGATCATGCAAGGTCCAACACCTAACTCCATTTAATCTCATCGTATGTCCTATAATTCTTCTTCACAGCAATTCTTCGTCTTTCTGTTCCTAATATTGTTTTTTAAAGAATCACTGGCTCTCAAAAACACCTAATTTCTTGGACTTTTTTCTAGGTGACCTTGCTTCCCAGATTTTCTTTGACTCTGCAGAAGTCTATTGCCCATTATCATCAGTTTGCTGCTACTTTCATTCCTTTATAAGGATTAGGAATTCTTTAATTTCAAAATTATTCTCATCAAGTTTTCTCATACTTACAAATTTCCAAAATTTATCCTGAGTAATTTCAGTTAAGTCTATAAGACCAATATTTTTAGCATCCATTTCTCTTGTTTCAGACTGTAAAAGGAATATTCACGCATCTTGAACCCCAGGCTTGGGTTATACCTATATGAACAGAAATATCCCCAGAAATGTGTAAGATGTATTCATCCAGCTGAGAAGATCTTCAGACTCCAGTCAGCATGCCTCACTTGTGTAAATGGAAAAACTGATGCTTGTCTTTAAGACAGCCTCTTGTAAGCTACCAGGGGTTCAGTCACCTGCCTTGCTATTTCTGCTATCTCTGGACAGGTGTCTTGGACAAGCTTGGGTGCTGCTTCAAATGGCAAGAGGTGCATATCTCAAAGGCACTGAGTTAATATATCACTAGACTGAGTAGATCTCCAATAACAATGCAGACACCTAGCTCATGTGATACTTAATCACATGCTGACAACTACATTATAAGTGTATGAGCCTCATCCATTGCCTTCCATTGCATGATTTACCTGCAGAAGCATAAGTAATTAATCTAGTATTAGTTCTGGTGCCCTTGCCTGCTGACCTTCAGCTGCTGCCTCAGAAGGGCAAGGTAGTTCCCATGTTATTTTTAACAGTCAAATGCTGCTGCCTCACACATAGCAGAGTCGCTTCAATAGCACTGGATACAGATATCTTGGAAGATTTATTTATTACTTATAATAAAGTGAGATAAATCTTCCATTAGTCTTCATCAAACCAAGTAAATTCTAATATTGATTATATATTAAGAATTCTACTTCTTCCTACAACTGTTCCTCATGCTCTTCTATTAGTAAATAAAGAGCTAAGGTTGGCAGCAAATTTACTGATAAACCCTTCTCTTCCTCATCTACATAATCAAAATGTCTATGCCTCTTGGCTTGTAGAGCTTTGTCCAGAATTCTGTAGGGTTTTTTGCAGTGTTTCCTTATCTAGTATAATTTTTTTTATCTCCTCATTGGGTTCATGTTGGGATTTTTTTAGAGAGTTTTATATTTGGATTGATTGAGGGTGAGCAATTCCAGACTGGGCCCTTTAGCCTGCAGAGCCTGTGGGCCCCTGAGCCTTCAGGCTCTGCAGGCCACAGTGGCACAGTAGAAAACTCAGTTTATATTAAGGTGTTCTGGGAAGTAATGGGTTTCTAAATGTAGAGTTGTAGTTCTGACACTTTAGCCACCTTAAGACTTAGATAAATAAGGGTTGTTTGTATTCTTTGTACAGCCTGTAACTGTAAACTCTGTGGTGAACCTATATAACTTGCCGTGGGCTGATAATAAAGGGGAATTCGACATGAAAGCTGTATCGGTTTAGATATGTCATCTGTTCTGTCCGATCTCCTAATAGTCAAGGACCCTTGCTACAGGTTCATCTGTATTTCTCAATGGTGCATCAAGAAAAGGGAATTAGACATGTTATTGGCTGGTATTTGATGCTGTTGGATCCATTAAAGTTCTAACATCATATGTAATAACTGCAGATTTACTAGCAGTGAAATCTACAACAGTTCTCAGGGCTAAACACGTACTGCATGTCTACAAGGTGCAAAGGGATGACAGTACAGATGGTTAATGCAAAACAGATTTCCGTGGAGCCTCGCAGGTTTTATTGCCAATATCAGATCACCTTTACTTGCTGATGTAGAGCTCTAAATTAGCTGTCTGTGTAGTGCTCCAAAATTTCTTTTAAACTCATAAAGCATTCATATTTCCCAGTGTTATTCAGACTGGCTTCTTGTTCTGATTGTGCTCCAGCCCCTGATTCAGAGAATCCATCATCAACAAATAGGTACACAAGATTTTGAGAGGCCTATAAATTTTGAAGGACTGAGGTAGTTCTACCTACACAGTGCTAATGTTAATAAAAAGTAACTGAAGCAAAAGAATGCAGACTAGATATTTTTTTGCCAGTAACTACTTCTGTCCTGACTTGAGTAGAAAAATGCCTCAGAGAACATAGTGAAAATAGCACCTTTTTTTTTTCTTAAACCACTCCATTGCAAACACAAAATTATAAAATAACTAATTCTTCTCTCATTTATATTTAACCGGTATCCATGAATCTCACTGGTATTAATTTTGGCTATTTGAATACCAGGATAAAATATGAAATGTGAGGGTGAAAAGAAGTTACAGCAAGTGATGTAACATTTCTGAAGGTGCTAAGATGATAAAGCCACACTTGAAAAAATGTTGTCTGTGGCCATTTCTCTACATGCAGCAGCCAATTATGAGTCGTACTTGGGTCATGAAAATGTTCTCCAAATCTCTTCAAACTCAGTGACACTTCCCATCTGCCATGATAAGTGTAAGTGACAGCAGTTAGGATACCAGTTTCATACTTCCAAACTAAAGTTGTATGGAGAAAGAAACAAACACAAGAAAAATGGTAACATTTACTTTGCAACTACTCTATACCTTCAACTTTAGGGACAGTCAAAATATAGGGAATATGTCTAGACTGATTCTATGTCAAAGGAACATAGTGTTGTTGTAAACAAGTCCATACTCCTTAATTTCAGAGCCAGGAACTAGTATTGATTCTTTTTATTACATATAATAGATGTAACTTAAGGAAAGTTTCATGGTTGTAGAATTGGTTTTGCTAAAACCATTTGCCAATAAAAAAGAATACAAAAGAATACAAATGTACTCTGGTTCCATATCTGATTAAATCATACAGCAGCCTGTATTCTGCATCATCCATTCTATACTGTTCAAAACCATCTCAGAGAATATTGCATGATTTTAAAATACAGGCAACTTAATTTTTCTTTGGTTTTGAAATTTTTTCTGTTTGTCCATAATTTATTTCTTTATAGATTCTTCAAGTTATATTGTAATTTTTGCACAGCTTTTGTTTTCCTTCTGCTCACGTAAGTGATTTTTTTCAGATTTGGATATAGAAGTTTTTGTTTCAACAATGAAGAGGCACGGTTGTCTAAATTTCTTACAAAACTAACAAGCAAACAAAACCAAAAATAACTTGTGGTTATCCTCAGTTTTCATTTTAGTAAAAGTGAATCTTTTTCATTTCCCTGCCACAGAAAAAACAGACAGTTAGTTTGGCATGAGCCTGTCACTTCATTTCTGGTTGGTACTCTATGAAAGCATATTGATGCACTAAGTCTATACTCATTACATGATTTTTTTTTATTTTTTTACAGTAAAAGGTTGCCTTTATTAATCTAGTTTGATCACAAGCCTACCTGATACCCAAACTTCAGTAATTCTCTATTTCATGCATCAGATCACTTGACTTTGTAAGTTCTATAATTTGTTGGCACTGGATCATAGCATCCTAGAATAAGAGAATGGCTTGGGTTAGAAGGAATCTTAAAGATCATCCAGTGCCATCCCCCACTGTGGTGCCCCATCTTATGCTCCCTTCTGGTACTGGAAGGCCACAATTGGGTCACCCTGAAGCTTCTCTTTTCCAGAAAGGTGGAGACTATTTACTACTGGATGAAGTGACAGGACAAGGGCAAATGGGTTTAAATTGAAAGAAAATAGGTTTAGATAAGATACTAGGAAAATATTCTTTGCATTGAGGATAGTGAGACATTGGAACAGGTTGCCCAAGGAAGCTGGAGATGGCATATCCCTGGAGGTTTTCAAGGCCAGGTTGGTAGGGGGCTTTGAGAAATTTGGTCTAGTGGAAGGTGTCCCTGCCCATGGCAGGGGTGTTGGAATGAGATGATCTTCAAAGTCCCATTTCAATGCAAACCATTCTACAATTCTATGATTCTTGTAGGTTCCCCTAATATAGTTTGCTGAAGGCTGCAGTTAGGTCATCCCAAAGCCTTCTCTTCTCTAGGCTGATCAATCTCAATTCTCTCATCCTTTCTTTATACAATAGATGCTTCATGTCTCTAATCATCTTGCAGCCCTGCTCTGGACTTTTTCCAACAGATTGATGTCCTTCCTGTGTTGGGGACCCCAGAGCAGGATGCAGCACTCAAGATGGGCTCACACCAATACAGAGTAGAGGGGCAGAATCCCCTCCTGCCCTTCCAGCCACACTGCTTTGAATGCAGCCCAAAATACAATTTGCTTTCTGGGCTGTGAGTGGACATTTGCAGCTCATGTCCAGCCTCTCATCCACCAGAAATCCCAAATCATTCTCAGCAAGGCTGCTCTTGATCTCTTCTGAAATATACATTACTTTGCAAGGGACATGCACATTTTGCAACCCAGAAAATGACACCTTATATGACCACTTGAACTTTTTAAAGATTATCTGTAACAAGTTCAGTAATCATTGCTTCAGCAAGTTTGAAATGTTTTACTTTTAAAGTTCCACTAGTTTTCCCAAAGATTTACTCAAGATTTCCTACTCAAACCCCTTCTAATATGTGCCTTATATGTTTGAGTTGGAAGGAACCTTCAAAGATCAGCTAGTCCAACTCCTATGTCATGGACAAAGGTATCTTTCACTAGATCAGGTTCTTCAAAGCCCTTTCCTACAAGACTTTGAACATTTTCAGTGGGGTTTCCATGACTTCTCCAGGGACCATGTTCTAGTGTTCCACCAACATTATAGTAAACAAAATTTCTTCCTTACATGCAAACTAAATCTGCAATCTGTCAGTTTAGAACCACTGCCCCTTATCCTGCCACTCAGATCTCTGTCTTTTTTTTGAGACTCCTTTATGTATTGAAAGATAGTATTAAGGTCTCCCTGAAGCTGCCTTCTCCCATCTTTCTTGTGCTATTCCAACTTTCTCAGTTGTCTTTAAAACCACTTCCCTCAGCCTCCTAGTCACACTACTTTCAATGTGACCCCACTGCTTTTATGAGCTGCAAGCACATATTGCTGGCTCATGTCCACTGCACTAGAAATACTCAGTGTTTTTTGTAACCAAAACTTGTATTAGAAGGTTTTACAAGTGGAGAAATTTTGTGCAAAAATTTCATTTTAATGAATATTTTCCAAAGGTATAAAAATAAACATTACTTTTCTACTACATCAATTGTTAATTCGATTGTGCAAGATAAAAAGTAAAAATAATTACCTGATACAATATTCCATAACTTTTCTTTTAACTGAAGTGCTTACTATTCTCTCATATCACAGACAATTAATAAAAGCAAACCCCTCTATTTTCCTGAAAGTGTTAGATCACCAGAGAATGAATCTATAGTGGGTACACATCTTTTTGCTAAAGTACCAATCATCCACATGTACGCCTGAAGATATTAATACAAAAGGGTCTTTTTCTGTCTTCGCCTCACATTTCATTTGGGTTTTGTCTCTTTTTTCTTTCTGGAACACATTGATAATGTATTTCACTTCCAGCATGCCAGTTAGCAAGGATTTCACATGCACACCCTATGACAGATGTCCTTAATGATGCATGAACTTTCCAGACTCATTTCATTAAAGTTTTAATAGTAGATCTTCATAAACCTTAAAGTATCCTCATTTGACCATCACACACTTACACACCTACCAGAATGCATATTTGGACACTTAAACATTTCCCAGTGCTCATCCCTTCCCATATGTCTGTGTGCTTCTTCCCCTTGAAATTAGCTTTGAGCAAACAGGTATACGTTTGAGCAAACAGCAAATATGTTGTCTCTGGAAAGCATCAGGAAATAAAACTCTGAAATAGCAGCATATTTGCTCACCTGTCCTAAGAAAATTTCAAGCTGATTACTTAAATTATGTTAATAACCTAACACCAAGCTTTTTCCCTATGCGCAGTTCTTGAAATTCAAACCTGACTACAGTGTGGTTTCCAAAGTGTCATGTAGCACCTTGTCTGTTATGCCTGGTAGTTACAGCTCAGGTAGGAGATTCTGAGGTTCTTTGAAGTAACTGCCTTAATGTGCACACCAGCAGGGAAAGGTATCAAAATACTGTGAATGAGAGGAACGAGACAACAGAAGACAGGGCCTCAATAAGTACCTTAAAAGAGCTTGTTGGACCTTTTCTTGGGTACTCTGGACAGGTTAGGCCTAGGCAACTCAAGAGGGATGAAATTGAGTAGAGTGGAGTTATAGAAGGAGTGCAGCAGCAAGCAAGGGGACGGAGGCACTACTTTTCAAGAGAGAAAAAACTATCTGATATTCTAAAATTTGGACAGAAGAATAAGAATTATAATGTAGAAAAACACCCAATGCCAGAACTTATTGCTCTTACTGAAACTTTGTGAGACACAGTTTAGAACAAATCCATTCAAGATTTTTTTCTTCTCAGTGGCTAGCAAATTTTCATGATTTATTGCCACAGGAAGCTGTGGAGATATAAGCAGGTTTATGAATTACAAATCCAAAGAAATTAGGCAGTCATACCTATTAGAGTCTCACATCCAACAGTTGAAGATGTGGGAGCAGTTAAAAGGAGATGGATGAAGGAAAGTGGCCAAATTTACAGATTCCTCTGAATTAGTATCTCTTTCCAGTACTTTCTAATCTGTGGAATAATTCCTCTGTTCACATATCTAAGGGCACAATACTGAAGTTACATTTCAGTATAGCAAAAATCTTTAACAAACTCAGATAAGTGGAACTGAAGGAAATTAAGGGAAAAGACAGAAAGTGACATAAATTTGAAAGATAATTGGGAGATTTTTAAATGAAACTTGATCTATAAGCAAAACATGTTAGATAAAAGGAGATGAGTCAGATTATGGCCTGAAAAATATTACAGCAACTTGGATGCTTAAGAGTTGGCATATAGTCCTGTCCTAGATTCACTACACTACCTTAGGTGCTTCTACTGGCCTGGCAGATACATCTCAGAGAATCTCTCTGCCATCCTAGAATGATAAATTAAGAGTATAAGGAATTATGTCCTACAGGTGCTTAAAATTGAGCAAGAATCGTGTTTAGATACATCAATCAGTTCTCTTTCATCTTTAATAGATCACTAACAGTAAATTCATAGTGCAAAAATTTGAAATATTGACATTCTCTGTAAAGATAAAATATGCGAGCAATGTATTTTTAAATAGAGAGAATGCAAAAAAAACCTGAAAGCTTTAGTGACCCTAACAAGGAGTAACTGTGGTGATGCTTGAAAAGCCACTCACTCTAAAATGGTACATGACTATAAATTCATGCAAAGAGCTTTTTAGAAATACTTTGAAGTCTTCTGGTTGTGTGTTTTACTCTGTAGATGGTAATAAGGAATGCTTTCCAGAATGCTGAGGAATGTTTTGCAGCTGCTATATGCATTTTGCTATATTTGGTACATATTTTGTCTCTTTGTGGCAATAAATTGTCTAGTATAAACTCTCCCAGCATGGAGGTAAAGAAAATACAAACCCAGGGAATGCAGCAGGAACTATAGGAAATCAGTGGTAGAAATTCCAACCAAGTTTCCTCACTTCCTGGTTTTGAACAAACTTGGTAGTTCATGTGAAAAATTTGGAAGTTAAATGAAAATATTGAAGTCAAATTTAGAAGAAGAGAATCTCTTAATGGAAAGGTAATCCAGAGTGGAAGACTTGACTATCTGTCTACAGAACTAGAGTTTCAAAAAGTACTGTAACAGCATTTAAAGTCTCAAGTGAATTTGGAGAATGCTTTGTGGATGATTTTTTTATTACAGAAAGTATTGTAATAAAATTTGGGGCTATTTAGTTGTAAGCAAGAGGTATTGCAAAGAAATGAAGAAACTTTGGAGAATCAGTGTGGTGTCAGTAACACTAATTTATTACATGTGGTCATTAAGGCAAAATGCAAAAAATAAAATTAGCTCACAGGTTTGGAGGGTTTTTTAATTAATTCTGCATAATAATTTACAATTTTAAGGCAAAGCAAGCAAAACGGATTGACCTTCACTGTTCTGAAAAAAGTAAAGCAAAACTATGTCTTGTACTTCAATAAAGGGGACTTAAATAAGCCTGAGAATTTGTGTATGCAGAAAGTGGTATGAAGGAAAAAGTGTATAATAAATGTTGTTCCTTAAAAATCAGTAACATCAAAAGCTTTCAGGTAAACTATTCACATACAAAGGAAAAGTAAGCTTAGGTCAGAAAACAATGTAATTGAATTAAAAAATTGTTTGATAATCTGAAAATAAAAAGGCAATCATGGAAAAAGTGAAAACAGTGACATAAAATGCTCCATGAAAGAATATTAAAAGCATATAGTTGCAAATTCAGAAAACTTTAGGAGTTAAAACTAGCAGAGTATTAACAGCAATAGGCTGTTCCCCAAGCACAGCACAATTTTAAGAGAGATTTAGAGAAATATTGAGGTGAGCTACTGAGTGAAGCAGAAGACATTTAAATGTTCGAAGTCTTTTTAACTTCAGCTCAGACAAAAAAAATATCATGAGCCAATACTCCAACACTTACAAGTAAAAGCAAAGGCATAAGAAAACAGTAGAAAGACAAGTGTAGTCCTGGAAATGTGCCAATGAAATTTTATTTTTGCCTCAACAGGAAGAAATCTACTTTACATAGTAATATAATTTCCCAGACAGCTAAAAGATGTCCTGTTCATTTATGTTCCTCCTTTCTTCCCCATGATCTATGAAACTAAAATTTCTGGGAGTTTGGTGACATTATATTATCTTATGTTACATGTCCCTCTGTTTCACTGAGAATAGAGACAGCTGATGAGAATTATTTCATCATCGCCTGCTTGGAGCCTCAGTTGTTATCAGAACACTTTTTGGAAAAAATGTGAAGGCTTTGAAAACTGAGACAGAAAATAGAGATCCCAGGTATTTGACTAAGAATTCAGTGGATTGAACTTTTAGCTGGGATCATCAGACTATGAAATGCTGCAAGTAATAATCTTCCACCTGAACGAAGCAAAGGGATTAATGAACAAGAAAAACCTTCTAGTCTTGTGATTATGATGGTACAGAGCATGTTTTGGTGACTATCTGGGGAACTTTCAGATAAGGAGTCCTGTTCTGGGTTGAGTATTTTGAGGTACCCTTCCTGACTGCAAAGGCTCTGTAGAAAAATTGTATTTTAGAATTACCAGTATTAGAAGAATTATATTGAATCTGTGCCTGAAGGCACAGTTCAAGGAAGAAAGAAAGCAGTAGTGGATGAAGATTAAGTCATGGATTAATTGAAAGTCCAAGGGACTTGACAGACTGCACCTTATGAGATCCTGTGATCCTAGTAAGAGCACTCTCCGTTATCTCTGAAAAAATGTAAGATTGGAAGACACTTCTTACAAATAAAACAAAATAAAAAGTCATAGTCAACTTCAAAAGAAGCCAGAAGGCCAATCTAGGCAACTAGGAAAACTAGAAAACTAGGCTAGCCAGTCTTTATTTCATCCCTGGAAAAATCATGATGTGGGTATGCTTCAAGTCAAGGAAGTGGAAGTGACCAGGAGCAGACAAGCATGGATTTATTAAAGGTATATTGTGCCTGACCAACTTAATTGCATTTTATGATAAAATGATTGAATATATAGATGGTTAGAGGAGGGTGTGCCAAATATCTTGACTTCAGCAACATTTTAGACTTTTTCCCCATGATATAACTATGGACAAATTAGGATATTATAGTGCATGAGTCAACAATTAGATGAACAGAAATGTATTTTGATGGCTGGACCTAAACGGCAATGGATTGTACTTTATCAAGATGCTCCTGAAAAGTGTCATACCAAAGGTGTCCATCCCAGCTCCTCTTATTTTTAAAGTCTTCATCAGCAAACTAGAGGCAATAATGGAGAGCAGATTCATCAAATTCACAGCTGACCTCAAACTGAGTTGATTGGTCAATATGCTTGAGAGAACAACTGCCATTTAGAAAATCCAAACAGGGTGGGAAAATGGAACTGCTTTGTAAAAAAGGCCTGGGTTGGTGGTAGGAAGATCTCTCATGGTATGTCCTGGCAGTTCCCAAGATACATGAACATAGGCAGAGCCTATAGATCAAGAGAAGGGTTTTTCTGTCTCATTAGATTACATTTATTATAAATGCTGGAGAATTAACATTAACAAAGAGATGAATGGAGCATGGATTGGTGAGTGGATGGATGGATGGATGGATAGATGGATGAAAGGAAGGAAGGAAGGAAGGAAGGAAGAAAGGAATCAAGTGTCTGCCTACAAAGTCTACAGCTACAAGAACACCAGGGCTGCAAAAGATATTCCAAGGGGACCATGTCAGGGCACCAACATTGCTGCCTCCACACTTTCTTAAACTGGACCACCCACAAGGATGAGATCCCCAGCTGAAGCATTAAGCTGCCTTCATGGTTATGGTTAGAGTTCAGAGAGCCAGGGTCAATGGGGCTGAAAAAGTCAAAGGGAATCACAACAGGGCCAACATTGCTCCTTCTACCCTTTATAATCTTCTTGGCCACCCATGCGGATTGAGACGTCAGTCTCAGTGCCAAGCTGTCATTACAGTTAAGGTTAGGGAGCAGAGAACAACAGAATCTACATCTCCAGAGACACTGAGGCTGGAAAAGGAATGCAAAGGGGATCACAGGAGTGCCTCAAAATAGCTCTCTGTTACATTTATGTTTTGGGCCACCAGTAGTCATGGGGATCTCAGCCTCAATGCCATGCCTCCTTTATGATTAGAGTTAGAGTTCAGAGAGCCAGAGAGCCAGAAAGCCTAAAGCTCCAGGGACAGTCAGACTGGAAAAGGCAGCCCAAAGAGACCACAGCATGGCACAAATGTTGCTACCTCTAGACCTTTCTAAACTGGATCACTCATGGTCCAGTAATGAGGGCAAGGCATATGAGAAGTGACTGAGATCCCTTGGTTTGTCCAGCCTGAAGAAGAAGAAACTGAGGAGACTTCATTGTGGTCATTCCTCACAAGGGGAAGCAGAGGGCAGACACTGATCTCTCTGGTGAAAAATGACAGGATCCAAGGAAATGTCATGAGGCTGTGTCAGGAGAGATAATAGGTTTGTCACTCGAAGGATGATTGGGCATTGGAACAGGTTCCCCAGGGAAGTGGTTATGACACCTAACCTGACAGAGCTCAGGAAGTGCTTGGACAATACTCTCAGGTACATGGTGTGATTTGGGGGGCTATCCCATGCAGGGCCAGAATCCAAAGATTCAATGATTATTGTGTGTCCCTTTCACCTCAGGATTTTCCATGATATTGTATTCTCCAATAACTAAGTAATATAATTGTGGGCGTCTCTCACTGGGTACATGAGAAATAAATTTATTTCAGAATAAATTAAAATATTTTCACTTTAGTTATCAAGGTGAGAAGAGTGTTTTGAAGTAGAATTTAATTTAAGAATACTGTTTGCTGTTGTAAGTAATAAACCATGTTGTTCATAAACTGTTACTACAGTGGTGTAGAAATATACTTTGCTGTGGAGCCATAACAATGAAAGGGTCTTTAAAAGGTCCTGTAGTCTCTTCTCCCACTAAGAGGCACATGAATTAAAAATAAAGCTTTCCCGACAGATATTTGTCAAAACTGTTCTTTAAATTTCTCTCTTTGACAGTGTCCTTAAACCATTTATTCTGATGTTACATTAGATTGTTTTTTCTTTAGGTGAACTTTGGTCTCCTTTGCTTCAATTTAAGAGCACCACTTATTTTCCTATCTCAAATCCTATGAGGTAGGTTTGACCTACAAGTAACAAATCATTTGAAAAAGCCTCATGCTTCTAGGAAGCAACAGAAAGCACAGATTGGGAAAAAAGAACCAAACCACTTCTATATTTATAACACTCCAAAAAGTAAAGTTTAGACGTCATACAGAATGTAATTTACAATCTTGGTTACCTACATTAATGAACTTAAATTGAAACAGGTTCAGAGAAATGTCAAAATAATTACAGTAATGAAAAGCCAAGCTTATGAAAAGAGGTTAAAGGACTTGACTTATTTATATAAGGAGTCATTTAATTTTGTTAAGTTAAATATTTGGAGCTTTGGAAGATGTGAAAAAGAACTAATTAAATTGGAAGATAATGCTGGTGAAAAGCAAACAGCTACAAATGGATTATGAGTATAATTCCAGACAGAATAAGAAAAAACATATACGGTCATGAAGTAAATTTTAAGATAAGCCTATATACAGGGATGTGGGGACAATTAATTTAATTGCTCTAAGATAGTATTTGATAAAATATTATCTGAGCTGCATCAAAAAAAAAGTAGGTTTCTGATCAACATTAGGAAGAAATTCTTCATTATGATGTTAGTGAGGCACTGGAACAGGTTACTCAGAGATGTTGCAGATGCCTCATTTCTGGAAGTGTTCAAGTCCAGGATGGATAGGGTTTTGGACAAACTGCTCTAGTGGAAATTGTCCCTGTTCATTGTGAGAGGGTTGGGCTAGATGACCTTTAAGGTCCTTTGTAACCCATGATATCCTCTGATTTCTTCCAGATTCATTTCTGGGATGTAGGAAGGCGCTACCCCCCACCCCCCCCCCCCCGCCCACACACACACCCTAGTGGGCATTCCTGTGTAAGGAAAGAGTTTCAATTTACCTCTAGACATTTTACGAGGTTTAACTAGAACTTTCCATATCCTTCTCATGGCAGTTAGCTTGGTGCCAGGAGAGAATAACCTGCTGGACCTTGTCATTGTTCCTCAAAACCTGTACCTCTTTCTATTGGCACTTTGCCAATAGAGCCATCCTCGATCATTTGGTAGATAAGAGAAAGAACAAAGGTGCTCCATGAATTTTCAGGGTTGTAGCAGGTGTATAGGACCCATTCCTCTACTGTGTTCAGCTTTGCTCTTTGTTTTTGTATTGTTTTCTTTTTTTATTAAAATCTTTTGACTTTTTCAAGACTTACTCAATCATGCCATCTCGCTATTAATTTAAGCCATTTTCTGTAAGGTGCCGGACAGCCTCAGAGGTATTGGGAACCCCAATACTGGGATATATTTTGCCTTAATGATCACATGTAATAAATTAGTGTTACTGACACCACACTGATTCTCCAAAGTTTCTTCATTTCTTTGCAATACCGCTTGCTTACAACTAAATAGCCCCCAAACATGAGGTCAAGTCAAGAAAAAATCTTTCTTTTCCCCAAGTTTTTACAAGTTATAAAACCTTATCCAGCAGTCATCTGATCCATTTGGGGGTTTTTGGCATGCTGTGTGGCTGGCAGCCATTTAGAGACTGGACAGAGGCTGACTAAGGTTCGAGGGCAGGGTGTGGGGCAGTGCACTGCCCCACCTTCACAGAACTCACCTGCCCCCAGACATACACTCCCCACCCCATTGAGCCAGTCAGTCATTCCTCTGATCTGCTACGTCTGTGTATGTGACATCCTTCAATACTGAAATTGTCTGTTATAAGGAAATAAAATGGATAGTTAATATATAATGCCTTCATTCAAAATATATGAGTTCTAGTGGTTAATCAGAGGAAAAATGGCATGAATATGTTTGTCTGTCTCAAGGGCTAAATACAAATGAAAGGAACTAAACTTCTAGCAGTACATTTTCAATAACGGCAGTATTATTTAGCTAGTATTACCACTTTTTTAAGGGGTATTTTTTAACAACAGACAATTTTTAATGATAGGGAATCCTGTGATACATTTTAACAAACAAAACAAAAGAATTCATACTTTCGTAAGAGATTGAAAAATTAATATTTGAAATAGCTGTTTTGAGGATATACCTGCCTGGTGAGATTTAGTATACTGAAAGGGGATAGATTTGTTTGTTTATTTTAAAAAACCCTAGTTGAGAACAAAACTGAACTGTTTTTTCAAGCATCATAGAAAATTTACTATTCAAGTGCTTAAAATTTGCATTTTGGATTTATAATCAGAGTTTTGTACTGATCAAATTTATAACATTATTTGTTTAGAAATATGAAAAACTACTTTCTTAATTTTAGAGGTAGAAATTTTAATGCCAAAGCAGAAAACATTGAGATTTTTGGCTTACTATTTAACTAGAAAACAGCCCACAACATTGTGTCACATAAAAGCCCATGTTATCTCAAAATACGCCATCAGAAATTGGTATTTTATCACTGTAATCTGTTTTTACTAAGAACTGCAAATAACATCATGTCGACCTGAATCTTCACTGATGACCTGATAAAATTAGTTGCACCTACCAGTTCTCTCAATTGCCTTTAGTTAGCTGTGAATGAGACTGAAATTGCCCAGGATTTTTAATTTTTTTCCCTATCAGAAATTGTTTCTCATGCCCTGTGAACTAACACACTTAATTTTTTTACAGTGTAATCAGAAGGAATATTTTTGAGATCTGGTTTTAATGCTGCTTCCTTTATATTTGATAAAAAAACACCATTAAATGCTCGTGTTATCAGAATTACTCTGAGAGAGTTTTAAAATTTCACTGCTACACATCTGAAGTAATTCTGTAGCCTCCAATATCATCTTTTGTCTCCTATGTTGCTATAAGAAATCTAGATACAGATCCATGTCCTCATCATTCCCATGACATTACTTATTCACTCCCATTCAGAAAGAAATGTTCAATTATATCACTGCATATATTAACATAGGTCTCTACTGTCTCTTTTTAGACAGTAGTCATGTATTTAATTATTTTTTATTCACTATGCAGCATGCCAACAAGTACAGGTACTTCTACAGGACCTTTTGTCCTATAATTCATTGCAAGGATTTAAATAGGTTCAAAGCCCGAAGAAATAGATTCATAGCTATTGTAGCACTATCCAAGGAGCCTTATAGTCCCTACCCCCTTCCTACCCACAAATCATATAGTAAGCGTAATGGATAAAATATTTAAATGACACCAGCCTCCAGATCCTCTTTTCATCCAGGAATGAACAGCATTTGAACTTGGGAGAGGAAGATGCATATGAAAGATGGGAATCAGACATATTTTACTTTTTCATTGCTCTTTAAAAAAGGTTACTTTCATAGCAAAATACCTTTCTTCACCAGAAAATATCTGTGATCTCGAGATATGTCCATTGCTATTATGTTTTCCAAAGCATAAGTCACCAAGGAGTCCTTTTACTGGCACAAGGAGTCAGGGAAGAGGAGTGTGAGAGAAAAGTGAAACAGAGTGGGAGGAAAAATAACAACATTTACTTTAGTAAGTCATAGAAGCCAAAAGGTATGTGACTACAAATAGCAGATTTTTCTTATTCAGAAATCATAAAATCATAGAATGGCTGGAAGGGACCTTAAACATAATTAGTTTCCAACCCTCCTGCCATTGGCAAAGATACCAAATATTAGTACTAAAATAGTTATATTTTTCTACAGCAAAATAAACCTGACTCCAAATGAAGGACAATTTGGTTCTGTACCAGTCAGAGAAAATTAATTTCTATTACAGGTTAATTTTTGTAACTGATTGAATTTAGACATAAATTTAAATTGAACTTATTGAACAATATAATCAAATAGAAATAAATTAATCTTTTAACCGTAAAGAGATAAGAGGTTTCATATATTAACATATTAATATAATGTACTTTAATATGAAGGGAAGATGTAATAGTTGATGACCTCTTGGACACAGATGACTGAGTCTTATAAAGATAAAAAGATAAATATCACAGCTTTCAAGGTGCCAATAAGAATTATAATTCAAGGTAAGCTTAACTAGACAATATATCTATAATAGTTACTAGAAGAATAAGCACCTAGTAAAAGAGACCACTTACATGAAAGTGATAGACCACTCTCAGCAGGGTAGATTCAGAGGACAGGTTATTAGGCATTATGAAAAATTAATTCCTAATCATTAATCTTTCCAGCAAGGCACACTGTGTATTTTCTATTTAGAGGAAGCAAGGAAAGCACATCTACCTTTGAATAACACTATTTTTAGTGTAGCACAGGAAAAGAAAACTAGCCAAAAAGTACCTCATTTTAACAAAAATTAAAATCATCAAAAATAAAACAGATGTCAAAAGTGGGAACTGGGCTTACAGAATCATAAATGTTTTTCCCCCATGAAAGCTTGTAGGTCTTCCAGGATATATTATGGTGCCAGATGTTAAAATTTATCCAAAAACCTCTGGAGCCAAAAGAAGCAATTATACTTTATCCTACATCTCTCCTGTTTCAGAATCTCATTAGCAGAGTTTACAGAAATGTTTGTGCTGTAAATATTATAGATGTTACTTCAGGAAAAAAATTTGACTGCAGAAAAGTTTTTTTCAGTGATGAGAATGCTTTGACACCTAGAAAGAGTATAAAAGTAGAAAAGAAAACTAACATTTTACTTATGTGTCTGACTTGTTTGTTGATATTAGCCTTACTGTTTCATACAGTTTTTTTCTTTGAATAAAGTCATCCTTTAGCAAAATTGGGAAGATAAATTCAGGTACCACTAAAAAAATTAAGTTCTTGCACATTCATATTGAGCTCAATTTCTGCTGGAGTTCATAAATCACTCAAAGATATATTATGGTCTGTAGCCCAGAGAAATAAATATAGGGCCCCTCCAGAAGCAATATGACTTCTGACTTACAAAATTACTTAATTTGCATCACACTTCTGGAAAACCTTTAGCTTAAGAGTAGCAAAAAGATAGTCAATGAATTCTGGTTCTCTTTATGGAAAATTAGCATGTTAGAAAGACATTTTATGTCTTAAAAATAGAACTTCGTTCAGAGCAAATATGGGGTAATAGTTGTGTACACAGTCAAGTTTATGTGTTAAACATGTCTCAGAAAACTGAAATTCAGAAAACTGACCATACCACATACACATGAGCAATTGTTTTCAGTAACAACAGTGGAAACGTGGATTTCAAGAGGAGAAAAACTATTTTTTAACTGCCTTCAACATAATGAATTTGACTTTGAACCATAAAGAGAGGAATTTTTACCACTCTTGTTCTACTAAGCACCTACCTGGAAGGTTCCTAGGCACAGTTCAATGACTGAATTTTTTACTTTATTTCTCTGTCCAGTGATATATGTTTTTCCATAGATAGGCAGGCAAAAATTAATTTTTTAATAATTCATATAGATATTAAGGATACTTTAACTTAATACACGTGCACAATTTCTGACATGTACAATTGCTGTGAATTTAGCTTTACCATGGATGTTTTTGTTGGTTCATTCCAGGACAAATTCTACTAAAATTCAATTCCACAGACTATTGCTAAGTATTTGGTTTACAATATACACTATCAGGTTAAAAGATGCACTCGGAAGTCCCTAGTACTCTTCCACCCACACAATTTCATATAAACTTGTTTAAGAAAACACTCTAATATATTTAGATTTAACCTAAAACTGTAATTCGCATCCAATTACATAGATGATGAAAAGTATTTAAATAAACTAGAGGCCAAGTGAGCAGGCTGAAGTCTCAAGACTTTCTAAGAAAATTAGTTTGGCTCTGACCCAGGTGACAAGAACATCCAGTCCCATTTTGTCCTTTACAGACATATCTCAATTTCATGACTTTAGCTTCATATTCAAAATGCTTATTGCAAAACCCACTAAGTGCTAATCAAGTAGAGCCTTCCAGAGGTGATCTGAAAGTGTTGACATTGCCTCTCTCTGAGTAGCAGTGCATGAATGTTAGTTGTACTCTGTCCTCTCTTGGATAAAGAACAATAGACTTCTGGGGTAAGAAAAATGGCAGGGTTAGGTGGAAAAGATCAAGGAAAGGACATCTTATATACTTTACTAGGAAGCAACACTACCTGAGAAGTCATGAAGAATTATTCGGGTCTTATTGTCCCACTTCTTTTTTACTAGCATAGCTCGGGGTAGCACTGTGTGGTCGGAAGTCAGATGAGAGGAGAGTACCATGGAAACTGATGGACGATCTGTACAGCTGTTGATTCAGCTTCTTGCTGTACATAAAAAGCTGTTAGGCTAACTAAAACACCTTACAGAACTGCATCTGATCTCTCTCACACACAGCTGCTTTCAGATGTGCTTTTTGTTTTTCCTTATTTTTGGTTTTACACTCCTCACTCCCAGGTAGGAGGTTTCCAATATTTTGCCTGTCAATGAACAGAAAAATTGTTTAATAAGTGTGTACCCATATGAATGTGCATCTCTTTGGCCCCCTGTGGAAAACTAACATTTTTTTCCCTCCAAGTACTCTGTTCATGTGTCCTTTTCTCAAATTCCTCCCGTTAGTTAAACACACTTAGGTCCAATAGCAAACTTAATCTGAATTTAATTTGAAAAATTTTACAGACATAATACAAGACTTGTGTAGAGAAAAAATTAGTAGTGTCCTGCAAATCATGATCTTTTAAAGTTATTTGATGAATGAAAGTTGTTTAGCTCAAATAGGGGATTGCACTACATCACTTCAATAATTATTTTTTCATATTGACTATTTCCCTATTCTACTATATATCATTCTCATTTTTCTTAACAATTTTCCCATTTTTTTAAAGAATTAAATACTTAGCTAAACTTAGTCAAAATAAAAATTTTAATAGCATTGGTATTGTCATGAGTGCATTTCTACTTTTCTGGAATTATTTTTATCAGTAAGTATTTCTCAAAAATTTATTAAAGATCAATAATATGTTTAGAATTCCAGTTCTGCCTTCCAATGTAAGTAATACTCAAAATTTAATATCTTACAGGAACTGCTGAATGAATTTCTATTAATGTTTACAGTATTGTTTTACATTAGCTAAGATTCACAGCACCATTTCCTAGTATCTAAATATTTTGCCAACATTATGATAAAATAATAATATACTTTTGTAAAGGAATCAGTGAAATTATTTGAGAGATGACATTTTTTCCTAAGAGATTGAGAGTTAACTACTACAATGAAATCACTAAGATAAATACATTTCTTAAATGGCAACTTTTGTAATGAGATCTGTTATACCCAAGCTGATGGTTGGTAAGCCTAAGAGCAAGAAAGGGGCAAAAGAATTTAATGATATCAGAAATCCTAAATTGGCTAGGCAGATCAACAAAAAATGGGGGAAGATATTTTGGACAGGTGACTTTATATACAACTACAGCTCTAGAAAATTAAATTCAAAACTCTTAAAAGAAACCATCTAACTTCTGCATAACTACTTGTTCTGAGAAAAGAGAAACAATGTCATACTTTGGTCTCTCAAATTTTTTCCTTAAACTGGAAGAATTAGTGTGTTTCCCAAAGTATTTTTTCAATGTATATAGCAACACCATCTTTGTCTTTCTTTGGGATTGTAGGCAGCATTGACATATAAGCAAAAATACAACTGGAACTTTAGTGTTAATGTTTTAACTTTTGATATTTATTTTAATGCATACTATTTTCTCTGACAAAAAACAAATGTCCTCGTCTTCAGAGTAAAATCATGTTTATTAAATTTTATATCCAAATTTTTCAAAGACGTGAAAGAACAGGAAAAGTCTAGTTCATAGGTAATGTGATTTTAAAATTACTAGCTTATTATTTGTTTCACAATTGTTAGCCTTCATTGCTTCTTATTTTCTACATATGCCCAGTGCGCCTCAGAGATACTTACAGCATACTGAAGAAAAAGTCACAGTAGGAAACCTGTTGTATGATGAAAATCAGTTGTATGATGAAAGGTTATATTTGAAACCTGGCTTCACAATTAAATATGGGGGATGGGTGGGGGGGGGGAGCTGTGTTATGATAGTAAAGGACAATTAATTTTTTAGTTAACAGTATTAGTTATAACTGAGAAATCTTCTCATTACATATCTTTTTCAGGTGCATATAGCTTTTTGAAATTAAAGCTCTTTGGGCTAAGCCTATCCTTTGTTCTTGTTCTTTTTCAGTGCTTTCATTTTATTGATAATAATTTACTATTAACAGTACATTGAATCATCATTAAATTGCATATGCTCTCAGTGATTTTTGTTTCCTTTTGTAGCTTTTATTAGATTTCTGCAGTTACACATTTTGAGCAGCACTGAGCATCACATACGAAAATGCAAGAAGTACCATTTAGGTGTGTCACTGTGTCGACTAACCTACCAACTGACCCTATCTCATCCTCGCTATTTTTATGTTCACTTAGTTAGTGACTAGGGGTCCTATTACTGCTTATTAGTCACTCTCTTGGCAAACAGTTGCTCAAACCTAAGCTTCTAAATCCATTTTATTCATCTGATCTTGCCTGGCCTCTACCTGCTGCTCTGGATAGGCATAGGTTTCTATAAATCCTATGTTAGCCATCCTAAATCCGTGTTAGCCAGGCAGATGTCTCGACCTGCCCTCAAATGGTGTTCTGATTCATGCACTCCACATCTAGTCAGCCAAATAACTTCCAGGCTGGATAAGCCTGACTCTCTCAGCTTCTCAGTCTTTCCTCATGAGGCAAATGCTCCAGCCCTTGATGGCCATGCTCTGAGCTCACTTCAGTTTTTACATGTCTTCCCTGTATTGGGATGGGTGTAGCAGTCCGCAGTTTTCACTACAGTGGAGGCTTTGGTATTTAGACATACAGCACGACTTCCACTTTGCTTTCATGAGTGGGTCGGGTCTTGTAACAGACGCATTGTACCAATATGGCAGACAGTTACAAAAGACGTTTATTAAGTAAAGTTTTCAGGTTAAATACTTTTGGGTCTTCTACTACGTCAGACAGGATATTGCCCTACTTTCCGGGTTAGTAGTTGGAGTGGAAAAGTACTGGCACATGTTAGTAGGGGGTCTACATTCCTTTCAGGGGTAGCTCATCTCGAGAGGGGGATGGGACTTTTCTCTTTTCCTCACCGTTACAGCCCGAAATCTTCCGTTGTCGCCTGTCCCTATACAACCACAGATGGGCAAAACTGGGTGCATTATTCTGCATATTTTCACTGTTTATTAAAGGAGAGTGCTCACTTCCTTCATATACCAGCAATATTTCTAACACAGTGTACTGTTAGACATCATTCCTGGGAGGATGCAGTGCTCATTTATGTTCAGTTTGCTGTTCATTGGGCTTTTCAGTGAGCCCACATCCAAGTTAGTCAGTCTCCAGTACAGCTACTGTAGGAGGTTTATTCTAATAATTCTCCTAGCTAAACCATAACAACATGGCTTAAATACAAAGATGCTTTCACAGATTGTGCTAACATCAAGGTAGATTATATTCACTGCGACTGAGAGACTGAAATGTTAGGAGTTAATAACTCAAACAATTGGCCATTGGGCAAAAGCAGCAGAGTGCTTTGCTGAGGTTTGCACTCCCCAGCTGAAGGGGAGGAAGAGAGGAGGGGGTGTGGTAGTGAAAGCTCTGATTTGCATGAGAACAACCCAGGTGCAGAGGCGTGAACCAGAGGATGACCATGCCAAACCAACCTCTTTAGCAGCAAGCTGGGGTTTTGAGACAGGTAAGGAAAGAAGCTGACAAGAAGCAGGTCCTGTTAGGTGGGATATGCTTTTTTTATTATGCCAATGTCCTGTACACAACTCCCTTACATAACTGGCTCAGGTGTGAAACTGTCCCCCTACACCCAGGGGAATTTTTGGGACATTTGCATGTAGTCCTGAAGGTGCTCACCCCTTCTGATGAGGCTTACCTGGCTTATCTCTGCTGGCATGAGAGACAGTTGTCATGTCCTAGAAGGTGTCATAAACCATCAAAGTACACCCAGACTCATTTCTTCCACCAGAGCACATGGTAGACAATGTTGCAACAGTGTACAACTCTCCCACCTGGTCATTCCCACCTGATCTGATAATTAATATATCTGATTGGCTATATTACCCATTGGACTTTATATTTTGTGCACTTCCCCCACCCCCAAGGGATCAAGACAACAACTATTAGTTTGACAAACTTTCAGTTTGACCTGTGATTGCAGGTCTCCTCACTAGATTCATGGGTGGTGATATATTTCTACTCTTATTCTTCTTTACATTTTCTTTCTTTATACATTTTCTAAAGTGTTATGTTTACATTTTTATATTACTATATAACTATAAATAACCAAACCAGATATATATCTCCTTTCCGTTGCAACCAAATTGTTCTGAAATAAACATACCATTTATATTATTTATATTTATATTTATATTTATATATCAACCATTTAAGGTCATTTCACTCTAATACGTTCAAAGGGTTCTATCATTTAAAAGAACCTCAGTTACCCTGCCTTCAGGGGTGGGTCATAACACTACTCTCCCCTCATACACAAATGCCTTAGAGTTCTGTTTAGGGACTCTGTATCAAACTTTGTGTGCAATGAGTTGTGCTTTTACAGAAGCAATGACAATCAGTTTGAAAATGAGACATTGTTTCACAGTGGTTATTATCAATATCATTATAATTTTTCCTCTTCAAAATTGATCAGTGCATTTATTTATATATCTGAGCTTTAAATCAGACTTCAGAACATACATACTCAAAATAACCTTAATACAGAATCAGTTCTTCATAATGCAAATTGTCTAACCCTAGAGGTTCAAAACTGAATTTTAAGCAGTGGGCCAAATTAATCTTTAATGTAATTTCACTCATGTCAGTATGCATAACATCAACTATTAATTTGACCTAATTTATTAGGAAGACTGTGGGCAGATTATAAATGCTACTGAGTTTGCACTCTGTATAAAAATGCATTATTTATGATCATGAAGCTGAGTGATTTTTATTTGTGGCCAAAGTAATTTGGTTAAAATCTACATACTTGTCTTTAAAAAAAAATAAAAAAGGAAAAGTATTTAATTTATAATGACTCCATATCAGCAGAACACTTTAAAATAGAGTTCAGGCTGAAGGCTTAGATATTTTTCTCTGTCAAGCCCAATGACTGTTTGAAGTTTGAATTGTCTAACTCTTTTTTTCTTTTTTATAATTTTACTATCAAGTCGCCATGTAAAGAAAGAGTGCTAATCCATAAGCAAAGAAATAAGGCTAGCTAAAACTGGGAAATTTACCAAAATGTAAAATCTATTCACTTATCATCTCATAAATATGGGTAAATATTAATTATTAATCTGGGGACTACTTGTATTTTTTTTCATAAGAGGATGCTATAAAAACAGGTTTCCAGAAAAAAAAAATAGAAAGGGAGGAAGAGAAGGTAAGATTTTAGTTGCCTAACTCAGGGAACATACAAACAGACAAAAAACCAAATAAATGCTCAAATATTTCAAAGAGTGCTTCAACAATGACATTCAATTTCAGCTCTTCTACAAAGATATTGGCATGGCTCTAGACAAAAATCTGAAATATTAAACAGATAAACATAAAATATTTTTTGCCACATTACTGTAATCTCTTTTTCCTCACTTATGCACAAGTCTATAACTTCCAGTTCCTTCCCTTTCATTAGCTAAAAGAGATTTGTGCACTTGCCCTGTACTGCTAAAGACTCCTGTGCCTCAATTAAGAGCAATCCTGAGTTTTGCTAAACTAATACTCCTTTATATGAAATTCTGTGCTTTTCTCTAAATTCATTATTATTCAGCAATTCCTTTTTTTTTTTTTTTTTTTTTTTTAGGTTAGTCTTTCCATCCTTAGAACTCTTAATTGCAGTGACAGTGGATGTTTATGGGCTACATCAAGGATGGAGAAGCTGCCATAGCTTTGAGAAAATATAATACACTGTCTGCTTCTTTTGCAACTCACTGATAAATTATACAGCCAATGAAGCCCTTGATCTGCAATGTCCTATATAGTCTTCATAGCACCTTCTAGCTATTGTTGCTGTTGGGACTGCTTGGTATTTTTCTAGATTTTCTCATGTTTGCCACAAGTTTGTAACACATTTACCTTCCTATACTCATATTTCTTTCAGAGAATATCTAGGATTCACAGAGGACATAATAAATTGCCAGTCTTATTTTGGAGACTAAATTTCTTAAAGCAGTTTCCAGTAATTTCAGAACAAGCAGTTTTGCATTCACAGTGGACATTAGTCTTCAGTGCAGCTGAATTTAGAGGATTTAATGCAGACGAAAATAACAGCTTGACCTCTCCCATATCACAAAGTTCACTCTGTATGTCAAAATGCTAAGTTGTAGTTACAGAACTTATAACTTCCCTGTCAACAAACACAACTTTGAAAGTCTGTCTTCTTATTTAGAAGACAGACTGCCTCCTCTGCAAGAAATAAAAACTTGCACAAAAACTTCTGCAAGTTTTTATTTCTTGCAGAAGAGGCAGTCTGTCTTCTAAACAAGCAAACAAACAAACAAACAAACAAACAAAAAAAGAAGAAAAAACCTAAAGAAAAATAAAGAAGAAAAAACCCACATATTTTCTTCTAATTTTCAGGGAGGTAAAATTAAGTCACCTCCTTCTTGTATCTTTTCAAGTCACAACTTGTATCTTCGCAAATTTAAGCTGGCATTCACATTCCTTGTGGAATTAGATACACTCAAGGGAGAAAGCAATTATAAGGAAACAGCAGGTCTAATACATGACACTTTTGTGTCTGACTCTGGACAGGAAAAGTTATTCAGCATCCCCAAAGTGGTGAGACTGGAAGCAGCAGAAACAGATTAATTTTCTTTGTTCAGTATTTATTATGCTTTCAACCACCATGATATACAAACTGTAAACAATTTGATAATAGCCTGAAAGGCTTGTCTACTTTTGTGGCTGCTTCAGAACAGAATCACTGTGTCATTAGTTCTAAGATACAATGTAACTCTTTCTAGGAGCTGCTCTTTCAGGGCTCAACCCAAATACCTGCTTCAAGAAGAAAAATATATTTGACTATTAATTTACCCAGTCTGTCTGTTGGACCCTCATTTCAATTTCAAGTTAAAATCAGTAAGAGGACAGCATCTTCATACATGATAATGTTGGACCATGAACAGAAATGGAAGCTTAGAGCATCTTCACACAGCTATGAACCAGTGACTCAGGCCCTAACTTCAACTGCATTTAAACTGTCAGACTGGGTCTTCTAGTTCAGCTTTCAAAGCCCACTATTCCCTCTGGGGCAGCAGTGTGCCAGTGTAATGCTAAAACTCCTTGTAGTTTTAGGGTGGATTTACCTAAGGCTACTTTATTTCATCTTGCTCCTGCCTGGGGCCTTTAGTCTCAAGCAGCTTTTCTTTCAATACTGCTCCTCTTTTTTGCTTCTTGGTGGTAAAAATATCATGTCAGTCCTGATTTGTCACTTCAGAATCTTTCTAGTAACTACTAGAGCACTGAAAAACCCAGAAGTCTCCATGGAGTTAGAAGCCAGAAAATACCTGAGAATTAGCAATAATAACCACATTTGCCTAGGCAAAGACAGGGAAACCTAAATTTTTTCTGAATGATTAGATAGCTTTTTTAAAGTCTTTTTCCTTGATCACCACTACATCTGAATACAGATTGTTCTGCCCCTGAACCTCTGAATTCAGTCTAACAATCTGTATCACAGCAATTAGTTCAAATAGAGCAGTTGGCAAACATCAGCTCTTCAGCAACAATAAAATATTGTTTATTGGTTAGCAGTACACTGTTAGAAATGTTCACAGGGACATTTCATGTTATGCCTCTCATCTTTCTGTTTCCTCTAGAGTATCAGCACTAAAAAAAAACAGGCAATATCAGTAGGCTTAATTTTAGTTTTTAAGTTTGTATTATGTTTTAGAAGCAGAAATCAAATTATTGCTACATCACTGATATCTGATAAGTTTTCAGTTCTGAACTAGCTTAGACCTATATTTTGACATAAAATTCCATTAAGTCTGAGACTTATACCCAGACAAAAACAAACAAAAAACAAAACCAACCCAAACCCCCAACCTTGTAAATTTCCTTTGTTTAAGCAGTTTAGTGTAATTGTTATTATTAATATTGCAAAAAGATAATGAGAGACAACCTATTTTGAACCTTTTACCCTTTATCTTGATTTCAATGAAAAAATTATGTATGTGCAGCTCTGCTGAAACCTTATTTGATTGATTTTTTTAAAAATGCTTCTTTAGCTGCACACATTATTTTAAGAAAGAAAGTTCTGGATAGAACTATTCAAAAGTAGGTTCTCATAATCTGTAGCTCTTTATACTGGAAGAGGACTTATCTTGTAAAGTAATGCCAGGCAAAACTTCGTCCTTAACAAATTAAAGGTCATGTCTCACTAATTTATTATATGCTGTTGAGTATTCAAGTATGATGTGTTTTGTTTGATTGTTTTAAGTGTGGGATTCTTTAAGTTGAAAAAAAAAAAGAATCATTTATAGCCACATGACTATATTTCAGATGTTGGCACTGCTGTGAAATTTTGACATCCTTTCTGTATTTAGTATAGGTCACTTCCATTGCAATTCTCAGTCCTATTTGTAATATTCTGTCAAGTCACTGTTCCACTTGATGTTCTTGGAAAGAGTGCCTTGATAAAAATTTATAAATTATATGCATATTATTGTGATGCTCATGTTTTCCTCAGCACACACACCAAAATAGTGATTCTTATTTTAAGGTACACCATACCAAAATTCCAAGTCACAGAGAATGTACTATGTTGTACAGAGAAACTACAACATGCTTGCTAACTTGTTCTTCTGATTAACTTTGTTGTTAAGGGGGAGAAGAGAAGGATCCTGTTTTGAAGCTGCCAAGTTTTAGTACAGAATACCTTGGTTTGTGTTCCAATTTCATACATTAAAAGCTCCAGTCCCGACTCCCATCTATTTTTCCATCCAAAGATATTAAAATTCTGAGCCACAGATTACAGCATCTTGTCTCTTCTGAATACAGGCAACCTTTGCCTACAGCAAATGGTGTTCCCACACTGTTAGACTTAATTCAGTTCAAGGACTGCAGTATGCTTTGGAGTTACCAACTTTGGTCACCATAGCAGGCAATATGCCATCACACTTTTAGAATTCAGGTCTCAAGCATGTGTCACTTTCCATTGCTTCTTTAATTGATGTGCTACCATAAATTAAGATGTCTGCATGATATCTCAAGGGTAACCTTTCTGTAGTGTCATAGCAGTACTGTGTTTTCCCATGCAAAGTGTATAACTTGTGCTTGACAGATTGTCTTGCTGACTAACTACTGAAATTGTAAACTTTGTGACCACTCACAAACCCTGTAGTTATAAATTTAGACTATCTTTGCTAATGTGTCTGAAAAAAAGTAGCATGTTCTGGTTAAAGCAGCTTATTCTGATAAGATGTGGTCTTACACATAAATTACCAAAAATCTTTCCCTACAGAAAGAAAAGGGTACAAGAAGAAAGATATGATTTTTCACTACTTAAACACGCTGTGATAGTAGCCACTGTATACAAATTTATGGTCTTAAATTTAAAATGTATGTCAGTATACAATGTTATTTTGACATGCAATTTTACATGTCTACTTTGTTGTTGATATTTAGAAAAAAAATGGTCACAAAGAAAAGAGAAAAAATAGAAAGAGCAACTGCAGATTAACAGCATACCACTGGAATAAAGGATGGAAATCTAGACTTAATCAGCCTTTTTATTTCAATGTGATTTAAATTTTCATTAAGCATCTTTCAAAGCATACATCAGAGACAATAGAATGCTTAAAACGGATCTGTATTTTTTTAGTAAAGGAGAGTGGTATAAGTACATAAAAGGTAAATAGCCTTTGATGAATATTCCTTCTTTTTATTACCAGTATCAAGGGTATGCTCAAAGCTTACAAACATGAGCTTACAATTCATAACAGGTTTTCCCCTTTTACTGTAAATCAGCATGGACACTAAAAAAACAACAGCCTTCAAAATATGCTCCGTTGTCTCCACTGTTTTGAAACATTAGTTTGAAAGTCAGCCTTTGAAATCAATGACAGTGAACAAAAAAAGAATGTAGATATTCCACAAGCTCCCAATAACAGATACTGGAAAAATAAAAACGCTGTCATCTTGGCATGGATGTTGACCAAAATCACAGGATGGACGATAAGGTCCATATACCTGTGTTGAAGTGAACATGAAAAACATTTCTGTCAGTGGCACAATATTGTCAAGGAATAATTTTGCCAAATATACTTGACATTCTTATTTAAGATTATACATTTGATTGACAATTATATTTATCATCCAAGGCTTATTATCTTACATAAGTGTAAGGCATTTTATTTGAGAATAAGTTAGATATGCTATTAAAGAGAAGAAAATACTAGGAAGATCATAACACAGGAAAGTGTTAAGATTTACAACCTTGAAAGAAAATGTGTTAATTCAATATCACGACTGCCATTGTATTTACATTTTAAATTTTTTTTCACCTTTTTAGTTGATAAAATGTTCCTACAAATGTTTCTTTGCTTAGGACTATTCTTAAACTCTCACTGTCTATGCTCAACATTGCATAACCTTACATTTTTTTGCAGCAATGAATTTACTGCTTTCAATTCTTCACAGATTTATAAAACTTAAATAAATTATATAGAAGTTTCAGTATGAAGTTTCAGTTCACTTAATTTCTAACAGTACTACAAAATTGCCTAATAATACATTTGTCTTTTAGATTCTTTATTTGGTGCCATTTAATTCCTCCGTGCAATACAGTAATTACCTCAAACAGAAATGTAGATTATGCATACCATAGAAAAAAAGGGTTTGGGAGGGAAAAACAGTTCAAAATATTTTATTTCAGTAACACTTATTTCTCATTTTAGGAAATGCAGAATTTTTAAGTGTTGCATATGATAAATGTCTATACAAAGGAAAAAAAAACAATGAAAGAAAAATAAGCCAAGATCTTTTTCAGCATAAGAGTTCAAATTTTGAGACTGGATAACTTCTAGTAGTTTGGAGTAACTGTGGTAAGGTATTATAGGTACTTTTTCTCCACAAAGTATCTATTCAAATAAAGAACCATGTTATCTACTCATTCTGATCTCCTAGTATGTACTAGATATTATCTATGAAGCTAAAATTATCATCAAGAACTAGTATTATTGTACAAAACATTCCAGAAAGTCACAATATTGGCATTTTTTGGAAGTAGCTTTCTCTTGAAATAAATAAAGCATGCATTATAATGACTTATGAAACTGAATTTTCTGAGGAAATCATTATTAAGGTTCCTGTTATTGTGGGAATTTAATTTTTGATAAAACTATGTGGCATTCATCTGAATCTACACTTACAGTATAATATATATCTTATTCTTTACACATTTTACACCATTTCTAAAAACAATTTTGAGAGATTATAAATAATTTGGGTTATCACAGGATTTACTGCAGCTGAACACCACACAGGACTGCTTAAAAAGCCTAGTAGTGCTATCTATCTATCTATCTATCTATCTATCTATCTATCTATCTATCTGTATCTATATATATATATATACACACATACACAAATATATATATGTCCACCAGAACCCCCATGTCCTTCTCCACAGAGCTGCTTTCCAGCAGGTCACTCTCAGTCTGTTCTGGTGCAGGGGATTGTTCCTCCCCAGGTGCAGGACCCTGCCTTTCTTTGCTGAATTTCAGGCAGTTCTTCCCTGCCCATCTCTCCACCCTGTCGAAATCCTTCTGAAGGGCTGCACAGCGCTCTGGGGTATCAGCCACTCCTCGCAGCTCTGGGGGACACCACAAGTGGCAGGCCTTCAACTAGACCCTGTGTCACTGATTATCACACTGGGATCTGCTGATCAGCCACTTCTCTCGTGCCACGTCACTGTCCACTCACCCAGTCCACACTTCCTGAGTTTGCCTGTGAGTACATTGGGAGAGACAGTGCCAAAAGCCTTGCTGAAGTGGAGGCAAAAGATATCCTCTGCTCTCCCCTCATCCATACAGGTAGTTTTTACACTGTAGAAGGCAAAGAGGTTGGTCAAGCATGCTTTACCTTTGGTGAATCCATGCTGACTTCTCCTGATCACCTTTTGTCATTGTGTCATACATTAAAATCTGAGGATGTTACAGAAAGAGAGAATAAGTTCAGTCAAGTAAGTTCTAACACTGACAAAAACTAAAATTATAAGGTAACTGCTGTAGGGTCCCAGAGTTCCATGTCAGAACTCTGATGTCACTTTCTGAGTGATAATCACAGTGTTAACAGAAGATGTTGGGAATGGAAGACCTTGTGCTTGTATAATATATCTACACTCATAATTGTTTAGAAAAGAAACAGTATGCATATTTTTAATGCCTATTAATTGATTAATAGATTGAATCTACTGAAAGACAGTTATGTGTCCACTGTCTGGATGATATTGGACCTGAAAATAGATCTACCTCAGGAAATTGAACTTAAACGTTCAGTCTCAGAAATGACTAGAAAATGTGCTGGTACAAATTCTAACGATTTTTTTCTGATCTTTCTTCATACAAAAACATTCTGAGAAAAATTGAATTATTTTATAAAATCTCTGATCTAAGAACATGGCCATTTTTTCTTTGGGTTTCGAGATTGTACTTGTATGTCTTGGATACACCTCTAATTGCAGGTTTAAATGTTTAAAAAGAAAACATCATTTTAAGCTTTTACAGAAACTTTTAATCTTGATTATGTAAGGCTTCTAGTTTCTTGTCTTTCTATTACTGAATAAAAAGTATTAGAATATTACCCTTGATGTATTCCAACTTTTAATGTGCTGTAGCATGCTGTACTGCACAAATTGTGATAAGACTAACCTTTTGCATTAATCCATAAGACTTTCTAATAGGGTAACATGCAAAATGTTCTATTTGCTAGAGCCTTCACCCTGGAATCTGATGCTGTACAACTTCAGAAGTAGACTACATTAGAGAAACCCACTCTTTTTGCTTAGCAACCATTTGAGAAAGTATATATATTTTAACATCATATACAAGAAAAGCTCTTTAAAGCCAATGTTTTTAAAATACATAAAATAATATTAAATTATATATAATAGATTATACAACGCAATTGAACAAATTTTGAATTTTTTTACTTCTAGGTGAACTGATATATATTAGATAAAAAATAATCCCTTATTATGTATTATAGTCACTAGTCAGTAAAAATATTAAGGCTTCTGTAACAAAACCAGTTTGTGATTATTTAACAGTGAAATTCCCAACCCCTTAGTACTCATCCACAAATGGTCACTGAAATTTAGTATTGCAACTGGAAGATGCTTTCCAGTAGTGGAATCGCAAACTTAAATTTAGCGCAGTGGAAGAGCTGGGAAACTTGATCTTCATGTACTCACGATGAATGCAGGCATATGTCATGGTTTAGGAATGGGACATCCCAATTTAGTGCTCCTGCTGAGACTCTCCAAACCATATGTCACTTGCTCACTTCCAATCCCCCTGAAGAGGGCTGGACAAGAGGATTGGGAGCACAAAAGCTGAAGATCATAGGTTAAGAACAATTTATTTGAAACAGCAATGAGATAATAAAATCAACAGCAACAATATTAATAAAAAGTGTATGGGAGAGAGGCAAATGATTGACTTGCCAAGTGCTCACCACAGAGGCTGACTTGACTGCAGCCATGGCCTCCCTACCCCTCCCTCTAGCTTGGAACTGGCATTATCCCACTGCTCCCTCTGTCACACTTACTCAAACAGAAGGACCCCCTTTTCCCTGGGAAAGACTCCCTTTCTCCCATCCCAACAGTAATAGGAGGTGGTACAGAATAACCTTCAGACCCTAGCCATACCCTCTCCTTACTGCTGCAGAAACTAACCCTGTCCTGGCCAGAACCAGGACGGTACATAATGCTGGTTCTGCCTGTGCCGTCCAGCCTGGCTGCTGTAAGTCAGCTCCAGTTCAGAAAACACTGACAGGATGAGAGGGAGGTGATAATTACCAGAGTTGACCACCAGCTGCTCTATCTCTGACTACCTCTACATTCTTGAAGCTCCAGCAAGGTGTTGGTGCAACACTGACCAGTCTGCAGGTGCAACACAGGTCTGCCAACACCAGGTGGTCAACAAACCTAAATATAAGATCTATTTTTTGAAGCTGCCTAGCTGACTGGGTGCTGCCTTCAGCAAAAACTGACAAGGACTTAAGCCTCATGCTTGCAGGGGAACATAGATCATAAATCCAAGTTTATCATGAACATTTCTGCTATACAATATTAAATTGATAACAGTAAAACTTAGTTTTCAATTAGCTTGATGAAAATTGTAATCATCCTGCCTAAGTGATTAATTATGTCATAATTCATTTTTGTTTATTATAGTTCATAACATTTTAAAACAGCAGATTTAAGTAATCTTTTCTGTCAGTAATGAATTGGGGACAGAGTCAGGGAGAGCACCCAAGAGAATCAGCAGTTCCACCTGAGAGACTAGGCATTACTTTTTATTCAACCCTCTAGGTCTCACATTAATCAACCAGGAGCACTGTCAGCCATTAAAATTTGCATTTCCAGCGTTAGCTAAAGAAGCAAACGGAAGAAAAACTGGGAGCACAAGAGATCAGATTTCAAAATGTGTTCTATTGTGACATAGGTTTCATTTTGTATGAAGAGGTACTATATTATCTTGCTAACATTTTAAGCAACGTGAGTTTCTTGAATTAGATGGATGGGTTGTACACTTAACACTAGAGTCCCCAGGGTGTGACCTATAACACACTATCTGTGGAATAGCAAATGAAGAAATTACACAATAATTAGTCAAGTCTAAGCAGACATTTCCAAAACATGACAGCTTCTTTTGATTCACTTTGATAAACTAGAGATACTCCCAGAAAAAATTTCCATAATGTGGGAATGTTTTGGGTTTTGTTGTTGTGGTTTTTTTGTGTTTTTTTTAAAGGAAAATTAGGATTGTTGAAAAACTTAGAGCACACAAAAGTTGAAGTTATCATTTTAATGGTCTGATGGATTTGTGTGAAATTTTAATTGCTTTTTTCTAATTATATTAAGAAATTGTCATGGTTATCTACATAAGCCATCCAGTGTTTCACAGGATCTTCTTTTCCTCTTCTTATGTGAAGCATAACAATTGTCAAGCAAAGGCAAATGAATGGCAGCATTAATATTCTTGACACGCTGCAATATTGTGATGATGAATGCCATAAAACAGACTGTAAATAAAAAAATTAATGAAGCAATAACATAAATGGAGGTCATGGGTGTTCTTTCCTCCTCCTTCACTGTTATTAGTGAAGCACTTAAGCATGTCCTTAGCTTTAGGTATGAGAGTAGTCCCACCAGTTAATAATACTATTCATACATTATAAAATTAAACATTTGCATAAGTGCTTTGCAGACTTGAAGCCTCTAAGCAAAACGATTTACCAAAACTGAACTCATCTTGATTTTAAGAACAAGAGCAATGACATGAAAATAAGTTTCCAACACCTGTGTCATCAGCCACTCTGGCCTGCCACCTAGAAAAGCACTGATGACAGGTCAAATAATCAGCCAGAGGTCACACTGGAAGTCTTTTATTTTAATCACAGAATGGCTTTTTTTTTTTTTTTTTTTTAATTCTGTAGACTCTAACTCACAACAAAAAGTTTTCTTGACAAGGAGAAGTGTTGAGAAGTGGGAACTGTAGAACTGCAGGCTTTTTACGTTGGTGGCAAGCAGCTGTCACTTTGTATAGGACAAGATCTGAAATGCTATGCTCCAGAAGGCAGCCCCAGAGACAGATTTCTGCCTTTTTGATGCCTCACTGAATATTCTCTGCACTGCCTTGAAATCAACAACTTCATTAAGATCTTGCTTTCATGGTAGACTTTTATTTTTATGGCAATATTTTTTTCCATAATATTAACTAGCAAATACACATACATGCTAGGGGACTACAGGCAACATATGTATTGCTGGCCTGAGTAATTGAGCATCTCACTTCAAAATGAGAGGTCCAAGGAAATTAGAGTCCAACTAGCAAAGATGGACACAGTGCCAAATTTCTCCTGTGTGGCTTTTCTGATATTCTTCCTTTTCTGAGTTGTCTCAGTTCTTGAAAAGTTGACTGAAGTAAAAACTCCTCTTTTTTCTGGTAATATTTCTGAAACATATTTTTCAATTCAACACATGAAAGATTTCTTTGTTCTGACAGGATCTAAATGCCTAAAAATGGTATACATCGTCTATAAAATTCCTAAAGTTTTAATCTTTCAATATACATATCACTTTTTGAGCACTATAACAAATATTTGTGAGCTAAAAAACCCTACTAAGCTAACTGTTAAGGATCTCAAGAAAGACTATTACACTACTAGTTGCCCATTGCTTTCATTATTGCAATACACTGAATTGTCAAAAGGGTGTAATGTGTTCCTCCTCCAAGAATTATAGTCCTGCTTGTGCTTATTCTGTTGCTCTCCTCTAGTAAAACAGACTTTTGGAAAACAGCCAGATGATCTTTGCAGATTTGGTGAGACTTTGAGCTAGTTAACTGTAATAGCATGAAGCTATTTGTCACCAGACCTTTAATGGGTCATGAATTGCATTGCTCTTACATATGCAGTTGCCATTCACACCCTGAGTCAATAAGAAACCTTATAAATATAATTTTCAGGCACCTAAGATATTCTTATTATGAGCATTTAAAAAGCCAATCTGAATTGATTTATTTAAGAAAGTTACTTCAAGAAAAGCCATACATGTGGAAATAAGTATTTTTAACAAAATATTTTTACTGTTTACCCAATTAGAATTCTGTGTAGCCCTGGAGAAAAGCAGAACAAAACAAAACAAAATGAACAAACAAACAAAACCAAAAAAAACCAAACAACAAACAAACCAAACCAACCAACCAAAAATCTTTCAAATTTTATCCTATTTGTAAGAGGGTTTTTTTCATGGGAGGCTGTTATATTGAAAGTTAGAATGGGGCTCTTTAACTTTTCATGCTCAGCTTTAACAATTTTAGGTTGAAAACTCTTTCTCCTCTTACTTTATAAAAACATCTTATCCAATATGGCTTGATATCCCATGCCTCACATCCTACCCCAGGTCCTATTTATATACAGAACACACTTCAGCTTCAGATTTCATCACAGGACCACTATCATGGGCTCCAAGAAAAAGATGATATTCACACATTCAGTGAACAGCTGGCAGCTGATGTTTTTAAGTTGGTGATGCTTGAACTTCTCCAGAAAATCTCTGTGAATTAGCTCAATTTTAAACTACACTGAAAGCCAACAAAGATATTAAGGAGGCGCATATTCACTAGGGCTGACTTAATTCATCAAAACCTATTGGAGTATCTGATTGGCACAGCTGAGCTACCAGGCTCTGATTTTTGACATTACTGCTGCAGCAATTCTAGAAGTGCAAGCCTTGTGACCAGTAGTAAACAATTACAATTATATAGAGAATATTCAAAGACAAGATAGTTTGAAAAAAAATGTTTCTTTTGGTCATATTCTCAAGGACATGTTATGTGCTATTTGATCACTACTTTAAAATGGCAGTTCAGCAATTTTATTTCAAATTTCTAGGTGTTATATTTCTGCTGGAGAGGAAGTAGAAAATATAGGATTTAAAAAAAATTCATCTCTATTACTGTATGGAGTAGTATTAGTCTTCAGCTATTCTACATATATAATCAATCAGGCAAATATGAGTTTAAAAATTACGAATTTCAAAATTACAAAAATAGAGTATTTAAAAGGAAGAACAATTGCTGCAATACACAGCTATTCTATCACTCACCTCTGTCATTTTTTACTCTTGTCTTCACTTAAAATCGTGCCCCTAATGTCAAGTATCAACAAACAGGAGAATTTAAAAAAAATACATATGAAGAAAAATCTAATGGATTGGAACTTATATCCTTTTTTTTTTTTTTTTTTTTTCCCCAGAGTACTTCTTCCCACTTCTAATTTTTCCATTTTCTTCTTCGTTTGACTTTGGAAATGGTTCTGTTTGCTTTTTCTTTGCAATTCTCAAAATTTATCTTGGGTACATGATAAACCTAAAGAAAATACACCTTTAATTGACTCTATGATTTGACTCTTCCGCTATTACCTAAAGTTAAGATTTCATTTTAGATTAACATTCATTAATTAGATGTATTTTATACATGTTGTGCATAATGCAGGAGAAAATTTAAAATGTGCCTGTCAATATTTTCAGTGAAAAAGATAGAACTGAACTCAAATAATACTTTAGAATTTTGCCACTCAATTCAAGTATTTTTGGGTTTCATAGTACTTTTGTTATAATATATAACTAGCTAAAGAATTATCAAAGTTAAAAAATAGTTTTAAAAATATGCATGTTAGTTTCCCAGGTAAAACAATATTTTTTTTTATTATATATTTTTTATTTTTTCATGATAGTAGTTAAAATGACAAAACCAACTTATCTCATATGAAATAATTGAAATTATATCTTCTCATTTATAGCTGTTCAGGGGTTAAAACCACTTATTGACATATACTTGATTTTCTGCGATAGAGTAATTACTAATTCTTTATTTTATTTATACTCAGATGTTCAACATAATTTAGACTACTTAGATGTAAGATTAAAGAAGACCTGATCTGAGTCTCAGTACTTTGGTAGTTTTATTCAGCTAGGTAGGGAAATCTTTGAATCAAGCATTGTCAGACCTTTACATATACCTAGTGTCTTCCTCATTGCCAAGTAATGTTATTCTATCAGATGGGTTTTCCTGACTTTTTTCTAGCAAAAATCAAGTAAAATATCTTTGTCAATATGAAAACTGGGGTAAAAAAAGAAGGAATGATTTGACTGACACAAAAAAAAAAAAGGAAGTTTTTTGTACTAACACAGGGTGGATTTTAAAATTGGAAATCAAGGTAAAGTAACAACTGAAATAGACAGAAAGTTTGGAAACTCTAAGAACATCATGGATTTCACGCAAATATGTACAGTGATTGGAATGAAAAGACAGCAAAGTACTTTACTATATGTTTTCCAGAGGCTAGTGCTGTTTTGTTGTTTGTTTGTTATTGGGGTTTTATTTTCTTGTACAGCCCTCATGCAGACCTCACATCTTTCTTTCCAAATAACCCGTTTAGACGTTTGTCTCTAAACCCAAATGCTATGATGAAGAATGGAGGTAACTAATCACAGATATTCAAAAATTTCATCTTCACCCAGCTGTTCCACCTCCTGTTTCCTGCATTATTGTATGAATGTTGTTCTTTTTCCTTCCTTGCAGTTATGTTTTATTTTTAGACTTTAATCACATTTTAACAATGACTACACACATACCTTCTGACTCATTATCTCAATTTATTTTTTTTCCAATAAATAAAATTTCCCATTTTGACATTAGGACTTTCTCACAGCTCTCCTACAGACTTGGATTTAAACACCTATTGTTTTTATAACAGCTAATCTTTATCTCTCCAGATTTTTCTTTTGAAGTGTTTCTAGACATTTATTAAGAAAATGTTTTAATACTCTTCATGATGTATGTTTACTCTTAGTTTTAAGATAGTAATGCCTAAGCCTTTAGTGGATGGGCATCTATACTGTTTATATTTTGGCACAATTTCCAGGACATTTTTGACCTGGATAATCTAGAAGCCTCTCAGGAGATGCTTGGGCATAAGCAGTGTTTAGACTAATTGGGCTGTCTCAGAAACAATATTATCCCTCTTTATTGATATGTAAAGCTGTGACCATAAATCTATGCAGTGTAAAAGGAGGATTTACCAGAAGTTACTATTTTGACCTATTTACTCTTCCCAGTGCAAAGTCCCCAGGAGTCCACTGGACATCCAAAGCAGGAGATTGTATTCCAAAATCAACATAATCAGTACCAAGTAGAAGGAAATAAACCCTTTTCCTCATTAGGCTTACAGTGAGTTTCTGGTCTTAGGGCTCCCCAAATCCATAGAAAAAAAAATATTTATGAAGATTTTAATTTGGCCTCATAAAGTGACTGGAAAGAGGTATGAAATCAGCATTGCAATTTTAAACACCATTAATCCTAAATAAAATCTCTGATGACATCCTTATAGGATATTTCTAGAAATGTAATTGTAATTCAGAAGTGGTCCAGCAGATAAAAGGATTGGTCTTAACTCTGTTTCTAGTCTGTTGAAAATCATATCTAAATTGTAGGATTGTAGCATAATTCAGGTTGGAATTATCTTGGGATGTTATTTAGTCTCAACTTCTTGAAATAAGGTCAGCTTCACGTTCAACCAAGTTAATTAGGTACCTTAAATGAAAATTACGTTAAGCTTGTTTTTCAGTTCAGTTTCCCTCCTTCCCAGAAATCTTTCAGCTGAGATTGAAGCAAGAAACTATTCTTTTTCATTTTCTCATAACATTATTAGTACTTTATAAAAATAAGTAATTATGAATACTTTATATTGTTACTATTTTGACATAAAGTAAAAGCAAAGCAGTACCTATAATACAAAATTCACCTACAAAGTGTATTTCTTTATAACACTGGGTTTTCTACAAACACCTTAATTTTTTCTCATAAATCTCAGTCATTTACTAGAATTGTTAGTCAATGCACTATGTTTTTATGAGAATTTATTTGAAGGATAATTTTTCTATCAGCTAGTTGCTTGTTGATACATTGCCTAGGGTATGCTTTTACAGTCACTTGGAAAAATGTTATAAGCAAAGACATTGAGAAGAAAAATGGCAGAGGAGAAAATCTTTACCTACTGAGGTACTTGGTGCAATTATTTCAGTAAAAGAAAGAGAAAACAACTTACAGTACAAGGTTAATTCTGAATATCTCCTCAAGTACACAAAATACTGACAGAATCTTTTGAATGACATAGTTGCCCCTAGTGTGTGTTGCTTTCAAGGACAACTGGAGATGTATTATTTGCAAATCTGTATTGGAATTTGTAAAACAAACAAACAAAAAAATCTCAACGAACTTTAAGAAGACAAACAAAAACAATCCTGAAACAAGAAACAGTTTAATTTTAAAACAGAGAATCATTTTATGGCACATAAAATGTTAACTTTTTATTAATATTCACTTATTATTAACCTTGTTAATATTATTTCCTTACACTGCTCTTTTAGCTATGTGACACATAAAGTGTGGTTTATAGATGCTTTTTTAATTTTATTTGCATTTACCCCAAAAGACTGTTAGTATTATTAAAAAAATTTTAAAATAATCTTTTGAATCGTGTTTAATCAAATCAGATAATGATTTCCCAAAGAGGAAGATTCATTGCAGAAGGGTTCTGTATCATACCATATAACAGTGAGACATTCATATTTATCGCTATAGTGCTTGCATCAACTCTCTTTACAGCTATAAATGGATTAAAGTGAAATACCATTGAAGAAAAAGAATATTTCAAAACAGATAATTCATCATGGTTTTAAACTGTCTTGCTCTATAGGGGACAAATAATACCATGAGTTTCTGAGTAAAACCTTTTATTTACTCTAATGATAGATAATAAATGCTATTCCATTTTAGAGAAATTATGTTGACCTGTCAAAACTTTCTATAAAAAGCTTAGTCCTCTTCTAAGTAGATTTAGGCAGTTCCAAAAGGGCTACAAAGACAAACCAGGACACAGTGATTTTCAGCCCCATACTTGGAATCCTCTGAAGTCTAATTTTGGATCTCTGGATAGAAGATACTCAAAAAAGCTGTGTAGAAGTTTGATTCTAACATTTAGGAAAAGATTTTTAAAAATCTTGAAATAAAAGTTTAGGGAAAGATGTTCCTTTAATCTTCCATTTTTCTTAGCCAAAACCAAAAGCTCTTGTACAGACTGGAAGTACAAGAAGTATAACACAAAACATCATTTACACATTTCTTCAGCTTAGGGCAGTAGAAGGCTATTCATCAGTCTTCATATAACACAGATGCTGTATTTTCAACAACTGTAAGATGATTCAGGAACAACACAATTCTACATCTTCAATATTATTTTAATACAAAAATATCTTGTGTATCTTGATAGAAGTTAAAATGTTTATTCAAATCCAATTATAGTTTCGAATATAATAACAAGCAATTCAATACTCAATGATATTTAATGCAATGGCTGGTTTCATAGGAAAGAAAAACTGTGCCAGAGTACTGTCTTTACAATTTGGCTAACTGAGGAAAGAAAGGTGTTAAGAAATTTGCTCTAAATCACACAACAACAAATCATGAGCAGGAAATTTAAAAAATCAAAAAGCAATTTATTTGGAATGTGCACAGCCTTAAAAATCAGAGTAATCTCCTTCACTTACACTAGAAGCAGCTTTCCATGGTAACCTGTGAATGATGAAGACATACTTTCTGCTGAGGACATATGAATACCCTAATATCTCTTAATGTTTCTTATGTCCTAGAGGCCAGGTCCTACCAATCAGTCAGTCCCTCATAAAACACTGCTTCTAGTCAACGTTTGTGCAGCTGTCTATTCTTCCACAAATGTCAGAATGATTATACATAGTAGTGTATTTATGTAGACTACAGGAGAAATGAGCATGGTCCTAAAGCATTTCTTAAAGAATTAATTTGAAAGCCTTTGACTCCTGAAATTTTTTTTTCTACTAGGACTTTAGACCTAGCTATGAGTAAGGGTCTTCTTTTCATTCTATGGATTCTGGGATTCCCATTCACTGAGGCTTCAGATGAGACTTGCACTAAAACTTAGATTAAAGCTTCCTGACCTTGGAGATGTCTCAGTTGTAGACTCTTTTATATATATTTTTTGCAATTCATTACAGATAAAATAGAATCTGATGGAGAACAAACACTCTTGAGTTTACTTTAAAAACAAAATGAAGAAAAAAAAAATAAAACAAACACAAACAAACAAACAAATCCATGTGGCTTCCCTGCTGGCTAAGGTACTGGAAATCCTAGGAGATTGTCTCCTTTTTCTACCACAGAATTCACACCAGATGTTGTGAATTCATCTGTGGGCACATTCAAAATATGAATGAGGACTTTTTTTTTTTTTTTTTTTTTTTTTTTTTTTTTACTGTGATACAAATCACACTTTTTACATAAGAGGCACACAGAAAACTTACCCAGAAATGAACGGGCTGTCTTGCAGCCCACCTTGTAAGAACTTCTGCAGCAAAAAATAAGGTCAAGGTCGCAAGAACATTGTAGTTCAGTCTGAAAGATATGAGAAGACATGAGAGGGGTACTGCTGAAGGCTTTAATCAGTATTGTTCTGGTCACTATATAGTCTGCAGGGAAAAGACTCGAATGCAACCCCTCATTTTCCTGCCAGGGAAGACAGCTGGCTCACTCAGGAGTAGAATCTGAACATCAGCTGACATACCAGAATATGGGCAACTGGGGTTTGTGTCTGAAGGAAAACTGGAAACCCGCATTACTATAAACATGTGGCAGCTGTGCAATCAGCTTTGGCGTAGGTTAAATTCTCCATAAAATTTGCAGTTGTGAAAGTTTCTGCTGTTGAGTAATTTTGACTGTGAATTTCTTCTTCCTCCTTTTCATACAGAAAGAAGAGAAGGTCTGAAGATTGCACAAAATGTGAACTCCTAAAGCAATTGCCTAAAGCAATTCACTGTGTAGAAAATGCAAATAATTTGGCTATGTGACTGGAGCTTTCAAGACAAATTACAGAGACTTTCTTAGAAGTGGAAAACCCCTAAAAGAACAATATTGAAATAACATTAATTATAAAAAGCACCTGAAACAACAGAGGTGTTCAAAATGGTATTGAATAAAAGTTTAGCTCTAATTAAAAAAAAGCAGTTTAGCTGTTTAATTGAGTAAATGAGAAATTATATCTTTTTGCCTTAGAAACTAGGCAGAAATCTGGGGAGAATGGGCAAAACCAGACTACCCTCTTCAGCTACTCAATCTAAAAAATACTTAAAAGCAATCATTCTTCAAACTTCACGTAAGCACTTTAAACACAAGCACAAACATTCATAAATACTAAAGACAGTGAAAATAACACAGAAAAGCTCTCTTATGCTCTCAATTCAACAGTATTTTTGGGAAGCTATCAGGAAATTAATCTATTAAAGACTAAAAAATATTCAAAGGGCCTCATCAAAAAATATATTCCTGTTCTCTCCCTAGCCACAAACTCTGTTACATGGCAACTTTCATGCTAAGAAATATCAATTCCCTCAGAATTAAGTTTCTTAAATTCACAAGATTTACCTGCCTTAAATGTAGATATAGTATCAGTGTATTATACATGAAATGTTATTTACTGATTAAGATGCTGGACAATATAATGAAAACTGCATTATTGAGACCAATCATATCTTGGCAGAGGTGTGGTATGGAAATATTGCCATAGTACTGAATAACTCTTTTCCATAGAGGAAATTTTTCAAATGTGAAGAATAAATTTATGGGCAGAAATGCAAAGATAAAATACTGATATTTCTGATATTTACTCTTATTTCTATTTCTAATATAAATCAATATTGTTGACAACTCACTTGGAATTGTTACTAGTCAAAGAGTTTCCATCATAACGGAGTCATTCTCTGGAGCAGTGTCAGTTCAGAAGAGAAAGAAAGAAATAGGAAATGGATTATAATGGGATGCTCTAGTTAGGTAATTCCGTATACTTTGTGAGCTGCAAGAAAATCAGATGATTTAGTACCATTCAATATTAGTAGCTCTGAGAACCTTGCTCTAAATTTGTCAGTGGTGAAATAACCTTTTGCAGCCTATTCTTCTTCCTTCATGTTTTTGTTTGATTGGTTATGTTTTTGGGGTTTTTTTCTAATACTACTAAGGTTTAATCCTCCACCTCTAAAAATGGTTACCTCTACAAACAAAGCACAAGATCTGGCTTAGCCTAGTAAAACTGTCAGTGACAGCGGCTCATCTCTAAAATTTGATTAAAAAAAAAAGCAATAGAACTCTTCAATGTAATGTGATTATATATATCATTGCAACAGATAAGGGTAAAGGCATGACTGACTATTCTCTGACATCATTACTAGCTGTTCCAGGGAAGAGTGTGGTCCATGCTCACTGTGTTAGTATTGACAATTTCTGAGTATTTTTTCCCTCCAGACTGACTAGAGTTACTCTTGTAAGTAGCAATTCTCTGCTATGGAGGCATAACCCCTTTTAAAATAATTTAGCACTGTTGAAAAATACTATCATTTGTCACTAAATGGAATTATAGGTGTTCCTAAGTTTCTTCCTCATTTACAGTGTTGAAAAATAACACCTTTAAATTTTCTTATTTTTGTCTGCCAGGAGAGGTGTGTTTACTATGAACTAACTTCACAGTAGCTATTTACAGTAGCTATATTTACCAAATTCTACTTTCATTCCACAGAGCTTTCATGTATCTTACAGTTAAATGAAGAAGATCCACTTCATGACATGGAGAATTAATGCCATGCAAGGGTGTGAAAGTTCAGTACTTTACCTATAAAGAGCAACAGAAGGGCTTTTACAGGTGCTTCGTCTGTCAGTCTGTAGTAACCAAGGAATCAAAAGGAAAAGTAGCACTGTGGCTCTCAGATTCTTGCAAATGCTTCCAAATGTCATCTGCAGAGGTTGATGATTGACGGTACAACTGCTGCCTTTTAGGCACAGTTCAGTAGAATTCTTGAGTTCACTGACCTGATGCAGTTGCATAAATTTGTGTACACTTGTATTATGGCACTCCACCACACTAAAACTTGGCTCCATTTGCATTGCTTCCAAAGCACCATCATTTGAAGGGATGTAGCTGTTGGATACAGACTGCTTAGAGGTGTGGGTGCTCTTTCTGACTCTGACATATAGGAAGATAAAGGACATGTCACTACACTGTGACAGCACTTCCCATCTCCAAATATAGAGAAAGACAATGGTTTCCTCTGTAAACAAGCAAACAATGGCAAAGTGTAATGTCAGTATTGACTTATTTTGAGAAACTGTCTAGAATTGTGTCCACAAGACCAGAACATCCAAAACAAATTAAAACTCTGCTCTAATAGGGATCTGTGAGGATTGCACTGTCTGGTTTAAGAGACTTTGATCTTTTTCTTGTTCTAGTAGTAAAGCCCAAGAAAGTATTTCACCTTCAAAAATTGCTACAGTCTTACTGCCTGCCATTAGCTAGAAAACAACATTATTTGTCCCTTGAGAAGATCCTACCTGCAGTGTTATATATTGTATGATGCAGAGCACACTGTTGGCAATGAGCAATCATAATAAAGGCATTTGACTTCTGAATGTGGCAGCTAAATGTGTAAAAGACTGACTCTGCTGGGGAAAGGAGAATAGGCAATTTCCAAAATGTTCTGTTCCTGAGGCATGTTAAGCTTTCTGGCTGTGTAAGTTGAGTGGACCAGAGCTCCCTCACAGGCTTGTGCCAGGAACACTGATGAATGAAAGTTTGGAAGCAAGCTTTGCAAAGTATTCTAGATGACTGAGGATCTACATGACAAGTCCTTTTGAAAGTTAGGCCAATCAGCTGAAAACCCCCACAAACTGCTGAAGATACAGATATACATGCAATATATACACAGTAACTTCATCTTGAGCATTGTTGCTCATTGTTCTCATTGAAAAGCATCTTTTTCTTAGTTTTATGCATATTCAAGTATTGAAATAAAACTATGTTAAATGCTGAATTTTGATTTAAAAACTGTCAGCTGTGCTTTTCTGGGACAATGCAAATTCTGGAGTCAAGAGAAAAGGAAAAAAAAAAAAAAAAAAGAAAGGTGCCAAAAATGGAGGGTGGGTTGCAGTCTGATTCACTTTATATGCACCTTCCTAGGAATGTCTAGCCATAGGAAGAACAATGTTTGCAGCACTGATACCTCACCCCTCCTCTTCAAGTTACCTGCAAGACAAATTTTAAAACTATAAAGAATATTAAATACCAAAAAAATTAAAATTACAGGTGAAATTCATGACACTTAAGCATCCCTAAGACAGACCTAAGGGTATAAGATGTCTTGATTTCCTTGATAATTTGTGGTGGGAATTAGATAACAGCAGATAATAGAACTACATGCCCTTTCTTAAAATAAAATTAATGCAATGTGTAGCAATATAATGCAGTTGGGGTTTTTTTAATTGTTGATAATAAGAGTCAGAAGAACTAACCAAGACTTACCCATCTCAGTCTGGGGCAGTCAAATGAGGCAAAATGAATCCCACCACTCATCTTTAAAATCTCATGAGGAAAAAGGCCTCAGTAACTGCAGCAGCGGTCAGCAAAAACGCTGAAAGCTTTTGAACATGCAGCAAAGCAGAAGGCATAAACTGAGGTGAAATAGAGAGTATGGGGAGTATGGAAACAACAAATCATTGAATGTCAAGAAAATTATTTGAAATATGGAAAATTTAGGTTAAATGTATATTGTTTATATTTCTTGATTATTCCAGCTGGTAGAGGGGTCCGCCGCTTGAGACCCAGAGAGCCACAACCAGACCCAGAAGATGTTTCACTAGAAACAGCTCCTTGGGGGGCCAGGGCGCTCCTCAGCTGGCAGAGGGGCTTCTCAGCAGGAGGGCAGAGCAGTGATTTCAGCTCAGTGCTCTCAGCTCCTGCCCTTGGGAGTTTGCCCCTCTTTTAGCCGGCCGTGATGAGAGAGAGAGAGGTCTCCTGTTGAATTCTCACAGGGGGTAACTTTATTGCAAAGGTACCAGCGAAAGGGGTCCAGGGACGAGGTACCTCTGCCAACCAGAGGAAACCCAGGGGTTTTTATGGGACACCAGGGTGGGAGGAAAAGAGTACAAAACCAATCAATTGTAACAGATCTACATAAGATCCCGAGGGGGCTTGTGGGTCTCCGGACAGGTTGCCATGACTAAAAAGTTTGTCTTTTGTCCTAGGGGCTCTGGGTGAAGTTGCAAAATTCTTTCTTAACTCCTCAGCTTGGCTCTCTCCAGGGCAAAGCAGCTGGGGCTCCGCCCACCCCCACACTTGATGTTGCATTAATGTTTATAGAAGTTTCTGTCAGTGCTTTTGAATTTTTTTGTTTTACATTTGAGACATGATTCGTTAAGTATTAACCCAATTCTTGTGTCCAGGTTTGAAATGAGGTGAAGTTTTGCCATTTTCTGTGCTAACTTCCCTGCTTTTTCTGAGATAGCAGAGCTATTCCATCTCAATTCTGCTGAGGATCTCCCTACAGTCCTAAAGTAGGAGGAGGGACTACAGGTGGATAAAACCAAATAAGTGTAAGGAAAAGAATAGATAACCTTCAAATGCAAGAATAAGCAAAACAAAAAAATCTATTCATAATCAAAGAATCATAGGAAAGGGATGTTAGTGATGCTTTTGAAAGGGATTATTCAACTGAAACAAACTAATAACTGAGAGATGTGGCAAGGCAACTACGTACATGGAAATTAAAATTTTATTTTTATTTGGTCACTGTTGTGATATTTTCATGGAGAGACTATTTTTCAAGGCTAAATTGAAAAGTGCACAACAGAAAGCAGAACAGTGCTTGGGAGAAAACTGCAGTAGCCCAGAAAGCTGCCTGCCTTTGCTGGAAAGTAGAGACAAGAGCACTTAGCAGGCACAAAATTGTAACTGCTGGTTTATGCAAAAGTTTGAAAGGGAGGTATAATTCAGGAGTGGATATTAGTGGCCCTACTAAACCCCTTATTAAATCTCTCAGGTGTAGCAACCTTAATGTTTCACGTGAGCAGTTACCTCTTCAGACTCATGCAGAGAAACAGGCTTTCCTGTGACCCATCACCTGTCTTAATCCCCGTCTATGTGATGATAAATTGCTCTCACCAAAAGGGCCTCTATTGTTGATTAAATGTGTGATGTGCATATTTCAGCAGTGTGTATTATTTAAAGGCTGAAGTTTTTTATGTTTTCTTCCTTCATTCTCTTTAGAAATAACGAAAATGTTTTGATGTAACATTTTTTACCTTCATTTTGAACCCTCAAAGATACTGTGCTGTCTTCTCTAGTCAGCTACATTATCAAATAGTAGTCAGCTACAGTATCAAATTGAGGTTGCTGTCACAGTGACACAGAGGACAGAAATCTTGTAAAGGGTAGGAACCTATCTTTCGAAAGTCAGAAGGTCCTGTGATTTGTAGCAATATAAGATATATCCTTACAAAAACTAACTTTGCGTTTCAGGTGCCTTTTTCCAAAAAGATGAGGCTAAAAAATGTAAAGGTGAAATTGAGTTAAAAATGAATTCTTTATGCAAATACCACATTTTACTTTCAAATTCCTAAGTACAATTATCCACCATGTTCCAGAAAGATAGAGATAACTAAAAAAAGCAGATAACAGTTAAGTACTGTAGCAGACCAGTTAAAGTGAATGCTAAAAATTACTTCTTTACAGATTCATTCTCAACCTCTTCTGTTCTTTTGATTTATGTGTCGTATGACTTCTTGATATCTAGATTTTATCTTTTTTTTTTTTTTTTTTTTTTTTTTTTCCCACTAAGCAGCTTACATTTAAGAGAGAGTGGGAAATAAAATTGGCGTCATTTCTGTACAAGACAGATTGTATCTTCCCCAAAGACTTTTTATGGTAATTCTTTGCAAAAGATAATACTTTTGCTCTGTGTATACCTGCAGTGTTCATCCAAATTAGTCTTCATGTTATACAAGAAGTTTCTCATTAAAGGTATAGGCAATAACTGTTCATTTTTTCCTCCAAAGAATATTTCAGCAACACAACAAATTAAAATTATCCAGCAGAATCATGAAATGAGAAGGAGAGAAATGAAGGAAAGCTGAGAGTATGAATTGTATCTCTCAGATCTTTCTGGAACAAAACAAAAAACTTATTTTAGCACAGAAGCATATCAGGTTATCACTGTGTACAAAGATCCAATACTGAGGTCAAAAGGCTGTGCTACAAACCATTTTTAAAGAAATGACCATATAAAACACAATACCATGTATATTTGCAAATTTCTATATCCATAGTACTTGTAAGAACACCTTACAAAGTTCTAAAAGATTTATCTTAGATACATAGAGAGATGGATAATTATTAGATTTTTTTAAAAAAATAGAAATAACACAGCATATACATTTGATCTAATTCCTATTGAAAAGAAAAAGCCTACCCCATTACAAGTCAGTTAATGGAAGATGGGTTATATTCCATTTATTTTATCAAGCTGCCTCATAGAACCTAATAAGTAATGGCAAAAAGAGTTTTCATCAAATATATTAATCAGCATTAGTAAGAATATCTTTGCATGTCTATACTTTTCAACTACCTGTAACACTTCCTAAGTGTATAGAATAAAAAAAGAGCAGGCTTCACATTAAGATTTTCTGGGTTATTTTTCAATTTCTTATAACTGTAGACAGATAGCAGTTTCTCAATATCTCCTTCCTGTTCTGCCTACTACACCAGCACTTATAACTGAAGCAGTCATTACAGCTTGCTCAATGTATTCAGGAAACTACCAGATCTATTATGTGAGGATTCACCATAAGCAGAGAGATTTCAGATAAAGAAATGAGAAACTGTAACTGTTTCCTGTGACAAAATCTGCTTTCATTGTGATCACCAGAAAAAGTTGCCATATGAACAATAAGAAAACAAACAAACAAACAACAAAAACAAAGACAAAAACAAAACAGCACCACCCCCAATAATTATTTCATTGATTTTGTAGTGATCTTTCCATTCAGGAATAGACTTATAGCCACAAATGTCAAAACATTTTCATCAAGAAAAGCAAAACTAATGCATTTCAGTGATTATAATTTTGGTGAAACTTGAAACAGCTGCAGTTTTCACCAGTCAGAATTTAAGATAAGTATTTGCTGGAAACTCAGAAGTCTTAAAAAACACCAAAATGATCCTCCCATAATATCTTGACAAAGCAGGATTAATTTGTGCCTAAATAATGATGAAGAATGCTGGCTTGTTAATAGTCCAGCTGTCCAAAGCAAAGTGATGCAGAGTACTCAGGCAGGTGTAAATGAGGCCTCTTTATTGCAAAAAACAGGCCTTGTTAAGCAGTTAGCTCTTTATCAGTTACATTCCATCTAAGTATAACAAGTGTAATTCAGCCAACCACCAGAAACCACAATGTAAACACATAATGGTTATTTAACTTGTTTTTCTACCTCCAGTTCAGCTGAGTCACTTTCCCACAGTCCTTTTCTGTTTCGCCAAAGTTGCAGGCCTGAGCCATGGCTTTACAGGGATAACAAGGCCTTTATTTTATAAGGTTTTGTCTATACACAACATCAAGTGAGAACTTTCTAATTATCCACAAGGAGGATATTCTGCAGGTCAAGTCCAAATCACAAAATTTACATGATATCACTACAGCACTCAACCTTTCCATCGTAGTACCATCTCTCCATTTCTTGAAACTATTATCTTCTTCCCTTCACTATTTGTCATGAATCATCATGTAGATAAGATGGCACCAGAATAAATAAACATATAAATAGCCAGTGTTATTTCACTGTATTTTTAGTAGAGATTTTAAATGGACAATTTTTAATCCAGAGAAAAATATAAAGCAAACCCAGAACAGGAAAGTTGCAGCTAGACAGAAAATATAGCACATGTTCATTTGCTGCAATATTGTGTATATTCAGTGCAATATTTACTCGTATTTTCAGTGTAGGAAAGTGTTATCCTGACTGCTAGAGTTTCTCCTTCATGTAATATAGGAGGACAGTACATACTGAGAAAACTCGGTGCAAAAAAACTAATTTGCTTTATGGCTAAAATATTTTGAATTATGTACAACAGTTCAACCATAAGAACAGGAATATCTGTAATTACATTATAACTACCTTCTATTTTCCTAGGTGTTACTTTGATCAGTTCTTTCATATTTAAATAGTTTAGGGAAGCCAACAGCAACAAAATTATGCAACTATTTTTTAACATTGTGCAGAAGTCTGTATTATGTCATCTAAAAATTTGATTTTCTATACAGATACCCAGTCCTTCTTATTCCTTCTTATTCTTAATTTTTCTCCATTTTATTACTGAAATTGCAAGTAGTGAGAAAGGGCAAGGAAGGAAAAATTAAAATCAATAAAGCAGATATTAATACATGACTCTTTCACTCTTCTGTTTCTTAGTGAAATAAGATTTCAGAATTAAGAACATTTATATCATTTAATTGTTTCATTAAATGTCTTCTACAGCTCTGTCACTTAAATAGCACTGTATCCTACTTTCCAGAAATATAAGTAGGACAGGTCCTTTGGTCAAAAAGCTCAAATTCAGGCAGATATTGAATGTGCAGCATCTGTTTCAGCTGCATAAGATTCCACTAACTAGGAAGACATAGGGCTCCAATGATGTTAGGAGAAGTCAGAAATAATCACTGCCATCTGACTTGGTTAGAAACTCCATTACAATTCTCCCACTGGGAATCACATTTACCTACACCTGGGTCAATGTGAATATGCATGAAGAGTGGCTCTGTGAAGAAGCAGGAGCTTGGCTAAGTCAAGACTTCCTGGAAGACCAATCAGAGCTTTATTAAACCACAAACTAACCTAGAAGGAAATGTGATGAAAATGCAGGTGAATTAATTTTTTCCCCCTTTTTTTAGTTTTGCTTTTTAGGCCTCAACAACTCTGTTTCTGAAACCTTTTTAGGAAATACCATCTTGCATATACTGCATTCAAGCAGAATAAAAGGGAGAAAAAAAACCTTCAAAGAAGTAGATTCTGATCTCTTCCTGTCATTTAGTGCTGCTGCAAATAAAAAGGTCAAAAGACAGAAAGAGAAATGCTTCCTACTGTTCTCTTATACTAAAGCTTTTTTTTTTTTTTTTTTTTTTTTTTTTTTTTTTTTTTTTTTCTCCACAGAATCAACTGGGAACTGAATTGATATTATTCCTTTTTTTCAGATAAGTATCAAAACCCCTCCAGTAAAGAGGTGCAGTGTGGAGATGGATCACTTTTGTCAATCACTGTCTGAATAGCAGCCATTGAGTAAACCTGTTATCTTGGTTGCTAATGGCTAATAAGTCAATCCCATGAACCTTGCAAAAGACAAATAGAAAGCAGATATATCACTTCTGACCCCACCCTTTTTATCTTAGCTCATGAAAAGAAGGCTGAGTTTTAAAGACAAACTTTGAAGGTTTGATTGTTTGTTCTCCTATCTGATACAGTACAAAAGGAGCAGGAGAGAGGAAACATGCAAAAATCTAAATGAAGGAATCTGCCCTTCTAAAATTGTTTTTGTTGGAGCATTACATCTTTAAGCATTGATTGGCAAAGGCTGGCATTAATCTGTACATGTGTTTTTGTTGTATGTTAAGCTCTCATCCTCTTTGCAATACAGATTATGCTTGGATACTATCAGGGAGTCTTAGAGTTTCCCTTATTTATAATTAAGAAATGCCTCTTTCATTGGTCTGTCCCTCCTAAAGTTATGTTTATAGAACTGGGATTTATGGAAAGTTTTTTTCAAATTATTTATATGTAAATAGCTCTAGGTTTTCTTACATCTTTGTAAATCGTGCAGGTCTAGACTAATACAAATTTGCAATGTGAGTCTGGAAACAGAGATTTATTTGGTTTACATAGTCTGTACCTTCTTTCCAATCACACAGTGATACTCAGCCTTAAACTCCAAGGCCTTTTTTCTACAAATAGCTACAAACATTTATACAAACTAACCTTCAAAATAATCTATCAACACACAGTATTTAGCTTTCACACTGTGAAAAATACACTTGACACAAAGGAGCATGATACAGAACTCCTGGTGCAAAATGCTAACCAACTTGGTTCATCCACCCAGATTACCCAGAGGACAATGACCTGGACCATTACAGCCAAACACCAGCCTCAGCCCTTCCCTTTGCCCAGGGGGCTGCCTGATGCCTGGGGCTGCCTCGGTGTCTCTGTGCTCTACCCTGACCCACAGGAACCCCAGGGATATGCAAGGCGTGGCTGTTCTGTGTATGTCCAGTATGCAGGATGAATCAACTGAAATTAGCAGAGCATTTCAGGGCTACTTTCTATATGAACCAAAGAAGAAAATATATAATTTTCTTACATTTTCTAGCAACCTTCCCAACTGTATAGATGCAGACATTTTTTTAGTATTTTTTTAAAAAATACTGTGACCTCCAGGAAAGCTTCCACTGCTCTGAAGAAGCATATGCCCAAGAAAGGAACAAGTGTAAGCTTTCTTAGTTTTTAATTTCATCCCTAGCAGATCCCATAAGCTTATTGTTTAATTTTAATTGACATTTTTTGCTACAATCACATTTTTTTTTAACACAAGTGTACAGATCACTTGCATCATGCAAATTTTTGAACATAATCCAAGTCCATATTTGAGAAAAGATATACCATATTCACCATATTCGTCACTTTGAAAAAAAGAATTTTATAGGCAAACCAAGTCTCCCACCCTAAAACAACCAAAAAAAATCAAGAGCAAATGAAAGGATTTATAGGAGGACAATTTTTTTATGTCTTCTTTTGCTTTTAACATAATTAATAGTTCATTCTTTAAAACTGTTTCCTGAATGAATTACTTCATAGACACAGTGGATACTTGAAAAGTCCCTTATCATTTCTAACATTCCTAATGAGCAGAATTTTCTGCATTGACCATGCCCTATCATTGGCTGGAAAATCTGAACTAAACTAGGCCAGGGCAAGACATATAGAGCTTGGCAGTCTTCAAATCTCTGGTGAACTATTTCTGGGAGTGCTAATTACGATGCAATAGTGAGAGCAGGAGCTGCTCATCACTGCTGAAGCACAAGTCAGCGTTTGTAAATGGTTCACCCTGACAGCTGTCTGCTATCTGCACTCCAAGGAGTCCTTTTTAATGTACTAAAACCTATCCAAAAAGAAATCCTTTTCCCTTTTCCCACCTTAACAGTTAAATGCATTAGTCTTGTCTGCTCTGCCTGCATAAGTAGTTAATATGGTGGTACATATACTTATCCTACCTGCATGTTTGCTTAATTCATTCACCAACAAGCAAGGGAAATACAAAAACAAATGTTTCAACAGGCACCTAGGAACAGTCCATCCTTACAGTACCCTTAACCATATTGTTGGACTGGTTCATATTGCTGTTTCCTTTCTTTTTTATGCCATGATTTTTATGTCTTTCACATATATTGTGGATACATGTTAAAAGAAAAATTAAAATTCTTTATTTTATATATTATATACTCTCAGGAAGGAAAATTCCTTTTATTTTTTAGCTAAATTAAAAAGTTAGCAGCAGAGTCACAGTTGAAGTTCAGTTAGAAAGACAACTGTTTATTGAAGACTAAATATTGATAACAGGAAAAGTGTCACTCTAGAGGAGCTGCAAAAGAAAAAAATATGCTAATCTTAAGCAGTATCAGTCAATGACTAAGTGGTATTTGATATTCATTAAAGAGGGACGTAGCTCATCATATTTAACTGATGAATGATTAAACTAACAATGAAGTATTAGATTGAAATTTCTGTGATTGGAAAAACTTCTAACTGGAGGCAAACCAATTTACTATGCAGTAAATTGAATGATCTACGGGGAAAATTAATTGCTTCAATGGTCATTATATAAGGGATCCCATTAATCTTTTTGTTCTTGGTTTTGTTTTGAATAAATACCTTATTTTTCTGACAGTCTGATATACTGAATAAGAGACCATCCTGCCATCTGTAAAATAAATATTATGAAAAATAAGCAGGAATTTAAAATTTATTCTACCGTTGCCTTTGCAGTCACAGTCACTACTAAACAGAAATGAATAATGTCTGTCATCTTGAAAATCATTGGCCACTGCAGATACAAAAATAAATTTTACATTTCTTTCATATATCTCGCAAGTTACCTAAGAAACAAAAAGAGTTCTTTACTAGAAGGAATGACTGCAGAGCTTTGATTGTCATGGTTATTGTGTTTTCAGTACAACCTTCTCCCTGGAAATGGAAGAAGAGGTCCCTGGCTGTATCCTCCAAACTTCAATTTATGTTTAGGGCATGCAGCATAATGTAATTTGCAACATTAAAGAAAAAACAATAGAGGTGAAGATATTGTGCAAGATGTCAGAATGAGAAAGTAGTTTGAAGATATACGTCCTTTAAAAGTGGGAAGATAAAAGAACAAACAATAAAACTGAGATTTCAGAAATTCCTGAATTTGACCTAGCTCTAATTCCATCAAATCCTTTGCTGGTAGTCTCAATGAGAATAGAAGTAAACAAATAATAAAAGCTTAGAGTATAGCCTGGTGACTGGTATGGAGAAAACATAGATCAACAGGGATCAATTGTTCTCTGTCTTTTCTAAACAAAAGTCCTTAAATATCAAATTAAGCCATTTTAATTCAGGTTAAAAATCTAAAATATTATTTCTTCATACAATTAATAGCTAAGTTATATTTTTACTACAGGATGCTGAAGAAGAAAATCTTTATGACTGGACAACATTACAGGAGAAAGTATATTAGGACTATTAAGCACAAAAACAACACCTTTCACTTCAAGCGCTCACTCTCACCCCTGTTATAAATTGTGGAAGTCTGGGAGAATATTTCAGTAAAATATTATCATCTTATTGCCTGTATCTTCTTATCACTCACTACTATCACCCACTATTCTCCCAGTATTTAGTATTTGCCAGCACTGGAGATAGAAGCCTAAGAAAGGAATTTCCACCTGATTTATGTAACTGTCATATGCTTCTAAAAATAAATAAGTGTACCTGAAGAGTATGCTTTTCTCAGATGACATATTTTTTTATCAAAAGTTATCAGACATTCAGAAAAGAACATATCTTCCATTTAAAAATAAATTATTGTGTTTGGGGAGCACAAAACACTTAATGATTGCAACTCAAATTACATTAAACCGTATTCTTACAGGCTGTAAACTGAGAATCAAAGGCCCTTTGTGTTCCTGTAGTCAGAAAAAAGAAGGAACTGCAATTTTACACACCTATAATGCCACTAACTGCTTGAAGAATTAGGAAAAAAGGAAAGGGACACCTTATTCCATCAACTTCAAGACAATTTATTCTGGAATGCAATAGATTTCTCTGGCCTGGAGAACAAAACTTTCCCTTTTTTTTTTAAGGGTATATATCACAAAAATAAATTGTTCCATTCCAGACATGTAGCAATAATGTGATTGAAATGGCTAGTGCCTTTGTAATACACATCAAGTAATTTACTTGGTTTTACTTTATGATCCAGAGTTTTGTCTGATGTAAGATGACCAAAAGAACAGAATTAAGCCATCAAACCATTACCAATAAAGTGTTTGGATTTGCACCGTGGAGAACACCTTGCAACATGGAGAACACCATGGAGAACACCTGTACTCTTGTCAGGAGATAGAATTTAAAGCAGCCTGACACAGGGTCAGATTAATTTTAGAAATACATGTTTTGAGAAGCTATACTGTAATGATAGATAAATAACTAATTTCAGATTTCAATGAAGTTCTGCATAAAAAATTCAACTGGTCTGAATTTTCTGATTAATCAGGTTTTTTTTGCTTTAAAATTTTTCAGCAAAACAACATCAATTATGAAAACTTTCTGAAGGAGTACAGGCAGAATATATCTAAGCTTTTCCTTGTTTCATGACAGCTCAAGTGCCACACCACCGAAGAACTAAACTTAGTCAATTCTGCTAAATAGAAGATGACCAATCCATGACCCTGAAATCAAGTAGCAAGAACTGATTCCCATCCATGCTTGTTAAAGTTGGTCTTGTTTAAGGCAAATTGCCCATGTGTGTCCTGAAAAGCACTCTATCTTGAATCTCCCTTGGGTCCTTTGTGCTCTATTTGACAAAATTAGTATTTTTTTCTGAAAATGTGGGACGTGGGTTTTTATGGGTTACTTGAGTATATAATGCTGTTGACAGAGAGCTGGAGGGCTGCCTAAGGGAGAAAAAGCCAAGACTGATGGCATTTTCCCAGTACCCGTCTGGGTAACCTGGGATCAACCTGCTGGGATGGAGACCTTGACAAACCTGCTCTGACTTACCAACTTGATATACTTTAGCCTTGGACCTGTCATGTCACTACAGATTTGTTCAACTGTGTGGACTGACCCTGCTTGAATGCCAGACACCCACCAAAGCTTCTCTATCTCTCCCCTCCTCAGCCGGACAGGGGAGAAAAAATATAATGAGGAGTTCATGAGTTGAGACAAGGGCAGGGAGAAATCACTCACCAAATACCATCATGGACAAATCTAAGTAAAATTAGAGATATTGAATTTATTACCAACAAAATCAGAGCTGGATAATGAGAAGTAAAATAAGGCCTTAAAAACACCCTGCCCCCCCACCCTTCCCTCTTTCTCAGGTCTACCTCTGCTCCCCAGCAGTGCAGGGATACCAGGTATGGAGGTTACAGTCAGTTCATCACAAGTTTTTTTGTTTTTTTTTTTTTTTTTGCTGGAGTTCAAGGAGAGAAGTCCTTTCTCTGCTCTGATGTGGGGTCTCTCCAATGGAGACAGTTGAACTTCTCCAGCGTGAGTCCATCCCATGGGCAACAGTCCTCCCCAGAAAGCTGCAGCACGGGTCACTTTTCCACGAGGTGCAGTTCTTCAGACACAACCTCCAAAATGGGTCCCCCATGGCATCAAAAGTTCTACCAGGTAGAGATAGTGTGAGGTCTTGTGTGAAGTCTTCTCCCCATGAGTCTATGGATCCCTGCCAGGACCCTGCTCCAGCATGGGCCTCCTAAAGGGTCACAGTCTTCTCTTAGTCATCCAGCTTCTCTGGCATGGGTGTCCTCCATGGGCTGCAGGTGGATCTCTGCATCTCTGTTGACATCCATGGGCTGCAGGGGCTCAGTTGCTTCCTCATGGGCTTCACCACAGGCTGCAGAGGAATCTCTGCTTGGGCACCTGGAGCACCTCCTGCCCCTCCTTCTTCACTGACCTGATGTCTGCAGAGTTGTTCCTCTCACATGTTCTCACTCCCCTTTTGTCTGGCCACAATAAGATCTGCACAATATTTTTTTTTTCTTATTTCTAAATATGTTAGCACAAAGGTGTTGCCACCATTTCTGATTGGCCCAGTCTAGTCCAGCGCACATCATCTTGGAGTCTGCAGGGATTGGCTCTGTCAGATACAGAGGAAGATTCTGGCAGCTTCTCACAGAACTCATCCCTGTAACCCCCCTAACTTCCAAAACCTGTCCACACACACTGAATGCATCAGCAGTCAAGGGTGGCTGGCCATCATAAACATTGCCCTGATTTTCTTACATGGGTACTGTGGGAGCAGACTCTGGTTGCCACTGTCCCGTTTGCCTTGGTCTCACCCTTGGCTTCCCATTCCCTTTCCTTTGCAGAGCAGCTGGCTCCTGCTGCTGTTTGACAGCAGGTGCCTCGCAGCCCCTCCACTGCTACCAGAACCTTGCTATGCAAACCCAATCCATGACTCTTGACACAAGGGTCGTATGAAGCCAGTCCTGGCATTTCTGGAATTTTCAAGATATACAGCAAGAAATGTAGAAGCTATTAGAGCACAGATCTGAATTAGGGAAATACAGGTTTATAATTTTTATCACTAAGGGGATGTTCTAAGGTGGTAATTTACCATGGTGTATCCCATCACCAGGATTCAAAACGTTTGAGGGGTTTTGAGTGATCTGAGGCTCCAAAAGTGTTCATCTCCCAGCTCTCCTTTGCTTTGCTGGTGCTGATATTGCGAAGCGTCTGGAAGGCGCTGAATGGGTTGAAAACACACTGACATCTTCTCACTAAGTGATTCCTCATATAGCAGTATGCTTGTATAGAGCAAAATGCTGGATGAGTGCAGAGGATGAGTCAATCATGTCATTGTAGCTGATTGCTAGATAGGTGAAATAGTGTTTGATGAACTACAGCACTGTAGATGAACTTGGAATAAATGCATAATACAACATGATAATTTCTTTCTTAAATAAAAACTAATTAATATTTTTAATAAATTATTTGGAAAACATTACCACATTTCTAGCTAAGGTTATAGAGATTTTTCAACACAATAATTCTTTCTCCTTCCTAATAGGCATTCTTTGGTCAGAGAAGAATAATTTTTGTTTATTTATTATATCAATATACTATTATATGCTAATATTTATTTTATATATATATATATATATATATATATATATATACTGAAAAGATTAAATGAGATACAGAGAGACATTAAGATGTTTAGCAGCCAGTGCAAGATTTTGAAAAAAGTCACAATGCAATAGGGAAAATGTGGGGGTTTAGTGTAGACAGAGATTTTATCACATCTATAATGCATTGTAAACTTTAGCCAGTTCAGGTGTACAGACAGTGACTTAGAATGCACAGAACTGTCATTGAGACACCAATACACTGAATTCACATGACACAATCTTAAAAATGGCATGTGTTTGAAGAAAGAGATTGATGACTTCTTTCTGCTGCAATATTTTCCTTTAGAAAATGCAATTTAAGCAAAACCAATTCATTCTGCAAGACTAGCTATTTCATTGAGAATTATATTTAAGAACTATATAAATAATCCATTTCATAAGATCAAAGAAATAGATAATTTTGACTTCTATATTAATGTATGCAATCATTCTGTCAATAAAATCAAAACAAAATGTTTCAGCCTTACCAAAGCAAACTTATTTTAAATATACCTAAGCAGAACCTTTTAATAAAACCAAATGAAACATTTTCAGTTTTCCAGATTGCTACTTTTGAATTCCATATTTTTAATTCCTTCAGATTCAGCAAATGCAACTGTAAGAAAACATTACTCTGATGAACTATGTCTAGAGGAGAAAAATTTGACCATGCAAGAGACCAGTGATAGGACCAGAATTGTTTATAAAGTTTTATAATGGCTTGTGCTTCGGACTGCTTGATTGGCTTTGGAAGAGAGTTTCTTAGAAACTGATAGGCCATATACACCAGAATTTCTCTTTGATATGTGACTTGTAAACTTTTTCAGGTCCTCCACAACTGAAAGGACCAAAATATTTTATCTTAGATAAGAGATAAAGTTTAAACAGTAAAGTTAAGTGAAGTCTATTTGTTAGTTAAGAAGTAGTTTTGCCTCTTAGACTATGAATAAGAAGCACATGAAAATGCACTATAGAAAATTTCTGTATTGCTGTTCCTTCTGGTACTTAAAGAAGATTTTAGTACTCATTAACTATTTTTCAACCCTGGCGAAAAAGGTGATTGCTGGTTCCTTTTTCTTCCTCCCTCAGTGGATTGAGAGGCAATTTCAAAAGTTCTGTCCATAAATTACATCATACTTATAAATTTATTGCTCTCAATCATCCTTCAGAGAACCCATTGAATTAACATATAAATTGCCTATATTTTAAATCATTGAATACTGAGTCAATATTTACTGAAGGCAACAGTGATGAATTCCATAATCTTCTACAGATTTTGCTGTTTTTCTTAGAATGGGAGCTTTCATGTAAAAATAAATTCTCACACACTTTGACTGTGAAAATAGCCTTTATTTCCTAAATCAGTAGATTTCTGTCTTGTTTGCTCTGCAGTAAAGATAGACTGAACAACCTGCAGAAGTCTAGATATCTTTCATCTGGATAGGGTTTTGACTTCAAGGCTGATATTGGAATCTTTAAATGGTTAGGGCCCAATTTTCAGTTTGTAACAAGGTGCAGAGATATTGCATCCAAAATCACAGTTTGGTTTCCAGTTATTCCTGCTTCAGCGGAGGTAAATCTGATACTGCCTCTTTCCCACAGCCACCGCAGGGAGCAAGACTCTCAGCGCCTCCAGCAGCAGCAGGGAGCAGTGTTTTGCAGAGCTCGTGGTGCTCCTGCACTAGGGCCAGTCTGGCAGAGAGAGACAGAGTTCCTTCAGCCTTTTTGCTGCACAGGTCTGACAAGGGAATTGCAGCCTTGTCCCAGGGTTAACAAGACAATTTAACAAATAGATTCCAGATGGCCAAACCTGTATTTTTAAACACAGCACCTGACACCTATATGGGATGTTATGCAATCCCCCTTTGACCAGACAATAAAATGTTCTCTTTCTTTTTGTCTTACACAGGTAAGTGAAAACCAAATAAAACTGAACTGGATGATATTAATTTTGCCCTTCATTCTATGCAGTTCTTAAGTCTCAGCCACAGCCATCACTGGGTTTACAGTGTTAAAAACTCACTGACTTCTCATGGAAAATACTGACTGATATTAAATAGTGGCAAACAATATGTCCTCTCATGAATTATAATGACAAACAACTTCCACTCTACACTGGTGGAAACGTTGATTAACACAATTTTGCTTATGTTTCACATTTGGGATAAAAATCTTTCATATAGATTTTCTTGTAAAAGAAGAGAGGCTAGATTGACAAAGGTGAATATCTAATATTATTGGATGACATCTCTGAAAGCACTTAAAATAGAAAACTTTTGAAAAAATAAATAAATGCACAAAATAAATTTTTAGGAGAACTTCCTGAGAACACTGTAAAATCAAATAATGCTGAGATTGCCTCTTGGATTCCAAGTGGTGCAGGTAAGTATCTGAAGTGTGGTGCAGCACCTCCAAAGCTAGTGTGTGCTTATGCTGTATGAGTGCTTGGACCCCATTTATTCCCATTTTCCAGGATTGTTTACATCTTGTGTATCTTAATTTTTTTAGGCACCACAAATTAACCTAGATTTCTATGGACCAGTGGTGCAGGTAGACTTCAGCAAATGCTCTTGCCCTATGATGGAAACCATTCAGCCCCATATTGCTGTGCACAGATAAGTCAGTTTTGTTGAGAACTGTGAGAGATGCCACATGCATTACTGTGGTAGAAAAAGCACTTGAACATTTAAAAATTTTAACAGGTTTAGATTTTAGGTATAAAAATTAATATAAAATATTGCGTCCCATAATAATATTATTAATATTATTAATAACAATAATATTAATAGTATAACTTTTTTGCATAAATTTATGCTTTTAAGTAAAAGAAGGTATATTTCTTTCAAGAATTTCAAAACATAGAAACATTTTGAAAAACTGTTTTGTTACTGTGTTGGATTGACCTTGGTCAATAGCCACACCTGGATACACAGCCACAATTTCACTCCTCTTCAAAAGGACAGAGTAAGAAAAGAGAATGAAAAAGCTCAAGGTTTTGAGGCAAAGACAGAGAGAGATCCTGTAGCAATTAGTGTCACAGATAAAACAAACTTGACTTGAGAAAATTAATTTAATTTCTTTTAAGGTAAAATAGATATGGATGGGGAGATACAAAGAAAAATTCTCTCCACCCTTTATTGTCTGGCTTTACTTCACTTCTTCATCCATAACTCTCTGACCTTGTCCCATCCTGAGCAGCACAAGGGGAATGGGGATTGGGAGTTATGGTCAGCTCATTACAATTTCTCTCTCAGTTCTTCCTCACACTCCCTGCTCCTGGGTGAGCTGCTTTCCATGGGCTGTAGCTCCAGCCAGGAGCCTGCTGCAGTGAGGTCTCTCCAGTGTGCTGCAGCTTCCTTCAGGGAATATCCATCTGCCACAGCATGGTGTCCTCCACAGGCTGCAGTGGGGATATCTGCTTCTCCATCCTCCTCCGTGGGCAGCAGGGGCACAGCCTGCTGCCCTTCAGCCTCTCCATGGGCTGCAGGAATTCCTTGGCTCTGGCGCCTGAAACATTTCCTTCCCTCCTTCTTTACTGACCTTGGTGTCTGTGGGATGATTTCTCACGCTTTTATTCTTTTCTCACTCTGTTCCCTCACAGAGTCTGCCATGAAGCATTTTGCCCTTCCTTCAATATGATTTCTGAAGGCATCACCAGCACCACTGTTGGAGCTGCTGGGAGTGTCCAGCATGGGGCAGCCCGTGGCCTTCCTCACAGAGACCAGCACTGCAGTTCTCCTCTCTACTACAACTCCCAGACACCAATGCCCAAAACAAAATCTGACACCTCCTTCCTGAATAACGGAAAGTAGTTTTCAATCAGGATTTTTTTTTCCGTTTTTCAGTTAAAACTTCCCAGAAAGGAATGAGCTGCTTTTATATCATGCTATAACTTCCTTCCTTACATTTTAATGTTCAAAAGATTGCTTTTTTTTTCTCTTTTACCATTTGCCAAATGAAAAAACAGATTTTTCCTCTCTGTGATTAAAAGAATAATAAAATTATATCCCCTTATGCATTCTATTCTGTACTATGCAAATGCTTCTTATTAGCTCACTGGCTGAAGTGGCAAAATGCATTAAAAGACTGGGATTTTTGGTGTTTTGTTTTCTTAATTGCAGGTCAAAAATTCTTGGAACTGTAACAAACAGAAGCAGATGTAGGACACACCTATAAGGCACAAGAAATACAGAGCACATAGCCTTTAGAATATGTGGATGGAAAAAAAAAAGGAATTAAAATGCATTTTTAGACGAAAGAGCTATTAGAGGCTGTTAGAAACAAGGATTTCACTCTGGCTTAATCAGCAAATAACATAAATCTAATAGCACATAAGTGATTTTTTTCTAAGTACAAGAATAGTTAATAAGCTAGGACAGAGCAGAAAATAAGGATAACCTGCTGTTCTGTTTATTTTTGTGACACTAATAACTCTAAAAGTGCCCCATTTTGTAGGACTTAACTCACATAGACACTGTTTTACCATTTATGCAATTAAGAAAATTAATTTCAGAAGAGAATAAACCACAAAATAACTCTCTTCTCAAGAATAAAAAAGAGAAAATATCTATACCTAAGGAACAGAAAGAGAAAGACTAATGAAAGAAGTTTTAAAATTATGAATAAAAAAGAATTCATCTTTCTGTGCCCTGTGCCCGATGGTGCATTTCAGACTGATTTTAGAGGTGAAGAGCTGCAGTAATTGACCATGAAAACCTAAAGAAAAGTCGAATCAGTTTTTCTTTTAACCGTGTGTTAAATAGAAGCAGTTCCTAATTACAGACCAGGTAAGGAAGTTGCTGTTGCAATAGTATATGCAGTCATTAATTTAGGAAGAGATGGTAGCATTTTTTTCTATACTTTTACTATGTCTGGAAGATTGCACAGAGGAACTGAAGTCTATAACTACAGCCTCTGCTGTAATAATGCAGCTAATTAATAGCAATCCATTATGTCATTTATGCTATTTAAAGCTTAACTTCTCTTTCAGGAGCCAGATGCACTGTTCAATAATCACTCAGAGCAAAAGAGTTTTACACTTTTAAACCTTAGTGCCTAAGTTCTAGCTGATCAGCATTGTATGACTTCAACATCTGCGCACTCCAACTGGTTCCAAATGCCTTTTTTAAAAAGTTGTGGGTTTTTAAATTGAATTTATTTAATTGGAGTTGTAGAGGCAATTTAGCAGCAACCTTACACTGCTATTTTTAGTCTCACTTTAGATTAAAACTAACCTTCTTATTCATTCAAGCAAATCTACATCGCTGGATTGATTATAAATTGGATTAGTGACAGTAGCTACAGTTTCACTGGCAATGCTGAAGGACTAGAAGGGTACAAAGGGCAAAATTTGCAAAGCAGACTTGGATGTGTATTTGTTGTGTTAAGTGCCACTAGCATTTAAAAGATCCAACTTATTTATCCATTACAATCCCAAATTTCTCTTTGTGCAGGGAACAATTGAACAGATTTTTTGCTTAGTTTACAACTAAGTTTTTGAGTTATTTAGAAAATTATTTCATTTACCCACATGCTCTAGTTCAGTAGGCATGCTCAGAGCTTCTGAATCTACATAAATAATGCTAATAAACTACTTCTTAAATAATTAGGGTCTGTATAAGAAATAGAGAAGATTAGATGAAATTCCTTTCTTTGATCTGGAGTATTAATTTGTACTTTAGTTTCTCACATTCTCCTTCCTTGTAGGCAGCACAGGCAGCAACTTATTTATTCTTTCTCTGCTCTCCTTTATGCATGCTAAAACACTAGGTTTGTCAGAAAATAACAATGACTCTGTGGACAGATGATTAGCACAATGTCCAGGGCCCCAGAACCTCATTAACATCCTTCTCACTGCAGAGAAGTTTAACAAGAGAGATTTTGCCACACCACAATACACCTCAAAGAGACATACAGAATCAACTCATGCATAAAACCATGTTTCATACCACTGAAGATTAAAATTAATAGAATATAGAAAAACAAAATTCTAATTAGGAGAAATGTCTGTCAAGACCATCCGGTGTCCAAAGTGGGAATACTGCTGTGCAGCCAGAAAGACATCTCCCTAAAAGTTAGGTGTCAATTTGTTGGATTAATCAGTTCAATTGTGGTTGAAGGGGTCTGTGGTATTTCCTAGCAGCTGGCCTCAGACAAATGACTTTCTAGTGAGCATATGAATTTACCTGAACCTTACACCTAGGTGTCTGCCCCTTTCTGTATGGCATGTATCCCCATTTATGGACCTTGTACACATCCATAGAGATACATCACCAGGTCCCTGAGGGCAGTAGCAGGTCTTACTCTGCCCATCCAGCTCTACCTGTTCTCCACCCATGGTCCCAGGAGCCTCCTTTCAGCCCATATGGGGGTCAGCAGTGCCTCCCCAGCTGGGGTTTTATTCTCCAGTCTTCTCTCTGGCCGTGGCACTCAGAAGCACCTTGAGTTTTCTCTGCACATAATTCATCTCATGGGTGGACTCTCAGGAGCCCATCTCCATTTGCTCTTTTCTGGTGTCCCTGGCTGGCCTCTTGCCCTGGTTCTTCATTTGCTGTGCTTAAGGTTATCAACGATCCCATTGCTGGTACCTGGTGTTGCCCACCTTATGGGCCTGCACCCCTTGGTGAAGGCACAGCCTGTGATACGGTCACCCTTTGCCCCTGTCCCTCAGAAACCAGCTGTCCCTTGCTGCACTCTTACACAGGTATCCTATGAACTAAATTAGGAGTTGTATGATTCATTAGGCACTTAACATTTATACTGATTTGAAAGCTAAACCAGTGAGAGACTGCAAGTCAGAAATACAATTTAGTAGAAAGAAGGTAAAGTAAAATAAAATACATAAAAAGCAATATTACAAAAGACCCCTGACCGAGTCAGAATACAACCTGACAATCTGTTAGTTAGGGTGCTGGTAGCAGTCCAGATGAAGCAGTGGTCCTGTAGAAAGGTCTAGTAGCTCTGGTCCTCTAGAAATTCAGTAAAGTCTCACTGTGCTATCCCAAATCCCAGATTATATCCAGGTGGGAATGCTTGGCTCCTCCCCCTGAGTGGAACATCTCATAGTGGGATGATATCTTTCTCTGAGTCAGGCAGTGGGTTCTGGATGGCCCATTAACCAGAGATAGCTCCCGGAGGGAGTCACCTGTGAGTCATGGGCAAGGGATTGATGGGCCATTAACAGGAGGTAGCCCAGAGGGAGGGGGCCTGGGAAAACACTGTCCTACCTGGTTTCAACTGTTCATGAAGATGGTGATGGAATACATACTTTGGGCATATCCTACTGAGACATAGACTTCAAAGAATTAAGGATTTTAGAAAAGTTAAGATTTTAGTTAGAGATAAGCTTTGCTGGAATTATTTAAAGTTTGTTAAAAATTAAAAGTTTGTGGTTAGTTAAGGGAAACCAGATTTAAGTTAACTTTCTCAGGCCTAAATAAGTGGTTGCTTGTCAATTTTATGTTTTTGCTTAGTTGGTTTTGTAATGAAGAACAGAACCTGATAAATAGATTTAGGAACAAAAGACAATTACAGAAACTCCCCTATTCTGAAGCCCATTGAAAATCGTGCACCTGGGGAAATGGGAGTCCTACCAGAGCTTATTTGTCATATTTACATTGAAAAGGTAGAAAGTTCAGAGCAAGGAAGAGTAATCTTACTTCCTCATTTTAAGCCACATCCCCTTGAAAAAGACCATCAACCCATTTCAAAGGGCAAACTACGCATGCTTAATTGGTTTTTGCTAATTACCATATAAAACAGAGAGAATTTGACCTACAGGGGCTATGAATATGCATTTGTGTTTTGGGTATCCAACATCTTTGTAAATAAAAGGACTCTGTGATTGTCTGTAAATTGAGGTGTGTATTTGGGAGTTGTGCTGAATGCTGCCCGGCGCTGTAATAAACATACCCTTTCTAACTTTAAACTTTCTATTAGAGAGTTTTTGTACGTCTCAGTTGGATATCAATATTAGATCCATATTCATATTTTTTAAATAAATCACTACACTGCAACCCAGGACAGCATTATATTATGATACTTAGTAATCTTGGATTAAAATCATATTAGGATTATAGATCCAGATGTTTGCTCAACAATCTAACTTCCTCAGGAAGAGCAAAAGAAATCAAACTGAACTTGGGCCTGGTCAAAGACAATAGCTGGAAGCAGACACTGGAATGAGATGTTTCATTAGGGGAACAATCTGTATATCAGCAAATCCCTGTTTGGAGAAAAAACAAAACAGATAACTTATTTAGAAAAAAAATTCCCTGTGGACTAAAATCTCAGACATTTTCAGGCATACAGGTACCCAAAGATCAAGTTTAACTACAATTCCTGTAGTCAGTGCCACCTATTTCTGCTTGAAATCACATTTCTGTTGCCTGACATATGCAAATCCAGTGCTGTCTTATGTCAGTAAGTGGTTCAGAGCTTAGCTCAACCTGAAGCTTACACAATCCTCCAAACCATTTTTGCCAGCAGCCTGAATCAATGGCAAGTATTATGTCTTGAATTGTAGCACAGGATGTGCACAAAGTATTCTATCACCATCTTCATGAACTGATGAATCCAATTGTTGGAGCAGTGCTCTTCTTAGGCCCCCTTCCCTCTGAGGTGCCTTCTGTTAATGGCCCATCAATGCCTTGCCCATGACCCATAGATAACTCCCTCCAGGAGCTGTCTCTCTTTAATGGGCCATCAAGGACCTCCTGGATGACTCATCACCCCACTTTGAGATGCTCCACCCAGGGGGAGGAGCCAAGCATTCTCACCTGGATATAAGCTGGGATTTGGGACAGTACATGCAGCTCTTATCCATTGGATTTCCAGAGGACCAGAGCTACCAGACTTTTCTATGGGATCATTACTTCAGGAAGACCACCTCACCTGGACTGCTGCCATCACCCTGCTCAGGTTGTATTCTGACTCTGTCAGTGGTCTTTTGTATTATTGCATTTATTTTATTTTACCTTTTTTCTCTTTTTTCTCATTAAATTGTATTTCCAACTTGGAGCCTCTCTCTCATTTTGCTTTCAAACCACTACATATTGAATACTTCTAAAGACAGAATCTTCCTAATGCATTGTCAGATATCTGTTGGTTATGTTACCCCAGAAAAGTTATACATCTAAAACATAAAAATTGTCCACTGCAATTATGAAAACAGGGAAAGATTCCTGCTTAAGAACTAGTGAAATGATGGAACTCTTCTTTCTCTTCAACTCAACACTGGCTTGCATATGGTAACTGCCTTCTGAAAAATCATGGCTACTATATACATACCTTGTGGCAACAAGATATCTAGATCATGGCCAAGCCAAAATGCCCTTAAAGACCTGGACCTACAACATTATTTCCACTAGATTTTTTTTCTTCAGGTACATATTTCACTTGATTCCTGAGCTTTGCTTGGGAGCACAGGAGATTGTCACATCTGTTGAAGTTTCTGAAACTTGAGACCTTTGATACAATATACTCCAGAATTTCAGAATTCTGTTTTGTGACCTCCATTGATAATAAATTTCATTCTGACTGACAAATGAGCAGCTGCTGTTATGGCTTAAATGCAGGCAAAAAGTCAGCCCCATGAAGTCACTTATTCCCTCCACCACCAGTGAGATGGAGGAGAGAATCGAAAAAGTGCGAAAACTCATGGGTTGAGGTAAAGACGGTTTAATAAGTCAAGCAAAAGCCACACAAGCCAGCATAGAAAAATATAGAATAGAAAAGCATAGAAAAACAAGGAATTAATCCACCACTTCCCATTGGTAAAGAGGTGTTCAGCCGCCTCCAGGAAAGTCAGTCTATCACACATAATGATGAATTGGGAAGACAAATGCCATCACTCAAAGTGTGTTTCCTCCCACTTAATTTTTCTTCACACAGATTTATATGATGCCATATGGTATAGAATATCCCTTTAGTCTTTTGGGGTAGGCTGTCCTGGTTGTGTCCCCTTCTAGCTCCTTGTGTGTACCCCCAGCCCTTGTTGGTGGGATGAGGTGAGAGGTAGAAAAAGCTTTCATGCTTTGTACATACTGCTCAGCAATGACCAAAGCATCTCTTTGTCATCAACATTTCCATAAAAATCAAAACCAGAGCTCCATACTAGCTACTATTAATTATAAAATTAACTTCATCCCAACCAAAACTAGAACAGTTACTTATGTTAACTGTTTTAAAAGTCTGTCATTCCACTTTTTGCAGTGAAGGTAGGTCCACAGATCTTCTGGTTCTCCTCAACTGAAATATAAAATGTGTACATTCTGATGCCAAAAATATACTGCAGGTTATTATGGGACTCCAGTTAGGTAAACAGAACACAATGGCCCTTACTGTCACTGGGGTTTGTTTGAAACTCTCCTGGCATTTTACAGGCAGTAGAGAAAGTAAGGAAACTTATTTTCTGACAGATCTGCTGGTTTAAGGGATTTGTTACTTAAAAGAAATATTTGTCCTTTGTAAAAGAAATTATAGTAATACATCTTTTCTACTGTGCTTTGACTATTAGTTTCAATGTAGACAAAGAAGAATACAGACATGGCAGCAACTTCCAAGTTACTAAAATTTTTCTTTTCATTTAAACCTTGCATTTTTATATATCAGTTCTTAATGAAACTCAGGAACTGCTGGTCAATTAATAGATGCATCATATCAAGAACAAAACATTTTAAGGAATGCTGTACACTAATAAAGTCATGAGTTGCATAAGTTTCCAGAAAAAGTTTGAATCAAAAGAAAATGCTGTTTTGCAAGCAAGTCTTAAAATGGTCTTAACTTACCAGATGTCCTCCATGAACTGAGGAAATTTAAAACACTTTTAGAAATCTAGGGGTATTTTTTCATCTAGTAACTGGGTAAATTGCAAAGTAGAATGCTCTCAATTTACTAAATATCTGATAATTCTATCTCATCTGATTAAGCAACACTGTTTCATGGGTTTGTGTCCCATTTTTAATATATAATATGACCAATTATTCCTTTTTTAAAATTATTTGATAGATTGAAAAAAGAAATGAAAAATACCTTACTTTAAAAATGGATGAAAATATATAGTTTTAAGAGATAGAGAATATCAAAAAGAGGGTGGAGGAATGGAAAAGTTGACCAGGCACAATTTGGTTATTGTTATGGGTGCTGTGCTTAATAGCACTCTAAGCTATTAAATTCTGACAGCAAAAGATTCTGCCTGTAAGTCAGTCACGATTTTTAACACAAACAAATACAAACAGAACAAAGTTCAAAAGTAGGTCAGTGCTATTTACCTGTAGGTGGCAGGAAATGGTATCATAAATCTTAGACTTTAGTTGGCTTAGCATGATGACTTTGTGTTGAAGTGTAATGAGTTTTGTGAGTTACTTGGATTTTAAAGTATTTGTACACAAGCTTTGTTTCCCTGTTTTTGTTTTGTCCTCAGAAAAAGTTTTATTGTGTGTGAGTGTCTCCATACGAATGAAGTCAGGCAGAAAGTACAAATCAGTGACTTTGAAACCGCAGCAGTCTCTCCTGAAAACAACAGGACCTGGGGACATATAAGTCTCTAAAGACACACAATCACCTTCAAGCACAGCACAGAATTCTTTAATGCTTGTTCACTGCACTTATACACTTCATACAATGACTCAAACGAATGATTTGGTGAACAGAGACATAGACTCACTAAATAGACTGGTAGTGTCAGAAAATTTAAGTTCTTATAGACTGGTAAGGTCAGAATATTAGTTCTCAGACAGAATGTATAAAATTGACTTGAAAGTTATTTGGCATGCTTCCTAGTACCATGCACTTCTGTAGCATATTAAAGAAATTAGAACTAAGTAATTAATAAAATAGATTGCAAATAAAAAAAAAAAAAAAAAAACCCCAAAAAAACCCCAAAAAAACCAAAACAAAACAAAAAAAAAACCACCACCGCAGAATGGTCATTTTTCTAGACACTATGAAATAAATGTGTAAGCTATTCCAACACAAACCTGCCCCAAACCTTTCAAACTCAGAATGTTTTGTGGGTGTTCCCAGAGCATCCACTGAGACTTTACCTTCTCAATAAATTAGAGCATTAAAGGTACACTAATTAGCTGTGTGCTTTCCATTGCATATCAAGAGATTATACTCTTTAAAGCAAAATAGCAAAGAGGACACTTTGCTGTGTCAGGATAATAAGGTCTTCATCACATTCTAGCCCAATTTTTTTTTTTTTTTTTTTTTTTTATGGGGAAGGTACAGCAATTTTTGCTAATGTTAATAGGCAGTGGAGAGACTTAAAATAAGCATTTACCCTAAGGACATGGATTAAAGAACAAGCTCATGCATTTTTTACCCTGGAGGATGTGTTCAGTTTGTGGGTCACTGATTCAGCAAGACAGAGATAGAAAGAGGTGACCTAAACACCACATCTTTCAATAGGTAGAGAAAGAGGTTAAAGGTGAGCTGTAGCCTTTACAACACTAGCTCGTATACACAAATTGTGTTAACAAAACTTCTTCCTGAAGCTGATGACATTCAGTGTCATTGCTGTATCAGTGCATTCTCCTTCCAAAATAGCTGGAATTTTAGTCTCTAGCAAAGAACCTAACTTTTAGTTTGGGTGGGGTTTTTTTTCAGCCCAAAGGATAGTTTAAAATACTAACAAGAGGGAACAGTTGCCACATTGCTGCCAAGAATATTAATTTACTATGGCTGAAATCTGCACTGGGGCCTTCATGTCCTGGGCACACTTCCCACATCTCCCTTCTAGGGGTAAGAGTAGGGCTTCACTCACAAGTATCTTAAAGACTTCTACAGATTTCAGTGAGGATAAAGTTAAACCTTTTCTTTTTGTCACCTTTTAGTTAAGCTTTTTTCCAACTTGGGAAATTTTCATTTCTTGCCTTGTCCATTAAATTCCTCAGGCTTCTGAAAAGCTGCTTGTGAAAATATGGCCACAAGCTCTCCTCTTGTTCTCTTATGGCCTCACGTGACATAAAAGAAAGTCTGTGAATGGTCTTGTGAGATATTCCTCTTAATAACTATGCTTTGGATGCAGACAGACAATAAATAAAACTGAAATTTACCTATAGCTATTTAAGATTTCCAGAGCTTCTAAATCAAGACACATAACCATCCTTTTAAGAAAAACTGATAACTTATTCACTATGATTTTTACTTTTATACAGAGGTGAAAAGTGGCTGGAAAGCCAGGGAAGCCAAATCACAGAATCACAGAACCAGAGAATATTCTGAGTTGGAAGGGACCACAAGGATCACCAAAGTCCAACTCCTGGCCTGGAACAGGGCCATCCCCAAGAATCACACCATGTGCCCAAGTCCAAATGGCTCCTGAACTCTATCATGCTTGCTGCTGTGACCACTTTCTTGTGGAGCCTGTTCTGGTGCCCAACCACCCTCTGGGTGAAGAACCTTTTCCTAATGTCCAACCTAAACATTTTTTGACACCACTTCATGACATTGCCTGATCATCACAGAGAAGAGATCAGCATCTGCCCCTCCTCTTCTCCTCATGAGGAAGTTGTAACTGCAGTGAGGTCTCCCCTCAGTCTCCTCCAGGCTGAACAGACCAAGTGACCTCAGGCTTTGTCTCCAGACCCTTCACCATCTTTGTTGCCCTCTTTTGGACTCTGTCTAATAGTTTAATGTCTTCCTTATACTGAGGCACCCAAACCTGCCCCCAGCACTGGAGGTGAGGCTGCCCCAGAGCAGAGCAGAGGGGACAATCCCTCCCTTGCCTGCCTGGCTGTGCTGGGACTGATGCTCCCTGGGACACATTTGGCCTTCCTGGCTGGAGGGCACTGCTGGTTCACATTTTTTTGTTGACTGGGACCCCAGGTCCCTTTCAGCAGCACTGTTCTCCAGCCTCACCTTCTCCTGTCTTTCCACCAGGGTTGCCCCATCCCTGGTAGAGAATCTAGCACGTCTTTGTTAAACTTCATACAGCTGATGATGATGGCCCATCTCTCTAATTTGTGGAGGTCTCTCTGCCTCTATGCCTTTAGTCAACATCTCCTCCCAATTTACTATCACCACCAAACTTAGCATCCCATCAAGTCCTGAGCCCATGCCAATATGGATCTTGCTGATCCTGACAACATAATACTAGGGGTGTTAACTTACCTCTTCCACAGTAGAAAACAGTGGTTCATGTAGCATTTTGGAAGTCATCACCTCAGCAATATTGGAGATCTCTCTCCAGAACCACCACAACTGAGACTCTGAAGCCCCTTGAGCACAGTTAGCAGTAAATTAATACTTGACAGAGCTTATACTGGAACACCAGTAAGAAAGACCCAAACCAAAGCACAACACCCTGCTGGTTAGGAGGAATTCAAGCAATAGTTTTTGAGTACTAATGGATAAAAGAATGAAAAATGAAATATTGAAGTAGTTAATTGTTGTAGTTGCAAAACATTAGATTTTATTCATGAAGAACTGGAATTACTTTGATGAACAGAAGTATCCCTAAAAAACCTAATTAAGCAAAAAATTCTTATCTTCTCTACTTATTTAATTCAAAAGAGCTCCTTTGACCAATTTTTCTCATTGTCTTAATAATTTCTTTTAATATAAGTCTGTAAATAATTTTATAATATTTATAAATTTGTTCCAGTGTAAGTCATGCAAACAACCCAGAATCTCTTACAGCCCAGTTGGTAGCTGCTGTAAGGAAGGAAAAGGATTCAGAGACATGACAAAGGTAATCTTAGTTGTTATCCTACTAGAATGGGATGCTGGAGACCCATTACTAAGTTGGAAGTAGAAGGGGAGATCAGCTCCATATTTCTGGTGTGGCATGAAGTCTATAGCATTAAACTTAATCATGTAGACCTAAACTTTTGCTTTTGCTAGATATGCCCAGAGGGACAAAAATTAAAAACCAAACAAACAAACAAAAACCCCAAAAAACCAAACAAACAAACAAAAAAACCCCAAAAAACCCCAGCAACACCAAACTGCCCCCCCAAAAACAAACAAACAAAAAAACCCCAACAAACAAACAAACATAAAACAACAACCCTGTGTCATACACCATTAAATTTTAAACTATTTACTGATCAAGAAAAAAAGTTTGGAGTGAAGCAGAACTTCTTAGCTTCTTTCATTCTTTTTAGATCTTCCTGAATATTTTTTACACAAACCTAACTTATACTGCCAGTAGTCTTCATTCTCATTATTCAGAGGGGGGAAATAATCAATTCTTTTCCTATATGAAATTGCAATTCATAAAATCTGGTCCTTTTAGGTCAATTTTACTTAAATATTTATAAAGTTTCAACTTCTTTTTTATAAGAAACCTCAAAGTACTGTGCTTCACATTTGGATTAGAAAGTGATGAATATTATGGTCTTTTTCTGTGTCTCCAATCAATGAATTCCATTATTTTATTTTATTTTTTTATTTTAATCTCCAAAAATGTGATTACTTACCCATTTTCTCATGGAGTTAAGTAGTTAAATTCTGAAGGTCAGAGTAACCATGACCCTGCTCAGTCAACAACTGGAAAACACTAGATGAAACATTAAATGTGACTCAGTGTTCTTCCTATAAGGAGCTGTTGCCAAGAGCACAACCGTGGGTGTAGGTATTTATTGTGTTCAGGCTTCAGTAAGCTTCATCATGATAATTAATTCATGAGATAAGGAAGGTATACATGATTAAGGTCATTTCATCACCAAACAAAAAGTGAGAAGTTGTCTCTTAACCCTGGCATTCGTGCTATTTATAAGTCCAAGTTCAGAGGGGAGTCTAGAAACCAAAGGCTGCTTTGATGATTTGTGCGACATGTCTTCAAATGAAGAAGCAAATATGATGGAAAACTCCCCAGGGGGTTTCTTCTGCCTGCAGGCATAACCTCTTTTTTCCTTGGATTTAGTTTCAATTAAGTCCTCGTCAGCTATGTGCTGAGTTCAGCAAGGCACCAGAGCAGTCAACAGCCTTCATAAATTGTGACAAAAATATATTTTAATATAATCTGAATTATTTATCAGAGTCCATCATATCCCAGCTTTTCTTCTATGTTGTTTTGATAACCATGGGTATGATGATTCAGTATTACTTTGCATTTTTGTATGGTTATTTCTGGTCCCATACAGTGTCTGCAAAAGATACTTTCTCTAATGTGATCACATTTTGCATTTCTTTTTTCAGTTGCAGTGAATGGATCTCTAGATATTTGGTTTATATATTTTTATGGTCTACATTATTTTACTTTCTACCTTTTTTTAGGTTTTCTAAGTAACATCTGAATCAGTGTATCCCCAAGACAAGAGGTAAATCACTTATTATAGGTAGAGTCAGCAACTATATCTACATTTATTATTACAAAAGGGTTTGACCCAGATGAGTAATTTAAATGCAACCATAAAAAAATGTTTGTCCAGAACAAGGTACATTTTAGAATGCATTTGAAATCTGTCTGGAGCTGACTGACAAAAGGGACATCTTTAAATGCTACTTCCAGCTATGATTTGATATTAAAACATGTTTTATGTACTCTACCTTGAAAGCCTGCCTCTGTTTTGCTTTCATAGTTTTATTCACTGTGTCAGAAATGGTGATAAATGACACTGCCTAGGTTGACGATTTCCACAAAAAAAAATTAAAAAAAAAATAAAAATAAAAAAAAAATCAGCATTTCATCCAAGAACATGATGATGAGACTAACTTTTTATAAACAAGCCCAAAACTAATCAGAAGGGTGTTGGCATACCTGGTGATCTGACCTTATCCTAGCTCCTTAATGGAGTGAGAACTTAAATAAGTACTTATAGTATAGGAAAAAATAGTTACCAAAAAAATTACTACGGAAGTCTTTTTATGGACCTGTCATGTTCCTACAGGCAATGTTTACTCATAATTTCTGCATGAATCTTCCAGAAGTCTGGTAGAAATCATTATGGAATTCCTCAGTATGTGCAGGTTTGGTTTTCTTTCACTGGTTAACACCTGGGAAAGTCCTAAGGAACCTAAGTGGTATTCACCTTCTGGTTACACACCAGTAGGATACAGGGAAGGTGTTGATCTAGTTGTAGAGGTATATTACACAGATAATCCTACTTGGAAAGATCAAAATGGAAGATGGGAATAACATGTCTCCATTCAATGACACTTCATTTTAGTACGCAGTCTAAAATACCACTTCCCTCCAAATATTCTTTTCATTATACTCACTGCACAAGTTACTAAAAACCTAGTACAGTAAGATTAATAATTCCCAAGCATGTCTGTTACTACCTGTACTTGTTACTGCTCAAAAGGTTGAAGGTTTTCCTCCATTTAAAGTATTGTAGAAGAATGCAAACAAATACAGACAATTTTTTACTGGTGATGTGATTCAAGTCCAGCTGAAATTAGGCACAATGTGGCTGCTCACTCAACCCTCCTCTCTTCCCTCCACTGCAGTGGAATGGGGAGAAGAATTAAAAGTAAAACTTACAAGTTCAGAAAAGAATAGCTTAATAATTAAAACCAAAGTAAAACACAATAATAATTGTAAATAGTAATAATAGTAATAGACACAAAAGAGTGATGTGCCATACAATCACTCACCACTCACTGACCAATGCCAGGCTTCTCTTTCCAAACCCAGCTCAGTCCTCTCTTCTGGGTAACTTGTCCCAGTTTATCTAATGGATATGACATTCCATGATGTGGAATGTCCCTTTGGCCAGTTCAGATCATCTGTCCCAGATGTGCTTCCTCTCAGTTTCTTTTGTGTGTTTTCTCATTGGAACAGAATGAGACATGGACATAAAAATTACCTTGACTTAGGATAAGTACAAATTAACAAAACCCAAAATATGTGTGTGTTATCAACATTATTCTCATTCTGAATCCAAAACACTCCATCAGCTACTGGGAAGAAATTAACTATCTCAGCCAAGACCAGGACAACTGACTTTTGTCTAACATAGCAGTGAGGATATTGCATGATGAAATGTGGCCTAAAATACCCTTAAAACAAGAAATTAATGTTACAGCTTGTCTTTAAGAATTTTTGAAGACCTGGTAACACCTCAGATACCTGCAGAAGGTGCCTTGAGGATGATGGCCATTGATTTCCTATTAAAGGGTTATTTCCTATTAAAGGGTTATTTTCTAAAAGATATGTAACAATTCAATGCTATGATAAGGGGAAGGAAAGAAGCAGTAAAGCTTCAAGATAAATTTACTAGTAGTGGTAGTACCAGCAGCAGCAGAAACAGCAGCAGCAGCAAGGGGAAAAATAGATGATATTATTAAATTGGCTAAGACTAAGTACAACATCCACTAAAAGTGATAAATATTGGAAGCCAAGTGGCAGAGCAGGATTAAGCTATTGCAGGACTATGGATATATATATATACTTTTTTTTGATAAGTCTGGCAGTGCTCAGTATTTTCATTAAAATGCCTGGATAATGGAGAAAAACATGAGATGAATATGTTAAAATCACATGGATCAGAAAGGCAAATCAGGCCCTTTGGAAGACAGCCTCAGAATTCAGAATGTTCCTTTGCAACCCATCATGATCATCAGTTGTCTTGATACTAGTGACATCACCAGACACAGTACTTGCTAGGTGGGCAAGCAAAGGGGAGCAAGATTGCACTAAGAGGTAGATAATGAGCACTAGCAACAGTAGAAAAGCCTTTGATCTGTATAATACATTATATAATACATTAGTTTCACAAAGCATTTATGAAAAGTTTAGAATGAAAATGGCATCATCAAAATGACACCAAAAAACACTTTTAAAATCTGAATGTCATGATAGGTTAAAGGAATTTGCCTCTGACTGAAAAAGACTGACTGAATTTTCCAATATAAGATGTTGCTATTAATGAGCATGATCAATTGTTCATCATATGTCATGAGTGCAGTACATTAAGTATTCACCTTAATTTACAGCAAAGTAATTTTGGATAGATCAGGAAAACATGCTTCTTAATATAAGACTAGATAGAACAGGTTTAATAGGCTATAGAAACAGTATAATTTCAAGATTTAAAAGAAGCCACAGAAGTTTCTGACAAGGACATGGCTATATTTGAATTGTCTCTAAACAAGAAGGTAAATCATCTTTTAAGATGAGGTTATTTGCTTTAGTTTTGGCTGGGCACCCCTCCCCTTGGGAAGAGCTCAGCAATCTCAGGTTCAGAAAATATTGGGTCCACAGAAAATAGGTCTCAGGAGAATGTCATACTGGCTATGTTAGACTCATCTCATATTTCTAGCTAAGTTCCTTCAGGAATGAGTATTCAGAAGTCTATTCAAAGTAATAATACTCAGGTAATATTGCTAAATATGAATCCTATGGAATTTAGTGCTACAATATTTCCATATAAATCTGTCCCACTGTTGTTTATTTAATTCAGGTTTTTCCTATTAATACAAACTGTAATCCTCCTGTATTCTCAATTTTTAAGTTTATCGTTTATTATCACCAAAATTCAATATGTAAATGAAAACTTTTAGTGACAAGAGAAAAGATGAAGCCAACCAAACATGATCTTAGACATTGAGGGAAAGAACTGGAAATTCTAAACTTCATCCTTCTATAGGGCCTTACATGTTCAAACTGCTGTATGGCATTCATTAGTGAAAAATGTCTCCTTTCATCATTTCATGTCAATTACTGAGAGAAGAAGCAAACGTTTGGTAGCACTAATGTACACTGCACAAGATACTACCCTGCCATGTATTAATTAGCATGAGGGTAGGAAAGAAAATTTTCTTTAGGAAATATCCCAGGAGTGCAAAAGGAAAAGGAAGGGATAATCCTGTTTCAAAGTACTTGAAGGTAAGAAGAAAAAAAGCCAAACAAAATAAGCAAATCTTAAGAAAAGAGCTGATGGCAATGTTATGTTGGTCTTTTTCTTTTTCAAATTGTCATAGTGAAAGAGGAAGTATCTTTTTAATGTTGAATCTTTATTCATTCTGGTTTATCTTGTTGCCTGTATTCATATAAAATAGTAACTGTCTGCACCTCAAGTAAGTATTATAACTATTATAACCCTGTTTGTTCACCCTAGTGAGCTTGTGAGTCGCTCATGTTGAGCACTGTGCCTTCCTCAGATGCCCTGCAGGGTGAAGACTGTTTTCTCAAACATTTCTTGGAATCGGTCTCTTCCCCTAGGCATTCTCTTACTGGAATTTTAATGTGATTTTCCACTAGTTTGTTCTGTTTTAGAAGTCTGTGGCAACATTTCCTATTTGTTTTAATCAATTTTCTGAACAATTTTCTTTTTCAATAAGAAATGCAAAACTTCTCAATACTTTGAAGGAAAACATCTGTTCATTTGCATGGAAAAGAATTTATTTTTTCTGTTATTTTTCATTCCACTAGTAATTGACAAGCAAGGAAAATTGAAGTATCTTCTGGCAGAAGGAAGGGAAATAAGAATTATTTTTTTCTCACATGTATATAAAGTGAAAGATGTTGTATTTAAAAACTTTGAAACAAGCAGCCAAAGCCAAGATATTACAGAATCAAAGAATCACAGAATCACAGAATCATCAGGTTGGAAGAGACATTCAAGATCGTCAAGTTCAACCCATGCCCTAACACTCAACTAAACCATGGCACCAAGTGTCACGTCCCATCTATTTTTATCCAGGGATGGTGACTCAAACACTTCCCCAAGCAGACAATTCCAGTACTTGATCACTCTTTCCATAATTTTTTTTTTCCTAATATCCAGCCTATATTTCTGTTGGTGCAGCTGAAGACTGTGTCCTCTCATTCTGTCAGTTGCTGCCTGGAGAAAGAGACCAACCCTCACCTGGCTACAGCCACATTTCAGGAAGTTGTAGAGAGTGATAAGGTCACCTCTGAGTGTCCTTTTCCTCAGGCTAAACACCCCCAGGTCCCCCAGTGGTTCCTCACAGGGTTTGTGTTCCCAGCCCCTCACCAGCCTCGTTGTCACCTCTGGACACACTCAAGTGTCTCAACGTCCTTCCCAAACTGAGGGCCCAGAGCTGGACACAGCACTCGAGGTGTGGCCTCACCAGTGCCCGGGACAGGGGGAGAATGACCTCTCTGCTCCTGCTGGCCACACCATTCCTGATCCAGGCCAGGATGCCATTGGCCCTCTTGGCCACCAGGGCACACTGCTGGCTCCTGTTCAGCTGCTGTCACCAGAACCCACAGATCCCTTTCTGCCTGGGCACTGTCCAGCCACACCATCCCCAGCCTGTAATGTTGCAGGTGGTTATTATGGCCAAAATGCAGTAAATAGTAAAAGCAAATATCATTGAAAAATATCCAGGTTTTTTAAGGCTTGGAAGGAGAACTAAACAGATCTTATGTTCAGAACTTGGAATTATTAAACTTCATCTTACTGGACTCTGCCCATCCATCCAACCATTCCAGGTCTCGCTGCAGAGCCCTCCTACCTTCCAACAGATAGACACGTGCTCCCAGCTTAGTGTCCTCTGCAAATCTACCAATGAAAGACTCAATCCCCTCATCCATACCATCAAATAAAAATATTTGTCCCAGCACGGACCCCTGAGGGACACCACTGGGGACTGGCTGCCAGCTGGATGCAGCACCATTCACCATCACTCTCTGGATCCAGCCTGTTCCTAACCCAGCAAAGAGTGCTCCTGTCCAAGCCGTGGGCTGCCAGCTTTTCCAGGAGTGTGCTGTGGGAGACAGTGCCAAAGGCCTTGCTGGAGTCCAAACAGTCAACATCCACAGCCCTTCCTGCATCCACCAGGTGGGTCACCTGGTCATAAAAGGAGACCAGGTTGGTCAAACACGACCCACCCCTGCTAACCCCAGGCTGGCTGGGTCTGAGGCCCTGGCCATCCTGTAAGTGCTGTGTGATGCCACTTAATATAAACTGTTCCATTACCTTACTGGGTACTGAGGTCAGGCTAACTGGCCTATAAATTATTTAATTTATAATTAAATCCTCCTTCCCACCCTTTTTTGTGAAGGGTGACCAGCTTCCAGTCATCTAGAATCTCACCAGTGAGCCAGGACAATTGGTGATGATGGAGAGTGGCTTTGCAAGCTCATCTGCTAGTTCCCTCATCACCCTGGAATGGATCCCATCTGGCCTGTGACTGTTCAAAAATAATTTGCTCCAGAACAGGCATTTTCATTAAATAAAAATAAGCATAGCTTACGTCCCTCAAAACCACATGTGGAAAGTGCTGTTAAATTTTTCAATAATATGAAATCTCAGTCCAGTAGGAAGTGTCTTTTCTCCAATCACTTCTTTGACACTTGAAATCTTTATGGTATGGAATACTGCTTAAAAATGTAATTCACATCTGGCTTCTGAAGTTTTTAGGCACATGAGGAAAGACAGAGTATATTAGCAAAATTCAGAGTTGATTAAGAGAAGACTGCAACCGTGTGGAAAATCATATTACCACATGTGATTTAAAAGCATAGATGAGGACTTAAACAAATATAGCAATAATTTGATGTTGATTTACCCACAGATTCAAGGATATGCTTGAACACTGCAAACTAATTCAAGGGACTAATACTGTACGTATTAGTTATGCACATTCCTTCTTAACTGATTTGTCAGAAAGCTTTTTCCCTAACAAAGGAACTATTTTTCTTTTTTTTAAGAGTCCTTTACAGCCTCCTTCATATCTTTGTTAGCAAAAGGGTAAATTTGATGCCAATTGCTCTGATACATTTTTTTTCCATAAGTATTTCATAATCTGTCATTTAAAGGCTTTCTAACACAAATATTTTGAAAACCAAAGTGAAAGCAAGCACATAGAGTTCTCTGTAAAGCCAGAATACCTATCTATGATATTACACAAACAAATGATGAAAAGAGATGTCATTAATGGTGGTGTTAATCAATATCTCAATGTATTTCAAACACCTGAATTTTGAATTAAGATCTCTGTGTTTTACAATAAGTCTACAGAGTATGAAAATAACTGTGGTAATATTTTTTTCCACTGTTAATTATCTTTTTTTCCCAAGACAATCAAAAAATCATCTCCACTTTAGAAAAAAACACAAGATTACTGGGAGAAGATGACAATGGATTTAGAATTCAATATTTCGTTTTAAAATTTACTTTAGTGCGCAAACCTTACACATTTTGATTTGGCTAATTAAAGAAAAAAAACAAAAGAAATTCCAGTAGGGATACTTTTCTTATTTCAGGTAGCAAATACTAAATCATATTTGAATGCAGAAGTAAGATCTCAATAAAAGCAATAACAAAAAAGTCAATTTGCAAGTATTTCTTTTTCCATGTATGTATTTGCAATTGTGAATAATTTGTGAATATATTTTATTCTGGCATATTCAAAAACTAATTATACACTTCTAAAATCTTAGGTTTGTAAATTTCCGTTTTCTGCCCATAAAATATACTGGCATACTGCTCCAACTCCTCCTACTGCTGTAGCTAAATTATGTTTTGCGTGCACATGAAAACACTGATTTTCAATATTTCAGTCACTTTGTCAACAGTGAGATTCAGAGCTTGGAAGGCCACCAAAAAAAACAAATAAATGGATATATTTAGAGAACAAAATCTTCTTTATTTACACCATATATAAAGGTCTCATTTGTGTCTTATAGATGCTGGTGGTATGGCAAAGCTCCAAATAATTTTCTTACCTGAAAATGGACATTAAAATGTGTCAGTCACAATCAGGTGAAACACTGAAAACTTTTCCATTGCTCATATATTCAAATAACTGTACAATTTAACTCCCTTGTGGAGGTGGTGTTGGTTTGTTGTTTATTGGTTTGGGTTTTTCTCTTTTGGTACTTAAAGGAAATTATTTGAAAGCAAAGAAATAATAAAATAGATACATTTTTTTTCCTCTGGAATCTTCAGATTTGTTTATTTAAAAGTACATATATATATAAATGCTATGAGGATATGGACACTATTTTAAGAAAGCTCAAGAGACTTATTTAGAACTTCATGTGACCATCAGTCTTACTGTCTGGAGTATTAAAAATGGACACCTTTATATTTTGAACTCAATTTTACTTTCATTGTTTCCACATTGAATTTCTTGGACTACAGCACTTATCTTAGGTGGACATTTTTTTTAAAAAATCACCTTAAAATAAATACAAGGCATTAATAAACAGATACAAAAGATGCCATCTGAAACAAGCATCACATATATAAGAAGCTGTCAGATAGGGCATACCCATTGGTAGTAGTATAAAAATCCACAACATTTTTATCACAAAGCCATTGAGATTTTGCATACATCATCCTTGGTATTCCGTCATCTGGAATAAAGCCAGTGGAAAAATCCACAGACCTGGAAATCTTCAGTGTATTATCTCTCACTGGAGACAGTAGCTAGCAGTGACTTTGCTCCAGTTCTGTGCTGTGCATTGTGCCAGGGTTTCTTTGCTCTGTTTATTAAGCTGGCGACACAGGCAATGCTAACTCTGGCATTACAATTCTGTTTGCAATCAAAATTGGTTGTTTTAGTCAGAAAAGCCAAGCTGAGAAAGTGGCAGCATACTGATAATTTCTCAATAGCTTTTCATCTAAACTTCCTCAGGGAATGTGAGGGAGGAAAGGGACTTTGATTAGAAAACAGTTCCTGAAGAGTTGAACCTGAAAAGCAAGTTTTCACTCAGCTGAGCCATGTCATCTCCTTTTAATCTGGGTGTGTGCTGGATTTAATATGCTGGACTAAAAAGCGGTGGCAATGGAAAACTGAATGTGAGGATGCTAAATGTTAGGATGCGAAAAAGAACAAGAACAAGATCCTTGTTGCAATTGGGTTTCTGTGTCCTGTTACACCATATGCAATTATGCAGAGAACTAAGACATTATCTCAAGATCCACACAAGCTGTTCTAGGCAGGAGCAGTAGTTTATTTAGATTTATAGAAAACATGTTAATAAAGATATCTGGATGTCAACTAGTCTGTTCCCTGGCCCAGAGGCAGGGTCCACTGAGAGGATGCAACAGGTGGAGCTGGTGTAGGCAATACTGAGCTGCCATCTGCCCAGCGTGTCAACATCTGCTCTGATGTGCAGAGCTAAGACATAAAGGCCTAAAAAAAAAAAAAAATCCTTCCTTCTGTTCCTACATTTTGTTCGTTCTTGAGAAATACAGTGCCTCATCTTATTGGTAAACCTTACTGTCACTGCAGTTCATTGTTAGTTACATGTATCCTAGGAAATTAAATCTGGCAGAAGCATGGTCTGAAGTACAGGCATGAGAGCATTTCACTTAGAGGTCAGTCTGCTTTTAGGCATGGCTGCAGCTTGTGCCAAATAACCTCTGCCTGGCTCCTGTTCAAAAGATAGCACAAGCCAGAGATGCTTTCCAGTCTGCAAACAGTAAAACCCAAAGAAACACAAGTGTTTAGTCACACAGACAAAATATGCTGTGCCAGGACCACAGAACAGGATCTGGTCAGGTTTTCTTACACGAGCACAGTTATAAACACTAAGGAAATGAGCTTAAAAATCTAATTTTCCTTCAACTTTTCTGATCTTTGGTGATCTGGGATTGATTATGCCTTACTTTTGAATCAGATTTCCATATTTACTGTTGAAGAAACACGGATACATCTTTGTGCCTCTATCAACATATACTTCTGGTATCACAGAATTCAGGGGTCACAAATTTTCAGTACTTAGACCAGAAGAAAAGGACGTCCACAGCAGAACCTGAAGCTGGGTCCATTAATTTGGAATTCTATACCAATAACTAAATCTCAGAACTATCCTTTATGTTACCTAACAAGATTCATTGTTTGATTCTATCTTCATGGCATTTTGTTACAAAGATGATGTTGCATTTGTATCCCAAATCCCTCAGTGCATTCTGAAATCTGTCAAATTAGTAATGTTACCATATTCATAGCACGTTGCAAACAACCCCGGCCAACTTGATGCATGAATTACATGCCAAAAAGGCACAGTAGAGTCACCATAACATAAACATAACATTTCTCATAAAATTGACTGTAAACTGGATGCAAGCACAGGGAAATGCTTATTAAAAGAAAATTATGCATTGGAATAAGGAGATTGTTCATTACATATATTATATGCAGGAATTATGTTAACATTTGAATCTGTTCCTAAGAGTTCCCTTTTACACTTAAAAAAAGTCCTTAAAGTGTGCCATAGCCCCTCTGAATTCTTTACAATGCTGTCTCTTTCTACTCAATAACGATATAAGACATATCACCATCAAAATGCAATTATATAACATTCCTATGGCAAATGAAACAACTACTTACATGGAAAATTAATATTAGGAGAATAACACTTTTTTGCCATCTTCTAATACAATTTTGCTGCTGGAAATCTCCAAGGAAAGGTACCACTGTGAGCTGGTGCAGCTCCTTGTGGCACAGAAAGAACTGCTCTTTGAAACAGAAGACTGCTATGTTAAGTGGCCACTAGGACCCTAATTAACATTTTCAGACAGTACTGCTTTCTTAATCTGAGAGCCAAATCAGATTTCTATTCCAAGACATTGCATCTAAAACAATAAATCAAACTGAAATATTGCTTGGCCATCTTCCAATGGGCGGCTAAATGATAGTTCCTCCAAAAACTAGAGATAAGAATCACTACCAAAATAGGAATAAAAATTATAAGCTTTGATCTATGAGTATATGTTCTCTACCTATCTAAATTTTCCATTTTTTTCTTACTGTCATAGCCATTTTCAAATGTCTTGAAGCACTGCTGAAGAACAAGCAACAGATAAAGATGCTGAGTAATCTTAATCCGAAAAAAAATAATTGCTTTTCAGTAACTTGAAGACATTAGTCCTCACACTGAACCCTCTGACAGTAACTGACCAGGTGTGGTATGTGCTGATTTAGCAGCATTGTGCCAACTTTCACTGATATCTAATGCATTATACTTAGAAAAATTTAGGGTGCATACTGGCCCTGATGTTGAGTAGGCAACAAATTGTTAGTAGTCTGACTGTATTTTTGTAGGTTTTGTGTTGTTTTTCATTACGTATTAGCCAGGCACCTTAGAAACTCAACCATTTACTTTAGCATTTAGGAAGAGTTTTAGATTTGCTAGTCCCTAGAGTATCCAGGGTCTTCTAAATGAGTCAAGTATTTATGATAAGTAAATAGTGTATGACGTCTGTGATAGATGAATTTTTCTCCCCACTAATGGACTTGTGGTCAGTCTAGGAACTGAGGACTGCTGTTGGATGAAAAATAGATATTACAGTACATTTCCTGAAGGGGGTTATACCACAGAATGAAATGAGGGAGGACCTTTTCCATAGGTACTCATACAACTTAGATTTTTTTTTAATATTCTAATTGTGGGAGCTAATTTGGTTTTGAATGTTATTTGTATTTAAATGCTAAGAGCATATTTTTTTTCATAACTATCTTATTTGCACAAAATTTTACATTCCATAAACTATCTAAGGATAATATTAAAATCTTTAATTAATATAATAAAGTTCCACTGCCATGGATGAAGTCACAGCGGTTGACATCAGCTGAGAATCTATCACAGAAATGAGATGTGGCTAATGGTTGTGAAATGCACTTCTTTTTGTAAATTGTGGAAGAAAAAGTGTGATATTTTTAGAAGTAATATTGTAAGAAACAACTTATGCATGCATGATATTAATGGCATAAGACATTAAGCTCTGAATGATTGCTTTTCCTTGCTTGCATACCAATGCATTATTTTATACTTAACTGGTATCTCAGATGGCTATTTCTTTTTCCACTCCTTTTTTTATGTAAGATATTTTCTTCTTTTACACATTTTGTTTGTCTTGTTATTTTTAGGGTCTGAACATTTATTCTGGGAATAGGTTTTGTCTGTAGAATGAGTCATGCCCTACCTCCTCCTCTCATCCATACAAGCGCACATGCGGAACTGAAATGTCCCTTATGTCTTCAGAGCAGGAAGAGAGTCTCTTGGCAGCATGTAATTTATTCCATATAATAGAGCTCTTATCACAGGTGTGCAGTGAACAACAGCTACTTTTGACTTGTTTACAGGTGAGTTTGGTTTTGGGTTTGTTTTCTCTTAAATCCCAGTGGAGATAATCTCTGCTAGATTCACACTTATGACCTGCAGACTAATGCAAAACTGTTGGGTTCCTTATTGCTTAGTAAAACACATACTTATTTATTCTTATATAGCTTTCCCCTGTTTATCATATTGTGATGTCAATATTCAGTGCATGGCCATACATTGTTTTATAGACTGTGTGTTTTATGTCTCCATCGAGAACTTAATTTTCACAACTTTTGCTATAACAGTGAAGGTTTTGGTACCATTGTACATTTCCTTTGTAGGCAAATAATTTTTCATTGAATTACATCTCTGTATTTCCTTTAAGATGAGATGTGTTCATAATGGCCATCAGTTATAGTAATTACATTATCTCTTGCAATTAGGACAGTGATCGTTTTGCATCCTTGAAACACACACATGTGATGCATACATGCATCATACATAAAGGGAAGTGGCAATTCCAAAATAAAATTTCTTGGAATATATTGAATATATTTTATAATTAAGTGTAGCTATTTTAATCAGCATTTTTGCCCTTTTTTAGAGATATATTAATGGATAAAACCTCACATTAAAACTGGAGCTATTGAGAAGAATTGGAAAGTAGGTTTCTTTGTATAACTACATCAGCATAACCACTGTAAGCACAACTTACTCTTTTTTAAAATTTCAGTCATGGCCACAATATGTAAGATAACATTTTCTGTTCCACTTTGAACTCCCACACTTCACTCAATATTTCTTCTTAAATTGGATTAGATTCTCTTGAGTAGAAGCAATTACCTTGATTCCTTAAATTCTCTGTCCAAAAAAAAGAAGGTCTCTGAAACAAAAGGAAGGAACAGCATTCAGGATGGATTTTCTTTGTTGTAAAATCTGCCAATCACTTTCCAGGGAGGAGCTGGAAAGAAGAGGACATGAGGAGGGAAATGAGAAAGACATATCAGAAACTGTACATGCACTTCTGTTTGTATTTTACATTTTTAACTTTATGGTCAAAAGTCCAAAATTATAATTATTTTAAATCTGAATAATTTGTGAGATTTTAGTCCTTTTGCTGTGTCTGCACAGATCTTAGTGAAGTAGACTCTTGAGAACATTATGCTCAGCCTCTGTAAATTACAACAGTTCCATAGTGGATGTATGAAGTTTGTACACCATTATATTTTTGGACCTTAGAGTCACAGACATACCCTGAAATAACAGACATGTAGGGAAATATAGATTGTAGACTTCTTATAATATACAGATTTGTCCAGTGATTCTAACTGAACTTGAGAATTACATACAGAAGGATCAAGAGAGACGTATAGAAGGCAAACCAAATGTATAATGCATATGCAGCAGTTCAATGCATAAAAGGAATCTGATGAATACTTTATAAGCCTAATTTATAAGTGCACTCTGATTCCCTGAATGTACACTGTTTAAAATGAAGGTTTGTAGATCCTGTATGGCATTCTTGGATTGTATCAACACCTCAGAGTGCTTTGTCTCATTCCTGGAAACGGAATGTGGGGTTTGTGCACATTTTGCAGAGTAAAATGAAGCCCAATACTAAGATACACAAAGAGAATGTGGTTGTGAACTTCAAAAGTGTGTTGGACCACTTCCTTCAATTCTTCTAATTGCTTAAAAATATAAAACATATGGTAATTTTTATCAGCTTAGTTTTAACGTTACTGCTAAACACTTGATGAATAGGTTGCAGATGTCACACACAGCTAATGTAGGCCAAGACAGAGCAGTTGAGTTAAAAGGACTACATCCATGAATGTATGATAATTTAGACCTACACTGCCATCTCAAATAATTGTTCCTGCAAAATGAGGAGAAGGATAGAGATGATTTGATTTCTCTAAGTGACAGGATGAACATCTGTCTTTATGGAAGAATGATACTTCCAAAAGCTTATCTTTAGAACACCTCCACTAGGAATGGCACTCAAAACTCAGAGTAAGTGAATTTTAAACTCCTCATCCAACAAAAGAAGCTTAAGTAGTGCCTGGAAACTTACAGGTACAAAGCTGTTAGCAGGCATGACATTAAATTAATTAGTTACATTAATTTTCAGGTCAAAAAGAATTAGGTATGTATTGAGAAGGATTCTCATCTTCTCAAGCTGAATCATTAACTACTGTCTTCACAAATGCATAAAATGCACCAAGGCAAGGACATACAATACTAGTATGTTAGTAGTCTATAGATCTGAACATTCATCAAATGCCTGAGTTTAGGTTCAGACATGTAATGAAGGAGAAAAGGACCATGAAAACTACAGACTATCACTGAAGGTAACAAGTGTTTACAAAAGCACAAAACCCCATCCGTTTCACTAACAAGTTATTCTGCCAGGAAAAATGACCAGCAGAAGGTATCCCTTTTTTGCATTGAATAATACATCTTCCCAGATATTTTCCAACTACAACATACTATTATAGTTACTTTTAATTTCTCTAAACTTGGGTATACCAAAACCCAATTTATTTTAGCTTTTCAATCAAATTACTTTTTACAGATTTCATACCCTTTTGTTTTCTAAAATTTCTAAAAGTAAATGTTTATCCTAAGAAAATTTCAAACCCTGATTATCTTTTTTGCATTAAAATGTTTTCATAGAAGGCTGTTTTATCCTGCTTTCCAGTGTCTACATCTTCAACCAAATTTGGCAACCTGGCCTATTTTCTAAGGAAACACTGAAGAATTAATTTCTTCATGGACATGACACTATAAAATCAAGTTCATATAATTAAAGTATATTTGATTGTGAATCTGTATTATTTCAGTTACATAAACCAGCAATAACACTGACCCTTTTTCTCTTTCTTCACTTTTAAAAATTGAACAGTATTGCATTAAATGAGGGTGTGTTTACTTAGGAAATGTGATAACAGGAGCAGGTATAATTATTTTAATCACTGAAGCATTATCTGTCTGGCTAGTAGAAATTTTACTGGAGATTCGGGCAAATCTGGGGTATCTCTCACCAGGAAGGGCAAAGCTAGTGGTGGTGCCTCTGGAATGCTCCAAAAGGATAGGCAAAGTAATGACTGTAGTCAAATGGAATAACAAATGAGAGGCAAATGTACAGATATTTGATGCCAAATAGACACTGTGATGACTAGCATTAAAAGCCTCTAAAGTAAGGTATTTGACAGTAGTCTGTGAATTTTTTGTGTAACACAGTGAATAAAATAATCACAGAGCAGTGAGGCAATAAAGCTCCTACAGAGCAAAGGTAGAGCCTGTACAAACTAAGTCACATGATTCCCAACACAGATTCAGATATCCCATCTCCCAGCTTAGGGAGTGGCCAGCAATGAGGATCCTGTAACTGGTTTGGACCTATGAATATTCAAGCTGCAAATTCAAACACTGAAAAAATATCGATCTTAGAAGATCCACTAGGGAAAGTTATATGTTATGTTTCTGCTGGTGAGATTAAAAGCAATACTTTCTATTTCATCAAAATGTGGAGAAATATCTCTCAACTGAATGTTTTTGAGTCTATAACCCTTTGGAGGAAGATGACATTTTCTATTGAAATCTGTACTACACTACTAGATTAAAATACATGAGGCAGGTACATACTGAAGGACATAATATATGCATGATGGAATAAAAGAGAAATGTCACTGTAGCACAAAGAGGTTACTGGAGGTTATTCTCTTAAAAATCTTTCAATCTGGAGGAGGGGGAGAGAGAGGCAACTTTTATATCAAAAGGTCATTTTGGTCTAGAAGTCTAGAGCTATTCAGCTAGACAATCTGTTTTTTGTTTGTGTTTGTTCCATTCTTTCAAGTCTATGTCTTTATTGCTCAAGACCATCTGGAATGAAAGGCTTACTTTTGAATGTCAAATAATTGCTTTTTCCTTCTTTAATAAATATGGAGATTATATGCATATTTAAGAATAGGTATATTATGAAAACATGTATGTATATAATACATGCATATATCCAGAGAATCACTGAGGTTGGAAAAGACCCTTGAGATCATTGAGTAAACCCAGAAATGCCAAGTCCACCACTAAGTCATGTCCCTAAGTCCCACATGTCTTTAAAATACCTTCGGGGTGGTAATTCCACCACTGCCCTTGGCAGCCTGTTCCAGGGCTTGACAACCTTTTCAGTGAAGAATTTTTTTTTTTCCCAATATACAATCTAGATCTCTTCTGGCTCTAATTGAGGTTGTTTCTCCTGTGTTATCATTTATGACCTGGGACAAGAGATTTATCCTCTTTTTACATAGTTGCAGGGAGCAAAAAGGTCTCCCCTGAGCCTTCTTTACTCCAAGCTAAAACCCCAGCTTCCTCAGCTTCTCCTTGTAAGATTTATGCTCGAGACCCTTCCCCACCTCCACTGCACTTTTCTGCACATGGTCCAGAGCCTCAATGACTTGTAGTGAGGGGCCCAAAACTGAACACAGCACTCAAGGTGTGGCCTCAGCTGTACTGAGAACAAGGGGATGATTACTGCCCTGGTCTGGCCAGCCACTCTATTTCTGACACAGGCCAGGCTGTCTTTGGCCTTCTTGTCCACCTGGACACATGCTGGATCATGTTTAGCCACTGCCAAACAGCACCTCCCAGGTCCTTTTCCATTGAGCATCTTTCCAGACACTCTTCTCCAGCCTGTAGCGTTGAATGGGGTTGTTGTGACTGAGTAGAAGGACCTGGCTCTTGGCCTTGTTGAACCTCATGCAATTGGCCTCAGCCCACTGACTCATCTAGTCCAGATCCCTCCATAGAGCCTTCCTTTCCTTCAGCAGATCTACAAACATCCTGCCCAACTTGGTGTCATCTTCAAACTGACTGAGGGTTCGCTCGACCCACTCATCCAGATCATTCATGGAGATGTTAGACAGGATTGGTCCCAACACTGAGCCCTGGGAAACATTCATCACCACTCTCCAGGCCTGAGCATCCAGCCAGTTTTTTACCCAGCAAAGAGTATGCCGGTCTAAGCCATGGGCTGCCAGCTTCTCCAGTAGAATACTGTGGGAAACAGCGTCAAATGCTTTACTAAGTCTATGTAGATAACATTTACAACCTTCCCCTCACCTATTAAGCATGTTACCCTGTTGTAGAAGATCAGGTTGGTCAAGCAGGACCTGACTGTCTTAAACCCATGCTGACTGGGCCCCTGTACAGGCCATGTGATGACACCCGAGATGATCTTCTCCATGACCTTCCCTGGCACCAAGGTCAGGCCTTTAGTACCCAGGATCCACCTTTCAACCCTTACTGGAGACTGGTGTCACAGTTTTTAACATCCAGTCAACAGAGACCTCCCCAGTCAAACAGGATTGCTGGTAAATAATGGAAAATGGCTCAGTGGCAAAGACAGTAGCTTCCTCAGGACCTCATGGTGGATGGATCCCATCCAGTCCCATAGAATTCTTGGATTATGGGGGTTTCATACTGGTCCCCATCCATCTCATTCCAGCTCAGGGGCAGAGTAACCCAAGAACAATTGGTCTTACTGTTAAAGATTGAGGTAAAGAAAGCATTAATTAACTCAGGTCTTTTCCTCATTCTTTGTCACTATGTTTCTCCCCACAACCAATAAAAGAGTGAGATTTTCCTTAGACCCCCCCTCCTTTTTTTTTTTTTTTTTTTTTTTTCTGATGCACTTACAGAAATGGATTTTATTGCTTTATTAGCCAATGGAGAGATTAAGTTCTAGTTAAGCTTTGGCCCTTCTAATTTTCTCCCTGCATAACATCTTCATAACTTTATAGTCCTTTCAGGTTGCCTGCTCCTTCTTCTAAAGATCATAAAACCTTTTTTCCCTCAAGTACATAGATAGTATTTATATTATACTTTGAATTGATTTAATTTATGAATTGTTATTTAAGGATATATTAACCTAATTTGAATATAATATTGTGACTTTGATAATATTGAGAAACAAGAATCCACATTCATCAAGATTTTCAATATCATTATGGATGAGCTATACAAATTATTTTCCTCTTCTCAACAACTATTGCATGACATGATTTTTTTTAATTATATCTACATAATTGAAATAAATAAGGGGTTTGGAAGATTTTTGCTTTTAAACAAAATAAGAAAATTATCCCTGGAGTCTTTGCTTTCCCTCCTTCTGGTCACACTTTTCAGTTTTTGTTAGTATCCTATTAAAAGCAATAGCAAAAGGATTAATATTTTTATAGCTCTTTTATGTAAGTGCTTACACGAGATCACTATGGGGGCAACCCTTTCATTTACATTTTTATTTCTTTTCTGAACTGAGAAATAATGTTTTGGGGTTTTTTTTCTCTAGAAAGGCAAAGTTGATGGTTACACTGCCACCACAGTTCTCAGCAAGTGAGAAGGGGTTTGTCTGAAATTCCTGTTTAGACAAAGAAACCCCACAAAACCCAAAACTATCAAAATTCATTTTCAAGGCATTTCCCAAGAGAGTAAGTTTGACATATTATACCTCTCTACCTTAGGAGATTTAAAGCTGAATCAGATTTGGAAAAGTGAGGTTGTATTTTATAGTGAAAATTTCACAATACAGCCATGTGTCCCTAAAGTCCTTAAAGAATGATGGTTGTCCTGATAGCTATCTTATGGTTTCTAAAAAATGATGAATTGCTTTTGAGATTTATACATCTGGTACTAAAAATGCATGAAATGTTATGTCTGGATGTTTTTTTGTTAGAAGAAAGTCTTCACTCAGCAGACCTGGACATGATGTAAAACAATATTGCAACTCAATGCTTCAATGGCATGAAAGATTGGAAGCATTTTCCAGCTAGGACCTAACAGCTCCTAAAACTTGTCTTCACAAAATATAAGGCAATGCAAAATTACTGTCTATGGTCTTCACATCTGAACTACTTTTTGATAGACAATTAAATGCTTTCCTGAATTAGGTCTTACATTAATTAAGCATTAATTGAAAACAACAACAACTACCATATAAAAAAATATACCAACCCAAAACCAACCCAAAAATCTTTCTAGTTTTGATTTCAACATTTTGAGAAATAATGAATTCAACTACATCAATTGACAAGTTGTCCTAGCAACAACATTCCATTCCAAACATGGACACTTTCTCATTTGAATTTATCTAGCTTGAAATTTAATACTTCCAGATTACAAAAACCCTGCCAAATTGAAGATCTTCTGGAAATTTCCTTTATCACAGGGAAGGCACCAGAACCGAATCTAGAGGGTACTCTCTCCTTCTACTTGACATCCCTCTAAACAGGTGCACAAGATTGGTTCTCACACAAGACTGGTGCACAAGGGAGAGCCCTAAGTACAGCTACCTTTCTGTACCTTGGGAGAGCTAACCTGGCAAGTGCCTTCCAGCCTGGGCACCAAGGATACATCTGCTGGAAATGGAGAAATGGTTCTCTCACAGGTCATCAGAGAGAAGAGATCAGTGCTGCTCCTCTTCTTCCCATCTTGAGGAAGCTGTAGACTGCTACAATGGTGTGTTCCTAGTTCTGGCTCAAAAGTTAACATGTCTAAAATTTACATGTCCAGACTGAGGATATTGTCTGGGTGTGTGATAAAAGCTCTTGTGGTCAGCCTGGCTGTCTAAGCCCAGCTGTGGGAAAGAGCCTCAATGCTGACATGTATTTCTATATTCTCAGTAGCCAACCCTCACCCTGCTCAGGCAGAGTGGGACAGGTAGGATGAGTCCTTTGGCACTGCCTGTGTTTGTGTGAGGGCTGTATGTGTCTGTCTGCATTACCTGTGCAACTGGCAGTTAACTGAACAATAATGTACTGAACAATCTGGTGTGCATGTGATGTCTGCATACACAGACCTGCTAGTTGGATAGAGGCCATGCCTCCTGTCTGCAAGATTTGACAGCTCCAAACCAATATGCTTGCTTCTGCACCAGAAACTCATTTCCTGTGGACCTATTCCCTATGATCCCAAGTGTTTTCAAAGCTGTGGCTTACCAGGACAGTTCATTCTGTGCAAAAGGACTCTTTATGTTTAAGTGGCACTTACGTGACTCTAGTCACATTTGTTACTGATCGGTGCAAAATTCTCTCACTTTTCTCACAAAGATACAGTCAATAAAGTACAGAGCTCATGCCCAGGGAGAGGTGGTCATATCCTGAACAGGGGTAATTTGGGATGGACGTGTGCCTTGATATTACAATTAGGCTACAATGAACCAAGTTCACTGGAGGAGAGCAATTTTACCACAGCTGTTGGCTTACCAGCAGGCCATCACCCCTGTCTGCCCTGGCTGACAGGTGCTGGGCCATTTCTCAGCTGCAGAGTACCATTGAGTTCCCCTCCCTGCAAGGATTTCAGCAGAGCTGGGCCACGGTGTCTCCACTCTACTGCCCTCTCTGTCCCATCCCCCTTAGCAGGTGCTATGGATGCAGATGATGGGTGTGAGGAATCATCATGGAATAGCTTCTGAGCATGCAAACTGCATTCCATCCAGGGAACAGCAACTGTAGTTTACACTATAATTCCTGTATTGCTATAACTTCTGTTAAGATGCAGATATAACTTCTCAGTTTCCTCTAATTTTATCTCCTGTCTAATACTAGGAATTTAATTTTTTTAAAGTCTAATTTTAGTATGACAAGCTTATACTAAATAGGTTATTCTCTTTCATCTTTTTTATATATTGGCACAACATTAATTTTTATTCCAGATGTTTCCTGAACATCCTCCACGTTTCAATACTTTTGAAAATCAACCTTGACAGTGTAGAGAACTCCACTGACACTTCTGTTATAATTCTTTGATGTAAATTACATAGACATGCTGATGGTATATCCAAGTGAGAGGGAGAGTTTATAATCCTTCAGAGTATCTTTTGCAATGGAAATTTTTTTATCGTGAACTATGAAGGGACTGTTTTATCTGGATGTTCCTGAAAAGAGAACAGAGACACTGAAGGAAACCTTTTACTTTGTCCACTGATAATCACTGTGGATGCATTATACTTTATTTTATTCCATGTTCAAACACAAAGGAGCTATGCCCCAAACAGAAAAACTAACCATATATTTGCCATGCTTATTTGCTACCCTGGAAGCGTTTTGTCCATAGCTTAGGACAGTGTGTTGAAACAGCTTTGCCATGATAGTCATGGATGGGAGAATTCCCAGGAGGCCTCTTGATGCTCTACAGTCACATTAACCCACAGAAAACACATAGCAGGAAAAGGCACAGAGATATTAATTTCACTAAGCAGCAGAAGGGTTGCAATTACATTTTACATTTTACTATGTCATTACTTTTACATGGTGATCTGTCACATTTACACTAGAATAAAAGTGAAAAAGAAGCAGAATCAACCACCCAAACAAAATCTGCTTGATGGATATCTTAACCCTACTCCATACACCTTAGACCTGATGTAGCCATTGCTCCCATCCACAGTGTGGAAAGATAGCTCAAAAATATTGCTTCCACTTACCCTGGCTTAATGTAGGAAAAGTGACTTTTTTTTCTAAGTCTGTAATACTTGTTTATAATTCTGAGATGCTAACTTCTTACTGTGCTGATCAGAGGAGTAGACTTAGTAATCCTGAGTTATTAAGCTTCATATTTGAAGGGATAAAAGAGAATGAGGGAAAAAGAGAAAAAGGGATAAAAGAGCGGTCTCTTCTCTTTGTAGATAAAATGGACAGCCAGGGCTTTACATGTATTCTTTTTAGGACCCATTTCTTTGTTTGTTATTACAGGTTTGTTTTACTTAATTTTGTCTTAATTTTAAATCTTAGACAGAATTTTTAATTCGTAAATTATACACCCATAATTGTAAAATTCAATTGGCAAAACACCACATTTTTGTAGATCTGACATCTTCTTTTCAACACTCATTAAGTTGTGGAGTTATAATATTCCTGACACCAGTGGTCTTTTAAAAATAATTACAAATCCTTTAATTAAAATACAATATAATATTATTAAAGCAAATTTCCTTTAAAAAGCTGAAATGCATCACTGATACTTTTCCAATATTTCAAATGCTGTTTGCACTCTGGCTTGTACATTTTTAACTTATCACAATCATACATTTTTGTTTGTGTTTTGTGATTAATTCCATCTGCAAAGCTCACGTCTGCAGATTGTTTATGTCTGTAATCAGCTGTGCAATCAGACAACTCAAGGAATTGAATAATTCAACTAGTTTGCATGCATTTCCAAAAAACCACTGCAAAGATGGGGAAGGGGGGGAAGACACGACATCATCCTATCATTAGTGAATACTAACTGAAGACTTCTCAGCTCTTCCCAGCGTTGGACTTTAGAAAGGGCTAAGGCTCTGCAATGGTGATGATTCTTACTCCAAGCATTTTGAATACCCAAACAGTTCTGCATTCCTGCAGCAAGGTGCTCTGAGCACTGAAGGTGGCTCCTGACACCAAATGGGACTCAGTGAGGTCTGAATTACCATCTGGCCACTCTGCAGCAATCACATGATCGCTGATCACATGCACATTTTGCTCATGGTCATCGATAACTTTTCCCTATCTTTCCCTTGGGATAACATGATTAATGTTAGCTACTTTATGGAGGCTCTCCTAGGTTACAAAAGTTTAGTTATTCATCCTGGTCCATGCAATGGGTTGGCTTTACATTTCAGGAATCCCAGTGAATTGGCTTTAATCTTCAACATCAAAAGGGATTTTTGTTCAAATCACTAGCAATAACTGTGCCAGCATGCTTGGCTGTAAACTGAGAAATACAAGGAAAAGATTCACTGTAAAACAAAGATCTAAATGGTATTTTCCCATAAAAATCTTTGATGAGGTGATAAATTTTACTTTTTTTACAAATAAAACTCAGGTTGTTTTTCATTTAATTAGTACATTGCATATTTTCCTTCTTCACATTTGAAGTAGCTTGTGTTTTAGACTCGAGTCTGTTATCAAAGATGAGGACTCTGCAATTAATAAATGCAAACAACCATAAGAACTCAAAATTCTTGGACTTTTTGGTTTTGAATGGATTATATAAAATTTTATCAGACATTTCTTTCGATCTTTTAAGGAGAAAAGTTACTGAGCAAAATAGCAACAAATTTTTGCTTTTTCTATGGGTACAAAATTAAAATAATATTGATTTGGCAAGAAAAGTTGAATTTTTTTTTGTTATCAAGGCACATGACATTAATTCAGATGTATAGCCATACATTTGAAAAGAACATTTATCTTATATCTTTTTTGTATAAACCTAACAGAAATTAAAAATACCATACCAAGAATGACACCCCAACTATGAAACCCAGCAGGGAAGATGGTATTTGATCACCAGTTATTAGAGACATATACATGTTGATGACATCTTGTCTTCAAAAATGAATTAATACGAAACATAGTGTTCAATCTTGCCAAACATACTGATGATCTATTGTTAGGAATTTAAATATATATTATTCCTTGCACTTAACTTGAAGCACACGTTAAGCCCAAATGTTTATACCTGGCAGGGGGACAGGAAGAGGAAGGTAACAGGGGAGAGAGAGATGGGCTAAAAGGAGATTGCCTGCCTATACTAGTGTGATGTATAGCCCATTTAACAGAGGGTTTTATGAGCTGCAATTACCCATGCTTCTCATGAGAGATATTTTTCCTTCATTCTAGCCATCCTAGTCAAACAAAAAATGTGTATGGCACATTTTCAGTCGTATCACTGCCACCAAAACAGGTAGGAAGATGCTGTCATAATTTGTTATAAATCATTATAGTCTGCAGTATTTTTAAAAATTTTCTACAGAATTGTTCACATCAATTAATTGCTGATGAACTTTGCCTAACCTGATGGCACAAAATGGATTGGATATTTAGCTATAGAACAAATTTAGTGCACAGAACTAATGGAAGTCTTCCAACAAAACACAACCCTCCTAAAGCCAGATGTTTTTCTAGTCTCAAATGCTAATTTGTCCTTATAAAGGTCTTAGAAACAGTACATATGAGAAAATTATTTTATTCTATTATGGTTCCAAACAAGGGTTAATTTTTGCAGTAGCCAGGAGGGGGCATGGCTGAGATCCACCTGGGGGCAGGAGGAAGGAACTCTCTTACAGCTGAGAAAAATGTGGAAGAGGGAGACATTTGATAATGTCTATTACCAGGGAGTTTTTCTCTGTGAATAATTCCTTTTCTTATACCATTTGCTATTAATACTGTTGCTGTTACTGTTTGTTTTCTTGTCTCATTGCTGTTGCCAGGAAATTGTCCTTGTCTCAACACATGATCTTTACTTTTTGTGCCTCTAGTTGTTGTCTCCTACCCTCTGAAGGAGAAAGGGAGGGGAAAACTGGGTGGAGTGGTGGCATGGGTTTAATGTCAGCACTGAATTGGAGAATACCATTCCTAAACCATGACCACTTGCATGTCTCTGAAGTGGCCATTTTGTCTGGCAGTTACTTAACTCTTATAACCAAACACCAAAAATGAACCAAGAACAGCAATAAAAACAAAAAGAAACAAAACCAATACCCCCACAAAAGCAAACAAACCAATTAAAACTCCTATTAAAAAAGACATTTTAATAACAATCATGTTTAAGGGAAGGAAAAGTGTAACCAGAAAGGTTTATAAATTTGCGAATTTAGAATGCAGGGTATTCTGTAAAAATAACAGGCAGAGACTACACACAATAATTGTGAGAGCTCTCAAAGGATGGTCTCAATCACCTTTTTAAAAACATATCTCAGATACTCAGTATGGATCTCTCCTTTATAGGCTGTCCTAAATATGCAATTCAATTTTTGGTATGCTCAATATATCAATTAGAAGCAGACACAATAGAATTATAGATTATTTACAAATTAATTATACTGGGTACTGATAATACTATAGAAGATTAGAGGTAGAGATAGCTATAAATCTTAGTCCATGACTGAGGTAAATGTTAATTCAGTCAGCTTGCTCTGCAAAGGATACTCCATGTTGGATGGTGTTATTTGCTAAACATCCATCTAGGTAGACTGCACCTGGAAGGTTTACCTACACTATCACTGGAAAAGGAAATGTAAACCTCCCCATGGGGCACTTACATTAAGTGTTTAGTTCTTTAAGCAGTGTGTCTTTAAAGCAAAGTTTATTGGGATAATTCTATTTTCTGGGGAAGGTTGGAAACAAGTATCACAGAATCACACCATCACAGAATTACTAAGTTGGAAGAGACCTTCAGTATCATAGAGTCCAACCCATGCCTTAACATCTTAACTAAACCATGGCACTGAATGCCACATACAATCATTTCTTAAACACATCTAGGGGTGGTGACTCCACCACCTCCCTGGGCAGATCATCTCAGTACTTCATCATTCTTTCTATAAAAATATTTCCTAATAGCCAACCTATATTTCCCTTGGCACAGCTGAAGACTGTGTCCTCTTGTTCTGTTCAGTTGCTGCCTGGAGAAAGAGACCAACCCTCACCTGGCTACAGCCACCTTTCAGGAAGTTGTAGAGAGTGATAGGGTCACCCCCAAGTCTCCTTTTCTCCAGGCTAAACAACCCCAGCTCCCCCAGTGGTTCCTCACAGGGTTTGTGTTCCCAGCCCCTCACCAGCCTCGGTGCCTCGTCTGGGCGCACTCAAGTGTCTCAACATCCTTCCCAAACTGAGGGCCCAGAGCTGGACACAGCACTCGAGGTGTGGCCTCACCAGTGCCCGGGACAGGGGGAGAATGACCTCCCTGCTCCTGCTGGCCACACCATTCCTGATCCAGGCCAGGATGCCATTGGCCCTCTTGGCCACCAGGGCACACTGCTGGCTCCTGTTCAGCTGCTGTCACCAGCACCCCCAGGTCCCTTTCTGCCTGGGCACTGTCCAGCCACACCATCCCCAGCCTGTAATGTTGCAGCTGGTTATTATGGCCAAAATGTAGTAAATAGCAAAACTAAATATCGTTGGGAAATATCCAGTTTTTTAAAGCTTAGAAGAAGAGCCAAAGAGGTCTTATAATCAGAAATATCTTTCACGTCAATCAGCAGTGAACAAGCTGGCCTTATGATCCTTCCTTCCTTCCTTCCTTCCTTCCTTCCTTCCTTCCTTCCTTCCTTCCTTCCTTCCTTCCTTCCTTCCTTCCTTCCTTCCTTCCTTCCTTCCTTCCTTCCTTCCTTCCTTCCTTCCTTCCTTCCTTCCCCCCTCATCCTCATCCTCTCAGAAAATTTCACATGGGTGTGAATTTCACTAAGGATATAGCACTCTCTGCTGGGGTTATAAGGGGTATTAATTTCCTATCAGATACAGAATTGGCTTTAAGAAGAGCACAGATGACAGCTGTGCACCAGCTCCTTTCATGTAGGTGTCAAAAAGGCCTTTGTATAAGAACAGGTTTGCAACCTGTTCCTGATATGGTTGAGTCTTCACTAGAAAGTAAGAACTGAAAGGAGCCCTTTAGACAATTTCACAAACCAAATTATTTCAGCCAACCAAAATAACAATTATTTGATGAATGGTATGTGTTTAGGACACATGGAAAGTGTTTAGGAGCTCGGAAAGTGTTTAGGACACTCCAGAAAAAAAAAATCAAATCAAACATGTATTTCAGTCATAAATGTGCTCCATAACATTTATAAAACCATTCCTAGGAGTTACATAACATAGGTTAAGGAAATATGACAGGATGAAATTACATGATTAATGAATCTCCTCACAGTAAGATTTGCTTTAAAGAGGGGAAAATTCCAATCCACCACATTTTGCTATCTCATATTGCACCAAAAAACATAAAATCAGTTACCTAATATGTTTGGTCTGAAAATCCAAATGCCGGGGGGGGTCTTACAATGTTTCAGGTGCAGTCATCTGAAATAAGGACAATGTTGAGGGCTATAATGGGTCAGTTTACAAGGCTGCAGTCATAGGCCTCCAGGAAATCCATTTTGACTTAATCAGCTTTCCAATTTTTCAGGTAAAATGTAGCAGTTCTGGATCTTATCCAAGAATGAGGACACAGTAATAAAAAGATTCAATATATTTTGCAGTCTTCATAATTTTAAATCAAGATGCTGTTTTAGTAAGTATTAACACTTGTTTTCCCTCATGTTCCCTGTTCCTCCCCATTTTTTGGTACTATAATGAAAATTCTTCCCCTCCTACTTAAAAACACCTTATGATATACATGTCTCTGCAGATATTCTGCAGCAAATTAAATACATGAAATATTTCTGTGACAAAACTGCTGTTTGCTGAAATTACATTCTGCTACAGCAAAAATACACTTCTCAAGGTGCAGCACTATTAAATGTCTTTTAGCATCTTCTGAAAAGGAAAAACATTCCCTAGTGTAGCATTTTCCTTCTCTTTTTCAGTGCAACTATCATGGTCCAGTGCTTGACCATGTCTCAGCTGATTAACTCAGGAGCATGAGAAGCGGCAGCTGAGATAACCACTGAGCACAGAGGCTGTTCTGGTATGTCACAAAGTCACTTCTCTGCATTTCTGGCAAAGTGTACAGAGATTTTTCTGAAAGTTAAGCCTAACTGCATTTCACATAATTTTGTTTATCTCTAAAGTTCATGTGCAATAGAAAAAACTGAAAACAGAGATAAAACTTGTGCATTTCTGAATTTGTTTGGTTAATAGCTAGAAGGACTCATCTCATTTTCATGGTCTCAGGCAAAGAATTGGAGGAGGCTCAGAATGATTGATCTGTGTGTGTCTTCCTCTTTCCCCTATATGTTTCTACTACACTGTCTTTGGAAAAAGTCATTTGGAATAGAACTATTTTGTAGAAATACCGTATTTACATTCTTCCCTAAACAAGCTGCATCATTTTGTGAGGAGCTGGTGGCAAGTGTATTATTTTATCAGTTGTAGATCTGCATAATCTCCTACCAAACACTTCCTTTTCACAAAAAGTAAGAGGGTTATCTGGACAAAGAATCTCTAGTTTGAAATTCCTAATGTTTTTAATTTTATCACATTGGAGGGTAAGATAGCAGTTTTACCTGTAGCCATGCAGTGATTTGGATTGGATACTATTACTATTAGACACATGGCCCACATTCTAGGTATGTAGGTAGAAATAATCAATTAAATTACTAGCAAGACATCGAGATGATACAGCAGAAACTGCTTTGTCAAATTTATAAGAAACTTATTTAATCTCCGTTATCCAACTTATGAAGTTCTCTAAATGAGGAAAAGTTGTTTCTGTCAAAGAGTAGTTAATAACACCATCATAATACACTTTAATCAAGTATCCGTGATATTATGGATGAAATGCAGTCAAAATCAATATCCCCTTCTGCAGGCAAATTGCTCTAGTTGCCCTAGGGGCTGACTCTTATCTGTAGAAACCTGTTTTTATAACAGAGTGCCTTTGCATATGATTTTGAGTTGAGTTTTTCTTCTGTTAATGCAAAAAAAAAAAAATCCGTCATAATTGCTACTTTCACAGTTTTATTAAGGACAAGTGGTAAACTTTACTGTTTCTCTTCTTTCATTTCACTGGAGTGCTAGGTCCTAGATGGTTTATTTCATGGGTCAAGTCCTAGTCTCCAGCTCCTTTCTTCTACCATTTTGTTCTTCTCCATTAAATAATGCCCTGTCTGCTACTTTTTAAATCACAGGAACTTTGGATATTAACAATGATCATGTTAATGTTTTATTTCATGTTCCACTTTCATATGACAGATATTGTGGGTAAAGAGCCACAAAAAGAGAAGAGATAGATGGAATGTTCTCTCTCTCTGCTGAAGCTCGTTTTACTCACCAGAGTGAGCCAGCACCTAACATTTTTAATATGATGGCTTAGAGCCCATAAATCAAAGGGCTAAAGAGCAGAAGAGACCAGACTTTTTTATCCTGACCCCTGCCCTCTAGTACATACATATATTTTTTTATGCTGAGCTATCTGCTGTAAACACAGCCACTGGCACATGCAGTGAGCCCTCCTGCCAGAGTTGGCTTTCTTGGCTCGTGGAAGAGGCTTGTTGAGGCTTGGATTTCTTTCTTTTCTTTAACTTATAGGATTTTTTCCCATAAGTTGCTAGAAAACTAACTACTGAGTACTTATAAGTACTTTAGAAAAAACAGAAGAAGTTGCTAAGTGGGGACAGGAGTGTAGCATCTGGCTCTACTTCTTTTGTCTCTGGGAGTTTCTCTCGGAGGGGGAAGATATGGAGAGTTTTGTGGGGAGGGAAAGGACCGGGTGGAGCAGTTGCAATCTGTCACTCCTGGCATTGGGAGGAGGATGGTCAAGCTGTTGTTTGCTGTGGGGAGAATTCACCATCACAGCCAGAGTCCAGTCCTAGGCACCTATCACCATCTGCTCATGTGCCCAGGAATCCTGAGCTCACCTTCTCCTGCCCTGCCCCTGCTACTTCCTTGGTACTACTCTGGGTCTTTGCTACGCTGTAACCCCACGCCCTCTGCTGTGGTAAGACACAGAGACAGTGCTAAAGGCAATCCTGCCTCCGATATATTGCAGCTGTGTTAATTACCAAAGAGTGGGAGCAGCCTTGCCCTCACCACTGGGTGTGATAATAGAGTGAGTTAGTTGGTAGAGAGTGAGCTGTAGTCTGCTGGTTGTGCTGTCAGGAGGGAGAGATAGATAGGGTGAGTCACTGTATGAGGGACAGACAGGGTTAGGTGGCTGTGCTAGGGACAGGACACAGTGAGCTGGAGCAGCAGAAGGAAGAGAGAAGAAGGAGAGAAAAAACAGACCCTGTGGAGAGCTGCCCATAGGATTGCTACATAGAGAAGCAACGTAAGACTTCTAGATAACGTGGTACTGATACTTGAGGCCCTCTGAAGTTTTTACTGAAGTACTCTGAGTGCAGTGGCCATCTCAACTGCGGCACCCTGCCCTGCTGGGACATCCCAAAGTCCTAGCTACCACTGTGGAGCTTCTGGTACATCTCATCCACCAGCCTGGGATTTCTGCTCATTCCTGCCATTCCAGCTTGATGCTCCTCAGAGCCCTGCAGAGCCACAGGGATCAGACTGCCCCAGGGTTTTGTGAAGGAAAGCCTCTCCTCCATCCCTTCTTGTTCTGGCTGAGAAGGCTTTCACGAGGTTCCTGGTTCTATTTTGTTGTTAATACCATAATTGTCATTGTTTGTTTGCCTTGTTATACATACTAGTAAAGAACTGTTGAACTGTTTTTCCTATCCTCATATCTTTGCCTGAGAGACCCTTAATTTCAAAATTGCAATAATTTGGGGCGGGGGAGAGTGCATTCCCAATTCCAAGGTAGGCTCCTGCCCTCCTTTCTGTCTTTCTAAACCAGGACAAGCTTTAGTTTGAGTCATTGCCCTTCTGTTGTCCTCATCATCATAAGGTAATTAGACCCACAACTTAGACTTGTTGGCCAAAGGGAAGGTTAATATAAAGTGTTGATGAGAGTCATGTTTCCCCTGGGACAGAGAAGTGTTCTGAGAGATCTCCTTTTTCTCCATTCCACAATTTCCATTTATTTCCATTAGTCTGACAAAAAAAAAAAAAAAAAAAAAAAAGGTCCTACTTCTCAGTGCCAAAACACAGTAAATTCGGTGAAGATACAAACTGATTAAATTAGAAACAAATGCATGGAAACAAATTAATTGGAGAAAAAAAAAGGGTTGCTATATTTTCATTGTTTAACATTATTCTAATATTAAAAAATTAATAACAAAGTTTTAATATGGCCTGTGGAATTGTGGCATTTACTGCCCAGCTAGTGGTTTCGGTGTCTAAATTTTTCTAGATTTTAAAAAACCACCAGATTTCTGTATGGATAACCACTATCTGGAGCTAGCAAGAAAGCAGCAAATTTCAAGCTTCATTGTCTAATTGTTGAAGATCCATATGAATTTTAAAGTAGTAGAAAATAATTGTATTTTTTTTATTATGAATTTTCTTGCAATTTTTTTTCCTAATTTGGATTCTACTGAAGATATTTTTTGGAATATATGCAACATGAGCAATTCTAGGCAGAAGCTTCTTTGGTTTAAGTATAGCATTCTTTAGAAAGACATTTAATCCAAATGAGGAATGAATATCTGAGCTTTTTTTGATCTTTATTTGTAGAAGGCAAATGCCAAGCTTCACAGAAGTCAGACTGCATTTTAAAATTAATCCTGTTCCAAGGCAATGAATTTTTATTTGAATATATTCAATGAAACCCCATTTATGCAGATCTTTGCAACATGGCAATTCTACCAAAATTAATCCCATTGAAATTACAGTAAAATATAAATCCTAATTCACTTGTGAGGTAGAAAGGAGTTTAAGTTACAGTACAATAGTTTGTACTTCACAAACTTGTATTTTTTTTCTTTTTTAAATTTATTTCCTGACTGAAATTTAGCTCCATTTTGCTGTGCTGATCCTATTTTCCAATGGTAAAAACTTGGTCATGAATTTTTGCCTTTATTTCCTGGAGGCTGCAATCCTTCTCAGGATATGCCTTAAGCACATGTTCTGTATTAAACCAAATAAAATTAAATGTATCCTTAAAATAAACCTGGTGTCTTGTTCTTTGCTTAATAAAAATGAATTAAGCATGTGTTAACTATTTACTGGGATTGAAATCTGCTTGCTGAGTTAGAGGATAGACTTTTTGGATTAGTTTTTAACAGTCCTCTTCATAAAAACACAGATGGAGCATTCAAATGTCCTGATTGCTCACATGTTCTCATGATCTGTAGCCAGGATCTGGTATGGATTTTTTTCAGTTCAGTCAGAACAGGACTTCATCTGGAAAGCAGCAGATGGAAGGAAGGGAGGGGATCCAAGTTTTTAATCCTTTTTTTTAGTTTTTTCTTTTCTGAGCAGATGTTGTTGAGATGATCGAGCTACAGAGCCACAAATCCAACCAAAAACTGGGTAAAGAAATATATACAAACATATGTTGATACTTGGTACATAGTTAATCAGGCAGGCTACAGTCATCTACTGGTGACATGAATATCTCCCTCAAATATAATGGAAACGACAGGATTTTTAGAGCTACGGTAAAAGAAGGATTTAATTTTGTGTGCTGTTTTGATTTCTCATTCAGTCAAGAAAAGCTAACAACAGTCAAAATTACTTTAGTAACAGTTAAATGGTTCAGCACAGGACCAGGAAGCTGGTGAAAAACAAGCTGAAAAGTGCATGGAAGAAATTTTACCAGAATGATGGGAAGGTTATGGTGTATGGCTCAGCTTCACAGACTTCAGTTTGGGGCCATAATTTCACTGCCAACTGTCAGGTGGGTTACTAAATAAATGGAAAAATAATTGTATGTGATAGGATTTGCTGATGACTTAAGGAGCAGTATTTTCCTGATTATTAATTTTCCTAAAGATAAGGCTATTAAATCAGAACTATGCTGATCTTACATGGTGATCATGATGTAGTTCTGATTTTGTCAGGGATATATTTATTGCATTTATGTCTTAAAAAAAAAATAATTACTTCAATGACAATTCCTTCAAGGTAAAGCATAAATGAGATGTCTCACTTCTATTTTTTTGCAAAACTCACCAGTTAAATTAAATATATGCAAAACTTTGAAAAAGTTACTAATTACAGCTTATTAAAGCTTCTTCTACATAGTAACTTCCTTGTTGAAATTCAGTAATTATGAACGAAGGAGATCCCAACAGGCACCTGTTTTACACTTGAAAGCTCAGAATTACTGCTCTACAGTAAGACTTTGTGCTATGTAACATAAGTCAAAGGAGGAATTATACAGCAATAGTTCTGTTATTTTGTCTGGGAAGATCAGAAATGGAGTTCAGGTTGGATGGGACAGGTTGTTGTCACTACACAAGCAGTTATGACAGCAGTACCCACGGCCAGAAGCAACATAACATGGAAAATACTTACACTGAATCAACATTTACTGTTTTTTAGAAAAAATGCCTTCAGATCTTTAGAATGGAAAGCATTTAACTGCAAAGCATCATACTGTATGTATAAAAAGATTCTGGTATGATCTAGGTCATATCTGACTGGCTGTATAAAATAAAATGTCCTTAATTTCTTGACATATAAACAGACTATTATAAAAAATACAAAAGTCTACATAAAAGATGTACAAATTTGAGGGTTTTATAAATACAGAAGGAAGAAAATCTAAGCAAATTCGCCATGAACACTAAAGGGTCTATAACTCATTAATTTCTGTTTCTGACAAAACACTGTTAAATCTAAAACAGTTAAACACCAGGAATACCTAGAAAACATTTTTTTGAGGAAGATCATATACAAGCATATAACATTAAAAACCCCAAGGTCTGAGCAGCCTTCTCATAATACATGGAAAATATATGATTTAAAATATTTCAGTCATCTCATCTTTATGGAGTTCGATATTTTACCAAGCCTGTGAAGTACCACATGGGTACTCATTAGAAATGTATGGATTTAAGTGCTGAATACAATAATTAATTCTATAAAACTGTTGTAAAACTACATAAATACTATAGCTTTCTTTAGAAAACGTAAAAGACATTGCTTCTATCATGTCATGCATATAATTGGGGACTCCACCAAAACATGTCTATGTATTTTGCATTTTATAAAGAGGCCCTTACCCTTGTACTGACAAGATACCAGAAAGAGACAGAAGTAAGAAGGACAGCTGACAACATAAACATTTAATGGAAATTATGGTAAGCAGAAAAATAAATTTAAAGTACTTATCTTAACTAAATCTGCAATTTCTGCATTTTAAAAATATATAGCAGAACACTGTAGGAAAATCGGCAAAAAACAAGGGCTCAAGGACAAGATTAAAATGGAAATTAAGGACAGCCTACAGAAAGTATTTGAATAAAGGACTTAGGACCATAACTTTATCAGAATTGAAGCACAGAGACAAGACACACTTATTTGACAAGAATGAAAGAGAAGGGTACATGACACATGGACCATAGGAAGGATATAAGGAAATGAAAGAAATAAGATGCAAAGCATTTTGGCTAAATTCTAAGATTATATAACTGCTGCAGTCTGTTAAAGTTGTAGTGTTATGGGGCAGTTCTGTACCCCTTGTTTGGTCTGAGTCCGTGGCTTTGTCCCAAATTCTGACTTCAGTCAGAATTTCTCTTTGTGACTGAGAGACACCCTTCAGTCATGTTGAAAAGGCCAGAGACACGGGAGGTAGAGGGCCCATATGAACTGGTAACCTGGGGATGTGGATATATGTGTGTATCCGTGCCCTCTGGCATGAAATGGGTCCCTCAAAAATGAGTAAAACCTTATCTCCCCAAAACATCTAAAGGGCCAGAAAACCAACCTAAGGATGTGACAGTGGCTTCATTAAGGAGACACTGATGAAGAAGCAGAGGAATGTGAGTCCTGGTCCCAAATTCATTGGTCAGATGTTTTCAAGTTGTTATTGTGTAATTCTTTTTTCTTTTGAGGTTACTCCATTCCTAAGAATGCTGATGTACATGTTGTCACTCCTGGCAATCCTCATCCAATCTTTGGAAGCATGGATCATCCCTCAACCCTGAAAGAACATATGGGTGGTGACCCTGGCCAGTGCATTGAAGCAAGACCATCTCTGCATGTCAGTGACAGCAGCCGACAACCCTTTGTTGACTTGCCTGGTGGGGATCCCTTTTAAACCAATCCAATTTCCTGAAAGTTTGTTGAATTTATCCACACCACCGTTTAGTGACCCAAGACTGCCCAGTAATAAATTCTTCCCGATACAATCCCATCCACCAATGGATGCTGTGGATGAAAGAACTCCCAGATGCAGATCAAGAGCCTCAAGAGTTTGAACTCCTTGGCTCTGCTCATGCAGCCTTTTATATTTATTTAAACTGTTCACTCAGTTATGAACCACAGAGGTTTATTAAAGTGGCACAATACAAAAGGAAAGTCATGGCTTCCCAATAGTGTGCTGAGGTAGATAAAGTTGCCACCTTTTCTACTGATGTTCCCAAAAAACTACCCAAAGGGAACTTTTTTATTTGTGGGGATCAAGAGTGGGCAGGCATCCTCTCTCATCCTTATGGAGGCTATACACCATAGGTCAGTTGTCCCTGTTCTTGCCTAACCAGACCAAAATTTTGAATTGGAGCCAAAAGAAAAATTCAACCATCCAAAAACTTAGTGTTAAGCAATTAGATGAGAACTGTGACCCTGAAATTTTCCACTGGTCAAAGTCCAAAAGGGTTGCTGTCTCAGTGTTTTTGCCGTGGGCATCAGCAGCCAAAGCTCTAGATGAATTGGGCCAACTAGAATGCTGGGTTACTAAACAGGCCAATTTAACATCAACTGCATTTAGTGACCTCCTTAAAGATGAGGAAATACCAGGAAGGCCATGTTACAAAACTGAGCTGCCACTGACTTCCTCCTTCTCACACATGGCTGTGCATGTGAAGAATTCGAGGGTCTCTGTTGTTTCAACTTGTCATCCAAGAGTGAAAGCATCCACGCTTCCATTAGAAAAATGAAGACCCTGATTGGAAACATCAAACAAGAAACTGAAGACTGGATGAGCAATATCTTTAAAAATTGGGGACTTTCAGGATGGGAAGGTTCTATTGGTAAATCATTTGTATGGTTTCTGGTAGTTGTGTTTCTTATCCTAATTTCAGAACCTTAAAAGTGATGGTGATAGAAGGTTTAAAGAAGGTAGCTTCTCCCACTCACATGCTGACCCATGCAGTGGTCCCAAGAGAACAACCATGGTGGAAAGAAGTCTACTCAAAAGCTTAAGAAAGGTTCTGAAATGCTTCTTTACACTGCACTCTCTCCTTTTAAAAAGAGGGATATATTGCAGTCTGTTCAAGTTGTAGCAATGGGATGGTTCTGTACCCTTGCTGGCTCTGAGTTTGTGGTTTTATCCCAAAAGTTGTTTGCTCCCCAAGAGCTGTCAGTGCTGTCAGACCCTAATCCCTTTTTCCTGAAGTTTCTAAGCCACTCTTTTACTGGACAAACCTCTGTCAGAACCAGTTTCAGGGGTTCCCCGAAACTCTGGTATATCATTTATCCGCATAATTTGTTTTCCTTTCACTGGTTTTCTATCAGTTTGAGACTCTCCCGTGTTTTCCCCCCATTTCTCTGCATTGGTCAGAAGTCACTACTTGCCCCTTGAAACCTGTCTGTTTCTAACCTGCTGTGCCTGGGGCTCGGGGTCTGTCTGTTGCTGATGATTCAGGGCAATAAATCTGTTTGGATCACAAACAGCAGCTCTCTCTCTCAGTCCTTGCTCCCCTCCTGTGCCAAGTAAGGATACCTGAGCCATAGAGCCAGCTCTGAGACACACCACCTGCTGCTTGCTTGGGGGATGTGTCCCACACAAATCCTTCCATTGTGGCAATTGAGCTAGCTTAAAGGTTCCGGCAACTGCAATATATAACCTTATATAGCTCCTAGGAGGTGATCAAAAATCAGAAAAGATAATGATGGAATTGCAGAATAATGGAGGTTTTAAGGGATATCTGGAAGTCATCTCATTCAATCTCTAAGAAGAAAACAGAAAACTACAGACAGTACAATAGAATTCCTGTCACAAAGAAGTGGGGAAAAAAAGAACAAAGACAACACAATTCAAGTGGAATAGACGGGCAAGTATGGTGATGCCTTAAGGTTTTAAACTTTATATTCTTCAAATCCTGTGATGCATTAGTGCATAACTCAAAACTTCATATAAACTGTTAACTGCTATCTTCACAGTGTGGTCAGACAAAACAATTCCTCTGGGCCTGGAACTCAAGGACACCTTCAGCCACAGGCAGTGAAAAGTATAAAAAGTGAATTTTGCGGGAGAGAGTGAGCTGGGGGAATATGATTTCATTACCTGAAGCTGTAATTTGACAGTTAAGCCCTGATATAGACCAAATTGACCAAACTTATATCTGTTTGAAAAACTCATGACCATTGTCCAGCTTGGGTGTAGCATCTGAGAGGCTTTTGACTACCCATGGTTTGAAGGCCTTTATTAAACACCCATTTTATTCTCTTAACTTTGTCTAGCCTCCGTTCTAGGTAGCCACTCAAAGGCACCAATAGGATGAGGAAAAGAATAAACATATTGATAGCAATATTGGTGTCAAAAAACATTTTAATGGGATAAAAGGCAGTCCAGAACAGATTTCTGTTTAAGATGTAAACAGTAAGTAATTCAAGTGGAAACAGAAAAAGAAGCTTCCAATGCAGTTACAATAAATCGTCTAAATAGTTCCATAATATTCCAAGAAAACATTATGATATGAATAGAACAAGGCTGGATTCACTTAACAGAATCTTTAACTGCTTTAATTTAGCATTTATCAAAAGGACAAACCATAGACATTCCAGACAATTTATCAAAGGTAATGTGTGAAAGACTGAGTGTTAACAGGATTTTTGTGCTCTAATTTTGAGGAAGAGAATAAAAGATGAAAAGCAATTATAAAATCAAAATAAAATTTCATTTCACTTTTAATTTATCTCCAGTCAAGAACATGTTCACAGGCATTAGGCATCAATCATATGCTGGTAAACCAAACAGTTCTGGTCGGAAATCTTCCATGGACTTCAGCACCAGTGTTGCGTCCTTTTTAAACTCTGGTTTTAAGTTTTCATCTGGAATCATAACTGCTTGCATTCCTGCTTCCCGTGCTCCTTTGACTCCCTGAGGCGAATCTTCAAACACAAGACACTGAGAAACAAGGAGGTGAGGAGAAAAAAATAATTATAATGGTACTATGAACTTCTAATAGCTTGTTTTAAAAGAGAGAATGATCCTGAATGAAATTTAGTAGGAAAACTAATTTTTTTTCTTGGCTTAGACACCCCTAATTAGAACAAGAGCAAATCTCTCAGTTTGAACATCTGCATGGTAATTAACCTTTAATTAATTTCAATTCAAAAAACATCAATACATTTACTTAAATCCCAGAAACTGATTATCCAGATGTTCCTAAGTGCTTTTATAGGGATGCGTTTAATCACAAGCTTAAAGCAAAATTAAGCAACTGCCTAAATATACCTTTATAAGCAAGCAATTTAACTTTTCCAAACTAACTTTACAACATGCAAAATGGCAAAATCAGTGCTTTCACTCACATGTATGGTGTTTCCGACATACAAAAGGTATGGGGAACAATAAACTACCTAGGTCAACTGTAGGACTTTGGATGAGTGGGGACAGACATTACTTATAAGAAGAGTGCTGTCTAAGTCATACTCTATTTGCTTAATTCTTTCAAAGCAATGATGAGAAAGAAAACAGGCTATTATATCAGAAGGTTACATTTAAAGGAGGGAGAGTTTAGTCAGATAGAACTCCAATGCCTTACAGTAGTCTGAACCATTCCAGACTGTATTTTGGAAGCAAAGCTGTTAAAACAATCATATATTATTTATGTGGATTCTGTAATGTAATGTCAGAATATTGAATAATAAATAAGATAAATATATAAAAATCATATAATCTGAAATTTTATATAACAAAAGATAATGTTTCTGGAGCTCATTCCAGAACTTATACAATGAAACATCTCTTCCTGCCCCTTCCTGTCCATTACATGCAAATTCAGTTTGAATTTTTGGTCATGGATAACCCAAAGCAACTTTTGGCATCCAAGGACCTGAGAAATTCTGACCTATACTGACACATGGTTTCTAACACTTCTATTCATACTGCATTTATTATCAATATTATTAGCACTGCTACTACTACTAATGCCAAAATCACTGCCACAAGTAATTTTAGTAATTGAAAACAGATGTTCGGATGGTTAGAGCAATTTTCCTCACATCTACTAATCAGTGCTCTCAGGCACATCGTGTGATTCCTGAGGCTGTCCTGTGCAGGGCCAGGAGTTGGACTTCATGATCCTTGTGAGTCCTTTCCAACTCAGAATATTCTATGGTCCTATGAACATCCAACATCATACTGCACCTTTTAGGTTCTCAAACACACAACTATTTCACTGCAGAACATAAAGGATGCACAGTGTTTGTTTTCACTGTGCTCTAAGGGAACCAAGTTGCAACTGGCAAAAGCTTTACTACACTCAAATAAAAAATTTTTGAAAGACGTATTAAATGTCTGCCTTATATATATATCCATCTATCAGAGACTGAAGGGGAAAAATGAAAGAAACCTCTCCTGATTTTCTTTCTTTTTAAAATATTGATTCTTGCCTTTCAACATGTCAGTAACAACTTGGAGTCTGTCAAGAGAAAAGTAAAAGGCACTTTCTACCTTGCATGTAACAAAGTAAAACTTACTTAATGATTTTTAGTAAGCCAAAGGAATCACATCAATCTCTTTTGCGCTCATTTCCTTTATACAGTCACTGCATTGCAGTTTGAATCATGTGATACTCTCAAACGTTGATCATTATCACTGTTATTAACTACAAATATGTAACCAGCTGATCTTGGAAAGCTTGGTACAATTGCTATTAGAATTGAAGCATGGCTCTGCCTATAGATTTTGTTCTTAACAATAGCTTAGTTAATGACCTTAAGCACTCTAAGGACAGTAAATGAAACTCTGACAGGCTTTGCTTTTTGAACAATAAGCTTAAATGTTGCACAGAAGAGCATTATCAAGACCTTTCAGAAACCTTTTCTGATCCAGCTCATACAAAAGAATGTACTTCATTGCTCTGCCTTGAAAGACCTAATTGACTTCCATGATGTCACTAAGCTTACTGTACAAGAGGAGCCGATGATTATAGAAGGCAATATGCATAATGGAAAGCTTAACTAATTCCCTGGAACTAGACACAATTAAAACTCTTAATTACCAAAGAAACCAGGCAAATGACCCATAATTACAGTGTCTTGCATGTTACAGGAAATAGGTGTACTACGTCTTCCTTAAGTCTTTCTTTCTTCTGAAACTTATCGTCAACAGCACAGTCACATTTTTAATGGATGACAAAAGGTTTACAGAGGTTCACACACAAACCAGATTTATTAATACATAGAGATGTTATAAAATCTTCACTGCCTTCAACCACCCACACACTAAATTTAGAGATTTGAAAGCAGCCAAGTTCTTTCCCATTTTGCATAAGTATTGCAACATCAGCATCACTCCAACTGAGAGACAGATGAGATTTATACAGACTTCAGCTGAGATTCTGGCTGCTTCTGTGCATTATTTCTAAAACTTGTGTCACTGATCAATACTACTCCTATGAGATGTCTCAAAAGGTCATACCAATATAGGACAGTTCTCACTTTGGAATGAACTAAATGCTTAAAAAAGTATAGCAAAGTATATTAATTTATATTTTACTCTATGAATCTAGAAAAAGAAAAATTAATCACTTAACCAGAGGAAGAAATAATATTACTGCAGCACCTCATTACCTCATCCTCCTACATTAAATGTAAGAATATAAGAAAAGAGTGTTAGTTAGGCCCTTGGTATGTACAGGGCCTACATATAGGCCCTCTCTACCCTATATACTGCAGAAGTCTGGATTGAATAATTATGTGACTAACAGAGATATACATAAGTGTTTATGTGGTTAGTGATAACCAAGAAGGCTGGAAGGATAAAATATTAAAATCAGTTTTAAAATTAAGGTTTTGGAAGACCTGTGAATGTAATATATATGCATAGGGAGTGCTTATCCTTGACCATATATGACACTACTCTATCAGGTCTAAAAGAGACCGAAGGATAAAACTAAAGATGCCATGATTTATATGCACAGAATTCATCTGCAAGTTTACCATTTATTGTTCTGTAAAGAAAGAAAGAAAAGAAAGTTTTCATCATCTGTTATCAAATGGCACAGAAACATTTGGTATCAGAATGTAACACATTATGTTTTGGGCTTCTTATGGATTGCATCTCATACTCTGTAACTTCTTGATTTGAATCGATGTTTTCCCCTTTCATAATCTAATCAACTGCTCAAAAGCATGATGGGTGATTTGTAAAATTTGCACTGTAGAAATATTTGGTACCCTTATACATTAATTTATGTATATATGCACAATACAGTCTTCTGTAAGTGTTTAAGGACTAATTTAAATATCATCATATCTCTAAAAAAAGCCCAAAGACAGGCTGCAGGAAGAAAATCACCAAGTGCACCAGGTCACACAGATATCAGAAGGACACTTGACTTCTGGAAAACAGAAGGTGCTCTGGCCTTTCATTTCTACAGATAACTCACTGACTATTCATTGCCAGAAGCATTTTTACTTTTATCTTCGTGAAAAAGTAGCCCATATTATATGGTTCAAATTCAAAACTAAGTAGCATGTAAGAAATAAATTTTCAGTCTGAAAGATATTACTACTGCAATCATGGTTTATGGTTTGTTCAACAACTTTTGTAATTTTTCCTTGCTAAATTTTTTTTAGCTATTCAAAATAATTCCAGTACTAACCGTGTTAGTCATGTGAGTGACCCAGAAATTTTAAAGAACCATAATATAATTCAGAATGCAACACAGGTCCACCATTTCCCATTCAAAATGTTGAGATGTTTATAATGTCCTGTTTGCCATTTACGAGAGATGGTGGAAACTCACAAAAAGAGAGAGGAAACAACAATTTTAACATCATAACAACAGATGCTGGGGTTTTTTTTAGCTCAACTTGTGTTTTCTTATTTCTTATGTTTTGATTTTCAAATACCTGTGAACAAGAGGAATATTGGCCCATTTAGCATCAGTTACTTAAACATTATTGAATGAATCCATTTTAAGAAGCTGCAATATTTGCAATTTTGGTCTCCTACTGTGTTAATTCTCTGATGAATTAAGAAAAAACAATAATAAAATAATGTGATTAATGTTTCTCTCCTAATCTTTGGATTTACACTCCTTCCAGAAATAGTTGGGAAAAATTCCAATAGTGAATACAATAATGAATCACATTTCATTTTATTTTAAGGATGTGCCAATTTGACCAGCCAGGGATAAGAGAATCATATTAAATATACTGTTAAGAAAGTACTGCAGCTTACAGCTCCACAACTCAGTTTCATTAAGGAAAATGAGGAGTAAGCCAAGATGTTTTTAAATGCTATAACAAATGAATAAACTGGAAACTTAAAATCAAATTAATTAAACACCAGAATATTCAGCACACTAACTACAGCCACCATTCTTTATGAGTCAATGATTCATATTAAGAACTGTTTGGAAATTACATGCATATATGCTTTTTAATTCAGATTTTTATTAACTCACTACTAGGAGTATATTGCAGACCAATATACAAATCAGATTATTTACTAAAAAAACCCCAAAAAATCATTAGCACAATTTCAATAAAGAAAATAGAAAAAAAAAAAAAAAAGTGCTACATCTGAACATAATTAGATCACTTCGGGTTTCTAGCTCTTACATAAATGCAACTTTACATTTCAGACCACACTAGCAGTTCCCCTCTCTCCAACCATTTCACAGAATGTTATCTCAAGGAAGGCCAGAGGGAATAAAATGGTTTGGATCCTTGGAGAAGAAGGAGGAGAAATATCATATTTCTTGCTTGTTTTCAAGACTTGATCAAATGAAAGGAGGTGTATCTGTGAGTGACAGTCAGCCCCAGACACAGTGGCTCTGTGAGGCAGGGAGAAGGTCACATTTACATACGGGGTCACTCTGATCATTCTGGATGGCTGGAGCACTCTTTCCACAGAGCACTGTGTGTTTAGAGGACAGCACACTGGCAACTTTGTATGGTAACTTGTGTTACAGGCCTCAAGAAATTCTCAGGCATTTCTGAAACAGTGTCCAATTATCCTGGCAGCAAAATCTAACTCAAACAACTGCAGCTTGGATTAGCCATAGAAGGATATTGTTCTTTTATGGAGAACACAAGGCAAATACTCAAGATGTTCTCTGCTGAGGCTACTCATATTGCATAATATGTTGGAGTTTTATGTCACTTATCTCTAAAAGTGGCCTAAAAGATAATTCTGTACAATGAAATGGTTAATTTGTGCTGCCTTCCCTTCCACAGAGAACTAACTATCTTTATCAAATCCACTGACCTTCTTGACATGTAATACACAACATATTCAAGCAATGAACCTTGCATGCAGAACTCAGAACTGTAAGACAAAATACACTGAGGGGGTGCCTGAAGGCCACTTGGAAACACCCTATTCAACACATGTCCAGCCAAAGCAGGCTGCTCAGGTCCTTGGCTAGGTGAGCTTTGAGCATTTTCAAGTATGCAGATTCCACAGACCTCCTGGACACCTGTTCCCATACAGTGAAACCATATGGTGAAACAAGCTCTATGGTGAAAATGGTCTTCCAAGAATCTAGGAGATTCTTGTGTTCCACCTTCTGCCTGTTGCCTAGTGCGTGATCACTGTACACCTTGGAGAAGAGACAGGGTGTCTCTTCTCCATGAGCAAACACATCAGAGATACAAACCAGGTACACTCAAAGGAGGAACTGTTTCGATGCATCCAAACTCTAGGTCTCAAACTGAAACTGGGAGAAAGCACCAAGAGTATTTCCTGAATAAAAGCAATGAACTTTTTGCCACAGGGAATGTGGACAAACTCACAGTAGCAGGCTGCCAGAGCAGGTACTCTTCCTGTTTGTTTTGGGTAACTGGATACCATCACTTGCCTACAACTCCCTCAGCAGGTGCTGCAGAAGCCACTTGGTTTCTCATGGGGGCAAGCTAATTTTTTGAAATCTATATTGGCAATAGTTTATTTTTATTCTATAATGACTCCTTGACCAGTGTTATTTTCCCACACAGAAAGATCAGCCTGCATAGTGAAATTTACATGAATTTTATCTAAACATTATTAAATGACTGTGTAATCTTGAATGGAAGTGTTAATGATAGCCCACATATGCTTCAGACACATCATTTCCTAATTCTTCAATAGAGAGAGGAGTGAGAAAAGGCATTAACCTTTAAACAGGTTTTCATTGGGAGTGCAAAAACGTCATGGAAAAGGTCCTTTATTCTCTATTCAGTACAAGCTTCTCACTGAACTGTACACAAGAGTGTCACCAGTCTGGAGTGACTTGGTCAGATATAGCTGCATTACACATTAACTCTTCCTGGTCAGGAGAAAAAGAGCCTTTCTTTCAAAATTCAAAGCTGAAAGTCATTGTAGAAAATACTTAAGATCATTAGCAGAAAACTCCAAGCACAAAGTGAGAAACTACCACCTTTAAATAAAATAAACAAAACACTAACAAAATTCTAATAATTATTTTCTACCTATTTCAACTACAGGAAAAAAAAACCCCAAACCCAACATTAAAAATGGCAATTCTCTCTTCTAAATATAGATTTTTAGAGGAAAGCGGAAAATAATCTACAAAACTAAGTTGGAAAAAATACTAACTCCTAAAGTTAAGAAGAATATAAATGTTCTTTTGGGCAGTATCTGAATCATACAGGTTCATCCCTTCAACCTACCATCTTATACCTGGCATGCCCATATTATAAAGCTGATTGTCGATGTAAACCCACAGAATGGCTGTGCAAGTACTTATGAACATGCTCTTTCAACAGTACTCCACCTGTGGGCATTGGGTTATGGTTAGGAATGTCATAATTCCATAATTTATTTTTGCAACAGCATTCTAAAAATACCACATTTGAAATGAAAAGCCTCGTTACATCAACAACAAGATCCATTTAAGTAACTGTCCTTGTGATTTCAAAAGATGATTTCTCAGCCTCTTAGTTTACAAAGCTGCTTTGACTCTGCAAGCAAATGAAACTCAGAACTAAAAAATTCTCACATAATTCTCTTTACCTGAGAAATTGTGTGCTAACTACAATATTTCTAAAGAATGTGAAATCTACCACTAAAAGTAAAAGAATTCATTATAAAACTGATATTTCTACCTACACCATGTATTATATACCCTTTTGGAACTATTTATTACGAGAAATAATTCATTCAATGGACCCACTCTCCTAAACCTGAATGAGTGATTAACTGTAAGTGCACTCAAGTTCTACTAGATCAATACAATGATTATTGGTAAAACCAAAATTTTTAATAAGAATGTACTACATATTAAGAGGAAAGTTTTTTAAAAAATTAATAATCATTTTTTAAAGGTTTCAGTAGAGAAGTTGTGTTTTTCACATTAATCTCTAGCTTGTTTTTATCAGCTTCCTTTGTTTATTTAAGGGAAGCAGTAGTTACCTAGGTATTTCAAGCTATGAAAAATGCAGAAAAAGAAAGCCAATGAATATCAAGCAGTTTTATGTGAATCAGCCATTAAAACAGACTGCTCCTCCAGAAAATGTCTTTATACTGTACACTCCAAGCCAAAATATTTCTGTAAATAAGAAAATTAATATACTCTAAAAATGAATTCACATGTAGAAAGCTATTTAATTCTCAATCTCAAAATATTCCAACATCCTTTTGTTGAAAGGATATATGTATATAATTATATACATATATATAATTATATATATATTATCTAGCTATTTTTATATACCATATAGAAACACTTTTTAAAATGCATTGATGACACACAGTTATCAAGCTCTGCCTAGTTTTCTCTTAAGAACAGTTCTAGCAAATAAGAGAATGTTAACAGAAACTTCAACCAAAGGCTCTCAGTTCTTATTTTTACTCAGGCATGCTTACAGGAAGAGTAACAGGTTATTTTTCATGAAAGAAATAAGGTGTGCATATAAATCAATGCATAAGAGTAAACAATGAACAGAAATAAAAAAATATGCTTATTTATCTCTGTGTATGTATGCATGTGGATAAGTACACGGTGTATATGGTCTCCATACAGACAGTCTCTCTTTGGCATAAGGTTTATTCAGTTTAAGATATATATATTAGATCAGTAACTAATAAAGCCATGATGCTTGCTTAACAGGGATATTACTTAGAGAATACCAACCATGGTATCAGCAACTAGTTATTATGCTTGTCACACAACTTCTGTCAGAACTTTTTTTGGGTACCCAGTTCTTAAAAAAAAACTAAGTTTATCAGTATCTGGGTTCTCATTAGCTTTTACTATCAATTTTATCTAAAAACCCCTCCCATTCTGTATATTTCAACCACAAATAATGTTCAGATTCAACAGAGTATAAAGTTGACAGATGGCAGACTAATTCAAAAGGAAAACTACATATTTTCCTGTAAAACAACCTCTCATGGGCAAAGTCCTCAAAATACTTCATTAGGCCATATGCCTAAGTGAAAACTACTGTTTATCCAACACAATAATGACTCTATATTAAAAGTAAGAATCACTTAGTGAATCTGGTGAAGTATCCTGCATTTGCTGACCTTCAATAGTTAGAGTCTTTAGAAAAGGAATGAGGGCTAATTTCCCATTTAAATTGTGTTCATGTCTCTGAGACTGTTTGAATTTTTACTCTAAAGCTTGCTATCACATTATTCTGCTATGCAATTATTAACTACTTACTATGTAATGGACCCCACGTAATATACATCTGTACACAGAAAATAAACAAATTAGATATAAGCATTGTACAGACTCAGAATCACATGATTCCAGGATGGCTTGTTACAGTATGGTGTTAATAATGCCAAGGTTGTAGGTCTGATCCCTTTATGGGCCATTCACTGAAGAGGTGGACTCATGCTCCTTGTGGATCCTTTCCAAGCCAGAATATTCTGTGATTCTGTGACTCAGACTGGAAACAACCTCCGAAGGTCACCTGGGCCAACTTCCTGCTCAAGCAGGGACACCTACAGCCCAGGACAAGATCCAGACAGTGTCTGAGTATCTTCAAGGAGTGAGTCTCCACCATCTCTCTGGGTAACCTGCAAGAGTGCTCAGTTATCTTCACGGTGGAAAAGTGTCTCCTGATGCTCAGAGGTAATTTGTCTTTCAGTTTGGGTCCATCACCTCTGGTTCTGCCACTGGGCACCATTAAAAAGTGCCTGGTTCTTTGCCTGGCTCCTTTCAGGTATTTACTTACATTAATGTTTCCCTGAGCCTTCTCTTCTCCAGGCTCACTTTGCCTTTCCTCAAATGCAGTATGCTAAAGTCCCTTAATTATGTTGGTTTTCTTTTTGCTGAACTTCCTCCAGCAGCTCAGTATGTCTCTGGTACTGGGAAGTGCAGAATTGCACCCAGTATTTTCCAGGTATGGCCTCACCAGTAGAGTAGAGGGGCAGGATCAATTCCCTCAATCTGCTGGCAAGACTCCTCCTCATCAGCCACCTTTGTTGCAATGGCACATTGCTGGCTCATGGTCAACTCACTGTCCACCAGACACTGCAATTACCTTTTTGTTTGACCACAGGAAATCAACTGGATTTTCTTTCCTGTTCAAAAGTGTGCACCTAGATTCTCTGGTGCACAGACAAATGGCACTATAATGGAACTTCTAAATTCAAAGGCCTGAATGACAAATGTGCAAAAATACAGACAAAATGTATTGCTAAGTGACCATTAGAAAGCCTATGATGAGAATATAAAACACTCCATTAGAAAGTGTCTCAGTCACCCCAATACTGATATAAACACATTTCTTCACAGTTAAGTCAAAGACAAATTGTCTTCTCTGCAAATGCCTGCAGTCAAATTACAGGGAAGCACCTAAATTAGAGTTAATATGCTTATAGCACACACTTGTTTGGAAAAAAAATCCAAGTTATCTCTGCGTAAATGCAGTCCATTCTGCTTTTCTTCTATTTAAAAACAGATTATGTGCATCTATATATTACTTAGACTACCATGGCATACTGGAAAGAGTGATTTTATACTGCTCTAACCATCATAACACATGACTTGAAAGAAAGTACCTCTAATGCAGTAATACAATCAGTTCAGAAATAGATGCCAAGATATTGCCAAGAATCTGGATAAATTGATAAGCACCTGAGGGCTACAAGCAGCATTTTACTGATAACTTGGAAGCTTCAGCACCCAGACATTATATAAAGATTCCCTAGGGAAACCAGACTGCAGAGGTGTGTTAAGGTGAAAAAGTATCACTGCCACATAGTCCACTGAATTGCATGTTCTGGCTACCAGTTAAAATATGCCGTAACTACAAAAAATAAGAGAGGATAGGCTGATGAACAAGCAAAAGAGAATCTCAAACTGTGATTCAGCACATGGGAAATGACTCAGGTGATTTTTTTTTTTTTTTTTAGAAGCTGTAGTGGTTTATTATATTCTATTTCTATTATATTTCAAGTCTTTGCTAATTGATTCTAGCTGCTTCTAGTGAGCTATAGGTAAGATTCATCATTGAATGGAGAAAACTGATAAATCAAATAGCAAATATGTCTACAGCCTGAGGACTGAATATCTCATCCACATATAAAGACTGACTCTGGGATTTATTTTCAGGGTCTGCAGATCTTGAAGGTGTGGCTAAAAACACCTGTTTCATAGTCTTCAAAGTTTTGTACATTCTAGTCTTAGCAAGCAGAACAGTGTGAGAAAAGGCACTATTTTTTTTTTTCTCCATTGACCCTGCATCTGCAGAAAAAAAACCACTTCAATACGTTTAAAGCCAGAGAGAACAGCCTCCTCATTGACAACAAAAGTAGGAATTTAACAGGTAGTTCTACCTGCTAAATACTAAGATGATGGCTTAAAACTGGAAAGAAACAATTACTCTGTTACAATTACAATTACAGAAAAACTGTTATTATATGCTCAACTAGGTCACATTTTAACTTTGTTGCCAAAAGTAACAAGAAGAAAATCTTACAAAAATTAAATGACAATTGTCCTTTCGAGCTAGCCAGTATCTTACATCTTGATGAAAAGTAAAGATGTTGCTCACGACACTCAAAATGTTTTTCTCAATCAGATGTTCTTATGCTTTGCAGTGGTACTACCGCAGGCTTCCAGCCAAGGTTCTTTTCATGTTTTTCTACTTCCTCTACTTCCTCTATAAAATAAAAAAGTTTTTCTCTCTCCTTTGCTTGCCTTTCTGACAACCTTCTTTGAAGAAAAGCAACACAACTCAGGTAGGCTGATCTTAATTAATAAGAATCTTTCCTTCTTGTGGTTATGAAACATCATATTACTACTAATTTGAAAGAGCATGTTTGGAATATAAGCACTTAAAATTGCCAAGTTTCTACAGAGAGGGATCTGTACATTTTCATATGCAGAAATATATACATAAATGCACACATACATCAATTTATATGATAGAAGTGTACAGGGGAAGAAGAATGATATTAAATACAAGGGCAGGTGGGGGGAGCCTGAAACACCCTGGGCCAGCTACTCCCAGACACACCCCAGCAGTCACATTCACTATTAGCCTACCAGAAGCTCATTCCTGTGCTGCCTGATGAGCAGGATAAACCCCAGCAGCCCCATGAGGCCCAGGTCCAGCCACAAGGCCAGACCCACACAGACATGCCAACAGGGGAGGCTCCATGGGTCAGGGCACCCTGTGGGAATGTGAGACAGAGGGGGCTGGTGGGGTGTCAGTAGAGGCCATCTGTTCTTGGCCATACCTGTATCAGTCTGTCCTGTCTCCTCCAATTAAACCCCATTTCTAACAGTTTTTGTGGGCAAGGGCTTACTGTTGTGCACACACATGTGCACAGAGGTCTCAGTGGCAGTCCTGCCATAGGACCAAAAGTCCCACATGCTCACAGTGCAACAGTGCAGTGACGATGGTGGCCAAGCAAGGGTGTGAGGGCTAGCAAAGAGCATGCTGGAGCAGCTGATAAGTAGTTGAGGTGTCCTGGAAGCCAGGCATGACCCTATGGGCGAGAGCACAGTCAGTTCTGGCTCTTCGAGAGATGGGGTAGGCACAGGGCAGCTGAGGCCAGCTGCTGTAAAGACTGTGGGATCTGAGCTGTCCAAGAGATCTGTCTGTGTGTGCACAGGAGGGACTCTGGCATGACAGAAGTGCGAGACTGGGATCCAGGGACAACTGAGTACCTAAATCCAGCTGCTGGAACGGTCCTTACTGCAGAGCAAATATAGGGTAGACTTGTCTTATATGTCTATACATGAAAGTGACATAACAGTAACCTCACAAGATCAACGTAGGTATAGGTTTGAAAACACTTATTTAGATTCTCTACAATTCCTAGGCTTATTAATAGCTGCAAAAGTTAATGGAAGGTGTCTACACCATGAACATGGGTACTTGTTGAAGAAGTACAGCATTTTAAACATTTGCCAGTTAAGGTGATTTTGGTTTATGCTTCCCACACCAAACAAACAAACAACCCCCACCCAAAAAGCTATACAAACTATTTGGAAGACCCGTAGACAAAGGCTTAGCAAATAAAATGAAAGCCATGGTCAATTGAAATTATACTGAGTGCTTTGTTGTATTTATAAAGAAATGCAAAATGATGGTTGCCTTGTTTGGTTTTGTCAGGCAACACAACGTTTTAATATCGCTAGTCATTCAGACCTTTGACTAAGATTTATTAACCTGTCAAACAAAAGCAATTTTACAGCATATACAACTGCAGTTCATTTTAGAGCATTCATTGCTCTGTAAACAGAAAATCCAGGTTCTGCTTAAACAATCTATTCCATTTCTTCCTTTTGAAGCAAGAAGGAAGGCAGGGTAGTAAGAGGAATTCTAAGTGAAAAAGAAAGAAGTATTTGCAAACTTATTTGCTCAAATATATAAAAAGAATAAAGTTAGAATTCAAAACAGACTTTTATGGTGATTACCTCAACTGAAAAAAACATCCTTCACCTTTGGGCAGTATGGAGAGGGGAACGGGAAACAGAGTAGGAGCACAGCTCCATGTTTACTTTGCATATTTTCTGCTATGCAGCTCAGATCAAATGGCTCTGAGAGATGTTTAGAAAGGAGGCAGTTTATTAGGAGACTGAAACAGAAGGAGCATGATACCTACCTGGAACATGACCAGGTTATCCAGTCTCCCTTTATAGAGAGAAACACGTGATGCTAGGAATGGGTTATTGTTATTTGGAGATAGGGCCTCATCTAAATAGGCTGATAAAGGGTAGGCAACCACAGCTCCATGCCCCCAGCCCAAACAGTAGCAAAGCTGAGCACATATCTTCCAGAAGGCACCAGCAAACACACCTCCTATATATATATATACATATACCTATTTATGTACATATATATACACACACACATATATATATATATACACATATACATACACATACATAAGCCTAGATACACAGATCAATCCAGTTATACTCAGCACTCCCAAAGACCCACAGGGTCATTCAGCTGCCTCTTCTCTAGTGCTCACACATGTGCACTCAACCTGGCCACTGGCTCTGCAGATGCCTGGGCTGGGGCCCTGTGACCTGCAGTCCCATGTAGTAGGCTGGCACCTCATTTTTCCCAGTTGCCAGCACCCAGCTCCATGCCCACTCCAGCTGCTGGCACCATGAACACATAGATCTCTTCCTGGGTCTGGTTGCTGGCCGCACATACGGAGAGCACACACCAGATGCCCTTCAGCCAGGACGAGTTAGAAGTGAAATTTGCTAAGACAGGATGGACTGCACTGGTAAAGAGCTGTGCATAGCCAGACAAATGTATCACCTGCTTACACATCCAATGCTTTTTATCCTCTTATCCCTCTATTTCCCTATAATAAATCCTGATCAAACCCCAAATTCTTTTCCTCTGCATCACATATTGAGTGCCACACCCTAGGCAGCATCTCCCCTCAGTTCAAAAGGATAGATCCAGCACTGATTTACCTTGATAGTGTTTCTAGAACAGCCCTGGGAGAGCTCCAACAGGCTGTTGAGCCCTTAATCTGAGCTTCTGTCTACCTTTGGGACTCTCTGCTGCCCTGACCATATGGAGATGGGCACCTGATGGGATGATGACTTTTGTGACAGGCGTGGGAACTGCTGGGGAAGTGTGATTTGGGATCCCTCACCTGCTGTCACTTCTCTCAGCTCTTTTGTTGGTCTACACAAGCTTTTAACACAAGCCCTAACATCTGCATCTGGTAGTGAATCTTCCTTAGGATCCATCCAATTCTATGCAAGTTCATGATTCCTAACATGCAAGGCTAGAAATCCAAGTACTTTCTTTTGCAGGTCTTTATAACCAGGTCCTGACACGCCATACACTATGCTAAATATAGAAATCAATGGAAGAAAAAGCAATGCTCAAATCAGACATCCTATTTTTCCTTTCTTCTCAATGCTGCTATTATTCCAATGTTCAGTTTGATCCTAAAGCAATACACCACAGCATGTCACAAGCATTATTATGTCTTTATACTGCCGAGTAACTGAAATCCTTTTATTAAAATACAGCATTCTGTGATGGATTTCTTCATCCTTGGACTGACATTGAGCCTGAAGCTCTTAGCAGTAATCACTTTACTTTACACAAAACCAGATCACATACTCAACTCAGACAGAGAATCTAAGGACTCAATTGACAGATTTTTAAAAATGGTTTGAAAGTTGGTGAGACTGAATTGTTCTAGCAAATAATAGGCATATTTCAAAATTTCTGAGAAAAACTACACTGAAGGCCTTTTCTAAGTATTTGAATTATGGAACATTTCATTCACCACTCATCAGCACCGTATTATTTAAACAAAATCAGAGAAACAAGAAAGTTACTGCACTAAATATTAATCATCTTAAAGAAAATTGTCACTTTGTCACTTACAAATATCAGCTGTAAGGAGGAGCTGTAAATATGAACATATCACTAAAATAGTCTTCTACCAGTCTACTCAAAGTCAACAATCACCTTTCAAGCATACTTGCTCTTCAACTGATTGCTAAGATGATAAGAGAAAAAAAATCAGTAGACAGGAGAAAGGGTCAATAATAAATTGCCCAAACACTTTAGAATTACTAGTTAATGCAATACTAGAATTGAAGATGAAACTCTGACATCAGTGTTTCTAAGGAAAACTTCTTTACTTTGAGAGACATGCCAAAGTGCATGTTTGCAGCTGACTCTTCTTTCCACTATCTTCATGAGATTCTAAATTTACATTCTAAATGTTTGAAGAGTTTTTTGTTCTAATGTTCGGTCTTTTGTTGTAATGTTAGGTAATCATCTACCAAGCCTCCTGAGACAGAATGCTTATCCTCAAAAAAGTAAATGCTTTTACTATTTCAGTATATACATCATTAACTTATAGACTATCTCCTCACTCTTCATCTACATTCCCTAAAAAATACTTGAGAAAACCGTAAGGACAAATGGGCTACTTCACACTATTAACTCTTTATTATTTATAATGACGGTATATAGATTACTTACTGCAGTTACAAATTCAAGTTTTCATTTTCACCTTCAAGGCCCTATATTATCTTACCAACAATTACTTATGTCTTGCTTTTATTTCCTTCTACTCCCTAGACATCTTCTATCCTTTCACTTAATTGCATTCTTTATCTCTTTCTCCCACTTTCAGCTGTATGTCTTATATCATGCTGACCTCCGTGCCTTGTACAATCTTCATGCCTACATTCTTCATCCTTCTCCAGCTGTATATTTAAAAATACACTCTTTCAGGAATCACTGGTACATGCTTTTCTTCCTCCCTTTCCTAATGCTGGGCTATTAACTGAAATTTGTCTTGCTTAAATCACTTTTGCTCCCTGTCGGACCAGAGCAGCAGAGAACAGCTGAAAGCAGAGCTGTCTGATTTACTTCTTATTTCTATCAGGAATGACCTCTGTTAACTCTAGCTCTGAAGAGAGTTGAGGGACAATATTTGCTTGCCATCTAAAAGAGGAAATTGGAATCTTGTGCACTAAAAAAGCCACATTGTTCATTAAATAAATGCCAATTAGTGTGTGTGTATAGTGGTTAGTTTCTACAAGCTACATCTGTACTTCTTATAGTCTTAGATGTTTACATTTATTTCATAGTGCTCCAACAATTGTAAAGAGCAGGCTCCATGCCTGTGATGAGCATACACGAATGTGATGATTTCTATCCCCTCATGGTTTAATGCGTACTTAAATGTAAATATGATGACCACACTGAGCAGCGCACAAAAAAATCAGGAAACCAGGGAAGCATTCCCAGATGCAGTACTGGTCATAGTATCATAGGGTCATAGCATTATTCCTGACTTCTAGAACACCTGGCTACAGGAATTCCACCTTTCCAAACTTCAAACACCTACTCTACACAAAATTACTCATCATGAAATTATCATATGACTATTGTACTAGTTGTTATTACAATTCCAAAAATATTGTCTTCTGAGGAACATCTTTAAAAAAAAAATTAAATTAAAAAAAACCATCCTCCCAATGAAAATTTTTGGCCTGGAAATTTAAAAACTCACAACTAATATCAGTCTTCAAATGATATATTATAGCTAATTTAAAGACTACAAATGCATTCTACCTCAGATACTCAGATACACGATCATTTTTTTCTAAAATGAAAGGTTCTGTTTTAATTTGCTTGGGATAACTGCATTATTGAAAGTGAAAAATCAGTGAGTTACATATTATTATGCTTTTTGCCCATGGCACTTCTTTGAATCAGTAATATTTTGAATCTGTAATAGTTCTGAAGTTCAGGATGATAGGCAATCTCTAATGTCTCCAGTCTGAGCTACAGGATGCAATAATATATTCTGGAGACAAACTGAATAGATCTCTGTGAGCAGACGTCTGTTCAGGAGAAAGAAGACAATTTCCTAATGGAAGAAAACATACTCTGTATCAGAAGATATTTTCAGCCATGGGTGAAATCTCATCAACTAGTCCTTGCTAGTCAGCAAAACCTTGAGGCTTTGAAGCAACTAACCTATGAAGTGAAGGAAATACTAACATCAAAAGTCATTCCCATTACCACGCCACTGTCTTAGAAAATAGATGCAGTAGCATTTTAAAATAATTCTGGTGCTATTCAGGGAAGTATTGACTAATAATCCTAATCTCTATACTGGTCTACTGGTCAGTCAAGTGTCAAATGAAATGGTCAAGAAATGTGGCAGTACACATTATCAGGAAGAAAATAAATGACATATACATTTTCTAACATTTGGTTTAAATACTGGACATCACTGTAAACAGCTCAGTGAAAACTCAGAACTCGGGAGACCAGTTCAGTAAAAACTTAAGAGCTTGGGTGATATTGTTTATATTTACAGACATATATAAAATGGTTCTCATCTGGAATGCTCCATGTACCATATCCCACCGACATTATTCTATGTTAAAATGGTTTTGATAGGAAGAGTCTGAAGAAATACAATCAGAATGTTTATGAAGAGGAAAAACCCCCAAACAAACAATCATATCACTGCTCCCACCCTCACAAAAAATCTTAAACACAACTCTTTCTGATGGTGAAGTTTTGAAGACACACTAAAGAGCTTTATTTATGGAACAAAAAATAAAAAGGGATGTGACAAGCAGCACTTAACAATACTGAGTGGCAGATCAATTACTTCTTATATTTCCCACTCATAACACATAAAAAGCTGACACTGGAACATATGCAACATGTACAAGAATTCAAGAATTCACTGTCCTGGGCACACATCAATATCAAGAAAAACCACAGATCCTGTGAAAGGGTTACTATAGCCTATTTTTTGTCTGTTTTTGTTAGAAACAACTTGATACGGGAGCAACAGAATTTAAGTGGATAAATTGACCACCTCTACCTAAAAGGTAAATATTAAGCTGTGATTATTAGCTGTCATCAGAGTTGACAATAAGCTGGACACTGAATCTGAGTATTAGCAGCAATTCCTATCTTTAGTATCATTTAGACAAAAATTAAAAGGTGGTTTGTTTTTCTTTTTTTTAAGGAACAGGAGGGCAGCATTTCTACATTTCTTGGAATTGTATTCTACTTTAAATCAGAATCACTTCAGTCTTACTGAAGTTTAACTTGAACCGTTTCCTTCTTAGCTTTGAATTATGCTATTATTCTAAGATAAAAAGATGCTGAAATTGAAATGTTAAGTATCCTTTTTTAGCAGACAAGTCTTGATGTCTTCAGTTCTTTTGTATACTACAAGGTCTTTTATCTTTATAACACCTATAACAACAATAATGAAAAAAACCCCTTCGATACTGCTTTATGAGTACACTTTGTAATTACCTTCTAAGTGCACTTATTTGGTAATGCAGCAATGAGTCTGAGCAAAAAGCTTTGCCCTGTTTAGACTATAAATAATTTACCAGTGTTAATTGATGGTTCTATATGTAGGTTTTCTGCAATCATGATAAAAGGACAGACTCTTACAAATTCTTTATCACACAACAGAATAAGAAGAACCCTACCATGTAATACCAACTCTCTGAAAACTAGCTACAACCACATTTCCGCAAGGAACAAGTAGTTTAAACAAAGAACAAAAAACTAACTCATCATTCCTTAGCCTTAGTGCATTAAAAAAACATATAGCTGACTGTATTCTTTCAAAGGTTTCCAGAGGTTTCTCCATGACAGTAATTTACAAAGAAACAACCAAAAACTGTTGCCAACAATGCAATTCCTTCTTTCAGTCTTCATTTTTTGTCCTGAAACCACTGCTTGTTACAAGCACTAGGTGATTACAAAGGTAACTTCAGATACAGAGAGAATCAGTGCACTAGATCTTATTGAAAGAGGATTTATTCATGCTTGCTAAAACTCAAAAGACATTAAAAACATTTTTTGTGAAAATTCTTGTTAATTAAAATCTAATTATTCAACGACTGCTGTTTGGCATCTCTAAGAAAATGCTCAAGGTCTTGAAAGTAAGAAAAGATAACTCAGTGAGCAAGTTATCACAAAACAAGAATTTTCCCCCTCTTTTTTCCTACTTACCATGCATAATTAATATGTGATAATACTCATAATGAGTTCCCTAAAACAATTAGCAACGTTTCTCCAGTGACCTGCTAATCTGAACATAATGCTCTTTCAATTTGGAGGTGCATCAGTCTGTTTGTGCTTACACACTCACCTCACGTAGAACCAAAGAAGGCTGCAGAGCATAATTTATTATTCTGCATCACATTTCACCAAGTCCCTTAGCAGCTACTTGATACATTATCAAGACAAATGCAAGGAAAAAAAAGTATTCCTACCTCTCCACCCCTCCAAGTAGAGTACCCCAAAGACTAAGAACTAATTATAATCCTTCTTTCCTCTTCCAGTCATTAAGATACCTTTAGTGAAAGCAAACCTTGACCAGGTTACTTTTTGTATGGAATTTCAATGACTTTTTTCATCTCTGTAAGACAAATACATCCATAAATAAACATGCTCTGCAGTAACAAGGGGAATGTCTGGAACACTTAAAAGTTAAATTACTTGCAAGCCATACAACATCTCATTTTTCTTCCACAAATATATGATAAAGACTGCCAGCATGGGGAGAGGTAGGTTTGGAGAGTGGATGAGTGCACATGTGAACACACAAGTACACATGCTTCAAAAGAAAAGGGAGGAAGTAAATCAAGCATAACAACTGAGAGCATGATAATTGAAAAAAAACCCTGAAAACAAACAGTCTCCTTCCTTTAATTATCTTTTTAGTTTATATTATCTATTATGAACTTAGAGGAAATATGCCTGTGTATAGTAGTGCAGAAGACCAGATCTAAGCATGTTTTGTCTCAAATATTCAGTTTTGCTACAGGAAAGGTGATCAGAAGAGAGAGTCACATGGAGGTGGAGCAGTGTGCTGTCCTGAGCCAACTTTCTGCTCTCCTTTAGGATTTGTGCTCAGTTTCTTCACCCCAGCTCATTACCTTTGTGCAGTGGTGTGGTGGCGTGTTTGTGAGCCAGCACCTTCTGAAGAGGTTTTTGTGGGAGTTGTGAAGTGTACTGTACAAAACCAAGGGCTTGTTAGTTGACACTTTTTGTGGAAATATATTTTAAGAATTTAAGTTTGTATTAGGCAACACCTTTTGAGTGAAAACATTGGGCTGGTTGCCACAGTTAAGAAGACTGTATAAGAAAACATAAGAGTTCCCAGATGTGGTCCAGTGCCTTTGGACGTGTCAAGAGCCTATAACCAACATCACACCCGCTACCCATGGGTTGTGACAAGTAGATCTTCAGAAGTCCTAGATTGTGAGACATGGTGAAATACCTTGTGTTCTTTTCTCTACAGCTGGAGGGAAAGCTTCCTAACAACAGACTTCATCATCCAGCCTGGGAGACACAAGTAAGGGCTACATGCTTAGACTATGTAGCAGCTGAGAAGGCGCAGGATTCAGCCAACAGGCTGCTCAAAAGTGTGTCACAATAGAAGTATATTCCACTGGAGTTCTGCATCTTTGCATCCCAAGCTGTAAAGCTTCTAGAAATATACATAAAAGTATATTGTTCAATAACTAATTAGTTTAGATTGCTTAAAATCAAAATTAAATTAGAAATTAAAATAACGATTTATTAATAATTTATTCCTTTAAATTTCTCCAGTGTTTATCTGATATCAATAGCTTCTCCAGCAGGGAAAGGAACCCTTAAAAAGTTATGCTGTTTATTATTTTGCAGTGCCTCATAATAGCAGGAATTCAGGAATTAGCCCAGCAACGTATACTAAATAATCAAAAAACAACTTGCCATCTAGATATGCCTTCAGTCACACTGCAGAACAAGAAAATTAAAGTCTTCAGGAATTCACGAGAAAGTTCTAGCCAAGAACCTTTCTGAGCAGAAAGCTGATGCAACATGTGATAACTAGAACAATTCCCAAGGCAGTCCAAAGGTTGGGAGACTGAATTTCTCAGGTTCAAAAGTGCACAAAAAGGTATTTTCCTCCATTTTTTCAGGAAGTAGTCCACACAGTGGACAAGACAAGGATAAAACTCTCTTCTGATCTGCTTTAAAAGGAAAGCAGAAGTTCCAGATTGCTGTTGTGTTCTCTATGGAGAATTTTTCTTGGCACTGTAGAAATGTGCTGGAACTACTTTTCCAATTACGCTTTACAAAAGACTAACTGCAAGATATTTTTAGTTCCTGATAAAAAGACACAAGCTGTTAAGACTGGGCAATTTTGGATGCATACATAAATGCAAAATAACCCATTTCTCCAAAAAGCTACGAAATCAGAGAAAAGGAGGTTCCTTGGACTTGGCACCTCATCCTGGTTAGAAGGCAGACAAGTTGAAACATTCTGTTCCCAAGTCCATAGATATACCCTTTCAGATTTCACCTGCTATCCATTTTCAACACTTCAGGGCACGATCTACATAACAGAACTAAACTAATCTGGGTACACACAAATGCTGGGAAATAGTTAATTTGCCTTTTCACTCTTATTTGTACAATAAGAGTGAAACCTATGTAATCTAAATTTGGTAAGGGAGTGAACTCTGCTTTTGCTGCAAAACACTTAAACAAGGTGTGTGTACTCAGCCTCTTGTGTGTACTCAGCCTCTTGTATGTACTCAATGGTTTCAGCCTCTTGTGGCACGGAATCAGTTACCACCTCCCCGGGTGTACAATCCCCACCAGGACACACCTCTGTCGTGGGAGAATCTTTGCTGTCTTTGAAGCTGGTCCCTGTGTGGCACAGGATGCAAGGCTAACCAGAACACTAACAGAGAACAACCCTGCAGATGAGGGACAACAAGAAAATACACCCCAGAAACACTCAAACATCCCAGACCTTCATTTAGTCTACTAAGCCCATGGCTACCCTGGAGCTGGCATCAACAAATCAGACAAGGCAAAAAGTTATTTATTGACTCTAACCCATCAAATACCTAATTAATTAATGAACTTTAATACATCAGTACAGACAAGAATGTCCAGTGGATTTTGAAAAGAAAGACCAAATTCTGCTTTCTACCTCAAAATGGACCTTCAGCCAGAAAGAGTTGTGGAGCAACACTGACCCCTCTTCATAATAAGCAGTCACTGGCATGAGTTGTATCTGCCTCTGTCAAACCATGTCTGAGAACAACAGTGATCATCTACAAACTCTTTGTCATCTCTCTTCCTGAATGCAGCATAGCACTTCAAACTTTATACTCTGACCATCACAAGTTATATCCACTGGAAAAAACAAATATCTAATGATATGCTAAAACACCTAGTAAGAACTGTGAGTCCAAGGAAATAAGACAGCAGGGCTTGAGCAAATCCAAATGGTTTATACCTTGAACAGCTATTTTGAAAGCTGTTCCTGATGAGAAAAAATTGGTAATCTAGCCTATGCAAACAAAGACTAGAGCCAAGCTTGAAGAAACAGCCATTGATGTATATTTTAACCCAGTTGAAAAATGTCCATGTTTTTACATTTAATGCCTTTATTTCTAAAATAAAAAAATATGTGAATTGTAAACATTCAGAAAAGAGTATAAGCCAATTAATTCATAAAATGGAAAAGGGACAGATTTATGGTGACTAAAACATTTAATTTGAACAGCAGGGATTCCAATTTACAGCTTAATGCACCACCTAGAATGGCTGTTCATGTCTGTAATTTCTGTACTTTAAATAAAGTACTCCTAATACATTAAAATTCTGGGTATAAACAAGGAATAACAGCAACATCACTAATTTAATACTTGCTTATCTGAAAACCATAGTGAGTAAAATATATATGCTACATGCAAACACTAAAAATGGAGGAGTTGAATGGGGGAAAAAATAGAAAAAGTTAAAAAATCAAGGGGATAATACAAAAGAATGGGTTTAGCATCCTTATTTACAAAAGTTAACAAAAAAATGGCCCCGTTAAGTGCTAATCAGCCTTCTTTATCCTGTTTTATTTGTACAATATTAAATAAAATTACAAAATATTTGAATGTCATAATGTTCTGAATCTACTGTTCTTTCCTTATATCTTCTAGAGCAAAAAAGTCACAGAAAATTTGTTTTTGAACTTCTCTGTTCTATGACAAAATGCCCACTGAGACTCATAAATCCTAATGCCATTTAATCAGTCTGAAAAAAATTTAATGAGCTCTCTCTAGATTTGGTACAGAGATTATTTGTAACTACAGGATCAATTAATTAATTAGAAGTGGAAGAAACAGCAAAGAAATAGTGTTTTAAATTAAGGCAATGATTTATATCACTTGGAACTTTTAAAATAAAACAGGTTGATTCTTCGTAAGAGAGTTATGACCATTTGTATTACAATCTATCCCTCTGTTTATAAAGTAGATATAAATGAATTTATTTTCTTTTAAACTACTACTAATGTCCTTTATTTTACAGAAAAGCTATAGGCAAATCAACCAAAATACTGGAAAGAAATGCCTTAGCCTTCAATCCCCTTAAGCAGGAAGTCAATTTCTGCAGTTTTGATGACAGAAGTCTATTGGAAATATGTATAAATGTTGGCATGTGGATGACAGAAACATTCTGATTCAGAGCCATATTTAAAATAAATTTATTTGCATATGATTTTTGTTATTATGAAACAAAACTTCTTCAAGATAGCACTGAAAAGTTATAGTTGACATATAAATATATATATGTATAAATTATAAAAATACATACAAATGGCCTGGTTACTATAAAATCTTTTAAATCAAAAATAAATATTCTAGTATTTTAAATTCCAAAAGCAGGATTATAAATAACATGAGCTCTATAAATTAAAGTCGATCAGAAAAATATTTTTCAGTAAAAGTGTTTTTTTCCCCTTTTTTTTCCCCCCTCAGATCAAATCTGTGAAGTTAATCACTCAATTACAGGATGAGTGAGATTGGAAGGGACCTCCAGAGCTCATCTGGTCCAACCTCCTCTGTTGCACATGACTGTGTCCAGACAAATTTTGAAAATCTCCACAATCTCCTGGGCAACCTTTGTGCTTGGCCATCCTCACAGTAACAAACAAACAAACAAACAAAAAAAACCCAAAACCCAAAAAAAAAAAAAAAAAAAAAAAAAAAAAAAAAAAAAAAAAAAAAAAAAAAAACAAAAACAAACAAACAAACAAACAAAACAAACAAACAAACAAAAAAAAACCACCCAATGATTCTTTTTGCCCAGACAGACTCCTGTGTATGTCTGTGTCCATTGCCTCTGGTTCCATCACTGGGCACTACTGTCTCCTTCTTCATTACAGTCTCTCTTCAGGTATTCATATGCATTAATAAGATCCTATTGAGCATTCTCTTAATTCATCCACACCTCTAGAAAAATGTTTAACAGGCTAAAACCTGTAAATCCAGGTAAAAACAGATTTAAAACCCAGTATTCACCCCTGGAGCACACCACTAAGTACTGGCATCTACCTAGATTTGTGCCATTGATCACAACTCTCTGGGCCTGGCCACTCAGTCAGTTTTCAAACCATCTCACTGTCTGCTCATCCACACCATATGGGTCAGACTGTCACAGGCACTACTGTAGTTCAGGCAGACAACAGGCCCTGCTCTCATCATGTCCACCAAGACAGTCACTTCATCAAAGAAGTTAATCAGGTTTGTCAAGAATGGCTTTCCCTTGGTGTAGTCATACTGACTACTCCTGATGGTTTGTTTGTCCTTACTGTGCCTGGAAATGATTTTCATGGTAAGTTGTTCCATCATGTTTTTCCAGGGATCGAGAGGAGGCTGAGAAGCCTGTAGTTCCCTGGGTCATCCTTCTTGCCTGGTTTCAACACAGGAGTGGCATTTGCTGTCTCCAGCCTTTGAGCATTTCTTCCAACAGCCATGACAGATCAAAGACTATGGAAAGTGGCCTTTCAATGACATCTTCCAGACCTCTCAGAACTTGAGCCCATTAGGGTCCTTGGATTTATTACTGTCCAGTTTGTTTAAATATTCCCTGATTGTCGCAATGGAGTCAAAAACAGGGATGCAACATACACATGCTTGAGGATCATGTGGCAACAGCCTCGTTTATTGCCTGGCAGCCCCTTTTATAGGGTTTTTAAATTTCTCACGCTTACAGACATGATTGGCAAAGGGTCTTAACTCTGCCCAGTTCACTGGATCTGTGGATCTGTGCTTCAGAGGTTGGCTAAGGTCCTCTGACTGGATTTGAATCCTATCCTTGTCACATCTAGGGACTCATTTCCTTTGAGCTAGGCTGGTCGAGCCGGCATTTGTTAAGCCAAATCATCTGTGCAGATATAGTCTAGCTGTATCTGTTATACCTGACCAGAATCCAAACAGAAATAAATGCTATGAAAAGTGTTTTTCAACCATCTAAATAAAATGTATGAAAAAGAACACAGTGTTTTGAACATTGTGGCCTGAATTTTCTATAATATTCAAGAACACATTGTTTCTACACATGTACAGCTCCAGAGGATTTTCATACAAGTTGCATCTGTGCATTTGAGAGTTGAATTTGGAATATATTTTAAAAAATTAATTTTATTAAAATACAAAATTTCTACTATTTAGTTTCCAGATTATATTTTGATTACCTGACTGATTTACTTAATTACTTATATCACTGTGCACTGTTACTAGTGTTGGAAGTTCATATGATGCTTCATGCAGCACAAGATAGGAGACCTAGGCTGAATTTGCAGGGTATATATTTTTCGAAATTCCTGTGCTACCATTTTATCATTATGCTTATTAAGTTCCTAATTAACCAAAGACTGCAAATCAAAAGGTCAACATCTAAGAAATTTAAAGATAGATATTTATTACATTCTTCAATGACAGCAAAGCAGATAAACATATCTATCATACCCATTTATATATCACTTAAATACTGGTCTACTTGCAGAAGTACACCTACACAGCAACAGTCACCAACTGACCTGACACTACAGCTAAATTCTGGATTTGGTTTTCTATGCTTACATTGTATTTTTTGCTAACAGCAGCAACAAAGTTTTGAAGCAAACTTTAAAGTTCTCACTTTGTCCCTGATAGTTTGTTTCACTAGGTAGTTTTGGTATGTACTAGGTTGCTTTAGAAGGCAGCTCCAGTGTAAGTTCTCTGCAGCCACTCATCAAGCAAGATCCAATGCTTAAAAAATACATATAGCTCTAAAGAACCTTGTCTCGGCCTGGGATCACAGTAAATCCAATCCAATAGAAAACATTTAAATAATATATAGCATAGATGTATGGGCCTAAGCACTACCTATGATGCTCTAGCAATCTGGTTTGCTTCAGTCCAATTATTTGCTTATGTGGATATTACCTCCTGATACTTGGCTGCAACCTTGCATGTTAATGATTGCTGGCAAGAAATCCAAACCTGTAGCTCTCTTAGTTCACTGCTTGGGACAAAACACTGCAGATGACTCCATTACACTACAACTGGTCACAAATCTTTTGGATAGTTTCTCATGTACTGTTTTCATTTCCTTCCTCTTGGGAATTCTGTGCATGTGTGAATTTCCCACACTTTAACATTTGTGACTTTTGTACATGAAACAAAAACAAAAAAAAGTTCAGCTGAATTATCTGCAATAAGGGAATTTGATGCTGTAAACTTCTTACAAAGGAAAAGTATGGATTTAAACATCTATGCCCTTCTTCAAAGGGAAGTTAACAAAATGAAAAATACAAAACTAGTATTAACAATCTGTGACTTTGATTGTCTAACATACCTTTAAAGTTTAAAAATATTAAGTTTAATACAGATGCTACTATTTCTTCATATACTTTTTTCAATGCTGACACAACTAAAGGATACAAGAATCTACATAGTGTCACTGGCTCACTAGTTCACTAATTTTGTTGCTTCCTTTTGGGTTGCTTTTTAATGTTTTTGTTCTTTTTAAGTATTACCACCTTGTGGGTTTTCTGAAATAGAACCACATGAACTAAGAGTTTTGGGAAAGTGTCCTTCTGCTCCTCCCATGAAAATATAGTTTAATTTGCCATTAACACAGCTGACATTCAATTTCCTTGGTTATGTATATTTGGTGTATCATTTATGAACATGCGAGCTAAAACTTAAGTAGATTCACATATACAGAACAACAAGAGAAATTGCAACAGAAAAAAACCAAATCAAACCAAAACGCAAGCCCAGTTTGGTTAACTCTGTTCAACAGTAAACCACACTGCATCAAACTTAATTCACTTTGTATTCCCAGGCAAGGAAAATACCATTTAGACCCTGGGTGAGAACATGAACTATGAACAGTGAGGACTCCTGGATAATGATTCCATATGTATTTGTGTAGCCTTTTTTACTCCAAAATTCTACTGAGAGGGGCAGTAATCACAGTCTAACCTACCTATTTTTTTTCCTTAAAATTAGCCCGTAATGCATTTTTCTGCAGTAAAGAAACTAATTCCAAACCTCCAGAACTTATGTTCCACTTGGGACAGAAAAGAAGTGAGAAAAATATTCTAAGGATAAAGGCAATTTAATTTAAAATAAAAATGAAGACATTATTTTAACTAACTTCAGTTTATGTGAAATATTCTTCCTACAGATTTCTATTTCAGAATAGTTTGTAGAGTTATATATTAGACAGGAAAACTAAATACATCTACTATTTGAGAAACATTGCTCAAACTGATAGTTTAAAATTGGAAACAAGAACTGTGATCTCAGAGATTTAGACTGGTAGTGGAAAGATGTAGCTTCAGAAAAATATATGTCCTCTTCACAAAGAACTATATTTAATGTTTTGACACTTAAAAGGTAAATCAGCCATGAATGTATGAAAAATAAACTGGCTTATGTTTAAATAACTATTTCCAAACCCTGAATACTGAAGTTAAGCTTGCAGATCGATCAATTAACAACAGAAAATTATTACAGTTTCTTATTACTGCATGCTGCCATATAGCAAATCAGGGCAATCTGAATAATAAGCTCTACAGGTAGTTGGGGGGAAATCTCTCTCTTTGACAGCAGAAACATCTTTGAAAACAAGAGTTGCTGATTTTTATAATGCTTATATTATCTATTTTATATATATATATAATCTAGACATATAGTCTAAGTCATATATATATAATATTATATAATATAATATACATATATTACATAATCTAAGTCTTTATCACCTTAAAAACAAAATCCAAATATAGCCCAAACAGAAAGTTCCTAAATTTGTGTCTTTCCCCCCTCTTACCTTCTCTGGTGATGCAGGGGGGTCAAATCTCTTTGCACAAAGTAAAAATGGATCAGGATGTGGTTTGCCACGCTTCAACTCAGGGTCATCTCCCATCACAATATGATGGAAAAGACGAAACAATTCTTTGTGTTTGGTTGTTTTATTATGAAATGATTCTTCACTGGAGCTGGTGGCAACAGCTATGGGTATCTTGTGTTTGAGTAAATGATGGATCAGTTTATGGACCCCTGCAAGACAAATATATACATTTTAGTTTTTATATATATGCATGTAAGTTGGTATACATATGAATGTTTATAACCAATTACAAAGCATTTAACACTATTCAACAATGCTGTCTTACTGAATGTAATAAACCTATTTCGAACAGTCAGTGCAAAAGAAAATTCTTGCTATATTTGTAATGTTCCTTCTACCCTCAACAACCATGGAACATTCTTTAAGTTATATACATAGTTTTCTGTTATCAAACAACGCTTTTCACAAAACATGCCAAAAATGTGATTAACATCACTACGTAATGAGACCCACTAGAAACTCATTAAGCAATGTCCCCACATTATGTAAGTTTATTAGCTGAATTAGTAAGTTTATTAGCTGAAACTCTAGGAGTTTGGGAGAACATTTTCTTTCATATACACTTATGCTCCTGGGGAAAAAAAAAATAAAAAAAGTATACCCTTTTCACTGGACTGCAGCGTTTTAATTTCTGAAGTAGGTATCCAGGGGACTCAAACCAGCCTGTAAGAAAGCTCGGTTTCTCTCTTTTGCAATTACTAAAGCAAGCATTACTGGGCAGAGGAGAGCAGCTGTCAGTCACAGTTAATACCAGAGCTTTATCTATTGATGCTGTGAACCCGGAGTAATGAACACCTCAAGCCTAATGGGTAGAAACTTGAATCTGATCCAGTCTTCTAGGGAAGGTTAATGCAGTGAACAGTGAAAACACAACCAGTCTGTGTAAGAGGGAAACATACTTTGTTATCCGGTTCAAGTTTTGAGTTTTCTCTGAAGGGGGTTTAATGGCCCTTTGCTGAAGCATTCTAAACACTAGAGACCTTTACCAGACAAAACAATTATCACCATCTAATGAAGAACAAGTGTGGACGTCTGGTCTTTATCAATTCACAAGAGAAAATCCTCCATACCTGTAAAATAATTTCAGCTGTGCTTTTTGTCACTAATCCCAACTGCACTGGACACAGGATATTAGTTTCAGGTAGTTTAGGTTCAAGTAGACTCCAGTTGACTTTTGGTTCTTTGTTACAACTTGAGGATAATTTTGTTTTCTTTTTCCAACTACATTAATTCTCATCCTTTTAATGTCCAGTTATACAAAAATAATCTTTTTCTCTTTCTCCTGATTAACTGTCATTGTTATACCTGATCTCCACTCCCTTAAACCACTACTGCTCCTCCTTTGCCACTTCACCACCTCTGATTTGTATTTCCCTTGCGATCCAGCCATTTAATTCTATAAACAACAATGTTGTCTGCCATACATTATTCCCAAGTATAGTCATACACCAACTTTGAGAAGTTATAAGTACTACTGATAATAAAGTGTGTAGATTAAAGAATAGGTGCAGTAACTAATCTACCTATCTGGAAATAGGACTTGTATGTATGTCCTATTATAGGTATGAATCTCAGCAGATTTTTCCTTTATTCTCCAGAATCTAATAAAACAATTAAAAACTGGCATTTCCAGCTCCATGCCTGTATTTGAAGACGGCCTTTAAATAAACGCACTTCTCTAGTGTTAGATTTTGAGATGGATAGACATAGCAAGCACTACTGCTCCTCTAAGGTCAAAACATCAGCCATATAAAAAGCTTTCCTATGCTCCCTTGAGAGGTTATCCTAAGCAAGTGCACTTTTCCCCAAATGATGCTACTATGTCCTGAAATATGATGTTAAATACAAGCCAGCTTCTTAGTCCAGACAGTTTATATCTTCATTCCGAATCATGCGAAGTAAGTCTATATTAAATTAATGGAAGCACTAAGCTTCCTTAATATAAACCAGTAGTGTAAGTCTCTTCCCTAAAATAAAAAGTATTCATTCTATGGAATTTAATAAACTGCAATGTTTAGGAAGGCTAGCACACATATGTGTATTTTTTACTTATGTCTAAAGATTACATAAGCAGAAGACTTTTCCTGTCTCCTACACTCTTGCTATGATATGGTCATTTTTCTCTGTTTTGCTCTTTTCAAATAGCTAATTTTCTTAAGTCGCACTTCATGACAGCTTCAGTTCATCTCTCACTGGGTATGTTTATTTTGTGTTTCTATAGGAGGTAGCCAGGTAGCCTTTCTGTTGCAGAAAGGTCATTTCTTCAGGGTTCTCTCTTGCATTCCTCAAGCACATATCATGATTTCGGTGTGTAAATGTGTACGCATGTATGTTTGATTTCTCTTTTTGGCTTCCCTCACAACAAGGGAGCTAAAGTACAGTTGTCCCTAATATCTCCAGAGAGAAAATATTTATATTATTCAGAGAATATACCACTTAAAAAATATTATTTGCATACATGTAAATAGAGCAAGATAGAAAAAAAAGAAGCAAGGGTCAAATCAGTTGTCCAGAAAAAGAATTAAACTGCAATTGGAAGAATATCTAGCATAACTTGACAAGCTCAAAACAGCAGAAGCTGAAAAATATTTTTATTCCAGGTTTGCTTTCCTCTTTGTAAAAGCTATAGATCAGGAAAATCCATTTTGGTTTGCATTAATTACCACCAGTTTAGCTCTAGACACTTGACCACCACATCAAATTACTGACACAATTATTGTACTAATTCAGTATATAATTCTTCATTAAGAAGATAATATCTTCCTTAGTATCTTTCTAATGTTTTTTTTTCAAAGAAAACATCAACAGAAGTGGAATTGGGGAACGGAATTGAGGATCCATAAGAAACTTCCCCTGGCAAATAAAGTGTCTTTGTATCTTCTATAGCTACAAAGATTTTTCAATGAAATGACAATCAAAACCAACCAATTCAAAACTCAGTGGCTCTGAAGAAGTATACTGAAAATTCCCACAATCTCCCTAAATTCTAACTTACTTATGGCTACCATGTTAGGGATCGAGGCCCCTCCATCCCAGAGCGACCCCTCTGCTAGACTTCTTGGCACTACCCTCCACCTCTCCTACAGAAAACTCAGTCATATAAAGCAAGAATAAAAATTAAAGAAAGATCAAAATAAATAAGGATCTGTTTTTACAGCATAAGAATAAACTCCAAATGTGGCACACAGGTAATAAGTATCTTATGCAGAACCACATAAATTCTTCAAGTAGTAATAAAAAAAAATTAGGAATAAATATCCCACATTGTTATGGTTTATTCCCAAATGTAGTCCTGTTTTCAGATAGTCAGAGGTAAGTACTGTATCTTTATGCTATCTCTTTAAATAAGAAGTTTTAGATCAACACAGAAGCTTAATATATACTAACTAGAACAGTTAAGCACCAGTGACCATTGCACAGAAAAACAGGTGAAAAGAATTGCAAGCAGAGCTTCCTTACAGAAGCTGCAAAGAAGGAGGACCAGCTTTAAATGTCAGCATCTTTAAAAGCCAATTAATCACAAATGCCAATGAAGATATCAACTTGGAGAAAAAAAAAAAAAAGAGAAAAAAAATTAAACCAACAGAAAGGACCTATTTCTTCTGAGACCACAGACACATTTAAAAGAAAGAGATAGGCTATTTTGTTCTGAAAATTGTGGAAAAGCAGATATATATTTTATTTTTTTGAAAAATGAATTTTTATCCCTCTCTAGACTCCAGGTGTTGTGTTGTTCTTTTTAGATTCGGTTGATATCCTTGGTGACTAATATATTGGATCAACTGAGAAACTAAAAATAAGACTTATAGTGAACAACAAAACCCCTGGGCTAACTGTCACATTTACTTTTTAATTGACTAATACAAACATGTACACCAGGAGTTCAGGAAACCAAATAATGTTAAACTAAAATGAACTAATGAGAATCACTATCTAATTATTTACATGCTATTAAAACACTACATAATAATTCTACATTATTCCTTTTAAGCTATCACATTTTATAATCAAATTACATTATTGATCATGAAGTGAAAATTAACAAGATGAAACCCCTGAAAACTAACTCAAATTGATGGAAAGCAAAGGGAATTTTTATTTTCCTTTTAGCTTTATATAAAAATGATCTCTGTGTCATGAGAACAGCACATACATCTTTGTTACATTTTATTTTATATAATTTCAAGTTTTTGTACCATCTCTTTCCTTGTATTTATCTATCCTTTAACTGTTCTTAACTTGTATTGCTTCTGTATGTCCAGATTCAGATCTATTTCTTATGAAATGCTTTCAGATAAAGAAGGAAAAACTATAAAGATCTTCTATTTTTTTCAAATGTTAGTCTCCAACCAAACTTTTGTCTATGAATGTGTTACAGTAGTATATAAGAATGTTCTTCAAGATAAACAGGACAATGATCCCCATGATAAACTGGGAAAACACATGAGATAAGGAAGAGAATTACACATGCTGCTTCAGGACTGAACCTTAATTTCAGTTTCCTCTGTTTCTCAAATGAATGTCTGGTCTGTTGCATATAGGTAAAACCTTACAAAGGGAAGGCTTTGTAAAAATTATGGCTCAGGTCTGCTACTTTGGCTAGGTAGAAAAGGACTGTGGGAAAGAGAATCAGCTGAATTAGGGGTAGAAAAACAAGTTAGGTAACCACTGTGTGTTCACATCATGGTGTATAGTGGTTGCTTGGATTATGTTTGTTATGGTTTAAAAGTACATAGCTGATAACTGGCTAACTGTTTTAAAAGGCCTGGTTTTTGTAATAAAGCAGCTCTGCTTTGCACCTGCCTGGGGACTCTGCATCACTCTGGACCCTCACTCACTCACACTGGTGTTTATATTTCTGGTTGCAGTTGATTTGTCTGAAGTCATAACACCATCATACAAACAATCACACACACCAAGCTCTGACAGTACCTTAGCCTGAAGATCTGCTATCTGATGGTCTTATACACACTGCCAAAGTCTCAGCATTCCAGCTTCAGGAAAACAGCTGGTTTGTTACTGTCAGCACAGAGTGCGAGAGCAAGGTCACATAAATGCTCAGGTCTACACAGACAGCCCCCTTGCCTTCTCTAATGTCTCAATCCTAGAAAGATGAACATAAGCTATGCAAGAAAAAGCCCTCAAAAATTAATTTCACAAGACCTTCTCTCAAGAAAAAGTACATTGCAAATAGGACCATAAGTTAAACATCTAGAATTTATGAGACAGATCCTATGAAACCTAAGCTTCAAAATTACATTACAGAATCTCCTACATGGCTGAGAAGGCCTCAAATACACTAAACCGTCATTTTCAGTGGCATACCCTTTCACAAACACCACAGTGTTTACCCTCTTGCCACTGCTTAGTTCTTCCCTGAGTGGCACCTAGGTGCCAATTACATCTTATTTCTGATTAATAGTATTTTATTGACAATGCAATCCCAGAAAGAAAAACAAGAAATCAATAGCTAATAGAGAAATAGCAAATATGTGTGTGTGTGTATCGCTGCTCTTAATTTATCTGAAAGCTAACATTCTCTGTGAGGAAGGACATATAGCAGACACATCCTCATTTTCCTTAAACAAAATCCAAACAGCTCACAGGGTTCTCAGATCTGCCACAACCATCATACATAATACTCCTTGATAGTTCACAACTAAGTTAGCTGAAGTGTTAACCAACTAAAAAACATTTTGAGCAGGCTAGAAGAGAGAACCATCATATACAGTAATATCTCATATTCTTCCAAATGATCACTGTCCTTATTAAAGCAATTACAGTGTCAGGCATCTAATTATCTAAGAAACAATATAACATAGGATTACTTTAATCAAGACAGTAAATAATAATAATAATAATAATAATAATAACCCCATACAAACAAAACACCATAAATAATATATTCCTTAAGCTAATTAAATGTAAGCACCAAGTAGTCAATGAAATCAGGCTATACTATAAAGTTTCCATAGATTCTGTGTATTCTTCAGATTCAAGTGGAAGTTCAAATTAAATTATTACAGAGAGCTAAAGGCTACATGTATGGAAATTATAAAAACTTTACCTGAACTTAGAGTGATTATTTTGTCTTTCCCTTCAGAGGTTTTTTTTAGAAAGTAAACACATGCAAACACTGAAAACAACTCAAAATAGAAAATGGGTACTGATATGAAGATGACTTACTATGTTCAAAAGCTTCTACACAATTTAATTAGTTTAATAAAAATACTACTTCTCATTTCAGAGTATTACAAAATAAGCTGAAGTTGGGAGGGTTCCACAAGGATCAAGTCCAATAACCTTTACTTACAGAGGCTTCAAATAATTCTGATTAAAGTAACAACTTTAGTGCTACCCACTGCTGCTGGATATCCTTTGACATAGTTTTGGGGACTATAAAAATACTTTAGAAAAAGTGAGATATTTAGGAAATTTTAAAGATTATGTCTTATCCCTCTATTCAGGTAGTTACTGTTTTTTTGGTAAGTGATCCAGTTACAATCCTGTGCTATGTTTGTCTGTATTTTATAATCACAATAATTTGGTTACCAGTTAATTTTTGTTGTTGAAAAGATTCTCATTCTCCTTATTTCAGTAAGCTATAAAGACCACTTCCCTTTGTACTATGTACTAATGAGTACTAATAGTCATATTTATTTTATTGTCAACTGTAATTATAAGCCAAAGGAAAGATTTTTTTCCCAAACCTTTTGATAAGAAATGTGTTAGTCTGAAAAAATAAGAGTATGGAAATACGCTACAAAATTCTTTTTAACGGAGAAACAAAAACTGTACTTCATGGGCAACCAGATCTTTCCTTATGTGTATTTTATTTTATCTGTACATACTTATGCTTTCTTGGGAGGAGTAGTTTGTGGTAGTGTAACTTATTTATTTTTTTAATCTGAACAACTTAGTCTCATTCAAAAACACCACTGTTTTTATTTTTATTCTCATATCATGTTTGACTAATCTGGTAATCTGCTACCTCTTTTATCCTGCTTCCCTTTTCCTTTGCTGATGTACATGTAGGGTTTGTTTCTCTTTCCCTACTATGCTTTTGGAGCTTGTCTACACCATGTAGCCTGTGCTAATACAACTACACTTGCTAAGTCTTGTAGCTAGATGCAGAATATTCTAAAGAAGAAACAAGATGGGCGACAGACTCTTTAAAAGAACACCATATTACTCGACATATTTTCAGACCTGTGCACTGAGATATTTGTTGGAAGAACTGTATCAGTCACCACATATTTTGTTCATGTAGTTTGTGCATGAATTCATAGAATTTTTTTGCATTGGAAAGGACCTTGACAATCATTGAACACTAATCCCCCTACCATTGGCAAGGCCAACTTTGCTAGGTTAAGCTGCTCCAAGCCCCATTCAGCCTGTCCTTGAACATTCCCAGGGATGGGACATTCATAGCTTCTCCAGGCAACCTTTTCCAGTGCCTCACCACTTTCACAGAAAAGAATTTCTTCCTAATATCTAACCTAAAGCTTTCAGTTTGAAGCCATTCCCCCTTGTCCTGTCACTACATGCCCTTGTAAAAGTCCTTGTCCAGATTTCTTATGAGATACTGAAAGGTGCTATCAGGTCTACCTTGAGTCTTCTCCAGGCTGACTAACCCCTGTTCTCTCAGTCAGCACTTCAAGGAGAAATGCTTCATCCTGCTGATTATCTTCGTGGTCCTCCTCTGAAATTGTTCCAACAGGACACATCCTTTTTATGCTGGGTGCCCATAGCTGGATGCAGCACTCCAGGTGGGTTGTCAGAAAGAACAGAGTAGAAGCGCAGAATCGCCTCCCTTGCCCTGCTGGCCACGCTTCTTTGGATGCAGCGCAGTTCACAGTTGGCTTTCTGGGATGCGGGCACACATTGTCAGGCTGTGTTAAGCTTCTTGTCAATCAACACCCCCAAGATTCTCTTTTTAGGGCTTTCATACCATCACCCTCTGCCGTGCCTGTATTGGTGCTTGGGATTACCTCAACTCAGGTGCAAGACTTCGCACTTGGCCTTGGTGACCTTCATGAGGTTTTCCTCGACACATCACTCAAGCCTGTCCAAGTCCCTCTGGAGGGACTCCCCTTCAGCATGCTGACTGGGCCATACAGCCCCCCATCATCAGCAAATCTGCTAAGGGTGCACTCAATCCCACTGTCCATGTTGCCAATGAGAATGTTCAATGGCAATGGTCAAATACAACTTTGCATTTTCTCCAGAAACATTCAGTATCATAGCACTGCTCTTCATTCACCACCACTGTCTGGATACAGTTACTTTTCTGCTCTAAGCAACACAACAACAGAGGACATCTGACCTCTGTGCCAAAACCAAGGCTCTTTAGACACCCATATTCAAGACCATTTCATTTGCTGTAATGTTACACAAAACAAGCTGTCCAAGAGCATTTGGTGTATATTTAGAAGAAAAGATTTAGTGCTAAGAAAAAGACTAATGGAAACCAAAGTGGTCCATATAGTGTTTAAATTAACTGTGCAAACGGTGCATACATTAAGCATGTCTTGATGATTTATGTCCACTTGTACACAAACTGAAATCTTAAGGATAAATATAGCTTCTGTATTGAAAATACTACTCCTTTTTTCCAAAATCATTTACAATTCCTACACTGAATGTGATATGACACCACATGAATGTGGTAGAGCTTTTCAAGATTTCATCACTTTCTTTAATCAAAGAAATGCTAACATTAGCATTCAGAGCTTTGTCAGGTTGATTAGATTTCTAGCCGATTCCATGACAATCCCTAAATTTACAAAAACAAATGTATGGTAAGAAACCTCAGCAGCCTCTGAACACAAAAAGCACTCAGCAAAACAAAACAACTTCACTTAGAAAAAGAAGTAACAAAATTATTTTAATTTTTTTTTTCTAGTCTGGTGTGCTACAACCATGTCAAGCCCATCACTGGTGCTAATAATTTCATACACTTGCTCTCAGTCCTGAGGTGAAGTCAGGATTGCTGCTGTGAAGATGACAGTGTGAGAGAGGTGGGGTTATCCACTGCTTGTTTTAACTGCATGAACGCTTTAACTTGGTCAGCCCTGAACAGGCAGCTGGACTAGATGACATTTGTAGGTCCCTTCCAACTGAAATTGTTCTATTCTGTTCTGTTCCGTTCCATTCCATTCCTGAATCTCATGAAACTATAGAAACACAACTCTCAGATCAACCTGCTCCTTTATTTGTTATGACATACTGTTTAAAAGTGCTTTTTGCAATGCTATGTCATCCTTTCAGGATGCCAGAAAAATGGAGGTAGGAACTACCAGGCTACCCACCCTTCCCCCTGCTCCTTTGGAAGGCCATGGCTATTAATAAGGAATTTTGTCTACTCATCTTATTGCTCCCTAAAAAGTATCAGAGATCCTTATGGTCAGGGAGACTTCCTATTCACCAAATCATTACCCTCCTTTCAATCTGGACATACTGACACATGAATGACCATAGAAGAAATGTAAGTACTAAATTTTACAATCAAAATCTGCACCAACTGTGTTGCTGATTTCCTGATAAAAGCATCGTTGGGATGCAGCCCTTTAGGACTTAATGTAAAGACCAGATGTTTGATATCAGCCAAACAGGAAGCACCATTCTGAGTTTGCAGCTAACTGGCTGATCTCTAGGGGCTACAGGCTCACTGAACCCAGCATGGACTCACTAGGGCTTCTCATCATTGAAACAAAAACAGCAAGGAAAAGAAAAGCTCATGGTAGGAAGTCTGTTTAACTGTCAAGGGCACAACATGAAGCAAGGAAGCAATAGCTAAGCAAACTAGCTTAAGTTAAACAGTTAAGCAACTGCTGGTTGAATGGAACTGTCCAAGAAAAAAGAAATTTGGAGTGAGTTGTCATTGAAATTTGAACTGTTATCCTTTCTTCTCTTTTTGTGCTTTCTGACTGACTTCATTTGGTACTAAAATTGAGGTATGAAATTATGTCCTCATGACTGCAAGGGACAGTCAACTGTACTTGAACTGAAAAAATAGTTTGTACATCACATTCTGCGCTGGCTGAAGAGGAGATACAATAACTATATCTCAGTTATCATGAAAACAACCAAGGAATGGAAAATGAAAGGCATACACAGCCACGCAATCCTCAAAGATATGTGCTTTGTGATAATGATGATGAGCCAAAACCCAGAGACTACAGTGAAAGAGTATCAGTAGTTTTGTAATCCCGACACGATTATAGCAACTGTTGGCAGTTGTATGATTCGGAGTTCAGTTTCTCTCACTGTGCATTTATTCTAGGTTTATGCAAAAGCACACCTATACACAAGTAGGTAACTATACATATGCATGGTTTTCTTCTGCTCTGCTTGTCACTCCCTCATCTTGTGACTGCACTTCTCTGCAAGACAGATATGCTCAAAACGCATTTGCAGAAACAGAAAGCCTACTGCATCACTCTTGTAGATAACAATGTCTGTACTCTGACAGAAATATTTAGAAAAGCAGCACAGTGGCAGGCCTGTCATTTTGTGTCATCTTGGATTAATTTCTTTCTCCACAGAATCAAAATTACCATTCCTTAAGTTCCTTTCAGAACTAAAAATAAATCTGACTGTGAAAAATTCTCAAATAGTAACCAGAAAATTCCATATTAGAAATGGATGGAGCCTCTTCTTAAATTAAATTTGTATTTTGACCACAGCCTGATGTACTGAAGCTTGTCTGTCAGTATGGCCATACTGAAATAGCCAAAATTCTGTCTTCAGCCACTTATGTGTCAGAGGTGTTGTAGTACACTAAGTGGCCTGCCTGTCATATAAGTCTGTGCCATGGTTTAACCCCAGCTGGAGACTAAGTACCACACAGCCTCTCATTTAGTGTGCATGTCCTACCTGGTGGATCAGGAAAAATAATCAGGAAAAAAAAAAACTTGTGGGTTAAGATAAGAACAGATTAATAATCAAAATGAAGTAACATGATAATATTAATACTACCAGTTGTAAAACAAAAGGGGGAGGGAGAGAGATAGATAAAATCTAAGAAGAGTGATGCACAATACAATTGCTCACCACCTGTTGACTGATGCCCAGACCATCCTCCAGCCACAACTGGTCCCTATCCTGAGTAACAACCCCAGTTTATGGGCATGATGTGCTATAGTATGGAATATCCCTTTGGCCAGTGCAGATAAGCTGTCCTGGCCATGCTCCCTCCTGGCTTATTGTGCACATATTCACTGGCAGAGCATAAGCAAATGAAAAATCCTTGATTTGGGGTAAGCACTACTCAAACATCAGTTTGTTATCAACTTTATTCTTATACTAAATCCAAAACATAACACTGCACTTGCTATGAAGAACAAAACAAACTCTGTCTCAGCCAGAACCACGACAGGTTTCTAACTTGTAAGAGAAAGAATTGCATTGCCAATTAAATATTCATTCAATCTCCACACTATTCTTAACTATCACTGACATACCTGTCATTTACTTGATTTAGGAATTTGCAGAGGTATCATCTTTGGCAAGATCACATGCATAGCTCATCCAGAAACAAGTGGCATTCTGAGTCCCTTTTTCAGTCATCATTGGTCACTGTTTAGCAGTGCTTTCCACCACATAAAATTTCAATCCATTATTCTGGACAACCTTTAGAAACTGATAGAAAAATAGAACCTCACCTGTCTATTAATAACCTCACCTGTCAAAAGAAGACCAAAGACACAGCACTTTAGAGTCCTCTTACACAGCCCTCAAAACATTACTACAATCTTACATCTTGCACAACACATGAAAGAAGCCCATTCTTAATTTAAGAAAATTAGGTGACTGTAGAATAAATCCACAATCCATTAATAAACAGCCTCAGAATACACAGACAGAATCTGATTAAAAAATCTGGTTACCTGTAGAACAGTTCTTAAATAAACTGAATAGTAAGTAGCTAGAGACATTCTCCTTTAGCTTATTAGCTCTCATCAATCTGGTTTCCCAAAATTCATGGTAATTCAGCTTGTACCTTAGTTCACATTAATTCTACTTTAGAGTATAGATTGAAAAATGTTATCATGTGTATTTAGCTGAACTGAAAAGATACTCGGTTGAACAATTTTGGTGATGATGAAAATGTTTACCTGCTTTTCCTAGTATGAATTTTGCTTATTTTCATGCCTTGAGGGGCTATCTAGAACAGAGGCTAGACAGTGTTAAAGGAATAAAGTAGGTATTTATTAAAAAGTCCTTCAAAGGATGGACCATGGACAGTACAAGAGCCCGGCCGAGGCTACACCCAAGGTGGACAACAGGTCACATGTTTTCACACTTTTATAAGTTTTGCTCCATTTACATATTTTGGTTAAATATCCAATTACATCTTCAGATTATGAAGTCTGCTCTCCCCAATTTTCTGGTTTTTATACTTTTTGGGCCTGAAGCTGCAACAGTGTCCTTGGTTCTCGGGCTGGAAAAGGATTGTTTTGTTTAACTAAACTGTAAAATAAGCTTGCTAACACTTTATATGATGTTAAGAGTTATATACTAAGGTAGTATAGAATCCAAAAATATGAAAGCTAAAATTTAAGGCATCAGTTTCATCCAAAATAGTCTGGCTTCAGAGAGGCCAAAATTAACTTTTTGAAGGCAGGAACATAGAAAACTTCATGTTTCCTTTGGCTAATCTGTTCCATCAACTTTGTAACCCTGTTCAAGTCAGTTCAGCCATATTACCACAGTCTTCAGCAGGCATGGAATATGCACTTTACAACATCAATTACTTGTGTTGTTTCTTTACAGCAGCTCCTCTCTGCACCATCTAACATTTTACCCAGTCTGTTCATCCGGAATTTTCTAAACCAAGACAATTTTCTAAACAAAGACTTTTTTGTTTGGCTTGCAAAAGATATGTTTGAAAAGTCGGTCCCAGAAGCTTGAAATGAAAAACAAAAAACACATCAATCCAACTTTCTTGGTTTTTTGGAAAGTTTAACTAGACTTACAGTTTCAGGTGGATCTATAAGTGAGAGAGATGCAATTTGAAAAATCTTTCATATAAAAGTCATTAGTGAGATAACTAAGAGAAAGAACTAGGTTGGACACACAATATATTTCAGTTTTTTTAAGTTGCTGGAAATCCCACTTTTTATTTTTGCTACTTGTTATTTATTCCTAACATATCACATATTTTTAACTTTCATCTTCTTTATGCATTATGGAACAAGGTATAAAAAAATCTAAAAATTAAAATATTAATGCGCTGTAGAAATTGTCAGAACAAACAACCACATGTTCAAAGAGAAAAAATGGTAACTGTTAAACTTATATGGTGACATGCAGTTATTTCACTTCTAATACTTTTTTATAATCCTCTCCTGTTTTTTTTTTTTGTGGTTTTTTTTTTTTCCCCATCATAAATTACTGATATTTGCTCCAGAAAGTTTAACATTGTTCATAAAGTTAGCAGCATTCCTAGCTTTAGGTACTGACAGTGTTGCACGGCTAAATATTTCTCTCTAAGCATTTCAAATCTAAATGTAATTAAATTTGATAGAATGCATTCACACTACAGGTAAGATTCATCCTTCATCCTCATATCTTGAGCTACCTCGGTGAAGCTACTCACGTGAGCATCCTGCACAATCACTGGTAAAAGACACATCTCTTCAGAAGGTAAGGAAACTCCCCTGTCTTAGGATAACCTGAGAAACGCTCCTTCTCCACTGACACGCTCAGATACTCTATTTGAATTACAATCTTTGGGTTAGGCAAGATTAATCCCAACAAAAAGAACCCATGGGCCTACATACTTTTAGATGTGCAGGCAAACGCATCTGTGCTTAGCAAAGTCAGACAATGCTCATAGCCAGGTAAACACAGCTGACAAGAACAATTATAAAGAATGTCTAGTTTACCAACCAGAATTCATGCACATGTATCTAGTCTTTGTTCTTTTAAAACATGAAAAAAGTGGTTTTGTCAAGTAAACAGAGGAAAAAAAATCTGTCAACTTTAATACGTAAAATATTCTTTTAAACAGACAAATAAACAGGTAGATTTAGGTAAATTTAAGAGCAATGAAACAAGAGCAATGAAACAATCTGTAAGAGCAACTGCTTTGTGGAAGGCAGATTATAAACTTCTACCTTGATTAGCATCTAAATAATTCCATAAAGAGTTTATAAGTGCTGCAAAGAAACATACCTGGCATCAAGTCAGCATTAGGGAATAACTTCTCCAGCTTCTTTTTACTTTCATTGAATAACTCTTCTTTGGTTATTGGAAGATCTAGAGCATCTCGAATAATCGCTGCTGCTTCTGGGGCTTGTCTACCTAGAATCCTGGATTTCAAATCCCAGGAATAGGTCTTTCCATAACGCTCACAGATCTCTCCATACACTAATGTATAGAAACCTTCAGTATCTGTAAAAAAGAAAAAAAAAATCATGTATAAATTAACCTATGTAAAAACAAATAGGCAGCTGGTCTTGCTAAGAGACCACAGAAATGCAGAAATGGTCAGAGCATGCAATGCTAGGGGCCAGAGAGCATGTAGCAAAGTGGATAAAATGTCTCCCTTTATTTGCAAGAGAGAACCAAGGCTTTTACCATCACCTCAGAGATACACAGATTTTTCATGTTTATCATTTCTGCATTAATAAAAGGTAACTTAGGATCTCTACAAATAACTATCTGGACCTGCTCTTTCATCACCTTTCTTTACATTTACCTTTCTTTATCCAAGTTAGCGAGCAGTGCCTTAATTAAAATACTCTATGTTTTTCATGTAAAAGAAAGGAAGGAAGGAAGGAAATCTGGTACTTGGGGGGATGCCATTACATATTCCATGTAAACTCAAAAAAGAGAAAAGATTTAATTATTTAAAAGTGTCTTTGAGAGGAAGCTTCTAAGTGCCTTCAAAGACATTATGGTCATTATTACAGTGCAGCTGGCACCACTGCATTTACAAGAGATTACTCAGGCAAAACACACTAGTACTTCCAGGGGATTTCAGACAAGAATAAACTTCAGACTGAATTTTGGCAGTGCTACTATCAGTTTATATGTCAAAGGTGGTTTTACATTTAAAGCTATTTTTTTTTAATACAAACAAATAATTCGTCCTTTCCTCTTCTCCTCTCCTACAAATTTTTGAAAAAGAAGGTCATTAAAATTTAATTTAACACTAATATGGAGACAAAATGTACTTCCAGCTCTTGTCTTCATTTCAGCAAAGATCTCAAACACTGGAGTTTCTACCAGTCTGTTTATCTCTTTAAGTAGTCTTCTCTGAAAAGTCAGCTACTACTGTTAACCCTGCATAATTTCCTTCTCACGCATGTTTCTGCCTTCTGTAGCTCTAAAGATACGTTTTTTATCATCATGTTAGAAATGGAAGGCAAAAGCAAGGAAAGAAATAAGATGCTCTTATGAGACTTATTTGGAGAAACTAGAGACTTCACTTCTCAATACATCCTGTGACATATAAAAATATTTTTAATGGACATAATGAAAGAGTGAAATTATTCATGTGGATACTGTGTCATTTTCTGAATATATAAGAATTATGCAGGAGAGTGATTAAACTTTAAGCTTTAAAAAAGATACTATGAAGAAAACAGTCTGAAGAACAAAGCACAGAGCCCATGACTACAACACATGCCAAGACCTTCCCTGCAGCCTGACAAATGCTCCCTACTTCACCACAGTAATCCTGAGATCAGCAGATGATTCTGAATGGAAAGCAAAGGAGAAATACAGGGGCTATTTCACCGTCGTGTGAACATAGAGCAGTGCAGAATACATTCCCTGCCACCTGCCAAAGTGCTCTAGTCCATGTCTCCTTTCAGTAACTAGAGGGGAATGTTGGACCAAGAGATCAGATGAAGACCCAAAACACTTGTCTAGAATGTTTAACAGAGCAGCTAAGAGTTCACAAAACCCTCTTACCTTAAAAATAGAGGCAAAAGCCACACCACCTGCACTACTCTTTTTAAATGCTCATTAATCAACTACACTTAAGGGAAAAAAAATTACAAGTGATCTTGGAGACCCTCAAATGCACATGAAAGGCATCATAACAGAAACACATGCAAATGGGCTCTAAAAATTGTTCAGCTGGTAAATACAAGAAGGGAGAAAGAAAAAAAAAAACAATAACAAAAATTCCTCCATTTTGCTTAAAAATGCCAGCTGGTACTCTCTGCAAGCTAGGAAGGTAAATTAAGAATAAAATTTTTAATATTCACTTTTAAATATTTTTAAAATATTTAAAAGATTCAATTTTTAATTTTTTAAAAATAAAATAGTTTTTCTTTTATAGCAGACTCACTAGGTGAAGGACATAAAATTCTTATCTCAAGTTTAAATTTGAAACTGAAAATCAATCTTCATCCTATTAAATAGTGCATATCAAGTTAAGCAGAATTTTTAAAAAAGCAAGGAAACAAAAAATTCTAGAACATGAAAATTTTCCTATAGGTCTACAATAATTACACATTAATTTATTTGAAGTGAAAGGTTCAACTATATAGCTAAATGTACTACTTTTAATTGTCTTCTGCATTTTAAATATTACATAGCTGACTTGTGAATGAAATTTTATTTATTTTCCTTAGAAAAAGCTTAACGATGTCCAGACTGCAGACCTAAAAGCAGTTTTTCATGCAATGTTGCAGTTTGCCAGTGGAAGAACACTCACGAACAAGTTTGAGTCAAACCTATTAAAACAGGTAATGGCTCATTTACCCATACTGTGCCAGAATGTAGCTTTCTAGGAGCTGAGAAACAAAACAAAACGCAACCAAACAAAAAATTAGCCCCAAATTAGTCAACACATTTGAATCTTACATTTAATTTAAATATATCTAAGTCCCACAAAGCAATGTATATCGTCCAACAAGCAGGATGCCAGAGAGCCTTCTTTTCTTTCCTCCTCTGATTAATTATAGTTAAAAGACTTGGGTTACAAAACCTTCAACTGTTCTTTCAAAGAGATCATTTTCACTCTGCCTTAAGTTATAGCAATTAGACTCTGGACATCAACACGGTTGCAATGAAAATTAACATAATTTCATGATTCACAAGCTTTTGTAAGATCCTACATATTGCTTGAAAATAAACATGATTTTAATTTTCATAAATAGATGACAAAAGCATGGATATGGACATTTAACTTGCTTAAACAGATGTGTTTCACTATAGCACATGAATAAATAAAAACTGAGGAAAAAAATTATGCACACATACACTGTAAAATCCAACTGGAACTTGGAAGGTGACTGCTGAAAAGCTGCATTTACCATATACATGTTTAACAGATGTTAAATGTTTCTTTTGGTTGAAGACGAAGGAAAATCTATATGTTCCCCTAATAACTAAAGACCAGTAAATAAATACTAAATAATGATACAACTTCAAGGTTTCCTGTATCTATGGGAAAGAAGCAATCTCAAAAAAAAAAAAAAAAAAAAAAAAAAAAAAAAAAAAAAAAAGGCTAGTTTTTTCATCATTAACAAGAAAGAAACCACACACAGTTCAAAGGGTTGATCAGAGTTTAAATATATCAGTGAAGTATAAATTCATACTGCTATAAATCTACTTGACAAAATCTACTACTCAACCCCACTGATGAAATGAAAAAAGAAAGAAGAATTAGAAATTCAACTCAAGTGCCTAATTCTAGGCACCTATTGGTATTTACTCTGGTATGTCCAAGACATCCACACACATCTAATGTTAAAAAGGTAATCTGGGCAAGACTCACACTTCATGGCATGAGCAGCCAGATGCCCTACAGCATCCCATGTGTGTCACACTCACACACACATTTCAGCAAGTAAATCCAGCCCCAGCTGCTAGCCTCCATCAGGAATACAAACTGAGAACACAACAGGACATACGTGGCTGTGGCCTGGTCTAATAATGGGAAGGAAAAGCAGGAATTCTTAGCTCCTGCAATTTTGAATAAATGCGTAAGTTTTCAAAATACTCTTTTTATTCCTAGCTCTCTTCTCTTGAAATATCTTTTACACGGACATTATAAGCCAATATACTGTCCATCTGCTTGCTACATTTCACTGGGGAATGAGTAATACTCATTCCATAGTCACATATCATCTTTTAGTCATTTTTGTAGTGACCCTTCTTCAATATAAAAGCACAGTCAGCTCCACAGTAATGTTTAGAGTGTGTAAAAGCCAGCCACAATAAATACAAATAAAGTGACGAAAATGGCAAAGGCACTGGAATACTCAATTTGTGATCTGGCACAAAAATATGCTGACATGTACTCAGAAAGACCTGCAGGTCACCTGGTAACACACCACAGTGAATAAACGCAGTGCATGATCTGCTCAAATCACTGCAGAGTCACAATTAGATGTGCAGATCTCCCTAGGCTGGGGGTACAGCAAACATTGAAACAGTATGTAAGCCTCATCTTTATCACTTACACATAAAAACAGTTCAAGATAGAAAATTATGACTTCATGAATACAGAACTTAATTTTTTTAGAAGGTTATACACCTTCTAATTGAGTATTATTGTTATTCTAAAATAATCTCCAGTTTATCAAGGAGATGAGATTAGTAGGCATGAAACCTCCTTTTAGCCATAGCTCATCTTATTCACTAGTTTTTAGTTCCTTGTTTGAAAAACCCATTTCAAGTTTGCATTAAGCTTCCCAGATGAAATATACCTATGATTTATCCTTCTGATAGGAGCCTAAGCCATCTTAAAAAGAGTTTTAATTGTGTGCATTCAGTACACAATATATTTCAGTAATTTGAAATCAAACCCTGGTCAACTAAACTAAATCCTAAAAAGGATTTTTTTTAAATTTATTTTTTATTTATTTTTGGTAAGGGATAGAAGTGATCAAAGAGAAGAATTTTAAGTTAAGCAACAGGTTTCTTGTGTCCATACCTGTGAGGCAGATTTCTGTTCACATGTAGAAGAAAATAATTTTCAGTATTCAAACTAGCTGAATTTAGAAACAGTCAGTCATTTTTACCAACATTTTGGCCCAGGACTAAGAAAGTCTCATTAGATTTTGTCACCATCAATACTGAATGAACACATAGGTGACTATGATTTTGCTTTGCCATCAGTCTTTAATATTATTCACATAATCTATTTGGAGTATGCAACAGTGTAAGAAACCATACAAACTACTGAAATGCTCAGCTAGGGCACCAGAGATAAATACAATTACAAACCAGTATATAATTATAGAAGTGCAAATTTTTCCTTTGCTTTTTGCAATTCATTTGGTGGCCTTTAGCACAATATAAACTGTTAACTTGTGCAAACAAATCTATTCAAGAGCTGAAATGCGCACAACTGGGACTAGATCAATCAAGATTAGGTATTTCCTCTACATATAGAGTTATAGTAATGGCATTCACATTTTCTCTCACTTCTGGATTAAGATACAGCACAGGCCTTTCTGTGTTTATTCTCCCATTGTATCAACTGAACAGTGTAAAAACATGGGATTTGAACACAGGAGTTGCAAAGCCAAAATAGTGACCTATTTCAATATCAGCAAAATCATGTGCTCAGAGTTCTTCTTCCTCTCCCCCTCCCAAGCACACAAAAGACATGGCTGAGCAGCTCACTGACCAGTTGTATCAAGTCTGTGAGACTCAGGAGTAAAACAAATGCTGCAGCACTGCATGAATGCCAGGGAATGGATGACTTTCAGCTATGTCTCTCTACTCTAAAGAGATCTCTTGTCAATCCTGCCATTCTACAACCTCTCTCCCCACAGACAGTACCTGCTCCCAGCTCATTCAGTTACACAAGTGAGCCAATTCTTGAAATATGTGTATTTCAACAACAGAGGATGTGAGTATCAGTGAACCGTTCAGCACATTTCCAAACGGTATATGGACTACCACAAATTTTAGGAAGCACCACTTCCTAAAGCAAGATAAAAGTCACACAGAAAATCAGAAACGCAAGATTCTGTTGGTGGTTTGGTAAGCAGGAAAAGAGAAAAGAATGTGAAACAAATGACCTCTGAACAGCAAACTTAGAATGGAACAAGGAACATCCTCTCAACACAAGAAGGAGTCAAGGTATTGCTATCTGCAACTTATAAATAACAGCTCCACCTCAAAAAAGACCCCAAACCCCCACAAAACAAAACCACAAAAAATGGCATCTGAGGGAGCATAGTCTATGTCATTGAATAAACATTTGTGCATAACTCATTCCTCATTCTTTTTTCTCCCTTATTTCTTTCAGAGAGAATCTGAGACTCCTCTTACAGTATCAGCAGTCAAACAAGACAGATAAAACCAATATGAGCAATGCAAAACAGCAGCAAGTATACAACTGGCACTGAAACAGGTCTGAAACAGCAAAAGTTAAACCACCAGAATCACTTAAGAATTAGAGCTGAAGCCTTCTGAGCTAGCTATGCAAACAGAAATTTAAAAAGTTTTTTTTTTAATGAACCATCTATAGTAGACAACTGTCTTGCAATTTGTGTCAAAAGGTCAGTTTTGCACTGCCACCTCAACATTCTTCCATTCACACTCTCATTACTATGAAAGCTAGTTTAAAAATGCATAACTATGGTTATCCATGACAGCTAAAAGGAAAAAAACCTGCGGTTTAACAGCTGACCTTGAAATCACTTACAGCAGCCCAGTAAAAGTAGGGATGAAGAAGGCAGGCAACAGAAATTACCTTTTGTTTAATAGTCTAACTGTTAGAACACTAGCTCAGAAAACAAAACTCAGTTATTCAATCCATCCTAAGGGCCTAAAGCTGTTTTTCTAACATACCCTGACGTTTTTTATGCCATTGTGTTATGTACATATACACACTTTCATACAGATAAACCATTAATATGCTTGTACAGATATATAGAAGCACACAGGCATTTATTTTTATATATTTACTTATATATGGTGTATGTATAGAACATACACCATATGTGTTTTACAGGCAAAAATGTCTTTTAGAGAATAAAGCTTAGGATGAGTACTAGCCAATGAATACAAATCAGCCTGGAGCCTCTTGACTCATTATTAAAGGAATGTGGTTCAAAAGGCTTAGCACTGAAAGTACACAAGGAAAAGGAATGTTCTATTCATTATTGTAGTATTCTCCCATTCCTTCCATGAACTTGTTTAGCAAGAAAAATGAAATCTAAATTTATCAGCTTAGACACACCCACTTCATTGTCACAGGAGAAAATAAGCACTGGTTTCACCCATGTTCAAATGAATTATTTGAGCCATGCCTAAATGTCAATGCTGATGTACCCAACCAGGCAAACTGAACCTAAAGGCAGTGTGAACCACCAACCCAAGGGAAATGCTGCTGCCATATTCATGTCTTATACCTTTCCTCTGATCTACTCTCATAACCAGAACCATTTAAATTCATCTTATTGTTCCCTGGAAGTTAAAAGAAGGTGAAGTATCTATTAAAATAAACATCAAGCACCAAATAATGGCTACTTCAAAATCATAAGCTACTTATAAAGAGCAAGTTATTTAGTAAACCATTTTACATGATTGATAAATAATAACTTCCAAAGATAAAGAAAAATATTATAATAGTTGAAAATTAAAATTACTGCTTCCAATTTAATAGAGTAATGACTTGTAAATCATTACATTTTTGATTAGCACTTAAAAAACTCAGTGAAAAGATCCATTATTCATTTTAGTATGGAGCAGGTATAAGTCTATTCTGAAGCTTTAATTTTTGCAAGCCTACTTCTTATTTTCCCTTGTACTTGAATATTAATATAAGTACACTCCAAGGTAGATGAACATGTTACATTGTGATTAGTTTACTAAGGCCAGAGAAACATGCTGCTACTGGCTAATTCAGTGCTGTCAGTCTGTTTGCTCTTCTCTGAGAGATCCTACCATGAATTCGAGTTATTGCTAAAAGGTTTAAAAAGGAAGTAAATTTGATTCTCAAACAAGAGCAGCTGCATAAAACTGTTCCCAAATGAGTATCACGTATTTGCCCCTCTGGGCTTATATTACTGGGAGAATTCTTCAATGGCAGCTACAGAGGAAGCTAATTTCTCATTTTATATGCAGAGAAACATGGTACTTCTGTGGGGGAAGGAAGAAGCTTCTGAACAAATTCAAAAGGCTTTTAGTTTACATTAATACAGCAGACATATCTTTATGCTATCTTGTATTCACATATACATCTTATCTTCCTATTTTAATGCCACAGTGAAGGGGAAGAAACAGATCACGAATAAAGCATGTAAACTCTTCCGATGTGGAGCTGTAAACAAAAACTCTGGCACCAATGCAAAACAGCACATGAAAACGTAAAGAGAAGCCTGTACTTCAATTCCAGGGCATGAGGGAATTGAACTTCAAAATATAAAGGCAACATATGCAACAATACAAAACATTCTAAAACTGTACTTATTAATCTTATAATCATCTATGTGACAGCATCTCTTTAGTTTAAAAATAGAAAAGCTATTGATTCATAGAAACTGCCTGATATGTTTTCTTAGGCTCTTAACCATTAAAGAACTATGCAAACAGCAGCTGATATGATGCCTGCAAAATCCTGCTTGTTGGGTGGAAATCTGCAGTTTACAGAGACACAGCTTCTTAAATGTGTGTGAGGAGACTCAAGTCATGAGCTACTATACCATGGAAATTTATACAATGTTCTCAACCAGAGGAGCAATTACCAGCTCAGAACATCCTATCATCTTATAGTATATTTACAAGCATGAATTTCACCAAGGGTGTACCTCCTCTTCTTCAGATGTTGCTGATTACTCAGAGCAGAAGTGCAGTGGCCCAAGAAATGCAAAAGAAGATTTAAAAAGTTGTTTTGAAATGAGATGTTCCAAGGCCTTTGTATAAAACCACTCCCACCGAAGGTAGATGAAACCAGAAGGGTCACTGTGTTATCAAAGTGAGCAGAAGAATAGTTAATTGTACCTTCTTAATTAAGAGTCTGGTGAGTTGGCCTGGTTGGGCCAGATACCACCCAAGCTCCAAGCTGCTCTATCATTCTCCTCCTCAGCTGGACAAGGGAAAGAAAATATAACAAAAGATTCACATGTCGAGATGAGGGCAGTGAGAGATCACCTACCAGTTACCATCACAGGCAAAACAGATACAATTTGGGGAAATTAGAGTAGGGGAATAAAAAATAACACTAAATTAAAAAAAAACCAAAACAAAAACAACTTCCTCCACACCTGTCCCTTCTTCCTGGGCTTAGCTTAATTCCTAACTTCTCTACTTCCTCTCCTGCAGCAACACAGGTAAACAGAGAAGGGGGATTGTGGTCAGCTCATCACACATCTCTGTTGCTCCTTCCTTCCTCTGCAGAAGTAATACTCCTCCAGCACCTGGAGCATGTCTCCCCCTCCTTCTTCACCAGCCTCAATGTCTGCAGGTTTCTCTCACATATTCTAGCTCCTCTATCCTGGCTGTTGTTGCTTAGCAGGTGTTCTTCACCTTCTTAAATCTGTAACTGCAGAGGTGCTTCCACTGCCACTGATGAGCTCAGCCTTGACCAGAGGCAGGTCCATCTTGGATCTGGCTGGCATTGGCTCCACTGGACATCGGGGAAGCTTCCCATATCTTCTCACAGAAGCTACCCCTGCAGCCCACCCTTCCACCCAACTCCTCTGCTACCAAAACCTTGCCACCAAAGGCCAAATACAAACTTTCTTTGGGAAGAGCTATCCATAAGAAACTTAACCTTCCTTAAACAGATATCCCAGAGCTATTCTGTTTAACCCACAACCTAAAAGAGCATCAATGGAAAAAAAAATAGTTATGAAAGGGGAAAAAAGTATTTTCCTCAAAAAGAAACACAATAAAATGAGGTAATAGGGAAAATGCTCTTTAGAAAATCACAGGTCTCTCCTAATATCAATTTCCTTATTCTCAGAAAGCCTTCATCTTTCCAAGAATATATCACATATATCCTCAGAGAGATTATACATACATATATGTATATAAAGTTTTGATCAAGCTGCAAATTCAAAATGTTTGACTTTCAGTGTTACATGTTTCTAATTTGCTTTCTGTAATACTGTCAAAACGTCTGTTTCCTCAACAGTGGAAACATTTTAAAAGACAGAGTGACTTCAATAGAAAGCAAAACCACTATTTTTCTACTGCAGCCTTGGACAATGTTCTAAATTTAATGGTAGCAACATGTGAAACATTAGAACAACATGTGAAGCATACAGATTAATAAAGACAATCTCTTCTGTCCACTCAAGAGTCCCTAAAATCTTTGTGATAAATCTGTTGATGGAGTGATTTCTCTATGGTGATAACACCAAGAGCAGAAAACCAAACATCATAAAATTGCTTGATTTTTCAAGAGCAAGGACATTTCATCTGTAGATAGTCATAGGCTGACTATCTACATACAAGAGCAAAGTGACAGAAATACTGCAGAAGACCTGGTCACAATAATTCTTTAGTAGTTGTATACCAAGAACTCCTTATACTAACTATAATCTAAAATACACAAAAAGGAATCAGACCTTTGAGATTTATGAGGCAAGTATGATACAGCAAACTGAAAATTATGTTTTATGAGCTGCAATGACTATTTGAAAACTGTAGAAGAAAATTTGAACCCATTTTATAGATACCAATAAAAGGAATTTCCAACACAACGTAACAAGGGACTTCCACACAGGTGAGCCAGAGACTTCTGTGACCACAGACCTCACCTCCCATGTGGGACTGAGGATCAGAATAGAGGGCTCTTCTCACACAGTGCTGAAAGGCCTCACATGACAGCAAGAGTTGTCCTGCCTCCAGACTCACCAGTAAGCCAGAGGCAAGTCCTAACAGAGTGTCAGATCAAATACAGCCTGCAGCCCAGAGAAGGACCACCCAAAGTTAGAACTGGCACAAATGTGATGATCACTTTGTTTCCCAATACCATTACTAAATGTTGCAATAGGACATGAAATAAAGGTGCTTGACTTCAGGCAGAAGGCAGTAAAAGTCAGAAGGCTTTATTTACAATTCATCCAGACCTTTTATAACATACTGTGCTAAAAGGCAGGTTATTGGTCCATAGGGCTGACACCTTTCCCATTGGCTAAGTAACAGAAATAGCAAACAGTGCCTGTTGCTATGGGAAAGGAATATTGTTTACACAAGGTTGTTTTGGGAAAAAGAAAACTGTTGAAAAGCTTCCCTTGGGAAGAGCTCAGCAATTTTCAAGCTCAGAAAATATCTAGCCCACAGGTAAAAGCAGAGAAATACTGGAAGACTGCAATTTGCTTTAGAATATAATCAGTTTGCTCATGATTGTCAGGATGAAATAAAACTTATACGTGGCTATAGAAACTTTTAACTAAGCCCCATTGAACTCAGTGAGAGACAGGTACATAAATCATAGAATGGTTTAGGTTGAAAGGGACCTTTCAAATACAACCTATTCTAATCCCCCTGGCAAGGGGTAGGGACACGTTGCACTAGATCACTTGCTCACAGCCCCATCCAACACACAATGCTTTTGAGTTTCTGAGCTAAAATACCATTTGTACTCCAGAACTTGAACCACATATGCTGTGCCCTGAGAACACCTCACATGGCAAAAGGAATGTCTGTCTATTCACAGGAAATTAGGCCAATCTCCTACTCAAGTGCAGTCATACTGTATCAGTACTAGGTCTTTGTAACAATATATCCCAATAAACTGCCACTTACAGAGTTTAGTGCACAATAACAGATTTTTAACAGCATTCATTTTCTTTATGAGTATTTATACACTAATTATCAGTCCTGCTGCTGAAGAGCTGCATAGTTTTCTTCCCAGTATGTATCTGAAATTTTGCTGAAAAGCTTTAGCCCATCTGCATACATGTTTCAGTCTACCTAGTGATACTAGTACAGAACTTATACTGGTTAGTTATTAGTATTAATTCTAACTATAGTTATATAGTTAGAACTATGACTAGTTTAGTTATTACATAACTAAAAATAGACTGAGCTAACTTCCATTAACTGGAAAATCTTACCAGAATATTTGAAGCTGGCCTTCTGTCATGAAAATTATTGCCCAAAATTTCTACCTCCCATCACATAAAATCTCTGCTTAATATAGGAATGCAGATTGATCAGGAAGCCTGAAAAACAACAGCAACTATAAGGCATCAACTACAGTTCCTGTAAGACATGGAAGAAACACTTCAAAATTCAACATCTGATGCAGAATACTTATGAAAGGATTTCAAATCACCTCAGTTAGAAACCACCCCAGGGACATTAATCTGCAAAAAAAATTCATCAACCTCTATGTTGCTGTAAAGATTTAAAAATTATGGTTGCCTGCCTCAAACACTGTTACTACTGAAGGACTTTGCCCATTGTGGCAAATTGTGTAAAGAAGTAACCACTCATCTGCAGCCACTGAAGGCATCTCCTCCAAATATACCTCCATTGATTCCTGGAACTTGGACTGTAAATTAAGCCACCTGACAGGAACTTGAGAAAAGATAAAGGTGGTACTACTGTCTGAGTGTTATCTCAGACTAGAGGGAGGTAAAAACAACCGGGGGGAGAAGAATGTATCACAGATAATGGACAAGGAAAACCAATTGAGCAACACTACTAAAATCAGCTCAGACTTAATCCGGCAAGGGGAGATCAGAACTCACTGACTCAAGAAATCCACTGACTCAAAACCCAGAAAGATTGAGCATGGGATTAATTAGCATTAGAAGTGAGGGAATCATTTAACCAATAGAATAAGAGAACCATGTAGCCAACGAATATCAATTCCTTTGTTTGTTAAAACATATAAATAGTGAAAAATTTTCAACAACTTCGGGACACTCACCACCAAGAAGCCAAGGGTGAAGAAGGATCAATGGAATGCTGCTGGATCCATGGGTGGTGACTATATTCTGCTTAATCTGTCTGTCAGTCTATCTTTCCCTCCTCTCTTTTTTATCTTTCTACCTCACATTTAACAGCTAAATAAAATCTATACTATTGATTTTGGCTTATGATCCTGCTTGCACCTTAATTTGGATAGAGGCATCTCTCAATAATCAGATCTTACTTAACAACTGCACACAATTATTTTATTGTAATAGAAATGACACAGATGACACTTAAAAGTTTGGCACACGTCAAACACCTAAAGGCTGAAGTACTGGATCCACCACCAAGTTTCAAGTAAATTATTTTAGCTTTTAAAGCTTTTCTAAGTGTCACTTTCTTGGCAAAGAGGGAGATGATCAAGAAATTTTAACTCCATGCTTGAGTCAAACTGACCTTGTATTATTTTAGCACATTATGACAGCTTTAAAGTAGCATAAGGTCTTCAAACATCAAAATCCATTTAACCTAAATACTACTATCTCTTGTTTAAAAGAGAGGGGAAATAATAAAACAGCATCAGAGATGCTTTATAAGAAGACATAAAACTTATTCACACTACAATCCTGAAAGACTACAGTAATTATCAAAAGGTTCAGAGAGAGAATCTCACTAACATGTCAGTGAACCCAATTCACATGAGGACTACAGGAAAAACAGAAAGCTGGAAGGAGACTCTCTGACAGTAGCTATTAGGGTTATATTTTTAGCTATCTCAAAGGGGAGAGGCTGAGTCTTCTTTTGCTATAGAGTGAATCAGGTCATAATGGAAATATTATTTTATGGCTGTTTTGAGAGTGACAGCTTAGAGTTACAAGAAACACTGTTGTGTATCCTACTAAATGAAATAAAAAATATGTGTTCAGAGACTCAAAGAGTGCAAGAAATTTCAGTCCATCATTTCATTCTTCCATATGAGTAATGTGATAAAAATAAAAAGAGATACTGAGTACTGAACCAGAAGTCATTTCACTTTCCCTCAATCTTATAACTCTTCTTCCTCAGTTCTGCAAGCTGAGGTCAAAGTTTACATCTTGAGACACAAACAGTTTCAATCTCCGGTGGCTGAAATTTAATAAGCCTGACACAGGAGTTACTACGTTGGGGTGTGCTTAGTTTTATTGTAACAGTGCTTGCAAAAGACAGGCTGGGAAATTATATGTTCAATAAGCAGATAGAAGAGATTTTTAAAGTTTATTTACAAAAAAGCCTAAACTTCCTTCACTCTAGCTAAAAACTAAAGAAGGAAAAATAAAATCCAGTAGCCTTTCTCCCAGAACTAGCAAAAGGAAAAGTGTCTGATTTATTTGCTGGATACATTCAACTGAGCCACTGAATTTAGTGACTTTTAGATAAAAAGTCCTATACTTTATGACATATTATGTTTTTAAACTGTAAGAACATATATTAGGCATATTGTTAGAGCTGCACAACCAGCTAAACGGGGTACCTTACATGTTTCCTAATAAGGAAGGAAAAAATAACTATAAGATGTACAAATTCAACAATAAAAACCCAGCTGGTCAACTAAACACCTTTCTTTTCTGCAAGATGTGAACACACTCTAGGCAACATCTTTCTAACAACATCTGGAAAGTACTTTTCAAAGAGAGTAAAAACTTTGCACAAAAATGCAAACCTGGTAATTCTTTTAAGAAATACCTTTCTCTCTCTCTCTCTCTTTTTTTTTTTTTTAAGAGCAGATCTAACTATTAATAAAAGAATCAAACTGTATAGAACATTGCAATCAGAGAAAAGAGAATTACACACTACTGACTAAGGCTCCTGTCTACACTCTCTAATACAAAGGGCTGCTTTAATCATTGACCTTGTCATAAGCAAAGAGATTGGAGATTTTCTCCTTGTGTTAGGTTGACACAGATCATGATGGTATCGCTACAGGGCTGTCAGCCTCTCATAATTTCTGTATTCTATACAACTTTAAAATTTTGCCACTAAGATTGAAATTAAACAAAAAAAATTAAAGCTGTTTTCTTCAGGAGAGGGATTTCTTCCAGACAGTATTCTCTACCCTAATTATTAATTATAGAAAATCTAGCATGTCTCTTGAGATTTTAACTCCCTACACTGGACTCACAAAGGAGTTTAAGTAGCTCTTGAACTGGAAAGGAAGCATCTACACTGTCAGTACTAAAACCATTAAATTGCATCATCATCATTATTCTGTGAAAAAAGAATTTCTTTGGTAGTCTGCAATTGTTTCCAAGGCTCCACTATAGACAATTAAAATGGGTAATATATTTTCCAAAATTAGACTGCCATTAAGTACAGTTATACAACAGCTGTAATCACAGATAATTGTAAACTATTTTGTTGAATATATGATTTACACTTCTGGGCCAACATTACCAATACCACTGTTTTATAGCTTGAAGGAAGGGAGTAGCTACTGTTATTTAAACAGAACTATAGGATGTTGTAACCAATTCCTTTACTCCTACCCATGGAAAGTGCAATATCTGTAAGGTACTATATATTGCACCTTTGATACCCTACACTGCCTAGGTATTGGGCGCCTTGTAACCAGCCATAAATACAATCTTTCTGAATTATGCATTTATATGAGGCTCACCTCTAAGAAAAAGAATGGCATAAAGAACAAGGGGTTTGGGAAATGTTATTGATATGTGCTATCAAATCTGTTACCAAGTCCAGACAACTCAGATAAAATGAGAATTTCAAGATGGTAGTGAGAATAATTTCTATGAAAAGCAAATCTCAGCTGAACCTAAATTTACAGAGGTCTGGCTTTTTTTGTTTTTATAAAGCAAGCCTGTTTTCAATTAACAACACAAGAAGGAACAGGATTAGAGAAGAAAGGCACACATAGGATCCAACCTTGAAAGAATTAATGGGTACTGAAAGAATTTTTCAGATTTTAAGTCTCTTGAGCTATACTTAGGAATGTTAAACTATCAGTGTAGTTTCTCATACGTGGAATTAGAATGTAAAGCAGAGAGCTGAAGCTCACAATTTCAGTATGTAAGATAGTATGAAGAGAAAGGTAAACTAAATAACTACTGAAAAGTACCCAAAGGAAAATGAGTACTATGCCTTCTTTTTTGTTACATACAAATACAGAAATATCTGGGTCAAACAGGAATACTTACATTAGTCCCTGAAAGCTGCAATTATAACAGAAGGAAGAAAAAGAAAATATTAATCTATTCCATGTTGATCTACAGTATTAGTAAAGGGAATAGGTTAAGACAGGAATAACTTCCACACTTTCATGATAAATTTAAGAATATTGTTTTTCCCTTCTTAATAGAAACTTCTAAGTTAGAACATAGAGCCACTTGTCAATTAACCAGGGGAATGAGGAGAGAAACACACAATTGCTAACACACAATTCAACATCTTGTATTATTGCCTATGGACAAATACGAGGACTTATGTCAAGAGCACTTTAACCAGTATAACGCAGACAGGTACCAGCTATGGATCCTGAAATGCCAACTCTTAAAGACAGGAGTTTTGACTAGGGAAAAGCAAGGCCTAGTTTAATAAACATAAGCCCTATAATCCAGTTTTATTGTTACCTCTCCACTATGCTAGGAGACTTCACCAAGAAATTTTTGACATATCTTTAAGGCATTTTTCTTTGACAACTTCAGAGTTACTGAAGAGCTGCTCACTATATTAATAATTATTTAAATTGAAAGAATCCCCTCCTTTGTATACATGCACACACCCTGTATCTCTAAAGCTTTATACAGGAATTGTAGGGTTTTGCAGAGTACTGGAAAACTTACAAGCATAAGGAGTATTATTTAAAAAGTTCTAGAATATGTAAAAGAAGGCGATACCTAGAACAAAAAATGAATTAACAATACAGAAAGTCTAACATTATAATGAATATATAATTCAATATAATTTCAAAGATCTTCTATTTATGAAAAGTATTTGAGACAAAAGTAACATTAACATAACATATCCAAGGTAGAATATCTATATATCCATGTATGATAACAGCAGAATTTAGAGCAATCTTAGAAAAAAACTAAACAATAAAAATAAAATAAAAAGATAATTCTAATGCCATGACACCTCCCAAGAAGCAATCAAAGCTAAGACATTCCCTGGGAAACCAAGATGCCATATGAAAACTGCTGTATAAAGTACATTTGCATACACGTGTAAGTATAAACTTAAACACTGTAAATGCTGCCATTAATAAGTGCAGTGACCCAAACTCCTTGGGATCCAATGCATAGGTTTTGGAGATCACAGGGTATTTGTGCACCCTAGGACCTATGTCATATATATATATATATATATATATATATATATATATATATGTGTGTATATGTGTGTATGTGTGTGTGTGTGTGTCATAGGTGTCATATGTTGTCACCTTTCTCCACCATCCTGCTTTCCCCAGGAGAGGAATGGTCTGGGGAGCAGCAGTGGCACCACAGCAGACTGCAGAAAGTTCTCTTTTGACGGCAGCTCAGAGTCCAGCCTGGGCAGGGGAGGCTGTGTGTGACACGTCACAGCTACCCAGAAATTTTGCAGTGGTACAGTGTGAGGTTATTGAAAGATACAGATGTTTCTAAAGAAATTAAGACTAATGTAATAGGCAGCTAAATAATACATTCAAAAGTTCTTTAAAGCTTTTAATACAATTAGCAAGTAAAACTTAAACTTTTTTTTTAATCTCTAAGATAGAATTCTTATTTTTTAATTATTAAAAAAATACTACAACTGGAACTTTATGAAAAGAGGTATAAAGATGCAAATTTTTTTTTAGCCTAAGAACCTAGAATTTTATCTTGTTACTGTTAAATTCACATACTAATTACCTGCTCTCTATAACAAGTTGCAAAAGAATGAAGGGGAATACTTCATTTCCTTTTTTAAAAATGTAAACCCATGATAAACAGGAAACTATGCAAAATCAACTGACACATAAAAAAATTGACATTTTAGAACACAGAATACCAGAACAGCAACATTACTTCCTGCTCCTTACTCCTAGATGCCTTCATTCATGAAAAATGAAAACATTGAAATTAAAAATGGTAGAAGGATAAATATAATAAAAATATGATCTACAGCAATAATAACAGTGCAAGTTATTAGGCAGCAGAATAGCAATTAGATATACTACAATACCTTAGTGGCTCAAGTACTTTCATTTTCCTGAGACATGTTCCCCATGAAACACAGTTTTTAATTTTTAAAGACTAGAAATTTATTACATCGTGATAAGTTCTTTATGGCTCCATCTCCCCTGAGCCATAAAGCAAAGAACATTTTGTTAGTCCAGTAATAATATAATGCTATAGAGAAGACTCAGTCCTAGCATGAAAAGATCCACCATTTCACACGGTGTAATTTTTTGTAATAATGATCTTGTAGCAAAATGCTGACTTTATCCAAGGTTATGTCACTTTACAGGCATGCATGAGTATACTCTTTTGCCCTGGAGTGACAGGTCAAAGGATGTTCCTCCACATAAATTACATAATAAACAAAGAAAAATATCTTTACTATAGAAAAATTTATTCAAATTAAATATATCTCAGTATACTCATGCTCCACCTTAAACCATTAATTTCTCGTACTTCAAACCTTCTGTTACACTAATCCTAAAGAGAACCTGAATGAACTCATATTAATGCACAGCAGACAACCCACGCCCAGGGCTGAGCAGCTTGGCAGCAAACCCAGAGTGCACGAGTACAGCACGTGTGAGCACAGGCTGCTGTAAAGGCCTAGCACGAGCCCATCCTCTGGAGAGCAAAGGTGACATGGGGCCTATTACAGCAGGTCAGTGAGCACGCATTAATGAGCTGCAAGAATGAGATACTGTAACACTGTCCACATTATATAATTACAAAGGTCATCAGTGAATTCACATAGATGTTAGACAGCAAGACTGGGCTGACAAATAATGAAGTGGGCTTTCCTCTCAAATGCCTCACATTACCCTGAGACAAACTGCATATGAAACTTATCCAAAAGAACCACACACAGGCAAAGGCAATTCAAACACGAATGTCTGAAGTGATAACTCATAAGTGGTGCCCTGTAACAACTGAAGCACAGACTCAGACTGGCAGAGAATCTGAATAATTTCTCCAAAGAAATGAGCTTTGTTTTATAACAAAGAAAGAGAGAAAAGTTTCATACACTTTTTCAAGACACAGTATTTCCTTACATTCTTATTATGTGACCCATCCCGTGTTGCTATATCAGCAACACGCTTTCTGCATGTCCTTCTATGGGGTGATCACGCGCTGTTCACTCCTTTATCAGCTTCTGGCAGGCTCCTCTCCCTGGGGCTCTGTGCATGACGCCTCCTCCCCACCAAGGTCAGGTGGGGACAAGCCTCTCTGTGCCACCATGTGCTTCTGCAGGTGTGTGCCACATTCTGTAACTCAGTTATATCCTATCTCTTACCACAGTGCCCAAAGGAAATCATTCATGAACTAGAAATAAACTTGTTTCATGAGACATGGTCTATGAGTACTTATTTGATGACTTTTACAAAAATATTTCATATATCTCTAAAGGGAAGGAGGAAGAAAAGTAAGAATACATTTAAGAAAGAAACATATTATACATACCATTTTAACATACAAAATAAAATATTTTAACATATAACATATACTATAATATTATATATAACAATATCCTGGAAAAGTACTTGAGAAAGAGCAATGTACACTTAGACAAAAGTTTTTCCAAAATGCAGCATCAGATATACTGCCAATCTACTGCTGAATATGATGTTCATTACAAGAGGAATAAAAAAAATTACTAAAAGTTGTACAAGAACAGAAAACATACATGGAGACAGCAACAATTGATACTGTTAATAGGTATGCAACCTTTCAAGAAACAAAATATCAGAAAAAAATAAAGTTGAAAAAAGTTTTGAGCCATGGAAAAAAAAAAAAAAAAAAAAAAAAAAAAAAAAAAAAAAAAAAAAAAAACCAGACACAAAAGATACATTCTTCATCAGTTATTGAAGTAAATAAGGAAGCAAAAGCACAGATAAAAAAATACAGGATGGTTTTTCCCTACGTACCAAAAAATATCTTGATGAAGGTTAACACTACCTCAACAAACCTTAGGTCAGAACAACAATTTTCTTATTATCATTATTATCAAAAGGGGGCGAAAGAGGGATAAGTCAAGGTCAGGAGCCTCTGAGAGAACCATTGTAAGCCACAAAAATTATCTTGGTTATATACTTCTCAGTCTTGTGAAAGAAATTAGTATCAATCCAAAGATGTACATAAACATGTAATAGGAGCAGCAACAATCACTAGCAGTATCTACTTCATGCCAGAGACGTCCATAATGAGTGCAATAATGTTTGAAAGGAGAAGATATTTGGCTTAATTGATTTTGTATTTTTAGTTAACATAGTTCCTGGTCTTAAAAAGAGCAATTGTCATAGTATGAAAATGATCATCTCCATTAAGGTCTGTTGCCAATATACAAGAAAAATGTTAAAAATAGTAACAACCACAATCACCCCTCCTCCTCCATTCGAAGTATAAACACCAGTATTCAAGAGCAGGATTGTGCGTCAGAGAAAATATAACAGCAGAATTCAGAGACCAGAAACTGCCCTGCCCAAATTAAGATGCACTGAAAAATTCCACTCTCAAGAGCTCAATTAGCCAACTCCCAACAAAGCTACATGAATGAATTACAGCTACTCAGAACAAGAGCTGCAGAGCTGAGTCCAAGATGGTACAGAGTGTAACCACTGCCAGTATGTAGAATAATAGACCTCGGGTTGTTAATGCTATTTTTCTTTCTAGGTAAGAAAAAAATTGCAATACAGCAGCTAGAAATGGTGTTATTATAATGGAAAATTCTATGCACCCTTTTTAGTGTGTGAAATTCTGTTCTATTTATGACACCTTATTATTTACATTCAAAGCAAAATAATTGGAACTTTATACACAAAACAGTTTACGTATACAACAAATCCTTATCATCTACAAACAGATTTGAAAATCTGCTTTTAAGCATAGGAAGAGACTAATTTTTATAAATGGTCAAACTGCTGTATGAACCTCTAAAATCACTAAACAGAACCTTTACACTCTCAGCATTTTCAAAACACACCTCTGCACTTACTACAGGCTCTGTATACAATTGCAAGTGAGTAGCAGTAAGAAAACAAAAGCCACATTACTAAAAAGGAAATAGGAAAACTCTTCAGACTAACTTGTTTGGCATGCAGGGTGTTTTTGGGGTTTTTTTTGGTGTTTTTTTTTTTGTTTTTTTTTTTTTACTTTATAATCAAATGTTTTGGCTCTGGGGCAACTAATAAATAAGCAGCAAAAATGTAGTGCATTTGTGTGTAATTTCTGTGCAATATTAAAATCAAATCATGGATCTTTCAGCTTGGGAGCATTCCTTGGTTAATGTCTCAAGAAGAAAAAAATATCATTGTTAATGCTGCTCATGGCATTTTGAAATGTGGTAGGCACTACAGAAATCAAAACCAAAACACACAGAACCCCCTACCTTGTTTAATGCTGAACTTAGTTCTGATTCTGGATTATTCTAACCACAAACAACAAGCAACCATGTGGATGGGCAATTTGCAAATCAATCAAGGGAATAACAGAAGTCAGACTCTGGGTTAGTATGTTTGTTATGTTCTTGCTAAATTTTTCTTGCTGTTAAATTAAAATGTTAGCTTTCAAGCATATGACAAATCTTATTTACTGTATTTATGGTTAGTTAATTCTCAATGAGGAGCTGTTTTACTTAGGTCCAAGATTTGCTCTTTAAGCATCTACAGGGTATTTTAATCTAATATCCCTAATCTCTTTAATATTGCAACAAATTACAAATACTGAACCCAGAAGGAAGAGAGTAGTTTCCCTTCCCTTTTTGTTCACAAAATCAGATGGAAAGTGAGAATGACAAGGAAGTAAGTTTCCACTATGCAAAAGCAGAAAATAGGCTTACAAAGATTGCCAGGTTATAGACTAAAAAGATTAATTCCTGCACTTAAGTTATAACATAGACCAATCTAGAGAGGGCTGATTTTTAATTGAATTGGTGTTATTTGCTTGGATGCAGAAGAAATAGGAAGCTGTTTTAAATAAAAGGATGCACATAAGCAAACACCACTGTGGAACTCTCCTCACTTTTAACAGCCATCTCCTAGGGAACTTGTGCAATAAAATGAATGTAAGAGTACATTTTTGACTTCTGACCTTGTGACAATGAGTAGCTGGTAACACTGGGGAGAAAAAAAACATGCTGAAATTCCTGTGAATCTAACAACACCACAATGAATTTAATTGTAAGCTAATTTCTTCTCTATTACAGACCAGATATGACCTGTCTGGCCAGCCAAGCAGGATTGTCCTAGAAGTGGCACAAAACACAGTGGTCTTCACACAAAGGAGACCACAGCTATAAAAGTTACCTTTAACTACTTACTTTTCATCCCTCTAGAAAAGGTCACAAACTGGCATATCTGAGCCTCTGCAGTCCAACATGACTTTGAGTTATGGTGAAAGTATCTTGCAAAACTAAGCTGCTTTAGGAATCATCTCCCACACTTGAACATACTGACTTATCTCATGTAAAGAAACTTTTTTCCAACACTAAGGGGCACTGAAAAGGATAAAAAATTTACATAAAACAATCCCTACTCCTAACAGAAATTTAAACAAAAATAAATACATGACTAAACTTCCCATACTAAAGCGTCATGTTCTTTGCACGTTAATATAGCTCTAGTTCAGCTTTAAGAACAATGCTAAGAAATATCTTATCTTTGTAGCCATTTCCCTAAGTTCATCTATCAGTTGGGAAAGGTTAATATTATACATGTAGCTTGTAGATAATTTAAAATGTTTTCAGTCCTCTATAAGTTTAAGTACAGATCAAAAAAGGCAACATTCAATCCAATCTTATTTGTATTTTGGTAGTAGGGTAGCTATTGGCTACAATTACATAAGAAAACCGCTTGTCATAGCTTAAAAAGAAACCTATGCAGTAAGTTTATAAGATAGATCCTGGGGAGCATTACTCTAGTTGTATATTTTGTACAAGTTAAATAGGTTTTTCCTTTTCTATCTTCAGCATTGATTTTGCATGTTTTACAATATGCTAAAATGCCAGGATCCAAACTGTACAACTATAACAATGCGACTTATTTGGGTATCAAATACCTCTAGTTTCTGTTGTGGTTGTTGTTAGTAGTATTATTATTATTATTGTTAACCTTGTACTATGTGTTGGATAAGTGCACACATAAGTAGATTTAATAATTTTAACTATACCACATACTAGCTGTTAGAACAGTACTCTTCTGCAAGAACAGACTACTGCATTTTAAGAAAAAGCAATCTACTATTCTGACAATTTACTATTATTGTAGAGTATCAAGTAGAAATTGAACTGAAGATATGTAATGCTTTAATTGAAGTGCTGAGGGGTTTTGTTGCATTTTGTTGTTGTTGTTTGGTTGGGGTTTTTCTTGAGAAAGAACAGCAGTATAACAAAAATTAGGAAGTCGTTATTCATTTTCCTCTGGTTTCTACTACACAGTGCACCACTAATCAACTATGCTAATTAATGAAGCTGCATGAGAGGGTGAACAGTCACTGGAACAGGGTCCCCCAAGCAATCATCATGCCACCAAGGCTGTCAGAGTTCAAGGAGCATTTGGACAAGGTTCTTAGTCCTCTGCTGTAGTTTTCAGAAGCCCTGCAAGGAGCTGGACTCAATGATCTTTGTGATTTGGGAAGAGAGAGGATGGAGGGGAGCTGTGGGCTGTGGCACGTGCCCGCAGAAGCACATGGCGGCCCAAAGGAGCACATGGCAGCACAGGGCTGACCCGACCTTTGGCAGGAGGTGTCACACACAAAGCCCGAGGGAAAGGAGCCTGCCAGAGGCTGATAGAGGAGTGAACAGCACATGATCACCCCACAGAAGGACATGCAGAAAGCGTGTTGCTGATATGGCAACTTGGGATAAGCCACGTAGTGAGAATTACCATGTAAGGAAATACTGTTCCTTGAAAAGTGTATAAAACTACCTCGTCTCTTTGAACAAATGATTCAGATTCCCTGCTGGTCTGAGTCTGTGCCTCAGTCATTCACATTATGTGTCCCTTTAACCTGAGATAGTCTAGTATTCCATGTATAACAAAGCAGGATGCAAATGCTGTACATTAGCACAAAGTCTGGGTTTTTTTTCTGTTACAGTGGGAGTTTCCTACAAAAAAGAAGTCTTTCAATTAATTTTACCTATTAAAAAATGAGATATCTAGAGGTGGTGTCACATACTTCACTTGCTAAGTGAGTGCATTGCTTTACAGTGCATTGCTTTGCAGTGCTCAGTTCCTGACAACTGGAACAAAACTAGGCAAAACCCCTAAGATTTCATCCAAGTGCTCAAAGGGAAAGTTTAGGTAATAATAAAAAAATTAAGGGTATAGATTGCATTGATTAGAAATGCAATTAGAAAAGAACAGTGGTTAGATAACCTTTGAAACAATAATACAGAAGGACTCAATGAAAAGGTCGAAGTATTTCCACAGGCAGTTTAGAGGCAGTAATTTCAGCATTAAAAGTAAGGCGGCATATCAAGGTGGGACTCAAGGACAACTTAATCAGTCTCAATTATGTTAAGAGAGGGTGGGGGGAAAATAAAATATCAGTTGATCAGACTGAGCAACACTTTCACACATTATTAGATAGTAAACTATAGGATGCAGTTGCTATAGGGTAACGCTTGGATTGTTACCAAAGTCAAGAAACTTGTGAACACCTCAGACCTCATTTAAGGATTTTACACTCACAAAGCTTTTGGAAATCTTTCTATCAGATGGTATCCTTAGTCAGAAGCACGTATGTCAATTATAGAAAGCAAGTTCATGGCATGTTACATCAGATGAATTTAACGCTCAATTTTCCTCACCATTTATAGAGCAATTTCTATTTGTTCTACAAAATCATTTGGTTTAGGTGAAAACATCTAAAAATAGTAATGTATATTTGCAGATACTACTTTGTTGGGAAAATTTTTTGCAAAACCTGAAGCTTCAGATTCTAAAAATTGCAACCAATTATGGGGACAGTTAAAAAAGTTAGTAATAATAGATATACAATACCAAAACTTTTATTTGTGCTCTTTGAAAGGAAAGTAATTTTGGGTTTATTGCTGCAGCTTCTTGAAATATGTATGTTACTCATTTTAATTTTCAATTTCATAAGAAAATTATGGGCTTCTTATGTAGGTTAACATCAGTATGACCACTTGTCTCATTCAGAAGTTTTACAGTAGATATGTTGGGCAGAATTAATCTAATTTGTGCCTTTTATCATTCTTTCCCCCAAATTATTCCAAATTTCTTGAAATATTTAGGGATCTTAGGAAAGTCTAAGCAGTCTCCTGACTGCCTTTTTGCTTCCCAAGGGTCACTGCTCATCATGAAACAAATAGGTTCACCAAAAAGGTTAAATGTTTCATAGTATTCAGAGGCTGAAATATACTTAAGTCCCCTGAAATGAAGTGCATATTATGAAAATTACCAAGGTAGTGTCACTTTTACTCCTCTGTACTAGAAGATACTTGAGTATTTTCAGTCTAATTCCTTGAAGCTGAAAGATTTCTGAAATACAATACACACTTTACATGTTTGGGGTTTTTTTTAATAGAAGAAATCATATACATGTATCATTACCAGTACTGTCCTGTTAAGGTGAATATTGTCTGTGTGAAGCAGATTTCCAGCTTCTGACAAAGAGCAGTAGTAACTAAAAAAACACTTACCTGAAACTTTTAAGAATTAAATTAAAACAACTGTTTCTGGATTACAGGATTACACACACACACAAACCCGCTTTTTTACACACTCCTCCAAACCCGCTATCCCTAGCTCAGCACCAGCCTGCCCCTCACTGCTCTCCCCAACCTCGCTCAGCCCTCTGCCAGCCACAGCAAGTGTCCCGTTCACGCTCAGCCCCGGGTCTGTTACTTTAAGGCGAAATCTACCCCGGAAAGGCAGCAAGTAGCGGAAAGAGGAGAAGGAATTAACTCGTTTCCTGTTGCTTTAATCCCTTCACTCCGGTTTAAGCAGCGCCGCCCGGGGCGTTTTGGCTGCTCGCCCGGAGCGAGGAGGCCGTGAATGAGCAGCCACAGCCTGGGCCGCGGGAGGCGGAGAGGGAAAGCAAAACAAACCAAAGCTAGGGAAAGGAAAGAAGGGATAGAGACTGCCCGCCGCCGGCTCCAGGCTGTCCGGGCGGGCGGGCCGTGCCCCGCAGCGCGCTGGAGCCCCGCGGCCCGGGGCGGGGGCCCGGCCCTGGAGGGGAGAGGGACTCAGGCTACGCACCCAGCAGCAGCCCGTCCATGTCAAAGATGAGGTGAGTGACCGGGCGCAGCGCGGCCGCCGAGGAGGAGGAGGCCATGGCGAGGCAGAGCAGCCGGAGCGCAGCGGGAGCCCAGGCGCGTTCAGCCCGCGCGGGCTCGGGCGGCGGGTTTTGGTAGCACCCCGGGGCGGGGCGGGCCGGGCCAGCGGCACCTTTGGCCTGCCTTGTGCTATTTTTTTAAGCAAAGTCCATTTCTCTCCTTGGGGCCTGTTATCTTGCAGAACAGCGCTTCTTGCCCAGAGAGCTTTGTGGAGTCTCCCTCTCTGGACATCCTGAAGAAGCATCTGGATGCAATTCTGTGCAGTGCGCCCTGGGATGACCCTGTGCAGTGTGCTCTAGGATGACCCTGCTGGAGCAGGGAGGTTGGACCAGACGACCCACGGTGGTCCCTTCCAACCAGACCTGTTTTGTGATTCCTAAATCCCATTTGGTGCTGCTGGCAGAAAGACAGCAGAGTTGCTCTCAAGTTAACGCGTTAGACAGTGTCTCTTCTGTGTACCTGTGTAGGGATTTACAGGGGTAATATTGCCGCCAGACTGTATTTCAAGCAAAAAGATGTAAATATGTGTAAAACTGTGAGGGAAGAGTAAAGCAGTGGGGAAAAAAAATCTGTGAGGAAGGAGTAAATGTCTCTTACAGGTTGCTGAGTGCAAGAATGGTTAATTGAAGGCTGGTTTGGGTGTTGTGTGGTGTTTTTCTGAAACATTCAAGTTCTGAAGGTCAAGAAACAAAACTGTCTTTGAGCTGAAGCAGAATCTTCCTGCATGGACGCATCATCTGATTTTTGCTGGGTGATTGGGAGGGAAAGAGGGCACTTACCTCATCAGTTTTCCCTTTTGTATTTTTTCATGCAGGTAACTTTCCACTGGGCAGCAAGATCATTGAAGCGTCAGTTGCAAAGGCAGACATGAACAGAGCTGTATCAGGCTCCCAAGGTGACATACTGGCTTGAAGATGGGTACTGCTGTGCTGTTCTGTGTGAGGGCAGTGCTTAGTTGCAGCTTCACATAGGGGAAGTCCTGTCTCATTTGTAGGTAGGCCTTGCATCAATTCTTTTTTCCTAACAGAGCCTTCATTTGAATTGGCAACGCTTCACCATTTTAGCAAGTTAGCGGAGGCTTTTAAAGCCTTAATTGTAGGTGTCACATAGCTGTATTTGAATTTTTATTTAGCCTCTTTAAGCATCTTACCTACCCCCAAAACCTATCCCTTGCAAGTACACTCACCCTACATTTGTGTGAAATGTAGACACAGAATTCTCCTCACACCTTCTCCTGTCTGGGAAATAAGAAGACAAATAAAACATCCTTGGCCTCTACTTGTACCTTTTGAATAATAAAACTTGACTTTCAAACAAAGTTTTTTGAGTTTTGGGTTGGTTTTCTCTTTTTTATCTTGTCTCGTTCTCTAATGATAATGCTGCTTAGGGCCTGTCTGTGTAGGCTAGGAAAAGGATTGTGCACAGTACCTTCAGTGTCTTTTAAAAATTCCATGTGTAATCATGAAATAGGTTCCTGTGTAGATTTAAGAAAATGGCTCCTGAGCTTTCAGATTTTTTTTTTTGTAACGTTACAATATATGAGTATTCAAAATGCCCATGACTGTTCTGTTTCTGCAACAAACGCTGTGCAACTAGTCAATATTCCAGTTTGTTTCCAGCAAATGTTTATAGTTTCTTTTGTTACATGCTTAGGTGGAAGAATCAATAGAGGTAAAATCCTAAATACAGTATGTCAAGAAAAGTGTTAACCTCATAAAAAGGAATTTAAAAAAATAGTAATTTCAGTACCTGTAATGGTAGTGTTGTGCTGTCCTCAGAAAGAATGTGATTCTGCTGTAAAATTATACACTTGTGATAAGTATTTAAAGCGGATGCATGATTATGTTGTATGACAGGAGTACATGAGGTAGATTTATCGACTTTCTAATTAGCAAATTGAACCTAGCCTAAAAAGCTAGGTTTTAACTGTATATATGGTGACAGAGTAAAACATTTATTTGTTACTCAGAGGATGTAGCTTTTTCTTGTTACCCTAATTTTTTGTTCTAATTAGAAAAATGTATTTGATCACAACTTCTATTGCTTCTAGCTTCCTAAAAAGGGGAGAAAATCGCTATCTTCAGCATGTAAATTTCCAGTTCATCTGAGAAAACAAAGGGTTTTGCAAAACTTTTAAGTACTTAAAGTGGAAATAAGTCCTAGGCAATTTATATGAAAGTAGCCTACAAAAATAAAGAGTAATACAGAAGCTGAACATTTTTAGGGTTTAATGGTCTGGCTTACAAATCCAATGGTACACATTTCAAGACTGTCACATTGCTGACAGGCTGATGACCTCAATTTGCTTTGCTTTGCTCTGGCTCATCAGTGATAATCAGTGTGATGTTAGCTTACTTGATTCTTCTAAGCTGTGTTCAAACACAGGAAAATCTTCCCAATATAGACAAGTGTTTAGGCTTATTCTGCATGACTAAGTCTTTTTACTAACAGAATGAAACAAAGTAGAAGTCCAAGCAACTTTTAATTCATGGTGGAGCGTAGTTAACAGATAGGTAGATACATAAGTAAGATGAGGTTTTTTTGAGCTGTCCTAAATATCTGTATCTAATGGCTCACAAGTAGTATTTGGTTTTGTCGTTGGGTTGTTGTTTTTTTTTAATTAAAAGGGAGTGAAAATTTGGTATTGAGATGCTGAGAATTGTGCAATTGATTTTTTTGTTTGCTACTATTTTTTTATTACTTATTTGCTGCTTTTTATTTTTTTTAGGTTTTTTGTTTCTTTGTTTGCTACTGGTTTTTTATTACTTATTTTATTATTTACTACTTATTTGAAGCTGGCTTTGAGTTCTGAGGACTTCAATAACTTCAGAGTTGTGGGAAGCATATTGTAGTTGAGGTGCAGTAACTATGAACACCAATAATTAATTACATTCCTACAAACGTTATGTATATTTATTGAAAAGAATGAAGTTGGATGTAATAACTAAGATGTAATTCTGTAACTAGACTTGAATTCTGGGAAGTCTGAAGAACACAATGAACTTCATGTACATTTTAAAAATTAATTAAATGCTATCTGGGCATACACCAAAGCAGATATATGGTGTTATATGGTACATATATATACACCATATCTAGATGTCCAGGGTTTTAAAGAACTGTAAATTAACTGCCTGTAGGTAGCCCTACTTAACACCAAACAAATCTATTTTCTCTGGTTTCTTAATAATATGTTAAAATCTCGTAGGTTTTATTGTTCACGAATGTGAGATAGTGAAAATACTCAGGTGCTGTGGAGTTATTAAGTATGCAGCACAATGTTTTATGTACTCGGTCCTCTTAACCTTTTTTAACTACTGTATTTGTTGGAGTTTTCTTTACTTTGAGACTGAAAGTTTTGTACATCACTGAAATTTCTGTGACTGAGTTCTTTCCCGGAGAGTAAAAGGTTCAGAATATGCTTAAATGTTTTCATAGGTAATACATTTGATTCAATAATTGCAGTTTCCTATTTCACTACTTCATATTGTGCGTGAAGCATGGATTCACTTACCTATTTTTATGCCTTTTGTAGGATCACAGAAATGACTGACTTTATTTTTCTTTTTCTACAGGCACCTTGACAAAGAGGATAAACAGATTATAATTCATTTTGGTTTGAATATTGAAAAATAATTGAAAGACTTGAATAAATCCAGTAATTTCAAAGCTTTCATAATTATTTACATAAACAGCTGTTAAACCCACTATTAATAACAAATTGCTTGGAATGACTTAAAATTAATATAAATTCAGGTATCAGCTGCGATTCTCAACAGTTCCTATGGTTAAGCCTATAAGCCTTTAGAAAATGAAACCCCTCTCAGTACTGGATGTCACCAAACATGAGCTTTTCACCTTAAGATTATAAATTAGGTGGATTGTATTGTTTCAGTTCATGTTTTTGTAGGTACAGAATGGAAGATGACCACATTTGTTAAAGCAGTTAAGTAGTACCATGCAACTCCTGATCTAGGTCATGCTTTATCGATTATGTAAGTTAAAAGGGTGTATATGCTCTTTTGATCAATCACATGTGTCTTCTCTCAGCCAGGCAAGCCAGGGATAGGAGAGCCATCTGTTTTCTGGATTTTGGTATTGACTGCCAGTTACAAGTTTGTTAGTTACAAAGGCAAGAAACATGATGTGTTAAGCTGCAGGAGAGTGATTTGTTTCTTGCAGGTATTTATCTCAATAAATTTAGATGAGGCATTGTAAAAAGATTCTTAAGCAGCAATGAGAGGTAAAATTCTGGAAAAGCTAACCAAGCACACAAGAAGGAATGAGGGAGTACTGCTTTGATATTTTTAGATGTCAGTTGCTATATTTGTTGATGGGACCGTACAACAGAACAAAGTTTCTGAAGCTGGGAAAGGAAGCCTTAATCTTATGCTTTAAGGCTATTTTTGCTTCTGTTAAGATCACCATTTACTCTCCTTTGTGGATTGTGACTTAGCTTGTTGACATACTTTTTGGTCTTCTAATAAAATACTGGCTGCACACAGGCAAACTGTTCAGGTGATTACAAGAATGTAATGAAAGTCCCCAAGTGCCTGATGGCTGGGTCCTGCTTTAACTATGAGAAAGATTAGGACAGAAGAGGTTGTGTTTTCATATGACATGTATCCTGCTTTTTTTTTCCTGTAATATGAGCTTGCTGTGTAACTTTCATTTATTTATCTAACTTCCTATTGTTACAGGAACATAAAATATTTGTTATTAACTTGGTTTTATTTCTTGTTTGCATTTGGGTTTGATTACTTTTGTGTTCATTTTACTACAGTTTGATTGCTGCAGGTTATAGAAAAAAAATTCTATTTTTACTGTCATGTGGAATGCACATTCTGTGAACATTTCTGAGCAAGTTATCTATCACTTGGTTGCTGGCAGTAAAGGTGAAACTGAATGCAGTCACTCTTCCAGTGGTCCCTTTCAGTTTTGGGTTCCAAAGCTCAGCCTTTTCAAAGGCTGTGGTAATTAGATCTTCAGATGGAGAAGAGAGAGAAGGAATTGTCATTCTCAGGGTCACAAGGTCTCTAAGCCACTGATCTGTAATGCTCCATGTTCAGGTTTTAGATGCATGTTCTCTACTTGGGATGCAACAAGCTGGGGAGTCGAATTCTCCAGAGCTCAGACATTCTGCCTACTCTGTGTCTGTGTGCCCTTAAAAGTTTGTATCTATCCAGAAGAGATGAGTGGAAATAAATGAACTGGCTGACACAGCCTAGAATGTCTGCATGATCAGGGAGAACATGCTGACAGCCTGAGGAGTACAGGGAGGCAGCTGGAGGCCAGCTATCATACAGTACTGTGACCTTTCTTTCTTTGCAGTGATTCTGGTGGTCTCAGCTTCTAGAACTACCTAGGCAGAAAGGCAATGGTACTGTACTGATACATATGAAGTAGCTTCTCTGATCGGGAAGCAGAAATGGTGCAGAGAGGAAAAGGGGCAATGCCAGGCAGAGTTAGCCAGCTTCTTGAGTCCCCATTCAGCAGAATTGTGTTAGACATCCAGGCTGTTCCTCACTATGGAGTCAGGCCTTTTGCTTGGCTGCCAGAGTTAGTTTGCCTCCCAACAAAGTCATAATTAAATTTTTTGAATTCTCTTGCTCTAGAAGCTACTGCCCTGTTCTCCTTCTCCCATGTACAGACACACAAACATACTAGTAGTATACCTCAGAACATGGTCTTGTGCACAGGCAATGGCAAATACACTTTGTGACCACTGCCATGTAAGACACTGATTAATTTTTGGGTGAGGAAATAGTGCCATTACTAGGCTCTGCACTTGCTTTAAGTTCAGCTTCTGTTTACCTACCTTAAGGAATTAGGTTCAATGTATTGTAACAAAACAGATGAGGAAATGATGTAGCTTTATTTCTTATTTTAGACTTTCAATTGAAATGTTCTTTGTAGAAGAGCAGTAAGACCAGACACTTACTTTCATAAAACTATTATTAAACAGGGAACACCGGCTGTAAATACTGAGACAGTTGAATATTAGGGATACCTAGAAGAATGCGATGAAGTTCAAGGCTATCAAGCCAATCAGGCCCTGACCTTTTTTCCCCTAAGACAACTAGCTCCACTTAATCAGGTAATCTCAGACATTTTACTTTGTGTTCTGTAAGCTGAATGATTGCTTACATTGACACTGCTTGAAAGTTCTAGATTTCCATTTCATGTACTTATGTGAGACCAGAAGAGAAATTCAATATCTAGATGAATTCTTTGCAATGGAATTGTGTAGGCTTAAAATATCTGTGCAGACATTATGCCTAAAATTTTCTGAATCTTTCAGTGAATCTTTTGCTCTGCTAGGATATCCTGTGTTTTTCCTCTACTCTGTCTTTTATTTTATTTTATTTTACAAGTTTCATTCTTTAACCTATTATTGTAAGTTAAGCTTTCTGAAGCTTTTATCAATTTGATTGCTTTTCAGCAGTTCAGGTTTTCTGTATCCTCAGAGAACTCCAGCATGTGAGTACATTTTTTGTAACTGTGGGGTTTGTAAATGACAAATAAAAGGTCATTTTTTGATATTAGACTGCTTTTTTTAGTGCCAGATAGATCAACACATTTGAATTAACATAAGAGCTGAATCACTGTCTTTGCCATAGTTTGTTTTTTACTGTTGATTAGTTGGGTTTTTCCCCATGTTGTACCAAGCCAAAAGCTCAATACTTTGGTTGTTACTTGTCCAATTTAAAATTTTCTTTATGGCTCACTTCTATGTGTAGTTTTACTAATTAGGAGGAGTCAGTGTCATACTGAAGTGAAAGAGATCAGAAACAATATCTTTAGCCCATTAAGAGCTTATTACTTCTTCATACAGTTACGCATTTTTAAGTATGAAAAACTACTATCTTGCAAGCCTAATGAGGCAGATATCTGCAAGAATCTGTGCTACAGAATGAGTTGTTGTATCCCTGTTTCAGAAATGTTGTATGTGTCATTTACACCAGTGACTGTAACAAGAAGCAGGGAGTAAGTATTATATTAATGACTATGTTTGACAGCCTAACTCCATAATCTGTTTTTCGCTGACTTTTTCTTTTTATGCCAATAATTATGCTCTCATCTGGAAAAATTAGACTAATGCAATTTTGCAAAAAGCTATTAACATGACTTTTAATATTCAGATAGCTATATATCCTAATGTGCCATGCCAAAACTAAGCTTCTGTTGTGGTCATGAAATGGGAGAATGGTTAGGGTGTAATCTGGAGTTGCCGAGCATGGAGGAAAGGCTTCAAGGGGCACAGAGCTTCACTCAGGATGTGACGTTCGTGTCACCAAGTTTCTACCAGCTTAAATAGGGTGATTTTTGCACCAATACTTTCTGAAGTTCTTGGAAATAAAGTAAAACCTTGCTTGATTTCAAATTTTCAGTATTGGGATGATTGTTGATTCTTGAAGGACCTGACAAAATGTGGGAACCTGTGTATTCATATGCTTTTTCTGACTTCATCACATCCAGGAAATAAAATAAGTTATCTTGTAGTTTTTCCCACCTGTTCGACCCCATCTTTCATTAAAAATCCTGTTCGTTTATGACTTGCAGTAGTTTAGACCAGTGTTATTTGATAGTCAGAAACTATGGTTATAGGAACTACAAAACCTGAATCTGTATTCTTGCATGGCGTAGCCAACACGTTCTTCCAACTAAAGTCCCATATTGTAAGTCTTAACAAAGGTTAATCGCAACCATTATAAAAACCTTTAGACCAAAACCTTTAGACATTGTTATAGAGTTCTATGTCTAAAACCTTTGGGACTTCATCAGGACTGTATAAAGTCCTCTGCAATCCACAGATTTCACAAGTTCATGTAATGATTTTCTATCAAGATACCCACATAATTACAAAAATTTCAGGGGGAAATTGCCACTGTTTTTTTAGATTTAGCTGAAGAATGAAGTTTAATCATTATTTTCACTAAAAACTTGTTAATATTCTCTAGAATCCAATAATGCAATTTGTACAAAGTCCCTAGAACAGCAAAATTATTATTTTTAAATTCTGGGTAAATGTCTTTCAAAAATATCCTTTGAAGTTAGCTATATTCCTTGGGTTTCACTTATCATAATAAGAGAAGATAACAAATACCCTTTGTTTTATTGTAGCTCTGCTGCTGATACGTTTTATTTGAATATAGGTAAAATACAAGTTTTTATTAGATTTATGTGGAAGCAGGAGCATTTATGTGTGCACCAACATCCAGGCAGGCTAAGATAGCAGTGTATCGTGTTATGTTTTTACCAAGACACTGTACCGTACGGGAACATTTGGTACGGGAACATTTACTGGTGTGGTAAAGTTAGATTCTAAACTTCTAAAACTTTGGCAGAGGTGTTTTGATGAGCTAAAACAAAGGGTCTGCCCTGCTGCAGCTCTGCCTTACCACTAAATTGCAGTAAATTGTCGTGAATCCTTCTTCCTCCTTTTTACCTCAAACACTAATTAAAAACTTAACGTCCTTTACCGGTTCAATGAATTGCACTCTTTTATGGATATGAGCATCCATAAATAAACTAGTAGATGCTGACTCCCATTTGTGACCAGAAGTTCAAAGTAGCTTAAAGAAAATGTTTCTAACCTATTACAAAAAAATGAAAAAAAAAAATTAAATTAACTCTGTATTCATATTTGACTCTCTGTTCTTATCTGTGTGGAAAAAGAAACCCAAACCAGAAAACCACCTGTTGGCCAAAATGGGTAATACAATCCCTTAAGTAACATCATTGCAGAATACATTACTGGGTAACATAGTACTCTACTGGCCATGGCTAAATGCAGCCTCCCTGTTGCCATTTCAGTTTTCACTCCTGCTTAAGTTTGAAGTCAGCAAGTAATTGCCACTTTAGCACCCTTTAGGGATGTTTAATCAAAGATGGAAAAGAAATCCAAACAAACAAACCCTCTCTATTCAGTCTTCATTCAGTACTTAAATTTGGATATGAGAGGATGTTTATTTTTCCCTCATTAACTCATTGTAATTTTTTTGCATACTGTTATAGTTAGAATGAATAGATCTTTATACAATGCATTTTCGTTTTCCATATCAAATGCCTTGAATTGTCGTGCTAATTAGCACAGACAAGTCTGCTTTTCATTCATTTTATCTATATTTTGTCATACAAATCCTTGTTTTATCCTTACTTTCTTCTAATTTACATAATCATAAGATTTTGAATTAATGTAGCTTAATAATGGTTTGTTTTAATAAAATTTACCGTAAGTAAGTAGTTATTATGCATTCAAGAGTTGCAGTGTATGTAAACAACAAATGGTGTTTTGCCAGTGGATATTGCTTCTCATCTGTTATATCTCTAGTACTGCTTCTTTTGTCCATGTACAGAGTTTTTTTAGTGCCTTCTAAAATATTATTAATCTAAAAAGATCATTAATCAAAGGGATTAAAAAGTAATCAGTTATTTATTTTAGAGAGATTGACAGGATTTAAAAAAAATTGTCTCTATATTCTCTTGTTAAAGCTTTGAATGAATGGAAGACAACAGTGCAGTTTTTCAAGAGCTTAAGGTAGGGCTAGCATTTCCTATCGGTATTTGAGATAGAGGGAAGTTGGTAATTTCTTTCAAAGTTCAAAAGTTCTTTCAAAAATTCTTTCAAAAATTCTTCCAAAGTTTTTAAAGCAGAATAATATTTTAAAGTAGAGAAAAAATGCAAAAGAAAGTGCAGGACAAGCTCTACTAATTTCCTGAACCACAAAAATATGTAATTTAGACTTTGCATTTAGGCAGCTGTTCCAAAATCTTGGTTCAATTTGATTTCTCACAGTCATTGTGAGCTCTTAGGTTTTGCCTGGAAGAAAAGTTAGATTTCATTCTTAGGTTATAAGGCTTGAATTCCGTTAAGTTTCATCAGCCGTAGTTGTCGCATGTCTTTGGACATCCATCTTTCTCTTTCTGATCAAATTTCCTTGTGACGAATACATAAATTGGGGTGAGGAGGACAATAGCTGAGAAGGAGGTAATATGTCAACTAGCTAGGACTTTTTGAAGTTTAATGAATGATTTTTCATGTTAGGGTCCTTGGGCTTTCTGGAAGCAGTCATTTTCTGGGAGAACATATAGTTTCTAAGACAATGCATATTAAAGAAATCAGTATGGGCTATAGTGTATGGTATTTATAAAAAGACAATCTCAAAATACTCTGTGCCTCCAGTGGAAAAGTTTGAAAAACACTGGTCTGAAATTATACTTTAAAAGGTGTTTCAGTGCAGTTTGTCCAAAGTTGCTGTGTAGATACTCTGTAGGAATGTTTCCCATGTGTACAGAAGGCAGAAATATACTTGAGATTCTGGCACAGCACTTGTTTTCCAAAAATGCAGTGCAAATTCACAGAAAAGTCTAACAGGAGATCTTCAGTAAGAAACCGAAACAAGCATCTTGGTTAGGCATATCTATATATTCATTATGAGAACATGCTGGAATTGTTTCATACTAATGATGCAGTGTCTTCCCAAGAAATCCTGTCAGTTTTGTATAAATTACTTTTTCAGTGTTGTCCTTCTTCCCCTCCACCCTTGTGTTTCACTTCACATGGGTGGACTTTGTACCTATATACTGATAAGTGCACAGCCATCTTGTTTGCGTAGGAGAGGCAAAACCTGAAACAATTCCGTGCTGCAAGGTAAAACACCCTTTCTGCCCCAAAGTCTGTCATTTATATAGAGTTTAATTGTAAACATCAGGGTAATATGTAGTTGGAGTTCATATTCTTTCACAGCTCAAAGAAATTCTTCATGGCAGGAAGTTAGCAATTATGAGAAATAATAACATACTCAGTGTTGTCTTCTGCATTAACTTAAAACAGTGTCTTTTTTTACAATATAAAGGACATGGCTGAAAACATACACTCATGTCTATAAGATACTATCAAATATAGTGGCAAATTATTTTGTTACAGAATGCACTTTGTTATCAGGTATTGCAATGAAGTAAAACATTCCCTGCCTTGAACAGATTAAAAAGAGTATAAGCATTGCTTGAATTGTGAAAGCATTTTGAAGAAAACAGAAAGCAGGGTCTTTATGAACTAGGAGATTTTCCAGCTGTGCCACAGCAGTTTTTTTCTTAGCACTTAAGCTTTAGTTGTTTAAAAAGTAATGTTACAAGTGTATGTAATTTTGATTATGGAGTCTGTTTCAAGGATCAAATGGAAATGAATTGTTAAATAGTTTTGAAGGGGAGTAGGTGCTGAAATAAGCTTGAAGTTTTGAAGGGACTGGTTCATGTGCAATGTATGTAATCTGAAGAAGTCCATTCAGTTCAAAGGTGGAAGCCTGCAAGACTTGACTGTAACTCTTAAAGTGATATTAAATAAATCTAATATTTTCCTTTGTAACCTCATACACATTCAGCTTGCAAACTGGGAGTAAGCACAGCTACTGAGGGGAGAGTATCTGTAAGAGAAATCTCTGAGATAGAGGAGAATGGCAAAGAGTAATAGAGAAAGGAAAAAGGTAAGGAAAAAAATCATCACTTCTGGATAGGTTCTATCTGCAAGGCTTAAACAAAAAAATTGCATTTGAGCAACCATACTGAGACAAGAAGAAGGAAGATGAAAGAGAAGCCTATATAACCAAAACAAGTGTTGGAGCAGAATCTGACCATACATATTGTTTGCTATGCAGTTTTGTAGTGACTCATTAATAATATGTATTCCATACATCCTGTTTTCTCACAAACATGTGTTTTGCTTTTGCCCTTAGGATGCTCTGTAGGTGGATTTTAGTAAGACTGGTGCTAAAGGCCCATCAGTCCAAGAGCTGAGGCTGCTCTAACACAGGGAGAGCCCCAGTTGCCAGTAGGGAGCACTGTGTACTGCTGGCCTGCGGAAGAGCCTGTGTTGAGGGAAGTAAGTCATGGAGGAGGCAGGCAGCATGGCATAGCAGCATTGAGAGCAGTGACTAGTGTTAGAGAAGCAGTGACAATAGCAGCACCTGGGCAAGCAGAATTGGAGGAGTTGAGCCACTGCATCCGAAAGGTATTTAGCCTCAGTTTATATCGCTAGCACACTGATACGGGATTCTTGAGTGAGAAGGGATTTGAAATAGGGTAGGGCATGGTTTAGAAAGATTAGAATTGCAGAAGAGTTTGTGGGGTGGCTTCTTGATTGTATGAGCGGAAGTTTGGGGATGAGGAAGAACGAAAAAAAGTAGTTTAGGTGAGAAGTTTAGTTAAGAGGAGGACTACAGGACAATCAAGATGGCATTTTAAAAAGTGCTTAACAAGATTTGTGGCTATGGCGCTCTAGGCTTTGAACACACAAGTATGAACAGCTTCAGGTATACAATTACACTGATTTGAGATTTTTTTTTGCATCTTGGACAAATGTTTCAAATTTGATGCAAAAATGGCCTCTTTTTGTCTACCATGCTAAAGAATCAGTTGAGTAGCCACAATCATTAGGAAATCGTAGGATACAGAGCTCAAACAGATGTGTTTTTCCCTGTTACTGTTTATATTCTGCACTGCTGACAGAACTGACTATTATGATGAAGAAAATTAGAAGCTATTGACATGGGTTAGTCACTTGCAAGAGTAACTCTTAGCATCACATCTCCAAGTCCTATATTATTGTGATAGACAGCTGGGTATGTTCTCTAGTATAGCAGATGTCTAATAATAGCAGCAAAGTATTGTCCTGAAAAAAGATATTTTGGACAAAGGAATTGATATGTTCTTTCTCATTGATGAACAGAATCTATCCTTCAAAAACATAAGGTTGTATTTTACCTAAAGGCACAAAGCAAAAGAAAACATCTTTTCTTAAAAACGTATTTAGAAACATTCTCATACAATTGGAAAAGCACATTATTTGCTTCAGAAATACTGGCAACATGCTCCAGACCAAGTCAAAAGATAATGAGACCCCTGGAGCTATTACTGAAAAACTTTCAAATGTTAATGGAAAAGCTAATGCTGATGTACCACAAGCAAAGGTGTGCCAAAAGAAAATAGAAAAATGCCTTTTCTGAATACCTTTTGGTTTATTTATCATCTTAAAATGTCTTACAAAATAAGGTGAAAATGAAATAAATTGCTATAGTTTTGAGCTGCTGGTAATTCATTTTGTCATTTTAGGATTTTGCCTCAGCTCCTATGTGCAAAAAAATGCAGTTCTATTTTGTCAGCAAGAATTTACAAGTTTCATAGAGTTCCTATGTAAGCAAGGAGTAAAGAACCAGAGAAAAAGAAGAGGAGGAAGGAAAGGAAAGAGCGAGGGTTTCTACTTACACAGGGCAGAACAAACCCGGGTACCTCTGGCTTAAATTGCTGTTTTTCCTGTATTGCCATGATACAATATTTATATTTCTACACTGTTTATTCAGGTATTTTTATTTTCTGTCTGTCTCTAAGGATCCTCTTATCCTTCTCTTATATCATAGTCTTAGATCATTATAATTATAGTCTTATATATTTTTGGTCTTAGAATTATTTGCTGTATCAGGTATCCTTCATTTTAAGACATTAATTTTAATTTTTACTTAATCCTATGATGTTTACAGTCTATGCCTCAAACATTTTGCCAAGCTAAGTATAGTCACTTTTTTTATTGATGGGAAAGTCAGTTAATTCTTTTGTAGGTTTATTGAAATTAGTCAATTATCAAATCTTTGAAATTGGAATACTGATTTGGTTAATATGTATGTATCTTGTTTTGTAAATGTCTTTGCCTTTTGCTTGCCACATTTTTTAGCAGACTCTTAATCTATGTAGTTTGCAATTAGACAGGTGTATAGCCACAATGCAACTCATCATCCCTCTTTTCTTAATAGTATAAATGTTCTTTCTAGGGTAAACATTTTCCTGGTTTGTAAGACCTCCTAATTTCTTGATCCATACATATTGTTTTCAATTTTGTTTTGCAATGATTTGATTTTATTTTTAAGCTGTTTCATACTTTTATTGTTTAGTGAATAATGCTAATGGGTTCATTAAAGATGGTTAGAAAATTACGTACCATCTTACTCCCTCCCTCACTCCTTTTCTGACGCTCTTTTTTCATTTTATTATTTGGGGAGAAAATAGAAATGATTAATGGATATTCAAAAGCTATTATCTTTGTTTTAATTTTACATTAGATGCTAAAAATTGGGTAGTTTGAGAGTTAACCTTTTAACTCAAGTCAAAATAATGCAGTAAAAATATCTCCCAGCCCAAAAGAATAAAAAAAGTGGTTTGTTTTCACCTAGTAAGTGCTAAACAGGCTATTCGCCATGTTTAAAAGTAATTTTTAAACTGCCTCGTTTAAAAAGGAAAAAACCCTTTGTTTTGGTTTAAACCCACTTCTTTCCTGCTAGAAAGAGTTTTGTTAAAGAAATTCCAAACAATTTCATTCGTAACCATTTGTGGAATGAGGACAACGTTCCATGAATATTACTTGTAGGACAAGTAACATAAACCAGATATTCTGGTTTTGGAAACTGTAGGGAAGGAGCTTGGTCTTGAATAAGCCACTACTTGTCTATTTTTAATTTCTCTTACCCATGCAAATTAAGAGGAAGGCAAAACTGTTTGTTTATGTACTGTGAGCCTCCTGCTTATAGGAGCAACACCATAAAGTCAGTTTGTCTCAAGTTGTTTTTTTGCTTAATCTTTGCATTTTCTCTCCCTGGTTTTAGATTGTGATGGATTCAATAACAGCAAAGAAATTTTTGGCTCCTGGTAATCGATGAAAGTAATTTGCCATTGGATCCATATATTCCTTTTCATTTAAAATGTGGTGGGTTCACTCTGGCTAACAGCCAAGAACTCACTCAGCTGCTCACTCCCTTCCTTCCTTACTCCCCCCAAGGATATGAGGAAAAATTAATAGGAATGCAAGTGAGAAAACTGGTGGTGAAATAAATACAGGAAAATCCCTGTCATAGGAAAAACCACTTGAGGAATACAAGAAAACATATTGATATGTAGCATAAATATTTAACTGGTTGGAGTATTGGGAAACAAAACAAAACAAAAAAAAGGACGAACATTTAATCTTACAGTTTTCCTCCCACTCTCCCAGGTTCAGCTTCAGATTTCTCTCTTTCACTTTCCTAGTCTCCATATCTTAACTCCAGACATCTTCTCCTTCTGTGTCACTGCTGCAGGTTGTGCGCAGTCCCTTCAGGTGTGGCATGCACAAGTCAATGCTTGGCTGTTTCCCTATGCTACTCCTTGTTGCTCTATGGACCACAGTGCCTTTGGCCGTGTTCGTGATCCACTGTGGGATGCTTCCTACTGCTCTGGCCTTTTTGTTCTTTCCTCTTCTTCCTCCTCTCCCACTGCTCCTCACAGCCTTCTCTCTTTGTCCTTCTCCCCCTGTCGCTACCTCACCCCAGTATTTTTGCCGTTTGTTAAATATGTTTCCCTAAGGGCTCACCTGTGATCTGCAGTGGGTCCATTGCAGGGCTGGCTGCAACTGACTGTTCACCCCAGAGCAGTTCCTGGTCTTTCATCACAGAGGCATCCCCTGGAGTGCTCCTCCACTGTCAAAACAACCTACCTCTTCTCCTGCCTCTTATTTGACAGGACAAACATGTGCATCACTGTTCCATGGTTAGAATGAATGAATTTCCCATGGTTGGATGGGGGGCAGGAGAACACGTACGATACTTGTATATGTGAGTGGTGTCATGAGAGTGATGTTCACTGTCCGTGTGACTTGCTGAACAGTGCCCATGTAACAGACTTTTTCTTACCATGTATCAGGAACTGAAGGGCTTTTTCTTCTGTGCCAGGGACCTCATGAAGGAAGGTAACGGGATATAGTGATCACTGGGGAGTCATGGGCTGTTTTGGTTGCCTTCTGTGTGCCGCTTATAGGAAAGTAGGCAGGGAGTAGATGGGCTGAGCTCACAGTCTGTTGGCTGGTTACCTCTGACAAGAGCTTCTTCATGTATCATCCTGCTTGAATAAATTCTATTCTTTTAGAACTGTGTCAAAATAAAGTTTATTTTTCCAATCAGATTTGTGAATGTAACCTAAACACATATTGGCTAAAGCTGACTTCAGTTAGAGAATTACCAACATTCCTATAAAATAATCATTTTGGATTGATCACTCTTGTCCCTCTTGTTGTAGAGTAATGAAAGCATAAAATATTTAAGATGGAATATTCAAAATATTGCTCTACAGTCTGGAAAGGAAAAATACCTAAATGAATCCCTTGGAGGAAAATTTCACTACTCATACTCTTCAGGACTCATGCCCAGTTCTTAGATTTCTAGTAGGAATTACTACTTACAGGATAAGAAATCATTGCACCAGTAAGGTTGATAGAGCATATAATACTAATTGAAAAACTTCATGTTTATTTTTTGCAAAGGTGGTTTCTTTTCATATGTCCTCCTGAGAGCATAAAGGCAACCCATCATCAGAATGGGATTTATTTCCTGTAACTATGAATTTAGTATAAATCTAGTCTAAACTAGGTCTTAAGGCTTTCTAGTCTGTGGAAAAAAGTCATGAGCGTCCTTTCCAAACTTTCTTTATACCAGTCTTAAGAAGAAACTCTTAAGATACTTGTATCTTCCTGTATTAATTAAAAAGAAAGTTTAGCTAATTAGCTCAGACTAAATGCCAAGCTTAAAGATTAATAAATTCACATGAATTGGTTTGAACCATGAGTGCCTATTTGCTGTGAGCCCTATAGGTACTTAAATTCTTCATGGGTAAAATGACTATTGGTCAAATTTAGCCTTATCTTAATTTTTCTATCTAGTACAATCAGCAATATTGAAGTGTTATCATTATGAAAGTATAAATAACAATAGAACTGGTATAAAAATAACAGCTCTTTGAAAACAAACTAATTCAAATGCCTTTTTTCTTTAAATGAAGCCTCTTTTTGGAAGTACCATAACATATTGGGTCATTTTGTTGATGTGTTACTTGCTAGCCTTGTAGCCTTTAGAAAAATTAACTGGCCATTTCTCTGTAGTTTTCTCTGGTAAACCACTCTGTCTAGAAAAGTGATTGTAGGTAGAGGAATATAGTGTTATAAAATCCAAAACTTTCATCTTGACAGACTCCAGAGGATTCCATTAAGTAATTCAGGGGAGAGAGGTGGGTTTTGGTTGGAGTTAAGTTGTCAGGATTTTTTTTTTTTCTCTTTGGTTTTGTGTTTCCCTCTGATAGACATTCAAAGGCTGCCATTTCAGGGAAAAGGGTTTAGAAACTGCTCTCAGATTGAAGGAAAATAAAATTCAGTGTTAAGTGGTTGGTTATGTTTCTGTCCCTTCAGTGACTTACAGCAGACCTTAAATGCCAACCTTCAGATCTGTGCACTATCCCAATGAGGGCAGTGTGTTGGTGAGGTTGAGTGTTTTAGTCCAATGTTACTTGTAATTAGAACTTCTGTATAATGTTTTTTAAAAACACTGCAATGAATATGAATGGAAATTCGAAGGAGATTCATTTGACTGCAGTTAGGCAAAGGGGAAAAGTCTGTAACCAATCAGTGAGATGAAGCTGTGGTTTCTACATTTTCCAGTTCAAACGGATGTAACCAAACTGATAATTTAATGTGTAAGGGTCGCAATCTTGCAGAGCTTTACAGTCCTTATCTGCTTGCATAGCTCTAAAGTGCAAAATTTTGGGCACATAAGTTCTTCCACATGTCCATTTGATGCTCTTGAAGAAGGCATTGTCAAAAATAGTCATTTCACTGAACATCTTTGTATATTAAAAAAACCCTGACTCAACATCTTTCAAAACTTATAAGTAAGCTAAATATCATGGCTGAGTTTAGCTAAGCCCTCAAAGTATGTAAGAAATATTTCTTTTAATTGTTTTGGATACCTATATCCAGTCTCCAGAGAATGACGTTACAATAGCCACTAGTATTTACTCATTATTGCCTTGCTTTTTTTTTTTTTTTTTTTTTTTTAAGATTTTTCATTCTGAGGATGATGCATAATTGGCAAATAAGATTATTACCTGTTTTATCTCGAGGATCTTTCTTATGTTAGTGACTAGACCCCATAACCAAAATCAACTTTTTAATGAGGGTTTGGCTAATGGCATATATTGTGAAAGAGCAGCAGGGTAAAAATGTATGTGCTCTAAAATATGTATCTAATCGTCTAGGATTTTTAATACAAATAAGATAATTACATTATATTGCAAAAGATTATATTTTACTCCATTCAGATTATAATTTGCTACTAGAGAGAATGTTTATTTTTTATTCATTCTGCTTTTAAGCTCTGTAATTTAGTTGAGACAAACTAAACTACTAAAGAAGATACATGAGAGACCATTTTAAAAATATGCCTAAACTAAACTTAGATCTGATAGGGGCTTCCCAGCTTATATTAAGTGAAATTTCTTTTTTGCAATGACATAACTTTTAGTCAATTAAAAACAGATTTTCATGTATGTACATAGTTAAGATACATTCTGAAATATAATAAAAAGTTTCAGAAAAGCAGTTATATTACATCAAAGATTCAACAGATATTACCGACTTGTAAGAGAGGAATTAATTGAGAGAATTTAACAAATCTTAAACTGATACCAGAAAATATTGAATTATATATAACATTACTTTGCCATTTCTTAAAATTTAAAAGCTTGCTCTTTTTTTTGTTTCACGCTAAGCTGAAGAATTTTCTCTGCAGAATCTTATGGAGGGCAGGGTTTTCTCTAGTTTGTTTACATTGTGATTTTTTTATGACTAGAGAAATTTTTGGAGTTTGAGCATTCAGTTAAGAAGGGCAATTTATTACTTTTTTTTGCATACTGCTTAAGGATAACACAGCATTTTTAATGAGGTCAATGTCTTTAAATGTTGCTTACAGTATCAGAAAATACTGTACCTTCAAGGATAAAGTATATTAAGCATTTTCTCAAAGGGTTCTGTTACATTAAAAGAGTAGTTTACAGATAAATTGCTTAATCAAAGCCAATAAAAATGCTGAGATGTTTCACTTGGGAAGGGATATTTGAAAGACTTTCATTTAATTGTTCTTGTAAAGATGCTTGTGTCTGTAGTAGTCAGATGATTATCCAGCACACAGCTGGAAAAACACATCATGTGATAGCTGTGCAACTGGCTCGTGGATCAGGTGCAAAGGGTTACAAGGAATGGGGTGACATCAGACTGGTGACCTGTTACTAGTGAGGTTCCGCATGACTCGGTCTTAGGCCCAGTACTCTTCAACATCTTCATGAACAATGCAGGACTGGAAAGTATGCAAAAAAACTTGCCAATGATGCTAAATTGGGAGGAGCTGTTCACACCTTTGAAGGCAGAGAAGTCCTGTAGAGACCTCAACAAATTAGAGGACAAGGCAATCACTAACCGTATGAAGTTTAACATGTGCATCTGCACCTGGGATGGTGCAACCCTGGATGTACAAACAGACTGGGGAAGGAGAGGCTGGAAAACAGTGCCAGGAAAGAGACCTGAGGGTCCTGATCACTGGCAAGTTGAACACGAGCCAGCAGTGCCCTGACAGCCAGGAGAGCCAACCCTGTCCTGGGGGCATCAGGCCCAGCATGGCCAGCAGGGCAAGGGAGGGGACTGTCCCCTCTGCTCTGCACTGAGGTGGCCTTACCTCTGGTACTGGGGACAGTTTTGGGTGACACAGCATAAAGAAGGCATTAAACTATTAGAGAGAGTCCAAAGGAGGGCAACAAAGATGGTGAAGAGCCTTAAGGGGAAGCCGTATGAGGAGCAGCTGAGATCACTTGGTTTGTTCATCCTGGAGAAGGGGAGACTGAGGGGAAACCTTATTGCAGTTACAACTTCCTTATGAGGGAAAGAGGAGGAGCAGACACTGATGTCTTCTCACTGGTGATCAGTGACAGAACTCAAGAGAATGGCCTGAAGCTGTGTCAGGGGAGGTTTATGTTGGATAATAGAAAAGATTCTTCACAAAGAGGGTGGTTGGGCACTGGACCAGGCTCCCCAAGGAGATGGTCACAGCACCAAGCCTGATAGAGTTCAGGAAGTCTTTAGATAATACACTTGGGCACATGGTGTAACGTGTGACTCTTGGAAATGTGCTATGTGGTGCCAGGAGTTGCACTTTGATGATCCCTGTAGGTCCCCAACTTAGGATATGCTGTAGTTCAGTGACAGCCGTATCTTGGGTCAGTTATCCTGAATTAAATAAATAAATAAATAAATAAATAAAAGACAACTCTTTGAGCAGCATTTTGTAATGCAGAAAATTAAAGCTTAAAGTAAGTGTTTGGTGAAATAGTGGATTGTATCTGTTTGGGGCTTTTTTTTTTTTTTTTTTTTTTCATTCATTTGTTCTTACATATTCGTGGTTTTTTTCAGTTCTAATATGTATAGAATATGTATAAACCTGTATTAGAATCCCCAAAATTTGGCAATATGTAGAAAAAGTGGGACCTGTGTATGTGCCTCCACATACATGTGTATATGTGTATATTGACACATCTGCATGTGTATGTATGCACGTCAATAGGTTCCTACACAGTGATTAAAGTATTGTCGGTTGAAATAGGATGTGTCAAATACAAATTCTTATGTGGCTATTGTTGTAGATTAAGCACCTCTTTAATCTATTCAATTTATCAGCCACCTTAGAAAGGAAGAAGCTACTTTTAGTTGTATTATATCATGAGAAAAGTGAAGCAGAGGTTGAAACTTGCACTTATGTGTCTCACATGCAAAGAAGAAGGAAAAATGTTGCCAGAGGAATGTGAAACACAAGCCTTCGAAGCTGATGCCTATTGAAGGAACATCTAAAGAGTGCTATGGAAGTAAAAAAATCAAATCAAATTGTTTCCATGCAAAAAATCAAACCAAAAGTTAATTAATCAAAAATAGACTGTAACAAATTCATGAAGGTTAAAAGATCCATGGAGAGATACTCATTACAGTGTTCTCTCCAAAATGCCTTTAATGCTGACTGCCAAAAGCTAAAAGGGTGTGTTAGGAAAAGATTTTTTTTTTTTTTTTTTTTTTTTTTTTTTTTTTTTTTTTTTTTGTCTTTCCTCAAGCATTTGAATTGGCTCTGGCCAGAGAGGAAACATAAGTTAGCTGGAAGCTTCATTTGATTTTGTTACCATTTTTGTGTTAGATCTACACATGCCTGTGTTTTCACCAGGAGAAACCCTGGTCTAATACAGCAGGCCCTCAACATTCTCAGAGCTTCATTCTTCTCACAGCCTTCCCTTTACCTCCTTTGAATTTCTTTGCTGTTATCTGTTCCACTCAATTTCATCCATCTGATTTTTCTTGCTTTCTATGCGAATCCTTTCAAGATGCATGAAAATCTGCGGCAGAAAGAGTACACCAGAGAAGTCATAGTTGTTTGGATTATTTTTTCTCGTTTCCTTGTTGATTTCACTTCACGGACATGATATCAGGTGAAGCAAATAGTTCAAATAGTGTGAGTATCTACAGATACTCCTTCAGAGTAGAGAAGTATCCAGCAGTATTGTATCAGAGACAACCTTCAGTAACTCTGCTTTTGGTTGATTTACAAAATGAGGAATGAAGGTATCAAATAAGGCGACCTTCTGCAGGTCTTGCAAGCATCCATGCAACTCTCTACATAATGTCACCAACATAAAATGTCCCCTTTTTTCAACATGCTCATTGGCATTGGCCTTTTGAGACCTTTGCAGTCTGAACATAAGAGTAGGAATGTAAGATCTGGCAGCAGTGTGTTCTTCTCCTCTTGGTTCAATTTGGGTGTTAATTGTTCTCTTGGAATGTGTGGGAAGCAAATCACATTTGTTTGTCTTTTCAGAGAAGAAAGGTAAATCTGCACTATGGTAGGGGCTATACAGCTTCATTAGTATGGTTATTTGATGAAGGATGAGTTAGATGCATCCTATGCAGAAATGCATTTACTCTTTTAGACTTACAGCTTGTGTATTTATTTTCCATGTCTGAAATGAAGTAGATTGCTTCCCATGGGATAAACAATATAACAGTATACCGCAGTGATAAGGCTGGGATCTTTAGAAGCATCTGGCTGAGGTCTAAGCCACAAATATTGTCACCTAAGTGTTTATAAAATGTACCTTAAGCAGTAAAGGATAGCTAATATACTTATTAGTGTTTTATCTGTATGTGAATTAGCACTAAAAGAGTTAAAGTCCTCTTTACACCTCTACTTTCTGACAGAACAGCAATAATGAATTTGGGAATCAGAAGTCCCTGTCTGTTTCAATTGATCCCTACTATTTTGGTCTCTTCTCACTTATGTCAGTCCCAAATCTTATCTTCCCAGGTTCTTTCCAATCTGTTCTCCACATTATCTATAAACATAACTCCTCAGCTTTTTCCTCCCAGACATTTCCGGTTCTCTCTCACCTCTGTTCCTCAGTTTTGTTTTCCTGTTCACTGTCATCCCTTTCAGTTTCTTTATTCCTCTACCATTTCTCCTCATTTCTGCCTGCAATTCTCATTTCAGCTAGTTCTCGACTTCCATTCTTGCTATTAAAGAAAGTCAAAGTAAACCCTTCTAGTAAACAAAGCCTACTTTGTCTCCTCTAAAATAATTTTACCCACCTCATTTCTTTGTGAATCTGTCTCCCTTGATGTCTAGTCTCTGTGTACAAAGTCTTTCAGTTTTGACTTCTTTATCTTCTCTTCAGTTACTTTTATCTACCATAGCTCATTGATTTACAAGATTTTTCTTTCTTGACTGGCTAGCTCCATTCTCTCTGTAAATTATTGTCTCTACCTCCTTTTTCCACTCTTTCACTTAAAATTTCTACCTTAGTCCTGATATTATCCAATCCTTGTCCAAGGATAATGCAGAGTGCAGATGTGACTCATGCCTAACCTGCATTTGAAAAAGGCTGCCTGCATCCAGAAAAGATGAGAATCTTACAAAGAGACAAAAGAGAGTCTCTGTTCTTTTTGATGTGTATGTCTGGCACAGTCCATTACAGCCTGGAGACACTCAGTTTCAGCCAGGGCATGTTCAGTGCAATTTAACATAGAGATATGACGAGTTCTCATAAGGTAAAATAGCATTCATATCATGTACATCTGCAAATACTCTGCTTTTACCATAAAAGCGTATAATGGTATGTTGTATTGTGTACAATACATGCCATATCCACCCTTCTTCCTGTTTTAGGTTGGATATGGCTTGAACATTGTTTATAGAACATTGTGATATGATATCAAATGTTTTAAATTGATTTTGCTATAGACCCTGGTATTTATAATGTTTGTGAAGAGTCTTTTCTTAAACACTCCTTAAAATAATTTCATAGTGCATCTCTTCACCCTCTTTTCCATAATATTTATTCCTTTCCAGAAACTTCAGCTGGGCGTTTGTTTTTTTTTTTTTTTCCCATTGTTGAAGAGAAATTCAGTCATTTACTTCATTAGTGGAATTGATTAACTTTTTTTCTGCAGTGAGCCTTAGAGGTTTTGGTCCTAAATGATTTCAGTTTCTGTGTTCCTCAAATAACATTTGTAGCTAAAATAAAACAAAACAAAAACAAGAACAGAGACAAAAAAAAATCACAAGAAAAGCCCAAACCCCATGTTAGCTGTTACGATTTATTGCTATATAGTGCATGTATATATGCAAAATTGCTACTGAGGTTGAACCTAGTTCTTTATTTGTCTTTATTTAAAGGCTTCATCTGTCTAAAGAGAGTTGAAGGAAAAATTAGCCATATACTAAAATATGGATTTTTATTTTTAAGAAATATGAGGGAGAAAATGTTTTAAAAAACTTTCAAGGAAAAAAAAAAAGCCAACTTAAAGTATTCGATCTTTCTTTTTCTCTTTCACTATGCAAAGTGTAATAGTAAGAATAAATTAGATTAACAATCTATTTCTTGTATTTTCCACCTGTTCTTACACACCAGGAAGAAGATGGGGCTCCTTTTACTTCTAATAATTTGCCAGTGTGCCATAAACAGTATCCAAACACACAGTGTTTCAAAGCCCAATATAATATTACTGATGGCTGATGATCTTGGTATTGGAGATCTGGGATGTTATGGGAACAGAACCTTAAGGTAGGATTATAATCTGGTGGAGTCATAGCTTTATATTTAGTTTTCAATTGAGTTTTAAAATTAAAAATGCCATAACATTCAGAGTTTTGATTAGGTTTTTTTAATGACTAACCAAAGTTGATAACTTTTCCAGATTTTTGAATATTCAGTCCTTATTTTCTTGTTTTGACCAAAGAGTCAGCTAATGTATTTAGCCCGCTGAAAAGTTGCATTATAAATAGAGGATTGAGCAACCAAACAAATGTAGCTCTAGAGAACTAAAGTATAACCAACAATTTTCTTCTAGAATACACATGACACAAGTACTATGAATTAAACATATTTTTAAGCATTCATGATTTGGGACAAGCTTGTTGTTAACTAGTTGGAAGTAAAGAGCTGATATTTGCCATTTATTTATCTTCATACAGTAATAAATATAATCAATAAAGCAAATGTTAATACACTTGAATAATGTATCAGTGTGCCCTGGGATGTTTCTTGCTACCAGCTTAGATGTGATGGCTGTGTAAACAGAGCAAGTGATATCTAGCCATTGTGTTTCAGTGGTGCAAAGTTTTTGGCAAAGTTAGATAATACTTTCAGACTAAAATCACTGTTCTGTCAAATGTTAAATGCTCTTTTTCCTGCTGATGTTAGAAGTAAAATCTTCTCATAACTCAGAAAAAAAGTAAAATTCAAGTTACAGCTTCTGGTTTTAAACAGGTGAAAATATATACAACACTGATGCTTGGATCACTCCCCTCACAGGCACCATAAATACCCTAAGATCTATATTATCTGCTGGGAGAAGCTGGAATTAGATTTTTGGAATATGATGAATTTTCATCTTACTGATTGTTATCAGTAGGTGACTTTACAGATAGAAAATAATTCCATTGGAAAATTAATGTTTCTGACTATTCAGACTTAGATGCTGGGAGCACTTGTGTGCCTTGAGGTCACGGTCATTAATCTCCAGGGTCAGAGATCTATCAGAGCATGCTGCAGCTGCTGGCCAGTCTTCATTAGTAATTTTTATCTGTAGAACCAAGGACACAGGATTTCTTCCTGCAGGAACCAATTTTAATCTGCATGATGAGCCAGGTCGCAGACAAGTTTCCCATACGGATATGGAAGTTAGGGTCTAATATAGCAGACATAATCATGTCAGACATGTAGATATTGTTAGTATAGAGCATAGCACAGAGTCATAATCATTTGAATCTCTTCTAACAGCTTATAGCACCACACAACATTATCCATACCCCAAAAAGCTTTCGCTGGAGAGAGATAGAAGAGACACCAAGTTGGGAGTAAGGACGCACAACCTTTCTCTAGTCTCTCTTGCCCTCATTACTGAAGCAAAAAGGTTAAAAAATTACAATTTTGGTCAACATTAAAAAGTGTTGCAGTACTGTGTATCCAGATGTTGCAGTTTAATACTGCCCATGAAGAATAGAAGTGGGGAAAAATATTTTGCTGCAATGTTACAGTATTTCTGCTCAGTATTGACACATCATGTGAAAATATTTGATGTGATAGAATTTGGAATTGAAGCCCACCACGCTTTTGATAATTTACACACAGTAAATTTTGACTGGATTTTCCTGATAGTTTTTACCTCAGATGTCTTGTGCTTACCATGCCTGTATCCAAATAATCATCTCTGTGTACTTTTTTTCACCTGCTTGTGTTTTTCCAGAACCCCTAATATTGACAGGCTAGCAGAGGAAGGAGTGACACTTACTCAGCATATAGCAGCATCCCCCCTTTGTACTCCAAGCAGGGCAGCTTTTCTGACAGGGAGATATCCTATAAGATCAGGTAAAATCCCATCACTTTCTTTTTCTATATATATTTATATATATATAAATATAATATTTTGTTTACAGTAAACTGTATATAGGGTTTTCATCTGGTCTTTTTTGATTTGTTTACCATTACCAGGTTAAGTAATGGTTAATGATAAGTCCTTCAGTGACTTATCAAGCTCAACAAAGTTGGTCTACATTTGAAATATTTCATATGGGTAATATCGTATGGGAAAATTTTGCATTTCAGAAGAGTTGACACAAAGATAAAGTTTTTTTAGTGAATAATTTTTTTTGGGGGGGGGGGTGGGGGATGTTTTTGTTTTTGTTTTTGTTTTTGTTTTGTTTAAATACTGACAAAGCAATCTGACTGTGGTTATTTAATGCCAACCATGTCCTGGTCTGCATCAGGCCCAGCATTGCCAGCCAGGCAAGGGAGAGGATTGTCCTGGACTACTCTGTGCTAGGGTGTCCTCACCTCGAGTGCTGTGTGCACCAAACCTGACAGAGTTCAAGAAGTGTTTGGACAATACTCTAGGGTACATGGCATGACTCATGGGGATGTCCTGTGCAGGCCTGGATGTTGAATTCAATGATCCCTGTAGATGCCTTCCAGTTAAGCACATCTTATGATTCTTTGTGATTCTGTAAAATTCCTCCACTATTTAATGACCCCAGGCTCTTTGCCTGCCTCCACAGTTGCATTCAGGCTGCTCCCACTGTGTTGGTGGTCAGCCCAAATATTGAACTGTACAGAGATGCATCTAGAAAGACTCAGTGGAAGAACCCAATGTAAATAATTCTTCTCAGACATTTCTATTTCTACTAAACCTTTTTATTTAGACAAGTTGTTTGGTTTGTGGGGGGTTTTTTTAATTATTATTTGTTTGTTTGTTTGTTTGTTTGTTTTGTGTTGTGTGGTTGTTTTTTTTTTTTTTTTTTTTTTCGCATGAGGGAGGTAGGGGCAGGACAGTTCATTAAGGTACTCAAGTTGCCCTCAAAACTGGGAAGAAGAGAGCAAAAAATCTCTCACATATTTGAAGTGTTATTTTTGTTCAGTATCTACCCATACACAGTGTTAAGTATCCTGTGAATACCTTCATTTAATTTCTCATAAAGTACCTGATCCAAAGCCTATTTGAGTCAATGAAGATCTAGTCTGTTTATTTTAGTGTGCTGGGTCTGAGCCTCTCAGTGCTTAGCCATGCAACTTTAACATTCCCTTAACATCATTTTTAGCAAGGATCATTATACATTAATCAGATCACTTGTTCATTAGTGATAAAACATCCTGTCCTTGCTTCTGGGAATGAAAGCAAAGCAAGACTCTGGAGCCTACTTGATACGTTCTTGCTCACTCAAATCAAGTAACAAGCTTCTGCAAAAGTGCCAGCTAATATAACTTGCTAAATTTTCCATTACATTCGTCTGCAAAGGAAAATTTTATATACCTGTTACAGATACATTGCTATTAATATTTACTGCAGGTAAAGTCACAGGTCGTTTTCCATTATGTTCCTTGTTCTTATTTCTGAAAAATTAGCACTTGAACTAATTTTTTTCTTCACTGATCAGCTCTCAGACGTACTTAGTCATTTCCATGTAGGTACAAAAATGGAACTTTGTCTTACTTAAGTTACAAAATTTCTAAATATCAATTGCCTCTAAATATCAGTGAAGAACTAGTAAAGGCTTATTATAAAAGACATTAGAATCATGATGTGGAAAAAAATGTTAGAAATATATAACTCCTGCTAATAAAGCTGAAGAACATGCAAAATGCAGTATTAGATGAGACACGAGCTCAGAGAAAGAAAATGATGGAAAAAAAAAGAGAAATCATGCTTCTGTAGTTTCATTCTGATAACTTCAAAGAATTACACTGATTTCAGTTACAAGAGCTTGAAATATGTATAAATAAATATAAGTTTAAAATATAGATAAATATTTGACTAAAGCTTTTAGAAGCATTGATCAGCAAAACTATATGGGGTGAAAAAACTGCAGTCAGCTGCTGAAGGGTAGGTCGAGGTCTCTTTAATAAACCAGTCTAACAAGTTTTTCTCATGTAACCACAAGGTATACCTGAGGGAGGATTCTGGTAGTCTACATTAGTCATGTAACTTGGACACTGTAATCAACCAGTTGCATAATTTAAACTTCCTGAAGATACATCTGCACAGATTTGCATAGATATTCTCTGTTCTTACTGTCTATTTTCAGTGCCAACTCTCCTCTGGAATCCTAGTAATCTAATTTTCATGAACCTGAGTTCTCAAGTTCCTCATCCTGAGAGCAGTTTAAAAACTCATTTGTGTTTCTCAGACTCTTAGTATATAGAAATGACTGTGCCTATTTAGATGTTGTCTTGTTAGCTGGTATCTGATGCTCCTTTAGTGTGCTCACTCTGCGTGCATTGGATGATGTGTCTTCATGCCACTGGAGCGCTCCAGTGCTGACAGCTTGAGCCACTCTATTTACAGGATCAGATTCTCTCTTGCTCTTTCTGACCTCATGATCTTTATGTGCCCAGCAGTAAGACTACCCTATTTCAATATGCCTTCTCTCAAAAAACCTTAAAGGCTTATAGAAAAACACATATGGGGACAGGGGAAATTCTCAAAGTAGAACTTGGGAATGATCTTCCTTCCCTCCCTATGTACAAGAAAAACAAATTATGCAAGCTCAGCTTCTTAAAATTTTGCTATACCTTAGAAAATCTACAGAAAGGGCTGCAGCTGTTTATGTGATGGCTAGCCCCACAGTTATAAACTCAGAATTTGTTTCTCCATGTATCAGTTGCTGGTGTCAATACAGAAAAGACCTCACTCAAATGGATGATCATATCTTGCAACACTTAGTGTCTGATTGTAATATATTATTTAAGTGATACCACCTAAGGCAAAAAAGGGCATGCAGAGCTAATGAATAGAAATTCTTTCTTTGTATTATCCTGGTCTCATTCATTTTTATTGTATTTAGGAATGGCTGCCTTCTCACGAGTTGGTGTCTTCTTATTTTCTGCCTCTTCTGGGGGACTTTCTTCCGAAGAAATAACTTTTTCCAAACTCCTGAAGGAGAAAGGTTATGCAACAGCTCTAATAGGTAACATTGCAGACATGCACAACACTGTTTTCTTTCATTTCAATTTGAAGAACATTAGCTTCCTGTATCGGCTTTTAAGGGCCTGCATTAAGCTTTTCTCCTTCATAGCATAATTAACTTATTTTTCTGAAACAAAGCTGAGCACATTCCCATGCCTATGTGAAAGACTAGTCGGGTAAGTACGTCTAATTCACTTGTGTTGCTATAGTCTCATTTTGCAAGGTACTGAAGAAACATGATGAACAAACTGAAAAGTAGTCAGGGTCATGAAAAGTTTTCAGTATAAATAGGAGTTTGATTACATCAGAGAGACAATGAGGAGTTGGTGACAGGGTACAAGTCAGCACTGTGTTTGTTTTCATTTCACCAGTGTTCAAATTTCCATAAAGTAAATAACATTGTATCTGGAGTACCATCTTAGTTACGAGACAGAAATGGATGTTTCTAGGAAATTTTTTGTATTATATGGTAGATATTTAATATATAAAAAATGTATGTCTCTCTCATTATAAAGATGGTTCAGACAAATAATCACAGCATAAATATCCAGTGATGGGCAAAAGAAATCATACTAGATTAATATTAAATGGAATTTGAGTTAATATCATAAAAGTATATCATCAAATGTTTTTGAATTCTTTTTCTTAATTTGGCCACTGACTTATTCTACATTGCTTATATTTTAGAAGTTTTTTATGAATTTCAACTTATATTACATAATGTGTTTCTGTACTGGAATTGCCAGGAAATGCTTGTGCAGAGAACATTACACTGGAATATTACTAAATTAATTTAGATGAAGGATGCACACAATTTGTTTTTTAAATGAAACAGGAACTTGCAATTCTGAGAGTAATTTTTGTTTAAAAAAACAGGCTATTTAGCAGGGCTAACAGTTCATGGTGCTGTTCAAAAAGTGTCTGTATTATGTAGGTAAACCAGCCTCAGTGTTCTAACTAAAAATCCTACTTAGCTATACCCCAGCCTTATAAAGCATAAAATACCACAATGTCCTGGAAGAATAAAAATAGAAAACCAGAAATTCTTATCAGAAGTTTATTTAGTGTAGGTGTATTGGAACTGTAGTACGAAAAAGCCATTCATAATTTGTCATGTTCCTTGTAGACTTAATTCCTATTTCTCCATATTCAAGTAAAGACTGGGTTTTCTCTGTTTGTAGCAAGCACAGTAATATAAGTCTTTTTCTAGGGCTGACCCAGTTAATGTTCTTTTTTTAACTACTTTTGCTGCAACATGACAGCTTGCCACTTAGATCTCCAGAAGTTATCTCCATGATGCTTAATGAACAATTCTTCCAAGTGGCCTGAACGATAGCTATGAGACCATAAAATGCAATATTACCATATCCTTAGAGTATAATGAAGGTTTCCAAAAATCAAGAAGTGCGTTAAAATTAGGGATAAAGCATATGTAAATGACAGAAAGAAAAATTATGTAGATTTGAAGGCTAGATAGGCAGTCTGATTCACAACCAGTCCTTTTTCTGCTTTTGCTGGTATTCTTATCACATTATATTGGTCTAGAACAGGAGTCTTTCTTGGTTCAATCTAACTCAACAGTTCCCAAGCAATTAATTGTCAAATCATGCACCAGTGATGGATTGGCATGGGGTAATTTGAAGCCTTTCTGTTCCTCGAGCCTCTATTTTTTTTTCTTTTGCCAATCTCCTCTATAAAGGCATTATCTTTCTTTCCTAGGTGTATTTTTGTTTCTTTTTAAATTTTTTTCCCCTCTGAATATATGCTTTCTTTTGTTTGATATGTCCCAAAATATATTTTAGCTATAAATCTACTTTATGTATACACTTTTCTACCTCATTGTTTTCCCCTGTGACATAAAGAAGATGACAACCAATAGATCTGTCAGGAAAGCACACAATCAGATCTGCAACAAAACAGATGCATAGAATGCATAATATTTCACTAGTGGGAAGAAATGCTGATGTTTTTTTGGAAATAGCTATTCATAATGCAGAACTTCTCTTTAAATTTGATAGATACTATTTTAAATACTGCTATACTCAATTACAGTTGAGTAAAGGTTATTTTTTCCTCACTATTGCTAGCCAGTGTGTTGTCCAGCATCCAGAGAAGTTTAAAATCCACCTATGTATCTTATCTCCAAACCTAAATACTAATTGATAACTGGTACTTATTTGTTTCAGAATGAAGTGTTGTATAATGTTTGGGCACATCACAGTAGTAAGGTGTCCAATTCAAGATTGACTGGGTCTACAGAGTGGAGTTTATGCAACAGTTATTCATAAAACAGCTTAAAATCTTGACATGCTAATTCCATGCACATGTACACATTTATAATTTTTTGCTCTGTACTTCAAAGAAATATATTTCCTTAAGAAAAGAAAGAATTTCTGTTTGCATCTCACTCCACATCTTGTATCTTGCCATTTATCTGAAAAGCACAAAATCATTCCAAAAGAAATATATCATTATATAAAAATCAGTCTTCATATTGCTCTCTTTTCCACTGTCTGATGGAAAAATACAGGGGAAACATGGATTTCTGTAGAGTCCTCAGGATTCTGCATTCTGAGAAATGGAGTTTCAAGTGAAATTTCTTGGCTGAATAGGACTTGTCTCTCACTTCCCCTTTCCTTTCACTGCATTATTTTCGCTCTGCAGAAATCTTAATTGTGTCTGGCAGAGAGGGAAAAAAGCCTAAGTCTCAAATTATTACGATACTCATAATTTACAATTAACAGTATAAATTTCACTCAAAAGCTTGGTAGAATCTGCTGAAATGCTTATGATGCTTGTGTGAAGTGTCCATTCTATGAAGGATCACTTAGCAAAGAGATGAGAGCATTTTACATTGCTCTCAGATTCAGAAGGGCCCCAGAATCTAAAGCACATTACAGTAATCTGTTCAAACACTAGCTCAAGGCAGGGGTTATTGTCACAAGGAGTGAAACAAAACATGTATTGTGGACTCAGTCATCACTTGCTTTTTCAGAGTAGTGCAGGATCTATCAAAACCTTCTACCTCCCTAGCCATTTGAGAATGGCAATTGTGTCATTCCATCACAGCTGCCAATATAATTTGAACTGGGGCTTCTGCTGCTTTTCTTGATAATCTGATCTCCACTTTGTTTGGCTTAAGTTGCTTCTCAACAAATCTTTTTCTGAAGCCCAAGTTCTTCTTGACATTGAACAATTTGTTGTGCTTGCTAAAGCCCTTTTGATAAAAATAGGACCTGTATTTCCCCGTCTTAATTTGTTATTGCAAGGTTTTTCTATCCTGGCTTATAGTTGAGATCCAGTTAAAAAAAACCCAGTACATATAATTATAAGTGACCTTGAAGGTATACTTAAGTTGTTTGAATTTCCCTTTCATGTTTTCTCTTTCATATTTTCTTACTGAATTGCAGGTGCTTAGACATTAACATATAATAGCAAAAAAATTAAAATTAAAGCCTGAATTTATGTACATATCTATAAGCTTCTACCTTCAAATTAGTTATCTGACTTGATGACAGTTGTTTCATGCTCACTTTGTAATACATCTGACTTTATGATTATTCCGTTAAGACACTCATCCAAACTTAAGAGAAAAATTGAAGCATTTCTTTCCTAAAATCTGCATCTTTGGGTTCTGGGAATGAAAATCATAGTTCCAGCCTTACCTAGCCCTTTATAGCATTATAACTTCTGAAATTTCAGTACAATGGTATGTAATGATTTTTTTTTAATTGACCACAATAATCTTCACTGGACCATTTCAAAAGTAGTGACTAGAACCATTCTGTTCACAAAAAGCAGAATACCACCTCAGGTGAGAGGCCATCTGACAGGGAAAATGTCTGATTCCATCTGATGGAATGAGAAGGGTCTAGAGGCCTTCATTTCACTGGCACATAAGCAGACCTGAAAATGTTTTATACCTGCTTTGATGATATGCAGAAGTTATTTTTAACTTAAGACCATCAAGGGACGTATGAGGACAACTGGACTCAACTAAGCACTCAGATTCAAGATTTCTGCGTTTTCTCTGCCTTTGCTAACAGGTGAATTAGCTATAACCTATGAATAGCATCAACCTATGAATTTAGGTATATGGCATTCTCATCCTATACCTCAGCTCTGTTATTTGTGGAAGAGAAATAAAAACACACAGATAAATTTTAAAAAAGCAGAACTGATCTCCATGTTCACCCTCTTCGGTACTACAGCACCTGCATTTGTCACAGCCAAAGGAAAAAGTGCAGGATGAATATGCTCTTCTGGAGACCCAGGAGATGTTCAGGACTGTTTGCATCAGGACCCTCTTACAGATGTGTAAAAGCTGGGATGGTTTGGAAAAGGGGAAAATTCTGTATATGCTTTTTTTTCTGTTTTGCATTTACTGCCATGTGTATTCTGAAGTCCTAAAACAAATATTTCAAATTTCTTTGGGCTAAATTACAGGAGAGAAGACTTACTGGGTTTGCAGATTTTCTTGTTTATTTCTTTTAAAATCATAACCTCTGAATTATGCTGGTCATGTTTAGGTGTTTGAGTCAGAAAAATAAATAAAGTTTGGCCCAGCAGTATATAATGTCATCTGTTTTGTCAAGGCCAGTATGATATTTTAAAATATTCAGCACATTTTCTTGCTGAGAGCAAAGAGCATGGCTCTATCCATAATCCATCTCAATAAGCTTAACTGAATTTGAATTTTTTTAAAATTATGCATTTTGATTCAAATAGCAGCTACCAATTAGGTCTGTTGCACTAAGCAATGCAGAAACATATGGTAAGAGGTTATACCTGAGTCATAGAAAGAATTATCTAGATACTTACCATAATCAGCATGATTATAGATTATATTAGTATAATGCAAATCAGGCTCAGTGGTTTCTTGTGTCAGATAGTGTCCAACATTATTGCAGAATTAGAGTGATTCTGTAGTGGGACAAAATGCTGTGAAAGATCGTGTTTGACCGCAATTGTTGTTAACAGTAAAACAACTTATTACTGTTGTTTTTTATTTATCTATATGAAATTTATAAATACAAAATAATCGGCCTCAATATATATATATGTGCATTTTGAGGGATATTGGCAATTTCAGAGATTTTACAATCATTTAAATAAGAAATGCTTTTATAATTTACCTATTCTTGATTTATTATCTATCTGTTACTGAGGGGTTTTTTTTTCCTTTGTCTTTTTTTTTAAATTTTTAACTAGTCAAATTATTTGCCAGAAAAATTTCAAGAAAGATATTTTGTAATTCCACATTGATTTTTTTTTCTTCAATCAGTAGCTTCTACAAAACAGTATTTTCTTATGACAGCTACATTTGCTTAATTTCCAAAGTTAACTATCTGTTAGGGCTCTGTTGCTCTTCAGTGACCTGCTAGCCCACTCATAATTTAATGTTTTTCAGCAGCAGCTATGCCAGGCTATTTCTAACTGAGATGAAGAGGCAGACATAAAGAAAAAAAAAATCTTTGAAGAAATTACAAAGGAAATTTAAATAGAAAATAAGGATCCATGCAATAAATGCTGGGATCAGGGGAATATCAGTCAGATAGTGACGTTTCATGTTTGAAATAATGCACATTAAAAGTAAGTTTGATGGCTTTAACTACAAAAAAACTCCTTGTCCTTCTCTCTTTGTAGGAAAGTGGCATCTTGGGATGAACTGTGAAAGCAGTAATGACTTCTGTCACCACCCCCTCAGTCATGGATTTGATTACTTTTATGGCCTTCCCGTGACCAATTTTAGAGACTGCAAACCTGGCCAAGGCAGCGTATTTTTAAAAGGGGTTCAGAAAGATCTTGTCATCCCAATCCAAATTGCTGGAATTGCCCTTGTGTCTTTGGCAATAGTGCAGTACATTGGCCTTCTCAAAGTACCCTTCCAAGCACTGGGTTACTTCTTGTTAATAATTGCAATTTTACTTCTGGTTTTGATTTTTTTCTTCTATCATTTTCGACACCTAAACTGCTTTTTAATGAGGGACCATCAGATTATCCAGCAGCCACTGTCCTATGAGAACCTTACTCAGAGGCTGACAAAAGAAGCCATGCAGTTTATTGGAAGGTAGGTTTCTAACTGTGTTGTAAATAATGTTGACATTTCATAATGGCTTCTGAAAATTAAAAAAAAAAAAAAAAAAAAAAAAAAAAAAAAAAAAAAAAAAAAAAAAAGAGCTGGTGGGCACAAGGAATATATAATTTTTTATATATATGATTGTAATTTTTTTCCTTTTCACCTATGTATCCTGGTGATAAAGATGACTGTCATAAAAGATGACTGAAGTTAATCTTTTTGGTAGGAATGACTGTTTGGTTTCCTCCTATTAAGTATGTAATTAATTTCTCTATAAAAAAGGAAACATTTACATTTACAAGCTTCATATTTTTTTTAAACTTCAAAGTTTTTTAGGACTTTAATTCTTAAGAATTTCATGTAACTTGAAATATGAAAAATCTTTTGAGGTGTGACTTAAAATTCTGTGAAAGCACAATGCAGAGTCATAATCCATTACTTCTGGAATGGGGAAATATTCTTCATCATTGAGTTAATGAATTATAGGGCTTTTTTATTTTTTTTTTAATATACTGGCATTTTTGATGACTCCACTTTTAAAACATTAATTTTGAAGGATTTGATTTTCAGAAATTAGGGTAGTAGCTTCTGCACCTGGTACAGAATAACCCCAGGCACCAGCACAGGCTGAGAGTGACCTGCTGGAAAGCAGCTCTGTGGAGAAGACCTTGGGGATGCTGGTGGGCAGCTCTCTGTCCAGGAGCCAGCAGTGTGCCCTGATGGCCAAGAAGGCCAATGGGATCCCGGGGTGCATTAGGACCAGCAGGTCTAGGGAGTGGTCCTGCCCCTCTGCTCAGCCTTGGTGAGGCATATCAGGAGTGCTGTGTGCAGTTCTGGACTCCCAAGGATGAGAGAGAAAAGGAGTTCCTGGAGTGAGTCCAGTGGAGGGGAGTTGAGGGACAGGAGCGTTTTATAAGAAAAGGCTGAGGTAGATGGGCTTGTTCAGTCTCAAGAACTGAACAACTGAGAGAGAACCTCACCACTGTACATAAGTATCTGCAGGGAGGGTGTCGAGGAAGGAGCCAGGCTCTATTCGGTAATGCCAAACAATAGGACAAGAGGCAATGGACAGAAAATGATGCACAGAAAGATGCACAGGAATATGATGAAGAACTTTACTGTGCAAGTGACAGTGCCCTGGAGAAGTTGCCCAGAGAGGTTTTGGAGCCTCCTTCACTTGAGATAGTTAAAAGCTACCTGGATGTAATCCTGTGCCACATACTCTGGGATGACCCTCTTGAACAGGGAGGTTGGACCAGATGATCCCACTGTTGTCCCTTCCAACTTTACCCATTCTGTATTCTGTGATTCTGTGAAACAGATGGGTGTTTTGAAAACAATGTTTTTAATAGCCATCACATTGGCCCACCTAAACATTGGATTTACAAAACCATCCTGAGTCATGGTTCATTCTTGCTATGTCAGTTACTTTGCTCTAATTATCACCAAAGGGCTCTTAATGGGATTAATTTTAAAAAGTATACATTTGTATATTCTAAAATGGAAGTCAATATATTTGGAGAAAAAAATATTTAATCAATTTAACTTCTGGGAAAAAAATGTGTATGTATTTTTTCTCTACCACTTTTGACGCAAGTTGCAACATTTTAAAAAATGCTAAGTAGAAGTAAAATCATATTCTAAGATATAGAATTACTATTATCCTGAATTTCTATTCTACATTCCTGAATTACTGTTGTCTAAATTATGTAGCATTATTTTATGTGAATATATGCAAATGGTGTCATTGCTGGGTAAAAACATATACCAAGAATCTGTAGCTAAATTTTCTAAACTTAACAACTCCAGAAAGCAGCTGCTTCTAGCTGTTAGCAAAAAAAAAATGTTTATGTAGAATCTTGATATCATATTGCAATTTTTTATCATTTCTATCCTTATGAATATTTGATGTGGTCATTTCTACACATTATACTGAAAAATGTCTTTTTATAACAAATTTCCTTAAATGCGTAAGTCTTCCCAATAATCAACATTCTCATAAGTATTTATAAATTAACTAAACCATCTTCATTTCCTCTTGGCAATGGGAATAGATATAAAGCTTCTTGCTCAGATATATTGTAACTAATTTAACAGTGAAGTACTTCACTATTACAAACACACAAACACACACATTTGAAAATTGTTGAGAGATTACTTGCTTAGTGACCTTGCATTTGGTGATTTCAAAAGACTCTCAAGTACATTAATTATATGTTGGTCTATTCTTCCATTGTTTACAAGTATATAAAATGCCTGTAGTGATACTGTTTTGAGTATCTGTGAATGTTTCACTGATTTCAATGGCATGACAATAAGACGTTTGCCTCAAAATAGGTGAGTTCAATATGGAAATCCATGGTAGCAAACTAGTAACTCTTTAAACACTATTAATATGTGTAATGTGCACATGTTACTGTGTGGATTAGTGCTGTTGTTTGACCCCAGTGTTTAGAGCTGGCAAAATAATGTATCATCTAAGTCAGCATAGCTTTGTTGACCCAGCTGGAGGTAAGTGGCTTTACATCATTTAGACACTTGGCCCCAAATGTCAGTGTAGTTTTCAGACAACAGTGATTTTAAATTGAAGTCAAGGTTAATAGCACATATTCATAATTTACAACAAACTTTGTTACAGGAGTGCTGCAATTACAGGGAGAATTATAACCCAGACTCTTCATAGTCAATGTTATATTAGAGAATATCCAAACATGTTGGAGTATTGAGAAGCAATTAGGGCATTTGAGCAATATTAACTCACCCTTTAATGAATCCACATGCAAAGCATATTACCGTAAACCTGGAGATATGAGTAATTAGATAAATATTCACTGAGCTGATCTGCCCCATGTATTAGTGTGAGCAACAAAATCAGTATTTGCTTTGACGCTCTAGTTCTCACATGATAGAGTTCATACCTATCAACTCCAGAGCACCAGTAGACCATTGCTTTTATGACTAATCTACTGGCTTTGGTCATTTGTAGGTGAATGGCCACCAAGAGGCAACCTGGTTGCAGAAGTGAAGGTCCAGAAAGTTTTCGGAAGTCCTAGTGCTTGACGGCATTCTTGTCATTCTAGTTCTTTCAGCCCTTTAGCCATGCGTTTGAACACTGAATTTGTCACATAATCTCCTTTTCTTTAGCTGTTATATTAAGTAGCAAACTCAGTTATGTACACTGTTAATCTTTGTGCACAATTATACCACAGTGCAAATAGTCCTGACGTTAAAGAATTCGAGCTTTCACCTTACCTGGTTCTGAATGCACATTTTCTCATCAAACTAAAAATCATCAGATATCATGTGTCTTTTAGTTGGTTAAAGATCTTTACAATAAATATATAATGAAGTTCCAATCTTAAACAGCACTGTTATTTCCTGCAGAAATTTTTTGTGCTATATTTATATACAATGTATATGAAGATATACTCATTTTCCTATATTTTATCTATGTAAGCTTATTATATCTATTGCATATATTACCTCTGTAAGTTCATCAGTGTTCAGGTGATGGACTTCCAGTTATTCTATTTTCTAGCTGTTTCTCAGTCATTTTCATTTTTTTGACTCCTTACCATGTATAAACATCAAATTTGTCAGAAGGAATAAGCAAAGGAGAAGCAGTGGGGTAGACCTTTTTGTTAAGGAACGTTTTGATTATACAGAGCTTAATGATGGTAGTGATAAGTTTGAGTGTTTATGGGTAAGAATCAGGGGATAGACCAACGAGGTAGACACCATGGTGGGAGTATGTTATGGACCACCCAGACAGGATGAAGAGGAAGACAAAATATTCTATTAGCAGCTGGGAGAAGTCTCACAATTCCTGGTCGTTAGTCATGAGGGAGACTTCAGCTTACCAGAGCTGGAAATGCAGTGCAATGGACAGGAAACTATGTGAGTGGTTCTTGGAGTGTATGGGAGACAGCTTCCTGACATAGCTGGTGAATGAGGCAACCTGGGGAGCGACCATGCTGGACCTGTTCTCTGTGAACAGAGAAAGACTGGTGGGTGCTGTGATGGCTGGAGGTTGTTTGGGCACAGAGATCATAAAATGATAAGAGTTTTTGATTCCCAGCAAAATATGGAGAGGGGTCTTCAGGACTACTACCTCACAGTGCTGGATGCTGACTTCGGCCTGTGATTCTATATAATAATTTGAATTTGTATTTTTAAAGTCTTATAATGTCTTCATATTGTATAGGTATGTGCTGTTGTACTTACTTTGGTCTGGTTTTTGGGAGAGGTGGTATTGTATTTTATCTTCCTTACTCCAGTGCATGCTTATTACAATTTTTGATTGTCCCTTAATAGACAGAAAGAGAGCAAATAAAAAATTCAATGCCCAAAAATGGCACTGGAGAAGAATGTATGCAATTGCAAGTGTTAGATCTCGTGTGTGAAAACAGGTAGTAGTTTAGTTGCTTGCTCTAATTGTAAGTGGGCAGGTCAGCTCCGTGTATGTTAATTCTAATTGCTTTTTCCTCAGAGGAAGTGTGTTTACATGTCATAAACTTATCAGAATGCTCTCTTGGTATTACAATATATTTGAAAGTCAAGTGGATGCTAATTATTTCATGTTAAATTCAATGTGGTTGTCGCTCATACATCTTCAGCATGCCATTCAATGACCAGCTGCACAGAAAATCCAATTTTGCAAAATGCCAGAGTTCAGCTTCTAGCATGTCAGAAATTACCAACACAAAAATACCACTCTGTGATATAGAATACCTCTCTGAGAAATTTCTGTACCTTATCCCAAGCAATAATAATATTTTTAAAAAGTCTAATGAAATCTGCTTTCTGGAAAACAGTATTTAAATACAAGCATGACTGTATTTTAAAACTGTGGTAAGGTGAATTTGAAGAACTTTCTTGACTAGCTTTATCAGTCATAGACTGCATGATTTCTAAAATCTTAATATAACAGTTAACAAATTGTAAATTATCTCTTTATCTATTCTATTTTAGTCCTTGAAACACTTCTGCAACATCTATCAAATTTTTTGTTATCTACTCTAGGAGACTGTGGTTTAGAGTTTTTTATATATCACTAGGTCTTAAGATCTAGCAGTTGTCATATGTACTGAAGTTACAGTTCTCAAATCAAGTGTTTTTTGAATCCTACAAGAATATTCCTTATAGTTTACAGCAAAATAAAAATTATAGAGAAGAGTTTATGTATCTCTGTATACATATAATGTATATGTGCATATATATTAAAAAATGTAGTAACTTAAAAGCTATAACAACTCTACTGGATCTTCATGCCTTTTCTTTCAGACCTCTGATTATGCTTTTTGAACAAGAAGGTAACAGGAGGAAGGTGTGGGTTCAAATAGGTCTTTACTAAATATTTAGATCATCTCAAAATGGTTAGGGACATCACTAGTTCTGCAGTGAATGGCAGACTGAATATTTGTGCTTGGGATTGACGTGACTCAGGTACTGGCCTTTGCACTTGGCCTTGTTGAACTTCGTTAAATTCTCATGGGCCAAACTCTCGAGCTTGTCCAGGGGCCTCTGGGTAGTGTTCCTTCCCTGCAATGTGTCAGCTGTGCCACTCAAGTGCACAGAAAAGTAAATGATTGCCCAAGGAGTTTTTAAAGCAGCCAAGCATTTAGAGCAGATTTGCAGGAAAAAAGTTAAAATACTTGTGTTTGAAGCACAAAGTCAGATTAGCATTAATTGCTCTCTCACCCACTTTAAACCTGTGTTTTACAGCTCAAGCTGTAAAACAGCTGAATCCTTGACTAGTGTAAAGACACCTCACAATAAAAAAGAACCCAACACTTTGCAATGCAGAGGAGCCACCAGCAATATCATGCTTTAAGATGTTTTCGAGATCCATTAAAAACACCTTGAGGAATATCTTATGTCAGATGTATGTAATCTCTCTAGGTACTCGATAAATTGAAAAAAACTGCGTGACTTGTGAGGATAAAAAATCTCAAATCTTTTGAAACAGAGATTCTCTGTGTTTGGGCTGTGTAAAAGACAGTGGGAATACATTTTTTGAAAGGACCTGTTTTGTGAAGTGTTTCAGGAGTTAAGCTGTTGTTATCACATTTCTCTCCTGCCTACTAGCTGGTATTGTCATTTCTTTTTCAAGGTCAGAGTAAAGGTATTCAGTTATGATTCTCCTCAAAATGTTTTGGTAGGAGATAAATAGCTGCCTCTGATCTTTTATAGGATATTAATTGGTGAGACACTTCTCCACCTGACAGCAAACTGTCAATGAAAAGCTTTCAATTTTAGTAGGAAAAAAGAGAATGATGTAGAGCTCTTCCATATCAATCATTGATTTGATGACTCTTCATGAAAGTTAGATCTTTCTGTGAGTTTAGCAAACAACAAACAAAACAAACTTGAATTATTATGTCTTGAAAATAACATTTGTAATGGAAGCTTTTAGCAAAGCGAGTAGGCACTTACGAGAATGCGGTGTCTCTATGGCATTAGAACAAGGTAGTTTGCATGAAAACTAAATTTAGCCTGCAGTGTTAACAGTACAAAATATTTTTTGTGATGTTTTATCCTATAATTTTTATATTAATCTCAATTCAGTGAACTTTGTTTAAGGAAAAAGTTAACAATAATCCCAGGCACTAAAAAATGCAAGTTGTAAAACAAAAATCATGTGCCTTCCAGTAAAGTTCTCTAATGAAAGGTCAGTATTACATTTATGTATATATTAAATATTTAACTTTTAAGTATGCATCTTTTTTTTTTACTTCAATTATAGCCTTTTTAATTGACTCAGGAATCTCCTGTTATTTGTTGCTACAATGGTGAAAAGTTCTCACATATATGACCTTTCAAATAGCAACAAACAACTTTTTGGAAAGTGTATCTTTTGTGAAAAACATTGTCTTAAATGTTTTTGAATCAAGTACTTTATATTAATAAGGTAATACAGGACTGATGCACAAATGTTTGTAAGAGAATTAATTTTTTTCTATCCATTTTCCACAAGAAGAGTGTTGTATTTATTCTGGGTTTCCTGAAAAAAAACCAAGGATTGATTGTTTTTATGAAGAAAAATCCCTAACAGAAACACAAATATCGAGTGGATATGGATAAAATATGGATAAAAATATGGATAAAAAATTCCCATTTTATGTTTATCTACTGCTGTGTATGCCAGGACTAAAAAAACTTCAAACATGCAACTTGTGAAAAAACAGATCCAACCAAGAAGAGAGGAAAAGTGGATCATAAATATACCAGATTAAACTTAATTATTTTTCTTTAAGAGGAAAGTATGTATATCAGATTAATTTCTTCTACTAAAAGACTTTGTTTTCAAGTTCTTAATTTTAGGATTTTTTTTTGTTAATTTTGAAGAAATATTTTTATGAGCATGCCTGTATTGGGCTTCCCCTCTTTAAAGGGTAGATGAACCAACTGCTTGAGGAAATACATGGTCTCCCTTTGATGTTGATGTGAATCACAGGTATTATCCACCACAGTTTGGTGAGGGAAAATATGATAAATAAAACTAAAAGTAGTCTGCAATTACTGTGCTTTAATTGAGATACAGACAAGTTTTGTGGGTACTGCTTTTGTGGTTCAGCTGAGATTTACAATATGCATAATGTACTGCAAATGCTGTTAGAGCATGTAGCAGTAAATTTGGCTAGTATGGCACAATTTAAGTAAAGTAGCATAAATAATGCATAAGGAGAAGTACTTGTTTGAGCTGTGCTTTCACAGCCTGCTAGAATCAATCATAAATATCATATCACAGATCACGTGAACAGCAAAATTTACAGAGAGTCTATTTATTGCACTCTTTCTTTAGTATCTGTTTAGGAAATAAAAGACAATGGAGACTGTTCATTACTTTAAGAAGAAAAATATTTATATTAGTATGACTCTGAGGTTATCTAGAGTCACATGCATACACATAAAGAGATTTAAAAGAAAAGAGATTTGGTCATATACCTTAGTCCAGAATAAAGACCCAGGTCCTTATTACTGTTTAGTTGATCAGCTTCCATATGACTTTGTGAGGAAGGAAATTCATATAGATATGTAGTGCTGAGGATATGTTTTTGAACAGCAATTTTATTCAGGTTTTTAAAAATATACTTGTAAAATATGGAGAGGTGTTTGTATTCAAAAACTGCTTGATTCCTGCCTTTAAACAAGTCTTTTTTCAATATATATAGCAAACAGTATTTGGATAAATTTTGTCATTTATTTTTGATTTCAGTTCAGTAAAAGAGTGGCATTTTTATTGTGTGTGTGTTTATTCAGAATTACCCTGCAATCAATTACAGTGTTCCTTTTCACCTTGTTTTGGTGTTTGTTTGTTTGTGGGGGGATAGGGAGCCTTTTTTTAAACTCTAATGAAGAAAGATTTATTTGCAGAAATCTTATTATAAAATATACTAAGGGTTTTTGGTTTTGGTTTGTTTTGTTTTCCAGGAATACTGATACACCGTTTCTTCTTGTTCTCTCTTATCTTCATGTCCATACTGCTCTATATGCTTCAGAAAATTTCAAAGGAAAGAGCAAGCATGGTTTATATGGTGATGCAGTGGAGGAAATGGACTGGAGTGTAGGTATGTTACATATGCTTCTAACAGCAGTGGAAGGAACTCATGATGACTTGTATTCATGTTCACCAAACTGAGACCAGCAATTCATGTCTACAATATATCTGTTATACTTGTCCTTTGTTCTTAGAGGAAAGAAACAGTCATTTAGAAAGCACAATAATTTGAGCTTTTGCAATATCTACTTTATTGCCATATTTATTGTGTCCTGCAAAAGCCCATTCCCTTTTTGACTGTGAAGGTGGTCTATACAGCATGGACTTAGCAGAGATGTGGACATCTAATTGTGGACTTTTGAAGCTGAGTAGTTAAATCCAACCCTCTGAGCTTCTGAGTGCATCTGGCCTATTCAGATTATCCTTATAAAACAATATATCAGGATCAAAATATTTTCAAATTAGGTATATAATATGCACTGTTGGCAAAACTAATTTGTTAATTATTTCTGTGAGTTCTCTGTGTTATTGAAACACTAAGATGAGGTCCACTTCTCTTTATGAAGAATAGTCAAAACCAATGAATTTGCCTTTCAGGGCCTTCCATTCTCTCTGAGGCTGGAGAGGAATTGGTCCTTAGATCTTTCAACAGGCTTCCTGTATCTCTAGATGTATTGAATTGTTTCTCTTATCCCAGAAAAATAAATCATCTGTGAAAACAAGTAACAGTTTAAATTTGTAAATAATCATATGGTAGAATAGTAGTATTATAAGTGCTAAAGATAACTTTGTATTCCTCCTTCCTATATAGCCCAAGTTGATTCTCTTCTCAGTACAAGTCAATGCAAATTGGCATTCTTCAAGAAAGCTTTCTGACTAAGTAGCTATAAACGATATTTAGCTTTGGTGCATACATAAATTATTCCAGCATGTGCAGTTAAACATGTATTCTTTGCATATTTTGCATCAAGAAGTATAGTTGCAGAAGCACTGGGCAAAAGGCGGCACAGCGTACTTAGTGATTTATAATGTACTTACTGCAGTATTTACAGGAATGGGGAAAACCATTGTAGGAAACTGTGATGTGCTTAGGAAGGGTTTTAAAAGTAGGAGATAACAGAACAATACTCTTGTAAATCAGGTTTTGTAAAGAGAGAGCAGGTTTTGTTTTATTCCAGTTCTATCAAGCCTGAATCTTTACAATGTCTATCAGTGGCCACCAGCGTTTGGTCGATTGAGCTCTTGCATTAGATAAAAGAATGCATGTGTTATAATGTCTGTTTGCATCCACATTGCGGCAATTTACTGGGCATTAACTGGTTTTACTGTCTGTGTTTGATTTCCTCTTTCTTTTTCTGTTGTGCAATATTTAGCTTATTCCAACCTAATTGGTTATTTGCTGCTGCCATTACATTTTGCTGTTTTCTTGCTGCCCCAGGGAGTCTCTCAAGGGTTTAAACAGCAAGTTGGAAAGCAGGGTAGCTGACATGTTGCTGTTTCAGGCTATTTAGTGATGCAGAGGTGGTAACAGATTGAAAGCCACTGCTCTTTTCCAGAATGACCACAGGCTCTTGGGTTGTGTCAAATAAACCAATTGTAGGACAGAAGCATGCTATTCAAAAAGCTTGGGATAAATCAGATACAAATTTAATGGTGATAATATAGGAAATTAGAAAAAAATTAGAGGTGATAAACAAGATTGCTCAGGTATTATCCTTTCCTATTCATTACAGGAGCATCAGGGACACTAGAGCTGGCTTGATCAGGAAACAGATCCACAACTGTCATTTACTAGCATAAAAGTAACAATTTTTCTCAGTTGGGATCTAGTTACTCAGTTTTTCTTACGTCTCATAAGATCTTGCTTGATGAGAGATGGCATATTTGCTCCAGGATGTAGAAAATGTGCTTAGTTCCTCTGCTACTTTCTCCTCCATTATTAGCCTGATGAAAAAGAAAGTTATGCCTGTCATTTCCAAATAAATCTGGAGGAATAATATAGCTTTTCTTTTTCAGTTGAAGGGAGTACTTACTTCCATTAACCTTCACTGAAAAGTCCGGTGTTAATGCATCAGCTATGTCAGAGAAAGTAGATTGATTCACTGTACTGCTGATGTCAGTAACAAGTATGTTCTTGGAAATGCCTCTGAAGATGCTACAGTAGAGAAGTTTTAAAAAGTTGTCTAGAAAAGATGAAAAAGTGAATACTGTGAGCTTTTCAGAAATGGAGGTTTTATCATTCACTTGACAGAAATTAGTATTTATGTATAGTTAATGTAACTTGCAAAAACAATAAGAGCAAAGTAGCTCAGATATAACAGTATGCTGCAAGACTTTCTAAGTAAAGACAACATAACGTATGAAGAAAACATGAGTGTATAACACAATGTCAGAAATCTTTGACCTCTGGTAGAAAAAATACACCAACTTTAACTGTTAGGAAATTTGCAGTGTTCTCTGCTGACCAAGGCATGTTGTGGAAGACCCTTGTAGATGACTTAAAAAGAAAGGGGTAGAAAAAGTAGAAGTTGCAAGTAGAAGTACTGCCAAGTAACATGACAGAAAAGACGTAAAAATTGAACAGTGGAATGCGATGGAAACATTATTCTCCATTTGAGAGATCAGGCGGAATCACAAAGACTTTGGGTGCCATTTTCAACAAAGAAACAAAAGCTTTTCTTATAAGATGGAAAAGTCCACTCAAGACTCAGAAATCTAAATACAAAACAGTTCCATTTTCATTTATTTATTAAGAATCAATACCAAATTGGATGATTATATAATTGTAAGGCAATCGTCATACTAGGAGGTGAAGAGCCCAAAAGACACATGAATAAAATAGTTCATTCAATGTTTAATGTTTATGATTTGTTAAACCAATTTGTTAAACTGAAGAATATGATCACAATCCATGTCAAAAATTCAAAGTACAAAGCCTCCCGATAAGCTTTGGGATCATATATGCCTATTGCTTTTTCTTACTGATATATGTATAACAGAATTCAGTGCTGAAAGCATTCACAGTTATAATGTCACTGCATGTGACATGCCTTGGAGAATTATTTTCTGGCTAATAACATTAATTTTCTTTCAATGTAGGCTAAGCACCTTATTAATACTATTAATTATAATTCATATGAGAGCAGATGAAATAATCTTGTAGTCTAATAATAGAAAAAGAAGTGATGAATGGATCAATGAATGCACTATCGTCCTTTTCTTCCTTCCTCTATTCCCTTCTTTCATTCCTTCTTTCCTGATTGAGTATAGGAAGAAAAATGGATATGTTCAGAAATTGTTTTTGATGTAAATTGCATTTCACCAATTTAATCCAAACCAGATCACTGTGAAGAGTTTTGGAGCCCCCTGTAGCACTGCATGCAAACTGCGTGAAGGCACATTAATCCAACACCACTTTTGCAAATGGCTGTTAATATTCTGTTAGCAGTAGCAGGACTACATATCAGGTCTTCTTCCTTTGTAGGATAATCCCAGCTGAAAGGCGTAGATGTAAAAGAAGTCTCAGAAATTGTAGTTTGGCACAGGTTAAGTAACTGTAAAGTGGGGGCCTTGTCTGAATGTCTATTGTAGGAATGCCCTAAAAGCTGAAAAAACTTAACTGACTCTCTCCTATGATCTTTTTACCTGTCTTAGGATCAAGTTAATATTACAAGAAAATATTAGTCAGAGGAGAGGAGAGGAGAGGAGAGGAGAGGAGAGGAGAGGAGAGGAGAGGAGAGGAGAGGAGAGGAGAGGAGAGGAGAGGAGAGGAGAGGAGAGGAGAGGAGAGGAGAGGAGAGGAGAGGAGAGGAGAGGAGAGGAGAGGAGAGGAGAGGAGAGGAGAGGAGAGGAGAGGAGAGGAGAGGAGAGGAGAGGAGAGGAGAGGAGAGGAGAGGAGAGGAGAGGAGAGGAGAGGAGAGGAGAGGAGAGGAGAGGAGAGGAGAGGAGAGGAGAGGAGAGGAGAGGAGAGGAGAGGAGAGGAGAGGAGAGGGGAGGAGAGGGAGAGGGATTCCCAAAGCATCTTACATGTAAATTTTATTTGAAATATATTAAAAGATTTTATATAGAATTTTATAGAAAAATTATAGCTCAGTATAGTTCCCAGTACCAGAGGAATAGAGAGCTACTGAACAGTGTCTAGCAAAGGGTTATAAGAGAGGCTAGAGCATTTTTTAAGAGAAAAACCTGGGAGAGCTGGAACTAAAGCCCTATTCAGCCAGGAAAAGAGTATCTTATTGACCTATGTAAATACCTGAAGGAGGAGTGCAAAGAGAATGGGCCCAAGCTCTACTTGTTTGCGCCCAGTGTCAAGAAGAAATGGGCACAAATTGAAACGTGAAGTTTCCTCTGAACATCAAGGAAAACTTTTCTACTTTGAGGATGACCACACACTAACACAGGTTGCCGTAGAGGTGGTGGAGTCTGGAGATGGTCCAGGGCTCCAAGTGGCCCTGTTTAAGCAGCAGGCTTGGTCAACGTAGCTTCCAGAGGTCCCTTCCAACATCTATCATTCTTTGATTCTGTGAGATGCTGGAGAAAACAAACAAACGAAAAAAAAATCTGTTCACTGAAGTCAAATCGTATTTGAAATAAAATCAAATGCAACCTTTGAAAAGCAATGTAGAAGAAGAAAGGAACTCTAAAGCAAACAAAAGCAAGATACTGTCATTATACTCTCCTCCTCTGCTCCTTTCTATTGTGATCCCACCCGGAGTAATGCATTCTGGTCCAGGGGACAGCCACAGAAATGGTCAAGAGGTCTGGAAACCTTCTTCTCTGATGAAAGGCTGGAAGAGCTGAGGTTCTTTAGCTTGGGCAGCTGAGACTGTTTAGGTTCCACGGTTATTGCGACCTTTCACTATATAAAGGGGACCTATAAAAAAGGTAGAGGGTGACTTGTTTCCAAGGCCTGTATTGACAAGACAAGGGGCAATGATTTTAAGCTGAAAGAGGGCAGGTTTAAGTTAGCTATTGAAAGTAGTTGCTTGTGATGAGGACAATGAGACACTGGACCAGATTGCCCAGAGTGTGGGTGTCTCATCACTGGCAGTGTTCAGGGTCACGTTGTAAAGGGCTCTGAGCAATGTGGCAGGGAGATTGGACTACATGATCTTTGAAGGTCCCTTCCCACCTGAGCCATTTTGTGATTCTCTATTACTATAGTGATTGACAAATTTTGAGGATGCTAATGACATCCTAAGTAGATTTTCCTTACCAGGAAATAATAACCCATAACCTTTTTTTAACTAAAAGTAACTATGTAATTAAACCTTAGATATATGAAGAAATTGAACCTTACATGAGGAACATTTATGATTTGTTGAAGCGTTTGCAACACAACTCTCTGGGGCAACATGTACCTATACTAAAATGCAGCAAGGCAGATGTCCTTCCTACTTCACTGGGGAAGGACAGCTCAAGTACAGTCTAGTAGGACTAACTGAAAGTCAGACCACTTTTCAACTATTTTTCTTTGATTCTGCAGTTACCATTATTAAGAATTGTCTATAAATACATATCTGCACAAAGCACTTTCAAAGAGGAAGAGAAGGGCAGAAGCTCCACCAAGCCAGCTCCAGACCTTTGTGAAAAACATCTAATTTATTGATTTCCTAATGTTTATTTATTTATTTATTTATTTCCTAATGTGATTTCCTAATGTTCTAAAAGAGATTATATCAGTAATATGTGCAGGATTAAACTGTGGCTCCTAATCTCTATATCACCCAATTGTGAGATGATGAAAACTAGGTCCTTACATACCTTTTATCTGATGGATTTGTGCATGTTTGAATAGTTAATATTCTAAGTATGTGAACTTGATCACATCCTCTACTTTTAATTTTTATTCTACTCTGGAATGATGTAAATGAAGTTTCTAGGTGAAAACAATTCCGATTTATAAAAACTATTTTTTTAATTACTCCTGTGGCATCTTTCTCTGTTTTATAAAAGATATACCACTACTTCATTAATCAATGAAAATAATGCTGTCAGAAGCAAAACAAAAGTTACTTTGGAAAACTTAATATTAATATTTAGGAGACAGAAAACTGAGTTATGCCTAAAAGACTAATAGGAATTCTTGCTCTGATGAATGTAACAGTCTAATGCATTCACAAAGCAAAGAGAAAAAGAAGTAATTTTTTTCACATATTAAAGTAAATGTTTTAATCTTACAATCCTTTAAGCTCTTAAAGTTGACTTATTATTTTTAATTACATAATAATTAAAATTTAATTTTAATATTTATTTCAAGCTATTTTGGACTGAACTTACATTCTTAGAGGTTGAGACTTTGGGCTTTGGGGGGAGGCAGTGGTTTGTGGGATTTTTTAATGTTCTTTCTGACACTGAATAGTAACTATCTTCCTTCTGGTAAACAGCATAGTATTATTGAATTTCATAAGAAATTAAAATTTCTTCTTTCACATATAATTGTTATTGGTTGTTATTTTTAATTCTCACATCTTTGTATCAATTTGCAGTGTTTGTATACTTTGGACCTCTATTTAGAAATCTGTTCTATAAGGAATAACCTAAAACTGCACCACAAATCTTCTGAGAAATCTGAATTATACTAAAAATCAAAATAAGTGTTATTAATATGAGAAGAAAAAAAGGGAAAAATTCCTATTGCTTTGAGAAAAAAATGAGTTAACTATCCTTAGTTTTATTTTTTTCTCCAAGAAAAAATCCTGCACACCAAGGTAAGCAAAATTTATCATGGCTTTTCACCTCATTTGTAACAGTGCAACATTGATTTAAAAGATAAAGCAAAATGATGCCACATGATCAGAAGCAGCAAATAAGCACTGAGCTTATCTGGCTACTATGAATCTGACATAATGTTGGCTGAGCCTGAAAACTTAAAAATAGAATTTAAAATCTGGAGATTGATGCTTGATGCTGATAGTGCATTCCTTGACCTTGCTTTTCTGAATGTATATTCGTGTACATCTCAATTCCATAAGATTTAATATTAGGCTGGTTTTCTTGTCATAAAAGATGTTCATCCAGCATCTCTGAGGAAGAAGGTATTCAGGTACTCTGTGTACTCAGGTACTCAGGTACCAGTACAGGTACTCTGTGACAAGGATAGAATTTTCCCACCATCTTGCCATTCTCTTCTTATCCTAGCATTAGGAGACTGTTTCCTCAGCTGAGACAATAGTTAAGCTCTTGAAGGATGTTCACTCTTTAGGTCACATCTGGGAAAATTGTCACTGTGATGCAGATTAAAACATTTGTTGTTCTGCCTTTTATGATATGGATGCTTTCCAGTTACAATCTGCTCTAAAACCCAAACCCATTTCATATGTCACTAAGCAGCAATGACTTTCAGTTATAACTGAATGGGACCAAATTTAAGAGGTGACTGGGTGATGAAAGGCTCCTGTTTCCACTTTGATAAGCCTCCTGATCTACCTAATCCTCCTTAAGTACAGTTCCTTTTTCTATATCACATCTTTGTATACAGCAAAGCTCCTTCTCAGAATATTATTTACAAGATTACAAGGCACATCTTAGGTGGCCATTTCTGTAGCACTTTTTAATCAGTCATGTTCAAATAATGTCTTAGTGCTCCATGAAAGGAAAAGTTCAGTGTAATGTAGTTTGTGGTGATAGTGCTGTGTGGTTCATAATTTGCTGCCAGCTGCTTAAGGAGTTTCATTTGCATCTGATATTGGAAGAAATCAAATTGTCAGTACAACATGTGCACTGTGCATTTTTCTTTACAAAAGTATAATCATGTAATGTTCAAAGATGTACAGGCTTTCTGTTAATTAGGAAGCTCTTAAAATTTAGTCGAATAGAAAACCAGTGACATGACATCTAACATTGTGTTAGATCAAAATGCTGTAATCAGTGAAAAAAATTAGCATTACTTTTAGACAAGCTAATTTCCATTAGTAAGAGAAAGCTCAAAGCCTGTTTTAGATAAACTAGAAATAAGAGAATCCTGATGACTCCAAGCAATGAGGATAAATCAGTCAAGCAGGATAGGAAGTTCTCTAATGAAATGTACAACCAACCTTTTGTTTAGCCTTTACCTCTGAAGTTTAATTTTACATATAAATGGTATGGTTGGATTTTGCTCCTTGCTTAAGGTGGATAGAGAAAACCATTATCAGTGAGATTAGGAACACAGCAAAGATTTAAGCCAAAATTGACCTACAGGAATACAGGTCAATATAGATGCAGGTCTGAGTATGAATACTCAGAGAAAGGTTGCAATAAGGAAACAAAATAGGGCTTACTTTATTCAAATTGTAGATAATCTCCAAACTACAGACTGGAAAAAACAATTTTAAGGAAGCTGCTAAAGGTCTTGCTCATTGAGTGCCTTTGCATAGCAACCTTTTTAGCACAGATACTGTGAAACTTTTAAGAAAATTACATTTTCACTGTCATAGAAAAACTCCACAGGAATTTAGAGAGCCTGTCATCCAGAGCAAGGGATCAGGATGATCAGGATGATAGACATTACTTGCTTTGGTGGAAGTGTTATAGTTGTCGACATTTAACCTTCAGCCTTGAATTAGGAACATGACTTTTGCCATCCTTTTTCTTCAACAGTTGGACCCTGAACACATTTTTGTGTGTAGGTATTAATAGAGTTTGTAATCATTGCTTTATAAAGAATGTGACTGTGCTAGCAGGAGAAGGACATTGCTGGTAGTAGTTGCATATCTATGAAAGAAGCCTAAACATGAAACTAAGGAAGAGAGAAACTGAAAATGTCAAGAATTTTTAATCTGAGTGTTTAGACGTTCTCATCCATGGCTCTTCCTTGTACCCGCAGATAGTTTTTCAGTGTATTACCCAGTACCTTAACATAGCTGATACAGCCCATAAATGTGAACAAACGTGCAGAAGGCACAAGTGAACATTGTAAGACTATGAAGTCAAGTACTCAAAGATAGGAAAAAAATCATTCTTTCGATACTTGTGTCTTGTGGTACAGCTTTTTAACATATGCTTACATGCCATTTCTTTTCCCGTTGGAATCCTATCTTCTCATCACAAGAGTGCCTTCTTAATGAGCAGCTTCTCAACAGTAGGTGTATTCCTCATTGTTAAATATGAATTCTCATGTTTTATTTAACACATACTATTGAAGTTCTGTTTTGAAGACATTCAAGAAGAGATTCTTTGACATCTCTCATCTTTTCTGTGTCAGTACTTTGCTACAATGTATAACAGATTTGCAAATAAGCATTTTTGCAAAGCCTTTGTAAAATAGGGGAATCTCATTAATCTGTTTCCCAGAAGGCAAACTGAGACACAGAGATGATGTTCAGTTTTACCTACTGAGATATAACTTTGTTGCTAGTCATCCACTAATCCAGATGTGGATCTATAGTAAAGCATTAGGACATTAATTCAACTGGCATGGGATTTGGGAAGGGGAAAAGATACATAATTTTTTTATACTCTTTATCCATGTTGGACACTAGAAATGGTTAGAATATGTACCTGGACTCAGGAACTCAGGTTTTTTCTGGTCCTGGTGATTAAGTGGTATTTTTTAAGGATAATTAAGTATCTTTTCCAATATATGAACTAAAATAATATGAACAGTTTCTGTGATGACTCAGAGAATACCATACAGCCTTCTACCATTTTTTCATAGCTGGCTGCATATCAATTAGCTGTAGAAAAAAACCTTAAACTGATCATGTGCATTTCAGTTTCAGTGATGATACTGAGAATACTGGAGATTGTTTTAAAATAATCCATTATGATTTTTGGAGAGTGACATGAAACTTTTTCATGCTTCTTTAGAAATGTATATTAATAGTTTTGAGACTTGAAAAACAGGTGAGCTAATTCTGACTGAAAGCAGTAATCATACAATAAAACTTATGACAATATCAATTCTATATTGTTCATCAAGAGACTGATTCCTATTGGTGAATTTCCATGCAGAATTTTATACTGCTGAATTACAAGGCTCAAATTACAGGTGGTGGTAAGCTCTTATCGATGAGGTTTGTAGAACCGCCTTTTTATTGACTCTGGCTGGTTGCTTTTCAATGGTACGTTTGGCTGCTAAAACAACCACACAGTATAATAGGCAGGGTTGTAATACTATTAAAGATCATTATTTTTCTAAAAAGCAGTTATTTATATTACATTAAAGAAAGTTCTTTATTGCTTTCTGTATAATAAAGAAATAAAATAATGAGATAAATAATGAATTTTTTAGGGCTAGGGGAAGCAGTAGAGTAATGATGCAGTAACTAGTGAAAGGCAGGTTGGTAAAGTGGTAATTTGGCTCTGCAGCTTTTTTCCTCACCACTTGATTGTAAAAAAAGGCATTTATTTTTCAATTTAGGATGCTGTTTAAGAAAAACTGAAATGGAATCTTTATTTCTCTTTCTATTATTCTTTTTTACTATATATACATTTGTGGGGCAGGCATTGTGTATTTCACAGTATACTTGGGTTATTTTTTACTAGTTCAAATGCTTTCTTTTTGTTTTTGCTTTCTTTTGACTTTGTATACACACTTCTCTCTTCCTACCCATGAAACTTTCTTTATAACATTTCCTTATGAAGAGCACCTTTCAGTAACCCTGAGAGCACTGAACTGATTGTGTATTACTATAGTAAGCTCAATATCCAAAGGAACACCTGACCCCTAAGGGCTGAGTTGCTTGCTTGGGATGAGCAAAAAAGACTCCATGATAATCAAATTTTTGCCTTAGACCAGCATGAAGTTATATTCCACAGCTTTAGTGGATCTTGTAGCCTTATGATTCCACAAAAGGGGAGGCAGGGCATCCTTCTCTCCCTTACCTCCTTTTTTTCTAACCAGTTTCCAGAGAAAGCAGGAAGAAGGAGAAAGAGAAGAAGACAAGAATCTTCCTTTTTCAGCAAGTGCCTTTTAGCAAAATACTGGATGGACTCATATATAATGCAAAGCTTGCTTTCCCTATAATTAAGTAGTTGATTAACTTAGGTGCTTCAGTTTACAAAGTTTTATAGTACTGTTGCCCTTTCACTGTTGTGAAGGTAAAGGATTTTGGCTCTTTAGGCTCTTGTATCTCAGTGGTTGAGATAGTTGTGGGTTAGAAATCAAGCTTACTTTCATTTCTTATTTAAAATAGCATTTAAAAACAAAGCAGGAAACAAGAAATAATACAAATGTAACTGTATTTTAATCTTAAAGAAAAGAATGGCCTAGCCCAGGAAGGCAGCATAAACTTTGTGAAACCCATGATAACTAAATGCCAGATGTTTGAAAGAAATTATTAGTTCAAGATGCCTCAGTATTTCTAGTAAAGTCAAGGAAGATACTAGTTGTGCTAATGTGAAAAGTATAGCTGGTGTATATTTCAGTGTATAGTATATTGCTGTCTAAAAGGTGGCAAAGTGCTTCTAATCCAGAGTTCAATTGATTTTGGCATCACAAATCACAAAGCATGCATTAAGGAAGCAATAAATGAATAATTATTTATTTATAATTGAAACACATATTATTTATCCTTTCCATTTGCAGATTGGACATGAGCCAACAGTGTGAATTTGCAGCCCAGAAAGCCAACCATGTCCTATACTGTATCTAAAGCAGCATGGCCAGCAGGGTGAGGGTGGTGAATCTGCCCCACTACTCTGCACTTGGTAGATCCCACCTGGAGTGCTGCATCCAGCTCTGGGGTCCTCAGCACAGGAAAGATATGGGCCTCTCAGGGCTGGCCTAGAGGAGGTTGGTGAAGATGAGCAGAGGGCTGGAGCACCTTTCCTATGAAGACAGACTGAGAGAACTGGGCTGAGAAAGTGCTTGGAGAAGAGAAGACTCTAGGGAGAATATATAAAGGAATATAAATTATGAGAAATACTGGAGAAAGACTTGATACCAATACTTGTAGTGATAGGACAAGGAACAAAAGTTTTAAACAGCAAAAAGGTAGATTTAGATTGGACATTGGGAAAAAATATAAGCAATGAGGGTGGTAAGACACTGGAACAGATTGCCCAGACAAGTTGTGAATGCTACATCACTAGAAGTGTTCAAAGCCAGATTTTGAGTAACCTGATCTAGTGACAGATGTCCCTTCCTAAGGCAAGGGAGGTTGGACTATATGGTCTTTGAAGGCCCCTTCCAAACCAACATCAGGACAGAGTAAGACATAATGTAAGCAGCATATCCTACAGAACAAGGTTTGGACATCTTAGAAGGGTATAATGAGCAAAGTGCTGCTCTGACTGCTTTTTTACCAACATTTTTTAAATAAGGCACAAAATAGGCAGTTGTCCTTAAAAAAAAAAAAAAAAAAAAAAAAAAAAAAAAAAAAACAAAAAAACAAACTAAAACCTTTCTACAGGACATATCCTAAATATTCTTGCCTGTTTAGAGCTGAGGTAGTCAAGCTCTATATCCTAAATTTTTCAGTTCAACTTTTGTGTGATTCTGCTGCAGTTTGCCAATCTTCTTGTGCAATAACCCCCAGGTGCTGCTCATAAAAAAATAGATGGCCTAGTTAAGAGAGCTTCAAGGACTTTCTTGGCAAAAAATACTAAACAATAATTTCACATTTACCTCTCAGAATGTAAACTGATTTTTGATGAGACATTTAATTACTTCCCTTGTTATATATTAACTTTAGGAATTCATGGTAAAGTAGTAGAAAATAATTGTTTTAAATAGGATGATCTGGTATGTTAAATATATTATCAGGAAATGTATGCAACTACTCTATCCTAAATAGGCTACCATATTTATTTGTTGAATCTTGATAACCAAAGTAATTTCTTCTATATAGCCAGCTGTAATTTTCCAGTGCCTTCTAGAGCAGAAATCTATTTCCTGGATTGTACCTCTCTGCGTGTGGTACTGAAACACCAGTGTATTACAGAGCTATTAATGTGGAATGTGAAGATTCCAAACATTTCCTGTTCAAAGACATATTTTTATACACAAATTCCTAAATTTGATTTTATAAGTTCAGAAATTATTAGTTCATGAAAACATACATTAATAGGGAGGAACTAACTCTACCTGCCTGAGTATTGATAGGAATAATGCTATTCCCATAAGTAGGAAATGTGCTGCTTGGGACCTTCAAGTGGTTATTTGCCATCTGTTCTTTGGAGAGTTTACCTTGGCAATAATTCCTCTCTTCCCCAAATAGTGTCTAATTACAGTTAAACTAATTTGTTCTGTGTTATCTATGTAAATATTTCAGCTGATTTCTGGTGTTTTTGTGAATGATCCTTTCTCATCTCACATTTAGTCTTCAGATTTATCCTAAAAAACATGTCTCACTGTGATCCTTATATGTAAGGCAGAGCCCTTTCAGAATTCTGCCTTGCCTTCATACAGGAAGATATATTGGGCTATTTTTGTAACTTCTCATTACAAAAAAGATGACATATAGAATTCATAGTGTTAAACCCTTTTAAACTCAGATTAATTAGTCATTTCAGATGTAACAAACTCATTTTATTGTTTTATTATTATATGAGTGAAAATTAGAGAAAAGGCAAAAAAAATTAGCCTAATGATCCGAGGGCTCTCTCTGCTCTCATGACTCCACCATGTCTTAGGGGCATCAAACACATCTTGGCCTAAGTAGAGTCCTGAAGTATTTCCAAAGCAAATTAAAACAACAATGGCATATTTGTCTTCCTAGGCCTCAGACCAGAAAAAGGCAGGTTTTCTTTTTCTTCCTCATAGGCATCTGCTGTGCTACTGAATACTATTCTGAAACTTCAAAAAACCCCTCTTTTGAATAGGCTGTGAATATTTTTTCAAAAGCACTTAGATGAATTAGGAAATCAAAGTGTCATTTCATGAGATAGTGAAAAATCTTTGTGAGCTAATAATCTATCATCAATGAAGATGACCTGAAAAATTATTTGCCTTCTCTTCAGAAAGGATCCTCTGGAATTTAAGTGAGCATATATTTGTCGTGTGTAACACACATACACATACCAAGGGAAAAAAGCAGCAGATCATAGCTCTCAATGTATTTGTTTGTATTATTTTTTCCTAAATTCTGAATGTCATGTACAGAAGATAGAGTGGAGTCTACATCATTCTACCTTGAGAAAATTTTCATAGTCAGGTTTGTTTTCTTATTAGTAGTAACAGTGTCTATACAAAAATTCATTGTCAGGTAAGATGTTTTGGAGATGGTGATTTCATAGTAGACTTTGAGTGTCTAGTAGTACTTGGACACAAAAGTTAGAGAAGTAGGTGAATTAAGTGTGCATGATGATCCTCATGTCAAGGAGAAAAAAGGTGTACTGGGGTGAGTTAATGCACACCTACTTTAAGTTAGATTAGATTTGCACAATTAGAAAACCAGGAAATTAAATTTATTGAGATTTCATGGTAAATAAAATTCAATCTTGATAAAATCCTCTTAACTATATGGCATGTAATTTATAGGAAGTGTTTAAAACCTGCTTTCAAATTCAGCAAAGACAAAATTATTTGGCTGCTTAAAAATAATAAATACTTACGCTCTAATGTCGGCCAATTTTTCACAGCTTGAATTTTACTTAATAAAAGTTATAAAACTGAAATAAACAACTGGGAAATGCTTTAAAGTTTTTAGAAAAGTATGGAGGATCAAAATGGGGGGTTAATTTTTTTCCCTGCTTTAAATTCTTCATAATTCTTCATACATTAATCTGGTAAAATATTGTCATTATACATTTGGCTCCAGGACTATATACATATTCAGTTTAAAACTTAGTCTGAAATTAATGTTATAAGCTTTGTTTAAATGTTTAAAGCTTTGAAGACGTAGAAAAGATTTTCCTTTGTCACTCCCCATTTATGAAATCAATCACAATCGGCATATATTGGGATGATAAAATACCTGAAGCCTTAAATTCACCTGACACTCTAATTCAAAATTGAATAATATCCCTCAGTTGTCACTGCACTTTGCCGAGTAACACCTAAAGAAATCCCTTTCATAATTTGGAAGAACGCATGGGAGACCTCAAAGTGGGAAATAAGACAATGTCTTTTTCATTATTCATCTTAGTTGTGTGTGTGAAATGGCATCTTAGATATGTGCAGAAAGAAGATTAAAAATTACCCAAAAAATTATCACAGCTGTCATGCAAAATGCAAATGCAATGGACCCTCCTAAAATTGCATGACCATTTCCCATATTTCAGCATTTTAAGCAGGCTAAAAATCAAGATTTACATTAGAAATAAAGAGACTTACATTTAACAGATGTAAGGTCTAAAAGTAAATTTCAAGCAATGCATTTATTAGCTAATTTGAATACTAATAAGGAAATAGCCACTGATTAGTTATACTTTTTAGCCTGTAATACTCCATCATGAGTGCAGCAGGATGGGAAACTTTTCCATCCTGTATTGTCTCTATTGCTGCTATACTTGCAGGTTTTGAGACATCTTAACTCTGTGCTTTGTTATGCACATGTATTTATATGTACCTAAAATATCATTCCAACTTTCATATTTAAAAAATATTTGAATGTTTTTGAATAAGAAAAATAAGAGATGTGGTGCTCATCTTTAGGAAAAACCTTATGCATAAGTCAAAATTTGGTTGATTTATTATAAACTGCTAAGCTGTGTGTGTACCTAATCTGCTGTTCACTATGCTGAAAATTTGTCCTGAGGGTCTGAAAGACACATTATACTTATAAAACTGTATAAACAGTCACAAGTGAATTGCAAGTTTACAGCTATATGGCAATCCAAATCCAAATGAAAAGTAAGTTCACACTGATAGCTTAGCTGACTCCACACCAAAGTTGCTTTGTTTTCTGTTTAAATGTCTGCTCTTTTCTGAGCACTTCTGCAGATTTACTTGTCCCACTCTGAGTTTAGGGGAATCTAGCAGAAAAGTGTTTGGACCGAAGAACTTTTTATCTGATTTCTAGTGGTAGGTATTTGAGGAAATTGCCTTAACTTGCTTCACATTGAGAATTCAGAATTTTTAGGGCCAAATTCTTCCGATAGGTGAGCTGCAGATGAAAATCTGTACTTTTTGCTTTGCGTGCACTGTATGTAAATCCCTCCCCCAAGGTATCTACAGTGTGCACAGCTGGAGCTGGATTGTGTCTGCACTAGAATTTCAGTGGAGGATACATCAATCTTATCTTGTTTAAAGTGCCAACAGTGGCAGTTCTGAACTGTCTTCTGAGCTGGAAAAAGGTTGTCAGCACACCAGAAGAGACGAGAGAAACCCACTTCAGACCAGCTCTGCTGTGGTTCCTGACTGAATGCCCATCAGTAGTGTGAGTGCCTTAGTTGCATTCCCAGAATTCATCCTTGAATTTAAACTTCGAAAGAAATTCAGGTTACAAAATTCAAGAGGGCTTTGCTATGGAAGCATAAATATGTTAACTGTCTGTGATTGGATTTACTGTAAATATGCATTCCTGATACAAATTAAAACACTAATAGAGATGAACTACTTTTTAGATGCTACTTTTTTGGCAGAATTTCCTATTGACGTTGAAGACCCCATTAATCTATCATAGCAGGAGCTTAGCACATTTGAGATTCCAGCTTTGTACTTTTGGAGAAGACTTCATTATATGGATTGTTTCCATGGTGTAATTTTAGAAATAGTAGTGCAGTAGTACTGATTCAAGGCTTTGTACCAAATGTACACTCTACTTTCTTTCTGCAGGAAGAACCTTATACCTTTTGTAATTAGTTATGCATCTATTTTCTGTTCTAGTCGAGGAGTTGTACTACCTAGTAGTCACTCTCACTTTTGAGGTTCATATGCTAATGCCCTCCTTATGAGAATCACTTGTCTTCTTAGGTGGATGTATTCTGTTGACTGGCTAGATAATGTGCCATAGCATATCCTAATGCTTTGTCCCAGCATTTCCACTCTACAGTGGTTGTGTTGTATCTCTGAATGTTAAACAAGTTACGTGCAGAGTGTATGTACTGTTCACCATATGTGCAGCCACTTCTTGTGTTGCTGTCAATGGTTTTATTATTTTCCATCTTTACCTCAAGTGTTGCATTCAATGACTAGGTCTGAAAGTGATAATTACTTCCACACTGCAGAGACAAACTGATTTACATATTTATCAAAGGGAAACTGGATGGCTCTGAGCATACCACAGGAACATTTGCATATTTATAACCTGAAATATCCAAAAGCTAAAATTAAGATAGAGATGTCTTGATCTTAGTTATAAGCTTGTTTTAATACAAAGGTTTTAGTCAGTGGCTTTTGTAATCAGATCAGTGCATTAGAGTGAAGTATCTTTTCTTCGTCACAGAAATCAACATAGAGATTAAAATGATTGTTAGCCTGTAAATGATGGTATGCAGAAGCTGCAACATTAAGTTTTCATAAGGTGAAAATCTTAGCCTTTGAGCCCTGAAGAGATGATTAACTGTGGAAAAACCTTAAACTGCTGTAGCAGAAAGGGGCCCCCAGGAGGTTTACTATGTAGTAAACCTATGGGTATATAGTTGAAAGGTATCAATATATTTTCTGGTAGAAATGTGAGTTTCCAAATACTTATGCATGTAGCATTAATTTGTAGGATTTTATGCATCTGTTCAAAGACTTGCCACTCACAGAGGCAAATGCCTGGAGCTGACTACAATTTGTGATTCTAGTTAATGATGCTATTCAAAACCAAACATGAGCAGCAGTAGCAAATTCTGAACAGCAAATAAAAACAATAAAACCCCAACAATAATCAAACTACCTCTTCTAGGCAGTGATGTGATGGCTTATTTTCCCAGGCTGATCTATTGGAATCTTTGTTCAATAATCATCTCAAGCTTGCTATAAGTTTCTGGATACAAGAGAGACGTGTGAAAGTTTACTGGAGCTGGAAAAGAGTGTTACATTAACAGGAATTTCCTTTAATGTCAACTGTCTTTTCCCAAAAAAGATCCTTAACCGTTATTCTGAAACATGTTTTGTCTTTGAATCTGGCAATCTGCTTTAAGACTTTCCTCATGAGTAGAGAGACTATTTTTTCTAAAGCCTAGATTACACAGAGGTGTTCTGTTTCCTCTAGCTTTTTATGCACAATTCCAGCAATACTTTGAACTATTTTGAAATAATACAAATAATATTTCTTTCCTATTGACTTGAAATGACAATTAAATTAATTTTTTAACAAAATGTATTTTTTCATATACTTTCTTGTCTAAACCTTTGAACACTTTTCCAAATCACTAACACATTTGTAAACACACTATTGTTTTTCAGTGTTTGTACCTTGTTTACAATTGAATAGTCATTTTTTATAAGCCCTCTCTCTTCATGTAAATGCATACAGTAGGAGCTTTATATGAGTCAAAACTCAGTAATTACAATCATCATTAGCAAGGCTGGTTGAGCTACCATTCAGGCTGTGCTGGAGAAGTTGAATAGCAGCATGGTGCTGTGTTTCCTTCCAAAGAACAGAATCAATTGCTCTTCTCACTTTCACGTGGTTATCACTCCACTGAAATTGGCATTTTCACATTCAGAATGAAACAATTCTTTATAATTTTACACAGCTTGAAGCAAGAATGGAGAGAAGAATATAGAGAGGACTCCTCAGTGTATTTCAAAAGAAGTTTCATTTAAATTTTGAAACACTGATGCACTAATTAAAACAAGTAACATCTTAACACAGTCTTCAATCTGTTTTCTATCTTAAAAATATGTAAATGAAAGAAAATGTCCAATGATCTAATGCCTTTGTGTGATACAATGTTAGTCACCTACATTGCAGAACACTTTCCTATAATTGCAGTGGTAGGAGTAGCTTGGTTGCTAAATAGCTGCAGAAATTGTGGAACTCTGTCAGCTAGATTGATTTTGATATTCAGAAATGTTGTCTTTCCAAATATGTTCTGTTCAAATCAGAAAAAATTTAACTGGTACTATCCATGTAGATCAGCATAGCACTTAAGTTTTCAGAACATGGCTTTCAAGCAAGGTATTTTAATTTAAACTCTTTCCATTTTTATTGACAATTTCCTACTCGGGATAGTAAGCTGTAGTTGCTTGAACAAAGCCATATTTTTCCCAATGTTTTGACCTATTCATCCTACAGTTTCATATTCTGTATAAACCCTTGATAGCCAAAAATTCTATTGAAATTTGAATTGCTTTCTGAAGCCTGCAATAAGACTCACAGTGGACACGGAGCCAGCTGAAGCCCTATTCTTCTAACTCAAAAGTACATGATGTACAATGTATTTCCAATCATATTTTATGGGTGAAGCAATAAAATTTTACCATCATCTCTTATGCAGACATCATTTATCTGTTCACCACACTCATGAAACTGTGTTGCTCCTGGAGTTGCATGTCTAGCACTTTGGGTACAATTCATCTTACTGTCCTTAATGTCTAATACAAACGCATTTAGTTCTCAGTTATTTGCCTATCTTCTCTGTTTTAGTCAACAGGTAAGAAAGGTCTTTTTGCAGCTGTGATTCACCTCTTCCAAGGCAGCTAAAATAACTACCATTGCCTGGGAATATTTATATATAAATTTTAACTTAATTCTATAGTCTCTGAAATATATAGAAGTAGTGAGAGTGAGGCAGTTAAAATTACAAAAAATAAAAACCAAACCAAACAAACAAAAAAACAAACAAACAAAACAAAAAACCAAAACAAAACAAAACAAAAAAAAAGTAAAAGAAATGTTTGTCTTCATGATAGTATTTGCTTCCAAAATTCTTATACTATTGGATATAAAAGATAACTATCCACAGACATCCACAATGCATTCTTTGCATTTTTCTGCACTGGTTACCATTTAGAAATACCGATAAGTGAATGTATTTATTGTTTTAACAGGAGTCCCGCCATTCAAATGCACCTAAATATGGCTTATATCCTGGTACCATACACTGTGCTGTTTATTTACAGTTTTCATTCTAGTATGTGCTAGTGTTCAGTATCAAAATAGAAATGGAAGGTTTGCTTTTGAGTGTTTTGTGAGTGCCATAATCTCACAATACTGTTTTTTTAATTCCACTACTAGTCCATCTGTACTGAAAAATGTTGCGACTATGATAAATTGTCATTTTAGCATTTATTAATTAAACCTAATGTAGGCATTTTAAAATTCTGCTTTTAAAAACCCTTTCAAAGGAAATGGAAATTTTACGATTGAGTTCAACAAGTTTTGGATGAGAATTTCTATGCATTTTATGTGGCTGGGTTTTTTTCTAAAATGGGAAGCATTTGAGTCTCATAATTTGATAATTTTTTTCTGAGCGAGTCAAGTTACTCAACCTTGTTAAGAAAGTCATAATCTCTTACATTAAATTTTGTTTTTTAAGTTTTAAGTTTAAGTTTGATTATCTGTGACAATGAGAAAATTTTCATTGCTTCTCATAGCTTCCCAAATTAATTGGGAAATCAAAGTGGCCTTTATTGAATGATTGCCAATGCCTTTGATCACCAGAGATCATTCAATGTTATATACTGAGTGCCATTCTCATTTTACTTTCATTTTGTTTTATATACAAGATTAATTTGAAAGTTCAATTTCATCATGGAACATGATGTATGTAAAAAAATACTGTTGTGCACATCACTGCACATATATTTGTTTGCACAATACTATTTATCACTATTGTCACTGTATCCTAAAATCATAGCTTGGTGTAGGTTGGGAGGAAACTCTGGAGGTCATGTGGCTGAATACCTACACATAATTTCCTAATTTATCTTTCTACTCTACTTTTTTATCATCATTGACACATTTCCAAGAGATATTGAAATCACTTAGCAAGTACATTCTCCAAACAATTTCAGAAGCCAATGAGAAATTGCTTCTTTCTTTTCTGGCACTAAGTCCACCTTATGCAGCAAGCGCATGGCTTGTCAGATGGATCTGCATGATTTTCCCTCAACTCACCAACTTTAAAATGTCAGCCTTTGTAACAGATTTTCTCAGCTCTGTTGGGAAATTTCAACTCCCACGAGGCTTCAAAATTTACATAAACAAATTCTCCTACTCTTACATTTCATCTTTGCTCCTACTTTACAAACAAGACCAACAGGTATCTACTTAAATTTAGCAGCTGATGTTCCTTTAATCATGACCCAATCATTTGAAAAATTAAGACAGCCAACCTTTTTAAAAAGACAATTTTAGAATGATGTAACATTAAGAGGCAAATAGAAATAGGAGCAATAAAAAACCATAATTACTCCTTATCTAGAAAAAGAGCATAGCAACAGAAACAGTGATCTGAAAACCATGTAGAAGGTTCTGTATTTCAAAGTTCTTATCCTTTTTGACAAAATAATTTGGAATCAGATGGTGGACAGGTTAGCAAATCAAAATTAACATTCAAATTGGACCATTCTTGGATGCTTAAGTAAAAGAATAAAGATGAAATGGGTGTGAAGACAGAATTATCTTTGTATGTTCTGAGATCCTTAAAGGACAGGTTCATTGTGAGGCTGATGTAAAGAATTATATTCTTAAGCTTTGGTCATTTTCCAGGACCAATAATTTTAGATTCCTAATCGGTATAAAATTCACTGGAGCAAGTTACAAAGACACTTCACTCTCATTCGTACAGAAACATACTTTAAAGAATTCAGTCTAAATAGGTTTCAGTGTAATTTATATAACTTCAAGGCCCTCCACAGTGCCAAACTAGTGTGAGGAACCCTTTGTAAAAATGAAACATTAGTCCATGGTGCCTAAGATGTACAAAACATATCCCTGTGGATACTTCTTTTTAGTGTGTGCACCTGGGTGTGTTTATTATCTTGCACATTTTGAGTTTAGTTGATGTTTTTTCTATATGTTGAGATATTAAGGACTAGTTATTAGGTTTGATAATGAAACCACACATACTTCAAGTATGCTACATACATTCTCTTACTTTTTTGGTTTTGTCTTGTTCTAACACACTGAGATATTTGCTATGCTGCCTCTATATGTTGCTAGGCAGCAAGGTTTTACCCCCAAACTATGAGATCTACTCTTCATGCTGAGGCTCATTCCTCAGCGTTATTGAATATCCTCAGTGGCTTGAATCTTCTTGCTAAGGGGTTTTCTTGATTGAGAGCCACTGCTTCCAAAAGTCACTTGCTCTCTGTGGATTAGCCTTTTTCTCTGCACAAATCCTCTCATATTGTACTTCAAGAAACCCTGCAGCAGCTGAGTCACAGTCCGAATTGCTTCAAGCCCTTGGTCGTTGTGCCCTACTGTGTGCTGCATGTGCCAATTGCTGTGTATAAGAGAGTTTATGTGAAAAGTAATCTCAAAAAGGCATAAGGACAAAAAATATTTATGTGTGCCAAGGCTAATGAAAAAGTCATTTAAAGTCCCCAGTGTCCAGAGGAGGCAACGAGGCTGGTGAGGGGCTGGGAACACAAACCCTATGAGGAACAACTGAGGGAGCTGGGATTGTTTAGCCTGGAGAAAAGGAGACTCAGAGGTGACCTCATCACTCTCTACAACTCCCTGAAAGGTGGCTGTAGCCAGGTGGAGGTGGGTCTCTTTTTCCAGGCAACAGCTGACAGAGGACATAGTCTTTAGCTGTGCCAAGGCAAGTTTAGGTTAGGCTTCAGAAAAAAAATTCTTCACTGATAGAGTGATTGGGAACTGAAATTGTCTGGCCAGAGAGATGGTGGAGTTACCACCCCTGGATGTGTTTAAAAAAAGACTGGACGTTGCACTCTGTGCCATGGTTTAGTTGATGAGGAAATGTTAGGTTAGGTCATAGGTTGGACTTGATGATCTCAAAGATCTTTTCTAACCTAGTGATTCTATGATTCTTAAAGTTGTACTTTTTTTTTTTTTTTTTTTTTTTTTTTTTTTTTTTTTTTTTTTACCTAGGGCAAATTCTGGATGTGCTGGAGAAGCATAATCTGAGTGATAAAACTCTTGTATACTTTACATCTGACCAAGGGGCTCATGTTGAAGAAATCTCCAGCACTGGAGAAGTCCATGGAGGATACAATGGCATATATAAAGGTGAATATTCTCTGATTGTTCTTGAAAAATTCAAGAAGAAAGCATCTTCTTGGGTTTGCACCAAAACAGTAATGGACTATGTGGCCAAGGTCAAAATCTAATTAAAATAAAGTAAGAATATTTGGTTTTATTATTTTTAATTAAATTCAATCAGTCTTCTTGTCTCTTTATGAGAGATTAATTTCTTTTCATTCTTTCACTAGGTACAGGCTGTGTAATTTGTTTTCCACTCATATTTCAGGGGTCAAGATCAAATAAAGCCACCAATTTTTGGAAAACCATTCACCCAACTTGAAACCTTTAATTGTAGAGATAACAAAGTAAATTTTCTTTAGTTGTTTTTTGTTAGTGGTGGTGGTGTTTTATTGTTTTTGTTTTGGTTTTTATTATATATGGTATCATAGAACTGCAAAGTCTCATAGTAGTTAAGCCTGGAAGGCATCTCCCAAGGTCTGCAGTTCCATCACCTGCAGAGCAGGGTCAGCTGTAGCTTGTTGCTCAGGATTGTATCCAGCCAAGTTATGAAAGTCTCCAGTGATGGAAACTCCATAGCCTCCTTGGGCAACTTTCTCTAGTGTTTTATCATGCTCACCACTTTTTCATATGTTTAAATGGAGTTTTCTATGATTTAGTTTTTTGCCCATTGCCTCTTGCCTGTCAGTGGCCCCCCACTGAAAAGAGTCTGGCTATGTCCTCTTTCCTCAGGTAAATCTATGTAATCCCCACAGATGCATGAGATCCTGCTAAGCATTTTTTTCTCCAGGATAAACATCTCCCTCAGCCTCTTCTCGTATATTGAATGCTCTAGCTGCTTAATCATTTATCACTTTCCTTTGAACTCATTCTAGTATGCCCATGTACCTCATCCTGGGGAATTCTGTACTTGGACCCGGTGCTCCAGGTATGTCTCACTGGTGCTGAGGAGAGGACAGGACTTGCCAGAAGTGTTCTTCCTCCTGCAGCTCAGAGTGATGTCCTTCCTTACCAGAAGGGCACATTGCTGGCCTATGTTCAGCAGGTTGCTCATCAGAACCCTCCAGTTGCTCTCTGCAGAGCTGCTTTCCAGCCAGTTACTCCCCAGCCTTTGCTTTGATAGAGGTTACTGCTGGGAAGATGCAGGGCTTGGTATTTCCTTTGCTGAACGTCATGGGGTTCCTTTTGGCCCATTTCTCCAAGTCTATCAAAGTCCCTTTGGATGATAACACAACCTTCCACTCTTGCCAGATTTATATCACCTGCAAAACTTCAGAAAGGAAAAAATTCAGGCATATAGAGTAAGCAATAACCATACAGAGAGGTTTTCAAGCAAGAGGACCCCACAGCTTTTAGTCAGCAGGTATCTGTCTGAGAAATGACCCTTATATTTTAAGAGAGCTTCAAAGGAAATGCTACACAAGGAAAACAAAGGATGCCAAAGTTATAAGGTCTATCAGATGGGTCCCCTTGGGCTAACACCAGAGTGAAATGTATCTTGAACATTAGCACATAGGCCTTGCATAGTCATTTAAGTAATTAAGGAACCATATGGTTACATATCTGTAGCTGTAGGCACAGCCTGAGGTGTTTTAGAAGCTCTAAAAAATATTTTCCTTCTAGAGTGCCAGACATAAGGTACAGGAAAAATGATAAGGGAGGAAAAAATACACTTGGGAATATGTCTTCCTGATGAACTTCAGTTAAATGGGGTCTTTTCTCTAAGTCTTGCAAAATTTTGTATTCAAACTTACAGTTCAGAGAAAAAATTGAAATAAATCTAACCTAGATCTTATTAAGAAGAAAATCTGATTGATAGGTTTAGTTGGGTAGTAATGGGGCTTTTTTAAAAAAAAGGAAAAATTTTGTGTTTTGCAGTTAACACCTGTGCTGTGCTGATAAATGGGTTAGAAAATAATCACAGTTGTAAGAAACAAAATTATTATTTTATGAGAGACATTCTTAATAAAATAAAAAAAAAATTAAAAGACCCAGGCAATTAGTTGAATATACTTTTAACATTATTAAATACAATTAATTCTGCTTTATACTCCACTCCCTCCATATCAAAATCATTCCTTAATTTAACAGGTATATTATGCATCATTTTCCAAAGGACTTCAGTAGAAATTATCAATTAATTGCATAACTAGCAGCAATTTTCATACATAGGATTTTATTCATATTAAAAGTCATGTGTGATGAAAAGTGTCCGTACATCTCTGGCAGAGTTAATGAGAACCAGATCTGTGAAGCCCCAAGACTCAGGCACTGATATAGCAATGTGCCTAAAAAAGCAGAAGGACAATCTTTATGCTGCTTGTGCTTATGTGTGCACACACCAGGAATTTGCTTCCTGTGGTGCATAGTATAAAAAAAAAACCTGTGAGACATACACATCCTTTCTCTCTCCCTGTCTCTGCTAGTCAATCTCCACTACTTATCTTTTTGTCTCTGAGTGCTGTATGAATGCAAATATGAATCAAGCCACTTAACCCTCTTGTCAGAGCTGGAGCAGCATGCTCAACAATAATTGGTTGTGCCCTAAAATCAAAAGCTCTCAACCAATCTCCACAACTCTAACTCACTAATTTCTCTTGATACCTAGCCAAATAGGCACCAATAGTAAAATTTAAGAGGGGTTTGGAGAGTTGAGCTAGTGCTGCAAAGCTCGATGCAAAAAGGGGAAATTGCTGTTTGAAGATTTTATTACTCTAGATTCTAACTACAGAACCGTTCACCATAAATTTGGATAGCCCTTGAAATTAGAAACCATAGCTAACATAGTGTTTAACCAATTGTCATTGTAGAGAGTCTGCTTTATTTCTGCAGCACTCCTTTTCAGAAGACATTATATACTATTACTGATGTGATGGATCGAAATCTCTTTCCAGTGAGCTTTTTCTGACAGTTGGTTATCAGGATCTGTTTAGTAAATAAAATCCCTAAGAAGATCCTAATCCTGGACAGTATGACTTTGGTTTAAGATGTGAATCCTGACAATTTAGATTCTAAAAAGATTCTTAAAATTAATTATATAATTTTTTTATCAGATAAAGATGAATTTTCACTTTGAGTCTTTCTAAACTCTGAGCATAACCTGTATCACTTGTCCATGAGAACACAGTGCTTTCATTTACTATTTTGAAATGGGACAGTTGCAAATTTCATGGAACATCTTGCAGTTTAATAACATTTCCTCACTGATATAGCATAAATGAGGGAAACGTTTTAAATCTTCCCTAGCTTAGATTTTTTTTGTATACTTTTACAGTGACTTTTGCAGAGGCAAAATTCAGAAGGTAATTGTCTCTTCCATCTCTTGTATGATTTTAACTGATAAAAGGATTTTAAACTGATTTTTACATATCCATAATTTCTTGTTATTTTCCTGTGTAAATTACTTCCTTTTCAAAACTGAAGTAAATATAGTGATAGTAAGGGGCTTAACAGAGTGTTGCATCTTACTGCATGTTGTATCTTACTATTGTTTTGGGGTATTTTTGCAAAGGGTCACAGGCTGTTTGTTTTCTTGTTTTGTTTCCTGACTTTTAGTTAGATTTTGATTCATGACAATCCTTTGTCTCCTAACCCATGATTAATTTTCCAGTAACTTTTCCTGAAGGTCTTTGTCAAAGATCTTTCAAAGGTTTAAATCTAGATACAGCTTCTAAAACAAAAACCAGCGGCTATTGTAGTAAGAATTTCTTTGCAACAACTGAAGGCCTTCTTGCATGAACTCATTAAGTACTCCTTGGTTTTGTATGAGATGCTATTAATATTTTAATTCAATTTAAAATAACAACAATTTCATTAATACATTAATATTAACATTTTTATGTTGAAATAAGGAAAGGAATAGGTGTAACTGAAATATTTTCTTAAAACTTTCTGTGTAATTTTTCCAGTTTTTTTTTTTTTTTTTTCAGATCTGTAATATTTGTCAGTTGCAAGTATAGAACATTAAGGTACTGCATGTGTATGTGGTTTCCAGGATACCTGCACTGACTTCTTCTAAGGTGTTTTTCCCTAGCTGCCTCACTGAAGCATATCCATTTGACCTAGTCACCATAGCTTTCCTTTGGGAGCAGATGTAAGGTTAATTTTTCCAAATACTTTGAATTTCTACTTTTAAATAAGATGAGTGGAATAAATAAATTGGTATAATTTCTTCTATATTTACAAGATGTAGACTGATTTAAAGGAAACCACTATATTCTTCTTTGGTACCCTGAGATTTTGAATCTAAATATTTTGTGGTAATTTCTATTTAGTTTCTTAATTTCTTGAATTAGCCACAGTGTATTTTCTATCTGTCTATCTATCTATCTATCTATCTATCTATCTATCTATCTATCTATCTATCTGTCTATCCATCCATCCATAATTTATAGCAATAAACAATGAAGGCAGTGCAAACTTTTCTCTATACTTTTTCTCACTATAGTGTTTCACTGGTACGTATGCAGACAGTACAATTCCCCCTTGCCATCACTTGGTGACATGTGTCGTCACATGCAGGATTTTCTGTACAATCTCCTTACACCTTACTGTCTTTTGGATATGTTCATTTTGCCTGTTCCACAGGCCTGCACTAGAAACAGTCTTTCTTTGTACTTAGGAAGCACTTAGCACAAGTCACTTGATTACTGTTATGCTGCCAGAGTGGGTCATGAGTTCTGCTGCTGATAGAAGTGGAACCAAACACTGATAAAACCAAACTGTGTGAAAAACATTCATTTAAAGTGCTTTGTGCCTTAGAAATAGGTATTATCATAGTTATGTGTTAATATCCATTAAAAATAATAATTAATGTTTCCTAAGGATTTAGACCCAGATTTTTTAAAAAATCTACTGCAGGTCTGTGAGATCAAAACAAGAAATTAATAACCAATATTTTTTAAAAAAATTATTACTGTAAAACAAGTTTATATACTGCAGTGATAAGTTAGTTCAGCAGGGTTTCTTGAAGCTGTTAGTAAACCTTTTCCTCCCTCTAATCCACAAAGAAGTCAAGCTGACCATTACTTTAACCCCAGGAATCATGCTGTGGCATATCTAGTGATATTTGTTAGAGTTTATTTTTTGACTTGAAAGAAAGTAGTAGTTGATCTTCTTTTCAAATGTACTGTATTTTTATATTCTCTCTGAAGTGATCCAGATTTTTAAAGAATCAACCCATCTTGTAATTTTGACTGAAACAAAAATTATTTTCAGAGATCACTTCATTTGATTGGAAGAAATGTTAGATGAGAAACATCCAAATGAGCCATGTCTATTCCATTCACACGTACAAGAATAGCTCAGATTAAAAATTAACAAAAACAGTACATGAAACAAGTTAAAAATCAGTAAAATAAAGAGTAACCTTGTCATTGAAAATAAATTTTTGTTCAACCATTTTATAAAATAAGGATTAGTAAGCACTCTTGATTGTTGATATTGATGCCATAAAGTCCAGTATAGATGGGTAGAATAATTAATATCTTTGTGTTTCTCTATCATTCGAGCAAATAAATTGATTTTGGAAGCTTTGTTTTTAGAAGAATATATGAAGGAAAGAGTGGTATGGTATAACCTAGGTGATTTAAGAAAGTTATTTAAAATAGATTTCATTATTCATCATTCATAATGTTAATAGTGATTTACTGCAGAGTTCCCCTTTATATATCATCCTTTGTAAAAGCTCTGTTACCAGAGTTAAGTAATAGCAGTCAATTTAAACCAGAGGGGAATAAAAGAGATATACTCTTTTAGCTTGGATTTGAAATGAGGTTAAATTCGAAATTTGACATCATGTTTTGGGTGACTGCAGAGTTATGTCTTTATTTTGCCTGCTCCTGCAGATTTTTCAGAAAAGGTGAATGTAGGCTATTTTTTGATATAACACTGAAAGGTTCAACTACTCAGAAAGTGTAGATAGCTAAGCAGGAAAAATACAACCTGGTGTGTTTTGTGCTGTTTAAAAAACGTATTTAGAAAAGTTTAAGAGAACAAAAATAACACTAAGGTAGGTTGCCTAGTGTTTTCCAGGCATACAGGCAACTAGGTTGTGGACTTTTCTGTTTCTATGTTGTCAAGTCTGAGCAAAATGCAAAACTAATGAGCCAGGTCCTTAAATATCTATATACTTTGTTTCAAAAATGATATCCTGTGAATATTCTTTTATTTTATTAGACATTTAGATGTTTGCTACATGTTTCAAGCGACCTTGATTTATTTTTTTCTTTAAGGAAAAAAGAATGGAAATATCTTGTACAAAGTTTAACAGAGTTTCAAAGATGACAAATGTCCAGGGATTTGTAATCATGTAAGGACATAAAGCACCTGCAGTCACTAAGCACAATTCCAATAAAAATGAACACCATGTAAGCAGAGATAATAGAAGACAGTCTTCTGCAATGATCTGCAATTCCCACCCTGATTCCCTGCTATTCCCAGTCTCCAGAGATGTAAAAAAATTATGCTCCAATTAGCCTTTTGAAAGGAAAGCAGCAGTCACTTCTTCATAGACGTAAGTGAGGAGAAAGCCCTGCTGGGGAACTGATTTTGCTTTTTCTACCTTACAGCAGAGCATCAGTTTGTAGAATGTTCCTTTGTGCTTGGGTAGTTGCAATTTTTCTGTCCTTTTCCGCTGATTCAAGAAAATTGTACTGTGAACCTAAGAGCTGTGAAAGTGATCCAATATCTAGGTTTTAAGAATTTCAACATGTGTGAGAATCAGATTTACCACTTACTTTGAAATCTCTCTGTCTTCAGATAACACAGAAGACAACAGTGTAACAAGACTTTATTTAAACATCCAGTCTAGCTAGCCCTCTTACTAGGTTCAGACAGGCATAGAGAAATAAAAGGAATATCATACCTAAAGCTGCCTAAGGTGTAGATCAACTCTTAGTGTTGTCTTTCTGTTGGTACCATTCAGCCATAAAGCTGCTGTCATTTGTACACAGAATTAGGATCTGGCTCATGAACTAAATCACATCCCTGGTGCAGCTGTTCACTAAAAGTATGTTAATTTGAAGATATCTTGAATTTTTATTTGGATTTAACAACTCCCACTCAACTGGATTTTCTATGCACTATAGCTCAGTCAGTTTATTAATCTTTTGTGCTGTGTAACACCTAATTTCCAACAAACTTTGAAAAACTTAATCACTGTTGTACAGTGGTAGACTCATCTTTTCTACAGAAGATGGACACAGCCTATTGACATCTACACTGATCTTGACCCAACAGCATTAACAACTGATCAGCATATTTTTGGGTGAACACTTCCTTGTGCTGACAGGGGTTCTATGTCTCACCAAGTAACACTTTATGAACTTATAGCTACATTTTCTTTAGAGTTGTGTTTTAAAAATAATATTTTACTAGAACATCAACAAAAATGGGACATGCATCTCATTCTTGAGTTTTAGAATATAATCACACACTTCATAATGAGAATGGAATTACATTTAACTCCGCAATGACATTAAACTTTTAAGAGAGTTCTAGAAGATGCTCAACATCCTGTTGAGATCTGATCTTGACACTGTTTTCAAAAAAAACCTTAAGCAATATTGTAAGTTGACATAAGGCTGAATATTAGAAAGTCTAACTTTTCTAATATCAGACTAGATGTATTCCTGGCTATTCAATATTATGAATTCTGCTAAAGCCTATGGAAAAAAAATTAAACAAAAATCTGATATAACAAATAATAATGAGTTAATGGTCTTTCAGTCACAAGAAAAGAGAATGGTAAATTTATACTAAAAAGTGTTGCCAGTCTTGAAGTTACTGCTTACCTTTACAAACAGTGAAAAATCCTCTAGAAAAACCAGGTGGAATCTGAACCCCTTTGGTGAAATGGAAAAGATCATTGAGAAGTCAGTAAAATAGACAGTATGTATAACAGGGCCTGGGGTCTTGACATCTATGAGTTGTTTTGGGTGTTTAAGATGCTGACAAAACAGAACTGTTGAAATACCTTTTTTTTTTTTTTTTTCCTTTTTTTTCCTTGAAAAAGGGAGATACAGGAAAAAAAAAATCCTGTAGTGGTTTTGACTGAACCATGAATTGCTATTTGATTCACTTAATGGCAGAAGTCCAATCCATATGTTCCTGGTTTTCTAGACATTTTTATTGTATAAAATAATCTCAATTTATTTCCAAATGTCCCTGAACAGGTTTAACCCATCCAAACCCCATCTGTTTAATGGAGGTTTCTTTTTCAAGTGATATATAAATTTCGAGGGTCACCCTGAAGTGCTCTACCTAGGCACAACTGTGCAGGACATTGGTAATACCATTTGTGATGCCCCTTGACATACAGAGTCATGTCAATTATTTATTTAGTAATGGTGAACATGCTGTCATAGAATAAACCCTCTGTCCTTCTGCAAAATGTGTTGGGAGGATTGGGCAGTAGTTGGGAGGATGGATCTTGCAGAAAGAGTAAATGACTGTAAGTCACTGTTGAATGCAATCAGTAGATAATGCATTTGATGCAGCTGTGTTGGTTTAGAATGCAAAAAGTTCTTCACAGCATCCTGAAAGTTATCATCACTGAAGTGAATTTCTTTCTGATGCGTTGAATTAGAGAATTCAGTAGCATACTTAAATTAGTACTTTATTCTATATAAAGTCATTACGCACCATTTTTAATAAAATATCATGTACCTTCTCTAGGTTCATACCTGAGATATGTAGATATAACTAATTTTTTTTGGATTCCTGTTTTTTGGTTGTAGGTTTATATATCTATGGGACACACTGTCTAGACTAATTCCTATCAGAAGGTTCCAGTGAAGTGCTTTTTAAGCTCCTACAATTACTTTTTTGTGTGTAATTTTAATGCATTTTATAAGCTGTGTCTAATACATATTCGTCAATTTATTGTGAGAAAGTACTAAAGAAGGTAGAAAATCTAGAAAATTAAGAATAGGATAAATATTTCTAATGGAAAGAGTCTAGCTAGACAGAAAGTTTAATATTTGGAAATTAAATCTTATGGGGGGGCATTATCTTGGAAGAAATTGATTTCTCAGCAAACAAAACTCATTTTTTTCAGGTGGAAAATCAACAAACTGGGAAGGAGGTATTCGTGTGCCAGGTCTTCTCCGTTGGCCTGGAGTGGTACAGGCTGGTGCCTCTATTGATGAGCCAACGAGCAACATGGATATATTTCCTACCATAGTTAAACTTGCAGATGCACAGTTACCCTCTGACAGGTATGCTCTGTAGTCATCTCTGTTTTAGAGAAAGTGTCATGAGTGTTTTATATATTCTTGTGATATCTATTAAGATAGAGGTGAGAATGTAAATAAGAAGCTAGGTTTTGTACTTGGAATATTATGTTGTCTCTTTTCATATTGACATACTGATAATATTTTACAGAAATGTTGCGTGTAAATACAGCTTAACTCACAGAACAAGCACCAAAAAGATAACAGAATGCCATCAGAGCAATGTACTGTCAAATTGAACTTGGAATTACTTACTAAAAGCAAAAATGAATGTATAAAAAAGGTTCTGTTCTGCATGACTGAACTTGGTGGAAAATGAAACTTCGAGTGTAAATTACTTTAAACTTTGTGAGTTTAGGCTTGACCTACTTAACATCACAAAACACATAAAAATGTCAGCTAGGCTTTTCTCACAGCTTTTTTTGGGGTGTTTTGTTTGGTTTTTCTTTTTTTTTTTCTCTGTACCTAGTTAGTCAAAATAATCCCATAGAGTTTTGCAGCCTGATAAGAAAAGCCACTGCACTTCCACAATTCATAAGATGCTTTCCTGATGCTGCTACATCCCCAGGATTTATCCTGTTTGAGAGATACACAGTCTCAGTGGCAAGGTGCCTCTGCCTAAGTGCTGTTGCTATCCAAATCAAGTGGAGAAACCTGTTGATACGCATATGCTATGAACACACTTATGGCTCACAAATCACTTCTGAGCACAAAGCATCAAGAATCCACATGGGAAAGCCCAGTGGTGAGCAGTCACTCTTCTAATTATTGTTCATTGAGTGTTTGAGGGAAATGGCAGAGCAGGACAAGTCTAAGACATGAAAAATTAGTCAGGTTGGTCCTGAGAGATGCTCTACAGACAGTAATTCTGTCGAACCTCCAAAGTTCTGATTGTTCTTTATGTGGCAGATCTTATGCATTTTGTTTTCATATTGCTTAAAGGAATACCAAGTACTGATGTTTTCTTTGATCTCCTTTATAGAAATTCAAATATACTTGTGTAACATCCACTTGTAGGTTTCTCCACTGTGATTCTTCTGTGTTAGACTGATGCCATAAGTACTGCTTCATCTTAGATCATGGACTAGCTTGAAGTACTTTTGTTCCAGCAGCTGGATCTTTATTGCTCCACTGAATTCTTCCTGAGAAATAAGAAAAATTAAAGTAATTAATATTCTGTCACTGTGAGGGAGGAGGTTAAAAAGAAATGGAAGAGATACTCCTAGTCAAAAAAGACAAATTAGTAATTTGAAAGAAAAGTCTTGCATATTACTCTGAATCCAGCAGCTGTAGCAATGCTTGAGTACTGGAGACATTTTTCTGGAGATGCCTTTTTCCCCATCATCAGGCTCTAAAACAGAAAGTGTTCAATAGGCATGCATCTGTTAATGAGCAAGCTTGCAAGACTTGTTACTTGGGCAAGAAAACATGAAAAACTGAAAGGGAGAAAGACTGTTTCTACAGACCTCCACGGACAGGGATTCACCTAGATGGAAATTATCAGACAAGATAGCGTTCAGAATTCCAGGAATTTTTCTCTCCATCCTTCGAGGAAAGTGCTACTCTGAATGACTTTGTTGTGTACAGCAAAATTTGTTGTATACACAAAAATTTTATTATTGCATGCAACTTAAAAGACTAAACTTAGTACCTGTCTTGTTGTAGTTACACTAATGTGAAAAATGTTTTATGTAATGGTAACGAAATGATCATGTATGTAAAGGTACTGAAAATCAACATAGACCTTTTAAAACTTATAAATTTCAAAAATTTTTATGAGATGTTGCTCAAAATGCTTGAGAAAGAACTACTTGCTGATCTGTATATCAGCAAAAAGTAATTTCTTATAAAACTTATTGAAAAATTTGTAGTTCATACCAGGTCAAAAATGCAGACTATGGTTTCTCCCCTTCCAGCTGATGTCAGCAATTCAAAGGTTTAATTCAGGGAAACAGTTAAAAATCTTGCTTATTTTATAACTCAGTTTTTATGTAAATTGACTGATTCCTTCAAAGCATGATCAAATTTTCCAGCAACATTTAGAGAATTTATATATATTTTTGTGTATGTGTGTGTTTGTAGTTGATAAATGCATATTTAAACAGTTAATTTTTAAATCTGAAATTACCACTTCTGTCTTAAATTCTGGCATGCATAATATGATAGACAGAGATATTACCACTACTTCTGAGGATACTAGCACAGAGCAACATATTTTCTCTACTTTGGCCAGACTATTCCCAAATACTTAAACAGGTATTTGTGAAGGACGGTGTTGTAGCAATTTATTCTCCTATGTCTGTTCACTTTTTCAGACGTGGGGGAAAAAAAAAAAAAAAAAAAAAAAAAAAAAAGAGTTGAGAGAATTATTCATAATGGTGAAATGTAAAATTGTTTCCTTAGTGAAGAGCTCCTGGAGGTTTTTCTCAAAATTGACCAGTTGGAGGTGGCCATTCAGATTTGGGTTTTTTAGGTAGCCGATGAGCAGAGTTATAATATCTTATCAGGAAAGTGAAGTTTGAGTTATTTTTCTGATTTTGAAATGCTTTCTAACTCAGGATTATTGATGGACATGATCTGCTACCTTTACTTCAAGGAAAAGTTACTCGATCTGAGCATGAATTTCTCTTCCATTACTGCAATGCGTATTTAAATGCAGTGCGCTGGCATCCAGGAAACAGTGAGTAAACTTGCCTGTTCACACTTTAAATATTTAATATAATTTTTATTGCAGCTTGAAAAGAATCAGGAAGAAGCCTTGGGCTATAGTAACAGAAAAGTTGTTTAAAATATCTAGCCTTTTTCCTTCTCTTTCACTTTTGTCTTTGCTGTTACATTCCTAGTCACCATTTCATTGTTTGACATTATTTGGTTGTTATGTATTAATGTTAAATATGAATGCAATACTGAGATCTATGGTATCTAAAAATACCCTTTTTTTAAACCCTCATGAGAGAGAGGCTGTGCAATGGAATGAAGCAGATAATATTGACTCTTACATTGTCCTAAAAGTGCACAGGTAATAGGATGGTTTGCTGAATAACAGCACAAATATGTTGCCAGCCTGGCCATTTTTTTTATTCAGATACATAGAAGAATCACTGAGTCAAAGTCTTGGTTATCCAAGAAATGAATATAATCTTAGACAGTCTCTTTTCATACATTTTATGAATGACATAATTCTACTTTTTAGGCCAAGGATAAAAGCATTTATCACTGATTTGCTCTTTTTTAACCTACAGCTCATTGTTTCTGGTAGCACCTTCCACATTAACCAAGGTATATTTCCCTTTCTATAAAAATCTCTGTGCTGAATGAAGTTAAACACAGATTTGTCCCATCTCAGTTGACATTGGAAGTGATGACTTGTGTTACAGATACAAAATAATGATCCAAAACAAGCTTTGGCTTAGAATTTTTTTTAATTTAAGTATTTTGGAAAGGACTTGTTTAATAGTTACTATTCTAACTTAAAGTATTTGGAAACTCTGTCTTCTTGGTCATCTGTAGGATGACTCTCTATTTGTCTTGGACTTTAAGCTAGGAAAAGGGAAAATATTACATATAATATTTATTTACCATTACTGTGCCTTTATGTCTTGCATTGGATAAATATTCATAAGGAAGAACCAAGCAATCAGATCTGGAACCATTTTGAATCTGATGTTGGATGAAGTTACTCTGCATCCCAAGGAGAGAAGTGGGCAGAGAAGCTGTTTTTCTCAAACATACACCTTTGCAAGATGATATAACCCTTGTCTGAGGAGTCATCTTTATTATTCACTGAAAGGGAATGTGATGGGAAATGAATGTGAGCATCAATGGGGGATTAGTCTACTGTATATACTCAATGAGAAACAACAATGTAGATTTGATTCTTCCTTTCTGCAAGGCCTTTAAATTATAAAACCCACTCAGAACCTGGCAATAGCATTTTCATAACAGTAGGCTGGTTTTTGTACAGAAGGTTGTTGTGGTTTAATTCCAGACAGCAACTAATCCTGACAGAGCTGCTCTGTGGGTCTTTCTGGGATGGAGAAGAGAACTGGAAGGGTAGAAGTGAGGATACTCATTAGTTGAGATAAAGACAGTTTAATAGATAAAGCAAAGGCCACATGTGTCAGCCAAACAAAACAAGGAATTCATTCATTATTTCCCATTAACAGGCAGGTGTCCAGCCATCTCCAGGAAAGCTGGCCTTCATCACACATAGTGGTGACTTGGGAAAACAAATGTCATCATTGAATATCTCCTCTTCTTTCTTATTTCCTCAGCTCTCCATGCTGAGCATGATGTCATTTGGTCTAGGATATGCCCTGGGCCAGTTTGGATCAGCTGTCCCAGCAGTGCTCCCACCAAGTGCTCCTTGTGCACCCTCAGCCTGCTCACTGGTGGGATTGGGGGGGAGGCAGAAGAGCCTTGTCTGCTCAGTAGTAAATAAAACATCCCTGTTATCAACACTCTTTTCAGCACAAATGTGAAACACAGCCCCAAAGTAGCTACTGTGAAGAAAATTTGCTCTATTCCAGATGAAACAAGCACAATGGGTTTTTGATATTCTGCCTTCTCAGCTTACATTGTAATGAGAGCAGACAATATCCAGGTATTCCTCTCTATTGTCTTATGTACTAGTCCTCTGTGAAGGCTTCACACCATGTTCAGCATCTTCTGCACTTCTCTGGTAATGGGCCTTAACCCAACTGTCCAATGAGGAGTGCTCATTCCTTCATTAAACATGTAATTCCTATTAATTTCAAAGATGCACTTTTTGAAGAACAAAGCAACAACAGCTTAGAAGAGAAAGCTTACAGCTGTTAAGGAAAATGTGATGGTTGTATTTACTGATTAAAGTGCAAGGTAATGGTACATATATTGTGTATATGCACATATTAATGCATATATCATGAGGTTTCTATTATATTTATTTTCTGTGAAGTCTCAGTTTGCATGTCAGTGACAACTTCAATATTCCACTATGTTTTCTAGATACCCAAAGTGTAGGTTTAGCTTTGATCCTCAGGAAAAATGCATATACCAAGAATTGAGAGGAATGCTAAATTCTGCTTAGCTGCTTGGTCCCTTTTTAACTCCATCACCCCACAGTTCCTTTAGTAACTTAATCTTTGCCACTATTAGATTTCCAATGCGGTTCAGTCCAGACCTCCTTTATTTTTTTGTTTAATTTTTGACTCTTAAATATATATATGAAACAGGCAGATGTAGTGCACATTAAATTTTTGGTAGCTGCGCATCTTTCCCTTGTTTACAAGATTCTAGTCTGACTGAAGCAGGCATGTTTCTCACGTCATTCAGGGAAGGTCAGAAACTTCAGAGTGAACAATTACCATTTTGCATTTATATATTTAGAGGCTAAGAGTTCCTCATAACCTAATCAATACACATCTTCATTATGTTATATTAGTTAGGTCAGTTATTGCATTCACAATGTATTTTCCCCTTCAGCAGTCCTTTGAAGGAGCTTTTAGAGGATGTGTGCTATGCAATTATCTTCTCAAACAAGTCTTCAGAATTTAAACTCTGTTCTTTCTACAGAGTCATAAGGAAAATAATCTCTTGGGGTTTTTTTTCCTCTTTTCTTCATCTTTCTCAGTTGCAGAAATAAGGTAGCACCATTTTTTCTTCATGTCACTTTGACCCACATTCATCTCATGCTAGAAAATAATGCACATAATTCTTCTCATTCTGAATTTTAAAAAATGAGTGAAATACCAGGCAATTTTCTTTTGCTCTCACAGACTTGGGCATGCTGATATTTCACAGAATCACAGAGTTACAGAATAAGCTGAGTTGGAAGGAACCCACAAGGATCACTAAGTCCAACTTGTTATAATTGCCTTGGAAACAGCCATGATACGTAGTCCTAGTCCTTGAAGGATGATTTTCTGTTATAAATATATGTAATTTAATTTACCTGTTAAAAATACAGGGAGGAAGACATGTAAAAAAGTACAGTGATTTCCCGTTATCAATACTTTTTCTGCACAGCTGCCTGGTACACTGTAGAAGTGCCAATATATGAAAGCAAGATCTTCAGAAAAAGCCCACCACATTTTCTATCTACCTAGCAGGGTGTAATTACCTAGTTTTTAAAAAGAATTGAGTAGTTTTTTTAATCATTAAGCTTTTATATTGAAAATAAAACAGATGTAGTAGCATCTGCCTTTACTTTCTTGAGCTGAGACACCCAAAATTTTGTATTGCTTTCTGTGATGCATGTAAGATAATACTTTGGCCTGTTTTAAATCTGATCAACTGTTCTTCTGCTTGAGCAAGTTGGCCAGTACTTTTGTACTTGCTAACTTTCTAATTTAGCATAACTGAGTACTAAAAAACTACCAAGAGCATTGTCTCCAGCATATTGCTGGCATATGAAGCAGCAATATTAAAAATGCATTGCTATGGCAACTTAATTATAAGAGGAGGATTAATCAGATACAGAGCAAATCTATAGTTGAATGAAAATGCATCTTTAGGTTTCACTGATTGTGTTAAAAATTTTGATTTGATAAAGAGGAAATATATTGTAGTGCAGTGTAATAAACATTGAGAAATATAATGCAATACAGTCAGCATTATAAAGAAATAATGATCTTCACAGTATTTTGGTACTACTGATAAAAATATACTAATGTTTCTCATAAATATTACAGTGACTTTACTAGCAGCAATTCGCCTTTTTAGTTTCGAAATGGATTTAGTTATTCAATGGAATAGGTCATTCAGTAAACAAAAGGAGATTTTCTATGGCAAGTTCAATTGAGGCAGACTAGACTACAGCACCAAACTAGCTTATTATGCAAATATAATGACTTTTAAAGACAGTTGAAATACAATGAAAAGCTTTATTTAGAAATTTCCCACTTTGCTTCACTTAACAAACAAGATACATTTCAATTAGAGTTTATGTTGACTCTCATTAATGTTGTGATCTACCTCAGTTGCTGAAATTATTTCAATAAAATTCACTGATGAGGAATTCTTTCTGCAATTTCACAGAATTCATAGTTATTCTGATTCCTAGCTGTTGCAATGTTCTCCAGCATTCAACAATATTTCATGAGACATATTTTGTTCTATGAGTAGGGGTTATAGGCCCTTTTTAGTCATGAATTTAGCCTTTTTCTACATTTTCAGCTGTAAAAATTGAAGGTTAAAAACAACAAAAAGTAATTGAGAGAGATATTTTTGTTTGCAGCTTTCAGACTGCATATTTAGGATAAATTTACGGAATAGTGTTTTAGGTTTTTCTAAGAGATTCCTCCAGGTTCAGTTTGACTAAAAACAATGGAGTCATAATAAAGAGAGGCCAAAATATGAAGATATGCTCAGAAGGGTCATTTTGTAACAACTTCTGGTTTGGACAAGTGCAACCTTTCTTGTGAAATTGAGTTAAATTAGGACCTCTTTCTGAAGAAATTAAATATGAGGAATACCTTCCACTTCTACTTACCTCTCAAAAGTCCAATGTTATGCATGCCTTAAAGGGTAATGAGGGTTACCTTATAAATAAGGGAGCTTGTATTATTTATGGTGCCATTCTTAGCTTAATTTTTTTGTATTATCACATTCAATGTTAATAGTTAAAAACTAAAATTCATTCATATGCTTATAACACTGGCTTGTGAGCACAATATTGTACTCAGAGGAAAAACATAGAAGTTGGAGTTTAGACAAGTAACAGAAACTGGAAAACTTCTATAAAGCTCTAGAACCAACCTGACGTTTTTTCTACAGTCAAGTTCTCAGTATGGGGGTAGGTGGATCTAGTGGTTGTCTCTAGCAAACAGAAACACATTAATGTGTATATAAGGAATATTTTGGAGTCTTATGTGGTGCTAAAACACTTGTTTGTAAATGTCTGTCCTTCCTTGTTTGGTCCTCTTAGTGCATCTAAGAAATATAATTATCTAGACATCCACAAAGTAAACGAACAGTTCTGTTTGCTCTGAATTAGAAAGTATTAGAGTTTCTTCTAGGTACTTAGTATTTTAAAGATCTCTCTTACTATTACGTCCACTTTCTGAATATAAACAAGAAATTTCAAAGCATTCATTCTCTAAAGCCTCATAAGCTTTTTTTAAAAATTACTTTCTTAGTAATAACAGAGGAAAATTTTCATTGTGCTCTCTACCATAGGATAAACAAATGGTACAGCAACTTCATTTGTAAGATGTGGCATGTGCTTGTCACACACAGAAGACCCATTGGCAGAACCCATACCCTTGCCTTATTTTTGCCATTCTTTTTAGCTTTCTTCCCTGAGGAGCTTTTTCAATTTACGGTTTATTTGCCTTCTCTGTGGGGAACAAAGGATTTAGAAGTTGCTGTTACAGATTAGTAAAGATTCACATTGATCCTGAGAGTGGCAACAGTTATAGGTGCTTTCATTGCTTAACAGTATAAGGGAAGGTAAATTTAATAGGAGCTTGATCCAGAAATTTCTTCTTTTCCACAACATCTTCAAAGGAGAGATACTACAGTGTGACTTTCACTGCTGTCAAGGAAACATTTTGTTTCCTTACAAAGAAACATCTTTTTTTGTCAAATCTTATTGCACCAACCTTGTATCTTTTCTCAGAAAATAACAGATGAGAAAGGATAAAGCAGAAAGAATAAACATCTAAAGGAGTAAAAGTTTCCTATAGTCACAAAAACTTCTTTATTTCTTGCTAGAAAGAATATACTTTTTTTTTATTTGTAGTAAAATTGATGCAGAAACATTTTTGTTTCAGAGGGCTATTCCTCCAGTGAAAAACCATGGTAAATGTCCCTTGATAGTGTCATTATGCACGCAAATTTTCAGTGATCATATCAGAGTGCTTTTTCTTCTTATAAAAATAGAAACCATAACATATTGGTCTATTAAATTCAAAATATCTTGATCTAAATTAGTAATATTTTTAGTGAACACAGAGACCTTGACAGGTTTCAGTGATCATATACTGGCAAAGGCATTTAATGTAGATAATTCAGTGCTATTTAAACTTCAGCTTTAATGGTTTGCTGTCAGATATTTTGTCATGCACTTGTGACGTGTACAAAAGAAAAATTTTAACACATTTTTTCTGTATATTCCACAACTAACACTTAAATAGAAAAAGGTATCTGAGTTAGAGCAACTGTCTGATATATTTTAATTTATTTATAAATTTAGCAGTAGTCTAAACAATAACCACATAAAAGACTAGGTAAAAATGCACTGCAACTTTCAAAAAAATAATTTCAGCATTCCAAGTAACATTTAAAAGTGAGTATTTAACAGTATCTCGAGCATTACATTTCCAAAAATATCTTCAGTTCAATGTTGGATTTGAGCCTGCAGCATTTTGCAAGTTACATTCAGAACATAGCGCTGATTCATCGTCATTTTAAAATCATATTCAAATGGCATATGCTGTCTTAAACAATGTTCTTCAAGGGAAGTAGTTAATGCATGCACAACCCACATGGAGTATCCTGTGTGCCACAGCCTCTAACATAATATTATTACTCCTAGAAAATAAAGCAAACTATCTGTTTATTAGAGAAATTCCCTGGAAACTTGACTGTCAATAGCGAGGTGACTTCTCAGTATGACATAAAAAGACCCTGCCATGAAAGGAGAAATAAAAGTAGAAGAAAACAGTGAAGTGTTGCAGGCTAGGTACACTCGGGCAATACTATAGTGGAGGCCAGAGTACATCTGTGGATGGATGATGTGCACTCTGTACCCTGTAGTTACATCTAAATTTAAGTTCTGATCAGTACTTTGGACAGAAAACACAAGTAGAATTACTCAATAATCAGTGAAGCCATTCTCAGTCTGAGAAAAGCTCACATCTCAGTACCTAGGATGGTTTTTCTATTGTTTTCACACCATTTTATGTGGCCACAAAATATCAGAGAGTTTATAAAACATTGAATTTTTCAAGTATCTTTTCCTAAGGCATCTATAGTTTCTATAGATTTCTATAATTTGTTACTTATTGTGTCATTCTAAGTACAGAAATTTTGTAGTGGACTTTTATGAAAGCTTTTTGAAACTGAAAGGGACTACATTTCAATTGTAGTTTTTTATTGCAGCTCTTTCAATGACCTCCTAGTAGAAAAGAGTAGAAAAGCAAATTAGGTGAAGTAGTATAGTGTAGTGCTCTCAGCTGTATAGAACTGTGACATTTTTCATATTTATTCAAAGTTTTACCCCCAAATTTATTGAAAATAATTCTTTAGATGCAGTTCACTCATATTCAGGAGAATTTTATGGTCTCATGGTTGTGGGACTCTAAGGTGAACATTTCTGAAACTCAAGTACTCAGTCCTCTTCAAGACTGACATTTTAAAGCAAAATAGGTTTCTAACATTCACGGTATAAGGGGGAAGTTAGAAATCATGGTTCACTCACAACAATAAAAGTCAACAAGACTATAAAACCACAATAAAGATAATGATAATTTAGCACGTAGAATTAGCACTAATGCAATAAAGAAAGGGTGAACCTTTTAGTGTTAAGAAATATTAGTCATCTTAAGATAATTTTGTCATTACTAGGTGTGTGCTAATTTTTCATGTGCAACCTGTTACCTGTCCGTTGAACATTAATTGTTAAATTATATTTATATCATAAAAGCAAGATTCTCAATCATCTCACTTGCTCAGTGAGAAGAGTAGAGTCTTCAAGACTCCGTAGAATCTTCAGGATTAACTTAATTACATTATCTGGGCTCTCTTCAATGCCATAGAATTTTTACAGGCAGTTTTTCAGTCTGTAAGTCTTTCTGTATGGTCCTGCTTGGTGACAAATAGAGACTGAATCTCAGTCCTAAAAGCATCTAGTTACTTCTACCATTAGTTCATATTCTTGACAGCAAAACTAGTTAGCCACAAAGTTTTATAGCTTGGACTCAAAATCAATGTCTTGATTACTGTGTTATTGATAATTACTGTTTGAGTTCTCTACTCTAGCTCTTTACAGAATTGAAATTTTGGAAAGTTTTAGTTGATTCACATGAGGCTTTTTTGTTGTTGTTTTGGGGTATTTTGGGTTTTTTTTCTAACAAAGTTCCACTCCCATCTCTACCCAATGCCAAGCTCCAAATACTTTATTATCTTCCAAAAGCCAGCATTGTTAATTAATCACTTGTTGAAACTGCTAAAACAGTAACATGATACATAAACACAAAGTTAATTAGAGAGAGGTAATAATAAAGTATAAATGGTTTCATTAAGTTTTTGACTTTAGCAGTATGAAAGTATGAGACAAATATTAGACAAGAAAGTGTGAGTAGATAAATCTACCTAAGTAAAGAATTACTTATTCTCTGAAAATGGTGCCTCAAATCTCTGGAATTTCTTTTGAATGTTCTTTTTTCTAATTCTAGAGTGCTCTGGGAAACATTAAATTTAGGACTCATTAGTTCTTCATGACCATAGTATCTTAGAACTGCAAATCCTTTAGTTCCATCAGGTTCTGAGTCCACTTTATCCCACAGCTGATCATGGAGGCACTTTCATGCATTTTCTCTTTAATCTCTCAAATTATCGCTGTCTAGCTAATGGGAATTTGTTGCAACTACATTGCTGTTTGCTTTTGGTCAACTGTTACCTTACCTTTGTCTCAGACATGTTTGTTTTACAGAGAAATTCAATTCCTTGCTGCTATAGGAAGACTGTGGGTTTTAAGGCATTGATATAAAAATGAAATTTGCTGGGCTGTAGGATATCCCTCTCTGTTTTATGCAGCGTATCTAAATTAGAAGCTAAAACAATTCCTTTTTATTATATATATCTGCATCAGGTGCTGTATGTGATACCATAGTATTTTTGTCTGTTTTCTCAAAGCCTAATATTCAAACACAATGTTGATTCATACATATTATATAAAAGTTTAATATTATGACTTCCACCCTATGACGTATCACCCATCAGATAATACTGATAGTATATCTGAATAATACTGAATAATACTATAACAGTATTATATATAAAAAATATACATATATGTGTTATGTATAATATTATATAGTATTATATAATATTGTATATACATACACATAAAATATACATATATAATAATGATATATAATGCTATAATACTCTATAATACTGAATGGTGGATTGCTCGTAGTATTTTTAGTTGACAATGATTTTTTTCACTCTGAAAAACAATGTAATTGGATTTTAGAACCAATAGAACCAATTTTCAGCTGTAGCCAGAGGCTCTAAGACCACATACCTTTATGACTCAGGAACAACTGGAGCTCTTGAACATTCAGGTCAGTTTTCAAAAAGCAGCTTACAAGAAAGCCAGAGATTAAATAAAATTTATCATTTTTTCCAGAGAAAATCAGTTTTGTCAGTGAGGACTATGTGTATGTATGCTGTGAAGGCATGAGCTTATGTGCAAGTATGAGGAAAAATACGTTTCACAAAAGTGAAGACGATTTGAATTATGCTGTGAGAGAGAAGTCTTGCCTTAAAGCTGGAAATTCGCTAAAACACTTAGATAACATATGGAAGCTTTTATCCTAACAGAGCTGATCAGAATTAGAAGACCAAAGGTAGACTCAAGGAAATAAGAGAGAGAAAACAATATTGATATTATGTCATGCTGAAACTGAGGTTTTGTATAGCTGACTTTTTTGAAACAAATATAGAAAACATGTAAAAAAATTTTTTGGAGTTCTGTTTGCAATGGTCACTTTTAAACTTTGAAGGAAAACTTTAGCACTTCATACAGGTTTGAGTAAGGAAAAGTTTAGCAATCTGATGCATTCTTTAGTGTAGCAATCTGATGCATTCTTTAGTGATAGAAAATAAATTAGGTGACTCAAAATAGGGATTATAATAAAATTAAATCCATTAGGAAAAATGCTTTATGATACTTGAAATATTTGGATTATATTTGAATGTTTCAAAATTAGCAGAAATTAATAGGGTTTTTTACAGCTATATTCTACTGGATGTCATGCTTTGACAGTTTTGAGGTTTATGAAAATCTTGCAGAATGCATTAGTAAGCTTATCTTAGCACAAGACTAAGTACTAAACACAAATGTCTCAGTTCAGTTTCACGGTCAATGGAAACATAATCAGTCTGTGGGTAGAAAAGCAACTGGGAATTAAAAAAAATCATACAAGAATATACCTTGTTTTCTCATATGCTTCAGTTCATGCAGCTGTGCTCTAGTGGAGCTGTTGGGTCGTTTAGAAGTTCTGGTGATTTCAAGAATGCTGAGTAGCTCCAAATACCAAGACTGTGTTGTGGCTACAGAAGGCTGGCTTATAAAACCATGCTGGTATTTACAGAGAGGCTGTAATATTAAGAAAAAGATCCTGAGAAATGCTTTAACTGTATTTGGGAACATGATGCTAAATAGATTATACAAAGCCTGTACCTCCTGATAGTTATCAAAGGACTCACTTTTCCCCCTTTTATATTGCCAAAATATTTGATGTCTCCAGATATGAAGTGTTTAATATCTACCAGTGCTTTTAAATGGTGATGACACACTGATTTTTGAAAAAAAAAAAATTATCCTAACCAAGCCAAACCAAAACAATAACACTGAACTAAGTTCTAAGAAATATATTTGAATGTTCAGCAACCAGCAGGTGGAACTAAAAAAAAGTAAACGTGCCACTTGTACTTTAGGAAATATTTTTGAGTGCATATCTGTAAAAGCATTTAATCCATGGGAAGAGTTTGTATTTGGAAGATAGAAAATATGAAAAAAATCAACATTACTCTCTTTAACACTGCTTAAATGTGAAAAAGACGTATCTCTTAATCAAGAAAATTAAGTATAGATTATTTTGAATGTTTTAAAGTATTATTCCATTAGTGGTAATTTTTCAAACTAAGATGTTGGCAAATGATTACAAGGACAATGTCTACATGTCAACCTTGATAAATCTGTGTTATTGCCATGTCACGGAGAAGCCAGAAACAGGTTTCTTGTACCCCATTAACATGTGAACCTTAGAGCTTGGCTGAGCCTGTCAATGCAGCCTCTGCCTGGACACACAAGAACAGTTCTATGATAATTATTCTTGGTCTTTTCTTACTAATTTCAGACAGTTTGTTCACTTTGCAGACCAAAATGACCTCAGATTTTTTTTTTGCCACACTGCATTGTTAGATTTCTGCATTTCAGTTGCTACATACTCGAGAAAGTTATGTGAAGGCACATGGTGTCTCAGGGATGTAGAGAAGAATCTTTATGAAGGCTTAAATCATCTGCATTCTTGGATATCTGGATAGCTGTGTAATGTGTCTATATATGGGTATCTTACTCCTGTAAATTTTGATCTGCTCCTGCAGAACTAGTTGTGGAAGCAGATAAACTTTTTATGCTTGACGTTTTGGTTTTTTTATGTTTGATAGGTGAGTAGTGGTCCAAAGTTCTGAAGTTAAAACTAGACAGATCTATAAGATTCAGCAAGACAGTCAAAGCTTTCAAAGTGAGGGTGAAGATCTGGATGACAGGTAAATTGTTTAGCAGGTCCATCTGCCTAGCCTATCACTTGAATGCACTTTGGTTGGAAGATTTCCTGCTCTCTAATCCTAACTGAATTTTAGGTTCTTTTTTATGTCTACAGACTCTAAGTGCCAAAACCTAGGTTAGGAATTCCCTCTGAGTATCAGTAAAAAGTTTAAGAGAGAGTTTAATCTTGGACATGTTCAGGGTAAATGGCAGCTAGTTAGAGACCTCTTTGGAAATGTTACAGAAAGTGTGTTTTAAATTATCAGAAGATAAAATTGAGGTAACATCTCTGTCAGCATGCAATGCACTATAGTATGAAGGAACGATTACTGCAAACCACTGCTGAATGTTAAACAAAACCTGGTTTACAGCTGAAAACCTTTCATGTAATCCATTTTCTTTTCAACAGCAATGGATAAGGAATATATGTAAGGTTATTTGCCTTGTGAAGAACAACATAAAAATGCTTAGAAGGGGCCATAGTAGTGAATAAAATAGAAAACCATTTCCTAGTCTTTCATGTTGCCATTGTCACAGATTTTATAAGGAGTATTTTGACAAAGAAACCAGATAAAATTGAGATGGAGGCAGAGTTTGCAGAACTATGAATTAAAAATTTAATATAAGATTCAACAATCCAAAAACAACTACCAGTATGCAGATGTTTCTATTTCACAATATCATGTCATCACTCTTAACTGCAGTGAGGAGGAAGGGCATATATAAAATTTATATCTGTCATGTAGTGCCAAAAGCACTTTCAGTTGTTCTGAGAAAGTACAATGTGTAACTGAATGACTTCAGACTGCAGTTTTATATTCTCTTTATTTATATCACTTCTCAAAATAAGGGATTAGAGCCCTTAAAGAAAACCGTAATGTATCGCAATATACTCTAAGACCAATAAAAAGATGTAGCATTTCCTTCTCAAGGATAAAGCTTTCATTGTTTAACTTGTCTTTGTAATTGTCTTGCTTAACATATCTTGTACTTCATAGTGCCACAAGTAATAATAGATGTTGGGTTAAGTTTATGGGATAAATGCCTTCTTCAAAGATACTTTGAGGCTTGTTAGAATTGTTACATTGAATTATATAGTTAGTAAAAAAGAAAAGATCAAGCCAAAGGCAACAAATATGGTTTCTACCACCATTCACAGCAGTGGTCTACCCATTGTGCCCCAGAAACTGGAGAGAAAAAAATCCCTCCACTTTTCCTTTTGCCACTCATGTATCCCCAAAGCCCCTCGTCCCTCGTGACCCATGAAAACTATTGGATAGAAGTTTTAAGTCATTTTTAGGAGAAATATCAAACACTGCCTGCAGTTATAGCACTTTTGGGTTTCTTTACACAAAATTCTGCAAGAAAATACAGCACAGAGAATGAAGGACAGTGGCTGGAGTTCCCGAGATCCACTGTTGCATTCTTCTCATTTGAGATGAATTTACTCCATAGCTGATTACATCTCAGCTCAGCGCTGTGGGCACTGTGTAGGACTATCCTATTCTGATGAATCTCTCCAGGAGGCTCAGGAGCTGGAAAGGGCTTTATTTAAATGCTGCACCTAGGTCCACGTGTCACATAGCTCAAAACCACCTGGATTTTCCTGGACATATTAAGTAGTATGCCATGTATATATATACATGTATATGCCATTAGAAGAAAAGGCAACAAGATGTCACCACTGAGATGCTGGGTAAGTGAAGAATGTGTGTGGAATGTGTGTTTGCTAAGCAGACATGAGTTTAATCTTCAGAGAGGTAAGATGTGAATGCTGAACACTGATTTTTCTACAAGGTAGAGTTGTACGGTGAACAAGGCTATTAGACTTGGTAAAGCTTGATTCAGGTTGCTTCTTCCTATAGGCCTTGTACATTTAATTCCTCACAATATATCCATTAATATATATCAGTGTTGCAAAGGAATAAAACAGGTTTTATTAACTGTTTTATTAAGCAATAGCACAGATGGCAAAAAATAATTTACTCATTATTTTTTGTCAAATAGTTTGAAGTAGGAGATTTTATGGAAGTTGAGCAGCACATGCAGATCCTTGCTTAAACAATTAGTTAAGGACACAGCAGCTTCAGTCATAGAATACACTGTACTTTGCCAAATTTAAGCATTATTATTTTAAGCTAATGTCAGAATACTTTGTTGAACTGGAGGCAAATAAGATTAAATCATCAGTAAATTCACAGGGCTTTTGACATTCACTTCAATGCACCGCAACTCTACAAAAAGTGTAGAAATGGAGTTTAGAATAGACAATGCAGCAGGTAATTGAAGGATGGGGCAAACCAAATGAACTATGAGACATTCATCTACACCAAAATCCTTATTTAAACTCCAGAAAAAGTTTGTGAAGGATTTGTATTTGAAAAAGTTAGTAGATAAAACACCAAGAGAAAGGAGCATGCCAATAAAATGTCTCTGTCTTCTGCAATAAAGGAAATGAATGATAGTGCACAAAAGTTACAATAGAAGACACCATACATCAAGAGAGCTCTTAGAAAATACATTGTGGAGAACAATTGTGCAGTGGCAGGGGGATGAATTAGATGACAAAAATAAAATTCACTTGAAATAACCCAAAATGAGATTTTGTTCTTATTTTCTATAACTGGAACAGAAGAAACTGCATGTTTATATCAGCAAGATACAGCATCCTGTAAGCAGTGTTGATGAGGATGTACTGTAGTTAGTTAATGTATTTCAAAGGTCACTGAATGATCATTAAGAATAAGTAATTTTTAAAAAGTATGCAGAAGTAACATATATGAACAAGGAAGGCAAACCTTCTGGCTATGTCAGTAAAATATGTGGGTTTTACAAGTACTTGAGAGGAGGAAATTTTGAACACCCTATGGATGAACACTGTGGGACTTTCATAAGCAACAGCACCTTGTAGATAGATGTTTAAAAACAAAATTGAGGATAGACTAGAGAATACTGGAGAGAAAAATTCAGCTTTTTAAGCAGTGACGCTTCATCCTGAAGGTGAGTCCAACAGGACTGTGAGTGACCCCTGCACTGGCAGTGACTTCACTGGTAATGAAATGCCTTCCAGCACCTGAGCAGTATGAGCAGACCTGGCTGCTGGTAACTGACTCCACAATGGCCCCAGTCCTGGCAAGTGGTGAGTCAAGTTCAAGGCCCACCCAGGGAGTGCATTCAGGAGCAGGAGGAAATGAGAGCACAGACAGAGCTGGAAGGAAGGCTGTAGCCTAGAGACATCCAGAGATGGGGCTGGGAACTGGCCACTGCTGCACCACTCAGGCAGGGACTGATGGGCTTGGGCTGAAATGGGAATCCTGGTCCATGGGTAGGGTGCACTGATGAGGGTCCACCCGAGGGCTGGGCAGGGCCAGTGAGGCTTTTTGGTGCCCTCAAGACTGATAACACCTTGGTTTTTTAGCAAACTGAGGATGGTGATAACAAGATGTGCATGTCTACAGTTATAGACGCCTACAGCTGAGCTAACCTGAGCTAGTTTCTCTCATCAAAAGAGAAACAAGTATAACTCTTCTCATCCTAAACACCTCTAACCAAGTTAAGAAGCAGATAAGAATAGTCTGGTGACATAATGACCCATAGCTTACATAAAGACCTGCACGTTGTTTGCAGTGATCCAAAATAAAGTGAGGTGACTAGATTGTCAGATTGAATGCTCAGTAGCAGCAAAGTGATGAGCAATAAGTCCTATTTTAGTAACAAGATTTTGAAACTGGAGATGCCTTGCTACCTTTTTCACAGTCTGAAAAATAGTATTATTGCGCTAAGTGACAGGAAGAACACCATAGGAGTCTTTTGAAGTTGACTGGGAATTTTAGACTAAGGGAACTTATTTAGTGTAATTTTTTTCTTTTAAATCAGCTGAGATTCAAAAAAAGGCCTATCCACAAATATAGATAAATAAGATAACCATTAGAATGTGCAATAAAATGCAAAGAGTGAATTGGTTTTGGAGCACAAAGCAGCATTTTATCCATGCGTTAATGTCATGAAAGAACTAACAAGAATGGTCAGAAAGATATTGAAATGTAAATCCTGACTTGAGTGGCACTGTCATAAATATCTTTAAAATCTAATTAAGAAAGTGCCACTCACTTTGCTTATTCAATTTTCCTTTTAACACAAGACTGAAATTGTAATTTACATTGTCTCAGAGAGCTATCAGCTCTCTGAGAATCTTCTTACTTTTTCTTGTGGGTGGTATTGATGATGCAGTAGCTCCTATTAAGGAAGCATAGCTGTCCCTTCACAAAATCACTTTAAAAAAAACTTCACTTAGTCTCATTTAAAGCTCATTCCTTGTCACCAAATTTGTCTTAATAGCAACAGTAGAAGACAAATACTGCAGACCATTTTTCTGGATTTGAGTGCTGCCATTCATGAAAAACATTGAAATGTCAGTGTGATATGGATTTGTGTTTGTTCTCCATTGAAGGACTTAAATAGCATCAAGTATCTGATTCATAAAATGTAAGTCACGGGAGAGAATTCACTTTTCCTTCAGTAATAACTCATGAGTCTTCACATTACTTACAGGACATTCTTGTTGGACTGAGAGCAGCCCCTTTCTCCCCTCTGAACTGTTCCTTTTTCGAGGTTTTCATCCTTTTCCTATCTCTTTATTCTCTTTTCTGTGCTTATTCCTAAGCTTTGAGTCTCACTGATAGTGAATCCCCTTTTGATCCTCTTAATTGATCAAACCCTTGTGTGTCTTTCTCTTCTGCAACTGCAGAAGCTGTAAAGAACTCTGACCCTCATGAGGGTTTTTCTGTCATTTGCCTTTTGTTTTTCAGTCTCACAAGTTCCTTCACTTCCACTGTTCTCTCTAGAGAAACCTCCTCTTTTAGAATTGTGTTTGGAGTTGGGTTCTTTCTTGTTGTTGATGATGTTATTTTTTTTTAAAGATGTTTATGGCTTCCTTCTTTACTGCTTATTTTCCTTTTGATTATATCAAAAAGAAATATACTTTTGCTCTGCATGAAACATCTGAATCCCTTATTACTGTTTTTGCTGTAGTTCATTGCCACCTTTTCACCTACTTGATTATTGAAAATATTTTGTTTCACTGCTTTCTAATTTGCTTTGTGAACATTATCTTCACTCTGTCTTTGCCCCCTTTGTTTTCTTTCCCCTCTCTCTACCTGATCTTCTGCATGTCATGGAGGTAGCACAATAAAGGAAAGCTTCCAAAAATTTCAAATCGTCTCCCAAATCCCTTCTTTGTGGTCAGTGTTTCAAAGACAGCACTGGAGAAACCAAAACAAGCATCAAGTGTCATTTACCTAAACTATTTCATTAAGGATTTTAATTTGCTATCTTGAGTCTCATATCAGAGAAGCTGCAGTTGAATTTGGGTGACACAGTTATGGACATATTATTTGATAAGTGTGAAATAACATGACTGTCAAAGGAGAGAAGAGCATTTCTAGCATGAACAGACACCATGAAATGGTTTGTATCAAGCTCAAGAAAATTGACCTAATCATCTGATACACATTTCTCCTCACAGTATTTTAGGTAGGAAAGTGTTCCCCCTGACAAGCATGACAAATACTGTTACAGTATTTTCCTGCCTTTGCTCTGCTCTGTGTCAGTGGCAGCAGAGTTATTGTTAGGCTCAGGCAGAGCTATTTATACCCTGGGATTTGCAGTGCTCCACCAGCATTCCCCTACTTTTTCTGGGAGAAGGAGAGAGTGAGGAATAAAGGGAATGAAAAGAAATTAAGTATTGTCCTTTAAAAAATACTTACTCTACTCCTAATCATAGCAAGAGCATAAAACAAACTTATTATCATAGTTACTTAAGCTGAAATGAAGACTTTTTTTTCTTCCTTTCTGCTTCTTGTCTTAAGCCACTCCCCTTGAATGTGGTTTAGATTGCAAGCTAAGGGGCAGGAATATGGCTGCAGCATGGAAGGCACAAGCCAGACTTCCTATACACCCATTCAGTGAACAAGTCCTTACTTCAAAAAACCCAAACAACAATAACAACAAAACTGCAGACAAACAAAACCACAAATAAAAAACCCAGCACAAACATAAAACCCAAAACAAACAACACTGCCTCCAAAACAAAACCAAACCCAAAAATCAAAAACAAACACAAAAAAACACCATAAAGCTCCAGTAAAGACACAACAAACAAACCCTGAAAATTCCAAAATTATTTTGTATTAATTGAATGACAGCCCTAAGTAACCTTTTCTGAAAATGATGCTGGTATTTCCATCTATGTTCTGTATAAGGAACAGTTAAAACATATTCATCTCATCTGCATCCACAAGGCATCTTTCTCTGTTCTTGTTTCTCAGAGGAAGGAGATTCTAGCAGGTTATTGCACTTCTGAAAGGTAAAGCCTGTTTGTCACTGCAGCATGCACATACATTTTTAAGCTGAAAATTATGGGAGAGAGTCAGTATTCTTTCCTTTTTTCATCACTTACTGTCATCTAGAGAATAGCTGGAGATTTCTACATCCACATTATATCCAACCAAAACAAGAAAATATTCCCATTACTTTACTAAAACTCTTTTCAAATTCAGACATTTTTGCTGCCTGGAGAACTGTGAAATCAAGTTTGGCTTTTGCATAAAAGTCCAGACTGGAAAACTGCTGGATTTCTCTGAAATAACATTTCCTTGAACAAGGGAAAATACACTTCTAGAAATGTTCTTTGGAACAAACTTGTAATCTGTACTAGAGTCCCTGCTGATCATCTGTAAGAGAACATCCTGTGCTATGTCCTTTTCATGCTAAGGTTTTTCATTCAGGTTTTGAAGGATTTTTGCATTGTTTGCTCAGTATCAGGAAAATTGCAAATTTAGGGTTCAACATAGTTTGTAATCTTTTACTAGTTTCATATTCTGGAAAATATATGCATTTTCTAATGCTGGGATATAAACTGCTGTCTCATATTTCAGATGCTAAACTGTACGTACATATTTACACTAAAACCAAATTTCAGTCCTTCTGGGTTTTTTTTATTTATATATATGGTTTTTTTATTTATATATATATTTAGGACTGCCTGATACTGATATTTTTTTTCACCAAACTGCTAGCAAATGTTCATTTTCTTCAACTCAGTTTTTAAAGTCTCATAAATCCTTTACTCTGTTTTAATTTATGCTTAACTGAATCAATTTTTAATTTTTTTTTTGTCAAAAGGTTGTCTAAGTACCTAGTAGCTTTATAAAAATAAAGAAAAAATAAAATAATCTGACTAGCTAAGACACTTGTAAGGAAGAGTAATTCACCTTTTTCTTCAACATTTTAAAGTTAAAAAAAAAAAAAAAAAAAAAAAAAAAAAGATTATTCAGTATTTATTGACACAGCACAAAATTCCAGGTAACCCTAGTTACAAAATTTCAGTTTTTCATTTTAAAGTAACAATTTTGAACAGTTATTTCTTTGATTTTAGATGTATATCTGGTAACTTAAAATTTAGGCATGGTAGTAATTTTCATATTAATTAATGATTTTGAGTACTTCACTAGCATTCCGTGTGTCAACAGCTTATTTTTGACATCCAAATTTTGAAAACTTTCTGAAGAAAATAATTCATGAAAAATTCTTGGGGATGGGTTTGGTTTTGGCTGACACCAACTTGTCTAAAAATATTTGCAGAAATTGCTTAGGGCTTCCATTGGATGTTTGTGCATATGTTGGATTAGCATCAGAAAAATTGCTCTCTGAATCTTACAGATCTGTTCTTTCCACTCAGAAAAATTGCATCCATTTTATGAAAGAGGAAAATTCAAAACAATTTTTTTAAAAAATAATTTTCCTCAACTTATTTTCTGTTAGTAAAATGCATTCCTGAATGACAGGGAAAAAAATTGAAATACAAAACATAGTTCTGAATAGGTTTCTCTTTGGCTTTTGCCATTTTTGGTGAAGTGTTTCTGCTTTGTTCTCAAGAGTGTTCTTAACTGATTAACTAAAAGGGCGTTCTTAATCTCTTACTGATTCCCATGGAAAACCACTACATGAAAATCAAAACTATTTTTTTCGTAAGAAATAAAATAAGGCTTTTCTGTTTTCAAAGACTTTTAATATAGATTGAAAATGACCTGGTATTTTGGTTTGATTTGGTTTGGGTTTTTTGTTTGTGTTTTTGTGGGGTTTTGGGGTTTTTTGTTGGGTTTCTTGTTGTTGTTGTTGTTTAGGCTTCTTGTGTGTGTGTGTGTGCCAACATTATCTTCTGTCTTGAGGATGCCATCAGCTGCTGCTTAGATGAACTTAAAATTACATGGACCATTCAGTAAATATTCTTCAAACAAATCTTTAGCAGGTGTCTGGATTATTTCTATGAAATTACTACAGATGGAATTTTTCTTCCAGAGCAATATGTATTCTTCCATGTTGCTATCACCTAAGCCATCCAAATATGAGGCATAACGTTGTATTATAGCATGTCCTACTTTAACAGCATAATTTCTATACCCACAGAGTCTTCCCTTTTAAGACTTTCTTCAACAAGAAAACACTGCAAATGATCAATCAATTCTTTTTTTTGAAGGTGATGATGAAGAATTCAGGAAAATAATTCTTTTTCATCTATTACAATTCAACAGATAACCTTGACTTTTAAACAGAATTCAGTGGAAGTTTCTCATACCACAGCTCTTGCTCTAGATAATGAATTCAGTCATGAGATTTCTGTCTTCAGCAGTCTGGGCATGGTTTCAGTGTTTCTTGTAGTTTTCCTGCAGCAGTTGCTCAGTATGATTATTAGATATTCAGTAATGTGCAATCCTTTCTGGTATAGTGGATACTTAACACTGTATATTTTATTCTAAATATTTTAAAATCACTACTACTTCTGTTTTTTCATGGTTTTCACTCAAATGCAGTAAGTTCTCCACAGTTCTTTATGCAAGTCTCTTCTAGCAACAACTGGTTGTTGTAGGCCAAGATTTGAATATCACTCAGTTATTCTCCACTTACACTGGGACATGATGTGCTGTTTTTTGACTGATGTAACAATGTAACACCGTAAGATATCCAGACATTTAAAACAAATACCTTAAAAAAATTTATTGTAAGAACAATAAAGTTACAAATTTTTAAATGCAAATTGATTATTTTATAAGCTGTTTGAGAAATGCATATAGTCATAAAAATAATATGTACAGTTTCATTATAGCAGCCAAATAGTATTGTCTATTCTACATAGATCTACAAGACGGTTTACAAGAATTTTACAACTGAAGTCTTCTCTACATTGTTAAATTATTTTAGAGCTGAATGTATCTGTTATCTGCTATGAATAAGATTAGCAGAGAACCTTAAAATTCTGAATGAAAGTAGAGTAAATAGTACAAAAGGATTCATTCTAATAACAAGGCTTATCTGAAGACAGTAATTTTCAAGTGAGTTTCAGTTTTCATCTGCTACTGTGTAGAAATGTTGAAAAGCATGAGTTAGAATATGGCAGTTGACAATGGCTACAGAGCACTCTTGAGACACAGAGGAGTCTGTCTCAGTTCACGTTGGTCTGCTACACCCAAATGCTTCTCCTCAGAGGCATCTGAATTCAAGCAGGGACTAGGTCCCCAGTGTAAAGTGGAGAACAGCCCTGTTTCCTTGTTCTTCTATGGAAAGAAGCAACACAATAATATGAACAAAGGAAATGACAGTAGCTGCAAACCTATAAAGCTACTGTCATAGATTGAATTCAGTGAAAATGAACCAGGCAATAACGCAACAATAGCTTCTATTCACATCAAGAACTGCTTATCAGAAGACACCAGTTAGCCATCAATGATTAGGAAGGGTGCTTTTATAACAGAAATGGCATCCCTATCCAGTGTGTCACTTCATCTTGAATATATTAATGTATCTTACTCAGAGACTTTTATGTAAGCTCATGGCCTCTACCGGTCTGTTGGAGTTACTATTGTCTGTATGAGAGGATAAATAGCTGGGTTAAGGATAATAAAAGGAATCTTCTAGGGAAATTGAACACTGTACAACTATGTTCATAGCAGATTTGCTTGGACTAATGTCAACCTATCTTAATTTGAAACTATTTAGAAGTACAACTTCTTTAGTTCTGGTTTTTCTCAACATGTAAAGGAAAGAGGTATTCTGAGAGTTAGCTTATTGGACAACTCAGACAACTGGAGAATTGCAGGAAAATGGGGCTGAAATTATTTGTGAAGCTCAGGGACAGGACCTTTAAGGGTGCTGCAGGCTTAGAGCCTTCCTGCTGTTTCAGAAGAGGCTTGATATACTTGACTTTGAGGAAGCCCTGACAGTTTTACTACTAACTTCACTGGGGAAGAGACATACAGTTATCTTTTTATATAACAAGGGTTTACTATCCAGATGCTTCAGAGAACACAGGTACCATTAATTACTGGGAGATTAATTTGATCCTTGTAGTTAACCTTCTGACAAAATGAGATTTTGTATCAGCTGAGAGACTGGCAGAGAGCTCTCTCTCTTTAATATCACACCTTATACAGTTCATCAGCTTTACCAATTAGAAGTCTGACAGATCTTTTTCTCCTGGTATATTGCACTGGCTGCTCCACAGTCACTGACAGGCTTTAGTTTTTATAATGCCTAGAAAATCAGTGTTTAAAGTCTGCTGCTTCTCCAGCACAACATGCAGCTCCAGAAACGCTGCTGCAGTGCAACAGATAAACATTGCAGAGTAACAGGGTTTGCACTCCCAGAGCTCAGTGGTTTGCACTGCATAATCATGACATTATGTAGCTGCTTATCTGATAAAGTACCATCAGCTCTTCAAAACATTAGCAAATGTCACTCAGACATGAGATGATATCACTCATGCCTGGTCCCCAAACCCACGCATGATTTTGCAACATGCTGTCTGCTCTGCATGTAACAAAACCTAAACAAGTCTGCATTTTGTGTGGGAAAAAATCATGGTGCAACTTCCTTATTTCTTTCTTTTCTCCATTTCTTACCTATATGGGCTGCTTGTACAAACTTCCATTAATTTGGAATTCCCAACTTTGTACTGCTATCTGGAAGCCCTTGAGCAGACCTGGTGCTACAATGCCCAGCACTAAAAGAAGTGGCTGAAAACTTTCTCTTTAGTGTGATTCAGCACAAATGTACCATGAAAGACTGATGAATGGTAAGACAGCTTGATCACAAAGTTCCCATGTGTATGGTCTTATTGGAATCTCTTTTAACTGACATTTTAGAAGTCATATAATATTTTTCTGCTGATCTTCTGTCAAATTTTTATAGTGTTGTGAATCAAATTCTCAGGTGTGGGAAGTGTTGCATGGTCTACAATGGCACACATTGCACTAATTAATCAAGCCCTTTGGCTTTTTATGTTTCTCACCATCCATCTTGCAAATTAAATATGTCTAAGCAGCCTGAACCAATGTTTAGTACAGAATTACATGCCTTCTCAGAACGTAAATTCTAAATCTCAGGAAACAAGAGGCATATTTCTTGGAAATATTCTGTGCAGAAATTCAAAGAATTTAAGTGGCAGAATTTGATTTTGTTTATTTTAATTTTAAGAAAACAAGAGATTCAAGTGCCAGACCAATCTTTCAAAATGTTACTGGAGGTAGATGAAGGAATGCCATCTTAGGTTATCTGGCCTTATCTTGCTTTGCCTTCCTTTAAAGTTTCTTTAATTTTTTCCTAGTAAGATTGTGCCATTGCAGCTGTCACAGCCAGAGCCTTTTAAAACCTGCCATGTTCTATTGTCTGTGGCAGCAAGTCACCCAGCCTTTAACAGTCCTTCCCTTTGCTGACTTCCAAAAAGCATTTAGAAGGTTCTCCTAGTCTAATGTGTATAAGAGCATCACCTATCCGACCTTGATTTAAGTGGAGAAGTGAACTAGTAGTCCTCAGGCTCTGTCATTGAATTGGGTCCTAAAAGTAAAATCACTTCTAATGTGAAAAATGCTGTGGAATAGAAGAAATTGTAAAGAATCTTAAGGTCACCTACTGTCTTTTAAATCCATGCTATAGTCTAGAACTGCAGCCTGTGACTCTTTAGTCTGCTGAAACATTTCTCTTTAAACCTGTTTTTATTCTTTAAAAGCTGGGTCTGATGTAGTTACAGTGTGTAACCAGTTTATCTCTGCTCTACCTGTCCCACATTTTCTAGTGCCTTTCATTCTGTTGTACTGATGAATTGATCAATAAATATTAATTACTGTAGCACATATAAAACTTTGAAAGTCTGTAACTAGGGTAAGCTTTCTGTGACCTTAATAAAATTCAACAAAATACCAAAAAGAGATTTTTTTTTCACTCAGTATTTAAAAACTTGAGGTGATTAAAAAAAGATCTAAATAAAGTGCTGAGAGATGTAAATTGCTGATGACTAGATTTTTCCAGTGTTGTTACAGTCTTAAGTCGGCAGGTAACCTGACGCTATAGATCTTAGTTGTTTAGTAACCTGTCTTTATTAGGAATAAATAGAGATTTTTCTTACTCTAATCAATTATTCTTTGTTCCATTTCTGAAGCACTATATACTTCATTGGCTGTAGGAGGAGGATGTGTTTCTCTGGAAATTCTGTTCTGTCTGTTTCTGCCTTTCTTATCTGTTCTGTGATACTCGAGGAAAATAGTAACAACTTTTTTCTTCACAGCTTTCTTGTTAAGTGTTTTCTGATCCTCCTCTGATTTGTTTGAGAGTGCTTCTTGAAAGAACCAACTGATATTTGCTTATTCTTATTACAAGAAATAACTAGGATTTTCAAATGATGAAAATACCAACTGATGTTACATGAGGATGGACAGTTCAGTTTTCTGTACACAGAAAATGAAGCTAAAAATGAACAGTCTATAAATGCAGAACTTTGGTTCTTATTTTGCAAAGCAGAACGTCACCTATGAATTGCGCTATGGTAACTGATATTTATAATTTATATTTGGAAAAATCATATAGAAGCATAAGACAGGAGTTTAGCATCCATTATTTCATGTCTTTTCATGTCCTCCCATTTAATAAAATGAGTATCCAGATGTTTGCAATGAAAGCAGAGGCCAGAGGACAATGGGTAAATACAACAAAGAGAGAGAGAAGGTAACTATGAAATTATTTTGATTAGCAAAATGAGAAGCAGACAGGACCCAGCAGTGGAAAAATATGGTCAAGGGGCAAAAAATCCATTTTAATAAGCCTTGAAGAAAACTTAGTATATATATTTCTGCAAATTTTCTTAGCACTGTTTATGTTAAACACAATGTTAATTAAAATATTCTATGATTTAGTTAATCAGAATTCTTCCAAGGGAATGAAATTACCATAGTTGTCTCATAAATATGTGTAGCATGAAAATCACCATGTTTTGCTTATTTTTGCTTTGCTCAATCTTGTTTTACTCTTTCAGTGTGCTGCAGTTTCTGTTACAGTGGCTGGATTGTATTTTTAGCAAAAGACTGACTGTCCATCTTGGTGGAATTTCCTAAGACCAGGAAACTTTCATTTTGTCGTTTTATCATTTTATCAACAGCTGTTTTGTGGCTGTAAATTGCAGGTGAATCTGTCTGGAAAGTCTTCTTCTTCACTCCAAACTTCAGTCCTGAGGGCTCCAATGGTTGCTATGACTCTCACGTGTGCTTCTGCCATGGAGGATTCGTTACACGACATGATCCCCCACTGCTCTTCGATCTGTCCAGAGACCCTGAAGAGAAAGTCCCACTGACTCCAGAGACTGAGAGCCATTTCCATGAAGTCCTCAGGGTCGTCCGCCAAGCAGTAGACAACCACACCAGATCCCTGCATGCTGTTCCTAACCAGCTGTCATGGAACAACCTTCTCTGGAAGCCATGGCTCCAGCTCTGCTGCTCATCTTTCTTTCAGTCTTGCTATTGCGACTATGAGTCAGAAGGGAGTCCACTGCAGGTGCATTTGGGATAAACAAGCTGCAATTCCCTTTCAGAAACTGGACCAGCAGAGTGTGGGTGTCTGACTTGAACCTGTGGTACAAGCCTTCAGAAGGTTTTGTTGTGTTGGAAGAGGACCAGTCTTCAAACACATATTGTAGTAGAAGAAAATGTGCCAAGAGAGGGAAGGCAAGACATGCCTTCTCCCCTCTGTCTTTATCACACAGCATGAAGGACATGTTGCCGTCCTCGTCTACACATGGGTAGACTCATAGGCATGTTCTGTGGGAGATAATTTCTAGAACTGCAGCTTGAGCTTTTTTCTTACACAAATAAATTTCTTACACAAGCAAATAATTTACCTATTGGTTCTGTCAATCACAACTAATAAATGCACACTTTCCTGTCCTTTTTACTGAGTGTTACCATTAGTAGGACATAGCACTGAGTAATTGAAAACAGAGAGATAATAGTGGAGAGGTCCTCCTGTGACAGTCATTTGCTAACTGATAGATAGGTTAAGAGCAGACTTGCAATAGATCTTTATCAACAACCGTGAAAAATATGAAAAAAAGCTGACAGATTGCCAACATTCTAACTTTAAATGTGCTATAAAAATGCACAGAGCTATGGTAGTGGAAGAACTTGTGTCCATATTAAAATGATGCTCCCCTGCATCCCTGCTGTCCTATTGCATGGCAGCAACCTTTGTTTCAAAAGGACATCAAGTGCACCAGCTGCATTCTTGAGTGTGTACCATAAGTCTCCATATATATATTCATATATATATGCACAAGCTGAATTCCTGACCCATAAATCCTTCAATCCCTGACATAGGCACACCCTTATGATCATATTACAGCTGATAAAATAAAAGATTTGGTCCATACTTGATATTTGAGTTCTACATTCACATGATAGTACAAATTTATCTTTCCCTTATTTATCATACCTATTCTTCCATTGATGAAAGCAATCACAAATAAATAAAATTTGGTCTTCCCTAAATATCTTTGCCATCTTTTAAGCTCTCTGAATAGGATCTATTATTTTCTGAAAATAAGCTTGGGCTTGAGTACTTAAAGCCAAATATAACTGTCTCTGAGTTCTTAGCAAGGTCTCGGCAAATCTACTGTCCTCAAGGGCTAATTTTTGTATCCATTTTTATCTCCATCTTATTCAGGCACATTTTCTTTCCACTCTACAGGCAGACAAACTATTTTCTTTGGCATATTGCAGACGAAAAGAAGATATCAGAAAAATACTAAAATGATTTGATGCTTGATAATAGAAGGTGGCTTGCTCCTTATCAGAAAGCAGCAGTTAATTCCTACATTACAATGTATTAAATCCTGTTTGGGGCAAAAGTGATCTGTGATGATAGTAATGCAGTAGCTTCAGTCAGCCAGCATTAAGGTTATGACCTAGTTCTTATGAGATATTGAAGTCTTTCCTTTAAAAATACATTGTGATAAATGGTGTATTTCTCTGTCTGTAAACCTAGGCTTTATTTGATTTTTCCATTACCGTTTCATTCAAAATTTCACTCTCCACAAACGCCCAGAAAACTGTCCTGGGAAATGTAGGTTTTCCTTGAAGCCCTATTTTTGATGTTTCACCTTGTGTTTGTGATCTTAATTATGTCCCCAGCAAACTCTCTGTAGGAGGCAAAGCCCCGTGACCAATATTTATCACTGAATGTACTACATAACCTTAGGCAGAAATACAACTCTCATTTGAATACAAATATTCTCCCATGAGAGTGGCTGCCTTTCAACATTATAGCAGAATCTGTACATCCCAAATTATTGGTCCTCACCATGTGGCCGGCATGTCCCTCTTTGCAGCCAAGGGGCAGCCCAGGCTGTGGCCAGAGTGCCAGAACACCATGGTGTGGAGGGATGTTCTTTCCCACTCCCCACTGCCACAGCGTACACAAAAGCTTTTCAAACAAGTACTCCTGAAGAAAATAGGAAAAAATATGTTTTGTGTTCAGTATACAGTGCTAACTCAGATGAGGGGTTTGGAGTCATTAGATTTACTTTGTTTCCACAGTTTCTGGTCAGTGACCTTTACAGAGATCTCAATTTATATTCTCAAGGACACCCACATCGACTTTTTTAATCAGGAAGATGCTGTGTTGCTATTATTTCTTTTTCTTTCTTTCTGTAGGTGCAAGAATTCTTTGTTCTGCTAGGGCCAACAGTTGTTCTGTGTTGCTTGATCAAAGTATCAAAATTGATGACTTTTCTGCTGCTCTGATTTCTTCTGGCCTGAATATGATGTTTCTTTCATACCTCCCTTGGCTTTTGATGCCATCTTTCTAATTTCTTTTTGTAAAACATCCACATTCCTGAAATATATTTCCATCTATTTCTTTAGCACTCAGTCCTGTTTGCTTGTCATATTGATCGTAATGGCTATTTTGCCCTAATCAATCAGAAAATGAAAAGTAGCATTTGTGAAAAAATTTGATTTGTAAGGCTCCTTGACTCTGATTACCTCCTGCTTATTTAAGGTCCAACAAGAATTAACTTTGCATTATGAAATATAAATAATTAAAGCATGCCTGAGATGCCCCAAATAATATGAATTGTTTATTGTTTGTGGCACAAAATTAATATTTTCCAAAACATAATTTAGTACAACATTTAATACTTTGACATTAGCATTAAAATCTGAAATCTGTTCTTACAGTTCCTTCAAGGAAGATTTTGTGAAGAACAGGGCAGTATTTTTCATATTCTGCCTTAATACCATTTTATTTAATACCTAAAATAAACCTTTCCTGTATTGCAAATGTATTATACCTTTCTGTGCTACACCTTTTGTTCTGAAGAGGACATGTCAGATCAGGGTAATTAAAGTAGTCTTGTTTATCTGCAAAATAAAGTGTGAAGGACAATATGACATTTGTGTAATGGTACTGCCTGATCTAACAAGGAAAAGTTTTGTTTTTTAACAGCAGGTTATTGATGTGATATACATGATTCACAACTAACTAACAAGGAAGGTTCAAGGAGAATGTTCTGCTCTGATACTTGGAAACTGACTTTCAATCTATCATTTAATGAGCACTTTTCTTGTAACATGGTGCCTGTTTGTAGGATATGTCAGTTTAAACTGGGAGTTCAGCTTCAGAGGGTAGTGTATTCCTCTACAGTATTATTTAACAGTATCATATCCTAATTTGTGACACAGTCCCTGTACAGCCCCAGAGCAAGACATTTAACTCATTTCTCAGTTCTTCTGCTGCACTCAGGAAAGGAAAACAGTATTTCTCTCACTGCTGGGAATACTGAAAGAACAGAAAATGCTGAAAGTTGTAAACTGGTAAAGGTGAACTTTCTAGTACCTTCACTATAGATGATATAATTTAAAAGCTGGAAAACTAGGATGTAGAAGATCCTCCTATACCAGGGGTATGCAATACCCTTAACCTGAGGTTTGCAGGTAGGTACTGTGTGTAGTTTAGTGCATGTGGAATTGTGATCTGAAGGAGAGAGAATAGATGCTAAGAAAGATACACACTTGGGATTCAGAGAAAGTTACATGCCACTTTTTTATAATTTTATTTATTCTCTTTTTTTACCAGTCAGGAAGCTACATGGAATAATAATAAATAATGTTTTTCCCTCAGGGACTGGATGTCACAGGTTCTCAGCTCTTAAAAATAGAGAAGTCCTGACTTGCCTCCAATTATGGTCAGAAAAAATCAGAAGTGAAAAAAAAAAAAAAAAAAAAAGAGCTTTGGAGAGACGTGTCAGATCTGAAACTGAAAATTTGCAGAGAACTAAGAGAATCCAGTCCATATACTTCACAGCTCAGTGAGACTCATCACTTGCCAGCAATTGTTTGTTTCACATTGTAGTAATGTGAGATCTGGATGTTCATATATGTGGACAGTGTAACAAAAAAAAAAAAAAAAAAAAAAAAAAAAACAAAAAAAAAAAAATATAAAACTTGATACAGGAAAAAATGGAAAAAGAAAGAAAAAAGTGCAAGCATAGTTACAAATATCATATTTTCTATTAAAGTGTGTTTATTAAAAATTGGTTTTTGTTTTTGACATACATTACTACAGTAGTTCTTACTTACCTTAGAACATATTAGTTCTGTACTTAAGATAGATCTTTTCATCTTTTCTGTCATTTTCCTTTCTGACATTGCCTGTGCAGCATCCAAAATACACAGTGAGGAGCAAGAGGCAGCCCATGTACACTGCAAGGTGTGTGGCCAGGCACGTGGGCAGGAGGAAAGGCTTAGGCAAAGCTCTGCACTGGCAACTACCAGGAAGCAAACAGTGTCTGGGGGTTATCTCCAATCTAAAGACAAAGATCTGGAAGTTGACCCTGTGATTAGCTCAGGTGGTTAAGTTGGTCAGAGAGCAGTACTAATAATACCAGGGTTCGGGGTTCAATCCTCATAGGGGCCGTTCAGGTAAGAGTTGGACTTCATAATCCTTCTGGGTGCCTTCCAGCTAAGAATATTCTGTGATACTGGGAAATTGCTGGAAATTGCTGGTTCCTCTGAGTCTGTCAGGGACATCCCCTATGTGGCCAGCTGGACTGTCCTGTGTTCTGCAATAGGGTCCTTCTGTGTCAGGATGTCAGCTGGATATTAGTTTGGAGCCCACAGGATGCAGGACCTCTCACCTCTGAATAATTATACCAAGCAGACTGCTCCTGAATCACCATACATGAGGTGACAGATCTTAGTCTGACACTATAAGGCAGCAACCGTCTCACACTTTTTTTCGCTGGAGGACCAGAAGACCTTAACCAGGTTGTAAGTTCTCTTAGTTTACAAGCTGCTAAAACTGCAAATCATTCAGAGAGTCCTGGAAACACCCTGGCAAATCATATGGCTTTTCCATGCTCTTCTTGGTAGCTTTTCTTTACAACAAAACTAACAAGAATCTGCCTAAAACTTCACATGTACAGCAAAAAAAGGATGTTGCAAATTTTTCTTAAGACTTCCGCACAATAACTTTAACCTGTGAGTTTGGTGCTGAGAACAATGAGATTGTGCCAAGGCACAGCAACTGAAAGTTTCTTATACGTGTGGAAGATGATGAATTCCAGACTCCCACTGTAGTTTTTCCTGTACTGGTTAGTGAGATAAAGACTGGCTTGATTATCTCTAATTGCACTGTCAAGGTTATGAAACATTTCTGAATTTGGAAGATATTAATTATAGGATTTGAGATGCTTATGCAGCGCCTCCTGAATGCCTAAAAATCATTTCTTTTATATAAATCATGGTAGCTTTCCTATGTAGATTTATGTTAGTCTTATCTATTAGAAAATGGTGTTGCAGGTACTTTCCTTGGAAAATAAAGCTATATTTGAAGATAAAAAATGGTGCATGTGGGGATCGGCTCAGTTAGAAAAACCGTCCAACACTTTATTTCAGTGTTAATATCCAATAATATCCATTATTTTATAATAAAACCTTTATATGCAGATAATATTTTATTGTTCCTGATTTATGTGAAATATACTGTGAAATAGTTTAAATTATAAGGCAGAGATCTTCATTGTGACACTTAAGAGAATTTCATATGAAGTTGCTTTGGGTAGCAATATTTATTATAAAAGATTAGATACAAAGCACCTCAAAAGCCTTACGGACTCAAGTTGGCCTGCGAGAGAATAACTTTGGTTTAATATGATCTCCTTGCTCACAAATGAAAACAAAGTAATTAAGAAAAAGTCCTCAAACTTTAAGAATAGTTTGCTGTGCTATTACTGATGAAATGAATACTTGAAATTTGTATTATGTGTGAGGCTTTTTTTCCATTTTTTCCCTCATCTTTTATCTTATAACTCCTCCAGCCAAGCAGAGTAAATACTCAGATTTATGAAAATGTGCTGATTGGTTTGTAAGTGTCACGAGAAACAGAGTCATTCAGTGGTGTGTCATCACAGACCAAGCTTTTAAAAAGCATGTTTTTCTGCAGAATGAGCTGCCTCATACTCCATCTTTCTCCTCTTTGATATTTATAAAAATAAATAGAAATTCTCTCTGATGCTAAGGTTTATGCTACAAAATCACAACCCTCTTTGATTCTCTTTCAAGAAAATTCAGCCACAAAAGATCAACCCCAGCAGCTAAGCATTCTGCCCTTTCTGGATCAATGACAATAATGAATGCTAGAGCTCCAGCAGCTGCAGTAATGTATACTAAATGAGTGCTGCCAACACTCAGTTTTAAGCACTCAGTTCTGGGCTATGTAGAGAGTCTCCATCTTCACATATTAAAACTGGTTGGTTTCAGCTGTCTCCTGTGTTCTTCCTATTGGTCTCCAGACTCATTTTGGGGAATGTAGAAATCAAGATGTAGGAAAGTATACAGGCTGGGAATGAAACAAACAAACAAACAAAAAAAAGCTCTTCATCATTTGATTGAAACTGTGGCACTAAATGGTAAAAAATTTGAAAACAGAGAACGAAGAAGAGGGTAAAATTCCCTAGCGGTAAGGACACTCACCTGGGCTCTGATGACAGCCTTACTATGACACTTCAAGACTGATTAAGTTTTTTAATCACATGAGGTACACATAGTGCCTCTGGAGCAGAGTGGGATATACCTTATGGCTATGAAGTCACTTTCTGTCTCCGTTACTCACTACCTGACCTGGTGAGAGTAGAAGTCTTTGCTTCAGAGAGGCAAAGCTTGTACAAAAAAGCCAGAAAGTACAGTGCACTTCTCCTTGCCCACCCTCTTTTCCCACCCAGTCAGATGCTTAGGACTGCTTTGTTTTAGCTGCATGTCCCATCTAGGAAAATGTCGGGGAGGGAACTGTCTGAACTATCTGTCTTCTTTGATCCCAGGCTTAGAAATACTGTGCTTGTGCAGAAAGGACCTCATTCTTGCACTGCCAATAGAGCTCTGAAAGTAGGATCAAAGTAGTTAGATGACATAGGGAGGATGTATTCCGTGTCTGCAGAAGAATTTAGAAACCACTGTAGATAGAAATATAGTTCTTGGTCTGAGATTTATTTAAGTTAAATAATGAAGGTATCTGTCTCCACTGAGTTTGTCTCCATTTCTACCCAAGACAGAAAAAAATGAGGTGGGTCAATCCTAGCTTGTGTGCTTTTGTGAAGATTCTATTAAGTCATGTCTAGTAATGCTTTCTCTCACTTTTTTCCCTCTTTTTTTTTTTTTTTTTTTTTTTTTTTTTTTTTTTTTTCTTAGGAAAAAAAAATATGACACAGATACATGTCATAAAAATGACATGGATATGTTTAAACAGCTTAAACATTTAAACATTAAACAGTTTAAACTTTTAATAAAATCCCATGACACCTGTTTTTTGGGAGTAGAATCCCACTTCTTTCTCCTGGAATATTTGAATTTTTTTTTTTAAGTAGGGAGGTATGTATGAAATTTAAATGGATCATCATAGTCAGAATTTTACAACCAAGTGCGTATTTTTCACTGAAAGCACTTTTTTAAAAGGATAAATGTCCTTGTTTACTTGTTTGTTTCCTTGGGGTTTATTGCATGGATCTTCAGTTCTTTTTGTCTTTATGATTTTCTGCAAGTAGGAGAAGAAATATCTTATTGGAAGTATTTAAAAGAAATGTCATCATAAGAGAGGTCAGACAATTTGTTTTTAAGATCATATTAGTCATTTTTATGCCACTTTAATTATTTTCCTGTGGTGAGATATTTCAATTAGAACAGAGTTTTTCTAAGAGTAGCTTAAGATCTTTTCCAATTTCCATTTTCTTTTAGCACCAATTTTGATTGTTTTGAAAGGACTTGATTTGAAGAATACTGCTGAACTTCTGGAAAAAATGTCATGAGATATAAAATACAGCTTTCAGCCTCTACTATGGTGGATGTTAAAGTGTTAAAACATTTACATTGTTATATGCATATGACACATTTTCCATCTTGTATCTTCAGAAATACTTTGCAGCCAAGCTAACATATAAACTGCACTGAATTATGCATGAAAAAATATTTTAGGGCTCCATCTGCTAGGCTTTTTTACAGTTTGTTTCTTAAGTTAAAAATGTTTGTGCTGCATTATATTAGGTATAAAATTAGTTGCAGCACCTTAATGGATTTTATTTCCTAGCATTCTGTATTATCACATGACTAAACACATGCCTTAGAAAAATACAAGTGGAAAGATTCTAGCTCAGCAGGGCATTTAAACAATGTTTGCAATTTCCACTGCGTTTAGGAATTTTGCTGATAGAGACCATTGAAGAGAAGATTAAGTAATGTATAATATTTTTCTTTTACTATCAATATCTTATTTTCCTCTAAACAAAAAAACATTTTGCATGTTTTAATTGCCAGGTGTTTCCAACCTTTCCCATTCCACAATTTTAGTCCATATCCATTAGATATTTGTAAGCTTGCCTCCAGGCTTGCTTTATTTTTTTTTTGAAAATGCAATGCAAGTTAATATTTTTTCCGAGCTCTACATCCAATTACTTCTGTTACTAGGATACTGTTTACCATAAAGATCATGATGTAGAATGTCCTGGATAAAATGGAATAAAAAACTAACAGAACAATGAAAAGCTTTCTCTGAGGATAAATCCAAAGGCATTGATGGTCAACTACTATCCAGCTATAAAATGTACCTTTTTACATGGGTCACAAGAAGCAGAACTAGATGTGTTAGATTCCATTGTTAAAACAGGACAAAATTATTTAAATGAGAGGTGAAAAAAGCCTTCTATACATGGTGATAGAAATGAGCTAAGCACAGCCTTAGCTACTTTACTTTGGCTTATGACTCCACAGATACAAAATGCTGTTGAAAGGACTTCAAATAAACTAACAACCAGGAAAAATGGATTCAAGTGTAAAATACATGAATTTTTCAAGTAATCACAGACTGATGTAAAAAAAATGTACACCAGCTCTGCTTATACTTGGATATATATTGTATATTGATGTATCTTGGAAGTGTGCTGGAGGAGTTACGGCAGTCTGGTGAAGTTTCCACAGATTGGAAAAGAGTAAACATAACCCCTATTTTCAAAAAGGAAGACACAAGGAACTACAGGTCACCCAGTCTCACCTTTGTGCCTAGCAAATTCATGGAGCAGATCCTCCTGGAAACTATGGTAAGGCACTTGGATATTAAGGAGGTGATTGATGACAGCTGAGGTCTTGACTAAGGGCAAATCCTGTCTGACAAGTTTGGTGGGCCACCTAGGACAGGGTTACATCCTTGATGGTTGAAGGAGTAATGACTGATACTTGGACTTGTGCAAAACATTTGACGCTGTCCCCCATAATATCCAGGTCTCCATACTGGGGAGATGTGGATTTGATAGATGGGTCACTTGGCAGACAAGGGACCAGCTGGGTGATTGCACTCTAAGGGCTGTGGTCAATGGCTCAATGTCCAGGTGGAGACCAGTGATGAGTGGTGTTCCTCAGGGCGTGGTGTTCAGACCAGCCCTGTTTAACATCTTTATTGGCATCATGGACTTCAGTCCAGGTCTCAGTGCACTCTCACCATAAAGGAGCAAATGTCTGCCAAAACAGAGCAAACTGTTAGGTGGGGTTTTTTTTGGGGGGGATTTTTTTTTTTTAAAGTGAAAGACATTTATAGAAACTAATTCAGATTTGTTGGAATAGATGCTATGATCCCAGACTGAAAATGTAATATATACATGTTTAATATAAATCTAATATATATGTTTCTGATTCTGTTTAAACCATGTTGTGCTTAGGGACATGTAAGTTTGTTTGGTATGAATCACTAAGACAATAATTGTGCATTCTCATTTTTCTTCATCACTGTAACTCTGCTCTTTACCTACTTCCATTACAATGTAATATCATGATCCTAAGTACTGTCAAATAACATGTCAAATATAATGCCAAATTGCTACTACTACTATATAAAACTCTAAAGCTTCTTAAAATGTTGCTTCCAAAGGAATAACATCACTTAGAATCATAAATTAATCCTTGTTCAGTTTTGTGCTTACAAGGTTAAACTGCAAACCAGCAGCTGGATAAGCTCATTAAAAAAAGTCTCATTCTATCTACATTAGCTGTACCAAAATCTTAAGTACAGCCATATTCAAAACTGAAATAATTTGATATTAGCAAAATTTCCGACACAGACTTCTCTTACCTTTCTGCATGAATACTGTAAGCGTACTTTTCCTTGCACTTTTTAATGAATTATTGGCACTGACTTCCTCAGACAATGCATCAAGATACAATATATCCAAGAAACAATATATCCAAAGGGTGATGATTTCCTCTGGACAGATAACAAATGTCTAAATGGGCTGTGATCCTGATTGCTTGTTTCTGTTTCCAGCAATTCATAATTTATAGAAGAACACAATAGAGAAGTTAGCAATGAACCCTCAAAAAAAAACACAAGGAAAGAAAGAGATATTTCTAAAGATTTGGTGTGTCAATCTTTCTGGATCACAAAATGGTGAAAAAAAGAGAAGTTCAGAGTTGAAGCAGAAGACTCTCCAATCTAATGCATTATTAATTGCCTTAACTAAAGTGGCATGTACTTGTCGACATTAATTAGAAAATTCAAAGCATATTAATCTATTTAAAGAATATCATATTATGGAGCCTACCCAATGTAACTGATTTTTTAGAAGAGATAATATGCAATTTTTAGTAAACTGTCTACAACTTTTACTAATCACCTTAGATGAATATCAAGCCTAGTGATCACAGAGTATGGTTTCTTTGTGTTTCAATATTAATTTACATTTAGTTTTGCATAATTGAAATAAATTAGAATAAATGTGCCTCAAATAGTTAAGAAGTCAGTAACCTGATTTCAGCAGAAAGTTAAATTTCAGCTTCACAGAAATGGTTTTTGTATTCTTTTTCTATTTATGTACTCTTCATTCCATTGCAATTTTGCTCATTTTCATCATCAAAGAGATGAAAATTTCTAGAGAAATTTTCTAGAGAAGAGATGAACACTGTTAGTAACTTTAAGAAGTGATTAACACAAGATATTCAGGGTGAAAATTCAATTAAGTGCAGGAATTAGGTTTAAGAAAAAGGTTCAATCACTACTTCAGAAGATACACCAATAAAAACAAGTGAATCTGCATCTAAGTTCCCTTAACTGGTAGATACATCTAATAAATCACCTTTAAATAATTTAATTTCATGTAAGTCTCCTCTACTCTCCTTGCTTTGCCTCGCCCTTTTATTCAGCAATTCTTTAATCAGGGGAAGTCCTGCTACACTTACAGCTGTGTAGTGCTACAATTGACTTTTAAGTCTCACTACCCTGGCATTAGAGGGAAAGCCAAGGTGGAGAAGGCAAAGGGCGTGTGCAGAGGAAGGGATTTTGTGGGCATGGCTAGAGAGGGAGCCCACAACCTGTGTGAGGAGAAGACCTATCAGCTGACATGGTGATGGTGAGGGAAAGAAAGAGCTGAAGGTATGATGAAAACACCAGAACAAAATAACAAATGCACCAGAGAAATAAAGCAATAGTATCAACAAAGGTACTCCTCTCATCAAAGTAGAGAAGAGAGTAATATCTCAGCCCTAAAAAGTAAACTGAAAATTTTGATTCGTCCTCTGAATGTCAGTTTTTGTAAATAGGCTTAGACTACATAGTTTCCCTGGCTACATAGGCTTCTTATCTCTCAAGGGTAAGTGATGAAAATATAAATAGTTAATGATTAATGCAGTCAACAGTAGTCATTAAACACTAAACATTTTGGAGGAAAGATTCTAGAGCCTCCCATGCAAAAAGAATTATCTAATTTATTTAAACTAATTAATTGTTAGGAGACCTTTGAAGGCAGGTACTGAAGCCATTGTGTGTTGCTGCATTTTTAACTACATTGTCTGTCCTCAGCTTTTTCTCAGTGTCCTTGTATGAGTAGATTAATAACACTGACAGTTAAAAAGCCTTGATTTAACTTGCATAGATGTATCTGGAGATCCATGCCAGAACTGAGTTCATTTAAGATGTTGCTTGACAGCCTGATCCTTTGAACTCAATCTGTACTTGATCTTGCACCTCTATGTTGCCATGGCTCCCAGATTAAATAATATAACTATTTTGCCCTAAAGGCACACCAACAACTAACATATTTGCAAAGAGGTCTTCTTGGTTGTGCCTTCTGGTCTGGAATACTGATGCACAAAATCTCTTCATGCACAAGCATGCACATCATTAAGTTTCCTTTATGAACCTTCAGAATACCCTTTGGAAAAAAAAATAGAAAAGGATGTAACTGGAATTTCTAAAATTCCATTAAATAATTGTTTTGGTCTTCACCCTGTTAACCTTTATGGTAATATTTTCCACAGTAGATGTAAAATTGCTTCCTGAAATGTGCCAGAACAGGTGACATTGGCAATATGTTCTTCATTTTGCCACATATTCAATGGGTAAAATTGATTCTAATAAGTCTTCACCAATAATTATGATCCCCTAAGAAAATACTGCCTGTATCTTTCTGTAATATATAAGACTGATAAAGGGCATGCCTTTGTCACACCACATGAAGTGCCCTTTGGAATATCATAAAAAAATACAACATCAAATAACAATACATGTCATGTGTTAGGAATCTAGGAGCATTAATGTATTCCTAATTTAAGCAGCTTTTCTTCGCAGAAAAACATGGTAATTTAGGGAGTAGCAGAAAAACATTTTCAATGAAAGACTGGAGCTGCAGGAGGTGATGGAAAGCTTTGTGATGTCATGTAGTACATTTTAAATTATTTTTCAAATGTTTACCACATTAGTTTAGGTTCAAACTGTGCAATGTGTAGTCATGGTGGCAAACAGTTCCCAGCAATCACAATATTTTCAAAGAACTATCTGAGGTGAACCAGACTATTCATCTGAAAAGGGGCATTTGTTTTTGTTATGGAACTTCTGGTTGCATAATTAGAGAGGAAAACCAGATGAAAAAAAAATAATTGGATTTTATTTCAAATATTACCTATTTTCATAAAATTATTTTTCTTGATCTATTCCTTTTTCTTTCTTCCTTTTGTGCTCTTACTCTTTTTAGATTTTTTTTTAATTATGAAAATTTGAACTTTTTTTCATTTTCTTAGAAAAACATGAACATGTTTTAATGAAAACTTTGAATTTTGACAAAAACACACTATTTTTCATTAGTGGAAAATATAACAACAATTTTACTGCTAAGTCAGTGCTAATATTCATCTGTTTCTGTGGGTCAATTGTCTTGTGTATGCCCTGAAAACATTATTGCAAGTTAAAAGGAAGAATGTATGTCTGATGCCTACAATCAGGGATATGAATCCATATATCAACTGATAACTAGAAGGGGATAATTTTTCGATTACCAAATACTCTCAGCTATCTGTGACATAGCTCTGAGAGTTAGATACCTTATGTTTTGCTATAAAATATAACATTCTGCTGTAGTTCAACATTGCTTAAAAAGACAGTTTTCAGCCAGTTTTGTTTTTTTTCTTCTTTTCCAAGGAATACAAAGTTTTTCTAACAAAAGGGTGACCTTTTTTTGTGATATTTGTTAATGCTCTGTTAGCATTTTCTGCCCTCAGCCACTGTGAAGTCTGTTCTTTTTAAAAGGCTTTGGAGCATGCATTATTTCAGTGTTCAAAACACATTATTGTTCCAGTCAATGTTTCAGTAGGGTGCTCTGTTACTGCCAGAGCACAGATAGCTCCCATCCAGCTCATGTTAGATAACACAGATTCTTGAGCCAGATTACAGAAACAGAGAAAAACCATATAGCTGAGAAATTAGTCTCTATCATATGTTGTACTTTTACCACATTCATATCTTTGAATTTATAGGGTATGCAAAAGCCTCTCACATAAAGGTCCAAGATAGTGAACATCTGTATCCTTCATGCTGGAGGAGTTCATCAGATATAGTACTGATTCCTAATGATGAGAAAGAAGGACTCTGATAGAATTGTTTCCCTGTGTTTCTGGTGGTTCTATCCTGGCCTTGAAAAGCAAGATAGTACTGAAATAATATTGAAATAATACTGAATAACACTGCAACAATGAAGATGAATTTCCAAATTAAACTCTAACTATTCTGTTTAACTATGATACATGTGATCTTTTAAAGGATATCTGAAATTCCATTGTTTATATGTCTGCGTGACTTCCTTGCATCCACTTTTCTTGGCTGTTGATACTGCTTAAAAGAGTTTATTAAGTGTAATCTACTGCCCACGTCAATAGTAATATACTTAGCATTATCTTCTGTATTGTGTTGCAAGAGCTTTGACTCTCCTGCCTCCTCACTAGAAGCTTGTTTGCCATCATCAAGTCATCATGACATGCCACAGGTTGTTTGTTTTTGTTTGTTTGGTTGGTTTTGGGGGGGTTTTGTTGTTGTTGTCGTTGTTTTGGTTTTGGTTTTTTGGTTTTGTTTTGTTTGGGTTGTTTTTTTCATTTAATTCAAACATGATGCACAACATTCCCTTATAAAAGCAGCAGTAGAAACTCTGGAACTGTCAACCCCAGTGCCAGGATTTCCCCAAAAGGAGAGATCCTTTTTCAACACAGCCATAAAGCCTAAATAAAATAGATAAAAAAGATAAAGTTGTAGATTAGGGCTTGGGTTTTTTTTTGTTGTTTTTCTTTTCATTGATTTGTTTGTCTTGGTTTCTTTTTTTTTTTTTTTTTTTCAGCCCAAAAGTCAATCTTCAGTCTTGTGATTTCTAGTCTTTCAAACCATCACACCCTTCCCCTTTGCTGATTCTTTTTTTCACTCCCCAGGAGCAGGCCACTTGTGGACACATTCTCCAGCAGGGCAGTATTTAGGGGCAAGGCCTGGGGGCTTTGCTCTCTCTGCCACCCTTATACTGAAGCAGGCAACTGCAGGAATCTCTTGAGTCTTCCCCTTCCCAAAGTTTCAGTGTCTTCTGTCTCACCCATCCCTCACATATGTCAAGAGAGACTCCATGTGACAGAGCAAGGGATGGGAAGGAGGAAGGCAAAGAAGAAGGTAGCTTTAAGGTGATAGGATTTTATGGCTTGCTCTGCCAACTGTTTGTACAAGGTATCAGCTGATACCTCTGACCCTCTCCCATGTCCATGCCTGTCTGCCACCTCCGCAGTGGAGGAGGAATACTTTGCAAGAGACCTTTCATTGACTATGCATCGCCTACAGACTGGAGAGAAACCAAAATATTTCTCACTGGCAGAGTTTTAAATTAGGAGAGGTTGGTGTTTTCCCCATCACAAGGAGCAAGCAGGTCAGCAGGAGATAGCCAAATGGCATTGCTTCTTGTAGTCACACCCCAAGAATTGGCAACTTCCAAGTGCCTCCTTATACTAAACTGACCTGGTATATATTCCAGGGATGTTTGTATTGCTTTATAAAACTTTCATATTGTGTTTGAAGGGATATTAATCAAGTTAATCAAAGTATGAAAAAAAAATCTAAAAATGAGGACAGGGGGAGTAGGAATTGGCTTAAATATAACCAGGAGGGAATAAAGAAAAACTATTTGCTAACGAACACCTCCCCCCCCCCCAAAAAAAATGCTTCCTGAAGCATAAGAGTTTAAAATGCCAGCTTTAGTTTCATCATGAAAGAAGAAAATTAATTCAGACAATAAGGGAGGCAGCCCAGTCACTGGGGGGTCAGGAGCCCTGTACAGCAGTTCAGGCTTGTGTTTGACTCCCCTTTCCTCAGAAAGACAGGGTGGAATGGAATCTGTGTGAATGGGAACTTTATTGGTAATTGTTTCTTATTTCAGTGGGGTGAGCTCAGCCTATTACACTGGGATGACTGTGTTGTGACAGCTGTAATTCCACTGGTGCTAACCTTAACATAGAGGGAAACTGGATTGTCTGATAAAGACGCCAGACAGAGAAGAATCATTTCCCAGGTGTCTGAGAGGAGACCATTATACATGGAATGGAATTTTATTTTAAGTTTGATCTCAGTAGGAGGGAAACATTTGTATGAAAAATTGAGGAAGCAGCAAGAGGATTAAACATATACAGAATATAAGAAACTTTCAAATAGATGGAGGCATGAAGCTTTATCTTTCAGTTACATGGTTTATCACTGAAAGTGCCCTAACTAGAACAACTGAGTGCACAGCAGCTACTGAGATATGTGTATGCACAAGGAGGGTTTGTTTTCATATAAAATCAGAGCAAAATGAGAAGAGTTTAAAACCCAGACTGTTGAGTGGTAGCCTGGAAATGATGGCAGACTGCAGATGGGAGAGTGTGCTGAAACAAAATACTTGGATATTGCCGGTGGTTCTAATGCTTTTGTCCAATTTAAACACCTGTGTTGCCCATTTGCTGAACAGTAGGAGTTTCCTGTGATGTTACAGTTCAGCTTTCCAATGGATCCTCTGGAGCTAACCAGAATTCACTGCAGAGACGGGATTTTCCTGCATTGCCATGTTTCCTTCTCACTATAAAATCTGTTGCTTTTTACAAGAACCCTCTAAGGATATCCAAATAAGAAAATTGATTTTTCTAATAGTGCAGATCTGCTGGAATGAGGAAAAAAAAAAAAAAAAGTGCCATGTGATGTTGACTGACATAGGTTTAGCTGAGAAGGAAGTGGGCTGACATCAGAAGTTAGTATAATGAATGGTTACATTCATCCTATGGTGGCTTCAGATCTGCCAATCACATTGTTACTAAAAAAGGGATAAAAAATCTGGGGTTAGTATTGCTCCAAATAACTTAGTATGTTTAAATTTTCCCTCCTGAAGACTTCTACCCTGTGTGCAAAATGTGGGTTTTCTTAGAGGGTGTGTATTGAGGAAGGGGGGCTGGGGGGTTCTTTTCATTGCTGCTGGGTTTTTTTTCAGTAAGGGAGTACCAATCTGCAATGAATGTGATTTTGACTTGTGCATGAATTGCAAATTACAAGACTCAGATTATGAGATGTCTGACAGTTCTTCCATGCCATCCAAACCTCTGTGTCCTTGTTTACTTCACATAGCAAATTAGTACAGAATTCTATAGTAGATATACATAAATAACCTTGAAGTGAGGAAATTCCCCTAATTATGCCAGATATATCCAGTATTCCCAACTAGGTGATAAGATGCAATTTGCTAATTTGCAATAAAAACTCAAGGAAAGTTTGTGATGAAATAATATCAACTGCAAATGTGTGGAGATGACTTTAAAGGCACCAATTAAATATTTTTATGAATTTTTCAATAGTTATTTATATTGATTTGCATGAAATTCCTCATCTAATCATGGTAACACAATAGCACATACCATATAATCTTTATAAGACACCAAAAGAGTCCCAGAATCCTGTGACCTTTTGGAGACGATACAGTAAAAAATTGAATAGTTTGTTGGTTTACATTTTTAGCTCTCACCTTTCACTAGTCTTCCTTGTTTTCTGTGCTAATATAATACGTTTTCTGCATAGAAGCTCTGGTTTTGTGTTTACAGCACTCATAGAAAAGTATAATGGAGTTACCTTATTTGAAGGAAAATATGACTGTAATACATTGACTGCAGCACTTCAATTTGACTGACTCTTTGGTAATATTTGTATGCATTTTGGAATGGTAGTAAGAAGAGAAAACTCTATTAAAAATCAGTGTTCATTTGGAATTTTACAGAGCATAGTGTCAGTTGTACAGCTCAAGAAGAAACTGTACCAAGGAAACTATGTAGTGGTGGAAGTCTCCTGTTTGACATGTTTTTCTGTGGAAGAGAGAGGACCCAAATACCTTGGAGAGTTTTAGGCACTTAGAAGTCAGTTAATTTCAATTTAATCATAATTCATCAATTTCAATGGCTTTGGGGATGTGAGGGAACGAGACTCACATATTAATAACTATGTTCAGCACACAGATTACACCTATAAAAATGGTCTCTGGCTAAACTTACTCAACTGCAAAGGAGTCATAATTTTGCTTTATGGCATTACTTTAGAAGTTACTTTTCTTAATTAAACAGAAAATTTCATTAAGTCATGGATTTTTTTTTTTATCATATATGATTTAATGATACTATCACAGAATCACAGAACAGCTGAGATGGGGACCTCCAGAGTTCATCTGGTCCACCCCCCGATCAAGCCAAGCCACCTAGAGCCAGTTCCTAAGAACCAGGTCCTATGGTATTTGAATATATCCAAGGATGGAGAGTCCACAGTCTCCCTGGGCAACCTGTGCCAATGCTCAGTCACCTTCCCAGGAAAAAAAATCCTGATGCTCAGAGGGAACCTCCTGTGTTTCACTTTGTGTCTCTAACTCTGTGATACTGGGTATCACTGAAAGAAGCCTGTATGCCTTACACATATATTTTTATACCCAGAAATGTACATGTAAAAGACAAATATATGTCCATAATTATTGATCCCAGATTTATGCTTCTTGCTGCCTATTTTTTTAATATCAGAAAATTTTTTTATATCAGAAATTACTATACTATAGTCCGTGAAATTACTCCTTGTTTGGTGTATCATGGATTGATACAATTGTCTTCAATGGATATTTTAGAGGTTTTTGTTATGGGAAGTATAATTAAAAATAGTTTTGATTTTTATTTTTATATGTTTCATGTTCCCTGTTTTCTCTAAATAATTATTCCAGTAAAATATAATTCTGGTTCTGCAGATGAGTCCTCGAATTTGAGCTGTTTTCCCACAAAGGAAAAACATACACACTTCTATTCCAGAGCTGAGTGCCTAAATAGGTTCCAGCTGACATAAGGTATCACCTGTACTCGAGGACTTCTGTTTGGTTCCTGGATAAAAAGCCTAATTAAAGCTGGATGTTTTAAGGCAGCTTTTTAATTCCTATAGAAAGTGGAATGAGAGAGAGTCAGGTGCTTCTAAAGGACTGCACATAAAGTGTTCCCTTCTTTGGATACCAAAACTGTTAAACTTTTGCTACAACTAGATTTAATCTCTTCATAGTTTTTGCTTCTTGTTCATATAACTATATCAGTTTGATTCTTGCTGGGACATAACTGTAGGTACTTTTTCTTCATTTTACCATGTCCTAATCTCTACCAGGCATTCTGCTTCTTTTATGATAATGGTTCCTGCATGCATTTTGATCTGTGCTGGGTTTTATGGAACAAAATTGTTGGCTGAAAGATGCACAGCAGAATTCCATATAGTGGTCTGTTTATATGTAGCACATTTTCATAAGCATCATATGGATCCTGTGGATCATTTGTACATTGCACCTTATGACTTTATGATGTTAGATATAAAATTGCCCTTCAGGTTTCTTTTCTGCTTTTCATCGGCCACATAGTTGGAAGAAAGAACTGTAGCACCTAGCAAATAGCAACAGCTGCAATAGTAACAGCAGCAGCAACAATGCAATTTTCCTGTCCGTGCCTGTGATGATATATAGATTGCTACTTTCAATGTGCCAGCTGCTGGCACTTTTTCCTTCTTGACTAAAAGTGAATGAAAAAGAAATGGAACAGATTATTTCTGGGACACACCACTTACTTCATAGGTATTTCAGCAAACATAAGGCACATTCCATAGCTGAATATATTTTACCCTTGGATAAATTCAATTTGTATTCATTTAGAATTTACTCTGTTAATTAGAAAAGGTATAAGATTAATAAGTAGTCATTGCTAATATATGTGATGGAATATAAGCTTCAGTTGATGTTTTTTTCCCAAAGAGCCATTAGAGATTAGTTCATACAAATCATAGTGAGCAGTATATCCCATCTTTCAAAGCTGGTCTTTATGTTGCTTCGTATCTGAATAATTTCTAAAATCCCTGCTAGAAAGCCAACAAAAATCCAGCAAGCCATACCCTACCAATAAAAAATGATACATTGGAATTTCATATAATTAATTGTAGAGTTGATTTTGAAGGAATTCTTTGTAGATGTACTATGACAGCTTAGAAACACACAGAGAATACTATAGTCCGTGAAATTACTTTAATTTGGTAAGAAAATTAGTACTAACTATAATCTGGGGGTTTTTTTTCCAGTTCAGGGCATTAGACTGACCCTTGGGCATGTGTTCCAACCCCAGCCTACATCATGTTTGAGATTCATGATGATGACAATGGCCCAGAAGGGCAAGGTCTCTCTGTAGTTCAGCAAGATCAACGTGCCCAAATTTCAGCTGACAAAAAAGAAGGTCAGCCAGTGTCCCTTCTTGTGGCCACCCAGAGAGGGTTCACTACAGAATGGTGTCAGGATGGCCTCTAGATAGGTGATTTCCTGATCTGATCACTCAGATATAAAAAAGGCTCTTAGGATTTAGAATATTTTGAAGCTGGGAGGTGAATCATCCACTGCAGATGATCTCATCTTCACTGCGGGTGAAGAAGAAAGAATAAAATTTCATCATCCAACCTCTTACTTTTGCTGTGGTTGGAAGAGACAGGTCAGATTTAAGCTAGACCCGGAATCTTCTCACGTCAGTCATAGTTCAGTCACTTTAATTTATCATGACATTTCTTGGGGGTGGCACTGTGGGGAAAAAAATTCAGCTTTTTAGATGTTTATGAACACAGATGCAGAAAAGAGCTCAGATGCTCATCTGCTCTCTCTGCTACTTGTAAATTACCTAGAGATTTCCTCTGACAATTTTTTAAACAGAAAACAATTATCTAAATCTATCCTTTCCACCAAACATGTTTATTTCAATACACAGACATCTTTTAGACTAAAAAAAAATCCAAATCACCAACAAACAAAAAAAAAGGGAATATTCCCATACAGACACCTTATTGTAGGTGTCAATAATCTGAAAGCCAACTCACAGAAGCTGTTTCAGAAAATAAAAATATATATTGATGCATCATTTTGTACTCTCCCACATAGTTCTGGAGAATTTGGTAGAATTTGTAACTGTTGAGAAGGAGTCTAAGGCATGTAAAGAACTGTGAGTTATGCAAAACTGAAAAGTAATTTCAGATGAATTTTTCAATTTTTATAATTTTTGTAATTTTTGAGTGGTTGTAATACATAACTTGCAAAATAATGCAAACTAGGATTTTAGCTGAAAAAATGTTATTTCAAATGTTATTTGAAATGAAAGTCTGTGGGACTCTTTAGAAATTATATTCAAACAAAAAATGCAGTCCTGATCCTTTAAATGCTTTGATGTCATAGAGTTAACTTGGTTAAGGAAATTAACATAAAATAAAAATATGAACAAATATTTATTTAATAAATAGAATTTGATAAATAATTTAGCTCCTGTAATTGGTATACCCTATATTTATTAGTAAATATAAGTAGTGTTGAAGGCAGAGAAAAATTCTGCTCAAGGCAGTTGAAATATTTAGCACTGCAATAATTAAATTAATATCAGAAACAAATTTAGTTGCCCATTGAACCACCCTTTATTTTGTTTATTGACTTTTTCTTCCCAGATAATAAAACCTCTATTTTTTCTCTTTAGTTTAGTTTAGACAGTCAAAACACTGTCCATCTTTTGAAGGCATAAAACTCTGTGCATTGTGAGCCCTTAAGTGTGCCCACAACTTCATGTGTAAAAAATAGTCTTTATTAAAAACATATCATAGTTCTTTATTATACTGTAACCTCTTACTGCTTTATATAAATACAGATTGTAGAACGTTATATTAGAAATTAAATATTAATACACAATGTGCTTTCAAACAACCCAAGCTTCAAATGCAGTTCATATTTTACCTTTAGTGCTCAGCTGAAAGTCCTTGTGAGTTTTCAAAATAAATCTGAGCAACCACTGGACATTTTCATTTAGGAGTTGAGGCTCTCCACATTAGTCTGTGATGACATAACAATTAATAGACAGATTCTGCAATATAATTTAAAGCATCCAGGCCTACTGTGATCTGGTTTATCCCTCTGCAGTGCTGTGTCACTGGGTAGATTGAAGGATCAAGGACAAGGGGCTTTTTTAACTGGTGACTAAACTTCCACAGATTTCAGTGAATGCTAACAAAAATGATCAGTTAAAAGAGGTGTTGTGCAATACTTAAAGGTTTATTTGTATGTTTGATTGCAATATGGTTACATGGTCATTTAAATAAAAACTTTCCCATTTGTACTGAACACATATTAAATGAGATAACTCTAATATCAGCTTGTTTGTAGTGGGCAGAAGATAAACTAAGACTATGAATTATTTCTTCTGTTTCTAAATGATGCTGTCTTTAAAATTCTGTGTGAAAAAGGAGACATTGAGATCTCATGCAGGTTTTAGGAGGACACTAGAGAATATAAATCTGGTTAATCATCAGGTTTAATCAGAGTGTCTGGTCAGGTGAACAATGTTTTCCCTGCAGTGATTGACCCACATTGTCTTTCACAAATAGCGATGCAGAAAAGCAGTATCAGGTGTCCATTTTTCCAGGTGTTAAAGATAAGTATAACCACAAAACGTGCAGTTAAAAGGATTAAATTATCATCCCATATTATTTAAAAATCCCAGCAAGCCAACAATAGCTTCTGGAATGGCTTGAAAATGAGCATGTTTTACAAGAGCTCTGATATTAGAGCTCTGAAAACAGAGGTTTAAGTTAATGGAAGAACTACCTGTACCTACATAGGAATGTGCTGATCATTTTCCGCACTTAAGAAGCACAGACAAAGGAATTCAATCCTCAAAATATAATCCTCTTTTTGTGGAGATTATGCATACAAGTTGTGTCATCTGAAGAAGCTGCTTTCTTTCTGGTTTGAAAAATTTATATATTTTTAATACACCTCTGGGGAAGAACAACGAATATGAGCTATTACAAAGAGTATGTGAGCTCACTTCCCTTCTTCCATTGACAGGAAAAAGGGAAAATAGAGCAGAAACTAGGATTATGACACTTGTTCCTCTATCATGTCTCTGTCTGATAGCAATAGGAGAGATCCTTAACAATCCAGCTCAGACTGAGAGACTAAAAAACAGAGTGAGAACTGAGACTCAAAGCAGCATTCCAGCCTTAGGAATCATGTTAGGGAATCCCAGAAGCTACATGAGAAACAGCAGTTAAGGAAGGAACAAAGTTACTGGGTTTACTCTGAAAAGAACAATATTGATTCAGAGATTTAAAGGCAGAATTCACTTGGGCTTGGAGTGAACAGCTGCATGTTCATTAAAGATTTCTGTCTCTCTTGGTCACATACACATACACACTTTTTCAATTTAAGTACCAATTATTTCTATTTCATCTTGCTGTCTGTTTTGCCCTTTCCCCAGCAGATATGTAAGATTATTAAACATGGGAATTTGATCTTTTTTGATTCTTAATGTTTCCGTATTTTCATGTGATTACAGAGGAGTTCTGATAGAATAGAATTCATCATTTTACAAAGATGTAAAAACAAAAAAGAAAAAAATGAAAAAAACTCTCCTTTTATAACAGAAAACCACTGCATATATATTTAGTATGTATAAAATGTTTCTACCAGAGGCACTTAAAATTATCAATAGTTCTTCTCTTTAATTCCATAAAATCTTCCCATGCCAGTGCTTTACAGACTTGTAAGTAGAAGCTGACAGCAAAGGTGTGACATGGTCCACCATGAAGCAGTATGGTCTGGCAAGTGTACTTCTTCTAGAGAATCTATAAATGTCAAGACTGTTAACTATTTCACTGTTCATCAAACCATGTCAGGAAAGTGAGTGAGTTTGTTCTCTGAAGAGGTGCTCAATCAGTTGTGACTGACAGCCCCTTGTTGTGCCATGAATTTATAGCTTTGGGGAGTGTATTTATTTACCTTTTCTTTTCTTTTTCCCCAGCATTCAGGAGCTCAGCAGGACTCTGCAAGGCATCTGGCAGGACATGCCTCTGTTTTTATGAGACCAGGTTTCAGACACCCTCAACCAAGTTGTTTCCCATCTGACTTTGGTCACAGACATGTGGTGCCCTTGGAAGAGACAGATCTGGAGCTGTTCTCTGTTCACCTGAGGCAGCCCTCAGATGGCTGGGGAGCTCAAGCCTACCCTTGCAGTTTTTGACATAGACACACTTCTTTTGGGGAAAGCCCTGCCAGGTAGGAAGCTTAATGAGACACACACTTTTCTGCTATCAGTGTCAGGTATTCCAGCTGTTGACAAGTCAAGTCTGAAGAGCCAAAATAGGGCTTATAAAACACTTTTCAGATACTACTGCTGTCCTCATCCAGACATTCTGATAAGGGTAGTCTTTGAAGAATAATAATGTCCTGTTGCCCTCATTTAATGATTGTGCTAAATCGAAGTGCTAATATCTGAAAATACTTTGAAAATATGACTTTCAAATAGTTGGAGAACAGTCTAATGAACAAGTGGTTGTAGATCATCTAAGGACTAGAAAAGCTCTACACAAGGCTCCTATGATGCTTTATGGAGGAGAAATGTTCAGATGTGCCATCAAAAGACACATAATGTGTTCTAAATAGAGTGCTAATAATGACTGTTGTGTATGCACATACCCATAAAAAAAAGCTTAGTTCTCCAGTTAGAAATGCATGTTGGAAGATGGCAATCTTGTGATGAGGAATTGTGGGTTTGATTCTTTACATCAGACCGCTGACCAAGGAGGTCCACTCCTGTGCTGTTTGATCACAGCGCTGCTCTATAGGTTTGTTTACCACAGTAAGCATCCTCAAATTAAGAAATCTGATTGACAAAAGAAATATCAAGCTGTTCAAGCATTAAATTTGTGTTTCCTTAAGAAGAGAGGGTTAGATGTAATCTCTGGACCAGACAGCTGTGGCCAATGAAAAACATCTGCACCTGGTATGACAAAAGTAGGGCAGAGCTGCTGAAGTGTCTCAGGGATGAGATAGTGTCCAGTTGGGCAGGGTAAACATCACATGGAAGAAGAAGGGAAACTTGTAAAGACAAACCAATAACAATTTACATAATTCTCTTTTTCTTTGCTCTTAAATATAGTTTTTGGTGCAAATTACTGTAGTGAAATATAAGCTCAGAAATGGAGTTTGATACTCCCCCAGCTGTTCCTTTGCTCATGAGCAAACAGCACACCCATATACCAAGAGGTCTGAGCTGTACCCACAGATGAAGGAGCAAAGTCATTCTGTCTCTGTCCACACTGCTGGAAGTGCCCTGCTCTTCCTTACAGCCCTGGATCAGGAAACTGCACCATTCAGTTTTAAATGGAGCAAATCCTTATACTTTTTTGGAGAGTTCTTCACAGCCTTCTTTGAATTTTATCAAAGAGATTTCACAGTGACCAGGATTCCCATGATGTCTTTTTTCCACCCTCTCCCACAATGATTCCTGTGACACACCTTTTGCATAGCACCACCCAGGAAAAACAAGCCCCTTATGCAATTGAAAGTATTGTTTCATCTTCAGTTTCTTGCTTTGCCAGAGGCCATGAGAGCTTAATATGAGCAGGTGATGGTAGCCAAAGTCCTAGACTTTGCTTTATTATTTGTGTGCATTTACAGCCTTCCTATGTGACAGTCTCATTTAGTCAGTGCTACAGGCAATCTCTGTCTGTACTTAAAATACCTTTAACAGCTACTTGTAGGGAACAATCGCAGGGGAAGGGAAAAAAGCATACAAAGGCAAAAGGCAACTTAGAAAGGAATTGGAGCCAGAGGAATTCATGGCTGGGGCTCTTTTATTACCTAAAAGGACACATATTTTGCAGAGCATGCAGAGTCTGCTTTTACTGATTCTATTTTTGTTGATATTTTGTCCGCTGCCATTGTTTGCTTAAAATAATTTCTCAGGAGATACCTGGTTTCAACTGGCAGCAAATTTTAGCAAAGTAGCTCTGAAACTGAAAAATTGGATTATTCTCTACAGAAGACAACTACTTTATAAAGCACATGAAATATCTGTGAATCTTGGAATTATATATTGGGTAGTGTGAGAAGTTCCCATAAACTCACAGACACAACCAGAAATCGTGCTAAGAAAATATTTTTCTCTCTCTTCAAACCTTCAGCTGGAAAGCGGGGGTGGGGGGGGTAGTATCTTTTATGTCTTTTTCTGGTACTCACTGGAATGTTCACATTTAAAGTTCTTTTATATCCTTTTTTCTCCAAGTCCTTGTAGCGCTTATTATCTCACAAAGTATGCCTTATCCCCTTCCTGCCACTCTGTCACCACTTCAAAAATTACTAAGCTAGGGCTGGGAAAAATCATTTGCTCTGTGTAATCCCAAAGTGAAGACCTTAAACTGGCAAACAAAAACCAATTTATAACTTCTTTAAAAACTATCCCTCCCTCTGTCTCCATTATTTTCTGTAGATTTTCTGTGCTATAGGTGCTTATAAGTATTTTGGCTGAGTGATTAGGCGGAAAGTGCAGTATAGTCCAGGTTTGTCACTGGACACCCCTTCGGGACTGTCTCACAGCCTGCCTGTTTCTGATATTTACCTAAATCCCAGTTAATTTCCCCCTTTCCTCACACCCATGCTGCAGCTTTGAGATCATAAGAGGAACAAGTTTCAGAATGTCCTAGTTTCTTCGGGGATAGAATTTAGTATTTTCTTCATCCCAGAAGTGTAAGATGATGAGTGTATTATAAGATTCACGTTGTCTCCATTTTCAAGGTGTTTTATTTGTTCAACATGTTGGCTCCCTGAGAAATTTAAGTGTATTAGGAAAGGAAGACTTACTCAGGAATGTAGAAAATAATGTGGTGTTCCTCATACCCAGTATAAGAAAATACTTCATTGTATCCAATGTGATCATCATTTTCACAGTCTTTTACTCTCATGTTACAAGGCAAGAATAGCAGAAATATGTGCATCTTGCTCCTTATACCAGTACAAGAGTGCCCACACATGCCCACCATATTTTTCTCGTCTTTTCCTTATATATCTTATCTGAATTATAAGAGGCATTTGCTTTCTCTGTCCCTCAGTTTATTCTGAAAAAATATTATGTCTACCCTGTCATGAAATCCTCTAGTGACTGGAATTTTATAACCTGCCTAAGAACTCCTTTCTGGTTCTTCACTAAACATTCTTAACTCAGATATTTTCCCTCTAATTGCAAAGGGAATTTAAAAAATAAAACAAAACACCCACCCACTTCGTTGCTTCCAAGTAATTTTTTACCTTACTCATCTTTGGCAAGATTCTTCTAACCTACATTTAGATGTCCATAAAAAAAAATATTTAAAGTTGTGCTGACTCTCATTGGCCCCTTCTACACTCAATGGAGAAAATGAGACTTTCTAGACTTCTATTATTCTGGCCTATTTTAGCTAATCAATAAGATAATCATGACCTGGAATTTCCTACTTCACTCACTTAGCTAGAGAGGGGCCTCAAGTAAATGAGACATACAGCTAGAGCTTTCCATTTTCTCTGGCAAGTTCTACCTAAAAGAGAACACAAAGAACAATGTTATTACTTAAGACTTACAAATTTCTGAATTAAAACCAATCTTACCCTTACCTTTGGTAGCCAGAATCACCAACAGCACCACATAGCTGCTCAAACATACAAGGTTAATCTGGTATCTCATAGTGAGTTCAAGTATGAAAAAAAAAAAAAAAAAAAAAAAAAAAAAAAAAAAAAAAAAAAAAAAAAAAAAAAAAAAGAGGAGTAAAAAATAAATGGGCATAAATTAAAGATGCCTGTGGAGGTGGGCGGAGCCCGGCTGTTCTGTCCTGGAGGGAGCTAAGCTGAGGAGTCAAGGAAGAATTTCGCAACTTCAGCCAGAGCACCTAAGACAAAGACAAACCTCCTAGCTACGGTGACCTGTCCGGAGACCCACAAGCCCCCTCGAGATTTTATGTAGATCTGTTACAATTGATTGGTTCTGTACCCTTTTCCTCCCACCCTAGTGTCCCATAAAAACCCCTGAGTTTCCTCTGGTCAGCAGAGGTTCCTCGTCCCTGGATCCCTTTCGCTGGTACCCTCTCAATAAAGTACCACCTGCAGAAATTCCATACGAGACCTCTCTCTCTCTCACCATGACCGGCTGAAAGAGGGGCTAACTCGCAAGGGCATGAGCTAAGAGCACTGGGCTGAAATCACTGAGAGCTGAAATCACTGAGCTGAAAAATCACTGCTCTGCCCGATGCTGAGAAGCCCCTCAGCCAGCTGAGGAGAGCCCTGACCCCCCAAGGAGCTGTTTCTAGCGAGACATCCTTTGGGGTGGCTGTAGCTCTCTGAGTCCCAAGCGGCGGACCCCATCCACCAGCTGACATAGATGCCAAGGGTTTTTTAAAAGCTATATCAGGACATTACTATGATGAGGATGGAGGGTAGATGCATGAAAATTGGAAAAAGTGATTAAAATTATCCTCATTCATGTAACAAATGAAATAATGATCTGCTTTTAAGAACCTAGAATTTAATTAAAAAATGAACCAAACTACATAATGCACTTCAAGCTGTTAAAATAAATGTGGAGTAAACTTTCCAAACATTAGTATTTTCAGAGGACACAGTAGTTATGTGAGTGCCTCTAAAGTAAAAGTCTACACCCTTGGATTTGCCCTTTGTCTCTACTCATCTAACTGTGCAGCAGTAGCACAAGCAGTTCAAGCCATCAGAAAGTAATGTGAAGACTTCAATCAAAAAAAACCCTTGAGGGACATTCAAGCCAATGAAAGAAATAAGGAAAAACAAAAGACTTGCCTGTAAGTTTCCCTTTCATGCTGAGATAAATTTGCTCACATTTTTGCAAAAAACACAAAGTAAATTTTAAATAGTCATGCCAGTCATGAACTTAAGCATTCAGAGTTTTTATTTTTTTAATAATGCAGAAAATCATGGATTTTTGTGGTTTGTTTTATTTTTTTTGAAATTCCTCTTTTTTTCCCCAGAAGTCTACTTTATTCAATGCAAAAGCGACAAATCATGCAAAGAATTAGCAAATTTTCAATGTTTTCCTTTTATGCCTTGAAGAAAATGTTCTGCTCTATGAGGAAGAGGCTAGAGGCTGCTTCCAGCCAACATTTCCATTGCCATTTTCAGTACACCCCTTGTGACAAGGTTTGAGAATAAGATGTGAAGAGCCCATTCGAGCATTTTCAGAAAGCCTTATAATAACACATTTTTTCACAGAATAAAATTTAAAATGAAAACCACTAATCAAGATATATAGTCAAATGCTTGCAAAACATTACACACGTACATTTGACCCAGGCTAACTCTACAAGTACTTTTCCTTTTTGTGGGTATGAGGTTTGAGCCAAAGACATCTGGGGAGCACTGGGCTAGGTTAATTTTTACCTAAAAGAAAAATATGTAAACATGAAAGACGACAGAAGGTAAATACTACATACACTTTAGCAGAACTTGCTCTTTATTATTTCTTGCTGAATTACTAAAAGCGGACACTTTTTAAAGTTAAAGCCTGACTGCATATTTTTGCAGCTCACTGTGCTGAGAGGCACTGAGGCATCCTTGAGGCTGACTACTGGGAGTTCTGGAATATAAAAATAACTAGAGAAGTGTGCATTTGATTTACGAAAATAAGCACCTCAGTAACTTCTGAACTGTGAATCAACAAATGAAACACTACTTAGCTGTAAAAGATTGAGTTCTAAATGAAAAAAATATTTGCTGAATTTGTGATCACCCAGAATAAATTTGCATTGCAGATAAGTGACACTTGAAAGGGTCATATCAATTCTTGTGTGTGTTTCAACACTGCTGAAGTTTAATTTATGTACTGTCATTGGAGAGAGGGAAGTATAATGGATTTTTAATTATTCCAAGTTTCAAAGAGCAAATGGAGTAGTCCAGTTTCCAGACAAAGCAGGAAGAGAATTAAGAGTTATAAAGAGCAAATTACAGTCATGTCCTACTAAAATTTTCTTGGGAATGTGACATTCCTATCTTTTTAAATTTTTACATTCATTTCTTGATTCATTCCCAGGGTACAATGCTTTATCACATATTTTAAATGGTTAACAAGTTTGCATGCACAAAATTAACTCTGGTTTATATATATTCCTACATACCTCTTCACTTTTGGATAAGTAGGTTGATGTACCCTACAAAGGCAACAAAGCTCTGCTATTACATTTAATATTTTGGGGTGTTTTTTTCCCAGTTCTTTGCCTAAAGAAAGTAGAAAGTTATTCATATATTTGAAAAAGTTCTTCATTCTCAGATCATGAAATAAGGTACCTCATTATTGGAATTTCAAGAGAAAGTTCTTTTAGCAACTGCTAGCATTTAGGATGAGAAATTAAAGAACCAGTTGAGTCTGGTTCTGCATTGCTGTGGTTTTGTATCTTAATATTTTTATTCAGTAACAGCTGATTGATTACAAGGCAGATAGTAGTACTATTCTATACCTCTTTTTATTTCTTTCTCTTCCCTAATAACATGATCCAGCACCTAAGAAAGGTCACAAAAATTCTTAATAATTTTGATATAGATTTAAATCATCACAACGCACACAACATTTTTCCTCCCTAAACCTACCAGAGTTTTATCACTAAAACTAATATTTAGTATACTCACTGCTCCCCGAAGGCACATTTTTCCAAGTCTTCCATGTCTCTTTTTTTTTTCTTTTCATCCTACTTGCCACTGAAACCACATTTGACTTGGGCTTTCATTAAAACAGGTAAAATTCTAAATGTTTTTTTTTTAGTTCCATTCATCTAAATATAGAAAATTTGATGATTAGACAGAGTTGGGTTGACCTCTTTGAATAGTTTGAGTTTTAGAAGATAGCTGGAGATCTTACAAGAAAATATTTTCTTGGGAAATCTAGAGCTGTTCTGCTTTTGGTTCTGAAATACTGCAGCAAACCCTGTTGGTGTTTCATCATTTCCAGTTCCATCTGGAACCCATAAGGCAAATTTGCATACATAAAATAAAAGGTTATTGGAATATTTCAGACCTTCATTAAAGGCTTGGTCGAATTTCTGGCCTAATCACGGATGAAACTCTAGTGGTGTTGGGGGACACTTAGATTTGGACTAGTTCATATCTAATTTTCATGATCAGGAATACTGTCTTCTCTTGGGAAAAGTCAATAATTAATAACTGCTGCTTTTTCTCAAGAATATTGTAAAGTGAAAGTAGAAGTAAATGGATTGGATTCAAATACTTGTTAAGCTTTTTAATAGGCTTTGAAGGATTACAAGGAAGGTAAGAATTCAAAGTCAAAAAGTTTTCATGCACCTATTGCTGATAATTCACATGATTTAGTGCAGAAACTTTTCCAGTAGAGCATAAGACTTGTTGAAGACTCTCCAAATGAGTCTCTATATGGCAGTGACAGCTATGCTTCAGCCATAAAGAAAATAAAATATGTTTTTATTACTGTGTTAAAATTTTTTGAAATAGATTGCTTTCATTGTGTTTTAGGACATTACTTCATTGTGTTTCACAGCAGAAAAATTCACACTGGGACCTTTTGAACACCCCTGGTGTCTGGAGAGCTTCGGCACAATTTAGAGGGCTTGCAATTGAGCTGTCTGGGAATCCACAAAAGGAAAACCACTACTTCCATTATTTTGAGTTATTAGTGTTTGATTCCTTTATTTTTCTAATACATACACAGTGTGTAACAGTTGATTTCTTTTCTCAAATTAGATTTAACAGTAAATGATAGCAGTTTCACCAGAAATGTTCATATACCACAGAGACCATGGCCACATCTGCTATCAATAACATAAAGTAATATCTGGGACACTCCAGAGGCTACTAAAAGTGGAAACAACATCTACAGTATCGAGTTCTCAAACCAGGAAATTATGAAATGGCAACATCATAAAATCCACCTCTGTGAGTAATGGCAGACATGGATACAAGTCTCAGGCTCAGCCTTAAATATAATCTATTACTTCTGCTCCTGCCATTCCCTGGTGACTGCTGCTGCACTCTGCAGGATGGAGAATGCAAGCTACCACAAGTGTGTGTTTGTTACTGTTGGTAGACTGTCTATGAGAACTGCATACAAAAAGGGAAATCAGACATATGCCATCCTTCCTGGAGAAGTTTTCCAGGAGGTATTTCAACCTGCTCTGAGGGAAAAGTGTGAGATGACATCTCTCTATTCAGGAAATAGTGCTGGAGGCTGGGCCTGGTGAAGTTCTTTGGGAATAGAGAAAAGAAGAGTAGTTAGTTTCTTCTAGGGATCAAGGTTATAGCAAATAAGTATGGTGAGGAGTAACTAATGATAACATACATCTCAAAAATTACCTTTCAATCAAAAGAATTATTTTTTTTATCAGTCAAAACCACAGAATCTGTAGGTGCCTGTATTTATCCTTACTTCTGAACATTTTTGTAATTTTCTGCAACATCACAGGTAAAAAAGATACTTCATATGGTTGGTGATTGCCCAGCCCTGTTAGTTGAAGTCCTGCTGTTACTAAATGCATCAAGCATTTATCTTGTGGGTGCATAAGGACTAGAAAAATACGAACCAGAATAACACAGTCAGTATGGACTGTTAAAAACAGCAGCACCTCCCACCACGTTACAGCTAACCCAGGCTTAGAGAGGTGAAAATTGTTTCCTTATACAAATACTTGTTGCTACAGAAATAAAGCCAGGAGAGATCTGTGAATTACTTTGCCATCAGCACAAGTTTTAAAATAAAAGCACTTATGAACAAGTTCTCTCAAGTTCTGACTTGAAAACCCTGAACTTCTGTGATGCAAAAAATAAAAGGACAGACATTTAAAAATGGTGCCAAAAAAATGTGCAGAGAGATACCATGGGTGCTGAATACTGTTCCCAGTGCAGCGACTTAACTGGCTTGCAAACATGCAGGTATCCTATAAAGAGCTGCCCGTGAGAATGAGTGATGAGAATAAGTAATGAAAATGAAGAATGAAGAATTTAATCAAGATTAAGCTGGCTTTTGGAGACACACAGGTGTGGTGGACATACATTTTCACCTGCTTCCAGTTTGCTTTTGTGGTTTGGTGTCTTCCAGGCAATATGTCACCACTTGGGTATTGTTCTATCAGGAGTTAGGTTCTCCTGCTTGTAAATTTTGATGGGAAAAGGCCTTTAGCATGGGTCTTCAACACCCTTTATATATACTTGTTTTACTGGATGATGTGTACTGAATACTTCTGCCAGTTGTCTTCAGAAATGATCCAGTCTGATCCTGATAATCTCTCCTTTGGAAGCAAGTACAGTTCCACTAACAGGCACAGTTCTGGCAAAAACCCTGTCATCTCCTCTGGTTTTATCACTGTCATGGCAAGTGCAATTCTTCTCTTTTCAGCAGATTGACAAGATACATTCTCCTTTAACTAGTCTCAACCTAGTTATGATATTTTAACCAATAGGATTTTCTTACTGACATCAAGAAAATGAATGAGAGTTAAAGACAAATTGCAGATGAAACCCTAGTGCCTGTTAGATCCACAGATTTGCTATCAATCATAACAGGGTTGTGCATTCCTAAATAAAAGTAAAAATGAAAGAAAGAACAGAAAAGCTTGTGGAAATATGTCAAGTAAAAAAAAAATGTTTTCATTTTCTTTTTGTCATCACTGGGATATTAAGCAAAGGCACCCAAGATCCTTATGACATATGATTGACAAAGTTTTTGTCTTTCTGCCTGAACTCAGAAAAAACCACCACAACTGAATGTGTTAAGTCTGCTTTTGGCAAAATTTACAACATGATCTGAAAGAGCATTTATAAAAAAACCAAGGTGATTTTCTGACCAAGATCCATATCCCTGCCTGGATTTCTTTGTTCTGATCAGGACATAGGAACAGACATAGGATCAAGAAGCTATTACATCAAAGTTGTTTTCAGTGCTTTGCAATTACAAATTCAAAGAGTGATGGTATTACAGCAGAATATATTTAGTAATTTCTATATCATGGTATGAACAGAGAACACACTTTAAAAATCACCTGACTGAAAACCTAGATGATCTGGAAATATACAGAAATATTTACAAATAAAAATACAGACATTACAACTTGTAATCTAAGTCTCATGAACAGAAATTTTCATGTAATTGTTTAACATCAAAAACATGGTAAAGCACACTGACCATTTTGGGTTTTTTCTACTTCACTGGAGTGAACTTAATTTGCTCCACATCTGTAAGATTGGCACACCACTGTATGAGTGAAGCTGCCGTAGAAAGAGAGAGGGTGCAAGGAGATGACCCTGCTTGCAGCTCAGAAGGCAGAGAGGTTCCCCCTCTGTGGTGGTGTACAAGCTTCAAAACCTGCCATCTCTGCTGCTGGTCACACAGAAGGCTGATAACCCTTCCGTCAGTAAGATCTGTTTCTGTTTCCCCCAAGAAAACGTTATTGTTTTCTTGGGGGAAACAAAAAGAGCCATAGGGTAAATTTCCATGTGTTCTGGCTTTTCTGTCTGTGGAGTAGTGCTCTCAGTGGATTGGGACCCATTTAGATCCTGTTTTATTGAGATTAGAGTGTAACACTAACCAAAGGATCACATAGAGGTGGCAACAGCATTTTTTTTCACTGAAGGAACTCCATAAAAAACACATGGCTCTGTATAATGAAACTTAAAGTTACATGTCAGTGAAATAGATTTAACACAGAAAGTCTCTAAAAAGTTCCTTGGAATTAGGAAGCAATGCATTTCCATTGCTTTAACATAATCTGACAATAAAATTTGTTATCAAACTGAAAATTAGAAAAATTTAATCAGAAGATATTAACAGAAGTCTGGTTATTGAAAGTCAGCTGTCATTGAATAGATGTTAGGGAGCAAAGTTTTGACAAAAAACTCTGACAGCTAATTATTATTTTCCTTAAACTTTCTTCTTTCAAAGCAAGTTCAGTGTAGGAGGATATATGAAAACAAGTAAAAAGAATGAGCTGTAATTTGACATTCTTTGCTATAAAATTAACAATATGCACTTATGTCAAGGTTATAACAGCATAAATGTAATACATTACGTAGGCATCTTAGTTCATTTCATGATAAACTTTAGAGCAAAAGCCTCCACCTCCTAGACCATGAACCACAGTCATGAGTAGCATTTATGTATTTTTAGATTGTGGAATGGATAGGAATATAGGGTAATGCATAGCCTAATTTACATACCAAAGTAGTTAGTAATTATGTTGTTGACATTGTATAAGTAAAAAATAATTAAAATTTGTTGTCAGCCTAATATGTACTCATATTTAAGTGACACAAAGAAAAGGAGTAAGCATTTTACTTTACCATACGTTCTCTTGAGAATTATATTGGCACAAATTCATGTACATGTGTAATTCCTTCTAAATGTGTGGATTGAAATCTTTGTTCTGTGAAATCATTGAATCATAGAATTATTAGGGCTGGGAGGCACCTTAAAGATCCTTTAGTCTCAGCCCAGCTGCTGTGGGGAGGGAACCTTCCACTAAGACCAGGTTACTCAGAGCCACATCTTGCCTGGCCTTGAACACATCCAGGGCTGGGATATCCATAACCTCTCTGGGCCACTTGTTCCAGTGCCTCACTCTCTAAGTAAAGAATTTCTTCTTAATAGCTAATCTAAGCCTGCCCTGATTCAGCTTAAGACCATTCTCCCTTGCTCTATCAGTACCTGCCCTTGTGAAAAGCCCCTCTCCTAATAATCAGTAACTATTTTTCATTTATAACTCTGTGTATATACAAATGAATAAATCGGGTCAACTTTTACTCATAAGCTTAATCAGCACCCTGAAGAAAAGAAAGATGTTCTTAATAATATATAGAATTGGAATTATGCATTTTTGGGGATTTTTGTACTACTGTAAATTTTATAAAGGGTAATGTAATTATTAGTCCTATTAAGATAAACAATTGTGAATGAATGCCAGAAAAAAAGATTTGCCTAGAATTCACCTTCTCATGGATTGAATCAGTTCCTCTTTGTACCGTTAGCTCTTTTGATTGAACAAGTGAAGATATATTTTCTGACAGTATCATGCAAAAGGCTTGATTTCATTCCATCACTGGTAATAAGTTGTTACCTTAAAAAAGGTAGTTTGAATCCTTTAAAATTGCATGCCTGACAAATACATCTTTATATTGTGTAAAACAAAATGATAAATAATTTATTTCACTAAATATTATGGCATCATATTATACAGAAAATGTCAGAATGAATAGTTAAATACATGCTACTAATTAATAAAGAGATAAGCTGTTGACACACTAAGTAGCACATCTACAAAGTCTTTTAGCGTTGAAATTTTGCCTATCACATTGAGGGGCATCACCTCACCTTAAGGTGTCTCCAGTATAGGTGTAACATTTAGTCAAGGGTATCTAGACCTTACATTTATTCCATTGAACTTATTCAATGTGTGGCATCTGTGGCCTCCAGAGGCTTATTCATTTCCCAGTAAAGCTGAATGTAGTTTTTATCAGATAACTGCATCCTAACCTCACGTGCCTAGTTAGTTTGCTGTAACTAACACCACGTGTTAGTGACTGGTAAAGGTCTTTGTAAATGGACCTACCATTCTTATTGTAGAAATCACAAGATCTTCTAAGAAAGGAAAAGTGGAATGCAAGGAACACAAGATTTCTTTTTTTTAAAGCTTCTTAACAGTAGCCAAGCATTATTTCATACTATTAGTCATCTTGAGAGTGACAGTTGAAAAAAATTGAAAATACATGTCTCTTTTCTTTAGCACTCGTAGATATCGATGTATTAAAGTAGGGCAACACCAGAATTCACACTTCAGACTGATGAATATAAAAAAGAGAACAAAATGAACTCTGGAACTTGAATGACTGACAAAAAAAAGTTTCAACAGAGAGATTAAGGAGAAGTTTCAGTGTAAGCATGTATAAAATAACTATTATGTGAAACTCTTTTAAGGTACTGTTTCTTAAACAGCTTTAATGGTGAACTTTCTTTTCTCTTAGGTAGTGACAATACAAAATTTAGGGGAATGCTTTATATCCTACAAAAGACAAAACGAATCTTGTCAGCCAAAGCCATGTGAGACCAGGAGTATAAAGGTCTGTCTCATAAATAGCAAGCAATTAGCTTTTGTATTTGCTGCTTTGTACTTAAAATAAAGGATAATGCTAGATTAGAACATTACATTTTTAAACAAATACAAAAATTAACCAGCTTAAAAGGAAGGCAAATAGAATGGATTTATCAAATGAATGGCTATCCTGCAGGAAGCATTTTATTGAAATTTGTGTAGTATTCCTCTCTTTAAATATCCTTTTTCTGAGAATGTAAAGAAATTTAACAATGTAAATGCAAAGAAATCAGTAACAAAGAAAAATAATATGAAAAAAGAAAACAATTTCAAAAAGAATTACTAACATATAACACAAGGTGTCTAGTACTGGAACACAATCACATATTGTACATATTTTAATGTGATATTTAATACAGGTATGTATGTTTCTGTGTATGCATACTTATCCTTCCTTGGATGAACTACACAAATTTCATCCTTTTAAACTGTATGAAAGACAGATAATGGAAACAAGAAAGAAAATGTATACATTCATGGAAGTAAATGAAGCAATGACTAGAACATAACGAGGCACTAAGTCATAATTATTTTTGCTGAGACAAAAGTTTTCCCAATGGAGAGAAAACATCTGGTACTTAAGAAGCAGGGTTCTTGATTTTAGCATCTCTTCAGACATTCAGAGATCTTTTGGCATCTCTAAATGACAGAAAATTATCAGAAGTGACAGACTGACTATCCAGAATCAATATATACTGTGAGCATTGAAAGACACAATGAAATAGATGCATCCCTGCTTACAGAGAAACCAAAGAAAACTAGATTGAAGAAATAATGTTTGCACTTACTTTATGATCACATCTGTATTTTGACAACTGGTACAAAATATCCTCCTGGCATCCTGTTCAGACTCTAACTTGAAAAGCATTGATTATTTTGGGTTAGAAGCTAGGTTTCATAATTTGAAATAATAATTTGCATTCTGAGGAAAGAGGACTCATAAGTGTAACTACATGGGACAGATCTACAGTTTGGTTCCATCTCTGGTGTGAACAGAGCATCAGAGAGAAAGAGGAAAAAGAAGATTTCTTAGTCCGGAAGGTTGTCTCCTGTGGTGGTATGAGTTAGGTTTACCAGGTCTCTACAGGCAGGTGTTCCTTGTTTTATACGGTTTTTCCCATGTAACCCCATGTTAAACCCTTCTTGGTTTCCTCTGAGTGATTGTCAGGTGTCAATCACAATTAGGGGTCCTGTCCATCACTTTACAGCCTTGTCCTGATGTCTAGAAGGTTCTAGTGAGGATGTTGAGTGATTGGCAGAGTCCCAGTTCTCCTCTCCCTTGATTAATTGATTTGTTCTATTGTCCGTCTTTATGTTCTGGGTCACTCCCATCCCCTTTGGGATTGGTTCCAAGCTGCCCCCTTCCCATTTCCCCATCCTCATACTTAAAGTGCTGTAAAGAGAGAAAACTCACTTTTTGTGGGCTGTCTCTCTGGGTGTGTAGAAGTCCCACGTGGGCTTAATAAACCCCAGTTGAATTCCTCACAAGAGTCCTCCCTCATTCCTCACCACTGTTCGTGCTTCTGCTGAAGGCAATAGCCCACAGGATTGGGAACGTATACCAGGGCACAGAACTGTACCTTTCACTGTGGCTCCAGTGCCAGAGCCAGCCAGGAACAGGGCACAGGTCCCCAAGAGAAGCACCACACCATTGCAGTCTCCAATTATGATTATTAAAGATTGCTTATGAAGAACCATATAAACTGTATGGTTATGTCTACACCATTTAATTGCAAAATAAGTTTGTGGTGCTATTGTTCTGTTTGGTTGTATCGTATTACGGGAAAAATATCAAAATAGGAGAGCTTTTTCTTTTTCTGAGATGGTTATGAAAGGGAAAAAATCCCAATATAGTTAAATGATGCAAGTCTTTCACAGCTGTGGGCTAGAGGTAGTCTAGGGAATTGCAAGTCATTCAGATTGTTGACAGCTGATCCGATGACCCATTAATTAGTCCGAATCTGTGCTAGTAAGATCCTGTATTCCCCAAAAGTGGGTAGCCATAACCAAGCTATGAGTGGGCTGTGGCCCATTCCTGCTATGACTGGAATTCCACATGACTGGAAACTGTTTAGGAGACCACTAGTGGACAGTGTCTTCCACAAACCAGAATGGACCCAGATTCCTGGGCTTGGGGAAGAAACTGTTCCAGGGTCTGTTCACACAGACATACCTGATGGCAGCTTTCAAGACTTGTGAGTTTGCTCTATTGGCTTTGTCAAAGTCCCCCAGTCAGCTGCTGATGTCTTTTTTTTACCTTTCTCCCATCATCTGGCTTGCACAAAATCTTTGTGGATTCCTTCTCCATTTCTTCAGCTCTTCTGCAAGTTTTTTGTACTGTTCCTGTTGCCTTCCCACCCTCTGCTACTGCTTATCATCATTTACCACTCATTTTTGGATTCCATTCTTAGCAGAACTGCACCACCATGTTGGGATCCTGGATGATCCCAAGACACTCCAGTCTCTACACAAGTAGCTAGTAATCCAAAGCTGCTTCTGGCCTTGTATGAAACAATGTAGTTTTAATCTATTAGCTGAAACTATTTGTCAAAATTTTATGTTATATCACACTTCACCAGGACTAGCAAGGAGGCACATGACTGAAAACCTCTATTCTAGGAGTGTATTAAAAAATTAACATTGTGATTTGAAGCATTGTAAATAAACAAGCAAGCATAACAAGCTGAGTGCCTTAACAGTCCTAGGAAAATAAAAATGGGAATAAGCCCTTCCTGTGTCGTGGGGTTTGTGGCAGGAGATATGGCCCTAAGTCAGCTCAGCCATAAACACTGGGTTGATGAGCCTTAGATCTTATTTATGGGCTTTCCCAGCAGGGTGACTCATCAGGATCTAAGTCGTTCTTTTTGATCTCAATAGATTTGCTCTGTCTTTAAACTGTTGGATTGCCATTTTATGTTATGTACTTGAGTTAGAAACAGTAGCAGAGAAAAACAACCAAATCTTAAAAAAAAGCCTATCAGGTTGTACCAGTGAACCTAAACTATGCTAGGAATGCTGTTGAAATAAACTGGCGTCTTTGCTCTGCCTTCTGCAGAATTGGAGGCTTAAAATGAAAGTGTCGTCTTCAAATAACACACAAAATAATTTACATGAAATGACATGTTTTTTCTTATCCACATAAGCCCATCTGTGCAATACAGAATATGACAGAAATAGAAATTGTAAGGCAAGGGGGTAAAGCTAACTATCCACCACATCAATGTTCATGCAGTAGGTCAACTGAAGTAGCATATGAGCAATATAAAACTTTCCCTATTAACTTGGTGAGTGTGGTAGGAACGTATTCTGTGCCTTGGCTGGTTTCTGTACTGATTTTGAAATACTGTCACAGCTGAGTGATGGTCTCAGTTAACCTGTACTGTGGATTGTGCTTCTGGTTTCTTTAACGTAGTTTATCCCACAGCATGCCAATATGAACATAAGCAAATAAAGATAGAGAGGACCCTTCAAAGCAACTTTCTTCAACTAATTGCAATTAATTCCATACAGCCATCAGAAATCTGTCCACTGAACTTCTTATAGCATAGACTGGCAGCAGGCGGTCATCCAGGCTCATATCCATAGTGAAACCTGAGGAACTGTCTTTTGTTAAATCATAGTCGTTTGCAGAATCATTTTGTACATGGCAAACTCCTTAAATCCAATGCTTCTCTTTCCTCTGAAATTTAGCTTTTGAACCAGTTATGGAACTAGTTCCTGGCTTTCACTCATTTCAGGACTAGCACAAGAATCCCTTCATATGTGTTCTACAAGTAGCTGAAATTGGAAGAAGAGAAAATGGCAAATTTTCATTAAAGCTTTTGGCTCCAATTGTCCATTTGGCTCTGCAGGTCAAAATAAAGTATTTTTCCCTCTGTGTTAAAAAATGTTCTTTGACCTGTAGTGGAAACAGAACTGCAGTTCCAAAAGTAATACTGTGTGTCAGCAGCCATTTACTGATTCATAGCACAGACCATTGAGTTGTTAGAATTGGGTGTTCTTATCAAACTAATCTTGTTTGTTGAGGTCTCGTCCTCTCACATAGGGTACGTATGATCATATCTTAACTGTTTAGACACACAGACAAAGGATTGCTCAAGTCTGTTTCTACTGTAGTAAAGGTATATACTTTGAATTTTACTTGAAATAAGTGCTTCCTTCTGAGTTTGAAAACCGAGAGAAAAGCTGTACTTTTTTTCTTTTTTTAACCTGCTGTGCCTAGTTACTATTCCAAGCATCTATCCACAATCCCTGTACTTTACTATGACAACAGAGGGAGACCTTCCATTTAAACGACATGATTTCCTGGGAAACTTGTTTTATCTCATAATTTGAGTGCCTTCAAGCCCCATGAAAGATCTACAGTTTGTACAATTTAACTTTTTCAAGAGTCTTTGTGACCTTGAGGCAGATCTTCAATGCTATGTGTTGTTGTGCTAGAGCTGTAGTCAATTTAAAATGCCTAAAATTCTAAGGATAAAAGGAAGTATTATATTTTAGTAGTGCTATAGTGGTTTCAATATTTATAGTTAAATATAATGAGGAGAGACTGGGTTTTTTTTTTTTTTTTAAACCAGGTAACTGAATATTTGTTTCTTTAACTTAATTGTTCTCATCATCTCTTGTTTTAGCAAAACAAATGTAACTTGATAACTGAACAAAACAATGGTGAGACACTAATGTGGATTTTGTTGTCATCTTCTGAATAATGAATTATATTCCTCAATGCCAGAATGATATACAGCCTAAAACCAAGAGTATATTTTTCTTCTAAAAACCTCACAGAATCCAGAGACCTAATGTGAAATATCAAAGAGTAAGCTATATGTTTTGATATATCTATGTCTTTATTTTCTATCTTTTTTAAATAGCAGATATGATCACGTTGGATAATACCTTGTGCCTGAGAAACCCATCTATGTATTCATTTATTGATGAATATGCTTATCATCCACAGGTAGGTGATACCTACCTATCACTCAGTTATTTCTTTATTAACCATTACATGATAAAACTTTCCATTTATTTAACTTCCAATTAAAATACTCATAGGTATATAGTCTCATTGTGAAAAAAATTCAGAAATACATTTGTAATCACAGAATGTGCTGAATTGGAAGAAACCCTCAAGGCTCGTGGAGTCCAACTCCTGTCCCTGCACAAGACCATCCCCAAGAGTCACACCATGTGCCCAAGAGCATTGTCCAATCACTTCTTAAGCTCTCTCAGGCTTGGTGCTCTGATCACTTCCCTGGGGAGCCTGCTCCAGTGCCCAGCCACCCTCTAAGTGAAGAACCTAACATTCAACCTAAACCTCCCCTGACACAACTTCAGGCCATTCCCTTGGGTCAATTGTCACTGGTCACCACAGAGAAGAGCTCAGTGCCTGTCCCTCCTCTTCCCCTCAGGAGGAAGCTGTAACTACAGTGAGGCCTCTGCTCAGTCTCCTCTCCAGGCTTAAAGACAAAGTGACCTCAGCTGCTCTTCCTATTAGCTTTCTTAAGGCACAGGGAGAACTGGGAGGTGATTTGAGACAGCCAACACTATGTCACCATGGACGAGTCCTGTCTGATGAATCTAGTGGCCTTCTGTGATGGGGTGACTGCATCAGTGGACCAGGGAAGGGCTACAGATATGATTTATCTGGATTTCTGTAAAGCCTTTGACATAGACCCCCAGAATATCTCGCCTTCTAAATTGCTTGCTTTCTTTGAAAAATCTCTTCTGAATGTAGGTGATTTTAAGTGTCTGTGTGGAAGACATATTTATTTTCTAGAATTTCAGACCCTGCTGAAGAATTAAAACTCCACTTCCAAGATATATTTTCTGTCATAGTGTTCTCTTGCATTTCAAGCTAAACTTACCTTGGCCAGAGGCTTCTTTGCCTCTCCTAAAGTGAACTTCACCTTGTATCCTGGATAGCATTTTACATCAACCTTTTACAAATATAGACAAAAATAAAAACATGCACTAAGTGACCTCAAAGCTTCCCAAAATTCTTTCACCAACCCATTCGTTCACTGCACAAAGAACTGTCCACTGAACTTCTAGCATAGGCTGGCAGGAATAGGAAACTTTAAACATTTCCTATTCTTGTCTAAATGAACTCAGAGGAGGAGAGTAGCTACTCTTTTTCAGAAAAAAAAAATTCTTTCTGTCATTTAGGCCTCTTTTCATAATTAGTGGTGAGTACTTTTGGAAGATATGTCACTTCTGAGCCTCACTGCTGTTATAAATGTTTCTGCCCCTTGGCTGCCACTGGAAGCAGATGGTAGGCTGACAAGATCTATTTAAGTTCTGAGTGCCTTGAAGGAAGTAAAAGCAGTAAAGGGAGGTTATTTGAAGCATGGGGAGTATAAATCATACCTTCATCAGCATAATTGTAAAACTAGGCTTTGATCCTGGAAGAGAAACTTCTCACACAGGAATCTGTACCTGATACCATCAGATGTGGTGGTACTCTGTCAAAAAGCCTCCAGTGCAGATCCTTTTCAAAAAACTCCAAATGTTCCAAGCCTTTATCCTTCCTGAGATTCAAGAATGTGTGTGTAGCATCAACAGTCTCTTTAGCCCAGTATGGCAGTTTTGACAATGATCATAATCTGATGACTAGAGAAAAGCATAAGAACAGGCGAGTAATATAGAGGAGGTTTCCCCTCCAGTACTTGACCAATAATCACTTATTCTCATGGATTCCATCAATGGTCTAGGTATTTCATAATAGTGGCAGATTTCTATTCATGGTTCCATAGGAACCACTGCAATCTGCTGTTGCAATCATGCACCTCTTAGAAGACCACCTTTATCATCAATTTTTAGGGCTATTGGACCGACAGTGATCACCACATGTCAGTGAAATGCAATTGTCTGTGAGATGCCCAGATATCTCCTTTGGATACAAGGAGAAACCAGCTTTGGCTGGGTTTCAAGTATAGATATTTCAATTAGGTATCTGAGGATATGAATTTTGTAACTGAAATTTGCTTTTAGAAGACAGAGTACTGCCAAGTGCTGTCTGTCAGGGGCAATTTACAAAAGAGATAGGAATAGTATTATTTAGTGTTATAATAGTTGGGTATATGCTCCAGAAAGACTTTACCAAAATATGCAAATTTTCCCAAGGTAGTGACAAACAGCAATAGAAGCCAGTTTCACATTTGAAGGCATAACTACCAACAGACTTGCTCAGGTCTGATATCAGAAATCCAGAACAATTAACCTGAATTTTCCAGTGTTCAATGAACAGCTTTTTGCCTTATTCAGAAATTCTTTAATTAGCTTGAAAGCTAATGTATTCATTAACAGGAGAAAAATCCAAAAAGATAAACAGGATGATACTACCTAGTTCCTCATGCAAATATGAATTCATAAAATTTCACTCAAAGTATAATACTGTCAGTTCTTGCTGGGTATCACAGCCCAGTTTGAGCCAAACTGGTGTTATGGTATGGGTAGCTTCTGCCTATAGTTTCTTACACATGCTTTAGTCATGCTGCTCCTTTAGCCATTCCTTGTTCTACTCCTTCATGCTGATCATGCTAGGTAGCCCAGCAGAGACACGAAGAGATTTTTATTTTGCACCTGACCAAATGTGGAATTCTTTTGAATACAAAGTACGGTTGCCTCATCTAATATCCTGGTTTTGATCAAATGAAACACACACTGACAAGATTCTTGATTTCTTTCTAAATTCTCTCCTTAGTGCCAGACTATTACTTGAAGGTACATGGCCACTTATCCCGTGTACATTTAGACATTGTTGATGGATTGGATTTTTCCATGAAATTGTAGTTAGAAATTTTCCATCATATAATGATAGGGCTCTTTATTTTCTAATGACAGCATTGCCTGTTAATCAGGCAATATTACATAAAATTTTATAAAAATATATATTACAATTATATTAATATACATAAAAGAGATGCTTTTTATTATCTATTGTTTCCCTCACCTTTCTCCTCTAGCCAAAACCAACACTGTCTTTTTTTGGATTGTCTCTGGAATTGTTGTTGATGAAGAGAGCAGAGGAAGCCTGGAAGTTTTGTTCTCATAGTAGATCACAGCTATCAGCCTCCACAAGATATTCTTCTTTGATGCTATTTACTCATTACCCTCCAGTTAAGAACACAAGCATGTTTTATTAATTCATTTTTTATAGCGTTTGAAAACTAGATACACTTATTATTATCAAAAAAGTGTTAATAACATTTGGGAAAAATTAAATAAACTTTGTCAATTTATGAGTAACTATTAATGATAATAAGTAGCAACTTGCTTACATTACACTATGCCTATATTTCAATTTTTGCCCTAAAAAATGCAAAACCTAACCTGAGACTAAACGTATTCTGGCAAAGCAAACAATATAAATCTCTGACAAAAATAGAGAATTAAGCTGTTCCTTGATTTTTATATATAAAAATATTTTCTACCTAGATATATAACTCATAATAGTTATGAAAGAGATAAAAGTATTAAATTCTGCATTTGTTTTTTAACCATTAAGAAAACATTTAATGATTATTTTAATAAGAAACTATTCCAAAACTATTCAAAATAGAACAGTTTTATAGAAGACAAAATAGCATGACAGAATATTTAAAAATGTTTAAGAATATTTAATAGGCACATTACTTTTTATTACATAAGTATACACATGCATTTATAAGCTAATTTAAATTATTTGCTAACTTGACCAGTTACCTGGAGACCTTGCTAAAAGATGGAAGAAACCTAGGTCAAAGGACTCGTCCAATAACTTCAATAGTTTCGTTTCCTGCAGAACAAGAAACATTATACATGCTTTTAATTAAGCGAAAAGGTCAAAAAATCTAAGACTACATCTCAGATCAGTTGATAAAGAAAGGTCAAAACCATGTAACATCAAGGTACGTATACACATGTAAGACAAGTTTTTTCTATTGTAGCAAAAGGCCCTGAAAGTGGTGTATGTGACACATCTATACCCTGGAGAGGGAAGAGTTAGAACAAGGCTTCTCCTCATCAAGGTCTCCATATAACTCTAAGTGAAAAGGATCTCCACATAGGTAGGAGAAGGGAATACAGGTGACCTTGCCCCTGATAAGTAACAGCTGTGTTAATTACCCAGTTCAGCCTTGCCCCTGATGAGTCACAGCTATATCCAATAAAGATAAATTTGATAAGAAGGATAAAAGTGGATTAGCTGGTGAAGCCAAATAACATGGAGGATCATGAATATCAGGATCATAAAGCAGGATCTTGGGGAGAGAGGATCCCTGATGTGAGGTCCATCTGGGTCTGTAGTTCCAGCCTATTGTTGGAACCTGCAGTCACAGTCTAGCTGGGTAAAAGCCTGCATTCAGGGTCTGCAAACTAATACATGCAGTTATGGTTTAGCAGGAAATAACCATCAGTCAGAAGCTGCAAGTGAAACCTACAACAGGAGCTTGCAGTAGCCAGAGTCAATGGATAGTTTGAGTCAGGATGACTGAGTTGCAAAGATGAATAAACCAGGACCCTTTTCATGCTGTGATAGACAAGAAGTCTGTGTCTTGGCTCATTTCTACACTCTAATAAGAGGACTGCTGCAACACAACTACAGCTCCAGAGTAACTCCCTTAGATTCGCATGTTTCATACTTCACTGCTCACTGCAAGCATGATGTGAGTTAATTTTCAAAGTGTAAGTTGTGTGGCCTTGTTCAGAGAAAGAAAAACCTTGTTAGACAAGTTCTGCTTTTTGTTTTTGGAATAGGGAGTAGGATGGAAAGGCATAAGGAAGTCAAAATCTAGTTATAATTAAGCTCTCAAATATAAATTTCTCCTGTGGAATTTAGCCTTTTAGAGTGAGTGACCTGGATGTAACTGGACTAAAACAAACATTTCTTTGAGAATGTTTCTCACTTGAAAGTCAAAGTATTTTCTTTTGTTGTAGTCACTGCATGACTGAATCATTAAAAAGCTCAAATTAACCATGTAAAAAGTTAGGAATACATTACAGAAAAAATTTGAGTGACACCGTGCATTGCTTCACCTGGTCAAGATGTTGTTTATTTAAATAGAACTTGACAGTCTGGGAAAAATAATTTGAGAATGAGGTAAATTTCTTGAGAGTGGATAAAATTCTTGAGACTGGAAAGAGCTAGTTAGTAAAATTTATGTGATTATAAACATTTTCAGAATTAATTTTCTAGTTGTTTTTGTTGAGAAATTTTACTTTAAAGGCTGAGTAAATAATCCTGCAAATTTTTGGTTTGAACCGCAAATTTTGACCGCATTGGAAACAGGAGTAAAAATAAAAACTACTCTTTAGAACTACTTACACCTCTAGCTGTCAATTAGGCTGGTAAATTGTATCTTATTTTAATCCTTGTTTTAGGGTCAGAAGACTACATTGCCATCTAATTAAAACACTTAAAATCATGATTTATTAAAAATATCTTGGCTCTTACATCTTCTCAACGGTTTTGAAGTCTAAACAGCTTCCACTGTGTGCATGTAAGTCCTTAAATGCATCTTCTCATCATATGCATCACCTTCCTGTATGTCTGGGATGATTTTATGATACTGTATCCCCTCCATTTCCTTCATAAGACAAAGTCTGCATTTGTTTGGGGTATTAATTCTGATGAGATTTTTGCAGTTTCCAAGTCACATTATATTATTCTTTAAAATATCAGTCAGAACCATGCTCATTGCGCAATAAACATCTGAAATATAATTAGGAGACTATTCCAAAGCTCTCCCCTGCTCACTGTCATGGTTCGTTATCTGAAAGGAAAAATTATCTGGATGTGAGAACCGGCTTAAATGAAGTCAACAGCACACATCCTTTTGACAGGACTATGACCAAAATTTCCACAGACTAAACTATGTTAAGGTAAGATGATATTTTTTTGAAGCAACCTGAACACCCAAACTGCTTGCTTTTGACTTATCACCAAACCACTTCTGACAACTTTGAAAATCACAACTGACATGCAAACCTGGCAAACTCCTATAATCATATTTAAGTGAATTTCTTCTAGTGAGGGCAAAACCAACCCCAAGTTAAAAAACTAATAAAAATATGTCAGTGCTCAATACTGTTTAACTTTGAGGCCCATTCTAGTTTTGAGGCCTAGAACATCTCCAGTTGCTGTAATGAAAATTGGTCCCAACTAGGTAAACTAGAGCCTTTTAAGGTAAAAAAATGAAAATATTGCCAAATAAATGCCCCTTCCTTTCACCTTAGCACGTGATTGATCCACAGAAAGCATCATTTACACTCCAAGATTATAGCCTAGAATTTCCCAAAAGTTTTCTTTGGAGAATGGAGACAGATGAAGCCTGGGAATCTTCTACACCTCTAAGTATAAAGCACTAGATTTGAATACAGGGAAAAACATGTACAACTCCTTCTTTTGCTAGATTTTAGCTTTCCCTTCACTGGATACTACTGAAAATCACAAGCTGGACTCTATGTAGAGTGAAAGGGTGCTGTTAATTCTACATCCTTCCTTTGAAGGCATCCCATCCTCCAAGAAAGCACAAAATATTGAACCTGATGGAGATCAAGAGTATGTGCAAGACCTACTAGACCAACAATTAAGGTATTTATCTGTCAAGGGAAGTTCAAAGTTTCTGATTTATAGTCTCAGACTTTCATCGTTCATCTGTACAGTCATTCAGAGTTGGAGATAAAAGAGCAGGACTTGCTGAACCCAGGAGAAAGTATAACAATTTTACAGTCCCAAGCAAGTTAATATTAGCAAACTGTGAGCACAGAAAAAAGTTTATGAGATTAAATACATTTTTCAGTTAATGATCTTTGTTGGCAGCAGACCCAGAATGAACAATGCTTAATGGGTATAGGTAACTCCTGCTGACCAGCTCTGTGAAAGACATGGTGATGACAGCCATTAAGTGAAAATAGACATATGCCTAATTTTCAGGACCTAAAATGCCTAATGGGAAACAACACCAGGGAGGATAATTCTCATAATTATAAACCTCTTATGTGAACTATGCATAAGTAAACCTGAGAGACATAAAAGCACTTATTAAGAAGATTCTGTGAATAAACAGTCGCAATGGTTACGGTTAAATGTCTCCCTCCCTCTTTTATTTCTTTATTCCCTTATTCTGCCAGAAGATACCTAATGATGTGTATTCTATATGTTTTGCTAAGACACTTCACTGTATAATTGCTACTCTATGTTTCAACATCACAATAATTGGCACCAGTCTTAAACTCAGTGTCCCTTATGGCATCCTAGATGTCCTACTATTTAAAATGTCATATTAAATCAATTCCATATAATAAGAATAATAGAATCACAGATTCACAGAGTACTTTGTATTTGAAAGGACCTTCAAAGATTATCTATTTCAACTCTCCTGACATGACCAGTAACATTTTTCATTAGATCAGATTGTTTGAAGGCCACATCCGACTTGCCCTTAAAATGCTTCCATGGAGGAAGCATCCACAGCTTCTCTGGGCAAAATGGCCCAATATTAAGATATCTTTACCATAAAAAGTCTTTTTTATTACATCCCATCTAAACCTATCCTTTCTCAGATTAAAATCCTTGCCCCTTGTCCTGTAACTGGAGATCCAGATAAAAATACTATCTCCATCTTTCTCAAAAGCTGTCTTTTAGAAATCAAACATGTCAACTAGGTCTCACTGAGCCTCTTCTTTTCCAGACTAAACAAACCACCACCTTTCTTCATGGCCCTCCTCTGGATCTACTTTAACAAGCCCACATCTCTCCTGTGCTGAGGACTAAGAGCTGAATGCAGAACTCCAGAGGAAATCTCACTAGAGCAGAGTAAAATTGCAGAATCCCCTTCCTCACCCTGCTGGCCATGCTGCTTTTGATGCAGCCCAGACTACAGCTGACTTTTTGGGCTGCAAGCACATATTGCTGTCTCATGCCCCAGTTTTCACAATCCATTTATTTCCCAGCTCATATTAATACTAGGGAGTGCTCCACTGAGGTGTAGATCTTTGAACTTGGTCTTGTTGAAGTTCACGAGGTTCACGTGGACCTGTTCCTCAAGCCTTTCAAGGTGTCTCTGGATGGCATCTCATCCTTCAAGTGTACCAGTTGCCCATGCAGCCATCGGCTAACTTGCTGAGGGTGCACTCAATCCCACTCCCATGTCATTAACAAAGATACTGTTCCACATCAAACCCAGTACTGGTCCCTGCAGAGCACCACTTCTCAGTGATATCTGTTTGGGCTCTGAGCCATTGATTGAAACTCTGATGTGGCTGTCCAGCCAATTTCTTATTCTTAACCTCTGTTTCTGATAAAGATTTTGAGTGGCTTTGGAACGTGGGTATGGAGAGGGAAATCCATGTCATCAAGATTAATAATACTTATACTTTTAATACTTGAGTTCAGAATGTAATCTGCACTCAAATATTTGCTGAAAGTGATCACGAAATAGAGATGCAACCATAGATGTGACATTTTGCAAGAAATGTGTCAGCATCATCATTCAAATGCATGTTTAAAATTAACTGGCCTTGTACATTTTTATAATGCTTGTACGTATGTCTGCATTATATGGTTTCCATCCTTATGTGTGCTCTGGTTTCAGCTAGGGTAGAGTTCATTTCTCAGTAGCTATTATAATGCTGTATTTGGTATTCAGAATGAGAGGTGTTGATAGCACACTGATGTTTGGTCTTTTGCTGAGTTGTGTTTGTAATAAGTCAAGGACTTTTTCTTTGTCTCATGCTCTGCCAGTGAGAAGATAGCAAAAGGAACTGGGAGGGTCCATAGCTGGGACAGGTGACTTAAACTAACCAAAGGGATATTCCACACCATAGAATGTCACGCTCAGTATGTAAACTGTGGGGAGTTACTCAGAATGGAGACTGATCTGGGTTTGGGAAGGCAGGTCTGTCACCAGCAGGTTTATCAGCAGGTGAAAAACAACTGTATTATACATTTTTTCCCCCTTATTAGTATCATTAATAGCATTATTATTATTATTTACCATTATTACAGAAATTTTACTTTATTTTAGATTATTAAACTGCAATGATCTCAATCTGCAAGTTTAACATTGATTCTAGTCCTCATATCACTGTGTTGGATGGGAGAGAGGCAGGATGAGCAAGTGGCTGTGTGGTGCCTAATTTCCAGCTGGGCTTAAACCACAACAATGTACAGTAGTCAAGAGGTCATATAATAGGATCTGGAAGTTTAGATGTAAAATTGATGTTTAGGCTCTTAAGAATAAGACTCAGTTTTCAAAGAACATTCATAAACACAAACCAGTAAGATATGCTGGCACCTCACACCAAAATATGTAGAAATCTAATAAGCATTCAATGTAAAGTAAATTTTAGTAAATTTTCTCTAGAACTCCAAAATGAGTTGTGGACCAAAATCAGCCTTTCATGCCTAAATTTTGGAACCACTGAGTTAAGAAAGTCAAAGCTAGGTAATGATTTTGTAAGTATGCTTCTGCACTGTAAGAAAAGTTGTAATAGCAAGATCATATGCTATATTTAGAGTAGAATATTTTTATTTTCCACTCTTTATAATCAGCATATGTTTCTATCCCTAGTTTATTAAAGGGAACCATGACCTTTTATGGTTCTTAAAACAAAGTTTGCTTCTGGATTTTTCTTCAGCATTAATTGCTACTGTATTTGGGAATGTAAAACTTTTTTAATGTATTACCCTAACTCTTCTGTCAAAGCAGTTCCATTTTGGACTGGAAGAGAAGAACAGGTAAGATAAGTGTGAAAATGTTGTACAAGATTAGGTCTCTAATTTGACATTTCTAACATCTGTTATTTGCAGAACGCTTATCACTGAATGGCACTTCTTATGTCCAAAACTTAGCTCTTACCCATTGCTGCTTATTACTGTTACTGAGTAGCAAGTCCATCAATTAGATACCAGATCATCAAGCTGAGCATTCAGAAAATAAGCAACAAATAATAGTGATCATCTGTGAAGAGGCAGATAAACTGACTTGACATAGGAATTTTCCATAGAATCATTTGTTTGCTTTGACTAATGAGACCTTTTCTCTCTGCTTGCAATCACATTAGTCACTCAGTATGCTCTTTCTAAATTCAGCAACAAGAAAGAATCCTGCAATCAACAGCTTTCTTTACCACAAATGCTGACTTTTTGACACAGGAGATCTACGCTGAACATCCAATGAAGGAAAGAGAAAATAAAAACTAGAAGACAATAACATAAAGGGAGGTCATGTAAAGGAAACCTCTATTCTGTTATACTTAAGAGATCATAATGTCTTGAGAAATTACAACAGCGTGATGGCTGAAATCTCTACTCTGATATGCTTTCATGGGTAAACAACATTTCTAAATATATCTAAAAACAAGCTGGGAAAACATAGATGCAATCAAAACAATAGCCATTTTTAGGCAGGGAACTTAGGAGATATGAGTCACCTTTCACAGGTTTCTATAGTCTCTTTTATTTAGTCGTACTGGAGAAGTTGGAATCTACATTGACTGCCTTTTTTAAGTCCTTGAAGAGGAACAAAAATTAAAAAAATTAAAATATTTTGATAGTGCTACTGTTATAAACCCATTATAATCAATATGTATTTTGATTTTTCCATTTATGCTATTATTTCTACTGTTTGCAAGGCAAAATTATAAACCTGACTATATTTGCTCATAAGTATAATTTTCTTACTGTCTTTCTTGCTTTCACTTCCTTACCATCCATACTGCAAGAAAAGTCATGGATGTCCTTTGATACTTTTTATTTTTGAAAATCTGATACACTTGTACACCCTTCTGTTACAGAACTGATGAGACTGAACATATCTAAAAAAGAGACATCTAAATAATACAGGACATTCTAGCACATACTTGTCTCCCCCAGAGCATCTCTAATCTTATCTGCCAAAAGCTTTCACACTCTTGTCCAAGCAATGAGCACCGTCACAGAGCTTGGTCTCACCAGGCAAAAACACAGGACAGAGAAGGAAAAGGGAAGAATCTGATATGAAATATGAGGGTACTGGGGAGTAAGAGGAAAGACAGATAACGATGTCTTGGCAAACTATGGCAAATATCCCATGGAAAAAATGAGTCTTGAATTGCAAAGAGACAATTCTTTGCTTGTGATCATTTATCTATGTTTACACATGCTTTTGCAGGTGAAAAGGAGCCCATCCTACTTAAATCTTGAGCTAAGTGAAAGTGGTGTGGGTGCATTGCTGCATAGCCAAGCCTGAGTAAACACATTGTCTTGTCAGCAGGATTTAAAACTTCATTAAACCAGGTGCTATAGTAACTGCATAGTGTAAACATCTAAGCAAGCATTTCGTAGAACAACCCAGGGACTCAGTTACTGAAATTTGCACACACAGCTCACATTTATCTTCTCATAAATTTATTTGTGTTGTTAATATTTTATCTACTGGTGGGAATGGCATACAACAGTATATATATTACATATGTGTATATTACATATATTCAGTAACCTAAGGTTCATGGGTCTTGATTTCAAGTGGCCTTCCTACACCACTGATTTTTCAAGTGGTCTTTGTCAATTCACCGTGTTTGGGTTCCTCTAGAACACTGAGAAAATAATTTTATTTTGCAACTATAGGTAGGAAGAACAGTGAAGGTTTGTGAAGTACAACTTTTAATAGTTGCAACATACTGTGGATTTGATTTTTTTTTTTCTTCCAAGAAAAGAGTAGAATCCAGGGGGTTTTGTGAGTCACATAGAGTTAGATGCAGTATCTTACTAAATTGAGTGTAATTGGTGCACATCTGTCCTTTTAAGACTCAAAAGAACATTGTGCCTGTCAGACACGGCCTGTGATTTGTCAGCTAAACTAATTTTATCTCTCATTAATGGATTTTTTCAGTTGTTAAGTTAAATTCCCTAATTGCTATCTTCATTGTTTCTTTCCAGGGAAAAAAATAATATTAAAATAATCTTGGTCATTTCCTTATATAATCTTTTTTATTGGCAAATAAAATGATACTTTCTTTTCATCTACTCATTTAACAATGTCTTTTTTTCTTCTACAGATCCATTTTCTTCCTTTTGTCACTTCCCCTTTTACCCTATGTTTTATTCTCTATACATGCACTCCTGCTAAGACTTCTTCATCTTTGTTACTAGGTTATCCATCACAGCTGCCACTGATTCCACCTTTTTTTGGCAGTTGGCCTCCATCCTTTTATTCTATTATTAGATATTTTTGCCTTCTCAAATGCTGGGCACTCTCTACATCTAATATAAAGTAATGTACTTAGCAAAAAGAAAACATTATTATGCCTGAGATTATTTTCCTGCAAAACAGAATAATTATCATTAAATACAGAAGTTCCTTTTTATTCCCATGGCTGAATTTCTCCAATAATATGAGATACATCTATATATCTATGTGTGTGCGTATATATATATATATATATATATATATATATATATATATAAATGCAGTCTATTCTGTGAGAAAATTAAAAATATCAAAGCATAAGAGCAGAGAAAACAGAACAACCTTAGCCATACAGACTTATTTACCTTTGGACAAATAGTTACTTGCAATCTCTCACAAAGAATAACTACTCTCTTTGTCATCCTCTCTGATCTTGTCATTAAATACTGAACAAAAAAAAACCCACTCTTCAACAGGATTCATATAAGAAAGTTCTTCTAGAACAAAGTGGAAGAAATAGAGAATTTTTTTTTTACGGCCAGACACTCAAATCCAAAGCTCAAATTCTAATCATTTGACAGTGTAACACCATAGAGAAGCTATGATAACTCAGAATCTGCTTTTCTGCCAGTGGCTACCTGTCCATTATTACATTGCACCACAGGTTAAAACTCTGCTTTCACCAACTCTGCCTCCCTTGGAAAAAGCCTCTAATATCAAGAATAGATCTATTCACTTGAAATCCTTTTGGCTATCAGCCTCAAGAAGCTGACATCTCTAACAAAGTTCATCCTACCCAATAAATGAAATATGCACTTTATCACCTGCCAGCAGACCTCAAGACCTTTGTTACTCATCCATATACATCAGGACAGAATGGGGAATAAAGCCCAGCTGTCTTAGGAGAAATCCATCTTGGGTGACCATTTTGTTCTCTAGATCTAAAGGAGGGGTAAATAAAGCGATATGACTCAGTTCTTTAAGAGAAAAATATTGTGAAGATCTGCTAATGCATAGGCTCTAGTTTGTCATTCAGATAATCTAAGAAAATGGATGTCAAAGATCTTATTTCCATAATTTATGTATCTTAAACATTTCCCTCTAGCTTCCCACAACTCCTTATCATCAGTTTTAGTTCAAGTCTGGCATTGTTCAGGATACTGCTGGTTAAACAGAGATAAAAATTCCTTTTGTACTTCTGCAAGTTTTTCTTCTTGTCCACTGGTGAAGCATCAGGGAAGACACAATTGCATTGCTAGCATTTAAGTGTTCTGCCTCTGATTTACTTAACTGCATCTATTTGTTCATTAACTTTATGAATATTTTTAAACAGCAAATAAGGAAAAAAAACCTGCCAAGAGTGTGGCCAATATAGCTTTCCTTTTTCATCAAAGTATTTTTTTTCCCGGAAAATGTTATTTTTCATTTTTTTATGAATATAGGGACCCCAAGAATACACTATCAAATTATGGGTACCAAGATTTTTTTCAACATTGCCTGACATAGACATGCTTATAAGAAGAAACAAAAGACATATATTCTAAAAAATGTCTGCATAATCTTAAATATGAGGAATGTTAAAATTGGAAACAAGCCTTTAGAGTCATTCCTGGGCATCTCTACTCCTTACTGTCTTCTAACCCCAGTAACACTCATGGGCTGCTTCATCATATTACTTGTTTGATTATCTCAAATATTTACAAGAATTCAGGTTAAACAGTTTCAAGCTCATCCAAGATTACAGAAGTATTCCTCAATATGTTATTATTAAAATATGATCAATATTTCTCAGTTTAGACATGGTTAGGTTTTTAAACAATCTATTGAATTAATTTACTACCTGTCTTCTCCCATCCTGCATTATCTGATTTGTATTGAGAAATATTTCTTGGTTTTGTAACAATTCACAAACTACATCTCATAAAAAATCAATAAGATAAAATAGCTGATCATATTAAAATTTACATAACTGTAGATAAAGTAGTAAATCACTGATAATATTACAATATCAAAGTAATTTGATGAGATTACTATAAAGAATGCTTTCCAATGTTGATTGATTAAGGATTTGGAGCATCCATTTTGCTTCACATCTCTTTCAGATTTATTGTGTCAGTCTGCCACAGAATGCCGTAAAAGCAAAGAGATTCAGAGCTTGTCATTTCCAAAAGGATTTTGGTTTGCAGTGTCTGGCTGTCTGTGAAAGTTTAGCCTGATAAGACCTAAAAGTTTGCTTTGTATCGCACTTCTCTATTAAAGTAACCTTTGGGTGCTGAGAAGTTGGCCGTGTCTTTGCAGTAAAACTGCCTATACACTCTTACTATAGCTATTAGAATACATTTCAATGGTATCTCATTGACAAGGAAAAATTGATTTTTATGAAAAGTAATAGAAAACAGTCACAAGGCACCCCATCAGACTGGTTAAAATTAATCATGCATGAAGCATCCCTCCAGATTCCATGTGTTCCTTGTATATACTAACATTTTTATCAAGGTTTCCCAGATCCGATGAAAAGAAAACAGTAATTCATTAAACTTGTGATCTGGTATTTGGAACGATGGGCAACACTTCTGTCACACATTTCTTTGAGAAAAGGAAATGCTGGTTCAGTCACTGCAACACCTTTGCACTGAGTCAACACAGAGCACTAATGCATGGGCAGAAGAAGTTCTGATGAGAAGGACGTGCATACTGAATGTCTAAATGAAGGTTCATTCCATTCATTTGTGGCTCTTGTCTGTGTAACAGATATTTTTGAATGCTTTCACAGATGTCAATAAATGAGTTTGGGTTTCATTTGATGTAGTATCCGTACAGACAACATCCCTGAAATTCTGACAGTTCATTAACTGTCCTTTAAGACTCACATGAAAGTATTTTCCCCCCTCTGCTTCTTTTACATGTTTGGCATGCCAAAATAATGTATATCTTAGTTATTTAAGGTCTTACTACAGCAGTGTAAATCTCCTTGTTAACAAATACATGCAACTGCTCAGTTGTCTCATTCAGGAATTCTTGAAGCAGCAGCTTTAAGTTAAACAAGAAGCTGAAACCTATAAATAACTTATACAATTCTGTGGCACAGAGAAATTAGTATTGCCACTGTCCTTGGAAATTTTCTGAGACCTCTCACTGTGCTATTTTTATGAAGTTCTAAATTGCTCATAAATTCTTCTTTTTGCTGTATGTTTTTAAAGTAGGTTTCACTGTCTGTTAAAGCAGACAGATTGGAACATTTTTATTTTAGCCTGGTAAGTAATACAAGGAAAGTAAATTCTTACATGTGACCTACTGCCATGATTTGCCCTGATGATGAGACCTTTTGATGGATGGATGAAAGCAAGTTGTTCTTATTTTCTTTTTGTACTGAGAAAGCTAACCAATTTTTTAGCAAATGCAAACTGCTAAAGTATTTTCTTTATTTTTTTACTCATTTTCTGATTTGGAAAATTAGGCTACTAGAAAGCAGACTGAGATCAATTCATTTCAAAGGCAGCATGAAGCAACCTTCTGAAAGTAATATCTCTTATTTAATAATTGAGCTCAGTAGTGGAGAGCTGATGTCTACTTTTAGAAATCTGACTAGTACCCCTGAAGCAGTTATGCAATCTCTGATTGAAAACATGAAAACATTTCCAGACGAAGATTGCTGAGTAATCTAACCCTTTCTGAGACAGCCATGTCTCTGACCACCATTCAGAATAGTTACATTTTAAAGTGTCACTACTTCTTAAAAGAGGCAGCTAGTGAAAAGACTTTTTTTCCCAGCTTGGAAGATTTATTCTTGTCCTTCAATGAAAACTTAGATAAGAATTAATTAAATATTATCAAACATATCCCACTTCCAGATAGCTGTTGCAAATTGTTTGTCTGTTCCCCAGATGTGAGGCAGAAAGCAAACATTGCTTTCAGATCAAACTGACATAGCCTACAAGGATTGATTTTTTGGGGGAAAAAAGCTGTCTTTTTTTTTGCAGTGATAGATTTCCTAGAGTCATCTGAGGACCTGACTGTGAAGCAGATGGTATTTTCTTTCCAGGGCACATTTTGGCCTTTGGGATAAAAGATTTAAGAAGGGAAAAGTAGTTATTGTGGGGAAGCAATTGCAACCAGAGAAGAGAAGAGTGAGAATTTGTGAGAGAAACAGCCCAGCAGACACCAAGGTCAGTGGAGGAGGAGGATCAGATGCTCCAGGTGCAAGTGCAGAGATTCTCCTGCAGCCCATGGAGAAGACCATGGTGAAGACCTTGGTGAGGCAGCTGTGCCCCTGAATGCTATGAAGGTCCATGGAGGGCAGAGATCCACCTGCAGATGAAGGACTGCAGACTGCAGCAAGAGGATGCCTGAAGTAGGTTGTCACCATGGGAAGACCATATAGAACAGGCTCCTGGCAGGACCTGAAGCTCCACAAAGAGAGGAGGCTGTGTTGGAGCAGGTTTGTTGACGGGACTTGTGACCCTGTGGGGGCCCCATGCTGGAACCGTTTGTTCCTGAAGGACTGTACCCCATGGAATGCCCCATCTTGGGCCAGTTTGTGAAGAACTGCTGTCTGTGGGAAGGACACATGTTGGAATTCATGGAACACTGTCTCCTGTGGGAGGAATCCTATGCTGGAGGAGGGTAAGGCTGTGAGGATTCCTCCCATTGAGGCAGAATGAGAGATAGAAAGGTGTGATGAACAGACAGCAGCCTCCCTTTCCCAGCTCCTCGAGCCTATGGGGGGTGGAGGTAGAGAAAACTGAGAGAAAAGTTAAGCCCAGGAAGAAGGGAAGGGAGGGGAAAAGGGTTTTTTTTTAAAGTTTGGTTTTATTTCTCAGTATTCTACTCTGATTTAATTGATAATAAATTAAAATAAGTTCTTTAAATTGAGTTTGGTTTACCAGTGCCACACAAGCCCAAATCATGTATATGCTATTATCTATATGTTAAATTGGCTTGCATGTCTTCTAAGACCTGATATAACTTAGAAGAAAGTAATTCAGATTTGTAAATAAATCTGCACTAGGTTTTACAGTTTGTAGTTTGTTTATTAGAGAAGAACATATGACTAAAACCCAGTGCTTCTGGAAAAAGTGAATTATATCAACTTTATGTTGTAAATCACTTCAGGATGTGAATGCAAATAATTTCTAGCCACCACATGCTATCTATATTTAAATACAGTTTTCTTTTTTAAAATCTTTCTAAGCATTAGAAATACCAGCTTAGGTACCCTAAAGTGTAGATTAAGGCTGCCGCATGTTCAGAAACTCATACATGATCAAGTTAGACGTTTTATCATTTTATGGGAAAATAGTAAAAGTAAATGTGCTTTCTATTACATATCAAAACATATTTTCTGTTGCACTGTGAAATGAACTCCAGGACTGAGATTGTTTCCCTCTTACAAACAAAATATCCAATTTCTGTTATTAAAGGGAAAGGATAACATTTAATGTTTTTCATCTTGCTATCCTCAGGGTAGCAGATATGAAAGGTCAACAGTGAAACCACTTTCTAATAAAAAGATCATAAAATAGTCAATAAAAATGGAAATTGAAGAAGGCCAGAGCACTTTCTCCTACCCACTAGTTTCCCTGATCACATAACACTATAGCACATATACAAACTTTTCGAATCTTCACAGAACTCTGCATTGGCCAGAGATGTGTCTGTGTTGGAGCCAGCTGGCATTGGCCCTGTTGGACACAGAGGAAGCTTCTGGCATCTTAACACAGAAGCCACCCCTATAGCCTTCCCCTGCATCCCACCCCCCCCACCCCCCCCCCCCCAAAAAAAAAAAAAACAACCAAGCTTGCCATATAAATCCAATACATTACAACAGAAATGCTGGATAATATAGTGAAAGAAACAGCTGCTATAATGAGAAACACTCAAAGTAAACAGGCAGCATCTGCCTATTGTGCTCTTTTGGTCTTTAAGGCTGGCTGTGGGACACTTACTCATCTGTCCACACCAGAGTTGTGGAAAATCTTATCTTAATTGTTGGTTTTGCTCTCTGGATGTACAGACCAATGAGAACTCGTGCAGAGCAACTTGCACACTTGATCACCTGTTTTCCACCTATTTCATCTTCCTGAGTGCCAAGTCCACTTTGCAAGGTGTCTTAGAGCTGCATCTCTGCCCTGCTCATGGTGATGCACCAAATCTCTTCATGTCATGCACAAGCAGTGGAATCTGGACACGTAGTTTCAATGCTATAATAGCTATGGCTGCATAGAAATCCTTTCAGGCAATCCAGCTTTAGCTCCTGAGTAACAAGCCATGAAGTTTCACCCAAACAGTATATGTCACTGTTAGGAATATCATGGCAGCAAGTGAAAAATCTAGCATTGATAACTTCCATCTTTCTCTTAAATAGCCACAGAAAAATTGAGTGACTGTGGTTTTCAGCTTTTTTTTTGTTACTTTAAAGGTGAAAACTGTAGAGGTTTAAAGATAATAAGCATTTAGGAAGCATTACAAATTACATACTTAATGATCATACCCCAAACAACTGTAAAATATTTCCAGCTCCCCTTCCTGTTTGTGCTTTACAGGATTATCTAAGAGAAAAGTGAAGGAGAGAACAGTGGAATTCCAATCAAAGATGACATTAGATTACATTCACTAGAGGAATGTTAGCTGTTGTATGTTTACAGGCTGTTAGCTTTGTAAAAAAAGCACAAAGATTTTTCAAGTATTAGCAATGTCTGGACTTGCAAAACATTCTTTCCTTTATGGCTACTGCTTAATGGGATGTTTGCACAGAGCACTTCTGCTTCTACACAGCAGTGCACCTGAGGAATGTAGGTGTACTGCCGTGAACATAGTGAAGAAAGAAAAACAGAGAAACAAATTGAACTGCAATAGTGATATGCTAAATAACTGCTTTTTCAAGACCAAGTTCCTACCTGGTTAAAAAAAAAAAAAGTTCTAATAGTCACAAATCCAACAAAGGTATTAGAGGATCATAATTCAAGTCATAGACCAGGTGTTGAACACCTTTAACTTTTTCTCTTCTTCCCATTTATACAAATACATGGAATAAACCTGGATATTTTGGGCATATTTTGCACTCTATAAGTGTAATATAGTCCTTAGCCTGAAATCTTGAGATTTGTTTCTGTTTAAATACTTACTTCATTTTGTTTAATTTATCCACCAAATCTTTTCATGATTGCATAGTAACATCAAAAGATAAAAAGTGTGAAGTCTATGCTAAACCCATGGAATAAACCCATAAAATGCAAGTGTAACATTTAAGGAAAAAAGAAGATGTAATTGGCAGTGACATCTCAGTACAAAAGATCATTTTAGTGGTAGATATGATCACAATATTGTAGATTTTGTACATTTGCATTGATCTTTAAACAGTTCTCTCTTGAAACTCATAAAGATTTAACATCTATCTTATCTGTAGATTTTTATGTAGTACCTTCTTTTTGTCTAATAAAATGTTATAATCTTGTTCCAGTCAACAAAACTTACTCATGTTAAAACACTTTTTCTACAGTCTCTGAATTTCCTAGTTTATAACACACTGTTTACTAACACTTCAGAAGTGCTAAACTGTATGATACAGACTTTTTATTACTTACTCTGTTGACAAAAATCTACTAGAGACGCTTTGTATTTTAATGGCATTTTAATGAGGTATCATGCCATGAATTTATGTTTGACGCAGGTTGCCTCAGCATATAATTAATAAGCGCACAAATACAGTTTGGTGAAGAGACTTTCAGACCCCCATAGGAGCTGCCACTTGCAGATTGCAGCCTGATGAACAAGAGCTTCCTTGTTTCTGCTTTTCATACAGGAAACGATTTTCACAATAAACTTCAAGTGATTTTCAATTCCAGTTCAATTTCTTCCTATATTACATTTATCAAGCTTCCTCAGCATGCTTTTCACCACAGAGTCAACCCTAAATGAACAAAAGCAGAACTCTGCTGTCTCCATAGCACTTTTTAAATGACTGGCATCTAAGACTCCTACAAGTCCCGTGTATCTCAGCCCTGTTTTCTCCACAGACTACACAGAGAAAACAGCTTTGGACCTGCATTGAAAGAATGGACTTCATGACCTCCTGCACCATTCTCTGAGTCTGTGAAATGCTAAAACACTAATGGTAAGCTCTGCTATGAATGTGAAAATGAATTAAACTGAAATTCCTACATATTTTTTAATAGGGTCATGAACTTTAATTAAAGCTTTCCTACAGCTGGGATATCTGTAAGATTTCCTCTCCATATGAGTTCACTTTGTTCAATACCATGAGAGTTTCAACTATAAAGTCTCCCACAGATCAAGCAGAGAGGTGTTTTCCTCAGTGTGGTTGTCTTTTACTAGTTGTTTCTCTGTGTAATTCACAATGTGAAGCTTCAGGTGAGTGTATTTGGATACTGTCAGGTTCAGCAGCTGGCCTGCCCAAAGATGATTCAGCTTCCTCCTACTTCCCCTAGAAAGACAACCTCTTCCAGTCACATAAAACTCATTCTCTTGGGAAGTCTGGATAAAGGGAAATAAGTAGACTGTTTGAAAGCATCTTTAATAAATTAGTCTAAAGACAGATAATGGTACTGTCTAAATTGCTTTCTGTTGCCTATTGTACCTCATGCCTAGGAATGGAAACATGAAAATTTAAGACTACTAAAGATTGCTTTATTAACTGGCAAGCAGGTAGCAATGGAGTAAAATCTAATCAATGATTAATTTCAATGAATTCAGGGCAGGAAGTATGACCCATTTATTTTGTATAACATTTGATTAACTGCTTTTGCTTGGTTCTAATTTTGTGTTTTAATTTTCCATAATCAGCACTTAGCTGTCAGGATGACAGGTGGGTTTAGGAACTAGAAAATGAAATTAATAAACCAGTTATGTGGACTTATCTGCTTATCTATGGGATATTTGGCCTCAGAAAGTACTGTCTTCTCCAATACAAAGAAACTGGAAAGATGAAACAGTCCTGAAATAGCAGTGTAGTCTGTTTCATGCTGCCTGAAAATTCTGGGTTTTTTCTTATCCATAGTTTAAGGCTTTTTGTTAAAAAAACCAAATGTTAAGAATAGAAAAGTTAAGAATAGAATGAAAATGAAGGACGGCATTCTCACACAATCCAGGTTTTTGAATTGTAGTTTTTCTTCATTTTCTTCAAAGTAGAATTTTTCAACCTCACACTGTCAAGGTTTTTCATTATAGAGGAAGGGAGACAAGGACTTTGTTTTTCAAAGGCTGAAACACCTATGTCAACAGCTCTTTAAAATTTACTGAATTTGAATAGTCTCAGTGAAATATTTTCAATTTGATGAATGATAAAGATGCTTACTTAGAATTGGTTTTGGAACATTCTACCGGGACTGACTGCTCTTCCCAGATGGACGTTTTATTTACTCCGAGTTTTTGAAAGACAAGTAAAATTTTACTACTACAGGAATAAGTTAGTATACTTGTTGAGTAAGATTATTTTGAAAAAAAGGGAGTATTTTCTCTGTCCGTATGCTTATACAGGTATTTGCATTCATATCACAAAATTTAATGAGATTGGGAGCCTATGTGTAACATAGCATAAATGCACATATTTAGAAAGATTTTATAAGACAATAAACCATTTACAGTAATAGTAATAGACTATTACAGGAAAATACTTCTTTTGCTTCTGAGAGAGTCATCTCAGCACAAATTTATCAGAAAGATCAGATATGAACAGGTCCACAACCTGTCTGGAATCTGATTGAGCCTACATATGAATGAACATTTCTCTGCGGACTAAACTCATTTGTTACCCTTCTGCTCCCATAGCATAGCACCTCTTGTTGATATGCACTTCAGCCTGATTCAGTTCCCTTCTATCTATCATCTTTTCTGATTTTCCTGTAAGGCGACTCACCACACTGCACTATTGGTGTCTATGGCAAAGACACATCTGCAGAACAGTCAGGGTATGCTGCTGGGAATTACACAGAAAAGCCCTCCTGGGCTGCATTTTGGTTCGTTAAACTTTTGCAAGAAATCTAGCAAACTGTTTTAATGGCAGTTCTCTTCCTGGATACCATTTACTTTCTATAGACCCTCTAGAAAAAGATCCTTGAGGGTCTTGAATGTCTCATCACTAGAAAAATACATTTTGTTTTGATAAAATTTAATGGAAATAATCTCAGATGAAAATTAATATTCATTAGAAAGCAGCTGTCTGCACCCAAGGCTTTTGTTAAGAGTGACTTCAAATGTTTGGGTTTTCTGAAAGAACATGACCAACATCACAAGGCACCTGTGCTTGTGATAGTTTAGCAGAAGGAAATGCTGACAGGAATTCAGGTTCAATATTGATTCTGTTGCTGCAGTCGGTGTTTGTGACAGATGGCTATTTCTGAATGTCTATGTTATGATTCTGAGGTTTGGTTGAGGTGTTTTATGCACCTTTTTCCAGAGCTGTAGGAATAAATTTTGTCTGTGCTTCTATTGAAGCAGTTTTCCAGGGGACAATATAGGGTCTTCTCAGACAACCTCATCTTCCAATAGACTTTGCAGAACTAGAGCCCTTTGAAGCAGCTCTGAACCCACCATTGGAAACATCTGAAACTGAAGACATCACTTAAAACTGAGGGATGATGAAAAAGGGCTGACTGAGGCTTTGTCTGCATTGCCTTTTGTACACTGGCTCAAACTCAGGCGTGATTTTGAAGGAAGGCTCCATCAGGCTCTGCCAACATATCACTGGCTATGCACGAATCTTAGCTCTAACCCATCCCCAGTCCAATTCACCACCAGGCAACCTGTTCCTCCCCTAAACCCTTTGTCTAGGTTTGGAGGTAGAAATGCAGTGCAGGGGCTCAGTAGATTGGGCTCCAGCACACAGTAGTGTGCTGTAGCCAACTCCAAGCTTGTGTGGTAGAAGAGACATAACCGTGCAGCCTGTGCAGGGTATATGAGAGAAATATTAATGGTTTTATGAGGTACATAGGTCAAATACTGTATTTAAACAGGCCAGTGAGGTAGAGGGATGAGTTAATAAAAATCATTGAATGCCTCTGACTGAGGATTCTGAAGGCTGGCTGAAAAAGCAAACAAAAAGTCAGCAGAACTTTAGAGCCATGATGGAAGGATACTTCTTAATTTTATCTCCAGGTTTCCAAGTACAGGATATTTATGTTTACCTAATTTAAAATCTTGTGTTTTTTCTCTTTGAAGTAGGTTAAATTGAATTTTACTTCAGAGATTATTTCAAAATAAAAAAGGAAATGGAAAGCAATTAGTAAGGAAAGTTTTTCAGATACTCAGGGAAGATAAAGACAGCAGGTCAAAGACAAATGCAACAGAAAATTTCCATATAATGTGTTTTTACTGTAGCTTTCAGGTAAAGGTGAAGCCAACAGAATGCAAAATGGATTTATATAGTACAATGTCAAGCTGCTGGTGAACCACATATAAAATGCTATTAGTATAAACAGAGAGAATACATGAACTCCTAGGTTTTTAATGAGAGGGTTTCTGCTCTTGGACAATGAGCAAATGACAGTCTAAAGCAGATTTCGTAAATAGATTTATATGAAATAGATTTATATGAAATAGATTTAGTTCAAAGTATTCTTCCACCAGTAAAATAAATAATTCCATTAGCAAATGCTCACTCACCTTTATTATGCACAAATTGTTATATCATCAATACACTTTGACTAAGTATTCATCTGCATTGTGTTGCTAATAAAAATTCTTCTCCACAGGTACCATGCTACAGATTGCAAAGAACATCCATCAGTAGAAGTGCTTTGCAAATCAAACCTAGTGGGGCAAAACAGTTTATTAGTGTGCATCTCATTCTGTGGCGTGTAGGATTACCCACATGCAACACTTAAGCTGTAAACATTTCCATTTGCAAAGGGTGATGGAAATAACTTGAGGAATGTATTCTACCCATGCTGACTGCACCACAGTAATACTCAGCACCCGCATGTTTAACTCATGGCAGCTGATAGGACATAGAAGTGAAATGAGATGACATGACTGAAGCACAAATAGCTGGAACAGCTTCCTACCTATGTTCTGGTAGGGTGTGGGATATTTTCCAATCCAGAAAATAGCCTCATTAATCCATTTAAAGGTAGGCTGACCAAAGCCCTGGTTAATGTACAATTGAGAAAACTTTGGAATGAACTTGATTAGATTATATAGTTAATTTCTATTTCAAACTTCCTCAGCTTTAGGGCACTGGGTAAAATTACTGATCTTTTAGTAAATTAATTCAAGCATGCCTTGCTGCATTTTTCATTATGCATATCTTGTGTACCAGTACATTCTATTTCAGCTCATTAATTCAGGGTCACTTTAATATTAGGAAGGATTTTTATCACTGTCTGTGAAAGTGAAATCTGGTCCACTTTTCCCAGTAGTAGGCAAAGAAATGGATTGCCAGTTCATTTTTTTCCTTGTGTAAATCCACAAATACCCATATATTCTTTCTATAATGATTGCAGGGAGTTTCAAACATGCAGGGGAATGTTTTCAAATAATAATTGAACATGGTTTCCAATGATGAGGCAATAAAACAAATTTGATATTGTAATTTTTGCTTATTACTTGTTTCAATTCATAAAGTGGCAACAGTTTGTTACATTGTTTTGCTACCTTTCTCATTTGTAGTAATAGATGTATGTAATGGTCAGTGGCTTACTACAAGCAAATAGTTTGGAAGAATATTACTCTGCTGCAAAAAGGATTTTTAGATGTTAGTGTATGGTGATTCCCTTTGTTATATTCTTTTCTGAGTTCTCCTTTTTAGACAATGGCTACTTACAAAGGACTCTGTACACTGGGAGTTTGGGTCTTATATTTTTTCTACTGAGAATTTATATTAATATTTGAAAATATTTCTCTACTTTGGATGTTTCACCAGATTTGACTGTGGGACCATCAGATACCCTTTAGAGTTTTATTCAGTGCAGGTTTTGACCTAATCCAGTATGTACTATGGCTAAATAGCATGTGTTTTAGTAAGATCACATTGGGTGTTCCACCTATGTGGAATAGGGTATTCCACCTGTAAATACCAGAACAGAAAGCCTAAGTCTCCTATAGGTCCTGTGCTGCATCTGCCAGACTGTCCAGACTTCTTGGCTGGCACTACACCCGTGTGTTCAAGTCTTGATGTTAATATGTGAGGTAGACATTACCATTCATACCCACCATAGGACTGGTAAATGCAGTCACTGGATTGTAGAAAGTTATTTAACTCATTCGTGTGTAGATGCTTGTATTTCACTGCATAGCTCTCTCAAGTTCATTAGACTCAGCTGAGCACAGATGTTTCCAGAGAATGGTATTATTTTGCTTTATGTTATACTGGAACAGCTGATTTGCAACACCTGCTTGTCTTCATATTTTCAAAAGAGAAATTCTCATCAGATGTACTGACCTCTTAATTTGATGTTTGGTTTAGTATCCAATTTTTTGCAAAATACTAAGCAGAGTTATAAATTTTCTACAGACTTGTTTTTCTGGTTCTGATATGAATCCAGACAGGAGGCTGTTTTCTTTTATATGTCTCTTAGAAATACTTGCTTCTTCTTGACTAGCCCAAATAGACAGATTTGCCTGTTTTTACCATCTTTGTATTCTGTGTAAATTTTCCATATTAAATCTATGCTGGCTCTTCTATCTACTGATCTGAGCTTGTTTTTCTGGGACATTATATTGTAGTTCCAAAATGTGTGGTGGTAAGCAATGTGCTTTATCACATCTGTGTCTTGCAGAGGTTTCTGGTTAAAATTGGAATTTTTCCTCTTTAATTTATGACAGGTTTAATTAAGGTACTTTCTTTTGGTCTAAACATTGTAATGTTAGTAATTCTAAGGCATTGCTTGAGCTCGTGTCATGGTCCGGGGACTACTTAAAAAATATATATGTTTCCATTTATGGAATATAGGGTTTATGTTTTGCAGCTACTTGCCAGCTATGATTTTAGAAACGGTGGCTTCCATTAACTCTGGCTTCTCTGTATCATCCTCTAATTTCTTTTCTGAGTCTGAGTTTGTGCAGCTAGAGCATTTATTTATTTTTCAGGTGTTTTTCTTCTGACCTTGAAAAGTCGATAAACAGTTTTCATTTAAAGTATGGAAACATTGCTTCAGGCTTCACTTCCAATATTTTTGGTCTCTTTTTCTTTTATATTCCTGCTTTTAAAGATTACATATTTGACCATATGTTGCTACTTAATTGCTTTTTTTTTACTTTTATATTTGCATTCTTTTTGCTTGTAAGCAATAGCTAGTGATTTAAGATGATGTACAAACATTCATAAAGAAAACCAGCCAGCCATTCACTTCCCCGCATTCTTCATGCCTTTTTTAATACATGCAAGCATATCCGGTGTAAGGAAAAATAAACTGTTTGTTTGAAATGGGGACAGGGTTTGGGTTTGTTAGTTTTTCTGCTCCATTACTCAGCTGGAAAAAGGAACAAATAGGTACTTATTTACTTCCTGAGTTGTTCTTTGCTTGCACCTCATACTCAGACTGACTCAAGGCTTCCAACATGAAGGAACCAAATGCATTTCCATGCTGTAGTGTCCATTTTACAGTGGTAACTTTGGGCTGCCTGGAAACAATTTATTAAGCTCTAGATTTCCTATTTCAGTTGTCAGCAGTAGCATCAGTTGATCTCCTGAAGTAAAATTCTGTCTTGATTTTGGCTGGGATAGAGTTCTTTTTTTTCTTAGTAACTAACCAAAAAAAAAGGGGGTGGGATAAATGAAAAAGTGTTTTAAAGGGAAAGTGAAGATAGTACAAAAAATGAAAAGAGAAAACAGCCTTTCCTTGCCCTCACATTTTTCCGGGCTATATTTAGCATTTTTATGTAGTAATCCTACTTGTAAAATGTTACAGAGAACCTGCCTTATGGGATCATAAAGTTCAGGAGTTTAGGTGATTGACTGAATAAAGTAGGGATGCTAATTCCTGGGATGTGCGTCGTGGCACAGCTCCAGGAGAGCAGGCCGAGGGGCGGGATGCAATACTGTGGCTGGGCAATAAGCCAATGAACTGCATCATTGTAATTGCAGATGAAATAATAATTATTTGTGATAGCTTGCTAATCAGTGAAAGCATGGAAAAGGCTGCTGACAAGCACCATCAAGGTAATTAAGGTGAAGCATTGAATTTGCATAAATTTACACTTTGATCACTGTTCACAAGATACTGTCTCTTGAAATAGACTTGGCTGGTTTCAAGATGAGCACTAAATCAAAGCAAAGGAGTGCAATAACTTCACAGCATCAATAGTGCTTACAAAATACAGATGCATCTTACATAGGCAATTATCTAAAGAATCTATTGTCCTTAATCAAAGAATGATATTCAAGTTACTTTTTCAAATTACCAAATAGTCCCAGTTAGTATGTGTCATTCTGGTTGTAGCTCTCTAATGAATAAAAAAAAAAAGTCATGATGATGACACCTTTGGAAAAGACAACATTTGATTATTCACTTTTCTTTAAAAAAACCCCCAACCTCCTAAATGAGGACAGCTGAAAGTATCATTCCCCATATTGTTTTGATATACATATGCAAGATATCTTGGAAAGATGTATTTAATACATTTCTTTAGGAGCTGCACAAGTGATCCTCTTATGATCTCAGGCTCTAAGTCACTGTCTCTGAAGGAAGGTTAAGCTTTAGTCCTTCAGGTTTCTATGCAGTATCAGCTACCAGAGTAATTCTGGTGATCAGGCCTGAAGCCAGAGATCTGTGGTCTGTCTTAGCTCCAGTGATTTTTTTTTCCCTCCAAGAAAGAGCAGTGGGTCTCTTGACAGTGCTGTCTCCTAAAGGAAATAACAGTTTATGTAAAACAGAGGACTTTGAACTCTCAAAGCATGCATGCAAAGAGCAAAAATCCAGAGTGTACACATCTATTCACTCTTCCCTGAGGTTTATTGCTTACTGGAAAAACCCTACTGAGACTTCTGCAGTCTATCTTTCTGTCAACATTTCTCTACAGATCTTTCTGACAACTCATTTTCCACTCCTTTTTTTACTATGATTTTTTAAAGCTTTTTTTTTTTTTTTTTTCTTCCAGATATAGAGGGAATCATCTTAAAAATAGCAATGGCTTTTAAACTAATTATGTGGTCAATCATAATTTCTGAATATTTGTATTTATATTATGTTGCTGTTTGCTCTGATTTTGACTAACATCATGCTACAGGAAATTTCTTTTCCTCTCTTGCTGTGCATGTAATATTGATGTTCCTAAGTATTTCAGAATCAAAAAATTGTAATGCAAATATTCTATATGTTTCATGTGGGTAATCACATATACACATGAAATAATGATTTAGATGCTAAATAATTTTAGTCACAAGTTCTAGATTTTTTCTATTGCCCACTTGTGTTCTTACCTCATCTTCTACCTACAGTTATGCTGTCTAAAATTAAAAGGCTACTAAAATTGTAATCTGCTGTGAAGTTTTTTACATCTTATTTATTTATTTCCTTTTATTTTATTTCTGACTTATGTATGGCCATTCACTAACAAAGTTATGAACCATTCTGTCATGTTTGAGCTTGGCTTTTTTTTTTTTTTTTTTTTTTAATTTTAGCCATCATATTATATTTTACCAAGATACAAAATTTTAGGAGAAATAAAATGTATTTGTCTTGTATGGACTGTGCTTGGCATGTTTTTATATTGTACTTATTTAGAAAGATGATCTCTTAAAGCTGTTGCTCTGACACAACCGTGAAGCACATAGAGTTTTGCAGTGCAGCAATAAACACATCCACTTAGGTACCAGAGATTTTATACTAAGACAGATCTCTTGGCATGCTGCATTTGTATTCCAGGCAACCTCCAAACACCAATGTAATTATTTGATTAACAGCAAGTCTCATTATTGTATATGAGAACATTCCATGCACAACTCTCCTGGTGATGCACATACTGTACATGTCTTAAAAGTGTCATCTGTTCTGTCATTGTTTTTCGCCTGCTTATTAATAAATAAATCAAGCTACTTTACAGAATACCAGATAATTAGGACATGAGATACATATCAAATGCTGAAGCTGCCTCCCCTACTATAAATTTGATGATCTGATCACATAAATATAACTCAGAAGTCATATCTCAGATGAATGTAAAAAGTTTGTGAGAAATTTAATAAGACTAGAACTATTTTGGAAGTTCTGCTTTGAGTGCCTGGCCCCAGTAAATCTATAACAAATACATACTGGTTTCATCAGGGCCAAGCTTTCACTGATGCTATTCTGAACTATTTCTTTAAAATTCATTCATTTAGCTTTTTTTACTCAGGATATCTCGGTCTTTTTTTTTTTTTTTTTTTCTTTTTTTCTTTTTGCTACTGAAGTGAAATGTGGCAAGGAAAAGAAGAGAAGCTAGCATAAAATATACATAACAAAAATGTGCGCATTTTTCATAGGGATTTTTTAATGAGGGATTAGTTACATAGGAGCTTTAGGGATTAATTAACCAATACCTAATTAAAGCAGGGTTCTAAAGTAGATTCTCTGTAAATCTGAAAGTCATGGTGAAGGAGAAAAAGTAGAAAAATTAAGTGATGTGCAGTGATGTAAAGTAATGGGTCATTTCTAAACTGAGGCAATATGCCACATCAAAAAAAATGGGGAAAAAACAGGAAAATAATCTAGAAAAGTGGGAACAGGAATTTGTTGCTGTCTCTCTATTGTTTTTTATTTTAATAGATAAAATATCTTATTTTGGGGGGCCATAAATTGACCTACGTTTGCAAACTACACTTTGAAAAGTCATCTATTTATACAATAAGGCTTCCTGTAATGCAGGCCAGAATGTCTTGCTGTATTTCTTCTTGACTCATTGAGTATGGGGGAAAAGAGAAGAGGAGGCACTGATATTGAAGTCTACTCTCATTATTGCCCTTGATTATGTGTTCATTCTCTTCTGTGTATTATCCCCATTCTTGTATCAGTTTCTCTGACCTGATATTTTCACTGCATATTAGTTCTATACACTCTGTGCTCTGGTGCCTTTATTTAGAGTATTTTTGAGCACAATAAATTGCACTTCATGATAGTGAAAACAAGATGTTTTCTTAGAGGAGCACCATGAAAAACACAGTGATTCTGTAAAATAACACACACTTGTATTTTGATTTTTTGACTATTTTCCCAAGTAGCATGTAAAACAGAGCTAGTATTTTTGGGGAGGAGGGAGAAACTTTTCATTGGAACACTAGCTTCAACAAAAATTATGAATCCAGATTATAGTGTGAGTCTCTTTTTTCCTCTTTCCACAAATCTTAAGGTTAAAATGAGCCTTAATGCATTTTTATTTAAAGCTCCTATATAATATTGACTATAAAAATTCACCTTGCAATACCTTCATTGAATCTAATAATTTTTGGATGAATAAGTACAGATTTTACATAGATAGTCTTAGCTCAAAAACTTTTATGAAGGTGCCTCCATCATTTCTCCAGGGAAGTTTCTCAAAAGGTTAATCACTGCTAGAGTATGTCCTTCTTCCTTTTTGAATTTGTCTATCTCAAATTTTAGCCCTTGAATTTTTTAATGGTTTTGAAAATTCATGGTCAGGTGGTTTTGCAGCATGGTCAAACACTAAATCTTCATCAAGGTCATTCCTTCTTCCCAGGATGTTCAATAATCTTTTGTCCCTCCGTACTTATGTCTTTTCATCTGACTCTAGGAAAAATGGTAGCAGACAGAGCCTATTATTCCTCTTTGACTCTGACCCTCTTAAAAATGGTTTCCCTCAATTAAAAAATGCCCCCCTACTTTTATCTATCACTTCACCAGTCCTTGGTAGTCTATAAACCATGATGGAAAATTGCTTAAATTTTCTTCACATCTCTGATGGCAACATTGAGTTGCATTGGATAGAGGATCTGTGTTCATTCTGTGATTTCCTATTCGTGATTACATTTTGTTATTCACCAGTTATCACTTTGTCATCTATTGACTAGGTGCTACATTGATCTTGAAAAGTGCTAATTCCTTTAATCAGAACGGTGTGTGGAAAAATCCAGTTTTGCTGACCACATCAAAACCTGACAAAGCCTGGCTCTTTTCATCAGACTTGACTAAACCAAAGATATATATATGTAATCAAAGGAAAAATCTCTTGTTTACTGTAATATTTATCAGGTTGTATAGAACAGTCACAGGCTCAGGAGTACTGTTCGCACTGAAAAGACAACCAATCCCAACAAAGCTACTGTGATCATGTCACCGTCTAATCTACTGTTATATCACTCTGGAATCAACACAGCACAGCTTTGGCTGACTAAATACAGGAGGAATATACTCAGTTGTGAGAATACATTCCATAGAATTAAAATTAGAGAATGTATGCTGTCTGTAGTTGAGAAGTAATGTCAGGTTGTGTTCTGCATATCTTGTGTTGTTAAATTTCACTAATACAAATGCAGTGGCTGTCACTACAGGAATCTTGGTTACCTTTTATTACTGTTACTTCAGAAAATGGGATTTTTAAAAATTTTCTTTGCAGCAGTACCTTCTAGTGGTGAGGTATGTTTCAAAGACACAACTATCTTACTACAGCTGAATCAGAAAGCTCAAGACATGGCACTTTTAAATCCTCTTAAATAAAACTGACTTCAAACCATGAATCTGGTGAAGTTTTGTCTATTTCTTTAATTATTACTCTCCCTTAGAATTCAGAATTAGAAACAGTATTATAATTTTCTTTGTAAGCAATGTTCAAATTCATAGTCATAATCAAAATTTTATATTTATTACATACCAGTGATAATTATAATTGTTACCCATCTCACCCAAAAATGTCTCTTTCCTTCTACGCAGTGCTATGTCAGGATTACTGGTACAACCCAACCATGAATAAGCTAAACATCTGATCTTATTTCCTGTGCCTTAATGTGGACTGTAGAATCATACAGAAGTACCTTTCAAAGGGGATGTCAGTATTTCTCTTTGACAGAATTCCTTAAATCTACATATACATGACAAACAGTAAAACTGATTGAAAAAATTAAAACTGTTTGAAAATTTCTAGAAAATAGTTTTTCAGTGCTGTAAAGCAACTAAAAGAATTTGAATACTCCATGAGTATGCATAGATAACATTTCTTTTAACTGACTGTTCTGGGTTTACTTGCCTCCTATCGCGTATATCCATCCCATATCTTGGATACATTGTTATGTCTGGCAGCTGCCCCTCCCTCTTGGGCGAGTGACTGCAGGTTTTTTTTGCTTTCGCTTTCGCCGCAGCTGTGGGCTTCTTTCCTGCTTCGGCCTTTCTTTGCTAGCTTGGCTGCCTTTGCTTCGCTTTGCTTTGCTTTGCTCTCTGGCTGCCCCTGCTGCCGTTTGTTTTTTTTTTTTTTTTTTTTTCGCTGCTTCTGTTTGGCTTTTTTTTCCCCTCCTTCCTTGTTTCCCCCCACCCAAGGTTTGAACCGGCTCCGGACCTGACCTGACCTGAGAAGTTGGAGAAGTCCCGGGGCTTGCAAGAGACGCGTTGCACCCTCCTCATCACAGTAACCCCTTTTTCCCACTATTCGGTGTTGGGGAGTGTTTTTTTGTCAATAAACCGGTTTTTCCACTTTTCCTCCAAGGTATTTTCCTTCCCGAACCCAGGGCTGGGGCCGGGGGCGGGAGGGGTGGTGGAGGTTTTGGTTTAGGGGACTCCTTTTGGAGGTTCTTCCCTAATTTATTCCAGGACATTGACAATTTATTTTTAGAATCATGTCAGTAAGAATTAATATTTTAATTCTTAAAAATAATATTAATTTTAATTATTAAAATTAATATTTTATATTATTTTAGCACTAAAGGAAAATTCAAAACAAAGCCTAAAATACCTTTTCAGACTCACTGGAAGTGTCACAACTGCAATGGTCAACAATAGAATGAGGTTAAGAGAGCTACTGGCACAAAACTAGGGAAAGAAACTTCTATCACTTCTCTGAACACCTCCTGGGAGTATGTATGTATTTTATGACTGATATTTTCATCCCACCTTTTAAGAGGAACTCACTTGTTCAAATTTACTAAAGAAGTTCAGGGAAATTATCAACACTTAAGTAGATCTTTAGAGAATGTTAAATTTCAAATAACCAATACATTTATAGAAAAAGCAATATTCATTCCCTCACCTACTCTTGGTAACAACCATAATCAGAGTGCTAAATCTGTGTTTGGGTTTGATTATTGCACTCTGAGGCCAAACTGCTCTTATTTGAAATAGACCTTTTGATGAATTATTTCACAGACAGAAAACTCACTCCTACCTGCGTGACACTCCCAATTTCCTAAATCTACACTCCCACAGCTCAGTGAAGGACTCCTCTGAAGGTACCTCCTTCTGTGCAATGAACTTCTGGTTAAGGTGTGTATGAAAGATGGCTGAGGGTCAAATTAAAGGAAACTGCGATGTTATATTCGCATCCTAGCAGGAACTGTAACTGTAAATTATAGGGTAAACTACAGTTGCTGTTCCCTGGATGGAATGCAGTTTGTATGCTATTCCATGATGATTCCTCACACCCATCATCTGCATCCATAGCACCTGCTAAGGGGGATGGGACAGAGAGGGCAGCAGAGTGGAGACACCGTGGCCCAGCTCTGCTGAAATCCTTGCAGGGAGGGGAACTCAATGGTACTCTGCAGCTGAGAAATGGCCCAGCACCTGTCAGCCAGGGCAGACAGGGGAGATGGCCTGCTGGTAAGCCAACAGCTGTGGTAAAATTGCTCTCCTCCAGTGAACTTGGTTCATTGTAACCTAATTGTAATATCAAGGCACACATCCATCCCAAATTACCCCTGTCCAGGATATGACCACCTCTCCCTCTGTGGTGTTCTGTTTTTTACTGACTGTGTCTTTAAGATAAAAGTGAGAGAATTATGCATGAAACAGTAACAAAAACAATATATATGACTAGAGTCACTCAAGCTCCTCCTAAATACAAAGAAATAGCATAAAAGTAAGTTGATAATGGGGAAAAGTTAGAGAAGACTACATCACAGCTGCTGGGATCAGTTGATGTGTTGAACCTGTCTTCTCACCCATAGGGACACCTACTGGGTAAAAATCATATGCTTTGTGTTCTGAATATTTTAGTGGGGATTACAGCTTGTGCATATATTACTTTGAATATGTTTTTGCAGTCACATATCATCATGAACAATCCTTAAACCTTAACCTGTCCCAAATTTCTATGATTAAAGAGCATAGAAATAAATATTCCACAAACTGTTGGTGTGAGTACTTCATGGGTGCTGCCAGTGGCTGGCAGTGGGTAACATACTTGAATAAAGTTGAAGACCCACTAAGGGATCATAAAGTGGAAAGACCTGCTGAAGGGTCTCCTTTATGCTCTTGATGTGTCCCTGAATAAGTCAGTTGAGCCACTCACTGAAGCAGCAGGTCTGGTCAGTGAAGAGTCTCCATCACGGGATGCTGAGAGGCTGGTCAGGCACAGGGATCTCTGCTCTCCTGGGGCACTGACAGAGAAATCAAACACTAAGGGTTCAGTAAATCTCCCTACACTTAGGATTGAGGTAGTCTGCCTTTTTCATGTGACAGAGTGTAAGTGAAACAATGAAGTATTTAAAGTAGTTTGGGACAAATGGAGAGGAAAGTTCAAACCTGAGCAATTGTGTCAAAATACATAGTTAAATTATTTAAGAAAACATAGCTTTAATAAAGAGTTAAAGGAAAACCAGTGATTTGTTAAACATGTATCTGGACATGAGCAATTAAACAAGTTACTTTAAATGAGTGGTAATGCTGCAATCAACAGAAAAAAGATCCTTTTCCTAGTATAGTACTTCAAGCGACAGTATAGCTATTTATAGTTTTAAAATTTATGTCAGCTATTTTTATACCTAAAAATAACTGTTATGCCCAGAAAATTTGCAAATTATAAGATGAAAGAAACATTGTCAACATGTGAAACACTTACTTGCATTCATCTTCCGTGGATTTCTCTAGAGTTCTGTCACATCTAGTATGAGCTGAGGATGTGTGTTCTGTTCTAGAAGAAAGTACCTAACATGATTAGTGAACCAGATTTTTATTTAAGTACAAAACATTCATGGTCTATAAACTAGTAAAGTGCCTTTAAATTACCAGCTTGAATAAGCACTTTCCAGAAGCAGAGTTCTAGCGTTAGTGGTTGTTAGCACAGTTCGGATGAACAGCCAGCAGAAGATTAGGCCTATTTACCTGCATTGTTTTCTGTTTAGAGTATCATTGCTACTGGTAACTTGCAAGAGCTTAAGGGAAGTGAAAGAGAGAAATAAAATACAAGAATAGAATGGAACAATAATAGAATTATATACAGAAAATACTCACAGGACAGAAAGCTAGGCTGATGGCTTTAAATATTTTTTATAGTTTGGAGGTTTTATTCCCAGGAAGGACATCCAGTGCCCATGCTAACAGATAAACTAGTTTTCTTTTGAGTAAAAAAAACCCCTAAAAACCAAACAAAACCACAAACATTACAAGGGTTAGATAGAGATGTTACAAAGAAACAATATTGTAAAAGATTTATTGATATTCAAACAGTAAATGTCAGAAAAATATGACTGAAATTGCAACCATACAGAAGAGATAAACTAGACATATTTATAGAGTTATATGTTGTCATATTTCTACTTCATATGAGGGAGATAATCTGCAAATAGATAAAGATTTTTGGAATGTTATGAGGAGGACCGGAAGGCCATAGATGTGCTCTGCATTTCAGCCAGATGGAAAGAGTGGGTAAAACTAAGGTATACAAGAACATTAATTTCCAAGTTGTTAATTTTTGAATAGGTGCTTTGTAGCCTTTGCACAAAAGGCATCATTAAAAAGCTATTAATGTTAACACAGTATTTTGTTTACAGTAATAAGATTGCTATCTACTGAACAACAATTGGATAATTATACTCGTTGTGATTATTGGTTGCACAGATGGGAGGGTTTAAAAGAATATTACCTGATCAAATTCTGTTATTGAATTTTAATTCACTTTTGGATATTTTTCCTGTCTGTCTTAAACACATAAGTCTTGTTACTCAGTTTGCTTTAAAAAGGTAGGAGCTCGTAAAAACTTTTACATTTGTGGGGAAGAGTGGTGCTGTCAGTCAGTGAAACTTATTTGTGCCTCATATTTCTCAGCCTAATACCCATAACTGATAATGAAGATAGACATTTTTTCTATGTCAAATATATCAGTGACTAAAGTAAAAAAAAAAAAAAAAAAATCACAGACTCATACAGAATCTCGAAATGGTTGAGGCTGGAAGAGACTTTTGGAGGTAATCTGGTCCAATCCTGCTGCTCAAACAGGGACACTTGAAGCACATTGCCCATAAATATGTCCTCACAACTTCTGAATATTTCTGAGGAGGGAGACTCAACCACCTCTCTGGGTAAACTGTGCTAGTTCTCAGTCATCCGCACAGTCAAAAATAATAAAAAAAAAAAGTTTCCTGATGTTTAGAGGAAACCTTCTGTGGTTAAGTTTGTGTCCATTGCCAGTGCCTGGCTGCATCTCTTTTGAACCCTCCCTTTAAGTATTTATATTTATATATATATATATAAGATCCTCCATCTTTCTTGTCTCTAAGCTGAAGAGCCCCAGCTCTCTCAACCTTTCTTCACATGTGAGGTACTCTGATACCTTAATCATCCGTGTGGCCCATTCGCCTTCTTTGCATCAAGAGCCCATTACTGATTCATATCCAACCTGGTGTCCACCAGGGCCCTTTTCTGCTGAGCTGCTTGGCAGCTGGGCTACCCCCAGCATGTATTGGTGCCTGGGATTGTTCCTTTTCAGACTCAGAATTTCCTGAGTTTCCTGACACCCCTTTCTCTAACTCTTGAGGTCCCTCTGGATGGCAGTATGGCTCTCTGGCCATGATATCAGCCACTTTCCCAGTTTGGTGCCATCTGCAAATTTTCTGAGAGTACACTGATCCATCACTCTTATTGTTATGACGATCATCCTGAACAGGACAGGATGCAGTATTGACCTCTAAGATATACTGCTGGTCACTGGCATCCAGCCAGACTTGGACTGCTGATCACCACCATCTGACCTCAACAAATTCAGCCAATTTTCAAACTACTTCACTGTTTTCTCATCCATCATCAGCTCCTTTATGGAACTGTTATAGGAGACAGTGTCACAGGCACTACTGTAGTTCAGGTAGACAACAGCCTCTGTTCTTGCCATGTCCACCAGGCCAGTCACTTCATCAAAGAAGTTTACCAGGTTGGTAGCACGAAACTTCCCACAAATGAAGCAATGCTGAATGATCCTCATCATTTGTCTTTGATGAGCCTTTAATTATGAGGAAATTATTTTCAAGATTAGCTGCTACAACACCTTTGTAGAGATCAAATTCAGGGTGACCAGCCTATAGCTCCCTGGGTCCTCCTTCTTGACCTTCTTGAAGATAGCAGTGACATTTGCTTTTCTCAAGTTTCTTTTAAGACATTTTCTTCTCCAAGTCTTCCTGACAGATCAAAGGATATAAACAATGACCTTAAAATGATTTCTGCTATCTCCTTCAATGCTCATGGATGTATTCCATAGGGGCCCATGAATTTATCTTCCACAAAAGTATGTGAAAACAAAACTTCCTGGCAGAATAAATTTGCTGGCTTGTACATTTTCTGAATTGCATATCCTTTACTGGCTGTGAAGATGTCTCATTAATTTTCCATGTTGTGGTTGTCTAGTAGAATTATCTGTTTTCCAACATTGTTTACAGACCTCAGATTAGGTCATTTGACCCAGTGTGCCAAACACTAAGCAGAATACAAATGAAATACCTGCATCTTCCAATCCAGGACATCTCACAGGATCTAACGTATATTATTCTAAAACTACTAAATGGTTACAAGTATTACTGATCTCCGTTAACTTTTAATTTCTGTATTGTTTCAGTACTGTAAAATAATATAACATTCTTAAGAGAACTGTCATACCAAACCAGAAAATTGTTCTTAGTTAGCCCTGGTTTATGTCTTTATTCTGAATTTCTGAAATAAAAGGATTCTGAAATAGGACAAGAAGATAACAAATTAGATAAAAGAATGTTTATTGTCATTACTACTAGACCAATATATTTTAGACAGAAAACAAAACTGACAATTGAGGTAGAATAAATACTTAGCTATATTATAGCAAGCAATAACAAATGCACATATTTGTGGATTTATGTGCAATACTAATGGATTAGTATTTCATAAGTTTATTGGCCTGCCAAGCTGGAAGACCTTCTCAGTGTCCCAAATAAGTCCAGCATTGCTCAGACAATTAAGGTAACATATGCTTTAGCAACTGAGCCTCATCTTTGTGTTTTTAGCTACATTCAGGAATAAGAAGGACTTACACATATGTTTTTAACACCATATATTGTCCATTCATATTTTCAGTAGCATATAAATGGCTAAGAATGAGTAAGAGCAACTCTTAGTAGTCCAATAGGGAAGAAACCAAACTAACCAAAGAAAACCAACCAAAAAAACTCACTACAAAACAAAGAGCCAAAAACCTTAAAAGCGACACAGGGTATTGGTTGTACAAAGTGTCAGCCTTTGGAATAACCTTCCACACTCCCATTTAACAATTGTTTCTCTAAAATGCAGCATCTAGTTGAGGTTTTGGTAATTTCTTCTTTAGGCAAAACAGTCTTCTAAACAAAATACTATAAGTAGGATCAAAATGCCTAGAAGTCATGTCTTTGCCTACACAAAATATTTTCAAAATAATTGTTTTTTACTAGGAAGTGTTTGCATTCAAAAAAGGACAAAATTTTCTCAGATATTTTTCAAGACATCTGTTAAAGAGTGTCTCATCTGCATTATTACATCATAGGTGTTCCCTGTAGAGAGCCACCAAACCCCACCAGTTTTCATGGATCACAAGCTTTACAAAGCAGTATTTGTTATGGCCATACCAGGAAGACCAACTGGAGAATCAAAATGATTAAAAGTGAAAGAATGAGAGCCTTTGTTCAATTCAATGTTCAGCTATATGTGGATCTGTCAGTGTTATTGTTAAACTATCCTGTCTCAGTTCCAAATGGCTGGGTAAACAAAAACACAGTTCAAAAAGACACAGGAGGTCTTTCTTTGTTCTGAAACTTTCTTTACAATAAATGTGAGATGAATAACAGTGATAATGGCAAACACTAGAAACACTTCATGTGCAGTGTGGGGAAAGAGAAGAGACACTAGTTCAGCCATGTTTAGAGAGACATGAGCCAGAGTTTATCCTTCATCTTCAGCTAATTGATTTCCCACATTGGCAGTGAATAGAACTGGATTGCAGTGTCTTACATCTGAATACTGGGCTGCTGAATACAAAAGTCAGCTAAGTCTCCTCCAATCTTACTTTGCTCAAAGCAGTGCCTGGCAGTGGTCTTCTCACAATTGTGAGATCCCTGTGCTTCTGCAGTGTGGATGGGTACAGACAACAACCCTCTAGACTCTGGATCACATTAGCTGTGTGCAGCCATTTTCAAAATAAACCTTTCAAACAGCATTGGAAATAACCCTGGGTGTTTTCATTGATGAAGGTTCATATGCCTGGAGATTTGATACGATAAGAAGCACTTAAACAAAGAAGTTGTGGACTTTTGCTGTGAGGTTGCAGGGACATAAAACCAAAATCCAAGACTTAGGCAAACTTAACCATTCCTACATGTTAAATCAAGACATGAAAAACCAGATGTGATCCACTGTTCTGAAGACATCTCTCCATAAAAATGTTTTTCTTCAGATGAAAGTTCCTTTGAAACATGATGCTTGGCCTCTGCATAGTTCATTCTACAATTCCTGTGTGCCCATGTGCACTGAAATGTGAAGGGGTGACACTTCACGTGATGTGCTATTTTCCATACTGGCAGACAGGCATGGTCATGGTAACACTTTGGTTTCTTCTGACTTTAAAATGCTAACCCCAGAACTGAAGACTGAGATCAGCTCACTCTCACATGGACTAGAGATTAGAGCAATTGCCAGAAGGCTTCTTAAAACACTATGTTTCCAAACATTGAAATAAATGTTTCTGGCATTGAATGGTGCCTTAAGAACAGTAGCTAACACTTTGTCATTTAAATTTCATAACATCCCCTAGAATCAGATGAATCATTTTGCATTGATTTTTCCAAGATGAGAGCCTATATATATGTAACTCTCCAATACCCTAGAGAAGAATGGGCAGCAAAGTGGCTGTTGTTCAGGTTGACTTATTTCTGACAGATAAGAAGAATAACAGGAAACTTCTGTCAAACATCTATTGGTTTAAAATCAAAGTCTGTTTGAATAACACCATAATGAATCTTCAGAATACAAAATGGTACCATAATTAGCAAAGGGCCAAGTAACAGTAATTATTAGCAATAGAAAAAATAAGATTTCTTAATTTGATTTCCAAATTTTTGACTTTCAAGTAAAAGCAAAAAGGTATGTGATGATGCACTATAAAATTTAAGGCAAGTCAAGAGCTAGCAACAAGTCAGAAACATTGAAACACAGAAAAGTAGCAAGCATTTATATTTAATTGATCTTATTGAGCCAAGAACAATATTTTAGAGGATACCTCCATTGTTCTGTGACAGAGGTGTTAACCGGATGAATAGGATCGATCAGTGATGAGATTAAATGTAAATTGCTATTAAAGGTCTGCTACCAGCTGAGCAACTAAAAGAGAGAACTGTGATTAAATGGGTATGGTTACCCAGCTGAAAAAATATTTGGGTACTGCCACTGAAGACTAATGATATATCTGCCCCATTTTGGCAGGCATGTAAAAATTACTGAAAAAATGGCAAGGATAATTTTCCTTGAAAACTTTCCTTTGCTGTTGTGAGGAGTAGCAAGTGAATATAGAGCACTGTAATTCACCATTTCAAACTCTGTAAAGCAAGCATAGAAATCAGCAACTAGAGGGAGGGAGATCCCAGAGGTCTCCTTTTACATATATTCCAAACAAAAATTTCCTGTCAAGTAAGACAGCAGAAAATCTTGGTGCATCTAACCACACAAACACATGAGTTCCTCAGGTTCTGCTGTGCCCCTGAAGAGGTATTAGTCTGCACTTCCATCATCTTGCCATGTTCCATGCCATGTCTTGCCAGTCTGCTAGTTGATCTGCTTCATAAACTTTCAATCAAATGTTGAATCTAACTTGGCTTATTTTCCCTAAAGTAGACTAGGGAGCAATCAAATTATTATATCAGCTGGCAAATGTGAGGCAATGGTCATCGTCAAGCATGAATTCTCAGGGGCAATCAAACAAGTGATGGCCTGGGGCTGATACATTTCTACCATGGAGCAGCTGGAGCCAAAATAGGGTGTGTAGTTTCATCTTACTTATAAATGTATAAAATTAAAAAAAAAAAAACCTCAAACTTTTATTTGGACACTTTTTCTTGTGTGCTCAATGCACAAATTAGCCACAAAAGAAGAAATATGGAAAACAAACAAAATCTTACGTCTGAAATCCTAATCTGATATTTACTGTGAACTGCAAAGATGTCTTCAGCCTCAAATTCACCATCTATGATTCACTTTAGTTTTGATCAATACAAACAGCTTTTCTGCAGAAATGAAGCTGAACTGGATGGACAGCAGATCTTTTTTAGGAAATTTACAGCATTCTTTTATCAGCAAATGTATTAATCATGAAGACCATTAGAAGAAAGCTGTGTCACATCCAGGATAAGTCAAGGGATAACAATTGAGATGTCCAGAGAAAAATTAGACAATCAGTCTTCCAGAATGACAACAGTAATTGGGTTACATAAGTCCCTATCTAGTAAAGCAAGAATTAAGAAGGGCAAAAATTAATAATTTTTTAGAGATCCATGAATATAATTTTTGTTTAAGAAGGAAAAAGTTTCAATGATTTAACTATTTCATCAAGAATATTTTTTTCTTCAGCACCGGGAGACCTATTCCAGTAATCAAATATTATGATAACTGAAAGTGCAACATCACCCATTACTGAATCAAAGTAGACAAGTACTTGTATTTCTTTAATTCCTAAATATTTAAGACCTGTAATCTCTCAGATCATAAAGAATTGGGTTCTTACCTGCTTTGTCTTAAATCTAGACAGTAATATATGACAGTAATATATAAACAGAGGGAAAATGGGGACAGGCATGTATGTCGTTTCAGAAAATGATCAGCTAGAGATGTAATTGTTATCATGAGGAAGAGGGTGTTAAATTCCAAATTTGAGCCTCATCACATTCAGGCTTAAAAAAGGAACACAGATATAGCTGATTTATTGCCCATCCAGTATAATATGTCTGCAACTCTCATTTTTTATCCAGGATTATAAATGTTAAATTCAACTGAGGATATGTGCAGCATTGCAGAAGGCAGCATACATGACACACAGAAAAACAAATCTGGGAGTAGCTTCATAATATGTATTCACAATCATCTACAGTTTTCTAGAAGTAAACTGCATGTTGCACAGTTTCTTTGTTGATCAGTATCATGCAGGTTTGCTGAGCACATTCAATTTTTTCTCTAAGAATTTGTTATACAGTAATAAGCAATCTTCTAAAATTAATTTTACCATTGATTGTATAAAAAACAGGAAAAAGAAAATCCCACAAAAAAATTGTGACTTGAGATTAAATATTCTGTCCAGAACCATCAATTTTTTTCTAACATTATACAAGAGCAAAAGCTGATAGGATAATATCATACAGCCTATACTGTGGAAGGCACAGAATATAACATACATACTCCTCTGCAGGCCACACTTTCAAAGTAATATCTGCTATAAAGAATTAGATAAATAGTTCTCTATCTATGCCTCATTTCATATTTATATAAATAATGTTATCCACACATTATTCACAAAAGATTAAACATTACAAATATACTCTGTTATTGTGGGGTCCTGCATATCTCTAGTATTTCTCCCTCCTTCCTCCAGGAATAACTTAGTTATCACAGATCACCATTGCACTAGATTAACAAAACTCTCTTATCTCATTACCTGAAAATATTTTATCTAAGGAGAAACTAGAATACAATTAAACAAAAGCTATGCAAGGCACCAAAGGAACTCTGTGGCCAAACCAGTTTATCAGAGTAAAATGTTGTTTTCACAGTGATTTATGCCTCAGAGCAAACACTGAGACTGCTTGCTGTGCTCATAGCCCTTTAAGGAGACAAAAGAGAAAATCTGCCAATCTAATAGTTCGGTTGCTATCATGCTTGGAGAGTTGTTCCATTAGATACAATTTCACAGCAGCTACCAAATTCTGTTTGATATGGCTGCTTAATGGTTTGTTGGTTTTTTTGAGTTTTGTTTTTTTTTATCCTAGTTAGTTATCAAATACAATACAGAAGCTATATTTTAAAACAGAATACTTTAAGGGAAACATTTAATACAATTCCCTTTTGCTATAAAGAGGGAAAACAGTCAAACTGAAATAAATGTACATTCTGTTGAAAACAAAGGCAGTTTTATGAAGGGAGAAGAGAAAGAAAGCCTGAGAGTATTAATCTATTGCTGCATTGACATACATTGGTACTGTAGTAACATGATGACGTTTAAAATTTTTCTAATAAGAATAGATAAGATTTGATTTTTCTCATTTGGGTTGGGACCTAGTGGGAAGCAGGTGGTTCAAAGAAAGTGTGTATCTTACCCCGCAGCACTTCAACCAGTTAGCATGACTAGCAAACTGGGAATGATGGATGAGGAGAAGGCTGAGGTACTCAAAAGTTTTGGTTAAGTTTTCGGTGACAGCCTTTCTTTCACACTTCTCAAGTGGCTGAACTGCAAGATGGGATAGGGGAGCAGAGTGACTCCCTATATAAGAGAAAGTTGAGTCCATGACCACCTGAGGACCCTGTACATTCATAAGTCTATGGGACCCAATAAGATGTATGCTAAATTCCTGAGGGAGTTAGCTGATGTAGTCACCAAGCCATTCTCCTTCATATTCAATATGAGCTGTTCAGCATAGGAAACAGGAAACTACAGAGAGTCCTTATTGGGGCCCCTCAATACCTAAAGGAGGCTACTGAAACCTGGGGACAGATTTTTAGCAGGGCCTGTTGTGATAGGTCAGGGAGCTGTGGTTTTAAACTGAGAGACTGTATATTTAGACTAGAGGTAGGGAAGAAATTTTTTATGATGAGGGTGATGAAACAGGGAATAGGCTGCCCTACCCCTGGAAGCATTCAAAGTCAGGTTGAATGGGGAGATTGAACAACATGATCCAGTTGAACATGTCCTCATTACAGGGGGGATTGGACTACACGACCTTTTAAGGCCCTTTCCAACCCAAGAAATACTATGTTTCTATGATCAAAATTAGACAACTTTTTTGTGGTTTAGGAGAGGTTTGTACACCAAAGCAGAAAAGTAACTATTACTAGGTGATCTGGCTGACTCAGTTATTTTCTTGCATATATAGTCACCACCAATACGTTTTATCTATTTTCTTTCAAGAAATGCTCTCATAAAATCATCCATTTCTTGAAGCATCCAATCAATCTTTTGAGATCAAAGTTTTCTCTCACCTTTCCTGGGTCACCAGCTTAGCATGAAAAAAGATGTATCTCTTTCTACAGTGAGTTTTGCAATGAGAAAACAATATTTCCCATTATATTTGGCTATTTCCAGTGCTCCAACCCAAACGACCACTGATAACAAGATGAATGACAAGACTTTGGAGTGAATCCAACATGAGATGTGAATGTAGGCCACTGGAGTTATTGCTATTTATTGCTCCTCCATTTCACTCTACTGAGCATGCTGACACAGCATTAATTAATAATCTATTCTGAATACAAAACCTCTGATACCACTTACATTATAATATTTTTATAACATGTTATATGTCATTAGAGTTGACATAATGATAATATCCACTTTGTAATGGAAATCATTTTAATGGGAAGAGCATTAAAACAACATGGTACATGAAGAAAGTGTTATTTGGTATATATTCACTGAAGTATTGCCAGAAGGCAGAGCATAGCAGGATGAGCAGAAGGCTGCAAATATCACTTCTCTGACTCCCTTAATAAAAACATTATATCTATATTGATTAATGTCTGTCTTACTTTCTTAAATCTTAACTTCTTTCCTTAATGATCTGTGCAAATTATTGGGTTTTTTAATACAGGTTCATGTTCTTACGAAGCTGCATAAAATGCACAGAAATTTAAAGTAAATTCTAGGATTTGGACTTAATTTGTGAATGAAGAAGGATGATGGGAGCTTCTCATTACAGGGGTGACTATGTCATAGAAGTGATAAATTTCCAAGGATTCCCACAAAGAAAGAATTGCTCCAGGTGATAAAACATACAAGCCAGGACTGTACTATGATCCTTCTATTACATTAAGTCTGAATCCTAGAACCCATTTGCTAAGCTGTGCAAGAAGGCAGTTTTGCAAGACAGGATGTGAACTCTTTTCTCAAGGGGAGAGAAAGAAGTTGTTCTTCTATTTCTGTCCTGCTTTGCCTGTCTGTAGCATTCAGTAAGCTTCATTGTAGATCTTTAATATACAGATATGGTTCCTGTGTAGCTAGCTGGCTGCTGACTGAAGGGAGTAGGGCTTATTATGGAAGAGAAGGAAGAGCATAGGCTTGTTGTCCAATAAAACTTGTGCTATGGCTGTTTGTGATAGGTAGGCATAAATCATCAACCAATATGTGTCAAATCTCTGTAGATGCAGAAAATGATACAAATTATGCTGACAGTTTGGTGCTATTTGATAATTTAAGCCCTGCCAGATCTAGCAGTCAGATAACAAGGATTACTCAGGGTACCACAGTCACACTTTGCTGTAACTTCTGTCAAGCTGCTTCTAAATACAGCATTAGTTGAAACAGTGACTTATCTCTGTCTTTCGTGGTGCAATGAACAATAAACATCTGACTCCTTAAGTGTTTTTATGTTGTGCTCAGGGTGTGAATGTGTGCACTTATGCCTTTAGAAGATTATTCTGAGCTTGGTGCTATAAAGCACAGAGCCAATGCTGCAGTAGGTGGCCATCAACACCTCGTGCTGAGCATGTCCAGGTGTCATTTCTCTCTTCTGGCTTCAATAACAGAGGTCTCCAAAGCAGATACACCTAAATGACAAATGGATTGATTAATGCTTCTGACAGCACATATCCACCTGCATCCCTTCCTAGTGGAAAGAAAAATATTTACAACTTAGATTCATTAGGCAATTCTCACAGGTTTTGTAACAAAGGCTATACAAATACACACTAATCTGTATAAATAAATGATCCTGACAAACAAAATATTTTAAAATATTATTATATTAGATATAATTTCTAAAGTAAATTGAAAATACTCTGTTTGCTGAGCTGCTTTGTACTCATTTCCAAAACTTAAATACAGAACTGAAATGGCTACTTTTTGCTTTGGTGATGTAAAAAAATGGTTAGAAATAAATTGTATTCCTATTCTTTAATGCAGAGTACTGGGAGTATGAGGGGTGGAGGAGCTAAGCTTGGAAATATGGATGCAGTTTCTCACTCTTAGCACAGATGCATCATGACCTTTACACATTGGCACAACCGTATAGGATTGCTGCTACACATTTTCTAAGAGACACTTGTATTCCTGTTTACTGAAGAACAAAACAAATTTGAAGCAAATAAAATTTTAATTTTGCTTGAATCCAGAGGTTACTTATTCTTCATTTTAAGCTATGTCATTACACTAATCTGTTTTGTAGCAGCAATTAGGAACTACACTCAAGATCAGAATAGAAAGATGGCTAATTGTTTTACACTGATTTTTAGTTATCATTCATTGCAGCACTAATTTAAGTTCATTAGAGCATCAGTTTCTCAAAGAGTAGATATATTTGAAATACAAAACTGTTGGTATGAAAGATAAAAGAAAGAACAAAAATGAGGACTTAAAATTATAATTTTATCTCTTATACTTACATTACGTTACCTGACTTCAGGTAGTTCAAATTTGTTAGGAGTAACAGATGGAAATCACCCTGAGGTTAATACCTCTTCCCTTCTGAACTGCCAACTTCCAGCAGGTTTTTTATAACCTTAATTTTGGTATGCTGCTGCTTGCAAATTCACACTGTAAGCATTTTTCTTCCTTTTTTTCCCCTTACTTTTTTGTGTGTGTGTATTTATATTCTTCATTACACATCAAGGACATTTTATGCCTTTTTATTCATTATATTCACCATAACTGTGGTTGTATTCTTGTCCTCATGAGTCTGCTGTTTGATCACTCTTAGAAGCACTTGCTATCAGCTTTGCATTTCTCACAGCAAGTACTCTGAACATATCTGTTCTGTGCCATTTATCCTTCAACATTATTTTGATTTTAACTAAACCCTTGCCAGAAATCACATGACAGTTATTTTTATGTTAAATGCTGAATGTTTAATCTCCTGCGTAAGATATTCAGTATATGCTTAAGGCATAAAATGTGTGCTGTTATACTATGCAAGTATGAAAAGCTTCAAGTAGCTGATAATGTACATCAGGGAAGTGAACAATCTGCCAAAAACCAGGAAGGGGTACAGTGGAAAATCCCTTCCATTTTTTTGTAGTAGGGAGGCTGTATGAGAATCAAGACTGCATTTTATCCCTGTCTAACGAAAGACTTAATATATATTGAGGTCAAAGACATTTTTAGATACAAAAATTTTTACTAATAATTACTTAAATAAAATATCTGCACAACTTTACAGATTATCACAGAAGCAGAAATTGATCTAATTCATTGTGCACATCCTCAGACTCTCCCTTCCTATTAAGAAAAACCTTTTAGACAGTAGTTCTTTAAAGCCCATGGAAAAAATCCTGAAGTGCAAAGCCTTGTTCAAAGCTGCCACACTATTCAATATCTTATCAGAACAAGATATTGTGTATGTGTGTGTATGTGTATTTGTCTGTGAAAGATGAGTATACTTGAAAAGTATCAGAATTACTATCTCTGTGTCCTATGGGAAACACACAGAAAACTGCATGTCCCTGATAAGCATAATCTTCAATATTCTCAAAAGAAATTAACACCCTTGATACTGCATACACTTCCAAGTTACTTAAAACTACTCATTAAAAGTATATTCTTCGAGTTGCAAAGTGAACTGCTCAAAAAAACCCCATGGAATCTCAGGATTATGCATGTTAGTATAAACCTCCTCCTGTTCATGGACATTTTAATATAGTTATTAATTACCCAGGCAACACTAAAATCTTTTTAACACTTGTCAGCAACACCAAGAATTACAGGGTTTTACCCTGTAAAATTTCCATGGTTATATCGGACATAAAACCACACCACCTATCAAGTGGTTTGTGATATAATGTTCACTAAACACATCTTTAGCACTTGAATGACTAGAATAACAGGTTTATGTTGTGCTTATCTGTGCAAACTAGGATTAGAGAAAAAAACCTTGGCCTTAGCATTTCATGAACACATGCTGAGAGCAGACACATGATGGGAAAGAAAAACTTTAGGTAATATTTCAGGTTCTGATGAGAACTACATGCTGGTGTTCATAGCTCATTGCAGCATTTTAAAAACTTTGCCCTCACACTTCCTTTCCTCTCAAATCTTCTATCTAGAATCTTCCTTCCTCAGTTCTTGGTTTAGCCATTCCAAGCCCAGATTTTTAGGATTTTTTTGTTTAAGTTTGTACTCATTTTTTCCCATTCTATTTATATTTGTTTTCACTGGGGAAAAAAAGCCTTCACAAAACAAACCAGGTAAAATTAGGATGTTGAAAAATGTGGTCTACGCAATCAGCAGAGGCACTTTGTGGGGCCTACAGAAAAACAGCTATAGATTCAAGGGCTCTCTGTCACCAGATTATAGCATGACCAGTAGAACAAAAATCGTGGAAGATTGAAAAATTTTAAAGCAAACATGTCTTCTGAGGGCATGTGTATACTGAAGTACTGAAAAAAAAATTTGTTAAATTTGACCTGCTTGTGCAGAGCTTTTGGAACATAAAAAAAGAAGTCACATTTCCTACATGGCCCTTTCTCTACTGCTTTTCAAGACCTTTCATTGCAAGATAAAAAGAACCAGAATTATCAGAGAAAATTATGCCTTTTTTTTTTTTTAAATGGTGAAAAAAGGTATGTTCCTGTATTCCAATCCCTAAAAATGCCTGGATAGCTTTATTTAATTTTTTTTTTCTTTTCTTTTCCTTTTAGTCAGCCTACAGGCTGGGAAATTTCAGTCCAGATGGCTGAAGTTTGGCAAACTTATAAACAAACAAAATTAGGGTCTTAAAATGGAAGTGATGGGCAACATTACTAATTAGGCATTCTATATTTATTTTGCCCAGCTGCCTCCTCTTTTCCATCCCCAAATAAAAATAACCAAGAAAACAGAAAATTGAATTTGGTAAAAGATCATGAGTTTGGGGCTTTGTTTTGGGGGAGAGATTAATGAAATCCTGTGCATCAACATCTAAATCTAGTTTTAGGTAACTATTTCCCCTGGAAACTTCCGTTTTTCCCAAAACCCCTCTAAAATATAATTGTTTGAGTTATTCAAGTTATGCTAATGTTCTTTCTGTAGGTGTACATGTTAGACAGCTATGTGCATTCTAAAAAGTGTGCATTCTTGTCCATTCACTGTTACACCTCAACTCCAACTTTATAGGTTTACCACTTGTGTCCAAAGTCAATGTCAAAACAAGGGGAAAAGTTATGTTGGTGGCACTCCGAACTTTCTGATCCTGGTTTCAGATAATTTGTTCTGCCATCTTCCTGCATTTCTGCTTTCCCTTTAGCACTGGGAGCCTGACTGCAGCCCTCTGTGAGCAGTCCATCAAGCACCCACTGCACACTGACAGACAAGCGCGGCTTTTCCCCAGGCCCAAGTGCCTGGCTTGGCTCCATGCTGGAAGCACTTTGGATATTATGGTCTTTATTTGAACTTTTGAGATCTGTATTTGCTGGAGAAGATTTATACTCTGCATCTCAGACGTGGTAATGTGGAAAAGCTGGAAAAAGACAGCCATGGAACCACAGCACCATCAAGTGACAATTGCCTCTGTCACTGTAAACTCTACCTTCCCGAGCACACATAGGTCATTCCAATTTTTGTCTTTCACCCTCTTTCGGCCAAAGGTACTGAAAAAAAATACCTTTCTAAGAGAATTATAATTGTCAAATAATTAAATAGAACCTATTTTTACTTATTTAAAGTGCAACTTTATTCTATTAATGCTTCTGTGCCATGCCTTTTGGAAATACTGTAACACAGTTGGCTCAGGGTATGTACCAAAGGCTGCAATGAGATGACTGGGCTTCCTTTCCAGCCACTTTTCATACACAAGGTAATATTAGGCACAGCATTTATTATTTCTATGCTATAGTTCTCCTGAATTGAGTGAAAAAATGCTACCCCTACTTTAAATGCAGTTATACAAATTAAACACATTATATCAAGGAACTATGTAAGTTAAATTCCTTTATCATATTTTTTATTTCTTTTCTGTCTCTCTAAGGAATCCATGAGGATTTAAACTGACCACATTTCCTGTTGTGATCTTGCCTAGTCAAACAAAGGTATTCACAGGAGTTGTCTGAAGCCCATAATAGCACTTTCAGTCAGATGTTCCATCAAATCTATAGAGCAGAAAACTGACCACATCAGGAAACCATCACAGGAATCACAAGATGGGCATCAGTTCTCCTTTTATCAGGCCCCAAAGTGGACTAGAGGACAGCAAAAGACCCCAGTTAGGCTTTGTGCTGATTGAAGGGAAGAGGTGATATTTTTCCATTTCTCCTACAGCCTGGATCTTTCTAGTGCCTACTTTGATTCTAAATGCAGAGAGACCCTTAAGCTGTGCTATCTCAGGCCTTCAGAGGCCTTTGAGACTATGCCTTTTTCACATCTAGTGTCTCTGTTCAGAGCAAAGGGCAGGAAAATGGGGCAAAAATAGCTTCATGTCATGCTGACATCTTTATAGCTGGAATGTATAGCCTAAATTGACAATAATTTTTCCAATAGCATATCTCTTTTATAAATATTCTATCACATGAATGGAGAGACATGACAACATGTAACATATGAGCGTTTTACTGCTCAAAATGATTATACCACAATATAACAAAGAAGAAGGTTTTATTGACCCTTAATACATTATATATATGTGTCTACAGAGAGATACCTAAGCATGTGGACATGCTGTCTATATATATATATATATATATATATATATATAGTAACGATTTTGACTTTTATTACTCTTGTGAGGTTTATTCACAAACAGGACCACTTAATAATGGAGCAATAAGCAAGGACAACATAAATATTTTACTCAACCACAGAAGTAGATTCAGGACATATGTCACCATTTATGCTCATCCTTGGCTCTGGAGGAGTCAAAGTGAGGGGGAATGTAATCCGAACTAATGGCTCTTAGGCAACCAGTAAGTAAATAATGTCAGACATTAGCCATTGTCCTGAGGCCAAAATCTGCAGTTCTGTTAATGTCCCAGGCAGTCTGACTGAATCAGAAACAAATGAAGCCTTTCACTTGCTCCCTCCTCAGTAGGTCCCTTGCTCTTGCTAGGTACCTGGGGTTTGGAATTTTCTGGGGAGAACATACACAACTTTACTTGAACATCCAAGATTTCTTGGATCTTGGATGAAAACATCCATGATGTTTTGGATGACACAAGCTCCTCTGACTGTGAATGGAAATAGGGCTTCCTTAAGATAGAGCATTCTACAGAAAGTTTTGGAAGTGGAGAAATATATTACTAAAATATAGTGAAAAAACTTCTGCATCCCTTGGGAAAAATATTGATGTGATGGTAGTAAAAGTGGGAACATAAGATAGAAGTACCCAGCTTCCAAAAACTCTTTGTGTAGATTTCTGAAATACATGAATCCCCACTATGTTCAATCTGCCTCTACATCTGGTAGAGGCATCCCAAAACATGATTTGTGATTTTAATATGGTTGGTAAGACATAAGTTAATGTATTTTTCTCTGCTGGAACTAAAGCATTTAATAAAAGAAAAAATTAGAGAGGGAATGTCTAAAATTATGTAAAATGAGGGACAGAGAATTTCCTGAGGCAATAGCCCACAGTAATACAGTGGTTATTACTCTTGCTGCCTGCAGGTCACCCCAACATCTTTATGGTCTTTATACTTAACAGATGAGTCAAATGGGGACAACTTCACTGTTACAACCATTTTCCTGCCTGAAGTCTCATCCTGTTTTAATGCTGTTCACTTTTTTCAGAATTATCATTTGAGCTTTTGTATGAAACTTCAGAGCAACAACTATAATAAAACCAAAACAGGTAAGAGGAAAATTTGGGCTTTGTTTTTATTTCTTTTTTTGTTTGTCTATTTTCATGCTTGTTTTTTATAAAAATGCCAAAGTTGTTCTGGAAGTCCAATAATCACCAGCTTTTCTACAAGGCAGTCTTAGCTGCCTGTGCCACAGCACCCACAACACATTATTTTTTCGTTAAGAGAGATAATATTACATGTATTATGTGTTCAATAACAGCCAAAAGTTTGCAGTACTTTCGGCTGCTATTTATAGAGCAGTCTCTATATTAGTTGTCACTGTTTCCTCCTCTAGCATTTGTATCACTCTGGTATATGTGTAAAATGTTGAAGCATAAAATCTCTCAAGTTGTAAGGGACCCACAAGGATCATGGAGTCCAACTGCTGGCCCTGCCCAGGACAGCCCTAGAAATCCCACCATGTGCCTGAGAGCACTGTCCAAACACCTCCTAAACTCTGTTAGGCTTTGTGCTGTGACCACATTCTTGGGGAGCCTGTTCCAGTGCCCAATCCCTCTCTGCGTGAAGAATCTTCTCACAGTATCCACTCTAATTCTCCCCTGACACGGCTTCAGGCTGATTCTGTGATTCTGTGGGTTAAAAAATTCTATTTAATCCTTGGGGAATAAGGCTCATAAGAGTATTTTTATTGTAGTGTGATTAGTTGCCAGTTTTTTTAACTCTTATAAACATATCTCTAGTGATGCGATATTTAATAGGTACTTATTTTTATAGTCCAGAGCTCTGATTCCACAGGAATCTAGGCATGTATTTCTCAATTAATTTTTGTTTGGCAGGGTGACAACCTCCTTTGCACAGCACACTGAAGTTCTAGGGCTAGTGTTCCTCATAGGGCTAACTCTAAGTATGATGTGGGTACTGTGGTAGTGGGTTTTGTACCTTATCTTTAAAACAATGGCTCAGAAAAGATGTCTCGGAATTAAGGGTGATACACTCAAGTTTAGGCCAAATAGCCTTACAGTAGATGTGCTGTGTTGAGACAGTAGAACATGCCATGGACTTGCAAGAAGCTTGAAGCCACAGACCCCTCACTCTGCCTTGCTCCAAGGACAGGTGCAGGGTGGTTCCATGGATTGGAATACTCTTATGAAAGTAACCATGAATCAGTACAGAACAATTTTCTGGTGCAGCAGGAATGAAAATCACAATGTGCTCCTTTTACCTGCTTCCCTGCAAAACTCAGGGCACACTGGTTTCTGTTTTTAGTTTTGCTTATGCATTTTTATACCCAACCTTCTGTATCCAAAATGCACAAGAAATTTAGGATCAGGCACTGGATACCAGACATCTTCCTTTCATTCTCTTCCTCCCACCTTAGTGCCTGGCAACACATTCCCATTCTCTGGCAAATTGTGCTATTCTTTTTCTGTGTTTTGGTAGAGCTGGAATGCCAGTTACTGGGTATACCCTCTTTCCCAGAACAGCCAGTCTTCTGTGCTTAGAAGGTATGAGAACTACTGACTGAACCCAGCTGTAGGGAGCTCCCTTTCTGTGTTGTGAAGACACGTTTGGGTTAAACATGAGTTTTCTAAGCCTCTTTCTTCTCCACATTTACAGTGTCTTGGTTTTTATTACACAGTAAAACACACAAGCTAGATGCCTGTGGGATCAAACAAAGGCTCTGTTAAAAGAAAGCTCTCTGGAATTCTCCAGTGCCATGAGTATTGCTTATTCCACAGTACTGCTCTATGCTAGTGGTTAGTGACAGCTGGTGTGGGCTTCTCAGAGGCAACCAGGGCAGCAGGTGCTCATACTGACCAAGGCAGCACCACTACCACTTCCGTGAGGTCTTCTCCTCTGCAGCATTTTGTGGAGCCTGATTGAACAGGTTTACATTCAACGTGCTCTGCAATCAACCTGCCTGAATGCCTTCAGTAGAGGAATGATCTTTCAGATTTAAACGCTGTTCTTAACTTAATTTAGGAATGGAATTTTCAATTTTCTGACCTTTAAAACCAGATTATTTTTCCCAGAGGAGAAGCTGACTTTTTAATTATACAGTAAAAAGAAAAATAATTCATCTTGAGGAAATCAAGATTGTGTTTATAAGGTTTTAGAAAATAAATTATAATAATTTAGATATATGTATAATTATATTTATCTTAGGCAAATATACAAAGTTTGAATTTCTCATGAGGGGATCTTCTCTTACATTTGGAGTCTAAAGAAGCTAATGAATTGATTGCAGTAATAATTGGAATAAATGAAATAAGTCATCCTGCAGAAATAGAAGTTGAAGTCTGAATTTAGTATTCTTACAGTATAATTTTTCCAGCTAATACCTATGTCTGTAAAGCATACTTGAGAGGCAAATCCCACAAACTGAATCAGCATGTTTGACAAGTCCCAGCCAGTGTAATGGTGCATTCCCTCAGGCTACTTTTATACAAAACAGACAAATGAGGAGTGGTCTGAGATTTCTGTGGCAGATGATTATTCAGAAAGTTTCTAAGTCAACGGAACACTTAAAAATCCAAATATTATTATCTATTATTAACATGAATGAATAAATGAAATTACTGAAGTAAGTGAAAAGTGTTACCTATCTACTGTTTTGAAATCTGTGAGAACATTTTTTATCATTTAGGAACTGTTTCAGATTTTTCATCTTTTTCAAGAATCTACAAGATTCTTGTATTGATGAGACTGGGAAATCAGATATGTAGTTGTAAGGTAAGGAGATGAGAAACAGAAAGATTGAAAGAGGTTGCAAAGCTAAGATTTTATAAGGAGAGATTATTAGATTTGTTCATTAAATAAAAAGGACATGGAAGCATGGTACTAGAAAGAGTCATTCTACTTAAGGAGAGCATATTTTACCATTAAACCCACTTGCAACCACACTATTGGACAAGACTTCTTTTAAAAGTAATGAGTCATCTTTTATGCATCAATATCTAATAATACCTCCTGATTTCTAGTAAATTAACATCATTCTTTGAATGTGTCATATGTATGTGCTTTACAAAGTCCTTAGTTTGTAGGGTCTTTGAACTTCATCCCAAAGTTGAAATTATATGAACTTTTAAAATTAAAGCTGATTCTTATTTTGAAGTGTATTTGTTCATGGTTTATGCAATATCTTCAATATTTTTCTAATTGAAGCATGTAGATTTCAAGGCTAAATCTGTCATCAATTGTCAGAAATAGCTGCACTTTCAAAACACTATAACACTATAATCCATCAGCCTTTTTCAGATGTTTTTCAACCTCCAGATTTTGCCTACCAAAAGCTCCAAAGACACCCTTATCCAATTCCTTCTATGTCAGCTGGTCAAATGAAAACATCAAAATGCGGAGCAGGAGGAATTCCCTGGAGAATATCTTGATCGCATTCTACTTGTTATAACATAAAAGTCTGATGAAATTATGGAGACCTGCTATGATAATTGCCATTAAATGGAGTATAACGCAGCTACATCTAAGACTACTTGTAAAAAAGGTGGATGCCATAAATCTCTCTGGAAATCTATCAAAGATTCTGTTCATGCAAATCAGTGAGTAGAAAGGTGACCATTTTATACCAACCTTTCAGTTTTGAAATGCTCTGTAAGAATCTCTTCAGCACAAGGTTCTCAATACACAGAAATTCCAAAATGCTTGAGTGTGGTTATTTCCTGTGTTTTCCTTCTAAAGCCTTCTGGTGGGAATGATGCATAAGAGAAAAAAATATTTTTTTAAGGAGTAAACTAGAAATGATTATTCCTCCGTACTTTTGAATCTAAACATAGGAAAGCATTTGTGTCTTACTGCTGGAGTGAGTCACTTTTGGCTAATACTCAGTCTGGGTTAAACTGGTAAAAGCAGCTCCTCAAAGAGGGGTATAAACCATATTGGGCATTTTTAAGGCATCATTTTGATGCCAGGTGACAATGGCTTCTTTCAAAATGAGAAATGGAGGGCTACTGTATTAAACTTTCAATAGTCATCAGTCCTCCTACAGTTGCAGGGCCTACAGCAATAGCTCCTGTAGTACTGTGTACTTTTCTTCTGTAAAAATGCTGAAAACAACTAAATGTATTTCTGCCTTTTTTAAAAAAATTTGGCAACGTTCTTAAATTTAGGACAAAATAAAAATCACTTAGAGATGTTACAAATAGCCCAGTATTCCAAATTTTATTAAGGCTTGGAAATCTCTTTACCATAAATATATATTTTGTTCAAAATCATGTAATGGATTAAATCAGTCACAAACACCACAGAAAGTAATTAGAGCTATTAATAGCAGATGGAAATATTTAAAATGCTGCTGAGATCCAGAGATGCTTAAAGAGAATAATATATTCTCACAATGAGAACTTGAATTTGCACAAAGAGGAAGTCTTTCAGCATTATTTAGGGAAATATTTCATACATTTTTTAATAGCCAATCTACGCTCCAAATTCTTGAAAGAAAAGCTGTCACAATCCTGCAAATATTATTTACGCTGTCATAACATTGGATCTCAAATAAATACCCTAATACATAAAGTAGAATTTTAGGCTATTAAGATGACTACTAGTGCAATGTCAAGTGCTGTCTCAGATATGATTTTTGAGAAACATGTTCATGATCAACTTCATAGGTTGCCAGTTCACCCATCCACATATATATTAAGTAAAAAAGGTAGCACTTGAGCAGTCTTTACAGTAATAATTTGTTATTCCAGACCTCCTTTCCCCTTGTGTTTTTTTGGAGAGTAGATACTAATACAAATACAGGTGAAACAACTCTTCAGCAATCAGGAATATAGCAAATGTTTGTGTCTTTTCCTCTAGAATTCTATGAGAGATAGGGGGAAAATAGAGGCCAATTAGAAAATCAATTTGTAACAATGAAAATAAAAACCTAGAGACGAACGGAAAAATTTAAAATTCTGTTTGTAATATCACAGATTACCCAGAATTTTTTGAATTTTTTAGAAAGGTTTCTAATACCTGATTATTTAGCAAAAAAAAATATTCCCATCCATGTTAGTAATGAAGTCCAAGGGTGATATTATAAATTGCATGTCTCAGTGAAAGAAATAAACTGAAACTACAACTAATACTGTTCTGACTTACCAAAACTGCTATTTTTCTTCTAATTTATCCCAAAAGACTGAAATAACTGCCTAGATGATCCTTACTTCAGGTTGTCTACTAATTATTTTCTTCTTAAAGTGAATAGTTGTCAGGGCTGTGTTGGAGTAATTCTTGACCTTTGAAGACAAAAGACACAGTTGATTACTGTAAAGTCTAATTATTCCTTACAGGGATAGTCATGATTGCTAACTTTGCTTTGAAGAAATTAGGATCCTTGGTGCATACTTAACAAAGAAGGAAGATTACCCCAGGGGCTGAATTAGACCAGGTGGCTAACTTCCGGTTCTTTTCAACCTTGATAAGTTTTAGCAACACACTTGAACAACCCCAGTTTCTAGAACAAGGCCAAGGACTCAGATGTATTGATGATTTTTAACATACAGAGTTAGGGCATAAATCTTTATTTTTATGTCTTTCTGGCAATGATTTACCTAACCCATACCAGAAAATGTTTCATTTCCTTTGTAGCAAGAGCACATTTCTGCCTCATATCCAGCCTAGTGTCCATTGAGATCCTCAGGACTTTTCCTGCCAACCTGCTCTCCAGTTGTACAGCCCCCAGTGTATATTACTACCTGGTGCTGTTCTCCCACGGTCTAGAATTTTTCACTTCCCCTTGTTAAATCTCATGAGATTCCTGAATCTATTTCTCCAGCTGTTGAGGTCCTTCTGGATGGCAGCACAACCCACTGACCCTGACATCAGCCAGTCCTCCCAGTTTAATGTTATTTACAACCTCGCTGAGGGTACACTCTGCCACATCATTCACATTATTAATAAAGATGTTAAACAGGAGTGGGGCCAGTACTGGGTTCATTAGCATATCTGCTCCAATTTATCAGTGACATACCAGTAGTGGTATTAATAAAAAAGTACTAAATTTACTTAGACTTGAAAATATTCTGCCTTCTGGATTCTTACAACGGTAGTCAGCTGCAGTACTCAAAATTTCTCCAAGCTGAGGAATTCAAATGAATGAACTTAATAGAAAAAAGATAGAATTATACCAAAAAAAAAAAAAAAAAAAAAAAAAAAAAAAAAAAAAAAAAAAGGTAAAATATAGGAGTGAAGAAAATAATCTGCAGGCTTATTCAGTAACCAAAACCTTGCATCAAGGTAAGCCATTTATTTCAAGTGACGTGTATAGAACCCTGAGGCTTTGAGGCCACAGCTCATTTGTGTTGTTAGACACTGACACACACAGACAAATGAAAGATAGGGAAAATGTGAGAAAAGTGAAGAAATCATGAAAGCAAAGGCAAGAAAGCTGTCAGGAAGTCATGCAGGGACATAAGCAGCTTACAGAGCCTATGAGCAAGTATAATGTCTCTAAGGAATACGACCTTAAAAAAAGCAGTCCATTACACCTTTAGAGTCAGTATAGCTTCAAAGCTATTTGCATGTAAATGGTTGCATTTTCTGTCACCCAGTATTATCTGATGATTAAAAGCATAGCATTTTTTTTGTTGTTGCTCATATGATTTATGCTTCAGTTCTGCTTAAAAGCTGCAGAGAAGAGCTGGTGGTGTCAGCATTTGGTACTCTACAAAAGTTGAAAATAAACTAATTCAACAAACCCTTACTTTTAGATTTTTTTTCTCTCCATGTTTTCAGTATAAAAATGTGTTGCCTTTAAGTATTACCTTGCTTTTTTTTTTTTTTTGCTAGAAGAATGTAATACATTCCACAGCTATCAAACAGTGAGACTGACTAGGGTGAGTATTGATTTAGGACACTCTGATGATATGACACATGAGAAAAATTAATCTATGGAGGGACTATATCATTAGCTACAGAGATACACAGCTTTTCCCCAACTTTTCCCCTCAGAGGGATGCCACTAAATTAAAAAAGCCAAATAATAGTTGGCACTGAAAACTAATGCAGCTGCATTTGGAATAAGATGTCTGCTGGTGATGAACAGCAAATACTGTGAACCACATGCAATATTTAAAAAAAATATTAGCATATGGTGAATTAAATCAATGAAAGACAGTAAAACAGAGGCAGACAGCATTGATGAGAAACATGAAGAAGTAGGAAAAGCCTACACTTTTTCCAACTTGACAATCTCAAAAGAGTTATCATAGAACCCTAATGTATGCTTAGTTGGAAAGGACTTTTCAGGATGATCAATTCCATCTCCTGCCCTATGCAGGACATCCCAAGAATCACATCATATGGATGAGAGTGTTGTCCAAACCCTTGTTGGACTGCCAGACTTGGCGATGTAACCACCTCCCTTGAGTCTGTTTCAGTACCTTAGCACTCCTTGGGTAAAAAACCTTTTCCTGATATCCAACCTAAACCTCCTTCTACTCAGCTTCGTGCCATCCCGTCAAGTCTTGTTGCTGGTCACGAGAGTGAAGAGATACCTGCCCCGCTGCTTCCCCTCATAAGGACCTTGAAGACCAAAATGAGGTCTCCCCTCAGTCTCCTCCACGCTGAACAGACCAAGTCTTCTCAGCTGCTCCTCACACAGCTTCCCCTCCAGACTCCTCATCATTCTCCTGGCCCTGTGTGACCCAGTTAGCTCTATATTACAAATAAGACATAAAAATACTACTATCTGGGCCCAATTTGATTATGAAAGTTATGCAACTGTTCTCAAGTCTGAAGACATGGCCTATATCAGGTCAGTAATTTATGTCAGAGACTAAAGTCTTCTTAACCGAGGTATTAAATCTGACTTCCATGGGGTTTTGTCTTTGTGCAACACATGCATTGAAATTATTTGTACTGGCATATTTTCCTGAGAAATTGATGATTTCATCTTTTGTGCTTGTTTGTATGGTAGCACTTTGTCTCCTTTCCAGCTCTGCTGTCTTGTCTAGTATGATATAAAGTAGACAACAAACATCAAGTATCATTATATTCAATGAAATTTGAAATGGCTTTCTGTACAAGACACTGTGGTGGTGCATTTTTTCCTGATTCTAGTCCCTCAAATGGTTTATTCTGTACCACCCCCCCCACCTTCCTTGTATAGTTGGTTTAGTCCTGACCGTATCCCTTTATACGATTGTCACTCTCCCCTCGGATCCACTCTTTGTTCACAATTGTTCCAAGTCACTCCTCCTAACCCACCTGTCAATCCTATCCTGTGCGAGACCTTCCCCCTTGGAAATCCCCTAATCTTGGACACCCCAGTGGCTGGTTCAAATTGCTCATCTCCCCTCGTGTTCCCCATTGGACACTGTACTGTGAACCCCACTGTATGTTCCTCCCCTAAGTGTACCTGCTTGGCTGAAGATTTGTACCCTCCCCTGAGACCTCCCGTTTGTAAATCACTGTAAGCCTTTGTCCGGCAACTTCGCCTCTGCTCTTCGAGTTAAGTTCACTTTGTGTTTCTGTTAATAAAATCAATCCTTGGCGTGGTCAGTGGAGCCTGTCTCATTCTTTCCTACACAGATCATCTGGTGGGTGCCAAGGACACTCAGGAACAGGAGAAGTGTTGCAGCCCTGCTGTTCATGGTCCCCCTGCCATTATTAGGAGTTCACCACGAGAAGACATGAACCTAATGTGCTAGGCTACATTCTAAGCTGTTATTCTGATTCGACCAAAGCACTTGAGTCAAAATTTGGAATTTTGTAGAAGTTTCTTCCAAAAGAGAAACTGCTGAATAACAGCTAACTTCTCTGTTCTCTAGATAGGAGAAAAAATTTCCTTGCTTGTGGGGCCGAACTCCTTTCTGCCTACATTTAATGTGAAACTTGTCACTGCCATGTCACCAGAGCTTTTATGATTGAATCTAGAGGTTCTCATCTTGCTCACTGCTGTCCTCTTCCATGTCTCCGTCCTCTGCAGGGCTGTCCCTCACAGGGTCTGTTCAATTTAGCTGGTGTGTCTGCAAAGCTTTTCAGCTCTAGCTGTTCTACTCCTTTGTCAGGCAGCATGTTCTGTCCTCAACTAGTGGTTGAGGTTAAAGGCTGAAAATAATAATGCAAATGAAAATTTATGGCTGACTTAATATGCCAAGTTATGAACTGATACAGTTTCTGCAATGAATGTCCAGAGGAAGCAGAAAGGAAAAGCTTTTCAGCCACTCTGGCTCTGTGATAACATGATTACAGGTGAACACATGATTAATAACCTCCCACATCACTCCTACAAAAACAAGGCAAGAAGCTGCCTTTGACTGTGTAATTACCACAGTGTAAGTTTCAGAGAGGCGTTTCTGTTTTACCAGAATGTATACTTACCCTAAAGTTAGAGGCAATTATTGTTTCAGCTGTACCTAGCCCTATGGAGAAAAGTAAAGGCATTTAAAAAAGTATCAGTTGATTATAACTCAACCCACAGCATTAATATTCTTTAAACATCAACATGTGGTGGGTAGTAAATTAGGAGGAAAGCATTTTGTGAAGACCAGTATAATATAATTTTACCCATCAGTAAGCAATATAACACATCCATGAAGATTATTTACATACTGACAGCTGGTCTGATAATGCCCTTGCCTCCCTGCCTATCACCTAGGCTGCGCCAACACAGCAAAAATCTTAGAGCATAAATCTTAGCATTTAGCAACTTCAGCAGTTTTTTATTGTCAGAGGTGGCTTGTAAAGTCTCCATAAAATTTCCATGGCCAAAATTTTATTTTCATCATGATGCTGGCTTCTTGCAGAGCAATGGTGGTGTGATTCCATCTGCCCTGTAGCCACACATGACTTTTCTTCTAGCATAATCTCTTACTTAAAATGGTTTTACACCCTCTGCCTTATGTGAGAATATATCTGGTATTAAAACAGCTTTTGTAGCAGTGGACTCTTTTCAAATTCTTAATCTGCTCAATAAATTGTTACTCCCCTTTACAACTCAAATAGTTATGACAGAATAGTGTTGCATTTCATTTTATTCAGTGGACTGCGACAGCCCATAACTGTGACCTTTTTTTGTGGACGTGCTTATAGGTGTCAGGAATTATGACTTGTAGTGATCCACAAAAATGCTATTGCATTATCTCCTGATAATGTAAAGTAGCATATAATATATCATTGGTGTAATAACGGCCTTTCACTTGTTCTGTTCTCTTCCTCTGTTTTCAAATGGCAAAATAGCAGAGCAGAATACAAATATATCAATTTGTACCATGTTTTTCTTTGTTTGTGAATTGAACTGGTGTTTTTGACACAAGCTATTGGCCTCTCTAGATACCCTATTATTTGAATGTATGTTTAAATTATGATTTTTCTCTAGGTTTAAGGACACCCACAGAAACACTTCCTTTCCAGGCTACTCTGCACTCTTTCCATCAAATCTGACATAATAGATGTTTGAACATAAAAATCAATTGCATATGTCTAGTGCTTTTCTTAGCCCACATAGCTACTATAATTCATAGCTATAAGTCAAGCCATGTAAAACTATTTAAAATGACTAAAGATATAGCCTTCTATAAAACTGCCATAATCCTTCCCTGCAGGTTATTTCAGTGTAAATTTTCTGTAACATATGGATGATCATTTGATCTTCATATATCTGAATATTTTGGAAATAAGAATGACTGTACACATCAGAGCTGATCTTCAAATATTGGCATTTTATTTAAATACATTTATTAAGTCAGGTAATATTATCTCTCTATAGAAGTTCTTGTGCATTTTCCACAACAATTAAATCACAGAGAATGAATTTGTTGTAGAAACATTCTGTAAATTACTTTGTGCATTATTTAAGGTAACTTAAATATAACAAAATATGTGATAACAAAATTTAGAAGGTCAAAACTGAAATTAAGTACTTTTAATAAGAGGTCATAAATAAAAGAAAATTTTTTATCTCACTCTTTTTTCACCTTCATTGTCACATTTGCTTGTAGAGTTCCAGAATTTTTTCCTTTCTGCTCCCAAATTGGTTTTGTAGATCTGTGTGGACATTTTTTTCATTAACAGCTCTTCTGAATAACAGCTTCAATTTTGACAAAAGCTTCAAACAAGTGCAGCTTTCCTGGATAAATTTATCCCTTCTACTGCTCAGAGATCTGCAGTTATCAACATTGTATTTGAATATATCAAATGCCTATATTTTAGGGGTGTCTTTGGGAGTGAAAGATGACAGCTCATTTGCCAGGTGCGATCACCTTGGAGTCTTATTCCTTCAAAGCACATGTCACAAAGTGCAAAAAAGATTAAAGTCTCTGATGCTCTTCTTTACACATGTAAAAACTGCTGCTTATCTTCAGTTATTTTTTTTTCTTTTGTTTCCTTAATTATCATCTTCCTGTGGGAAACCAAAGTAATTTTCTTTAAAATAAATAGAGTACAACACTAAACTTCATTCTTTCCCTTTTTTTTTTTCCCGTCTTCAAGAGATTGTTTAATCAGATCTGTGGAAGTGATGGGGGAGTAAGCTAGTCTCTAACCTTGCAATTATTTTAAGATTTTTGAGCCTATACACAGCTATTCCCTGAATTCCTCAGTGCCGCTTACAATAAGACTATTACGGTGAAGAACTTGACTGCATAGTAGCTACTCCTAATGTTTATTCATAAGGTTTTGCCTTTGAAATTAATTTGTAAGGTCAGTCTGGGAACACTTACATGTACAATTATGTTTCCATAGGCTTCTTCCCAGTAGCAATCTGCCACTATGCAACTCAGCACACCTTGTGGCAAGGCCAGTGGGAGCTGCAGGAATGGGCTGGCAGGAGCCCCATGAAAGTCAGCAAATGCAGGTGCCAAGCAGTGCCCCAGGAAGGGCAGGGTCCCTGCCATGGCACAGCCTGAGGAAAGGGGGGCCTTGAGGTGCTGAAGGGCAGTGAGCTGGACAGGCATGTCCTGGGGCAAGGGCAGCCAGCAGAGTCCTGGCTGCATGAACAGGGACGTGGGCACAGATTGAGGGAAGGGATTGTCCCCCTGCACATGGTGCTCCTCAGAGAACTAGAGATGATATCCAGTCTTGGGCACCAACACAGCAAATACCTTGAGAAAGTGGGGGACCTTGAGGGGCCCTTTCTGGTGGCTGGTCTGGAGCACTTACTCCCTGATGAGAGGCTAAGGGAGCTGGGCTGCTTCAGCCTAGATAGGAGACAGATTTGGGGGCCAAACCCACATAACCCATGAGGAGGCATCACTGAGGTTGCTCCAAGATTTTGTGGCATCTCTTTGCTTGGAAGGGTTTCAAGCCCTGGAACAAGCCTTGAGCAGCCTGATCTGCCCCCACAACTGCCTCTGCTTTAGGTAAGGGGTTGGTCTATAGACGTCCTGAGGTTCCTTCCTGCCTGAAATAAGTTGCTACTCCGTGCTTCCACTTCTGATATAAATAGTATACCAGAGATAAAAGTGCAGAAAGATCCAACTTGAAGGAGTAAAAATAGTATCAGAATGGCACAGCACTGTAAGTGTTATTAAAGTCATTAATTTCAGACAGAAGTGGTGGAATCAGGAACTACACATATAAAAAATTAGAAATGTTATATGGTAAATAGCGACTTTGTTGGAAACAGGGAAATCCAGTCAGTATTTAATTTTAACCAGTAAAACTGGATGTCAGGAGGGCACAAGGACTGGGCACAATTCGTTAAAGTGCATGGCAAATGTCTTTTCTGTGAGAATTATCAGGCATACTTCATAGCAGCAAACATCAGAAGATGTTAAGGAGTATCATGGCTCACCATAGCTGCTGACTGTACATACCTTCTGAACCAGCCAGGTTTCCTGACTCTAGCTGGATGATGCTGACAACACCATCTCTGGGAAACCAATTCTTGTTCTGTTGTCTTTGGTTCAACATTTTTAAAGGTATTGGGAAAGAGGGGAAATATTATTGAGCTGGAGGGTTTTCTTTTGTAGACAGTATGCTGCAAAATCTTGATAAATAAGAGATGTTTTCTCAAAGATGTGAGAATTAATAGAAATTTATTTTCTTCATATCTTCATGGGTTTTTTCTTCTTTGTTTCACACATGATATTCTCCTGCATAAATACAAATTCTGTTTGGTTATACTGAGTGGAGTGTGTAGAGCTGAAAGCAAAGACTATTGCTTAAGGATGAACTTGATTGAAACTGTGCCATATTGATGCAAACTCAAGAGGAAAAAATGTATTTGTATGTTATGTAGCCATTTTTCAGGCAACATGGATGAAGTCTGGGTAAGTATTCCTAGACCAAAAGTATTGAAAAAATTATTTTGCCTTGATGCAAATAGAATATTTTTCTTAATTTTCCAGTTCTATTGATCTGCCCATTGTATATATATGTATTTTTTATCATATATTTTTTTCCACAAGGTACTTCCTATTTCATTGTGGTCATTTCAGATGCTGTAAATCAATGCACAACAGACAAGAAGCCACTGCTTGTATAATATATCTGCTGGAGTGTACAAATCTTTATATATTTTCACTAAAATTATTAATATATATTTAATCAAAAGAATATTAGTGCAAAAGTATTTTCATGTATCATTACTACATTTATTTATTTTATTTACACTTTACTGCAGTGGATATATGCAATACTTTAAAAAGAAAGTTTGAATCACTCTTTTAATTTTATATATGAGAAAATGGTGTTTATAAGGAAAAATATATGCCACAAACTTAAACAATGAAAAAATCCTCGAGCCTAATACTGAAATTCAGTTGCCCACTTTTTAGCACTGTCTATTCTCTAGGTTCCTGAAGGTGTTAAATATCTCCCTGGATGGTCTGCAAGGTGCCAAGACACCTGGTTTTGTGCTGAAGTACCTGCTGTAGCCATACAATCCAAGGATAGATTTCCTACCCAGCACTCCACTGCCACCCAAGGCCTGATATAAAGCTGAGGAAGAATGCTGACAAGCTGGAGCCCCTAGCAGTGGCACAGGTGATCATCAACAAGGGTTGGACACCAATTAAAAGGTTTTTTTCCTTTGGTAGTAGACTGATACTACTAAAATTAATTATGAGAAAGTTGAAAATTACTCTGACAGATGCACTTCAGCGAGCATCCCTCCACTCACTTTCAAGCAAACATCACCTTGTGCTCTGGTGATGTGGCATGCACTGCAGGAGACAATCACTCCTGAGAAGCTGAGTCATTATTTGGGTCACAGCTATATAATTTTTCTTCCTAAAAGACAACTTCAGTTTCTGCCACTTCTGCATTACCATTACTTCTTACCATTCTGCATTACCATGATCTTTTCTGTCTTCATTTACAAGTGCTTGTGAGCCCACCCCGAAAGCTTTAAAAATAATGACAGTTTTAATAATACAGTTTACAGGATGTGGTAACAAGCTGCCTGATTTAGGCAGAGACTTGCAAATGTTAAATGGATGCAAGAGGAGGCAGAAGAAAAGAGAAAATTGAGCAACCGGGTTTACCTCCTTCCTAAGATAGCGTGGTGAAAAGATGTCAGAAAGTTACCCATGGCAGCACTGAACTCAGAGCACTGAATGATTAAGCCTCTTCTCAGAATACTTAAGGTGTCATACATGTCTTGTAAAGCATTTCAAACATGTAGTATTTTCTAGAAGCAGCACTCCCTTGGGCAGATTTGTCAGTCTAGTTAGCAACATTTCACACTGCATTTATGGTTTTTCTTATTGCCAAAAATAACCTCACAAAATTAATTAACAAAAGTTTAATCAATCATTTCACTATTGCTATTAAAGGATTAGTATATGTAGTCTACATGGGATTAGAAAATGTAGCCTACAGCTCCTCTTCAGAAGTGTAGCAAAACATAGAAGCTCTGTTCTGTTACAGCTGCCTTTTGTGTCCACTTAATATGGATTCATTATTTCCTTGGACTCTTTTTTCTTCACACCTGAGTGTTTCTCAAGCAGTTATCGCTATTTTCTTTCTTGATGTTCATCTAGTGAGTATAGTGCCTGACCCTTCATTACCTACAGGCATAGCTTCTCTCCCTTGGCCTTGCAGATTCCCTCAGCACAGACAAAAGCTAGTTAGTTCCTATTATTGTACCTTCCTATTGGCTGAAAAGGAATGGATGTAAACAAAAAAATGAATAACTGACTTTTAGCTATGCTTTTGTCTTCATCAAGAACAAGCTTACCTGGTTCATCATTGGTCATAAGCAATATTTACTTGTTGTGTGCTAAAATATTTTTATCAATTCAGGAAATCTTCCTGTAAGAAGCACCAACACAAGTATTGCTCAGAAGAAGGGAGCCATTATTTAACAAATAAAGTTGTCCCATTATTCACAATAAGGTTGCCTTTCCTTTTTTACTGTGTCACCAAAACTGTGTGGTTCTGACTGCATTTTACTGCTAATAGTGTAGCAGAAATTATCACAGATGGGTATGCAGGATAATGTCAGAAAGCTATCGCTGCAGTTATTTATCAAACAATTTTATAAACAAGGTGAAAAAATGTAAAAAAAATTTAAAAATTAGCTATTAATATCTGCAAAGATTTCATTATCATACATGCAAGGTAGTTCTCAGTATGTATTTTGGTTCAGTGTTGCAATATAACTTTTTATACTATATATAAAGCTATATAAAAATATGATACAGATCCAAATACCACAGCACATTATCACTCTGCTCAGTAATGCACGGTGGTAAAAGAGTCAGAAACTGAGAAGGTCTTTAGCATAGGAAGGTATATAGACATGTCTGTGCCCTTAGCACTCTATTTATACGTGGTATAATTGACTGAAACTTTCACATTTGCAAAATCCCATTAGCTTAATCAAAATAAAATCCATAGCAAAGGACATAGAGGTGCTTTCTGTAACATTATTCACAGATACAAATTTCTCATAGAAGGCATTTCACACTTCTTGCCTAAGTTGTCTGGGTCATCTATGTTGAGTAACTGGTTTAATGGTAAGTGATTATGATGGTTTTTTAGTGTTACTTCTGCCAGGGAGTGCTGGTCTAAGATGTCAAAAAATAAATGAAGATAAGGTGGAGATATGTGTTAAAAACATATTGTGGCAAACTCATATTTTAGTGTTTTAATTTACTCTAGGAAATATACTCTTTGAATAAAATGTGAATTGACCTTCTTTTACAGCTATAAATTCATCCATACTCTGGTTTTACAACAAAGATAAGTGATGTCATCTGGATTAATGGTAAGTCTTAATAGTCCAGGCTGAACCTACGTCTTCATTCAACAGCTGAATGGAGTCATAATAATGATTAGTAAAAAACAAATGCATGCCTCTGATTTTTCTTTCTTGTTGTCACACTAAAAATTTGTATTTCTGTGCAATCAGAACTAATTTGGATATTTACTCTTGTTCTCTTGAGACAAAACTGTTTGTAATAAATTTAAATCCCTTCAAGCATTCACCCACAAGCATTTGCAGCTTCATAGAGTTTTCAAAAGTATTTTAAGAAAAAAAATATTTTTAAAAAATTAGACTGGCAAATTGTTATCAGGAAATGAAAACTAGTAAATACCTAAATATAAATTTCAGAAGCTGATTGCAGGCTGCTCTTTGACATTTAGCATAAGGTGATTAATCATCAGGTTGTTTCTAAGAGGTAGATGACAGATATCTTACTATTACTGTAGACTGAAGAAACTAAAAGAAGATGTAGATAATAGCCTTTTGAATACAGGGTTTCTAGCAACCCTGTTAAATTACAATATATATATTCCTTAAATATTATTACCTAGCATTATGGCTAGGATTAGCATATTACCTAGAATTCATTTGACAGATTTCTGTTGAATGACCTATTATACACAACATTCAACACAGATCTATTTCAGAGTATCTATTTCTAAGGAAACTGAAGGGAGTCAGAGTATCTATTTCTAAGGGAAATGTTACCAGAAAATATAATTTTTACAATGTACAATTCAAACTTCTGCTTTTGTTGGTGATGCTGTTAGTGCCTCTTGCTAGCATAAATGAGAGACCTCACTGCCAAGAAAAGGAAGCACACCTTCCTCATCTGCTTTCCTGCTCTTTCCCTCTTTCTGTGTCAATCAACCTATCCTGGTCTTGCCTAACCAGGGTAATAGAGATTTATCTAGTTAGCAGACCTCCGAGTTTCAGTGTACATGCCTGGTACTATTTATAATGAGTCCTCTCCCCAGACTGGAGATTCTCCTGGAACTACCACAATTTTCAGTGTGATTTTCTGGTTTGCTTCCCATCAGACATCCCAGAAATCTGATCATACTGAGAAACTGCAGTACTTGTCACACCTAATTTGGCTTTCTCTTGTTTTTATTTTAGGTGTGCATATATCACATTACTGCCAAAGAGGAGGTAAAAAGTGAAGTTCCCTCTAACTGAAGTCACAGTAGATTTTGTGCATGGTCATGGCCCAGTCCACACGAGTCACCTTTTTCACTCAAGGCACTCTTAAGGATTTCAAGGTGCTCTGCGGAAGCGTTAGATGTGAAGCGATTTATGTTTTGGGAGTTTTAAATATAATCGTTCTCTCCTGGCACCCTATCAGACCCAAACACTTGAGTTCCTTAAAAAAACTGCTGGGAGGTGCTCACCTCATATACTTGTGGTATTTGTCGGGCACTGCTGACTTATCTTCTGCTTGTTAAAAATCCTAGAGTCCTGAAGGTAGTGAAACATATCCAATGAACAAGATAAACTGCTAGGCACTGACTGTTTATCCCAAATTTTACCCTTAGGAAGTCTTTACAAGAAAGAGAGGAACATGAATTTTGACAATTTTAGTGCATTATGGTATCACAACAGAGATCTGAGCTACTGCTGTCTAAACCTGGCAGAGAGTCAGGAACAGCACAGGACCCTGGTGGTGCAGTGCTGAGCCCGGTACGACAAACCCAGCTGACAGGCTGATGCAGCAAGCTGCTGCCAGCATCTTTGCATGGTTCCATCCTGGCCTACAAAGACCTATCTGCTGGAGCTGGCATATTCCTGAACAGTTCTTCCTTCCTTCCTTCCTTCCTTCATTTTTCTATCACTTGATCATTATAATGCTGTGGTAAGAATGTTCTACTGCTACAGGGAATTAAAGAATTTTGGCAAGTAGGGGGACAATGGGATCAAGACCATAGTTGTCATTTTGCATTGCTATAGAGAGTTGACTTCATGGACCCATAAAAGGGATTACACCATATGAACCAAGGTCTAAACAAATCTGAGCATTGTTTGAGCTGCTTCAGCTACATCAAATAGGAATATCAACCTCAGTAATACATATGGAAGTGACAAGGACTGAAATGAACTAGTTTCCCAAATATCTGTCTCCTTGGGGTTCAACCAGTCTTGCTGATTTAAGCAGTGCTGAGATTACACTAATATGCATTCAGGAGTATAAAGCTTTTCAGAAGTGTGTAGCAACACTGGCATTCTCCATACAGATAGAGCAATGGCAGCAGTCAACTTCTATAAAATTTCTCAGCTAATTTGATTTTCAGCATATACTTTTAGCAAAGCTGAAGGCCAGGCAAATATCCAGAGGCAGCTTTATTGCTTTTTGCCTGAGCCGTTACACAGAGAGTAATTTTCACCCAATAAAATAAAAGAGTCCTTGAAACTGCTTTCTGCAATCTCTCAGGTGGAGTCTTCAGGTGACATTTACACCATGATGAGAAGACAGAGGGATGGGTAAAACAGTTTTTTCTAATATTTGCCCCTGATAAACAATTTGAGGAAATACTATACCTTACCTACAGTCACTGACAATGTTTTCCTAGACACCACAAAATGGCTGCTGCATCTGGACACATCATGAGTGATGTAGAAAGCAATAAATCTTGTGATTTTGGATCTTTCAGTGTTTCCATAACTGCAAGGATTGGTCATAGATCTCATCTCTGATTCATTTGCCCTATCCTTTTAAAATGTCTATTTTTTTAATATAAATATCTTAGAAAATAAAACTTGTCCTTCATTTCATTCATTTGCAGTCTCTTCATCCACGCTTTTGCTAACACCAGTACAATTGGACTTTTTATTAGTAATAAAACAGTACTTACGTAGTGGTCTCATAAATCTGTTTGCATTACACACCTGCTTTCACCTTCATTTCAGCCAAGAACTGATTGCTTTTTCTTCTTCCAGTTCATCAAGCAAAGTGAGATTTTAAACAAAAACACACAAAAGAAGTTCTTTTTGCAGCATATTTCATTGAACAGGCAAAAAAACCAAATAAAAAGTAGATGCCAAATAAACAAATAAAAAGTGCCACAAGCTTGTGTTTAACTTGTTCAGTGATAAAATATGGCCTTCAGTGACCCTCTGTGGATGTTCCCTGATTAGATCTCAGGGATGGTCTATAAAAATTTAAATTTGAGATTCTTAGACTGCAATGACATCCCAAGTGGTTATCTCAAAATACATCAGAACATGCTACCCGTCTAATATGCATAGTGAGTACCCGCCTGGAGTACTTGCATTCAGCTTTGGGTCTTCAGCACAGGAAATGCATAGACCAGTTTGAATAGGTCCACAAAAATGATCAGAGGGATGGAGCAGCTCTCCTGTGAAGAAAGGCAGAGAGCAGAGGCTGTTCAGCCTGTTGAAGAGATCTGGGGCACAAAATTGTAGAATATCAGTACTTACAGGGAGCTTATAAAAAAGATAAAAGCAAACATCTAATTAGGGTGTCTTGTGATAAGAAAAAAGGGCAATGAAAGACGTTTGATTTAGACTAGATATAAGGAAGAAATATTTTACTACAGGGGTGATGAAACACCGGCTCAGGTTTAATCTTGCCCAATGCCCAAAAAGAAGGTGGGTGTCCGATTCCTGGAATCATTCAAAGCCAGGTTGGAGAGGGCTCTGATTAACCTGATCAGGTTGAAGATGACCCTGTTCATTGTGCGGTTTGGGTTGAACTAGACAACGTTTAAATGTTTCTCCCAGTCCAAACTGTTCCATGTCTCTATGATTATACGTGGTAATACAAAGGATCTGCTCTTCTTTTACTGGAAAAGCAGAGGATGCAATATATGTTTAGATTTGCTAAAGATGAAACTAAATAAATGTTTGAAAATATACACATCATAATCAGTGTGTAAGTTTTCACATGTTCAGGATATCTATATCAGGATAACAGTATCATTGCTTCTCATTCAGTTGGAAATTTCAAGGCTCCTAACATCCTCCACTTCTGATATCTTTCAAAGAGATGTCCTGGGAGCCCGAGCTCCTCAATGGCTTGCCATATGGAGGAACCAGGCAGAGGTGGTAGGCATCCCCAAAATACATCAGCAATTTTGTCATCATGTACTTGCAAAAGATTTCAATATTGATCAAATTACAAAAACTAATGAAAGACTCTTCTTCAAAACATTCATTAAGATTGACACAAGGGCAGACATCAAGGGAGGGATTAGTCTGACAAATTTAGAAATCCACAGTGTAGGCATTTTTCTGCCGGTGTGGGTGGATGTCTAGATTCAGTTTGCGATCAGCAGGAATACATCACCAGATGGATCACAGTGACCAGAAATTTCCATAGTGTGATTTAAATGTTTAAAGCAAACGTTATGGAAGTTTATTTGAAAAAGCACTGGTACATACTAAAATTAAAAGGTTTAAGATTCTTAATCAATGATTAATAGAATACAAGATATATATGAGGTGCTCCAACAGAGAGAAATGAGAATTCTGGAGTGCACTTAGGGGGAATTTCTCGGAAGAACAGCTCAATTTCTTTGAATGGCATAATGGAATTTAAAATCTGGATACCATGGTCTCTTCTGTTTTGGAGCTCTTTTTGGAAAAGGATATTGAAAAATAAGATTGAAGTCAGAAAAAATGCATCAATGTTTTGTGGTTTGCTCTGTTTAGGTGGATTCCCATCACTTGATGTGATATTGGATGTTACGGTGAAGTCCTATGTAATAGAGGTCCAATGAGAGTTCACCAGATATTTGTGTGCCTGTTTATAACCTACAGAAGATTCAGTGTGTTTACACCAGATACAAAAGGTTTTATTGCACATATCCCAGTTAGGGAATAAATACTGTATCATTTGGCTACTAACATTGATTTTTGTCTGCATTGTCTGTTATCGATCTCAGACCAGTTAATATGTGTGATTTTATCAGCATTGAGCCTATAGCTACTAACAGATAACAAAAAGCCCTTGTATAAAGCTTGTGAGGTTTGTCCTGTCAGTGTATCTCTGTGCCTATAATAAAAAAATGCTGTTAAATATTTATGTTAAATTACTAGAAATTACTTGGTAAACTATCATAGATCAAGCCAAATAATGCAATCAAACAAATAAACAATGCAAAATGAGTGTTTTATGAAAACAAAGAAAACATAAGTTTATGTTATCTAATCTGATTTAACAAGATTAAACTGAGGGATGTTAAATGTTTTGGATATATATATATGATATTGTATTCAACATTAATTAAATACTTCCTCGTTATCATTTGCTGTCAAGGAGCTAAATAACTACCCTTTTTTTGGCAAGTGTTCCCTTTTTTTCTTCACTGTCATTACTTCTAAGATACAGTCTTCGGTGTCAAAGAACAATTTTTTTTTTCCTTTCTCATTGACCTTAGGTTTCTTAGTCTTTTTAATGGGTTTATTAAACACAAGACCATTACCCCTTTGATCATATAGTTACAATCAGCAATGAAATATATAATAAAATCACCTGGATAATTTTCACCTTCCATGCCAGTTCTGGAAATGTTTTTAGATTTTCAAAATCTGCCATTCTGTCGTGCATCTTTTCTTTCTCTTTGTCAGCCCGTAGGTGAAAAGAAGTGGAACCTACAGCTATGTAATTTACTCTTTTTAAAAGCACTAGGCTGGATCTCTAATGGAACAGGATTCATGTGTTTTTGTTGAGCTTCACTTTCACAGCTTTCTTTTTCAGCATAAAATTTAGACAATTAACAGACTAAAATCACAATGAAAAAGTCACTCTGGCTTTTCTTTTTCCATAGAATGACCAGATTTTATGTTGATAAAAGTGTGCACATTTGTTATTAATGATTGGATGCATCAATTTATCCCCTTTGTAAAGAGATTTATTTGGTTACTCCAGGAGTGGAGAAAGACACTGAAGTTAATTGCATGAAAATATAGCTCCCTGAGAATTAGAGAGATGTTATAATCCTTTCACTACAGCAAATTAAAATCACCCTTTAAAAACTGCATGACTCTATGTTCTCAGATTAAGAATTCTGTAGTTTTAATTTATTAGCATTTAGGAAAACTGCTAATCAGAATATGATGGATTTTAACTTAAGTGTATATGATGACAGTAGTGCATGAGTTGATTACTTTTGGTAGTAATCACTTCTTTTTTATCATAAGTGGACTTCATATTTGAATAAGTGCTTCAGTTTTCAAAAAAAAGTCCAAATGCCTGATCCTTTTCTGTTCTAACTATAATAATACTTTCATTATATTGTTTTGCTATGGTTAGTACTTATCATATAATGCAGTATTGTACATTGGCACCCAATATAACCTGTCATCCATTGTGCTATTTTTTACATTGCTCTGAGAGCTTAACAGTGAAGGCAAGAGACAGCCACAATCCCCACAAAGGGGTGCAGCAGTGGAAGGCAACAGCAATACTGTGTTCTTCTATATGACAACACACCACAGGGTGTTATGCAGTGGAGATATTTGTGTCTGAACTGGTCACCTGAGATCATCTTGTAGTAAAAGAAGAGAAAGAGGATAGTTAGAACATGACTCATACTAAAGCACATATCAAAATCAGATCAAATTAATTACACAGTAGGGTTTTTTTATTGGTACTAAATAATATTTTGGGTAATAAGATCATATGTAAACATCAATAGCTGACTGAAATTAAATCCTATAATTTCTGTTTAATCACTGACAAGTCCGTTTAAAACTGTTTTAAATAAGACACTGAATAGACAATAATCTGGCTTTGTGGAGTGTTAGAAATCTTCCAATTACTGAATGAAATACCAAATATCTAATTGGTACCTGGCAGACAGCATCTGCTTTTTGGGCTTAAAAATTGATTCTTTCTTGAGAGGTAATTATAAATTATCACAATCAAGGAAAATTCAGTAGCTGAGGGGAATATTCAGGGTAAAAAAAGCCCTGAAAAGAAAAAGGAGGTTTGGAAAGAAAAGAAAGCATAGAACTTCTGCAGCAGTTCTCGAAACCTGGAATTTATCTCTTCTAATTGTACACTGAATTAATCAAATTTGAAAACTTACATAAGTATTCAGGGGAAAAAGCCTTTCACTTTTACTTGTTTGATTTACTTGAGATTTCTGGCATATGTGATGCTTGTGACACTTTCTTTCCTAATGAATAACAGTCTAGAAAATCACAGCATAGATATCAAAACTTAAACTACTTGTAAACAGTTTATTAAAGAAGAGATATGAAAGAAAACTATAGAAATGTAATACAAGTGCTTTGTAAGACCAGTAAGATGTTTTGAAAACTCTCTCCATGGGAAGCAGTTTAATGGTTAAAAAAAAGCTTTTTGTAAATCTAACAGTCATAAATGTTTAAGATCAAAATTGGAACACCTTTTTGATGAAATACTATCCCTCTTTTTTGATACTACTCTCTGATAAATATAAATGGAAAAAACCCCAAGCAAGTAAAAAGCTTTCAACAGGAAGGTTCAGTCTGATAGTAGGTTTTTATCTTTTTCCATTTTTAAAATCAAGATTGCTATTTTCTTTACTCTTTCTTTTGGGGATATTGTGTTTCCTGCTACTGATTGTAAGAGGACTCCGTGGCATATATATCTACTACATTTAACATTTAAGAAGAATCACAACCCTCCAGAGCTTTGGTAGGAAATTTTTATGAAGCATTTGAAGAAAGGAAAAACACTTTGAATAAGGCAAAATGTGTTAAAATTTCAGGATTTGGTAGATTCTAAAAGCAAAACATGTTCAGGCTCAAGGGCTTATTAGAAGACCTAAGAAATATTGATGGCAAAACTTCTCTAGCTGTATAAACACCACATTTCAGCAGAAAATACATGGAATAAAATAGAAGGAATAAATGAGAAAAAGGCCAAGTCTTTTGCAATACCTACTTTAATTAAGGGTGAAAACACTGTACAGAAAGTTAACATGCCAAGTGGGAGCTAATACTCTGCTAATACTTATGGTAACTATAGATTGATTTTATCTACATTAACAGAGTTTTTATTATGTAGATCTTTTTTTTTGTTCAGATTTTTTTTTTCTTTTTGAAACATATAATTAGATTCTGAAGGGCTTACTCGAGAATGTTAGTGCTATTGTGTAGGTTTTGTGGTCAATTTATTTGGGCTATTTATCTGCAGTAATATTATTCATGAAATACAAAAACTGTAGAAGAGAAGAGTGGGAACAGTTTCCTGAATTGAACTGTCATCATTTGATGATATAAAAGAAATTAATTTTATCTTCTTTGCTCATTTTCAGAACTAAAATATTTGTTGAATTGTTTACTTGGTTGTTTTTTTTTAAGAAACTGTTACATGTGCAAACATCAATATTTTCTGTAAAAGTAAATCAGGTTTTGTTTCCGATATATTGGAAACAAATATATTTTTTTGTATTTGTTTATATGTATTCCAATATATTCCAATGTAAATTCTTTGTTAAACCCTATAGGTCATTTAAAAGCAGAATAATATGTTTATAGAATTTTCTAAGTTCCTTTTAGATTCTCTACATTTCCCAAATAAAGGTTTTTCTGATTTGGTTGGATTCATCTATTCATCTATTCATCTATTTTAAGAAATGCATTAATAAAGATATGTGATTATCATGCTGTCATTATGATACAAACAAATTAATTAGAAATCAGGATCATGACTTTTCAAGCTACTTAAATATTATGCAGCACTAGTTTTGCATTTCATAGGAAAAAAGCAAGATCTTGCTTCCTCCTTGTCAGAATGCCTTTGTTTCTTTAATATTTTTTGTTTAACCTTGTTGTTCACTGAGGCCCCAGGCAGTCATGAAGCTAATCCCTGTGAGAGGAGGAAACTGGTCTGACTGCTGCTGATTACAAAGCTTTGATGCCAGCAATTCAGACAGTTTTTAATCCACTCACGATCTCTTTTTCTAACCTGTACTTTTTCAGTTTGTCTATGATGATGTTACTGAAAATGGTGTTGAAACCCTTGCTAGTCAAGATAAATAATATTCACTGTTTCCTTCTCATGCACCAAGTCTCATTACAGAAAACTGTCACCTGACTAGGCAAGGTAACCCCTTTGATGACTCCTCAGTAACCTTTTTATTTCCCTTCATGGGTCTTTAAATTTTTTATGAGAAATTTTGCTCCATCACATTCACAAGGATGAGGTGAGATTGGTAGGTCTGTATTTCTCTGAATCTGCATTCTTCTTGAGGTAGGGGCAACATTTTCTTTCTTCTAGTCCTCAGCAGTCTCTGCAAGTCACAGTGACCTTTCATAGATGACAATGGTGTCTCAGTGCCAGTTGTCTCTCTCAGCACTTGTGGGTGCATCCTCTCAGCTGACTTGGACTTATGTCTGTCCAGTGTGTTTAGATGTTCCCTAGTCAGATACTTCTCCATGAGAGTGTCTTCCTTGACTCTGACTTTCTCCCTTGTCTCAGAGATCTCATCTTCATGAAGACCAATTCTACAAGTAAAGACTAGGTCAAGGAAGGCATTCAGTATCTTGGCCTCAGTCAATGTTTTTCTACTCCCCTCCAAGTCATTTGTCCATTTCCACCTCTTTTACGCTTCATTTTTATGTTTGAATTTTGTCATGAATCCTTTCTTCATCTATGAAGATGCAAGTCTCATGACAAATTTTCTTGGCTTCTTGCTGATCAGTACAGACCTGAGCTTGGACCAGATGATGCTGAATATCAGCTCTTTTGGACTCCTCTCCAGGGCTATCTCTCATGGGATAAAGAAAATACGAGAACAATACAAAATCTATTTTTCTAAAACTGTGGCTTGTGGTCCTGCTTTTCTGCCTATTATTCGGGGAAATGGCTCTTCAGGAAGAACCTTTTCTTCCTCACCAGGTTATCTACAGAAGACACCCACAATATCACTGGTCTTGTCTTACGCTGCCTGAGTAATCCTGACTCTCAGGCTCAGCTGACTCATCACCTGTGCCAAGACAAAGCTCAATACAACCACACTTCTCTCTCATTCTCTCTCCTCCTTTCAGTCCCAGTCCATCCTCCCCAAAAATTCCCTATCCATCCCAGGTAATTTAGTCTGGGAGAAAGCTTATATGGTCTCTTGTTCAAGCCTCTGATCAAACAAAGTCAGCTCTAGGGTCAGAACTAGATGTTGAGGTCTTTCTCCACTCCAGTCTTGAAAACATTTACAGAAGGAGCCTACCAAACTTCTGGAGTACCTATTCTGCTGCTCAACAGCCCTCATGGTGAAAAATACTAATTTCAAATTTTAAAAATAAAATAGTAACATTTAGTAACATTTAAAACTTTAATTTGATATATATAAACAAAATTAAAACAATAATGGATCATATTAAAATGAATCTAATACATCATTTGAAATAAATAATTTTCCACAATGACATTTTAAATTAAATTCATTAATTTTCTGCAAGTTTGTCATGCTGAAATTCTTTCTCATCCACCAGTGGTTCCACCAGTAAGATCTGTGGAATATGTTATTTTCTCACTATAGTTTAGTTTTAAATCGTTAAACATTGTATTGCTCTTACCCCTTCCACCTTTCTTTTAGAGAAAAAGTTAATGCTATTTAAAAGAAGATTGTATAGCTCCATGTGGAGGATAATACATTATTTACATGCTCTTTCTCATTTTGTTTCCTGCCTTCTTTCAAGACTTACAATAGGTGCAAGTGGATCCTCCTGAAAGGAGGTGACCAGACTGAGTGAAATTCCCCTCTCTTGAGAGGAAGAAGGTGCACCTTAAATTCCACAGATTAGATGAAGACAAATGAAATTCAATCCCTTCAACAGAGAGTTTCTTTTTACAACCTGGATCTGACAAAGAGAAACTTCCTAGGGACTAGAATGTGCAGAGATCTGATGAGCTTTGTTTTAAACAAATTACTTTTGAGTCCTCTGATGAACAACTTAAATAGAATAAATTACTTCCTTATCACTAGACCTTTCTGAAGTCCTCTGCCTTTCCATCTATAAATATATACTATAATCAAGAAGGTAATTAATCCAATGTACCCGTGAAGATGTTCTTGGAGCTCTGTACAGATAAATCATCTCCATCCAGAAACAACCGTGAGTAAATTAATATTTGGTAGCAAGTAGGTAAAATTTTAAATTATAATTAGGCATAAAAGACATACAGACAGACACTGCCTGTGAGGCAGGTTTTCATCATTCTTGATCTGGATGCCCAACTAAATCTCATGTCTATATTTGCATCTCTTGAAAGCCTGGGTCCTGTGAACTGGACAAGTCTCTAAGGGGTTACCTCGCTAAGGGGTCTAAGCATAATCTTACTGTGCAATGCATAGGCAAACATAAGCTCATTGAAAGGATAATTAAGCTTATCAGAGACTTGAACTGCCCTTTGGAGGGTCTAAACTTTTTCCTTCTGCCTAAAGAAGTCTAAGAGCAACTGTGATCTCAGCACAAGTGCTGAGAACATTTTTGTGATACCCAGGCTCTCAACACCTTTGCAAGACAGGACCATTACTTGTAGAGTTAAGAAATTTACTGCCAGGACAAAGAAGCAGATCATGAGGTAAGGCAATTAAAGTACTGAACTTTACTCTTGCCATCTGTTCAGGCAAGCAAAATACAGCACAGGAATACCTAATCTGTCCAAATAATTGAATTAATCTAGCCAGGGAGGCAAAATCTCCAGACTAGTTCATTTACCATCCCAGAGATTAGTAATTTTTCACCCTTGGATAAAGTTGTTGTCTAGGCTTCAACCTATTTGCAAAATAGACATGCTGCTTTACAATCTACAAATATGAACTCATAAGACAGTTATTAAAACTGAGTTCTTTGATAGTTGCAAATTCCAATTTCAACTGGAATTGGGCTACCTGCAATATTAAGATGTCATTAAAATCAGCCTGTTTCCTGTATGACAGTTATTACATGCTGCATAAAATCCCATTTCTCCTCCTTTTCATATGAAGTAATTGAAACCCAAACAGAGAAGTAAATAAGCTTCTTGATGTCAGTTAAACATATCTCACAAAAATTGTTTAATTTGTTTGAACACTGAAATTGCTGGTCTGCTGAATTTTATATTTCCAGGACTCCAGACCAGGATTTTGTCATTTAAGGAATAGAACCCTTTTATAAAAATTCCATTTATTTGTTGCTATTAAAAGCCTGACAGTCTATTTCAATAAGAAATTCATCAATTGTATCTCAGTTTTGCACAGTCTTTTTGTTCTGGAATATAGATCTTGACATAGGTAAGAAGATTGGGTTTTGAATATTTTCCAGGACTCATATAATAACATTTACATTTCTTTTTGTAGAAGGAAATGGTTTATACAAAATGATAGTTGTGAAGTTTTCAGGTTACTAACAGCTTGCTAAATCTGACTGAAAGGATATCTTTAGTCTAGCAGTAGTAAGCCTCAGCAGTCCTGCAGGAGAAGGCTTATCCGTGCCAGTTTTGGAAACAGCAAAGGTGCCTTATTTCACCACAGGTTAAGCATTTTAAGGATATATAATCCTAAAATTTTGCTGTACCTCCCATCCAAATACATAAGCGCATGAACTGCATCCTATTTTTGCTTTCAGCTCTACCATCTCTCTTGTACTGCACTGTGGGACACAATGCTAGTTGTCTTGGAAGCCAGAGGACTGTAAAAGGACACACTGCAAAGGCTTTAAAAGAAGTTCATAACTCTGCATTGACTGGAATGAAAGGGCACAGGACAGAAATCTGTGTGCATCTGAAACAAAACACCTCTTTAAATTATTAAAGTTATTTAATTCCCCTTACACAGCACTACTGCTATACCTCAAAATCTTATTTAAATTTTAACTACATTGCTTCTGATTGTGTCATGCAATTTTTCATTGGGATTTGACAGTAACCAGGTAAAAATACAAGCATGCCTAGAAATATATTTGGCTAATACTATCTGAAACAAAAAGTCCCCAGCACAGCACTGTTTTCTGAATGTGATTTTCTTAGGTGATTCAAACTATCTCTATTGATTTTTCCCTAAAGGAAAGGAGCCTTCTCTAGCTTTTCTGTTTAAGTGAGTACATGGGGACAGCTCTGTGTACACTGGAAAGTTGCTTGATGACCTGGTACCAAAAAACAAATAACCCTGCAGGGTGACTGTAGGACTATTGCACTGAGCTGCATTTATGCAAATTCAAGTAATGCAACTTCATGTGCAATGAAACACACAAGGAGTAATGGCACAAGAAAAGTGTTGCAGCCTTGTTCAAAATTTCTCCTTCCACATGATCAGTTGTGAATGAAGGCAGAGTTTTCTGTCACAATATTTTACCTACTGAAAGAAAACTTTACCTCCAATTAGCCCCTAAAAGTTTTACCCACTAAGAAAAAATGTCCAAATGAAAATAAAGGACAATGTCATTAGATGTTTGTAGTAACAGTGTTTTTAACTGGAGACCAAATCTCTCTCTCACCTATAACTCATAATTTTGGGAATATATAACAAATGTTCTTTTAACTATTTGCCAGCAAAAGTCCATTGACTGATTTTGATTCCATAAAAGAAATTCGGTAAAAATAAACAAACAAAAAACCCAAAGAAGGAGCATTTATAACAACTTAAACTACTGGTATGGATTAATTTATTTCACTCAGTAAAGAAAGCCCAACTGCATCTCAGGGACCAAAACTACTTGCTGATTCATCTCCTATCAGTTCAGAGGGTAACATGAATGGAGGATAACAAAGGGTTTAGTGACACAGGTTGGACAGAGCACTGAGCAGCCTGATCTAGTGGAAAATGTCCTTGTCCATGGCAGGGGTGTTGCAACTAGAAGATTTTAAATGTCCCTACTAACACAAAACAGTCCATGATTCTATGAGTACTTGAAAAAAATTTTTTAAGAATTTCCCATAAGAAAAAGCAATGCTTTGTTTTCATACAATGTCAAAATATTAATTTACTTAATGAGGAAAGGATACAGAATCAAATAAGCATTTTATATCATCTAGATTGGAATTTTTTGTTTCACTAAGAAGTACAGAGTTTGAATCAAGGTGAAGCAGAACAAAAGCCTCTGAAAGGGCAAGCTATGAATGGAGGGGATGATAGGTTTCAAAAGGCTGTTTAACAAATAATAGTCAAAGGGCAAAATCCATAATGTGTGCAAGTCCCAGTGGAGTCAATGTGTTGTGATGGATGCACATACACCACTGAGACCCTCAGACACACAACAGCTCAAGTCTGTCCTCTAATTTAAATGAGATTCTACAGAGGAGAAGGGCTCCAAAAAATGATCACAAGGGGAAGAAGAATACATGTTTTGGGATCACAGATGCTCAGTACTTCATCTTTTAAATCATAATAAATATTTCAGTCACACACATTGCAGCAATACTCTGTTCATTGGGAATTCTGCTAATATTTTAATTATTGTTGAATTTCAATTACTAATAACTGCAATTCTGCTTCTCTCATTTTGTTGTTCTCTTCTACATCAATGTCAATCACTGCACTCTTCATTAATATACATCTGTCACTGTCAAAATTGCTTCTACAGGAATATTATTTCTAATGAAAGACTGTAAGCTTATTCCTACATTATGTAAAATCAGTGACAAACGTGATTGTCATGTCCTACTCCTGTGAGCAAGACCCAAGATTTTTAGGTGCCTGTGGTCTAAAAAGAACATTGAAAGCCTAAGGGGTCAAAAAAATCCCTCACTTACAAAGTCTTGTTAGTAAACTAAATCTCGGCATGGAAATTGGTATATATTTTGCCCCTATCTTCTAATAATTATCACAATGATAAAAGAGTAAAGAGGGAAGAAAGAGAAAACTGAAATGGAGATCAGACAGCGGTGGAAAGGGCATCAGCAGTCCTTGGCCCAGGGTCCATCTAGATGAGAGAGTGCCCAGGGTCCTGCAGTGCCACCTGGGCATTGTGTGGGCACCATCTCATAGGTAAGCTTTCCCAGCCCTGAGACTGGGCTTCTCTCCTCATACAAATGAGTTAGCTTGCACAGTCCAGTTTTCTGGGCTTTTCTTCAAAGGGATCCAGGGCCTCTGAAGTCTCAATCTTTTGACTGGTCTCAGTCTTTGAGGCCTCAATCCCCCTCTATTGGTCTTGGCCACTCCTTGCCCCTCTTTCTTGTGCTTGCACTGCTTGTTGTGCAGTCACCATGGACCTGGACGAGGAAACCTGTCTTTGGAAAGGTGCTCCTCCTTACAGACCATCTTTTCAGGCATACCCTGTTCCAAGTTGCCCACTTTAAAGGCCATCAGCATTTGAGGCATAGCAATGCATTAACTGCTTGCTGCCCAGGCTCCTACAGTGGTTATATAGGACTGCAGGAAAAAGTGAAAATGGGTAAGGTGGAAAATTCCTGACTTCTTCAGCAAGGTCTTCCAGGTCAATGATTAAATAAAAATCTTTTGTGTATTTCTCTTGCTAGTTTTAAATATGGCATAGCCTAGAAATGGACTAACCTTACAAGTAGAGTCTTCTGTTTAATTCTGATTTATACTAAGATTTCCAAGAAACCAAGATCAAGTTGTAAATGAGTGCCAATAATTGGATAGCCTAGGAATTGCTGGAAGGAAAAAAAAAAAAAAAAAAAAAAGAAAAGATAAGACTAAAGGTATAATTCCATGTTTCTTAAAAAAATGTGGAACTTAAAAAGGTAGAGAATAATGACAGTAAAAATTTTGCCTTAATTCTATACAGGGAATTAAACAAGTTTCTCCTATATATGATTATTGAAAACTAAAGAAGGCCTCTACAAAAAAGGAGGTACATGTTAATACCCAAATACACGCTCTACCCAATCAAATAAAACTAATGCAGTTAATTTCATTGTGTCCAGTATCTTAAAATCACTTAATCACAGGCTTGATTTATGATATGTACAAAATTCCATTAACTAATGGAAGTTGATAAAGGTTCAATAGAATAAAAATTGTGCAAGCAACAAGAAATATTCTCAGTGTATTGCATTCAACATCATATTAATGGCAGTGAGAGACAGCAGAGAAGCAGGTGAGTACTAAAGGACTCCCGTGGAAATCTTGGTTTTGTGATTAAATAAGGCAGAGATTTAAAAAAAAAATAAATTAAGAGCTTCACAAAATGTTCATAGTTTTAATTTCTGCACCAGAAGAAAATTCATTTTTTCCCCAAAACCATAAATTTTCTCAACTAATAAGGGGTTTATTATAGCTCTAGTTTATCCTGTCTCAGGGAAAAAAAAAAAAAAAAAAAAAAAAAAAAAAAAAAAAAAAAAAAAAAAAAAAAAAAAAAAATTTAGAGAGTAACTAAAAAAGTGGCAAAAAATTTAATTACTCTAGTATTATGATACAGACTATTTTATGTACAAAGATGAAATACATGTCATTTTTCTATAACCTGAAATGACAAAAAAATTTTAAATAGAACAATCTCATTTTGCATCCAGTACGACTTGGTGAAAAGAAAAAAATAAAATGGATGTAAGCTTTTGCTTATTCAGATGCTCTCAAACTTTGTTCTGGCATGGTCAGAGATAAAGAGCAAGGCTGATGTTTTTGTAGTCATTCTCTCTGAAAATAGAACATGTTTACTGTGAACAGAATGACATTGTTTGCTGACTTCTGTAATGCTGCGGTTGCTTGAGAAAGGAGCAAACATAAAGGGAAAGTGGAATTGTGTTTTGGTTCAGAGAAGTGGATTAGTAGACTGGGTAAATATGATGCTCTGTTTGTTTAAAGAATTTCTGATCTATGAACACACAAGGCTAAACTCTGGTAGCATTGAAGGCAAAGCCATAATTCTCGCTTGACTTTAGTAGAATCGAAGTTTGGCTCAGCCCACAAAATTTCTCACTTCAGGAGAAAACTTGAATAAATTTTCTGTTTTCACAACTGAACTCTTCTATATCCCAAAATCATTGATGTGAAGTGTGTGTGTGAGTTCCCCATGAAAACACTGTATAGACCTTTCCTCTAAGGAAACAAAGAAGTCTGAGTCTGAATCTACAGTATTTCTTCCCAGTATTTAGGGAGTAAATTAGTATCATTCCATCAAAAACAGATGTACAGATTTTTTGATACCTTTTCTAAACAGAATCAGCTAGTGACATATATTAAAGGTCAAACAGCAAAATAGCACATCCACTGAAATGCATATTTTCAGCTATTTACCTGTTTTCTTATTTGATTTTATATTCAGTAGAGAAAGGGATAAACAAGGCAATAAATAAAGAAACATAGAAAAAAAGGACTAATTTTATTGTCTGACAGGTCCATTTGAGCACCTTCTTTAGCTATGTATAACATAAAATTATTCTCCGTCCTTGGGAAATTCCCATAGAATTATTGGAACATTTTAGTCTTCCTAATGTCCTTTTATTCCTATACAGTGGTTTTGGGTTTTAATTACCCAACCACGCTATATCAATACTTTTTATCTGGCTGTGTACTAGCACTCCTTTTCAATCTTTTGTGATGGACTTTCTCAAAAAGTTTCTCAAGCCCAGATAAATGTCATCTTGTCCTTTATCTCTGTAAACCCAGCAGTCAGCACGCAGCAGTCCACAGTCATGTCACTCACAGTGTTTTATAACATTGGCCTGCCATCCCTTAACATATGTTTAGACACACCATATCCTGCGAGGAAACAGAAGCTTGTACACTTTATGGAGCTACAGGAGCATATCAGTTCAGAGTCATTATGCTAACATATACGTAGTCTTTACTTTTGTAGGTTGGTGACTAGATTTTTGGACTATTGGAGAAACCAAGTCTTTAATCAAAACTATAATTTAAAAGTACTGGAGAAACAAATACAATTTTAGGAATGTAGAGTGTAGTGTATTTAGTCGCTCAAAATCCTGACTCAAAGTAATTAGATACAGTCATTCCTAAAGTTGCCACCTATTCTCATAAGGTAAACCACACAAATAGTTGGAGATTTCAGCATTAATATGTAACAAAAAGTTAGATGCATTAAAAATATCAGTTTTTTACTTTTCACAAGCCCCTAAATTCATATTACAATAGTTTACATATCCAAAAGTATAATAACAAACTGAGACAAGGACATACCACAAGTGCCTCAAATGAGTACCCAAGGTGCCCAAATGAACTCAAGGACAAGGAATAGAAGGATAAAACTTGTGGAAAACTTGAGATATGTGAATTCTCATGCACTTAACTGAACTCAGAACCAGAAAGCAAAGGCTGTGCAAATAACACCAGTACATAAATACCAGTGGGAGGAGAGGGCAGCCATGGAAGCAGGGCAGGTCTTAGCAAAAAAAAAGCACTCCTTAGGACCTTGTTACCAGACCAACAGAGGCATCTTGTGTAGCTAAGCCCCACCAGTCCCTGCCTTAAACTTGCTTGAGCCAGGTCTGTTTTTCAGGCTTAACATCTTGGCAGAGTACTGGTCCTGAGTAATGCTACTGGGCAGAGATATTTGGCATATACCGCTCATGGGGGATCCACAGGGGTCAGTGTCCAGTTTGACACATAGTGTCACTGTGGATGTGTGGAACGTGTTTCTGCCCTGTGGGCCCAGGACATGGGGGGGTCATTGTACCTCTCTGCAGGCACAGTCTGGCTGCGCTCAGCAGCTGCTGAGGCTTCAGCTTCACACCATCCCTTCTCAGATCCAGGGAATAAAAGAAGAAAAATCTTCATACTCCTTAGAGACGTGAATTACCCTCTCATCTGGATTCACTGAGGCCACGCAACAGTAAAATGACTTTTCCTCCATATGTTTAACAAACCAAAACAACCACTACCAACAGCAATAATTTTTCTGAGCGTTCAGCTGACTTGAGTAGAACTGATTCCACGCAATTATTATTAAATATATCATTAAATGGGAACAAACAGCACAACTGAGAGACGATTTTAAGTCTGTAGAAGATTGTCTTGCTGCAAAGATCAGTTCACTGTCCTAGCTTACCCTCACTCTATAAAGAACTATAAAACCATGACACTTAGTAGTGAGAGCAAAGATGAAACTTGGGCGAGATTTTCAAAGTTATTACAAAGGATGCTTTTTGCCCAGTTTCCATAAGCAGGAACAATTTCTCTGTCTTTCAAAATCTTCCCCACTATGACATAAAGCTGTGTTTAGTGAGTCAGACATTTCAATCATATTTCTGTTATATGCAGAGGGCTAAAAATAAAAAAGCACTTCATGAAAATTTTATGACAGAGATAAAGGAAATCGTAAAAACAGTATCATAATATTTGGGTTTAATTTGATTTTTTTTTTAATACTGACTCTTCTACAGCTGTTGCAAGAGGCTTTAACCTGAAAACAGAAGCAACTTTAATTAGACTTCTGCTCAGAAGAGGACATTGTTGCATTGACAAAATACTATGGGAACATTCAGGCTTGAAGGATGCAAGCTACACTGTTATTTACATTCTGAAGGAATATCTTAAGTGACATTTCAGAACACTTTGGTAAGAATAGAAAATAGGAATTTCTAGACTCCACCAAGTTATAAAGCTAAAGAAAGAAATTGGAAATGTCCAAGTGTGCTGTCATTTTTCCTAGCAATAATTGAGCAAAGCATATTTTAAAATATTTCCATTCTTTAATGAGAAAAAAAGAATGAGAATGCTCTTCAAAAACAAGGTAAAGATTTGGTTTGTGAAAGCATTACTATATAAAAGTATGTGCTTTTGGTGCTTCCTACACAAAGACCTTGCTGGATATCTTCAGCTTGATAAGACAAATTGTGAATGTTAGCATGAGGGATTGGTTTGTGTTAAAGATAAAAAGATCTGTTCTCAAAAATTACAGGAGCTAAAACTCTCTTTTACTATAAATAGTTTAATGCTGCAGAATTTTCTTGCCATCAAAAAAGGATTTGCAAAGCTAAGTGTGACAACAGAGCTTAAATTCACACAGATGAAATCAAACAGCATTAGAAAATGACTGAGCATGGTGATGAAGTGACTGTAAGGAGGGCTGGCAGAAAAGCACTTTTCTAATAATGTGGAAGATGCCCAAGGTGCCAGCATACTAGGCAGATTATTGGCAACAATACACTCCAGGCATATAAATAAAATTCCTCTGTCATACTTTTTGCTGCCAAATTAGTAGAGCAACTATACAGTCACTGACCCTTGCTATTCTTTGGAAACCATAACTTATTGCCATCACTGGTGGTAAGAAAAAAAAAAAAAAAAAGTCAAGCTATGTCTTTTTGTCTCTTTGTGTTAAGCAAAAATTAACTGATATATTTCACACATGAGATTAACTGCATGCCTCTGTTGTACCCATGCCCAGCAAGCTACTAACAGTCAGATTGCAGTCCTCAGAAGTATGGGAATATTATAACTTGCTGCCTGGTTCCAGCTGTGTGTCAGATCATGCTTTTAACTTGCTTTCTATGGATTCCAGGGAGAGAAGGATTGAATACAGCTTTGTGTGTGGAAGTCTTCTATTATAAATCAGCCATGATATCTCAGCCCCTGAGTCCATCCAACATTTTTGTTAGCAGAGTATGTCTCTTCGCTTGCAGCTTATAAGGCACTTTTGTATTCCAGAGCCAAAACCAATTTAGCGTTATTGTAGTTTATTACTGCTGCTTAATTGTTGAGGATGGAGTGATGCACTTCACTTGTTAAAGAGAAGCACCAATATATTTATTGATATAAATAGTGATTTGATAGCAAAAGCCACAGTGGTTTAAGAATATTTGATGGCATGGTGCACTGATTACTTACTGCATAGAAGGGAGGGTCAAACATGACATCCCATCGAGCCATGAGATTCAGAAAAGGCCCCACTGAACTCTAAGCTGCTTCTGGAAAGGGAGTTTAGGTGCAGCTGGATGCAGGCTTAGTCCCAGAATTGGTCAATGGTTTATGTTTGAAGGACTATGTGTCAACCCTCTCTAAATATAGTCAACCCTTTACTTAAGTGTTATAGTCAACCTATAGCACTTAAGTAAAATGTCAAAGTTTAGCATGCTGGTGATCATTTACCAAGAATCTGTTGCGGTAAGGAATCTCTCAGCCTCACAGAGTAACCCTGAGAGGTGCCCCTGCTCAAAGGAAGATCCCAGCCTGCAGACAGTGGCCACGCACGGGGGTATAATGAACCCTGGGCTGTCCACTATTTATGTGGCAAGATCATTGATTTATAGTTATATTTGCATATCAACCATGTTTTGGATGGCACATGCTCAACAAGCCCTCATCTGTTGATAAATATTGAAAGCTCTTAGCTGTGGAATGTAATATGTCCTCCCCAAGTTCAACTTAAGCCAGCTGCAGCCATCATGTCCTCTACTGGCTGTTTTAGCTTAAGCAGAAAGGAGCAGAGCTGAGCACACTGCCACACTGGTTCACCACTGCACTGATCCTAGTGGGGTCACACTATGCAGAGCTGCTGCATTCAGAATTGTTACGTTTTATTCAATGTACATTGCAGCAATATATAGTCCTAGTACACATTATTATTCTTGTATCAGACAGAGAAAAGCATGCTTTAGTCTTAAAATAGACCTCTTTTGATGTTGTTCTCAACAAAACAGCAACCATAAAAACAGAAAGAAACCCTTACATATAAGTAGTCATCATTAAGAAAACAAAGGGCACCTTAGTGTGAATTCCACCCCCACTGATTTGCTTGCTATGAGGAATACTGTGCATGTCCTCACATTTTATGCAGATTGTTAAATGCTTTTGCTCAGCATGGTTTTATATGACTACATAAACAAGAGTTGTTTACTTACTGCCTAATTACATAACTATTATACTTGCAGGTTAGTTTAAGACATATGACTGTCACAGTATGATAGAGAGAATGGAAGAGAAGATTCAGTTACCCAGGTTACATATTTCTTGCATTGTTATTTTTCTGCATTATTTTCTGCATGATTTTCCTCTGACACACCCAAATTCCTGCATTATTTTCCCCTGACGCACCCAAACATGTCCATAGCCATACCACTGCACTTTCTATAACGTTTCTGAAACTGTAGCCAGTAAGAACCAAAATGCCTCCCAAATGTCATCACTTTTATATCACCAAAGTCAAGCAGCAGAGGTCATGCCCTGAATAGCGTTTCTCTCCAAGTGGTTTGACTTTTACTTCTGTCATTCTTAGATTTTTTTTGTTCATCCTTGCAAATTGTTTTATCCTTCTATACACTTCCTGGATTCAAATTTCTTCAGTCTTGCAGCGATTTGTGGTGTTGTATGTCCTCCTCACTCAATAGACTTCAGACATTACACCTGGACAGGTGAAACTCAGCCACTTTTTTCTTTCCCATGGACAAATACGAAACGCAAAATGTTTTTGGTGGAGATCACTCACTTTCTTGTAAAAAACTACCTTATTCTTAAAGTCAGAGGATTAATATTCTGCAATAAATCAGCTCAGGAGAAGTCAAATCACATGGACAAAATGGAAAAATCATTTCTTCTTTTCTTAGCAAGACCAAGAGGACTGAGTTTGCATAATATGTTTGGAGAGTGTACAATTTACCTGAAATGGAAAATGGTTACTTCAACCTTGGCACCCACGTAGTGACACTGATCTACCAAATCACAAATACAGTGTGGAGCTTCTTTACATTCCCAGATGAGCTCCTGTCTAAGAGCCACTGAAAGGCTGCTACCTGCACTTAAGTCCGATATAGCAAATTGAAATTTCATCTGCTCAGGACCTCTGAGTTAAAAAGCTGAAGTATAGTAACAGCAAGGTTTAAAACTGGTGTAGCAGTCTTTATCCACAGAGAATTAATAAAACATAAAATAATTCTGGGGGAAAAAAGTGGTAATAATAGTTTAGAGATGGAAGAAAAGCTGTAGTGGGCATTTATATCATAAAACTGATATAAATGAAGAGAATCTTCATTTGTCAGTGCTCTTCGTGTATCCTAAGCTACTAAGTGCAACATGGGAACCACACACTCTGACAAAGAGTTAATCCATTGTAAATTTGATCTGTAGTAAAACTGGTTGAGGTCTATGTCGCAGTCTGCTTATTCTGCCACAGTGGAGGCTTTGGTATTTAGACATACAGCACGACATCCACTTTACTTTCATGAGTGGGTCGGGCCATGCAACAGACGCAGAGTACCAATATGGTAGACGGTTGCAAAGACGTTTATTAAGTAAAAAGTTCAGTTTATATACTCTCGGGTCTTCTACTACGTCAGACAGGATATTGCCACACTTCCCGGGTTAGTAGTTGGAGTGGAAAAGTACTAGCACATGTTAGTAGAGGGTCTACATTCCTTTTAGGGATAGCTTATCTTAAGAGGGAGTTGGGGTATGCTCTTTTCCTCTCCGTTACAGCCCGAGATCTTCCGCTCGTCGCCTGTCCCTATCCAACCACAGGTCTACCACTTTGGAAGAACATAGCAATGGATGCTTCACCTGAGCTGGGCAAAGATATTCTTGTATTTCTGCAGTGAATGTCACACACAAACACAGACATGAAGGTACAAAGTGCACTCAGTAGTTTAGATGAAATATGTGGCTGTACAAGAACATAAGTGGGTAAAGGGGGGAAATGGTGCCTTAAGTTTTAGCTTTCATGTTTTTCAGTTCTGTGCTGCCTAGGGGTGTAGTTCTGAACCTCATATTAAATCCTGGTAAGCTCTCTTCACAGGGTAGGTAGGCAAAACAAATCCTTTCCTGCTGAAGATCAAGGACAACAAATGCAATTTTCAAGCCCAAAAACATAAACAATGGGGGACTGAAGAGAGAAAAAAGAAGGATGAGACCTCATGACCTGAAGCTGTAACTGGACAATTAAACAACAATATGCAAATGGAACAAAACTTATAAAAGTGCAGGACCTCGTGACTGGTTGTCTGTTTTGTGACCATTTTTAGTCCACCTTGGGTGTAGCCTTGGTCAGGCTCTTGTCCTGCCCAAGGTGTACCCTAAAGGCTTTTCAATAAATATCTACTTTATCTCTGTCCAGTCTCTGTTTCTGGCCAGCCTTCCAAAGACATCAGTACTTCCTTGTTTTAATGCTGGGCTGTAGGAAGTCATTTAGAATAGGCTTTTGGATCTTCATTGACTTTAGATCCTTCCGAGATGGCTTATAGATGTAGAGATAAAGATTATTGAAGTTATTACTCTTTTATCTTAACCATATATACATACTGAGTATGCTACTATTTACCCCCAACAAAAAAAAGTCAAAGTGCAAGAATCAGCAGTTTCATGGAGCGACCTTGCCTTTTGATGTTGCTTGAGCTCTGGCATCATCAGCTGAAGGAGTGATTGCAACCTGTAGAGCTCCTGAACTCAGGAGTGCTGCTACCTGTAGTTTGGTGCTGAAATTTTTTATGAAAGGGAGCAGGGTTTTGTTCACAGGGAAACCCTCCTGTCATGTACATTGTGACTGTCGCAGTGGTAGCAATCTTCCTACGGGCAGGCAGATTACACAGGTCAGCAGGGTGTACTTGCAAACTGCATTTTTGACTGCAATGCAGAGGAGAGAGCAGTTACTGTTAGAATGCTTATTTCTGTTTCAAAGTAAGAAAGGGGCCCTAAGCATTATTCATGATTTTCATCTAGTTGCTGTTCAAAATAAAATACATTAATACAACTTCTAGATAATACAACCAATAAGCCACAGAAGCAGTCTCAACCCTCTGTGAGCTTAATACTCCCAGCAGCATAAGAGCTCAGCTGTAACAGCAGCCATGGAGAGCATTTATCCCTCCTTACATCTGTAAATCTTATGTCAAGGGTACTCCACCGAGATAGGAAAAGTGTGATTGAATTCTCTCACACACAACTGGGGACAGGATGAAGGATTGACTCTAGTCAGTGGGTTTGAAGGGCACATAATATTGCATTCACAATCATATTGTTAATGAAAATAATAAAATAGCCTTATTCATGACATTCAAAGCAAATTTGCAGATGATGGTCTTCAAGCAAGTTTCTGAACTATAATTCCCTGTGCTATGAAGTTGTCCCTGTCCAACTCCCCTGCAGTCCTGAATCAGCCACCAAAGACAAAGAGATACCAATACAGCCTGGGCTAACCCAATGCAGCTCCTACTTAGTATACAAGGCTAGGTAAATTATTCTTCTGAGAAACAGGATTATCATGACAGGACATGTACCATATCTTTCTGTTTGGATCTGGGTGCTGAATTCCAGCCCAGGCCCTTTTGACTTGTGCTTCAAAGGTAAGTTTTTCATCATTTCACAGTGAGATTCCATGTCATGTCTTGTTCCCAATCCCCAGGTGCCTACAAAGCATTTCCTTGCTTTGTAATACACTGTTTTTCTAATTTACATTTCATGTCAGAATATCCAATTTTTTTAATTGTGAAAGTTTTGGCACTTGGCTTCTTTTCCTGGGAAAATTAATTTAGAAGACTAGTCCCCTGGAAAAAAAAAATCACCAATGAAAAAATCATAAACAGCATGATCCTGTGGAGACAATTCCATTTGTGACAATCATCAGACCTCTGAAAAATTTCTTCTATCTCTATACTCTCCAGATATTCTAAGTGTGATGACATCTTCTCCACATAATACATCCTCAATTTCTTAATTTAAGGCTTCTGGTTATCTTATAAAAAGCAATGATCTATATCTAAATTCTTGTTCTGCTTAAACTGAAATTCTGTATGTATGTCTTTCTGCATATATCACAATGAAGTATGGATGTCTGGTAAGCAGGTTTAAAGTCCTACCACACATATTTGTTGATGAGTAATTATATGAGTTGGAATCCTCTACTAGCTGCATAGCTCCCTGTTTTCAGTCAAGAACATTTTACAGTGGGCACTTACTCTGTTTCATCATCTATGCTCTCTCTGAGTCTCAAACAGAGCTTTACCACCACAAAGAGTAAGGAGCTGGCCTCCTTCACTGCATTGTGTTCTATACCTTGCCACTTGACATACAAGGTCTCCTCACTTTGTCAGCCAAAAAGCAAGCTTCTGGTTAGTTCCCTTTTCCCTCAAATATACACAAAATGCTATTTTAAAGCATTTTGTATTTGTAAGTATTGAATACAGTTTGAGACTGAATAGTTAGTTGATCTTACTGCTGTACATACGAATTAACATATCCCTACAAAAAAGAGAGGGTAACTTATGGAACCAACTAGACTGAACTTTGAATTATCTATGTTCTTGTTTGCAGTCAATCACCAGCAGCTTGCCTTTGTTATTGATGTTACAGCTGTGCTCCCAGAAAGATCAAAGATCTTTACAGTACCTGTGTTCCTCTCACTCAGGCAGGCCAGATGCTGATCAGCAGAAAACACACCCAGCACAGCATGTGTGCCCGAGCCTGCCCATCCTCAGCAGCTTCCACTGATTCACACTGACTCTAAGGAAGCTGTATTCTGTAAGACGGAATATTTATTATACTTTTTCCTTGTTATTTTCATTCAATGACAATTTGCTTTTTTTTTGACAAATGCTGTGTGAAAAGGGTATCTTAGATGGTGGATGAGCTGGGGTTATTGTTTGAATAGTAGGAGCTACTGATTGATATTCACACTGTGTAATTAATCTCCTAAATCATGTGTTTCATTTCCCTATCAGACAATTATTAATCCTGTATAGAGATTTCAAAATGGCTTTGCAGCATTTCCTTGTGTGAATGCATATCTGAGTGAATATTTGTATGTAGATTATTCACATCACAAATATTCACATCTGTTTTCTTAAACAAAAGGAACATCTCAGAGATTTTGAATTAATATTTTTGAATACATTTTTCAGTGTTTTTCCACCTTCGATTCAGATGGACACTAGGACTGATGAGATGACTAATATGAGACAACTGTTTCTATATTTTCCTCCTGCAAAGATTCATGGACAAACACACATACAAATATGCACATAACTATTCTGAGTAATTGATTGCAAAATCTTCCTTGACATCCCCTTCATCTTCTTCCTTATCTCCTTAAAAGCCTCCCATATTATATCTGTTGTTTTATTAGAGCATTTTTAATATTGATTAAAACAGAACTTTACCAGTAAACAGGAAACTATAAACGTATTGCTGTAAAATAAGAATTGTCCATTGACAAGTTAAAGCATTAAATCATTATGCATCTAACTATGTACAACTAAGCATTTCAGTATCTAAGACAACAACTGAAACAAGGTGTCTCAGCTAATTCAGTGAGTTAGTGGTGTTTACTGGTTTAAAAAAAAAAACAAAACCAAAACCAAAAAAAACCACATTAGAAACCAGAACACGCAGCATTTTTCTCTCTCTCCTTTTTTTTTTTTTTTTTTTTTTTTTTTTGTTGGTGGTTTTAGGCTTTTTGGTTGTTTGTTTGTGCAGTTTGTTTTTTGGGAGTTTCCTTTGTGTGTGGTTTTTGTTTTGTTTATCTTTCCCTAGCTGACTACATTTTAAATGGAACACAGAGAAAATTCCTTTTCATAATTCATATTCTATTCCTCTCTTTTGTTGCTTTATTTGCATTACTAGAGATATAAACTATACATTAGCAGAATTTCTATCTGGATTCTCTTTTTGGGTCAAATGCATCCTGTCTCATTTTCCCAGTTCCCAGGTTTAGATGTTCAGTCCCAAGGGTGACAGAAGCTGAAATGCAACCTCTGGACATGCCAATATTTACTTTAATTAGGTACCATTTACAACCAGTAGACAGTGACACAGCTCCCTTAATTAAGTCCTTTTTCAGTGGTTTCCTGGAAAATTTATTTCTCCCCATTCTTCTCAAGGATACATTTTAATGCCTCTGAGCTTCAAATGAGAGTGAAAAATCCAGTATTGCTCACTTGGCTCATGCCCAGCTGGCTCTGAGCATTATGTGGGCAGAATAGGACACTCTCCCACAACCTAAAAGAGGACCTTGACTTGCAGCCAGCAGCTGAAGCCATAAATTTAACCCCGTCATGGTTGTTGCTTCCCCTGAGAACATTCCTTTTTGCCTTCCAACACAAGTACTGAGTATTGACAGAAGAAAGGTGGTCAGGGTGATGTGAGAATAAAGGGGAAGGTACTTAACAAAGTTAGGATCCTATAGGGTTAGAGACCCAAAGTAATTATTCTGAGAGCTACATTCCACTGCAGAGCCTGTTTGATCTTGTCTCATTATGCAGGGAGGAAAGTATACCAACAAAAGAACCTTTGAATGCTAATTCCTTATATTGTGTGATTTCTTAATTCTCTCAGACTTCAATCCCACAAAGGATGCTACTGCCTTTAGATCCTCCATGGAAATATTACAAGCTGTAAAAATCAAAAACTAAAATGCTTGCTTATGGAAGAGTAACTAAAATATCTAAACACATGACAATTATCTTGGTACTCGGCCATGCTATCCTAAGCAGTACTCCTGTCCTGCAGAGATGTGAAAAAAATGTTAGTTGCTCAGCATTTTTCTGTTCCATACCACTTCTGCTGGAAACTGCTGGTAGTAGCAATAAGGCTCCTACTCATATGACAGCTTTATCATTGTTACTACCTGTTCTGAAAGTTAAAAACGTTTCTTACTTTGTTTGCACAGAGCTCGTCGGGCTTTGTGCTTGTCAGTGTATTTCTACTGCTATTATAAGAAGAAGCCTTATTTAAGCTGGGCTGTGAGTTGAGCTCAATAAAGAGGTAGCAAGAGTAGCAAGAGACTATGATTTCATCATAAACACTTACATACACTTTAGATGGGATGAGAACCTTTAGCTGGGGTCCAAGGAAAGGAGCAAACCCTCAAAGTTGGTAGGGCAGCTCATGCAGCAACACATGTGGTCCCCTAAGCAGCCTGATTGAAAGATTGAGTGACATCTACAGCTATAGGCCCTGGCATCCAGCCAATTCATGGAGCAGACAGAAGGCTGCCCAAGAGTTACATATCCCCAACCTAATTTCTCTATGAAACTTTTCCCTCTCCTTCTGTCTCTCTCTTGTATTGGCCTCCCTAACAGCTATTATCTTGTTTGAAGTGCTTAGCTCACTGCATTGGCTACAAGCTTTGTCACACATTCAGCACTTCAAAATGCTTCTGCAGTAGCAATGAAAATGCTCAATTAAGTTCAGATGGGAAGAAGGGGAAGAGAGGAAAGAGGAGTTTATAAAGAATTGATTGTATTTAACATTATATAGCCATCTGATGCTGGACAGTGGAAGGGTTGTGCTCTATGAAGGCAGTACAAAGAAAATAAACAGACCAATTTTAGTCGGGAATTACTTGATCAGGACTAGCTCTCAGACGTGATCAAGATTTTTTATTTCTTCTCCTTCTCTCATGGACACAGTTAGCTTCCAAAATGATAATAAAAGGCCCGTTATTGCCCACTGGTGGTGATATTCAGACATGCCAGCCAAAAGTAAAAACTATTTTCTAGGTTGCTGTTGCTGAAATATCTGGGTGAAATGAAGAAAGAATGCTGCTACTAAGTCACTTATGCTCAGGCTAATGTCACAGAACTTATGGCTATAATTTTTTAACAATCAATCAGTTGCCTTAATGTGTTTGCAGAGCCATGCATGGCAGGAATATTATCTTCAGAGATCATAAGGCCTATTAATCTAATAAGAACAAGCAGAAAAGAATACAGGTATTAAATCTAGATATAACGTCTGGCAAAAAAAAAAAATAAAAAAAAAATAAAAACGAAAGAAAAACAACTGCATTTAACTATGCTTCAGCTCCTGAAACAGCAGTTATTAATATAATCTTAGGACAAAAGACACCTACATGCAGGATTTCCTTCTGCAAATCCTGGAGAGGTTACAGGTATCTATCGTCTTCACAAATTCCTGGAAGTTATCTATATTTTTAAAGATTCACAAACTTTATTTACAGAGTTACATATTGTATTAAATAGATTAAACCTTTGCAGCACTCAATTTATTACAGCTATGTCCAGAAACTAGTTTCTCTTCTGTAACCACAGTCTAACCAAAAAAAAAATGAAGATTAGGAAGAGATTAGAAATTGAACAGTCACAAACACCAAACTATCTTAAATTTACTGCTTATAGGATTTAGATATTGTAATGCAAAATGAGTTTCATTGTTTTACCTGTCAACATTTTAATATGATCACTTATCAGAGGCTTTTACAGATCTTGTTTATTTGATATTCAGTAAGATTCAACCTACTATGTGATTTAAGAGATTTTAAAAACATGGAAGTATGATTACAGCTGAAACCCTGGGTTTGTACATTGATACTGAAATGCTTGAAATCTGGACTTTCTGGCTGACATAGTTGCTCTGCTCTGCGCTGGAGCAGCCTCACCTCCGGTGCTGTGGGTAGTTTTGGGTGCTGCAGTGTAAGAAAGATAAACCGTTAAAGAGCGTCTAAAGAAGGGCAACAAACATGTTGCTGAGGTCACTTGGTCTGTTCAGCCTGGAAAAGAGGAGACTGAGGGGAAACCTCATTCAGTTACAACTTCCTTGTGAGGGCAAGCAGAGGGGCAGATACTGATCTCTTCTCTGTGGCAATCAGTGACAGGACCCGAGGGAATGGACTGATTTATCAGGGGATGTTTAGGCTGGATATTAGGAAAAGGTTCTTAACCCAAAGGGTGATTGGGCACTGGAACAGTCTCCTCAGGGAAGTGGTCACAGCAGCAAGCCTGACAGAGTTCAAGAAGCGTTTGGACAATATTCTTGGTCACATGGTGTGACTTTTGGGCATGATCCTGTGTGGGGCCAGAAGTTGGACTCAATGATCCTTTTGGGCTCTTTCCAAGTGAGCTGATTGTGTCATTTTGTGATTCTGTGATTCTCTGATATGCTAACAAAAATGTACATTTACAAGATGAAGCTCTAGATAACTACTAAGTTTAAAGTAATTAATATATTAATTGTCATTTTCAAGAAAACACCAATTTTTTGTGTTAAAAAGTCTTCAGTTAGAAAATAAAAATAAATTTTTTTAGTAATCACCTTATTGTATTCTGACAAGGTTTTAGTATTAGTTTTTTTCCCTGAGCATTTAATTTTTTAAGTTTCTGAGAGAAAATCATGAACTGTGGTTTATCATCCCTTCACATTCCAGGAGAGGGTTTCTGGGACACCACAGTAAGAACTCCATTTAATATTTAACATATTTTTACAATCAAGTACTTTAATCTGAAAAATGTAACCTTCCCATTTAATATATTGGATCTGTCCTAGTTTTTAATCAATACAAATACATTCTCTGAAAAATCCTGTTAGGATTTATGAAACACAATTTCCACAGACTGGAATTACAGGGCTTATGAGCAAAGCTCTGCTTAGGAAGAACTTTCAGAAATGGTCCTCAAGAAGAGGCATTTCAGCACTGAGTTGCACTACTCAGAAAAGCCCTTTGCGACCAACCAAAATTGCAATTCTTTTAAGACTTAACAACAGTATTATGTTCCAAGAGGCAATCATTCAAGTACAGACAATTTAAACAGGGAGCTTTAAAGTGAAAAGGCTATGGAAGAATATGGCCTGTAAAATGAAGGTGAAACAGCTAAGTAGGGAACTTGATATTTCCAGGACCAGCAATAAAGTATCTTATTTTCCTTTTGGCCCTGGTCCACTTAATAATATTTGTGGCCAATCAGAGTTGCCATCACACAGCGCTTTGCTTTTTATTCTCTTGGAGTGAGACAGAGAGGCATACCTGGGGAAAGTGTATCCATGCCAGAAAAAAAAATTCTAAAACACAATTTTTGTCATTCTCTGCAGAAGAAAGCAAAATATAACAATGCAAACAAAAGCTAAAGCTGGGCAGAACATTTTGCATGAGTTCATCTATTCAAAGAGCTGGATTAAGAAATTACAACATTGAGGCATCCATGATTAACTATTTTTCCAGTAGTGTATGAAGCAGCTTGGGGAGTCAGGCAAAATAAATGGCAGTTCAGAGAAACCTAAATTAACAAATTAGAATTACCTTCCTCAAGATACCAGCCAGTGTCCAATGGTCTTCCCAACACTATCACAAGCTAGCTGCTAAATTACCCCTCTTGCTCCACTGTAACTGTCATGGTGTCTCCATTCAAATCCTTGCCATTACAATGATCTTGCTCTGCTCATATTCTCCAGTCATTCTTTGGGGATTTTCTATGAAGAAACAGCAGTAAAGAAGATCCCTTCCCTAAACCTTTAAAGTAATAGGAAACCAGTTCTGGTTAGTCTCTCTCTCTGCTTCCTCTTCCTATGCTCCCTTGCAACATCCAGCTTCAGCTTCTGCTGGGTCAGCCTGGCCACAGAGAATGACAGAGCACAGCAACAAGCCCACCACGTATGAACAGGAACACTGTTTTACAACTAGGAAGACCAAAACAGCAAATGAAATAAGTAACTTGGATGGTCACAAAGATGATCTATAAACTGAATCCTGCAAACTGATTACCACTATCTTGTAAAACTTTTCAGCAAAGGGGTTTTATCCAGACTTCCACAGAAGCTTTGCACACGTGCAGTTTTCTAAAAGTCTGGGCTTTTATTACTCAGCAAGAATGAACCTCCAGATATAAAATGACTTAACACTTCTCTAATTATCAGCTTTCTTTGAATGCCATATGATTAAAAGGGATGTAGCACCATCCCATTACCATTTACCTTAGTGACACTCTGTGAATGTACAACAATTAGAAATCTTCTCTGATAAAGAAAGAAATTTTCAGTATTTGATACTAAAATCCACCATCCATTATCTTCCATAGTAGTCTACATCCACTACTTGCCTTAGAGTCTGTAGCACACATTGCTCTGTGTGTGTGATTTATAATACAGGTATTATCCATAATTAGGACTGATAAACAAGAATTGGCAATTAGAGGAACCTTAAGCAATTTTTTACCCTACCTGAACAAAAGGGTTAAAGTGCAAGTGACAAGCTTGTAAATTAAAAATCTGAAAATAAAAAAAACCTTTATTACAAGTGTGTCATGTGTCAGTCAAGTGGCATATAATTAGATATATTGTCATTTTATTATGGTTTATTTGTTGCTGGCTTATAATGACTTTTTATCTTGAAAAGCTTTCTGACTGTGATATTTTCTATAGAGTGGCATGAAAGGAAGTGTTGAAACTTTGATACCAAAGACATGTAAAACTACTTGAGAGAAATTACATTAACAAACTACCCTAGAAGACTCTTGCAGGAGTTACATTTGGAAGCAGTACAAACAATTAATTTCTGAAAACAACCTTTCTTTCACTGAAAATCTTGCTTTAATTCTTTTTATTTCGGTTTATTATATAAGTCATTTGCCTTTTCCTTGGAAATGAAAGAGAACTCAGCTTAGGCAATGCACTAATGACAAATTTTGTTGGGTTAACATGGCAAGGTTTTGGTAATGGGGGAGCTACAGGGGTGGCCCTTGGGAGAAGAGACAAGGAGATTCCTCTGTTTTGGATGCAATCATTCCAAAATGGACCCACCCCTGGCCAAAGCTGAGCCCATCAGTAATGTTGGTGACAACTCCATGATAACATGCTTCAGAAAGGGTAAAAACACCATATAGCCGCTGTGAGGGAGAAGGGAAAAAAGAGAAAAAAAATTATCCCTGCAGAAACCAGGTCTGTGAAGGAGTGGGAGCAGGTGCTTTAGGTGCCAGAGCAGAGATTCCCCTGCAAGCCAGGACACATATCATTGTGAAAAAAATCATTCTTCTGAAGTTTATGGAGGACCATGATCAAGCAGACATCCACACTGTAGCCCATGGAGAACCACATGCCTGAGTAGCTGGATGTGCCATGAAGGAAGATGCAGCCCATGGAGAGGAGCCCACAATGGAGCAGGTTCCTGGCAGGATGTGCTTGGGCAGCTCACACGTCGCAGCCAGCTATTCCCAAAGAACAGTACCCCATGGGAGGAACTCCACGCTAGAGGAAGGGAAGGGTGTGAGGAGGAAGGTCATGCAGTGGCAAAATGTTATGAGCTGACCACAATCCTCATTCCCCAGTCCCTATTCACTGGAGAGATGAGTTGAGAATTAAGAAAGCCCAAGCCCAGGAAGGTGGGAGGGAACTGGTTTTGCTTCTTACTACCTTATTCTATTTTTAATTGCCAATAAAATAAATTTGTTTTCCCCAAGTCTAGTGTTTTTCCTGTGATGGTAATTGGTGAGTGATGTCCCTATTAGCTGAATTCACAATCTTTTTGGTTATATCTTCTCTCCCTGCCCTGTTGAGGAGGACTGAGCAAACAGCTTGGTATGCACCTGGCAGCCAGCCAAGGTCAGGCCATTACAACCATGTAAAGTTAAGGCAAATTAATCTCTAGTTTGAGACTTGGGGATGATCTCACTGACCTCTTCCGTTCTTTCTCAGTTCAGTATGGTTCACTATACAGAATGAAATTTCACTGCCTAAGACAAAGAACATTTCTTTTCAGCAGACAGAAGGAATCTAGGCAGAAGAGTAGGTGTAGAAATAATGCAGATTCTAGTTTTAGCAGTTTTTTCCATCTTTCCTCCTTTCCTCTTTGCCTGTCCTCTCTGACACATTTCCCTACACTTACAGTCTTTCAGCGCATCTCCGGAATACAAGCACTCCTTTGTCCCATCTCTGTCCCTGCCACTCGTTAGTCCCTCCAAGTGCAGAAGGAGCTCTTGGTCATTCAGGTACAAAAAGAAAGGACAGGTCACAGGACAAAACTCCTGAGGGCCAAGTTCAAAATATGCCTTGGTAAATGACACTTCTTGAGCTTTCCTCCAGATCTGTTTGTGACCAACAAATACAGAAGCACTGATGATACAGGTTAAAATGTGGCCAGAGTCTCATAAACCTCATGTAAATGTATCAGTCTCTGAGGTCCAGCCCTTGCAGATTGGTTTAAAATAATCTTAGTGAGATTGCTCTTCATAAGTGTTTTGTAAAGCAAAAGGTTTAATAAAAGAAAAATATCAAAATAACAAATGTTACAGAAAACAAAAGAAAAGCCACACACAAATGTTCGAGAAAATCTCTGACACCCTGCTAGAAGCACTACAAAAATCCTCTTACTTCCTTTGTGCTCTTTCCTGAATGTTTTAAGAGGGACAATTTGGCTTGCTGTCAATAAGGAGAGATACAGGGTTTGAAGAACAGCAAAAATGTTCAATAGATGCTTCTCTCTTGGCACTGGACCAATCACTGCCAGGAGGGTATGGAAAAAATCTAGGCAAAATTCCTAAAATGTCTAGAGGTCAACTGAAACTCTTTCTCCATTTGGAAACACCTGCTGTGGGTGTGGGGTGCATTACCACACCCTGAAGAATCACCGTTCCCCATACTGTGCAGATATAGTACTGAACTACAACCTTGAGATAACAGAAAGTTATTGTTAAGGGCATTCATATAAAATGGCATAATAGAAAATACTATCTCAGCTTAGATCAGCAGTATCTCACAGACACAGACCTGTGCCCAGTCTGCCCCAAAACTTTCTTGAGCAAAACACATGCCCTTCAATGCCTCAATGTGAAATGTCATGCCCAAGTTTTTTTATCTAACTGGTGCAATTTTTCTATCTAACTGTTGCAAAAATGCAATTGGTATTCTAAATGCTTAAGAAATAAATTTAAATTTTATTTATCATTCTTCTCAAAGCAACTATGCATTTATATATATACCAATTCTCTGTGTAAACCAGTCCTAGAGTTTTGTAACTTTGTTTCACAGGAAAACGTTTACCAACTTCTGGTTGTCTTAATCCCCTTTGCAGTCTTCTTGCAGCTCTGGAAGCACATTGTGATCCCACCAAGCTCTGCTTCCAGCACTGGCCACTGACACTGTTCTAAAGAAATGTACATTACAGTGGCCATTAGTGTGCCCTAAGTTAAACCAGTTTTCACACTGCATAGAACATAATGTTGTGCATGGTCATCTTTGGTCCCTACACCTGTTCCAACTCTTCTGTGCTCATGGGTGGGTGTGTAGCAAAATCTTACTTTAGTCATCGTTCTCATCCAATAAATCCATACTACATGGTCCACTCTCCACCTGAGTGTATGTGTATTTCAGAAAAGACCTGATGAAACCTAATGTCTATATTTTGCCATTTAGTAGAGGAAAACTGATGGAAAGGACTAATCAGTGGTGATACAAGTTGTCAATATCTGAAATGCCATCAACCTTAACACTAAAATTGGGAATGTTTTCCTCAGTCTCGCCATATCTGTGATTAGATGGCAAAGGCTCTCAGAGGTATAAAATGAAAACAAAGCACACCGTAATAGTAAACAAACATGACATGAGAAATAGTGAAGAATTGTATCAGCTACTGACAGAATTAAATGTATTCAGAAACATTTTAGTTCTTTTCCTCTTCTCAAAAAATCAGTTGCTGTGCTAATGGATATATGTCATGCTCTGAACTCAAGGAAATGATGGGGCAAAAAAGTGACACATACACTGATTCCTGCCACAGAAGAAATAAGAAATTTAGGTTATCAAAATGCTTATGATGTCTCTCCCAGAAACTTCAGCCTTGAGTGGTACAAATCATTAGGGCTACTCTTTCAAAAATCACACAGACAAAACAAACCTTTCCAACTAATTTCACTACCTTCATGTATTTCCTGGTGTCTACATTTTTCTTGCATTATTTCAACTGTATATTTCAGCTGTAGCAATTTGCTTTTTCATACTTTCAGTTTTCTTCATTAGTTTTTGGGGATGTTTTTTACTTTCAAGGTTTTTTTTAATTTTTTTTCTGGGATTTTTTTTAATAATCCTGTGCTTTGGAACAGCAGAATGGCATGTGTTTTTTCAAAATATACAGCAGAATAATCCTTTATCACTCTCTGTTTTTTTATAAACCTTACGTGACTGCAATGTTCTATCGCTATTTATGTTTTATTTGAGATTACCAACAGTTATTATATTAAAGTATAGGTTTGGTTCCATTTATGTGTCCAGAATGAAAATAAAATTGGATTGAAGTCTAATCTCAGATTCTTTATATTGCCTCCAACCTGAATAACTGTTGTGTATTTTTTGAGATATTCTTCACCTAATTTTAGTATCACTGAAAACCTTAGTTAATTTTCAAAGTGAGATGTTAAATGTAGTATGTTAACACGGCCACTGAAGTCTTACAGTGCTGAAAATAAATGGAGGGTTAATAACAGTTTTAAAAATTAAAAAAGCAGTAAGAAGCAGAGAGTGCAGAACTTGAAATAGATGTGACTGATCCTCAGCCCAGAATCCTGTCTCTGGGACTTGAATTAGTCCTTTTAGAAATGAAAAACATGTCACTTTTTCTTTTCCTTTTAGTACTATCATGGTAGTTTGCTAATGTATAAAAACAGAGACGTTACTTTAAAAGAGTGACATTTGGAATATTTCATTCCTCACATTTGTGAGTTTTGAACTGACTTCTTTCAACTCTCAGAAGAGATTTTTTCCAACGAGCTGTGGGTGCATATGACCCTTTTGCTCTGCAAGGGAAGAGAGGAAGTGTTGTTTATCTCAGTGCTTATAGTGAATCCTACATTCTCTCAGCACCCTTTGTGCATTTTATTCAGATGATTTCGGGTACCACAGAAGAGAAGGACTCTTAATAAGTATTAAAAAAAAAAAAAAATGTAATTTATGATGATTGTGCAAGCTAGATCCAGCATCTAAATCTGGCTATTTCTGAGAGCAAAAGCTCCAACCTCTTCTATACTTTAACTGGTAGTCCAGACAAAGGGGACTGTAGATACTGTAAACTCTCTTCTAAAAGTCAGTATTAAGTACATTTATCAAGAGAAGAGGAGAAAATGGAGGGTGCCACAGTCCTTCCAGCCAAAGGTACTTCTGGGCTTGTGCTCATATGATTTTCAGGCACTTAAGAGTTGACCATGAAGACTTGGCATCCCCATACAGCTGAGGATTTGCATGGGGGATTGGGAGGAAGGAGTCTGAGGTATGAAATCTGTTTCCACTGTAATCACTAGCAATTTTTTAAGGAACTTAATGGAAATCATTCTTGTTTAGAAACCTCAGGAGCCAAAACAGTAATTATAAACATTGTCTTAGAAAGAGAGAAAAAGAGAAAAAGTTCTGAATTTTAGGGAGTGTTTTGTTTGTCTGTTTTAATTTATATATATATATATATATATATATATATATTAAATGGAGCTGGTATGAGCAAGAAAAATTATTTTTCCACAATCAAATATTAGCACAAAGATTTATTTTCTTCTGTCCTCTGGAGCCTTCAAGAATCAGATAAGTTTAAGTCTTCTAGATGGTTAACTCTATTTCTTCTATGTTTCTTCCTCCTGTGTCATGAAACTTGCTGTACAAGCACTTTCTCGTAATGTTCAACTGCTGTTTCAGAAAAAAAAATAAAAATAAAAAGAACAAGTTGTATCTGCTGCAGTACCTTAGTATTCTAGGTCTGAACATATACATTGTGTCTTTACCATTAATGAAGCTCATAATGGTTGTTGGGTGAACATTACTGATTCAAAGATAGCTAAAAGCTGAGAGACTTCTCATCATCACTGCCAGGTGATTCCCTGATGTGCATCTTAAGGCCAGTTGCAAGAAATTTTCTCATCAAATAAGAGCCTCTGTTCTACATTAAAATCCATTTATAGTTCAATATTCAGACAGAAAAGTAGTGTTTAATCCAAATTTTCCAATCTCTGTATATACATACATTGGAAAGATGTCCACCACTGGGAAAATTAGGAAAAGAAATAATTTGGTATTTAATTCTCTGACCTGTAATAAGGTCAAAAGAATAGTGCAAGGCATATAGCACCCCTTCTCTCCCCCCTCCTCCTATATTCTTAATGTAAAGATCTTTGTCGGGCTTCTTCATGTGCAAATGGAAGTCTTCGAAGTCTGAGTTAACCTCTTTCTAAAGAAAGAGTGATTGCAGAGAGCAGCTTGGTCAGTCACGGTGTGGTACAATCTCAGTGCATAAGCATTCATGCATTGTTTCATCCAAATAGCTTTTATTACCTTGTTCTGTCCTTTTCATTTCATCTACACCTTCTGTGCTATGAAAACAAGACATGAATAATTTCTGTGGTAAACATCGTACATATCTTCCACATGTTCCTCTCTGTCTCTTTCTAACACATATTTACTTGTCATCTCTTTCAAAAGGACCTCCATTATTCAACTTAAGGTTATTTCAGAATGGAATAATGAGAGAGCATATGCACTTCTTTCTTGAATTATTATAAACAAACAAAGAAGCAAACGTGGGCTATATTCTGTCGACAGTGTTAGTTTTTAAGACACACTCAAGTGATGAAGAATATATTTAAAAAAAAAAAAAAAGATGTTGCACTACGGATATTTTTTCCTGTACTCTACTCCTCATCATTCATAGTAGAAAGATATTTTATATATGCAAAGATAATATTTGATTGTTTGGTGTAGATGTTTTAATATCTATAAAGATTAATTTGTATTTAAGTAAAATATCGGTAGTTATGTCACATAGCTAAGTTTACAGTAATTTTGATTAATTTTGTTTCCTTTGGGAATGTAGTTGTATCATCTAGTGACAAGAGACATAAAAAACTTTACAAGCACCATTAGCTTTTTATTTTTTTAAGTTATTGCTCTTACTGTCTATCATTCAGATAGACATAAACCAGAACATAAATCAAGCATTTCTTGTATCGCAAGCTTCTAACCCTTTTTCAGAAATGAAACAGGACACTAAAAGAATCACTGTCAAATGTATTAACAAAACCAGTTTTCATATAAATTTGTGAAGGTGTGACTTAATAAAGTTTAATGTCAAAATTCACTCTATTATGCACTACATAGATGAAGCATACAAAGGCAGATTGAGTTGGAATCAAGCTAGAATGGTTTACAGTGACCAGAGATGCAAAAGTGTGAGGAAGAGCCTCCTATTGAAGTAAAGAGTTTCAGAGCAGAAACCTTTCTTTTCAAAACTTCTGCTGGAGCTTAGGTATGGCCAAATCCAATCTTAGTCTCAGGTTTTTTCAAAAGTTTATATCCAAAGGATTTAAGCAGCCCTTAATCATTGAATAACTTAACATTTATAGAGTGAGTCATTTATAGAGTTTCACTACAATTATAGATCCAAGATGGCAATATTTATACTATACTAGATATAGGTTATTTCAATCAATTCTCATGTGCACATAAACACAAAGATATACATATGTATATGGATAATAAAAAGGCACCTGTTTAAAAATTTGTTGAGTTCTGTGAAATGCTAATTTCAAAACTGTTGATATTTCTCAACAAGTGAGTGTTGATTTTTGAGGAATGGGGGTATCAGCCAGCCCCCTTTTTTGGTTTTGGGTGGTGGTCCAGTGAGTGCTTTGAACCTAGCAGTCCTGGAGCTCTGACAGGTGTCCCACTCTGAGGGAGACACTGGCACAGCCCACTCTGGTCCAGGAGAGTTCAAAGGGCCTCACTTGAGGCCACTGTTTATGGGTTTGCAAAGTGATCGATTTTAGTCATAGAACAAGCTGAGTGGGAAGGGACCCACAAGGATCATCGAGTCCAACTCCAGATCAGATGAACAGCACCATCCATCAGATGGTTTCTGTCCTGACTGCAACCCAGGGTGGAGGTAAAAGTTTTGGTAAAAGTTATTGGTAGCTTTTAAGAAATCCAGTAACAATGACACCATTCCACTTGGAATACAGTTAAGGTAAGTGATGTTCAAAGGTGGATGGGAATGACAGGTTATTTACTACCTGTTCCCCACCTTGGTCAGGCAACCAAAAGCCCCTGCTACAGGCAGTACTGCCCCCACTTTAGTCATGAAGGAGTTCCTGGTATGGTCAAGGGACACTTTACTGCCCAAATCATTACTCAAAGGCATGATGGGAATTTCTGAGGTCATAGAAGGCCCCAAGGCAATGCATGGAGAATACACTCACCCCACCCTTCTAAGCTTACATAAAATGCTTTGCATTTCAGATGAAAATCCCCATGGCCTTCTTATTTCACCAAGAAATAAGTTACCAAGAAACTCACTTACTCTTCAATCAATTACTAACAGAGAGACAGAGCTTCCAGATTTCTTTGTTGGCCCATGCTAACTATTCCTTACTACCTTTCGTTTTTTTGGAAATTGTTTCCAAGGCTAATCATTCCATCACTTTCATGCAGGGAATATAAACAGGAGAATTAAGAGCACTAGCTAAAGAACAGCATAACTGTAACACTTGTGGTAACCTGCATTTCTGAGAAAATGCTACATTGACTTAATTGGATCTACAGTATTTTTTACCAGCTCAAAGGTTTCAATTCTGAGATTACTATTGAGTGAACCCATTAGTTCCTCTTCTGCCCATATAATACAGTAGATTAATATTTCACGTTCTCATGAAGATAAAAATATTTCCAGATGTTCTGATAATGAAGCCTCTATCAGATACTTATCAAAGTAAAGGGTAGTACTAAACACTGTAAAAAATAAACTAAAATTAATTACTTAAATTTCATTTCTACAAGACTGTTTATTTTATTGATATACAGAAAATACATGTTAAGACATTTCTGTCCCTACATTAGTAATCTTGTTTCACAAAGTGCTCTAGAACACTCTATTTGAAAATTCCTTTAAACTTACAGGATTTCATGTAAATCATAATTTAATTTTTCCTCCTGGTACACTCTCATAATATTTAACAGCATTTAGTAATACTTAGGAATATTTTGGTTATAAAAATGAATGATAGTAAGAAAACTTGTATGGCAGGATCACATGATACTGAGCAAAATACAAGGGAAACATTTCAGGGTTACTTGTTTATAAAATTCATATGTATTTCCACAAATTTTCATAATTTACACATTTTTTTTCACCTTGGAATGTTTTTCATCTCAAATTGGAGTGATACATGTGAAAGATTTTTTTTTTTCCCCTTGCCTAAGTTGGTTGTGCTAAGATTAATGATAACCTGTACACATGAGAGGCTTGTGGATACATTTCTTATCACTCTGGTATTGCTACACTAGAAATTAATGAGATTGCCTCCTGCACAGATTCCAGTCAAGCACTGACAAGATTCCACTAAAAAATTTAACTAGAACAAAGCAAGACCTGTATCTGGCAAGGAGTACCATTCTTTTAATCTTGAGGCTGTTAGAATTCAAGAATTAAGTACCTGCACATGCTTTGTTTTAAAACTCAACATCCATGATTTAGGGAATTCCCAAGTATTTCTTCTAAAAGCAGCATCTTTTAAATTAATGATGTATAGGTATAAAACTGTGAAATAAATCCATCCAGGACAATTTATCATTCATAAAATATTCAGATTTCAAGGAAGTTACATTACCTTGATCCAGCCTCAGCTTCTGATAAAGAACTACTTTCCAGATGAATGCATTTTTGCTCTACAGTACTTTTTCACTTCAATGGCAGTTTCACCTACAAAATGCTATATATTTTTTTCTTCTAAAAGTTAGAAGAAATCAGTTTACAGAAACAGGAATCTTTGGCTGGAAAAAGACACTTCAGTGTTTAAGAACAAGTTTCACAAGCTGGATGGTTCTCTTAGGGCTACATTTCCAGCTTAGCCTCATCTACCTCCCTGGCTTTCTTAGTTGTACAAAAATTAATCTTAAATCAGGACTACCTAGTAGAGATTCAGATTTCAAGAAAATAAAAGAAGCAGATGAATATCATTCAGCAAATAGTTCCACTCGAGGTCAGTGGAAAAGCCACTGCTTAAGTGTTACTGCCAGAGAGGTCCACAACATTAGCTTGCAGTATCAGCAAATAGAATATTAGAATTAGCTTATATCAGGTCATTATCATTTGATTTCATGTCAATCCAGCTAAACTATAATCCCATATTTTGGAAAAAACAATTGATTTCTTCTTTCTCAAGTAATGTACAATAAATTATTTTTGCATACACACCATTAAGTATATTTTTCATCTTTTCTAACGAAAGATGAAAACTTCATCTTACTGACTAGATTTGTGTTCAGCCACACTGTGTTCATAGTGTTCAGCCCATTTAGAGAAGCTAATATTTTAGGACTAATGTTTGTATCACACTTATCTTTGTTAGTCACGGCTGCAACCTATTGAGTGCAAGTCTGTTCCACTTCTTTGGTAATTAGTACAACTGTGAATTATCAGGAGCGAGGTTGTCTATAATCCTTTCTTCGACACCTGCAGGCAAATTCTTAGAATCCTCTTTCTTCATTAGAGTTTGTTTTCCCTACTTTTGTGCAGGCTGCAGTGAGATTTTCCAGCAGGAAACATGTTCGTGAAACCTCCTTGTGCAAAACCAAGAGAAAATTGACTGTTAGCTTTGAGGGGTGCAAAACTAATTAAAACAGAATAGAAGAATTTCAAAAAATAAATCATATCTCATTGAGTTCATCTTGAGTAGTTGTATTTTCTGACCTCTAGAAGACTCCAAAGCTTTATGAAGCTTTATATGAACCATATAACATTTTCCTGACTACTTCCTTTTCCAGAAAAATTAATTAAACAACCTTGATTGTTTATTAAGATTATTTTATATTTATTCTTGTTTTAATTTTTTTTACATTTCCTAAATTCAATGTTTGGAGAAAGTACCTATTTAGCTTATGTTGCTATATTGAGCCCTGCATATTGCACCTTGCAGCAGTAGGAATCAGGAAATGAAATAAAATTTTACAACATATTCTCATTTTGTATACTTACCTGGTTGATATGAGTGTACCTGGATACTATTAGGTATTGGAACCCTTTGGATTTACCCATGATCTGAGTCAAATTCTTCAAAGACCATCAGTACTTCTGAATTTTCTGGTTTAGATTTGACAAGTCTGGTGGAAATGTGGAGAATATAGAATTAATTATGTATCTAGATAAAGCATTATGTCTTTTTGATTGACTGCAGAATTTGAAAATTATTATATTCCCCAACTTTGAATCAGGTTCTTTATTTTTTTCTATACATTTAGAATATTGATATAAAATAGTTAAATGCATTTAAATTATCTGTGTAGGCTAAATTATATAGGAATTCTGTGCTAGCTCAAAATTACAGTAATCAATTCTGAATATATGTACTTAAGACTGAAGTGAAAATGTTCCATGGTTTGAAAAGACATCCATATATCTCTGACTGACTTGAATCCACATTTTGAAAGAACATAACTATTGTTATTCATGACTTATTGCTATCAGTAAAAATTATATCAGAATAGGTAATTAATTAGTAAATGCCTTTTGAATATACCAAAGACTGCTAAGTTTCCCCTTTTTTCCCTCATCTGCTATAGTCCATTATTTACAGGGAAAAAAAGTAATTTCTTTTTTGGTTTTGTTTTAATAAGTACAGGTTCCTTGAAATTGAGCAATGATTCTATTTAATACCTAAATAAAACAAATGCCTTTCCAAAACAATTATTATATCTTCAGTATGATTCAGTAACCAACTACTTCTCTGTCATTTAAACATTCAGCTACCACAAGAATAATATCCATTGTAATGGCTAATTAAATGCAAAATATATTATTATTACTATTATTATTATTATTACTATTATTATTATTATTATTATAGACTATTCTAAGGCCATTTAAGTTTCCTGCTTTCCTAAGCTGTTTGCCTGGCAATGGAATAGTTCTATGCACTCTCTGCCTGCCAAGGCTCCTTCTTATCTGGAAATCTAGGATTCATCTGAGCATGCCCTCCCTCACTCCACCAAAGCTTTGTAGCCATGGAGGGAAAGGTGTATCATGCTGGGGGAAAAAACCGCACAAATACAACAAACCTTCAAAGCGACACAGTCTAAAAAGTATCTAAGAAAAAATTATGTTAATGAGTACCAAAAGTAGTAGAGTATTTTAGTCCTTACAGTGATACAGAGATGCATAATTTTTTACAGGAAACGCAGAATAAAAAGAGCTGCTCAGACAAAGACAGATGACTTTATCAATACTTTACCCTAAAAATTAGCATGGGCATTAAATTGTACATTCCTTTTAGGCACAATAAGATTAGACAAGATTTTAGAAATAATTTGTCAGTCTCTGATGTGGAGCGCAACTAATACTAGACTGTGCTGGCAGAATGACTAATACTATGAAAGCTTAATGCAAAGATCCAGATTTTATGATCAAAGTAAACTTACACTTAATGGCAGTATGGTTTTTTTGGAAGTTTCAAGAAAAGGAGTTTAGTACACAGGTTCTGGTGATAAAGAGACTATTCCACCACTAAAAAGCCCTGCTGTGTATGAAATATTTGCCTTTAAATAACTATTTAAAAAGAAAAGTAATATCTAAAATTTGTTACTTGTGCATTTCTAAATTTAGATATTTAAACAATAAATATTCAAAGCCTGGTGTTATGTGGCTTTGAGCAACCCTGTTTAATAGAAGGTGTCCCTGCCCCTGGCAGGCAGGTTAGAACTAGATGATCTTTAGAGTCCCTTCCCACCCAAGTTCTATGGTTCTGCAGTATCTACTGTAACTACTCTTTGGTTCCATAATATCTCTCTTATGTGAAATTTAGAAAATGTACATACTTCACCATCCTATTTTTTCACATATTTAGAAGGCCAAATTAAAAATATTGAGTACATAAGTTAACACAGAGCTAAATTTTCATCTTAATTATGGTAAATTATTTCTTTTTCAAAGGGAATTTTTTTAAGAGTGACCATGTAAATCTAAAAATTACCTTTAACCAAAAATAATTCTTCCATATCAGGTAACATTTTTATTCCACTGTTGTCAATGACAAAGACCAATCATCTTTGACTCTGAAAATTAAACAACTCCATTCTATTGTATACAATTTTTCTATTAAATTTATATGGGACAGTAGTGGTTGAGAAACTTCACTTCTGGTGTCTGCCTATTCCTATTCCTTTTTTTTTTTTTTTTCATTTTTTCAAAGTCTTTATTTGCATATAAAGCAAATATTCACTACATAGTAGCAAGGGAAATGAAGCATTGAACATATTGCAATTTGGCATTACCCAGAAAAAATACAGTAATTGATAGATATGTACTTTTTTCTGTACACAAAAACATTAACAAATGCAGTCATTATGCCTAATGTTCCTGGCATCTGCACGTGTCTGTTAGGGAAGCTAAACACAACTTTAAAAAGTACAATGTCTTTGCAGCTGTGGCATACCGAGAGAAGAAACAAAAAAGCATGAATGCAAGACAAAGGCTAAGAATGACTTGGAAAAAAATACAGCACTGATCATTTTTCAAGCTATTTATACTACAAAAAAATGGATACTAGGCTCCAGTTTTCTGCCAAATTCTAATCCACTCAATAATATGCGCAATTTCATTGTCTTGAATGAAACATAGACAAAACAACTATTTAATGACCACAAGTGATGTAAGAACTAAAGCAAATCAAATTGAAATCAAGATTATTTGTTCTTCACTTCTGACAGACAACATTTACAGCTAGAAACCTTAAAAAGCCATTTAACTAACGTGTTAAAAAACTCTCCTTTGTTTTGAAATTACATACCAATGTGTCAGTTTTGCTTCAAATACTCTTCCGGTTGTAAAATTGCTCTGTTTTTTTTTCCTTCAGCCAGAAGAATGCCACTGGCGTTCACCAAGCAGAAAAGAGAAAAACAAATCTTTTGTTCAAGATCACTCAGTTTGAGTGTTTAAATGGAGACCAATGACCTTGAGGTACAAGCCTGCGTGCAAGAATCTTGTATCATTCAGAGCTCAGGAGTGATCTCCTCTCCCCACAGTAATTTTGAAACAAGTGTGCTTGAGCTTAAACGCTTATGCCCTCCAGCCAGCCTTGGGCAGAAACCTTCAATGAAGGTTTCACTTGAACCAAGAGGAAGAAATCTGAGTGCTAGAATACATAAATGTGGTTATTATAACTTTTCCTTGGCTACTTTGTAAGAAATACTCTGAGATGGCAATATTTTCTCTTTGCCTCTGCTAGAGAAAGAAAGAAAATAAACTACTGTCCTGATCATTCTCTCTGCGATACTTTAACAGATTTCTTAGATCATCACATTGTGGTAGGTTGTATGTGTCTGCTTTCAGAGATACTGAATTAGTTTGCACAAGAATCTACTTCTGAACTGGATTTCTTTTAGCCATTGTTATTGGTACAGAGGCACCAGCTTGACGATACTATCTATGCTGACTAGAATAGTTAAATTTTTCATTTCATCCTTTTCTTCTACAAACCTCATGAGATACCTACCCCATGAAAGGATGTCTGCAGGGATTGTCTTGGAACACAGGAGTACTGAGGAAGTGGAACTATGAAACACATCAAGGACTGTAACTTTGATAGGATTAACTTGATTTCAAGCCTGATTTCCCTGAAGCAGAGGACATGGTCAATTTCAGAGTTTAACTCTGTTCTCATTTATACTTGTATAAATCCAAGGAAATAAGTGAAAATGAAATTCAAATACAATTATTTTACATAGGGTCTTCTCTACAATTAATACATCTATCACTCAAGATTATATGTGGTTATCCTCATTCTGAACACATTCAGTAAAAATTTATTCTGATATCTGAACATTTTATCGTTGTAATAAATCTTAAATCTTGGCCAATGATTTACAGGAATAAGTCCATATATTAAAGACAAGCAATTAATAATATCTGAAGAATAATTAATGATCTTGGAGTTGAATTTTTCCTTAAGTATCTGATCACCAAAGCAAACACCAAGGTAATCTGAAGAGATACAGATACTGCACTCATGATAATGCATTTGAATGTTGATGTTCTATTAGCTGCAGTGAGTTGGTTTTAACCCAAATGCTGCAGATGGATTATATGCAACACATGCCATTTTGCAGTCAATTTTCTCCCACTGACTAAAACTCAGGACTGTAGTTTGTTCTTTTACTTATATTGCTGTGAAGAAGTTATAACTTCAGAAAAGTCCAAAGTCACACTTCACAAAGGAAAGAAAATTAAACTTGACCTTTGTTGAAGCTGTAGAGCAGTAACACAAGGAAAAGAAAATAATACAAAGTTTTGTTTTGCTCTTCCCTGTAGTAACCTATAGTTATCTTTTTTTCAAAGCAATTTCTGTATGCTGGAGTTCAGACTTAAGTTCAGTTTCAAGCTGTTCATTCTAGTGCAATTCCAATACTGCTGGCACTTCTGGAAAGCAGCCCAGGTGGCTTTAAGCATAGTATACTGTAAAGAAAGTAATTTTCCTGGCACGCTGTGTGAGAACAGGTATTGCTGGCCTTAACAAAAAAAAAATAATATATATATATATATATATATTTATACAATAGAATTTATTTATTTTTCCAATTTTTATGTAGAAATACAGAAGTATAAATCCTTCACTAAGACAGAACTTACCTTCTGATGCACAGATGAAAGAATACATTTGTAGACACAAAAATTAAATTATTCCCTTTCCACTGTAAGAGATGAAGTTCCTCTCCATTTGAATGCATATATTCTGTTATATACTATATTGCTTTGAAATGTAGCTCTTTTACAAGCACACTCATTTGTGCCCCGTGGTTCAGGGAGTCATGGTTTTCCCCGGTTTCCATGAGAAACAATGCTTTCCAATTCAACTATAAACCCAAGCTATAAACCCAAGACAGGTTATTACTGTCTGTCTACATTGGCTTGTCTTTTCTCCTTTCTAGCATATTTGACTACAAGCTGCATAACATATGGTTTAAAAAGAGAAAATATTCTACTCTAACACTTCAGATACTCATCTCAATGAGGTAATCAGATTATCATCTTATGATGAAACAGCATCCTCAAGTGTCACGAGCATTCTGTGTGCATTTTGCAATGACAGTATGTAAATATGCACTTCATTGAATTTCCAATCCAAAGCATTTCTGCATATCAAGAAAGTATGACATTTTTTCCCTGAAGAAAAGCTCTCAATAGGAGTAAATTTACCAGATTTTCTTTGTTCTTTGGTGCATCTCAATATCTGAATCTATACCTTTCAGTCAAAGCAATGCTCTGCAAAGCCAAAGTATGTTAAATATTAATATTTTCCACTCTCTTTCCGCTTCCACGGGTTGGAAGCTATCTCAAGGCTGGTTTAGCTTGTGAGAAATGATAACCATTCCTTAGGAAAACCAATTCTGAGTAGGCTGCAAGAAAAAATTTACTGTAAGGATTTGGAGTCTTTAAACACAGTTGTGAAATTAGCCTACTTGCTGTTCCTATTACTCGGAATCAATGCACCAGGAAAAAAAGCAAACCAAACTTGAGGTGGAGGCAAGCAGCTGGAAAGGGATTGTGCAGATTGGTTGACATGGGTTTGAATTCCCTGCCAGCATACATTTGAATGGATAAGTGTTAGTAGAAGAGGTTCTGGAGAAACAAGAATGACCTGCTAATTCCTTCTTTAAGGGTGAGTAAGGGAAAGATACAACTGACAGATAAATAGGAGACAGAGGCCAAGGTTCAGTTCCCTAAGTATAGGTAATGAGTGACAACCTATTTTTCAGAGAGTCTCCCTATTATAGAATTCCATACACTTCCCTGTCAAGAAGCATTGAATTGTAAACTGGTATGAAACAGAAAAATAATTACTGAATTTTTTTCTGTGTAATTATTTTGTGTTCCAGCAGCCCCGCCCCTGACCCTGAAACTTCTGCTTATCTAATTTCTTGCCAATTCAAAGATACTATCATTACTCCCAGGGAAGTTTTAATGATCTTATGATAAAAACAACTATTTTGCGTAGGGTAAATATGGAAAGTACTGCAAACTGTGCAAGATGAAAACTGATTCAGAAAGTGGTTGCTTTGCACATGATTTTGCATGAAATATTGATTCTCTTCAATTTTTGCATTTGTTATTGTTGCAGTGCAAAGTGTGTGTAAAAAACTTTCCAATGTCATTAAAGCTGACAAATCTGTTGTTACAAACATATGAGAGGACTGATGACACACACAATGAAACAGAAACATATGCTCATTTCTATCTGACAGAAAATAGACTAAAATTTAAGATAACATGATGTTAGCAATACCAGGCAATAAAACAGAAGACTAAAAGCCAATACACTACAACTTAAAAGGAGTTTTTGAGAAATCAAATATTGCTGTGTCTTAATTATGATGAATCTTTGTATATACCTACAAAAGCGGCAGGAAAGATGACTGCTTAATTCAAATAAAAAGTATTAATAGATACTCTATGCTAAGAATAAGCCTTGGTCAGGTACATTTTCTTACTTTACATTCATGTATGTAGACTTCTCAGTGTATTCTGAAATAAATTTTAAGAGGAACAATATTAAAATGCATGTATTGGAGATTTCTGGACAAAAACAAAGGATAATTTAAATGAGTAAATTAGATTCTTTATTAACTGAAAACACACCCACTACAACCAGTGAAGAAGTGTGCTTTTTAGAAAATTATTCATTTTTAAAAATGTGTTACAAGCCAACTTATCTGTACTTGATACTTTGGATTATATTTTAGATTGTATTCTGCTTAATGCTTCACTGTGCTTAGCCAGTGTAGGACTGAAAGTGCATATTAGTGACAATAAGGAAGAAAAAAACGATCAAGTGAGCTCAGCTGAGATTGCCATACAAGCATCAGTCAGTGTTTATCAGGCAATTCAGCCTTAGCAGTCGCAGTCTCTAAGCTGTGCTGCTCAGATTGCTCACAGTTTTTGTGCTCTTTTTGTTCCCTCTCCTTAGGGAATATGACCTCAAATATACTTTTTTATTTAAAGAAGATGTTTGAAACACCACGTTTTCCCATTACTATGGAAAATGAGGCATAGGTATATGAAAAGTGGACTGCAAGCAGATTAAATAATTTTTAGCACCCTGCAGTTGACCTTGTAGGTTGTTATAGCTGTCTGCCTACATGGCAGTTTAATTTAGGAACTCCACCTCTGAGCACAGTCACAACAATGTTGACAGTTTTGACTTCAGTGACTAAAAAACATTGCATGTTGCATTGACTTTGGCACTTGAGATGTTGGTAATGAAACAAGACAAAGCAGTTGTAGAAGTTCAGCAATAGCCAAGTGCAGCAGGGTGATGAGTGCTGCAAGACTGGCACCAGAGAGATTGTTCCGTGATGCTGGTCAGGCTGTGAGCGTTTGTGCCCTTAAACCACGACAGTTTGTCAGGGAGGGTCAGCTCACAATTTTCAGCATTGAACTTCTGCATGTCTTTAAAAGTAACAACAGCAAGAATATTGCAAGCTTGAACAATATGGACATAAACAGTCAGGTTTACAATTTTGGTTTTGTTTTGTTCTGTTTTGTTTTTCAATTGCATCCAATGTCTCCCATTGCAAATCAGCACGTTTCATTTAATTAAATAAACACTGTAAGTATCAGATTTGACAGAGGAATTTCTGAAGAATATGGAGAATACATCTGCAAGAAGAATATGAACAAAGCACAAAGCACATCCTTAGTAAAAATGGACTAATTGCATAATATTGGAACAAAGAGGGGAGATCTTGCGTGTAGTGAGAAACTTGACGATACAAGGGAGAGAACCACCAATTAATGAGCATGTTTATAGCATGTTAATTGCCAGTTCTGGGACCAATATATGTTAAGCACACTTAGAAGGTTTCTGATAACCCTCTGTGCCTAAAGCTCTTTCTAGTACATGCCATGTTTACAACTCTTCTGCTTCTCATAAAACCAGTGTTGCCAAGAATGGTGAAAAATGTATCAAATGGCAATAAAAGCTAATACCCTCTTAGGGGTGCCTTATTCTGCAGATTTATAGATTCTATAAACCTTCACTGCAAATAAACTCACAATGACTATGTTTTCCACGAATCAAAGGTCTTCAAACATGGGTGGGCTGAGACCTTCTTACCCCAAGAGACATCATCTGTGAATTGTGCATGAAATCTTTAGTGACAATAGCCCAATATAGCCATCACAACTGTCATAAATGCCACAGTTTCTGCACAACCAAGAGTCACAAACACCTTTGGCTGGACCCTGAGCTTTTACAGAATCAAAATAAGCTGCTCATCCAGTTGGCTGAGTACTTGGAGACTCCAAGGGGTAGCCTAACTCTAGCATTTTGCATAATCTATGTATAGATGAAAATGATTCATTTCACCTGGTTTGGAGTTAGAACCATACCTTCCTGTATTTTTTTGATCCATTGGGCAATGAAAGCAACACAGCCTCGTTCAAGATGCGCACAGAACTCCAGCTTACAGCCACTCCATCAGCTGCAGTATCAACTCTGTCCCATAAACAAGGTTTATTTCTCCATGCCTAGAAAATTGGTTATTCCAGTCATTAGCTATTCAAGACAGATTTCACAGACAGCAGTACATAAGCTTGCTATTCACACAGCACAAAAAGACATTATTTCTTTTTATTGCAATGTCCTCCATCATTCCCCTTGGAAATGTTATTTTCTTATAAAGTATACAGGTGAGGAGGCTGAAAATTAAGTAAAATTTTTTTTCAATTTTTTTATCAATTCTTTTTCCTAGCCAAGAAGCCAGTGTTGGATGGGAAGGAAAAATATTTTTCTTTTCTCCAAGCCCCAAAACCTTCAAGAAAAAAGACATTGGTTTTTACACACTTTTTTTCATCATCTGTTTACCTCCATTTTAACTCAGTACATTTGCTCCCACTCTCAGAAATCAATCTGCAGAGAGCAAGGGGTAGACACATTCCAAAAGAAGCTCCTGTTAAACCTAGCAGGGAAACTTCTGTAAGAATAGGCCAGTAGATTTCTTCATATGTTTTGCACCCTAGCATGAATGATTCTTATTTCTCTATACCATTCTTCTTCCAAGAGACATCTTGCCCCTACAACTGTAGCTTGTGTGGGAATAAGATTTTGAGTAATCCCCTTTGTTCACACTAAGGAAAAAAACTGTGTAAGAGTCAACAGAGCAAGGCGAGAGGTATACACCTCAAAATAATATACAGGTAAAAGAAAGTGAACAAACAAACCAAATAACTATAAATAAAGTCATATGACTATGACAAACCAAACATAGAAAAACAAACGTAGCCATAGTGGATTTCCCACCACTCCTTTGAAAAGTGAACTAATACTCAGCTAAAATTATGTAAACTCAAGAACAGCACATGACAAATCAGTTCAGAAACAGACAAATGTGACAGGTGAGGGCAAAAGAAAACCAAGGAAAATGTATGAGGTGTCTACATGAGAAATCATGTGGCCATGGTTATGCTGAGACCTCCAAAAGCTCTGCTCATCCTCTTTCTCTTTCCTGCATTGTCACACCATCTGTTATTACTTACATCCTCTTTGCTATACTAACACAATTCCTCCAGGAATCAAGGGTGTGCATCTTAATTCTGTGGTGTGTTTAAGAAAGAGAGGCTTGGAATGTCTCACCTCAAAACCATGTTCATCCCAAAGCAGTCAATTTCTTTCACATTTGGCCTTAGTCAACAGCCAATATTCAGCAACATGCAGTTCAGAAGCTTGTTCAAGATACACATTTAACAATCAGATGGCTGTAGTCCTTAAAAGCAATATTTAGACTTTCCTTGCATTGTGATTGTGGAGCATCTATTTTAAGATCCTCAGGATTTATAGCACTGGTCTTAAAGATACATTTTGTGGTAAAAGAGTTACAAATGCTATGACAGAAAATTTAAGGGGAAAAAAGGTCGCATTGAAATGAGCACCAAAAATAAATACATACAACACAAAGCCCATTAAACTAAATTTTGTTTTATGTACATTTTTTTCTTCACTGCTAAAAATCAAAAAACTTCTTAATGAACAAGATGTACTGGGGCCCCACATACCAAAAAAAGACAAGGGGGAATAGCCTTAAGCTGAGTGAGAGCAGGTTTTGATTAGATGTTAGGAAAATAAATTCTTTACTGTGATGGTGATGAGACACTGGAAAAGCTTGTCCACAGAGGGTGTGGACTTCCCATCCCTGAATGTATCCAAGACAAGGTGGAATGGTGTTCTGAGAAACCTGGTCTGGTGGAATCTAGTGGACACTCAAGACTTCTTAGGTTTTCTGATAAAATATTTCTGCAAATAATTAAAGTCAAAGAGTAAAGGTTTTTTTAACTACATATCATTAGTATATTTTTTTATGTATAAAATGGAATTGAGTCTTATGCTTGGTCATGTGCTCATGATTAAGCTATGTTTCAGGCCAGCACAGACTAGTAATAGTTGTTTAGGACTATATGTTTACAAATACAAACATAATTTAGGCTGACAAGAAACAGAACAGTGAGTGTAAAAGCAAACCAAAACATTGTAAAGATGACAATGCTAGAAATTATGAATTATGGTAATTTGCAAATTGCACACAGAAACTGCATTCTAAAATGATACCTATAATTTTGCATGCAGGTGTATATATCAAATGACACGACTGTTGAACATGCTTTTGCGTAAAAATCTTAATACAAAGATGGATTCTCTAGAGATAATATATGGCACTGGGAGGACTGATGGGTTGTAGACAACAAATTACAAGACAATGATAAAATGGATAGAGTTATGTGAAATGAATTTTGAAAACTTTCAATGAGTACCATTTAAAATATAAATGTCATAGTTAGACACCATGCAAATGGTATGTGTATGTGGTAAAATGGCAAAAAATTGAGCATGACCATTAACTTTTCAGAGTGATTTTTAAGTTCTTATTCTAGCAGGTAGGCAGTGTCAGTGTTGATGACTGTGTGTGGACATATTCTGTAAGTATCTATGCATATCAGACTATCAGACTACTCTGATGGCAGATGATTAATAGCTGGAAACTACTACATATACCACTTTTGTTCTAATTTCTACCTTATAATTAAGGAAGCTTATTTCAGGTTGGGACTTTTTCAATGTCTGAGGAATTACTCTGTATTCTTATTTAAATGGGGGGGGGGGGAGGGGAGATGACATGGTGTTAAACAAGAGTTGAATTTCAGTTATTGCACCATATATGTACTAAAAACTAAAATTTGTAATTGGCAAATAAATAACATCTTTCATTAAATGCTAAGTAATCTAGCATATCCAAGTCATCTAGCACCTTTGGGTGAAGCCAAGACAGGCAAGAGCATGGAAATACGCAGGCAAATTTTAGTGAGGTATATTTTACTCTCCTGATTTGGCACAAGAATGGCTTTTTGCTGTCTATTTTCTGCTCCACAGAAAAAGGATAAAGAGGACAAAGACTTGCTGGTCGTTTCTGAATTTCAATGTATTTCCTTGGTATAATCTGCTACTGAGAAGTGTATAAAGCATTTTTTTTAAAAAAATTAATTATTATTAAACACTAAATGTTATTTTTTAATGAACTACAAAAAACTGAACTAATGCTTCAATAATTTGCAGTAGTAACTGATTGCGCAGTTGGTAATTATTAAATACAGCTTCAAGAAGTTGGATTAATTTCTGAAGTAAGATTATAGCACTATTATTAATATTTATATTTATCATAATTTTGTAAGCACGTTTTATCTTCTGAAGAGAATTAGACCTTAAATTTGAAAACAACTGCAGTATTGTCATAAGAATTCAGGTTCATTAAGATCACAATAGTAACAAAAGCTATCACTGTATTAACAATGAAATTGCCCTAAGACTACTAGATAAGATGAACCATAAAGTTCTTGTCTTTGGTGTTTTCTCCTAATTAACTAATTATATATTCATTATTATCAGAATGCTATTCATCTTTTCTTTGGAAAGAAATATCTCCTCATTTTTTTCCACAGGAGGTATGCAATGAGCTTTTCTACTATTTGTTTAAGTCAAATTACCCATCCAAAGGCAGATCCCAGTGCCTCTTCGCTCCCATTTTTCCCCTTTCTCTGGAAATGAAGAGGACATTCCTAACTGACTCTTTAATCTTGGATTTGTGTTTCACAGTAATGCCTTTTAGCTTTTATATCTGTGATGGAAAGGGAAGTGAAATTGAAGGAGATTGATCTGCTGGAAGACGACTACACCCGTTGATCAGATTTCTGCCTCAGATTACATCAGATTTACTCATTTTGCTCACTCAGGTTCAGTGGAAGAACAAAAACCAACCTCACTTCCCCTGGTCAATGTCTCAACACCTTCTTTATTTTTTCACTTTCTGTGTTTCTTCTGTGCCTTGAGCATAAATATTTGTAAATCCATCCTTGGCAGGGATGGACAAATCAAAAAGCAATGCAATGCTCTGGCAGTGGTCTTTCAGCGCACCAGAACCTTCGTGCCACCCTTTCAGCATAATTTTTAACCACCACAGCTCTTGTTGGAAATAATTTTTCAAACATTAAATTCTAAGTAACAGTTATGATGTATTTAATATAATAACCAAACAGAATAGATTATTTAATGGATTTTCTGCCTGGAACATCACTATCCAATGCTAAACAGGGTCTCCAAAGCAGAATAATTAGTGAATCATCATCTGGCAGAATCTTACTGCTATGACCTACAGGTATGAAGAATTCAGTGAAATAGAAAGAAGCACTTTAATTTCCTTTGGAATTATACAAAGAACTGGAATTTTGTGACTGAGACACTGTGTACATCTAGACAATATTTGCCTCTCTGTAGATGGTGGTATGGTGAAAAGCAACCTGTAAGTGTCCTTAGACTTCTCTCAGTGCAGTGAGCCTTTAAAGAACATGGTAAATTTTCGAGGATAAAATGATAGAAGACTTCTCAGGAGAAATTCAGTTTCCAGAATGCTTTTAACTTTTGTCAAGGACGCCTTGGCTCTCCCATAGTGGGAGATGTCATATCCTGCCAGCCAGGGCCCATCTTCTCCCAGCCAACAGCAGGGCGGCCGGGGGGCACCAGGGCAGCCCCAGCCATGGGTACCGGGCACCTCCCTGGGAAAAGGAATGGCATGTGTCCTCGGGGTGTGCCCGGCAGGGTCAGGCTGTGGGGAGCTGTGGGGAGCTGGGGCCAGCTCAGTGGGGCCATGGCAGGGCTGTGGGGAGCTGTGGGGAGCTGTGCCCGGCTCAGCGGGGCCATGGCAGGGCTGTGGGGAGCTGTGGGGAGCTGTGCCCGGCACAGAGGGACCATGGCGGGGCTGTGGGGAGCTGGGGTCAGCCCTGTTGCGGCACGGCCGGGCTGGGGCTGGTGGGGTCCTGGGTTTGGGCAGGGGAAGGAGCTGAAATTCAATGATCCTTGTGGCTGCCTTCCAACTCGGTATATTGGATGATGACTGAAAAAGGCCAAGTAGAAGTAAATAAGATGCTGCTGTCTTTCAGTTTCATCAGCAGTACCATTAGTAAATTTTAAATAATTTTCGTTTGTTTGTTTGTTTGTTTTAGTGGGTTTTTTAATTTTGTTTTGTTTTGTTTTGTTTTTGGTTTGGTTTGGTTTGGTTTGGGTTTTTTTTCTGTGACTGACAGGTACTTCTTCCATCCATGGTCATTTGTCATTGAAGTAATACATGAAGGAAAGAAATGATGAGCAGTCCCTGCACCTCAAATACAAGTATTTAATACCTAGTGCTTCTGTATACTCCCACACTCCAAAAGGAGATATCACATTGAAGGCAGCTTCCAGGAGACAAAGAAGAGCAGGAAATTGTGGTTGTGGTTGGACAGCTGGCTAAACAAAGTGTCTGGCTGTGCATCTCCACACTGAATGTATCCATACAAGTCTCAAACCTTGTTTGTTCAACAAATGCTTTTTCTAGTAGGAGAGCATTGGCACAGCTTTCTTTGCAGGCCCCACTAGCTATCTAATGATTTTGAAAGTAGGAAAGACAGGTTAATGGCAGCTTTTGAATTTTCAGTGCAGTCTGCATCCTAAAAGAGCAGAAAGAGAGCATGTTCTGGGACTAGGAAGTTCTCTGAGACACCTGTGAGTTTTGGTGGGAAAATGAAGTCCAGTTCTACTCCATTTTCCAGAAATGCTTATGGGTAATTTTCCTCAGGAAACAATTCTATCTGTGGACGGAGGAGCAACTCTGAGAAGGGTAATCCCAAAGAGCTATGATTTCCAGTGCACAATCACAAGTTTCCATATAAGCCAGATGGTTCTAAACACATCATTTTCAGTGTGCTGCTTTCTAGGACAATTAGTTCCCCTCTTACTGTTTAGAGAGAAATTAACTATTTCATGCAATGTACTCCACTCATCAAATGTCAAATCAATATTTAAATATGGTATCATACAAGAACCAACATAGCATAAATACCCTTTCTTACTTCCAAGTTACAATTCCTCTTAGAGAACTTCTATTTCAATATAAGTTGCATTCCCTATTTGATACATTAGTGTTGGCTGTGTGCATGATGTGCGTTTAAATTTTAGGAGCAGAGATAAGTATTTTACTCTTTATTTGAACAAGAAAGGTATGTAAATCTTAATATGATATCCCCGATGACCACATGCTAGCAATTGTGACCCCTCCAAAAAAATCTTGATTTAATGTACTAATGGAGAAAGTACTGAAATTAATGAAATAGAGTAAGTAGAAATGTAGTTAATGGATTGTACTATGCAAAATCTGTGATCCCACCAGCAGAGACAATGTTTATCAGCTAGCTAAACCAGACAAACACAAACCTGTTTATTTAAAAATAAATAAAATGGAATGGAATGGAATGGAATGGAATGGAATGGAATGGAATGGAATGGAATGGAATGGAATGGAATAAAATTTCCTAGCAAAGTTTACAGTCATCTAAAAAAAGTAGATATTCTGAAACACTTATTTAATACTTTCTTTAGAAGACTGGTAAATAAGTCACAAGCATATTATCTGACAAATAACTTTTCAGTATACTTTTCAAATAGAATTTTCTTGGAATGTTTTGCTTTCACCAAAAATTTTGCTTAGCACTGTTTATTAATTTTCTGATAAAAAAGCACTTCTGAATTCAAAGCTAGTATTTATCACAAAAGTTTTTTATCAGCTATTGGCATGAAGATTCTAGAGTATTATGTGGGAAAAAGGTGACAAACAAACCACCTGTTTGACACTCAGCTCATGTAGTCAGTCATGGGTGCAGTCAAGGATGTCTTCATCCCACAGTGGATGCCTCCAGGGAGTGTACATGGATAGTGCAGCCTCAGATGATTGCTGGACCAAGAGCAAGTAAATCTCCATAGCAATATTGAGAACACAAAACCAGATTCCTAAATCTTTGTCTTCAACTATGGTTAAAGTTTCACATTCTTTAATTTTTTTTTCATTGACGGTATTGCCCAACACACTGAACAACAGCTGGGAATCGCTGAGATGCAGTATGCTCCTTGTCCCTCGCCTGTTTCCTGGGATCTTTTCCCAAAACATGACCTAAGAGAGGCTCTTTATCAAAATATTTCCTGTAATGTAATGCTGAAGATACTTCAGATCTTTGTGGTTGGGAAAGGGGGGAGAAAAAAATCCAAAACAGTGCAAACTCAAGAGTTTCCAGTTTGACTTAAATAAGTGGGAAAGTTCTTTAAATATTAAGAGCCACAGCTGTTTTCCAAACTAATTTCCTGCTAGTTACATTTCTTCTGTCAAAAGAAGTGTTTCCTGTGGACTCTCAGGAATTCAGAGTACTTACATGCTGTGTGTTTCTGAGCTGAATTGTTTGTTCCTGGAAAAATTCTTTTCTTTGGCTGGCAAGGGAAATATGATCAAACTCTTTTAAGGTCAAAGGGCTTCTGCAGTGAAATGAAAAACAAAGAGGGATTAATTAACTCTAGCTCTGCCAATTCATCAATTCTTTTGTTTTGTTTCCTAAACCAATTATTACATAGTATTTAAATGAATAAACCTCTTCAGAATATACAGAACATCACTTTCTTGATGGGATTAATGTTTTATATTTGCACAGACTTATACTGAATTACCTGTAATTACCTACCTAACCTGTAGTTAGGTAGGTAATTAACTACCTGTAAAATAAAAAGGTATATTGGCTCCATTCTCTAAGATTTTTTCTTTTCATTTTGTTGTTTCTGTGTATAAATTGCAGAATGGAGTTTAAAATGGAAGATGATTCATATAATTTGTGTGTGTTTGAGACATTCGTTTCTGCATGTAAAAATGCAAGAGAAAGTAAAACTTCTAGTTATATTGCAGACAAATTACATATATATATATAATAGTGCAAAAGGGAGATCAAGTGTAAGAATATGTTTGAAAAAGACAAAAAGAAATAGAAAGAATGAACACTATATTCAGGAGAGAGAAGTGGCTGGGTAGAAAAAGTCTTTTGAGATGTTACATAATTTGCAGAGTATCTCTTTAATGGTGATACAGAAAATATATTTAATAACTATAGTCTGTTCTACTTTTTCCCATGAAACTTCCAATAAGGTTCCTGGAAGATAAGACTGAAACCAGAGAGTTCCTGAAAATACAAAATTGGAAATTTCGGAATTTGGAAAATTTTGGATATTTATACCTAAGTGGAGATTCAATCTTTTCACATAACAGATACACTGGGATGGATTTTGTGACAAACCACAGGAACGAGGAAAGTTTTGAAAACCTATTTAATTTCATCTGCATCTCTCTTGATAAAGAAAGAATGTGTAAATGCACATTTTATGTTTACCTGTTAATTTCCTTTGCTTTTACAGTTTTAGGCCCAAACTGGCATAATTCTTCTAGTATATTTTCATTTTCTGCACAAAAGTTGTCTCAATTTTAAAATTAACATAGAGATACTTATTTATTACAACTTTTCATATTTCTCCAACTTTTATAATCAGAAATAATAATGCTGCTTTTCATATTCCAGTACCTACCAATACATATAAGTCTATGGCATAACTCTCCTTATAGGAGACCACATCTAACTAGATTCTAATCTAATGTACATCCTTCTGCATCATATTAAAAGCTTTGATCTCAACTCACTGCAAAATTTGAACAACAAAACCCAAATCAAAACCCAAATGGATTGCTACTGTAATAGTAGCTGTGATATAATTTACATGGTGCTATTTAAATGCTTTTTGCTAAATTTAAAATATTTTGCACAAGCTAAAGTAAACTAGGCTTTAAGGTTATTTTTTCTGGTCCATGTATTACCCATCTTTCACATGGATAATAAAATACTGGTATCCTTCCCTCTACACCATGGAAATGTAGGTACCACTATAAATTAATCCTGTCAAGAGGGAAAGATAAGAAAACACCTTGAAATTCACAAGTCCATGAGTGCATGGCTAGTTAAATCTTAATTTAAACAAAACAAAAACCCAAAACCTCAAAGTATAAAAAAACCTCTCTGCAGTGTATTTTTTTTTTTTAAACCCTGGAACTCCTGGTTTTATACTGAGCAAAAAAAAATCCAGAGGGGATCGTTCACTTTTAAAAAATCTATCCCATAGCTGTGCTATAAGGGAACTAACACTTCTGACCTCATTTCCATATTAACGTCTGTGAGAACTGCTTCCTGATAAATTAACAGCATTTATGTCATAAAACTGATATTCTGAATATGTAGAAAAGGGTTGTTATTTACTGGTTTCCCTAGATGCAAGTGTGAGAATGTGAACAGGAAGAGCTCTGGGTGTGGCAGTAAAAGATAACACAGATGGCATGAAGTTTATCTTTTGATGTGCCATTTCAGAGCTGCTTTTCCTGCAAACCCCTTGCAAACCACGTGGTGTCTTCATCATCCTTGGGCCCAGGGTGTGTTCACTACAACTGGTGAAGAAATAAATTAATTAACACATTTGTTTTAAAAGGTGAAAATTTCTAGTGGTATTTTCAGTTAAGACAGAATTCAGTTCAGTGTGTAAGTCACAGCACTTCCCAGAGCTTTCTTTGGGAGGCAGATCTCCTTTTATGTCACTATGAGTTTTCTCCTCTTTAAAGAATCGCGATCTCATCAGATAAAGACACACACACACACACAGAATATAGTAAGTTTCAATAAACACAAAGGAAATATTAATAGAAAAACTACATGAATTATTATATTATTTAGTATTTAATATTTGCTAAAGAAATTAGAGTATAAAACATAATACAGAGAAATTCTTGACCGCATAGTTTCAGTCCCAAGGCATGTTATTTTATTCAAAATGGAGGTAATGGATAGAGAAGAGAAAATTACTTATTCAGGTTTCTCTTAATAGGTAAAAATTAATGTAGACTTTTGATAACTTTGAGAAAAGACAAAGAACTATTTCCTGTTATATCTGTAAATTTTGTCCGACTTAGGAATAAAATTTTTGTTTCCTTAAATATTTCTGTGTCTTCAAATAGTTTTGTTTTATTTGTATTTTTGTTGTTGTTGTTACTGTGTTTAATCCTGTGCTACTTTTTTTTTTACTCCTTACAGTTAGCATTCCAGCTATCAAATTCAGAATGCAGCTTTTAACTTCAACATATTTGAAAATAACAAAAGGAAGCTATTTGAAAATAACAAAAGAAAGCTTAAATGCTTTCATTTAGAAGACCTCACATTTGCTGAATTTACTTTAGTTTGTGAACTAAAGAGGCCTATATGATATAACTGCTCATTCTCAGCAGTTACTCATCCAACATAAAGAGGAACTGAAGTACTAATGTTTTAAAGTTTAAAAGAAAACCAAAAACCAAGCAAAAAAAACTCCAACAAAACAATACACAAAAAGAGAGAGAATACAAAACTTCAGGAGACCTAAGTTTCACTAAGTTAAAGGGTTTTTAGATTGATTTCAGAAACCTTTTTACCATTTCCTAAATACTACAAATTTATACATATAAGAACTGACTGGAAATTAAGGCTTAAGTCCCAATCTTATTGAAAGCAGAGGAAATACTTCTACTGAATAAGTCAGGGAGAAACCTGTCACCTTTCTTAAAGTTTTTTGACAAAAGCGTTCTTTCGTACCCTGCAAAATTCTTTGTAAGTGAACTGAAAAAAACCCTGCATTCAGTACATACCTAATAACATAAAATAAAAAAAAATATCCTCTGCTTCTGAGTAGGAGGGTTTTTCAGTTCAGGTTTTGTACATGTCTAAGAAAGAAGAATAATAACTGTATTTTTCTTTGTGTCACTTGAAAAATAGAAATCTGTTCAACGAGAATGCTGCATGGCTTTATTTCTTTTATGAAACAGATAAGGAGGGAACTGTAATTGTAGGAGGTCTTCATCTGAATTTAAGATATTGTGTGACTGACAATGACTGAGACAAAACAATGAAGAGATAAATTTTCTATATTCACTTACCTACAGAATTGGAGTCTTAAAATTGAGATTTATTTTGTAAGGCAATCTGAAAAACATGGGGAAAATATGTTTCCAGGACTAAAATGGGATTGCCTGGGGATTTAAGAATTGTGACAACTTGAATTTAGTTTTAAAAAAAAAAACAAAAAAAAAAAACAAAAAAAAAAAACTTGGAAAAGGTTTCCTTGGTTTTGTTCTTCAATGGTGGTAGAGTTTGGTTAGTGAAGGATTTAGCATTGCTAACTGGCATTGGATAAGGACCACTTAAAGCTAAAAGCTATGAAAGAGGATGGACTTTGCAAAATTATTTGTGTGATCTCTGTTGGCACACTAAGACAGCAATGACTGATATTATCAGGTAAATTTTCTGTTCTTCCACTCAGTAGGAGTAAGGAAAGGTCTATTCCAGTAGTTCAAAAAGACCACTCAGTAGTCTTTAGGATGATAATCAGCCCAAGAGAAAACATCTGGAGGGAGTTCTCACTGAAACTACTCTAAAGACCACTGCTTGCTTTCCACTCTCTTTCCACAGGTTTTTCTCACAGCCTGGAGTCCTGGACAGGGGTTTTGGTGCCACCCAAAAATCTCATCATTTACAGCCAGAGAAGAAGCAGTGCACACAAGCTGAGCAAGTTGTTATCAGAACTGATGACTGTGAAATAATTCTCTGTACAAAACCTCTCCATTCTCTTCCCATTGGAAAACTGCTAATTTTTTCTTTTATCTTTTTCCTTTCTCCTCTTTTTCCTTTCTCCTCTTTTTCCTTATCTCTCGCTCCCTCTGCAGCCTCAGATCTACTTTATTCATAAACTAGCAAATAAACAGTTCTATTGCAATGTTTGGTATGACACAGTTTTAGCCAGTTGAGAATTTTCTGCCTTCAAGATTACAATGCAATATTTTCTAAAACGCACAAAGGAGAAAAACAGTGATTCTCTCTTGCTACTAATGAAAAGTCTGGGTTTGTGATATGCCAGTGGCAAGATTCTCACAATGCAGATATTCTGATTCACTTTAAGTTGATTTGACTGATTGCTTTTATTTCATGTGCTGGGTTTTTTCGTTTTGTTTGTTTGCTTGTTTGTTTTTTGTTTTCATAGATCTTGATCAGCACGTCATCTCTCCTGAATCATAACCTAAGCTAGTGTAGGTAATACATGGGAGTGAAAAGGAGGGAGACCAAGAAGTGGGGATGTTTTCAAGAATATCTTTTTCTTCACTGAAGCATGATATCTATTTCCTCTTTGCACTTACTGATTGTTAGCAAACATCAAATGCTGCATCTTTGTTCCTCACATATAGAATATTTAATTGTGTAATATTAAGATTTAACTCCATAAGAGTTTGGGATAGTCACTTAAATCCTTAGTTAAAGCAAAGCAAGGCATCCATTAAGGAAACCAGGTGAAAATTTCATACCACACTTCATTATTACATTCTGCAGTAATACATATATCACAGAAAATAATTTTTATGTACAGATTGTTCCATATGTGATGGGGCATTATATTTTGAACTGTGTATTTCTATCCATTTTTTCAAGGTAAAATTGGGAAAGATAACATGGATTTGCAATATCTCTGAGTGTTTGTTATGGGGTTTTTTGTTGGGCTTTTGGTGGGTTTTTTTAGATATATAGAAAATTCTATTTAGTTTTAGTCTGCTTGGTGTGGGCCCCCAAAATGAATCATTACCAAAACATGTAGCAATTTGATAACTGATATATTCAAGGATAATTCTCACTGGAGTCAGCACCTTTAAAATTGACTGCTTCACATTACATCTCTGCAGTGTGACAATATTTAAATAGCAAAAAATTTATATATATACAATAAATATATATATATATTAAAATATAGGAAGGTTTTCAAAAATCCATTCTATTAATTGAATTTTTCAGTACAAAAAAGGTTTTGGGATGAAATGAGGAATACTTCTTCCTGAAAATTAGATACAAAAATAAGTAATAAGACTTTTAAAATTTTATTTAGAAATTCCTTGTGGTTAGTTCTCATTTCCAAATAAGCTATCTAACCTATCGACAAGAGATATGAAGTCGTAACTTATTCAGATCCCTCCACATAACAAGACTTGAAAATTATAACTCAACTATTTTCAGAAGATATTTCTTTCACATTTCAGACAAAATGCAGATTTGATTTAAAGATTTTGAGAATTTTGCATTTCCAAGGGTTTTTCTCCTAATTAATAATGACCATATCTCCTAGTGAAAGTGGTTATCTTTTTATGTATAGGCAGGAAAAACTTAGAATAAATTTTCCACATTCATGGGCAGAGTTCTCTCTGCTTCACATAATAAACCAGCAAATCACCCTTGGAAAAAGGCATTAAAAAAAAAAAAGAAAGCAAAGCAACAATGTATCTTTTTCCTTCATGTTTCAATAAATAGGGCTAGTCTCTCCAGGTAATTGATGTTAAATTCTATTAATTAAAATAGTAATTAATTCTTAGTTATTTAAGTTGAATCTCTATGGACTATGAGTTATGTGTCATACAAACTCCATGCACCTACTTTTGGGTCAGCTTCAGAAGAAGTAGATTGTATAAAAAGAAAAGCTTGTGCAAGCAAAAAAAATATTTATGAGGTTGTCAGAAATTAATGTTAAGAAAATGGTATAAAATTTAGAGCATCAGAATGAACTTATATAGTCAGAGAACGATTTAGGTTTCCTGCTTCCTCTGCTTAAAAAGATTTTATGACTTCATGCATCATTGTCCTTTGTTGCTACAAGAAGTTGCGTATGATGTCATTGCCTTCTCACACAACACAGCACAGGGAGTATTAGCACTGGTGGGAAGGGAATACAGAGATTATGTGTGGGATATGAAACTATGATTGCTGAAGACACATGAAAAACATCCACATTACTCTTAGACAGGAAAGAGATTGTCATTATTGTAGAGTAATCAAAGTGGGGGATTTGAAAACTGATTTTTAAAGCTCCTTTCATGTTTGTAATGTGAAGAGGACCAAGTGCTTAGGAATATTGAATACTAATGTAATATTAATATTATTGAATATTAAATGGGGAGTTTAGAAGCTTGAAAATTATCATTCTTCAATTATACTGTTGTAGCCATGGCACAGCACATTAGTAAAAAAAGAAAACCAATTTTTTCCTATAGTTCTTCTAGGTGAAAAACAAAACAACAATAAACAAACCTGCAACAACATTATCATCAAGTAATTAAATGATGACAGTATTCCCAAGGATACACAATTCTTCAGGATACAAGATTTCTGCCAAGAATGCATTTGGAGGCTTATATAGCTTGATAGGTGTTGTTTGCCATGCTGATGTGGTCTTTCACTGAACTTGTTTCATTAATTGATGTGTGAGAAATAAATATTTGCTGTGCAATTAACTGGAGGTTTTTATGGTCCAATGGAACTTTCCCATAGAAACAGATGTTCAATCCTAAACATGCATAAAAAGTACATCAGCACTTGTAGAGAGAATGAAGATGTGGGGAAAATATTGAAAAAGACATTTAATTGAGGAACAAAATTAATGCAGATGTAATAGTTTTACATTTGCTTAACTGAAGCAGCAAAGACAAAAAATAACCATTGCCTTGTGTGCAGGTATGATATATGTCAAAGCCATGCTGGTAGAGCCAGCAAAATTAACAAGCGTTTAATAGAAAAATACTTGTCCAAACTCTCATATTTATCTTATATATACAGTATTTTATAAAACTAATTATGCCACTATATAATATGATAAATTAAAAGAAAGAAACAACTGAAAAATATAGGCTGAAAATCGTAGTACTTAACAGCCAATCCATTTTTTTGTGAATGGCATAGCAAAATATATATATATTCACAGCATTACCTAGACTACAAACCACTGGAAATGGAAGTTTCACTCTTGTGTCTATACTTTCAGCCAGTTGTCAACAGAGGGATTTGGTACTTTGGGTGATAGTACAATACAAAGCTCATCATGCAAAGGCTATGAATTTTTAAACTAAAATAAGTTACTAGGTAAATAGGTTTAAAAGTTAGCTAGTTAGTAAGTAATTAAGGGGAAGCCCTGGATTTCTCCTAATACTGCATTTCAGAACCAGCACATTTATAAGAAGACTAATGCAATTTACTCGAAGTAAAAATGCATGAATAAAGCTGACTAAGAAAAGGTCAAGCAGATAAATTGTAATTAATTCTACCTCTAAAATACATAGAAATGTTCAATCTACATCAAGGTATTTAAGGCATTCAGTTAGCACTTATAGTTCACCTTTTAAATTCTCCACACACCGTTCTGTATTTTACATTCATTTGGGTAGTTATGCTCAGTGTGGATAAAGGAGGAACTGTACATCCAATTCAACCAAAACAAAGCTAGAACAAAGGTAGCACTGAATCTTCATAAATATTTTCCTGCAGTAGTATGAAACACAAACATTTAAACCATAAATCTAAATATAAGCATCTAAATACAGGTATATATATATATATATAAATACCTAATATATATGCCAAAATGAAAATGTTTTGGAATATCTAATTTCTGAAGCTTTTCCAAATGTCTCCATCTTTTTTCAGGCCAGGCACCATCACAGAAAGTTCCTTGAAAGTCTCTAGATCAACAATATATCTTCCTTACCACAGAAAGAAAATTCAAACATCACAGTATAATGCAGCCAGAAAAGAGATACAAAAGTACCGACCCATAATTTTTGAGAATTACTTTAGTCTGAACACTCCCTTGTTAGTGCTGTAAGGAAAGTTAAAATGCCAAGCTATGTTAAAATATCAGACTTATTAGGTCTAGATCTGAGCATCAGAGGTGACATAATTCATCAGGCAATTAGAGGTGTCAGTTTTCTCCCTCTATTTAAAATTTCTGCGAATCTTCCAGCAAGATTAGCAGAAATTTCAGTTTCCAGTTCTAAGGGCTTATTACCCTTTGTTCATGGGGTTTTTTTTCAATGAGGCCCTGCTGCTTACCTGCTCTGGCATTGTGAGCAATATGCATGCCTCGGGGTATGTGTCCAGAGCTTCCTGGGGAGCAGCTCCTTTTCTGGCATTAGCCAACTTTATGCTCAGTCCTGAACTGAGGTTAACTGTAGGATGACCAAGGCTGACTTTCAACTACACAGAAAGTGGGAAGTGACAAAACAGTGAAATCATCCCTCAGAATTAAATATTGAGGTAAGAGATCCTCCAGACCTAGAGGTGGGTTACAGTAACTCAGCCAGGGTTTTACTGTGAGAGTGCCCATTCCGTTTTGTTGATGTTTCTGAAACAAGTCAGGATTACCTTGCTAAACCTGAGTTTAGCAGGGTAAGGTCCAGCAGTGAGCAGGAAAGTTGTTGATTCCTGGGTTAGATCTCTGTAAATACACAAAACCCCCACACACACTCATTCATTCTGACATTAAAATAAAGCAGTACTATCTCTCTGTAGTTTCTGTAGTTTCTCCACAATCAGAATCTCCATTATGCGAATGATGCAGCAGAGGTACAAGGACATGCAGATCTTAGAGGGCACCTGTGTCTGAAACTTCTTGCTAAAAAGGAGAAACAGGAGATTAACATGTAATGGTATGTGCCACAAAATATTACAGTTTGTAACTGATAACTGAACATCTTCACTGATAAGAGTTAATAGATAAAGTAGAGCAGATATTATATAGGTGATAAGAAATAAAACGATTCCCCTTATAATAGTATTCTGCCACATGACACAATGAAAGCTTTTGTGATGTTACTCATTATGATGAAGTAGCCACAAAACCAATGCTCCCACTTAAAAAAAAGAGCAATTCTTCTACCTGGCTTTTTAAAACAGCCTGTCCTGCCAACCATAAAAACAATTAGCTTGGTGAAATGATCAAAGAAAGGCTGCCTCATTTAAGGCCCCATGAATGTCTTGGTTTCTTTGGTTAGCTGTGTGTTATTTTTGAGGTTTCCCAGACAGGTCTATTTGCTTTCTGTTTACATTTGTTGCCACTGGTAACTGTGTACCTCTCATATCGCAACTGCTATGAGTAATAAAACAACAAAGTTGTCAACTAAATAAGGCAGTAACAGGACTCATTGGAAAATTCTAGGCAGTTGTGCTGATAATCAAGAAGGACTATTAATAGAAAACTAACAAATTATCCTTGACATTATTTATAACTAATGACAATAACATTACACCAAAAAAAGGTGATGGGCAGAGGGCAAAGGGGTGAACTGAAATGATGGGAAGTGCACATTTCTTCAAAAGGCAGCTCTCTGGAAATTTTTTGCCACCTTCTGTGTAGCTCTGGCAAGTCACGCTCCTAAAACTCCTTGCACTGAAAAGCAGAAGCTTGTCTTAAGACATGCCAAATTCTGACCAATTGACCCTGCCTTTCTCTGAAAGCCAAATCCTAAAAGCCAGATCTCTAATGAAAAATAAGACTGAATAGCTAACTGTACTTGAAAAATTTGTTAACGCTTTTCCAGTTTTATTACTGCAGAGAAAGATGGAAAATATAAAAAGACACTTTAGAACATTAAGCTTACCCTTATTACATTGTACAGACACATGACACAGACATATAAAACTCAATTTGATACTTCTTTCTTCAGCAGTGGGCTCTAGTCATTTCAAAATTTCTCATCACCCTCCATCATGCATAACATATTTCACAATCCTCTCACTTCACTTTCCTTCTACTTCTCCATTTCTAACTTTTTTCTTCCCTTTCCCTCTTCTCCCTATCTCTGCCTCTGTCCCCTCTCCCTCTCCATCTTCTACTTCCTTTACCTTTACCTCCATAAACAAATAGACTTTCTAAAGGCAAAATCAGAAAAATAAAGTAGGAATTTATCCCATAAAAGTAATTTTTTGCATTTTAATTAAGCTTCTACTTTTACAGTGTACATGTATCTACAATGAACTCTAAATTTAAAGAATCTTGGGCAACAAACACCTTTTAACATTGAGGAATATGGAGGCAGAATGTGAATTAACAAATCCTTCAGCTACTACATCTGCTGCAGAAAACTTGGCTCCTAACCTGACTGGCTATATAAAGTAAAAGTTCCTAAAATTTCTCATGTGAGAAGAATATTTAATTCGAGTTTCAAATACAAAAATTAAACCTGCTTTATTTATCACTACAGCAACAAATTAAAGTACTATCACTATAAAATAATGAATTAAGAATTTTCTATAACTTCTGTACTTCCTAAAAGTACCAACCTTTTCTGTTACAGTTCAGTGCTCTGTCCTACAACATGAACATCTACTTTTTACTATTTTCTATTTACTGTGGTAAGTAAACAGGCATTTCTTAGCTAGAGTCCCTGCAGCACTCAGCAATGTTCTTTTGGGAGCTTAAACATTACAATTTAAGTGTAATGTTAACAGATTTAAACTTCCCATGTATAATATATTATTGCTAATTTAACAGTCTCCTCCCAGCCCACAAAAATAAAACCAACACAAAAATAAAACTAACGAAAACCAAACAAAACAGTATAATAACAAAAACACCCCACAAAAAACCAAAAAACAAACTTACACAACACCAACCAACAAAACAATGCTGAGAAATTTTACATAGCTGAAAGACTCAGTGACAGTGTTGGGGCTGCTTGAGAGCTGGCTTTTCTGAAAAGCCAGACTTAGCTTACTTCTAGCTGAACACCTTTACAACCTTGCTCAAGTAGAGACTACCTATAATATTCAGATGTCTTTATAAAATTAAAATGACAACACACAAACAACATGAAAATGTTTCTCTCTGACATTCTATAAGTAAATGAGAGGATGCAGTTACTAGTCTGACACCCCTAGAAATCTACAGAATGAAAATAGAAAAAAAAAATCACTCCTCCAATTTTACAAAAGGTAAATTGAGACTCAAAAGTTTAAATGGTTCAGTAAAGATTATGTATTAATTTGTGCCTTAGTTATTTGCTTATGACAAAATATTTCTATATGCCCTCCACAGCTAATTATCCATATTTCTACAATACTAATCTGATTAAATGAACAAGAATAAAATTAGATGTTTAAAAAAGTATAAGCCTCTACATCTAGTTCAATATACATGGTAAATGAAAACAAATTAAATAATGCAATATGTTTAACATAATTTAAATATGGTATAGGTGACAGGACTGACAGAAAATGTGAAATGAAGTTGCATGTATTAATACTAGGTTTGTTTATGTTTTCAAAAGTGAGTACAATTTAAAAGCTGATGATATAAGAAACCAGAATAAAAGAACTATGTGTAATTCTATTATTTTTCCCACAATTGATAGCTCAAATAGGACATAATGATCATATAAAAAGTAAAAAATGGAATTGAAACAGAAGGGAAAGATGAGGGAAACAGAAATAATAGGTCGTCTACATTCTTCTTTCCCAACCTCCTCAATCATCCTTTACATTATTACCTTACTTTCTACTGAAAAGGTAAGTGTATTATTAACTATTATTGAAAAGAATTTCAATAATGCTCAAACTTTCTTTTTGAAAGCAGGATTTGAAAACATCCGAAGAATCTTTGCCTAATCTTCTGAAGCATAAAGAAAAAAGTAGATGCTGACAGTGATTTTCTGCTTGTGGAAAATGTATGTATGCTTCTCACAGATCAGAGAGATATCACAACAGACATGTAAAATTTTATCATTACAACTTCCTTCCAGATTTACCCAGTGTGACTGCCCTCAAAGGTTCAAAAGTTGTATCAACTCTGATTCTGAAACTATCTGCCTACTCTAAAACTAGCCAATATCACATAACAGAGTTTTGGATATTCAGATTTCTGGTGGATGGAAACCCCGGTAGACTAGCAGTAGAAAGCATCCATTATCCTGTGGGTTTTTCCTAACCTTAAAAAACAAACAAACAAAACCCACAACGACAAAAAAACCTACACTGAGTAAATTAAAAAGAGGAAGTTTTATCTCTCCAGTCACTATCGATGGTTTAACACTCATAGCATTTTCACTGTTTCAGTTTGACAGTGTAACACATAAAACGATTGCTGTGTGGTGTAACAATCAACTAATTTGCAGTTCAATCTCATGTGTGTGTAAGAATCTGAATTACCACTCTTGCTTTCTCATCTGTTTCTTTGATTGCTGCTGGCTTCTCCACACAGAAAACAGTCATATAGTTGCCTCATTGTTGACACCTGTGATTGTTGCTGGCTGAGAGCAAATATGTTGGACTGCTGAAAAAGCCATACTGTCTTTAAGGTCCTTACCCTTAGATAATCATCAATCGCTGGATGAAGGTAAAAGCTGGCCAGAAATGTGACCTAAGGTAGGTTGGGGACTGGAACCAGATGATCTCTACCGTCCCTTCCAACCCTAACTATTCTATGAGACTCTGTATATCATGCTGTCAATATAAAAATTATTGTTAGTAATCAGAGCCTTTATTCTCATACAGTAAAGCAATCCTCATCAGGCAATTTGATTTGTGCATCTGTAAAGAACATTAATGACTTTTACTGGAAAGATTCTGTCTGGTAGCTGTGGACTGGGGATCACTGATCCAAAGATACATAAATGCATTTGGGTTTTTACATTTACCTTTAGGATGATCTCTTCCTCTTTTTTTAAACTTTAATATTTCCTTCCTCTATCTCCCCTCTGAGTTCTTCATTTCCATGCATGAAATATACTTTTTGTAGAGATGGAAGCCCATGGCTTGATATACAAGTGGTAGAATATGTAAATTCATAAATATGTAAATATAATGTGAGTGGGCTTTGAAGGGCACTAACTTGGAAGGGCTTTCTAAGAGTGGTTGTCTTGTTCTATATTCATCCATCAACACTGACATAAGCACTAGAGAAACTACCAATACTCCAAGGAAGAGAGCCATTTTTCAGACATATATCCTGCACCTCAAGTATTTTTTGAAGCTAATGGCAATTAAAAAATATTAAAACTTTTAGAGAATTCTAGGTAATGAAATTAATGCTTTCTTGAAAGGGGAAAATGATCAGATTATGTCAAAGGAATTACTCCAAAGAGAGTAAATATGTCTCAAGGTGAAACCAATAAACAGAAAGATCTCAAAGTACTTTTATTCTTCCTGCCAACACATGAAGAACATGTTCGTTAGGCTTGATAAGTGTGTTGCTTACTTTTGATATGATAAAGCACCTGTTGACTTGACAGTGAACAGAGTTACTTCTGAGAAGGCTTCATCTTTTCTGTCTTAAATTTCAAAGGATAGTTCTGATAAAAATTTCTTTTGTATCTCATATAAGGATTGACTTACACCTGGCCTAATCTTTTCTCTGGCCAGCAGGACTGGGAAGGGTAAGAACATCTGCTCCAGAGTTTTCACTGCTATGGCAGCATTCGTGAGACTGAGAGACTGTTACAAGGACAGTCACACTTAGTGCAGGACTGTCACACACTTAATGAAGGAAAAGGTAACAGCAGGGCAGATGAAGGTCAGTCCACTTAATTTCACAATGCAATTGATAGGGTTGGTTCTTTAAAACATTGTGCAGGGTGAGGATTTCTCTGGGGCTGTGTGGTTGCCAGTAGCATCAGTTTACATGACAATTATGTCATCATTGTGCAAACAGGATGTGCAAGAAGGTATTTTTCTTCTTGTTTTCTCTGTGACAGTGTCCTTCCATCTGAACATGACAACTCTTATCTCAAGAGGTATTCTCATTGGTTTTCTGGGACTCCTGTGTTTAGAGTTTTGAGACTATCTTATCACAGGGCACCCTAAATATACTTACATTTCAAGCAAACTTAGAAACCAAAGCCAACATAAAAATCTACAGATTCTTTACTGAATGGATTTCTCAGTGGGTAATTTCTCAGTGGGTAAAACATGACAGTTTTGTGCTTTGCACTATCTGCCTTGAGATTTCTATGTGGATTTTAAAAGGTTTGATAGTGATGTATAAAAACCAAAATAATTTGGTTTCTGGCTGTTTGGTAAACTGATTGCATTCTTTGGTGCATCAGCCCTGCAGTAAACTTTCTGAAATTTAAAAGGGTAAATTACACTTCTACTTTAAATGCAGATTAGACCCAAGGGAACAAAATGGAGGAAAAACAACAAAGGAAGGGTGTTTTGACTCTATAATAGCCTGATTTGTACTCTGTTCTGATGCTTTGTTAAATGTAAATTTTCACCTTGGTAAACTGAGGCAAGACTGTAGTCTTCATTTCTAAAGCAAGTGCTCTAAAACGTCAGGAAAATACATGTTCATTACAGATTGTTTGAGTTCTCTCAATTCAGAGTTTCAGTTCAGAGCTGACCATGCACCTTGAGAATCCTCTGAAGGCATGTCAAGGATTGAGTCTCTACAGGCAATCTTAGAGGATCATATATGATTAGTGAAACTATGGAATTATCACTTTCAGATATCTCCAGGGTCAAATTGTTGAACCACTATGTCAGTTTTGGTAGAAATATTTTGATTCATGCAGCCTGATAAAATTTATTGCCACTAGCCAGCTTGAGTGGTTTGTTGGATTTAACAACTGTTTTGGATCTCTCTGTGCTGGATTCAAGAAAAGAACCCCCAGAAATAGTAAGCCATCTCAATATATTGTGGATTCCTATGAGCTGCTCAGCTGAAGTGTCTCATAGACTCCCCTACACCTGCTGCTGTACAATGGCAGCATCTCCATTGACTGTAATGTTCAAATACCCCTTACACAGGCAGACAGCTAAATGAAGGTGTTTTTGTCTAAGATTATTCCATTCCTACTAAGAGAATTTGGAAGAAGCCTGCAGAATGTGAAAGCATGCTTCCTATAGAGAGAAAAGCATGTAGATGTGTCCACAGTGAGACATGAATTGGTGATAGGGTCTACATTGCTCTGTGTGGAAAGTATCATATTCCCTACCTCCAGCTATTCTGATTAAACCAGTAGCTAAGATTCCGCCCAGTAATTTTCACTAACTGTCAGTTTTCTTGCATAACATTTATTTTTAAAAATTCATTTAAGGTCTTTTCTGCTGCTGATTCTTGTTTAAACCGTAACTAGTTTTTAATTTAGTAGTAACACATAACACTCTTTGGGTAGCTGACTTCAGAAGCAACTTACTCTAATTTCCGAGCTGCAGATCCACTACTGACATGCACTATTGGCATCTCTAATCCATTCCTGCTCCTCACAGAATGGTCTGGGCTGGATGGGGCCTTAAAGGTCATCTAGTTCTAACCTTCCTGCCATAGACAGGGACACCTTTCACTCGACCCAGCTTCTCAGAGGTCTATTGAATCCAGACTTAAACATTTCCATAGATGGATCAACTTACTGAAGGCAATACTGCACAAATTTGGTTTGCAGATTTCAAAAGAGTAATGGCATTTTAAATTCACAGTGGTTAGTAACGAGTTATATACACATGGTAAATAGTCTGGTGCTGATGGCTTACCCTCTCTTGGCTAAAAAAAATTAGAAACTGCTAAATAATTAAATAAGCTTGTAAATTTGGTCAAATAAGACTACACGTTCTTCCATATTTCATCTGTGTTTTCATCCATTTGCTCTCTCAGTTGGGAAAGAAGTGTACCATTAGAGTATTTGTTTTTTCCTTCTGAATTTCATTTATACTCCTGTGTTTTTCTGGTATTCATTGAAAAGGATTGTGTAGTGACTTCAACTTCTTACTAGGACAGAAAATGCATTGTTATGGAGACACCCAGCAGGAGCTTACATCTTCATCTTTAACTGGGGAACCTGCAGGTTTGTTCTGAAGTTTTCAAGAGCAGTCACTGATCATAAAGGATCTTTGGAGTTAGGCAGGTTCTCTCAGTCTGTGCTATTGCTGCAACTCCCTCTCACCTTGTACACCTGAGTAGAAAACCTGAGAGAAATCCTGTGGCCATACACACTCAGCAGCAATGAATCATATCCTCCATCGTCAGACAGTGCTGGAGCCACAACATCTGTGTCATTCTTGCCTCATCTTTCTCAAACGTCTCCAGTCCCAGAGCAGCTATTCCAGAGGTCTGCTGTTTCTCACCATTAGGAAGACTTTCTTGTCTTTGCCTACTTTGTTGGACTCGATAATGAATAAACAATAAACTGAATGCAAGTTATGCCTTATTTAACATTTAACTAAGAAGATGCCTATTTTAAGTTGTTCTATATTGTAAAGTAGCTCTTTTGAGGTAGCTGTCAAACTATAAGCCACTGTTTTATTTCATAAAGCCACATTCACCTCCACTTTTAAAGACTTCATGAAATGCTTGATTACTTCTCACAAATACCTCCAGATGAGGATTGGTAAAGGATATTACTGTCTGAGACTTACTCATCCTTCATGTCTTCTTGTCCTTTTTCACTGCTTCAGTTGGAAATCAGCATAACATTTATTTGCTCATCTTGGTGATACTGCTATCAAAACAAATTATGTATGTGTTTTTTATTTAGCCACTAAATAACCATGCCACTCGTCCAGACTGCAACCACAGAGTTTTGAGGCAGCCACTCAGTTGCATTCTCAACTATCACATAAGTCTTAGCATAGTGGAAAACAATGCTGATAATGGAGGAGCTGCAGTCTATTCATTACATATATCTATGTTTTTTTTCCAGTCCTGTGGGAGGACAATAAGCAGGTGGAATTAAGGCCTTTTTAGTATGTATTGACATTTTTAATGAGCCTATATCTAATCCCTCTTTCAGCAGAAAATTAAAAATATACTTTTCAGGTAATCAGACTCAAATTTCTAAATTCCCTGGAATTACAGTTGAAACCAGAATAAGAAACCACACAGGACTGACATGACAGGAAATCTAAATGTGATCATACTTATATGCTAGCATGTCTTTAATATCATCATAGATTGAATTCTTATTTGCATTTTCATGAGATAGTCATGAAATAGATCTCCAACTGATCTCCTGATCCTTAGCTATCTCGAAGTTATGGACTTATTTTTAAGATTTATAATGCCATTGCCTGCTTCCTAACTTGTTGGATATTTCAAATCTTAAAATCTTGTCTATCAGCCATTTAATGCACAAGGAAAATATAAAATAATTAAATAATTATATCACTTCTGTGCTAGAGAGTAAAAGCACTTCTTTAGTCAATGGCATTTTTATAGTTTCTATTCTATGCCATAAAAGAGCATTTTTATATTTCATCTTATTTAAACTTCTCATTATTTCAAATCTGTCATCATGTTTTCTCGGCCACAAGTTTCACTTGCATAACTAAGTACAAAATTTATCTGATTTCACTTCCTGAAAGTTCTTATGCTTATCACTCCTATGGGACCCAACTTCTTCTCAAACATTTCTAATGAATAGGATAAGAGTTAAGCACAAGTTTGTCTATACGTATGAACACAGATCTTGGTGAGCCAAACCTCAGGGCTATGGCAGAATTTCAAATCATTAGTAATTTTCTCTAGTATTTTGGAAAGATAATACGTACTTTTTGCCTTGTATACCATTAAGCAATTAAAATAAAAATTTTTAATAGTTTAGTTAGTCACAACTGTAGGTAAGCCTTTCTGTTTCCTGAATATTCAGCCAATAAACCAATGCTTTTTATAGCCTGAAATTCTAATCAGTAGTATAGTTCATCACTATAGCAATTGCATATTATTAAGACCATGTTTAACTTTATCAATGACCAAATTCATTGACTCAGGATACTATGATAAACACTACTATGATACTATGAGTTAGAGTATAAAATAACTGTATTGCTATACCATTAATTAAATTAATTTTCAGGGAAAAAATCCCCACCCTGTTTATTTTGATACTGAATAGCTGCTTAAATGCACACATGAATCCCAGACTAGCTTCATTAATTTATTTACGATTGCTTTTGATCACTTTTTTCTTCTTTCCTATTCAAGTTGGTTTCTTAAAGGCCCTTTATCACTGTTTTTCAAAATGTTATAGATAAAAGAAGTGTGTTATCTGAGGAGTTACTATCTAATAACAGGAAATTTACTGGTTTTCACTTTCTTTTTGTTTCTCTATTTAACCTGGTTAGTTTTCAGATATGATGAAAAAAAAAGCATTTCCAATTAGATATGCTTATATTCCAATGCTGGTAAAAATAATTAAATACATGTGTTTATCTGCTGATAACAAAATGAGGTAACTCAATTAGATATTTTTGTCCCTGGGATGTACCTTTGAATGAATGTGCAAGTTAGCATTAGAGTACAAAATCAGTGATTGAAGATCAGTTTAACAAAACACCTCTGAAAGTTACCACTGAGGAGACATCCTTAAATAGCATCTACTGGAAAGCTGGAGGGTTTGATTGTAGCCTTAATTTTATTTAAGGAATATATGATATTCCTGTACCATATAAGAAAGCAGTGCCTCTGAAAAGATTAATTCCAGATAGAAAATCACTTGACAGGGAATTTCCAGTAGGACACTGTAGAGGAATATTCTTGTATCTATAAACAAGATGGAAAGAAAAAAGAATCCAAATTAGAATTTTAACTCTGAATAAAGGAGTTTTAAAGGAGTCCAGCTTTAAACCACAACAGTTGCAAGAAATTTTGGATTTTTTTTCAAATAATATCAGAAAAATATCCTATGTAATGTATAAGTATCACCTAAAAAAAAAAAAAAAAGAGGGTGGTACTAAAGGGCTATAGAGGAGATACAAAGCTGTTTCAGTAATGAGAAGCTGAAGACAGAGCTCAGAATACAAATTAAGGCACAGCCATTCATGACAGTGATTAGTCATTGCAGCAACTGACCATTCAGTGTGTTGACTCTATCTCTTTCTCAAAGCCTTCAGATCAAAAATGGATATTCCAATGGAAGTTATCTCTTAGTCAAACCCGAACATTTAAATCTGTAGGCAGTGAGGCTGGGTACACAAGTTTTAATTAAGCTGAGGAGTAACTTTTTTGGATGAAATGTAATAGTTTATAGAAGATGCTACAAGGATATCAACTAACCTAATGGCTTCCTGTAAATCCAGAAGGTATATATTAGGAGGTACAATACACTGCCCTCTTTGCTGTCTTATATTTTTTGGCAGCTAATGTTCACATGTCCTGGACTGCAGGATGATAATTAGATATTCAGCATCATTTCAGCAAAGAGAAATAATGTTTCCTCTGAAACATTCATGTAGTACATTTGACTTCTCTAATTGGATCAATGCTACATAAAAGAAAGTCATCATGTGGTGTTTGAGCTGTAAATGGAACTTTGAGGAAAAGCATCAGAATGCTTTTGCAAACTCTATTGCAGACTTTGCTGTATTACATCATAGGCACTGCTCCCAACCTTAGATGGTTTTAGGGGGGTTGTTTGTTTTTGCCTTTTTTTTTTTTTGGGGGGGGGGGGGGCATCTTCAAGAAAATCTGCTATACAAAACCAATCCTACTCCTACTCATCTGAAGAAAATTCTCAGAATGGAAAAATAATCCCAGTACAGGTAAACCCGAAACTATATTAGAAACTAATATGTTGCAATGTCCAAGATATCTGATGGTACGAAAGGAAATAGTTATAGTGAATGAAACCACAAGAACCTCCCCTTAAAAGCAAAATTAAAAACATGTTTTTAGCAGAGTTTGAATTTACTTTTCAGCTACTTGCTGAAAGCTGTGTTATCAGTAGTCTCGTGTGAGGTTTTAAAATCTCTGCATTAGCAATCCCAAGAAAATGATGCAACTTGATATATTAATGATGGCAACTTACTTCACTCACTTTGCTGGTAAGTAGGGATTTTTGATCTTTATTTATTTTAGCCCAGAATTCCCCAAACCCTAACTGATTGAGGAAGGGAATGTTAATTTAATAATCAAGAATGAAAATGCTCAGTTTTACTCCTTCAAATCTTTAAGCTGCTGTTTTATGGAGGAAAAGGAAAAAAAAAAAAGGAAAAGAAAAAAAGTATAAAAATATATAAAAGAGTAGATAGAAATTAAAAAAAATCTGACACAAAATTAAAATTATATCTGAATGGAAAAATAGAGAACATGGGTTCATATCCATCCTGGTATTTTTATAATTAGTTGAACTGGACAATATATTATTTCAGGATTTTTTATAAAACTGTGTCTTGGACAACTTCTAAAAGTGTATGTAATCACACCAAATAACTTAAAACAAAAAAAAGTTACTTTTTTATATCCTGATAAAATTGCAGAAGATATTTCAGGTATGAGTCTTCTTTTTCCCTTCCCAAAGTTATCTGCCTCTCCTTCATTCAGTTGGGGTGAGACTTGTTTTCTATGGGTAATGAAATACTGCTATTGATGTGCTATACTGATGTTTTAATGTATTTATTTTTTTGCCCAAATTAAAAGTGAGACCCAGAAACTTTTCTGGATTATTACTATTTTAAAAGGTTTTTTATATTAAGTTTCAGAAATCTCTTTCAACAAAGACCTGCAATTTCTCAAAACTCATTTCTTATTAATATGTTCAAATATATGCCTTTTAAAGGACATGTAGTGACAGGACAAGGTGACAGTTTTAAACTGAAAGAGGTAAAGTTTAGACTGGATACGGAAAACTAATATTTTACTACCATGGTGGTGGAGCATTGGAGCAAGCTATCCAGAGAAGCTGTGGCTGCTCCATCTCTGGAAGCCTTCAAGTCCACGTTGGATGGGGCTTTGAGCAACCTGATCTAGTGGAGGGTGTCCCTGCCCATGGCAGGAGGTTGGAACAAAATGGATTTTAAAGTCCCTTCCAATCGAAATCATTCCATGATACTATCAAGTAACAAAAAGTTTAAAAATAACGACTATATAAAAACGGGAGTAACCAGACATTGTAAAAATCTAACTATTTTGTTCATATATACTGAAACAAATTTTTATCTGCTCTTAGTAAAGAGTTTCCAATTTCTTATATTCCATTAAAAAAATGCATATGCAACCCAAATCAGACAAACCTGGTTCACTTGAAAGTGATTTTACAAATACTAGGATATTTATAATGGAAACCTGGTTTTATGACTTCTCATAAGGCTATAGCGAAACTTGTTTGCTTCACTGGAGTGCACCTTTTGCTGTAGATGCCTGTAGCTATGGCTCTCTGTACATCTGTGTATCGGCCTCGCCCATGTGCCCCACTGGCCACAACCACCCTTCTGACAAGAGGACATTCCTCTATTCACTTGCACATGCTTTATTTACACCCCACAGCCAGCAGTGGGCCACAGCTTTCGGTCATGCAATACCCTAAAGATGCCAGCGTGCTCCTCAACTCCACGGTGTGGATGTTGTGTGTGTTTGAGTACCCCAGTGCGGAGAACGAGGAGCCAGTGGTGTACTGGAGGAAAGGTCCTGACTGCCACAACCAGCAGAGTCTCCAGTCAAGCCCCAGCACCAGCGGGTCACAGGTGCAGATTACAAAAAACATCCTCAGGGGATTCTCCATCTTAAAACTGAGCAACGTCGACCAGAACGCCAGTAATTCCTATTTCTGTGATGTGGTGCTAACAGAGAAAATACAGGGCCAATGTGGAAACGGCACCAAACTGACTGTGCATGGTAAGGAGTGTTTGGGAATGACAGAAAAATGAGTGATAGGAAACAGATTTGATGTGCGCAAGGTGAAATAAATTTTCCTTTGGCCTACTACCTTCTCTCCCACTGCTTGTGTCTGCTAAAAGAAGAGTGTAAAGGATCAGTGTGAAGTCATATGAGTAGGGCAGGACAGGTACAACTTTTGTTTGGTGCTAACTATTTATACAGCTGGACAGACTTCTCAGGGACAGTGAGTTTCTGTGGATCTAAACCAGTTCAGTTCATTGTGCTGCAGAACACTGACTAAGTATTTTATGAAGTTCTAAATATTTATATATCTATATATATGGCATCTATATTTATGTATTTATTTCAATATTATTTCTTGATCTCCTCTGCAAACCTCTTTATGCCAAATTTATAAGCACTCAAACCAAGCATCTAATAACAGTTTTTATCATTTTCTTCAGTCTTTATAAACAAATGGTCTCTTGAAAAATGCAGTTTGGGCTTTCCTTCCAGTTTGCCAAAAAATGTATAGTAAATTCTCACAGCAGAGCATGTGGCCTCAGTGACTGATAAACACTATTGCACATGAGCCAGATTTTCTTTATGTGAACTTTCATGAAAATCAGCTTAAGTGCTAAAATGCCACAAAGCAGTTTTCTCATTCCAGATTTCACATTGAAGTTAACAACTGTCCAACAATCCTTCAGAGTTCCTAAAACAAACAGCAATCAAGGAACTTCTATTGACAATTATACCATATGTTAGTTTTAGTCTGAAAAAATGAAGAAAAGTTGTTGGAGACTTAGTGAGATAAAGATAACTGCCTTTTCTACATAACAGATGTTTTCAGATATTCCACTTTTAGTAAACAGAGGATCTTATTTATTTCATTGCATAAGCAATTTGCAACAGGTTCAAAAATCTCATGTCTGGAGTAAAAAGAGAGAAGTTTACTCCTGAAAAAACAGGAAAAATTGCAATGAAGACAATAACAATTGTCCTTTTTTTGGTCAATTCTCACTAATTCTTCAAATTAAATCTTAGCAAAAAACAGTTGGGTTTTTTCTATTTCAAACACTTAATTTTCCTTCTCTTTGTTCCAGATTTGAAATGCAAAGACTGTACAACATCAGATAAGATCTGGTGGGGTTGGTTCCTTCTTCTTGGATATACCATCTTGGTCACCACAGTTATCATAGCTTTTGGTGTAAGTAATAACTTCAAAAACAAACAATACAAACCTAAAGATGGATAGCATCCTCTGATGGAAAGAAACAATAAGCAGATTAGCCTTCATATTCACCTGTGATAAAGTAAAAAGTCCCTCTATTTTCTGTTAACTGAAGAGTTAGAAGTATAGACCCCACCCTGTTTGGAGGGCATGGCCTTATAAAAAAAAGGGAAGCTGTGACATAAAAATTACAAGGAGGTTTTTTCTAAGCTTGCTAAAAACAGGGAAGCTATTTTCTATGTTGCTGGCTGATCGTTACTTTTAGCAGGAAACAAAAGAGAAAACAAATGCCTAAAGTGATTAGTAGTTTGAGACACATCGCGTTTGTTTCATGCTTCTGAACACCAGCTCCTAATTTTATGAGCTTCTCTGAACACACACCACCTTCTGCTCATCTTTTACTCATGTTCTGTCCAACCAACCAGTCATGCCAGGGCTTTTTGTCCAACACCACCCACTAGCTGGTTAGAGCTGCTGCTGGATATTTATCTGTCCAGCAGTGCAGCAAGCTGACAGCTGAAATACTTGGAAAGACTTTTGCAAGAGAACAAGAAAACATTTGTTTGTATATACAAAAATGTCTACACCTAGGGTGAGTTCGTAGGCTTCCTATAGTATTTTAAAAAATCCTTCACACTTTTCTAGTTGTGGTTCTGTTCCTCACTTCAGGAAAAACTTCATAGTCATTTCAATCGAGTACTTTTTATGGAATCAAATCCTAAAAAGGCAGTACATGAATAGCTCTACTTTGATCCTACTTGGTAATAATATTCATGTAAATGAAACCATTTGGAAACAAACAAACCAGTGCAGAAACCAGCTGAGCTATGCCATAACCTGAGGCAAATGAGCATCACAAGTCCTTGGAAGCATGGATGACACTACATTCCTGCCTAACCCTTAACAGTACAACGTGCTCTACTTATGTTTACAAGGTCTGTTCCTGGAAGTGTAATTCCAAATTACAATTTATAGGAGACCTCAAAAACTCCTTCTGCTTCACCAATATCTCTCCTCAAAATTATTGTGGTAGAGTCCCTTAAAAAACGTGCTAAATAGGATCAAGAGGGAATAGGTATCAAACTTACACAGGCTTAGGGGAACAAAACTCACCTCTGGAGGAATCAACACGGTTTAAACCAGTAGCTCCTCTAACTCTAGAGATCTTTCAGAGAGCCAAATCCTGACTGAAAGGCAGGATTTCCTTCACTGTTCTGTCTTTCTCAGCTTGTGCTGCTTAAAGGTACTGCTGCTTCCGTGTTACTTAATCTGGTATTATGGCAACCATTCTCTCTGCTGATACTGCCAGACAGCCAAGAACTTCATTATCACATAAGATACAACAACAGTGACATAAGTTACAAGAATTACAAAGATATTTATCTGATTGCCTCTTTAGGTCAAGGTTTGGGTTTTGTTTTAACAACCAGTTGTTAAGTACTGTTACCTCAAAGCCACAACTAAACAAGAAGTGTTCACAGAACTCAGGCAGTATGAGACCAGGTATGAGTATTGAGTGGCACAGTGAACTCATGCCAGAGAGAGATGTGGTAAAGGGTGAAACCTTGCTAAAATACAATAGCAGCACAAGCCTGAAAAAAGATGTATTGCATGTGAATATAAGTCAGCCAACCAAGTCTCTCCTAGAATTAATCACTGTGAGCACAATTAGTAAGCAGCAGCAGTAAACTGGAATGGATTTTGCTTTCTTCATAGCAGTCCAAATGATGCTGGTTTAGATTTGTGGTTAAAACATTGTTGATATCACAGCAGTGATTTGGCTGAGCAGTGCGTGAATGGCATCAAGGCTTTCTCTGTTTCTCACTCTGCTGCTCCAAAGAAAAGGCTGGGAGTCATCAGGAGATGCTCAGCAATAAAAGCTGGGGTAGGGCAGTTGCTTTTGAGTCACCTATTGCTCAGAGACTGGCTGGGCATTGCTTTGGAGGATGGAGGTGGTGAGTATTTTCTTCAGGTCATGTGTGTGGTTTTTTTGTTACTTTGTTAGGTTTTTGCCTCTCTTTTTTTCCCTCTGTCCTTCACCTGTTAGATTGTCTTTATATTGGTGCATGAGGTTTTTTGATTTTGTTCGTCATATTCTCTCCCCAGTCCCAGTCTGGGGGTGAAGAAGTGAGCAAGCAAGCAAACTGCTCTGCAGATACTTGCCTGTTGGCTGGGCTAAACCTACCACATAGAGCAACACTGAAATTTATAAAGTTAGGAACTTTAAAAGGTCATTTCTTTACTAAAAGACAAATGAAAATGTCATGAAAATGTACACTGTGTCAAAACCAGAGTGTAAACTAATGAAAGTGGGACTGGATGATTCAAAGGTCCTTTTGCCCTTTCAGTCCACTGCTTAAATCCAGTGTGTCATGGCTGGTTAAAGGCAGCTTCTGTATACACCTCAAAAACAAGTCTGACCCACCTCTTCCAAGTCGAGATCCCACTCAGCTGTCCCCATGCTTCCTACTTCTGCCAAACTGCCTCAGGACTTCCAAACCTAGAGTAGGACACAGCAAGGCTCTATCTCAATAACCTGTTCCCTGACAACTGCATCATTGCAAATGCTCGCTTGGGGATCCTCCCCAAAAGAAGACATCTATCTCCAAAAGACCCTGTCTGTACTACCTAAGAATCAAGAATGAATGAAAGTATCTCTCCCACCACTCCCATGCCCTATTTCTTTCAAAAGTAACAGCACACAAACATCTTGAAGGATAATATTGGAAAATGGAGAAGCATTACATGGTACACAGTCACGCATGCTTTCAGCCCATTTCTTGCATACAGTATGAATCACTCTTACTCTGCTACTTGTAAAGGCCTAAAATTCATCATATGACATGCTAATTAACTGAAATGAATTGATCTAACACTGTAAGATATTAGTTCTTAATAACTTTAAACCAAAATGTACCATAATTATTTTGCTGTATCATAATGGCCCACATCTGGCTATATTACACTTTTTTAAGTTAGAACCAAATAAGCTGTAAAACAATAACTACATAGGTATTCATAAATAACTACATAGCTATTAGTAACTTAGCTTACATATTGCTAACATTTTTACTACTAAAAATAATAGCTGTTAATAGTAGATGAAAATTCATGGTGTAGTTAAAATTAATTCTCATATTTCATTTTGACTGTAATATACATAACAATTTTTAAACCAATTCAGAATAAACACTGGACTGATATCCCAGTGAAGTTATCCATCAGATCTCTAAACAGATGAGGTATTTGATGAAAATATTTTTACTGCCTAACAATATATATTGTTGTGCCTGTTGCAACAGATTCACCGGTGCCGTACAAACTGCAGGAATAAGTTGAGAAATACAGATAGCAGCACTATCATGCAAAGTGAATGGATTTACAACCAGCCATCAAGACCAGTTAATAATGGGTTTAGTCACGAATATGAAGATATGTCAGTAATAAGAACTCTGTGCGACACTGGAAGGGAGATGATATGAAAAAGAAAGTGTATGCAGTTGTAACCAAGATACGAGCATGTGTGATGTTACTTCTATCAAGGCAGAAAAGAAACATACATAAAAATCTCTCCATTAACTTGGAATCCTTTTTTTCATGTATTTATTTCAAATTAAAGAACTTTTTACTCCACACAGCTACAAATGAAGTGAGCATTAATGTATGTAACTACTATCAACATACTGTGAAAGCTAAAGGTATTCAAACTTTTCAATGTCAACATATCTGACCGTGTATATTGGGTTTTTTCTACTTCAAACAGAACACACAGTTACAATTTTGTTTTTACCCAGGTTAAGGCAGCTTCTTTGCTTTAAAAGTGCAATTCTATAAAACAGTATCTGCCCACTGTAATGACAGGTTGTCAGAGAGGAATTCCTCACACACTCCCAGGGCACTGTCTGACATTATTTCTAACTCCTTTCATATCCTCCAAACTTACAAATCCCTGCAATTCCTTCTACTCTTAGCTATTTAGCCAGCTATGCCATCTTGTAATGCATATTTTCATTCTGACATGAAATACCTAATGTTGTTTTAAAAGTCAGAGCTTATCTATTTTTAAAAGAAATATTAATTACCAAATATTATCTTGACAGGTAGATAGGTTACATGGTTTACTGCTATAGGGCTTATGTGCTATATCTGGGACTGTAACAGAAATTATTTGGATTAAAAATGTGTATTTTTAACTTGCCCTTAAGTTTACAGTTTTAAGTTTTATTGCTTAGAATAGTTGTGGAATCTAAGCAAATAACAATACAACTAAGATGCACAGAATGAGATATCATAATTTTCATAGTACTTGAGGAAATGCAGTCTTGGCATAGATAAGTATGTGTGACGCAAAGGAAATTAGTTTTTTTCACAGTCAAATACTGCAAGCTGAATACTGTGTTTCAAAGTTGCTTACAATTGTAAATATGTGAAAGGAAACAGTACATAGAATAAAATGAGAGGTTACAGCCTTATAGTTTAATTGTGCTGTAAGAACTGATATATGCTGCTCACTAGATTCAGCTTCACCTTAGCCTTTTTTTTCTGAATTTCTTCCTTTCTGTAACAGTAAAGATGCCAAATAAATTTAAGAGATTTATCTGAGCATTTTTTTACCTTCGGTGAAAGTGCTGGCTACCACACTTAGACTAAGTGAGATGTAACTTTCAGAGGGAAAGATCTACTGTGAGCATTCAGATAGAGAAGAACAGTCATGAGGTATCTTTTTAAAAATTGTTATTGTTATTATTTGGACATTGGGAAGTAAACAATGGTTTTCCCTCTTTCTCTTTCTAAACTGGGAACTGACTCCATTTGCAGTCATACATATTCAGGGTTCTGGTCAGTAAACGGAATTTTAATTATGGATGTAAGTATGTAGTTCATTTCTTTTCCAGCAAAACTTATCTGTTCAGAAGCACTTCAGATTTCCTATTTTGAAACTCTTTTAAAAAATGAAATCTCTATTGCATATAATACATGCCTAACTTTTAGATTCAAAGGTAAAACTATAAATTGGGTTAAATATTAAGGGGTTATGTACACTGAATGTTTATATATTTAACATAGAGCTTTAAGGGCAGATATAGTCTTCCATCAGCTTAGACATGAGGTGTGAAGGGTGTCTGAGCCACAGATGATGTTCTTAGAAGAAAAAAACTGAAGGCAGCAGCCGCTGAACCAAAGTCACCTCCAAGTATACAAAGCACAGAGGTCAATGCCTTCAAGCAAAGCCTTTCAGCTCTGACATTTTGTCAAAAACCAACGAGAATTCGTACTTAATCCAGCACACAACTAGAAGGTGCATTTAAAAAGCATCTAATTCAGATAACTCATACACCTAAATTAGGCAATTTTCTTTCCAGTCAGTAATACTGCCTCCATTTCTGATCAAATGAAAACCCTTCAAATGAACGTCAGCGTGATTTCTGCAGTTTTTCATATGATTCTCAGAAACAGCTGAAAGTTGCTTCAAAAGAAGTTGGACATAAATTTCCACTCTGAAAGGTTAAAAATTCAGCAAGTTCTGGGGAACTGAAAAAAATGTGATTTGTAATGTGTTCTATCATCTAACACCAACAGCAAAGACATTATTTGTTATGTTCCTGTCACCAACGTCATGGTTTGTTATGGAAGCCTACCACAGACTGAAGCATCAGGACCAAAATCAGGAAGAGCTTAGAACACAAATTCTTAATATTAGATGTGTGAAATATCCTTTTTGATTTATGCTTAAAAAAAAAAAAAAAAAAAAAAAAAAAAAAGCATAAATTTGTAGTGTTAGGAACATTGATATTTATATGAAATACACATGGACTGCAGTAAGTTGAAGAATGACAGAACCACTGGTTATAGGAGACCTCTGAAGATCATATACTCCAACATCCCTACTCAAGATAGAAAAGGTTGGCCAAGACCTTGTCCAGATGGCTTTTGAGTCTCCGAAGCAAGAGATTTTCCTGATATTCTGATGGACCCTCTTGTGTTTCATATTGTGCCTGTTGCCTCTGATCCTGTGCCTGGGCACCACTGAACAGAGCCTGGTTCTGTTGTCCACAGGTATTTACACAAATTGATAAGATTCCCCTGATCCTTCTACAGGATCCACAATCATAGCTCTCCCAGGCTCTCTAGTCCTTAATCATCTTCATAGACTTGCAGATGACTTGCTTCAGAAAGTCCATAATATTCCTATCCTGGGGAACCCAGAACTGGAGAATGCATTCCAGATCTGGTCCAGGATCTTCTGAGTACACAGGAAGGACCCTCATCCCTGAACTGCTGGCAATGCTCTGCCCAGGGCAGGGCAGGATGCTGTGGGCTGCCTTTGCCATGAGAGCATATTGCTGGCTCATGGTCTTTTTGTTGTCCCTCAGTACCCTCTTAGGGGTAGATCTGTGCAAAGCAGATGCAGGAACTTGCCCATTTTTTTGACAAACCTGAGAGATACTCACACCAATTCTGCAGCCTGCCCAGATTCCTCTGGACCATGAGTGCACCTTCAGTTACAAATGACTTAAAACAAGAACCTCAAGTTCATGACCCAGTATCTGAACGATGGAGTCTCAGCCCTCCAGGGACTGGAGACAGAATTCCTGGTAATTTTAGTAGGACTCAAGTTTACCTTCAAATCACTTGAATATATTCTCTGATAGGAAACATACAGGCAAGCTTAAAGAAAACAGCAATTGAAACAGTAACTTCCAACTACTTCATCTGGCATTAAGGATTATTTAACATACCTGCAGCTAGACTTTAACAGTAATTAAGATTTCAAGATGCATTCTGTGGAAAACTGGACAGAAAACACTTCACTGGACCCCAGAAAATATATATGATAATAGCATGCATCCCATATAGTCTCCCCTAGAGAAATGAAAGAAAATGGAAAAAAATATTGAAATTAATGCTCATAAGAGTGAGATAGGATAAACAAAGGGTATTGATATGCCTATGAAGAACTGCTCTTGAAGAAATAAAGTATCTGTCTGGGCATCAGATATCCATGGATGTACCTACATCTGGATGATGAGCGTTAGTGCCTAGCCTAGCACTCCCAGCCAATTACTATTTTTATTAACTAACAACATTACTGTTGTATATTTATAGTGATCTTAATTTCCAGTCTCTACACATCAACAAAGGTGACCAAAGTTTTCAAGGTCAGAGCAGAGTTCAGAGTCTAGAGTCTTTTAGGAAAACAGAGGTCTTAGAAAATATAGAATCATTGCATTTCTGAAATACGGAAAATTATGAAATCCAAAAATAAAATAGTTTCTTAGGATTTATATGTCCTGTTTAAACATGTTTCAGAATATATAAACACAAAAAAGGTACTTTAGCATAATCTGAAGAAATATCAGCACAGACATGAACATGCGCTTTGTAATAAAAAATACTTTCGTTCTCATGAGAAAATATAACTTTAGCTTGTCTCATCTTCTAGATTTGACTGTTTGTACTGAGGATTTTCAAAAGACATCACAAAATCTGAATCAAAAAACCAACCAAACCAAAACAATTGTTTCCTAGACAACACAACCATCAGAACTACTAAGGTTTCAGCAAAAATAGAACCTTTTTTTTAAGTACTGTTTGCAACCATCTTCATTGCAACACTTACCGACAGCATCATGGTACAAAGCAGGTAAGAATTTTTGCAAGTTTCATCTCCTTCCACTTTTGAAGGTATTAGTATTTTTAAAAAATAGTTATGCAGCCTATTTGTGTACAAGTCCATCAGAAGACAAAATTCTGTTGAGTGTAGGTTTTGCCTTCAGCCACTTGAGCACTACACCTAAAACACATCTAAAAGAAGAGAAGCAATGGAATCTGAAGTATTCTTGAAATAAAAAATCCAGTTATTTCATTTGGGTTTATTTTGATAAAGAGATCACTAACTGATTTTAAACTCCACTTATTTAGGACCTGGCAAAGAGGACTCTGATATTTTAGGCTTTTGAGAAAAGTGAGAAAATAGTGAGAAAAATAAGGTGGCAAGGATCCTTTTTCAGCACATCTGATTTATGACAGTCTAACAGAAAATTCCAGCTATTACTCCGGGTAATTAGCTAGTAAAGATTCATATCAACCGAAGAACATGTGAAGTGGTAAAAACCCCCTGAACTTCCTCCATTCAAGAAGGATCATATTCACTCCCTGAAGAACAGAATTATTGTAAATAAAAAACAAAATCTAAGAGGCCCTGATGTTGTCAGAATTCTCAGTTTCTCTGAATGAAAAAGTCGTTTCAAGATTTCACCAGAATTCCAGGACAGTTATTACCATTGAATCAGACTTTGACCACAGCAAATCAGTATGAAAGAAGCGAATTTTTTAAATAGCGTTATCTACTACTGCAATTCATACAGAGGATGCTGGAAGCTATCCTCTGTACAAATAAGATTGTAATTGGGCGACATACAGGTTACAAAGGTAAGTTCTTTCAGTTTCACATGCAAAAATGCTATCCTAAGATCTGAAAGTCACACAAGCTATCCTGTATATCACCATCCCTGTGTACAGAACCTCACGCATTTAGAAACAAATGCTGTTCTAAAATGAATGTAAGCTGCTTCACATCATTTTTTAAAATTCTTTCATTATCAATAACAGTAATAATTAAATCCCTGCATATGATTTCTAATGTGATGCAATCTCCATATTAATATAAATCTGGTGGTTATTTGTGGAAGGGGCTTTCCAACAGCTATAAAAGATTTTTTTCTTACCCTCAGGTTTTTAATTTGTTTTTAGGAATTCTAAAATTTCATACATGCTTGATTCAACCTCTGATTTTGACCTTTTGGGGTTTTTTTTACTTATTTATAAATCAATTTAAGCCCCACACTTATAAACCAAACATTCATTTACATAAAGTTTCAGATTTTAGCGTTTGGGCATTGAGACTTGAAATCTTGAACTTGAGGTAGTCAATGCAATATGAATGGTAAAGTAACAAGATATGTGAATCTGAGTTCATTACCCACTGACTCATCAACTCCTCTCCTGTATATTGATAGTAGATAATCAGATCATTACAGCATTCCAAATAAACACTTGACAAAAGTTTCAAGAAAATATATTTATTCAATTTTGGCAGAGGAAGAAAACATAATACATAAAACAATTTTTTACACCCTTCTTTAGAAGTTATCTTTATATCACATTTCCACTAAAAATTGCAGTAGTATTTAAAATTTTAAAAGGAAACATTTAATTTTCACAATAAAAGAACTTTTAATGTGAAATAATACATAAGAGTGCAAATGTTTTATTTTCTTGTGGCTAGTACTTAATTTTCATGTCCTTCAGAACAGTGCAAGTTATATTTTAAGTAAGTAACACTGAAAGCATCCAATTAATATGCAGAACTAATATGCAGAATTCTGTTAAGTGAATAACACAGATTGTAATTTTTCATGATATAACATCAATTCTCCTCTCAAATAACACTGAAAAAGACTTTTCCAAATTTCTGTAATTACGACAACACAAGTTTTTTTACAAATCCCACACTCAAGTCCCCAGCTGAAGCAAAATGAATCTAAGTGGAACCTCCTCAAAACAAGACATCCCCCAGGCACGTCCAGCTTCTGTTCTGACATGTTTATACAGCTCTGTGGAGTGCAACTGATACTTTCTTAGCAGAAGCAGATGCAAGTCCATTGGGATTTTTATTTTTATGAACAGGAACTGGGGCAGCAATCCCTGAGATTCTCTAGGATGCCTGTAGCTGCGTTTTGACAGCCATCATGTTTTGCTAATTTTCTGTGAGCCGTCTACTCAAACCAGTTTTCTTTCAATAGAAAGCGCACAGCATCGTCAAAGCCATTTTGGTACAACGATTCCATTTTCTCCTGGTCTGGTGGGAACAAAGCTTGATTAAGTCTTACCAGGTTGGCCAGAGACAGCTGCAACAGAGCAAGAAGCTGTAAATTAGTTTATACAACTTATCTAGATGTGACTGTTCTGTCATCTGTTTCATGGAGCATATGTAAAATGAAAAGACCAGCATGGCTGTGTCTGCACCAGGAATTAACCACATCCAGGGTCACTGCTGAGTGCCAGGACAAACTGGCACGAACAGCCCACACACATGGAGTTAAATTCACAGCATCCAAGACAGCCTGTCTGCCTGTAAAACTGTCCAAAGTCTCTGAAACACTTGAGCTTTGGAAACACTCCTGAAACTGTCTTGCAGAGTGGTAGCTGGCACATGTTAAACTTGTGCAAGGAAATATTTTGACAACTTACTAGTGCAAACAACCACATTCTTGGGAACATTCCCAGGCAATGTTTAACATATAAGTATAAATGTAGCTTGTACTACCAACAAGTTAAGAACTACTCAGCATCTTAAGTGGTCACTCTGATCATCTCAGAAGATTTTGGAGTTTATTCTTGAATACAGACTTTATTAAATTGTTTACAACAGACTAAAATATAATTATATTTAATAATGCTCACAACAATTTCTTTATATAATTAATACTTAGCCACATTATTATAAACAATTTTGCAAAACAATATCAAAATCATCTTCATTATTTGAAGTAAGCAATTGTTCAAATTCTGACACTAGGAGATGGAGAGACAGAAAACTATTCACCTTCCAATACAGATAAATGAAGACATACAGCTCTTTAATTTATGCAGATGACAACATTGCTGAAATGAAATTATTCTTAGTGATCATTTATACACCCCTAAAAGCAGAGGTGCTTCAATTCAAATAGTTTAAGATGTTGCCTGGGATTCTGCACAAGTCTGCACATGACCCCAGAACCAATGTAACAGTGCAATTAATTTTCTGTCCCTAAACTAAACTAATCACCAGCTCATTTTTCATCCTCTAGACACAAAACGCAATCAAGAAATAGATAATGATTGCATATCTTTCCAAGATATATGAAATCAATAATCTTGTACTTTATGATCTTCATCAAGTACTATCATTCTTAGTATCTCTATGTGAAGCATGACAAAGATTCAAAAACTGGTCCAACAGAGAAAGGTGTTACGTAACACTAATTTTAGTAAAATTTTAAAAAAATTACAACTGCTTCAAAAGGAAGTTTTAAAAAGTACTGATTATTGTTGGCCTTTCTTTCTAATGGAATATTCTTGACCATTAAGTCTATCACTATTCAATATTTTCTTTCAGCATGTTGAAGAAAGCAAAACGGTGGTTAAAGTTTGTGAGACAAACACTGCAAAGACATAGATGTCAATGATGAAAAGGAGGCAATAAAAATCAGTCTCGTATTTCAATATACAGAAATGTTTCTGCAGCTTCTAAGAAGACTTCTGGAAAAGCATTGTAGTCACAAATGTTTACAAGCTCTCTTGTGTAATGCAGTGACAGGTCATGGTACATACCATTTCAAAATGTACAACTTAAACTTGCATTTTAAATTCAGTTAGAGCAACTGATTTCTGTAAGTATGAAGAAATATCCTGCAGCTGTCCTCTTCTGAGGTATTCCACTTTATTTATTTTTACAAACATTTTGCCTACTCAAAGACAGATGATATGTAAAGCAAACCTAGTATTATTTACACTGAACAGCCTGTTATAATTTGCTTGATTTTGTACTACATCAATGTTTTTCAAACTTTATTCTACATTCTCCTTTCCTTGTGTTTAAGAAAAGGTTTAACCTCCATTTGCAAAACAGAAGCTACCAGAACTTTATGTAAGCTGATATATAAGCAGAAAATAGGCACTTAAATATGAATGTAACTGCAGAAGTGCTTCTTAGTGTTTTCAAGTTAATAAAGAAGCAACTTACCATCATATCTTGTTTTGCCAATTTAACATACAGGTCCACACGCCCTTTATCTTGTGGGCAGATATCCAATCGACCACTGAAAGGGGAAATCGTCACAGTTCTTCCAACAGGCAAGATAGGAAGGCCATTGGTAAGGCCACCATCAACCCACTTCTATGGGAAAACAAATATTTTCAAAGTAACACCAGTACAGTATGATCATAATGCAATACTTTACTCTTGCTGACGCTGCCTCCTCCACTCCCAAGAAAACTTACAAGTTCCCCTCTAAGAATACAATGAATAAGCTTCAGCATGTGTCAAGTATCAAGGAACTGATAATCTACACACAGAGATTTGAATCAATGAGCATTTGACATAACGCACAAATTTGCATGTAAGGTATTTATCAAGCTACTTACAAGACTTTTTGGTTAATTAAAAATAAAATGCCCCATACAGAAATTTTTCTCAACATGTACATGAAAAGACAAGACTGGTAATATTACACATAAACAATATCATATAATGTGAACTCCTCTAGAACATTATTTTGATGACAATAGGAGCTGTACAATCTCTATGTGTAGGTACTCTGCAGAAGCTAAACCGTACATGACTCCTCTCCGCTTCTGTGGTTTTTCTTCCAGAGCCTCATTTCTTACATACACACTACACTTCCAGCAGTAGCTGGAAGGGTAAAGATGGGAAGGACCTGAACAACAGTGACATAAGAGGGAGCAGACATAAGTCTGCTGCAAGAGTTGAGTATAGTGATAAATGAGAGCAAGGGGCCAAATTCTGTTCTGATATAAACAGTACAGCTATGACATCGCCTGTTAATGTATTTGTACCTTCCTATTTCTTTCTGTGCTTACAGGCATGGCTCAAAATTCAACACCAGTCTGCTGGTCAGATGGATTCGCTGACATCATACATGAGGTTTGCTGACCAGATGCATCTCAGTGAACTTTACACATCTAAATTAGTAATTCTACACTTCCTTTATCATCAAGGGAGAGAAAACACTTCTAACACATGATTCATGTTCTCTAAAAGTAGGTGTTTGTATCTCGTTTTAATTGTGCTTAAGTCTTCACTTTTGTCTTTGCTAATTATAAAGGAAACAAACATTAACTACATAAGATGTAAACTACTGCAGACATGCAAAGCCAGGCAAGCTGAAATGCTGTAAGGGATTATAAGATTCACCTCAGTGTTTTGTAAAAGTTTCACCTCCAGGATATCATCCTCAAATTACATTAACACAGACCACTAAAAACAAATTGCAAATTATACTAGTACTCTTCAGCACCAGTCAAGCAAAAGCCTGCTTTTGTGATGTAAGTGATGCTCTGTGTGACCATCATAAATAGAAAATAATGCCAGCTTTGCATCACAATTTCTGAAAACACCACAGAAACTTAGTCACAGAAGTTTAAAAAACAAACATCAATAACAAAGAAACCAAAAAGCCCAAAACAAACAAACAAACAAAAAAAATCCTCTCACAAGAAGTAAATTATTGGCTGCTGGCAAGACATTAGCTCTTACTATAAGTACTTACAGAAGCATTAACTCCAGTTACAGTGTTTGCTCTTCAGAAGCCCCTGAGATTCTCAGAGGTCCATCACTTCCATAGATCCCTCTGAGCTGTGTCCTTTACTCTCATTTAAAGCAAATCTTATTTTAATTTTATACAGACTTCTCCCAGTGTCACATTTGATTTCCCCCGTGAACTCCTGTATCTGATGATACGCTGTTACTCTTTAACACATGGATCCATAGCAAGGGGGTAGTGGTGGTATCTATCCAGTGGTGTGTTTGTCTGCATGCACAGTCCCCTCACAGCACTCTTTTCTTCACTCTCTCAGATCAGTTTTATGCTCCTGATCTCAAAATCTAAGCTACAAATATTAACATTTAGTAGTTTCTATGGCCCTTTTCATCCTATTATTTCATTATATACTATAGCATCTGACCCTTGACATTAGCTGTGTCAGTACCCACAATATACTGCTGAATTCCTTCACTCTGCACAAACATCAAATTTCTCAATGAGAATTGAGATTATTTTGCCTTAGAAAGAGAGGGAAAAAATTTCCGGAATAATTTACAGCTATCTTTCAGATTTCTCAAACTTCCACTACAGCTTTGCCATAAGTAAAGCTACAACATACCAGGATATATCTAGCACCAAGGCTTTTTTTGTGTCTGTCTATAAATAGTAGTTTATTATTGATTTATGTGCAATGTTCCTTGGAGTACTAAGTGTCTTTTTGTTACATTTCCTACAGTGAAAAATGTAACAGAGTCTGTGTGTAAGCCATGTCAAAGACACCATAACAAATGACATTATTGATGTTTTCCACAAGTATAACTTTGTACTTCTAAAACTTAAAAGTTCTCACATTTTAAAAAATTATGATTATTTATTTTTCCCTTCCCTCCTTATATAACTTCAATACTTACCTGAAAATCCAAACATTTACTAAGGCATGGGCAATGCTGTCAATTTAGTACTATTTTCTGTAGATTCTGTTACTCTCTTTTGAGCATTTGAGGGAAACTGCTTTTCAATCAAAAATATTTTAGCTCATGTTTCCTAGTTGCAAAGTATTTATAAAAAACCCATTATTTTCTGCAAAAAGACAAGTGAAGTATCAGCTTCTCTTAATTGCACCAATCAATTCTTGAATAATGCTTCTTAGCTGATGAGACAAATTCCTGGTAGCTTCTGAAGGAATTTCACTAATACTCTAGAACAATGCAAAAACAGATAAAGTTTTGAAATAACTTGCAATGAAAACCAAAGCAGAAAACGACATTAAGGCTTGACCTAACAGAACCTACCCATTTATCAACAGATGGTTTTTACAAAGCTATTCCATGAGAACTACAGTCACACCAACTACAGACTCATCAGCAGACACAGCCAACTCCATCATCTGCAGATCTTTATCTGTCTTGAAAATTAACCTTGTCAGAGACTCAAAGGATACCAAACCAAGTCAGAGAAAGATAATTTCACATGGAGCAACTAATGTTACTGGAAGCTTAGTTCCAGGATACCTAAAATCTCCAATCCTGGCAATAAACTAGTCCTATCAGGTTAAGGACATTAACAGGCTATAAACTCTCATATGACATCTTAGACTTCCTCCTTATCAGATTATTTTCTGACTCATTAATCAGAAAACATACTATGAGCAGACTTCTGTTCTGTCCATACTAACATGAAATCTAGCTTATTCATCCCAAGAGTCTAGCCTGCAGGCATCCATATTTACAGGCAAACTAGCTCATCCCCTGTAAAGCCAAATGCTTCCTAAAAATAAAACTGAAGTGCAATGTTTACCCCAGGGTTCAGTCTCTGTAGGCATATGGGCAGGCTAGCAACATGTTTGACTCATTCAGCAAAGCTGCACCATACGCCCTTACTTACCCACCTGCACAATGGTGGCTGGTAACACAGCACAAGTAACACCATGAAATACACTTTAGAAAGAGTCTTTGGAGACCTGGTGATGTGTGTGCAGGTGACACATGTAGCCCAGAGAAAATACAGATCAACTGTTCTGAAGTACAGATAAGGCCAGTAGACTCAAGCAGCTAGCAGGAAGTAATCTTGGTTCCATGATGCCATGGAGCCACGGCCTAAGGAATTTACCGCCTGAAACCAGGGTAAATGCAGACAGACAGAAGCTGGTCTGTCACATGAAGCTTTGAGGAGACTTGGAATATGATGCTCTATGATAGGTGACCTTGCAGAGCCAAATCCATATCCAATCCACCTTACTGGGTTGGTGCTCACATGTCTGGGCCATGTATCTGGCCCTACAGCCTGTGTGTGGAGGCCCCTGCTACGCACCCACACATCCTTATCAACCATTACTCCAAACCAAAGAAATGCTACTGCAAGTGAGAGCTCTCACTCACATCTAAACATCTGGGGCTAAAGAACGCAAGTCAGAAACATTTAAAGGCAACAGCTTTCTCAAAAACACCCCCAAAAAACTCCCTAGTCCACAAATGCACTGTTTATAGAGTCTAAGAAAAGTCAGAGCAGACATGCAGAACTAATTATTCCAACAAGTAACAATAAATGAAAGCAACCTCATCTCAGAAACTGCCTTTTCTGACTCTCACTAAAGGAGAACAGCAAGAAGCTTTGAGAATGACAAGAAGCTTTCAAGTAATAGAAGAATCAGTTTCCATTAAACTTTCATTGATTTAAATTGTGAATGCAAAAAATACTCAGGAATGAGAACTGTCCCCTAGAAAAAAGGCTGTGGTAAAATACTAACTACAAGGCTAAAAAAGATCTAAAAAGGCTTCATTAAATATTACAATACCTATGCAACTAATAATAGAACTGTTCATCCAGTAAAACGGGTTTTAAGTACTTTTAGACAATGCTCTGAGCTAACTTTTCAATTTCTTAATTGAAAGAATACCACAAGAAATTTAATAATGACATTTTCTTCCCTTTAACTAATGGTAGAATGAACCTAAAATAGCCATATATTCCCTCTGAAATTGCACAAGCAACATACAGACTCAATCCAAAAAATTCCAGACCCTGGGAAGCTGCAAGCAGTCGCCATTTACCTCAAGCAGTCAAACAATACTGATTTAAACCCTTCCAATATTTCAGCTGATATGTATTGCTGTATCTATAATTCTAAAGCTGACAAGCTTTCTGATATAATGACTACCTTGCTAGCAGCAAATGGGTATGGTTTTGTGGGGCTTCTCGGCAGGAGGGGCTGTGAGGGTTATAAAGAGGCATCATTTGTATGAATGGGGAAGTGAAGTATCATGTGTTTTTCATAAGGAAGAAATAGCCATTTTCATGCTTTTAAAATGATTCTTGAAGTGTTTATATATTTATATAAAGACAAAAAAGACAAAAAAGTTGAAGGAGCTAGATGAGTAAAGACAACTGTAAAAAGGTTTTCTTGTAAGAAATACAAAATATAGTATTGACGTTGCTTTCCCTTAAGATGAAATAGTTTCACCATAAATGAAGAACATATATAAAGAAAGTTTGTAGCAAATGAAAAATTACCTGTCCTTTAAATTCTACTGGCTTAATTCCTGCATACACTGGTATAAAACTACTTGCTAGCAGGACCTAGAGAGAAGAAAGCAAAAAGAACAGAGAAAAAAAATCAAAAATGGCAACCAAGGAATTTAGATAACATATTTTCATATATATATACCAGTCAATATATTAGTTTTACATAAATCCACTGTCATCTCAAAATGTCTTCTTGTTGTGGCATGTCAAAATGTGATTAAAATTATTCAACAGGGTTTGGGTTTTTAGGACTTGACAATGACAGCTCTCAAAACAAAATATCAAAAATTAACTCAATGATTAATACAATTTAAGAGTATGAACTTAGTTTTGCACAATGTGAAGTAAACCTTTAATTTCAAGAAATTAAATATGCATATGAGGAAAAAAAGCAGTATATTGTCAAAAATGAAGCTGACCAAGTCATTCTGTTAGCATATTAATATAGTATTTACTTTTCTAATACATCAGATTTTCAAAGTTTCAAAAACACCATGAACATCCTGGAATTTCACATATGTATACCTTAACCATTGTTTGTATTTATAAATTCAAGTATTAACAAACTATTATTTCCCCTACTTCATTGCTGTCTATAGCTGTTATCAATTTTTAGTTTAATTTTTTTTTTAGACCAGGACACCCCTTCTGTGATGTACAGCTGTGCACACACATATACCTTTCTATCCATTCATAGCAATACCTATGAGACAGTGTGGGCATCTCTATACCTCTGTATCCACACACACACACACAGATATCACTATACGGTATTTATAGAAGAGGTAAATGCATGGTCAAAGCACAGTATGTCAGATTTTTTCATACAGCTAAATAGGGAGAATATGCACATGGTCATGTGGTGGTGGCATGGATGACCAATCAGAACAGAAGCAGGTCACAAAGTGGTGCATACACTGTGTGAAAGATGAACAGGTGCAGAAAAAACCCACAATCCATAGAGATTATGAAAGAAAATGCCTGAGCTGTTTTGGCTGGAATTACATTTACTTTTACAAAATTTAAGCTATTTCAGTATTAAGCTACTTTGCTCCCCTAACGAGTTTTAGTTAAGACTGTATATGTATATGAAGCCTTCAATTTCACTTTGAAAACTGCTTTTCTGCCTATTTCTCTTCCTACTGATGTAGGGCATTGTCTGAGCTCAGATAAAAAGGCGCTCTCAGTTTTCTAATGTGAATTTGCAGCTATTTCTCTACCAAACTTTCTCTACTAAGACAAGATTCCTCAGTTCCCAACATCAACTTCTTCCCCAGCCCAGCACTTTTTTCTCTTCTCTTCCTCAACTCCATCTCACTGACTTTGGCCCTTCTAAACTAAGAAAAATTTGAAAAAAGCTTTAGTGAATGGAGTCAAAACCAGGTGAGTCCTGCAAATTTTGAGTTCTTTTCAAGAGGACTGAAGCAATCAGTTGTTCTTACAAAGTCGCTTAGATCTCCAGAGTGAGGAGAGGCAGGACAAGTTTGAAGAACAAACACTTCCAGTATTTCCTACCACTAAAAGACCAGTGTGGACTGCTAGGCACTGCCTTACTTTCCCAAGCTAAATATTACCAGTGTTCTGTGCCTCGCTCCCTCACAAACACACAAACCCCTCACCTCCAGTTTAAGAACTTCAAGTCTAGCAATGTTGATATAAGATGATTGTCTTCACATATAGGAAGACTGTTTCTGAAGTGGGAGATTATTACCTGCCTTTCCAAGTCCACAGAGAATAGTAAAAAAGATAAAAGTTTAGCATTGTAGCAACACACATTCAGTTTAGCCTTTATGAAAAACTCTGGAACCATAAGGCTTGTTTATTAAGTATTGAAACCAAATCCATATGAAGTTGAAAGATTTCTGGCAGGGGGTACAGACGTTCTGCTGTTTATAAAACAATCTGCCCAGCAGTACCTTTATCCATGCCTTGGATGTAGGTCATGCCTAGGCATGATACAACAGAATAACCTAACAAGCTCTACCATCCCTGCTCCTGTGGTAGCCACCAGCATTCAGACACCTGTACTCATGATACAAGCAGAGCTGAAGGCAGGCACAAAAAGAGGTACTAGGAGCTGGACTGAAGGATCAGACAATATGTGCATATTCCAATGAGTTACGTGTAATTTTATTACTATTATTACAACTCACTCTACTGCTACCATAGCAAACAAAATACAACAGAAGTGGCTAAATCATGAAAAAAATCTATTAAAATTCTAGAAAAAAGGAAAACATTCACTGATGTTTCTAATTGTCTCTGGGTTAGAAGATTTTGCTGCATAAACACAAAGAATAAAAATTTCCATGCTTGCTACCATTGCATACTACAGCTAGAGATAACAGTGCATAACTTGAGATAAATTTTCCACATAATTATATTTGCATGATGAAGTCCTGTAAAGTTTGAGAACTGTCCATGTAGAATAGGGTCAAAATTTTAAAAAATATACTTTAAAGGCAAACTCCCAAGGCACACTTTAAAAAAATGACACTTGTTAACAAAACTTCAAAGTGATAACTATAAAGAAACTCTTATTAGCTCTAAGCATCCACAAGGATAGAGAAAGAAGGAATTCCTTTTTATTCTATTTCCTCCTTTATTCCACTATATCTCATTATGTCTTCCACTAAGATATAAGCAATTCCTATAAAAATATCTGCTTCACATGCATCTGAATTGCTCCTACCATCTTGTATTACCTTATGCATACAATCCTGATCCAAATTTAAAATGTGGGATTCTAATGAAGAGAAGGGAAGTGAAAGATATACTTGCAACATTTTGAGATTCTCTACTGTGTTCTCATATACTGAAACAATTAGTTACCTGTTACTTCTAGAAACACTTTGCCTACAAGGTAGAACTTGAATAACCAATGAAGGAAACACACGCAAACACCGAATAAATTCTAGCAAAATTTGTGAAGCTGTAGGATCAAATTCTGCTTTAAACATTGTTTATATTATGATTGTAGCACCACTGGGAGTAGAAGTGGTTACCTGAACAAACCAGTGATTTTACTGTACAATTAATAATATACTCTGAAGTCTTGAAGAATCTCCAGAGTTTTTAGTCATAACTGCCATATTCAACATGATTACCTTAATGAGGTCTTCCCTGGAGGCAAAATTTGAAACCAAGTGATTTTCCCCACTCTTTGAGTTCGTGACTGACACATAGAGCCGGTTCTCAGCTATCTCATGAACATCAGAAGGAAGAATAGACTCTATGCCCTCCCTAGGGGAAAGAAAATGCTCAGCATTACTCACTGCTATTATCTAAAAACCTCGCAAATGCATTAGGGGTGAGCACCCCACAGCACAGAAGAAATATGCACCCTCTCCATTTGCATTTGGAGAACTTTCTAACCCAGAAATTATCTTACAGAAGCAGTAAGATAGGTACCTAAGTGTTTTCATAAAATCATAACCAGGCGTTACAGCACCAAAGTTCAATCTTCGGACTTCCTCTGCAAATCCATAGGCAAAGTCCTTACATTTCTGGAAATGAAAAGCATTAACCATTAAGGATGCTGAAGTGATGAGAAGCATGTTCATCTGCAGTACCTAAAGTACACTGGAGGTTTTAATAAAGGAGTTATTAGATCAAACACGATTTTCCCATATGTGCTTGGTTTGTAACAAGACATGCATATCAAAATGTTGATCCTTTTCTAAGGATTAATTTGTAAGGGAAAAAAATCCCTAACAAAAAAAAAAAAAAATTATAAACTCTGAGGATACCACTTCAACCACCAAGGAAAGTTAAAGGCTGTTTTTCTATATACTACCACTGCTAAATAATCAGTTCCCTAGATCATGCCAGTACAAGAACAATCATTTAGTTCAAAATCTAAAGCCACCTTTTATTTTAAGGTCTACTTTAGACCTTAAACCAGACACAAGTACCTTAAGATGCCTATAAGCAATTAAAAAAAATTTACAACAATTTCTTCTCACTAATGCAAAAAAAAACCCCACTAGCAAATACACATATTTAATTAATAAAATACTACAGAAGTACTTAATGAATGGAAAACTGTGATTGATGACATAGGAAGAGAATAAACTGCAGAAAACCAGGCAACAGATTCCTGCACAGAGAACCTTTTGCGCAAGCTGAAATGCCCAGCATTAATGACTACAGAAAAATAGCTTGAAGTGTGTGTGAGTCCTTATAACTCCAAAGGGACAGTAAAGGAATTGGTATAATTTATTTTTCAGCCATAACATGCTGAAACAATGAATTATGACCCTGAGTGCTTAAGACTCACTATTCAATATTTGTAATCCGTTTTTTATTCTTTCATGCAGGCTTTTCTAATGATTTTAGGGACTTTGGAAAAAAAAAAAACCTAAATTCAATCTTATGCAATCTTCTGAAATTGGTACTTCATAAACTCACCCACATTCACCTATATAACCACACGAATAAAAGATAGTTTGGGATTCCTGGATTATAAAGTGCATAAAGAAAAATTGCTAGTAACAAAATAAATGATTGAGTGACTATGGAAAGGAAAGGGGGAAAAATAAGAGAGATACAAATGTATCCCATTGAGGGGGAGGATACAGAATCTATTGAAAGGAAAACAAGGAAGGAGGTGGGGTGAGGATTAGCACGAGATCAGAGCTAGTTAAGTAATAGAGTTAAATTCCTCACATCGCTTGTATGACAAAGCACTCATCTTAGTGAAAGACAGAAATGTAGGTCTTACATCCACTTTCTCTATATGGCCTTTGAATACAGGTATCAAAAAGTTAACTAAGAGGTTCGTACCTCTTAAAGAAACAATTATTTGTGCTGCTTAACCTCACATTGGTTAGATTTGCACCTTTACCCTATGAGATGCTTGCCATTGCTAGTTCAAAGCAAATTAAAATATATAAGGCACATTCAGACACTTGTCTCTACAAATGCAGAAGAAATCCACAAAACCCTACATAAAAGCACCTCAGAACTACTATCTTTGTATCTAAGATGTTTAAATAAAGCCATGGGGAGCTAAGAGTACCAAACTAGTGAAATGACAGAAAACTACTTTCCATATTACAAGTGCTAAGAATGGACTGTACTTGGACTCTCAATTTCTGTTCTCTAAAGGGACAATTTCTTACAGCTATGAATTGTTTTAGAATCTGAGTGCCAGAAGCTTTAAATAATACCTCTACATTTTTAATAATCACTGAGGCCATGTTTAGAAATTGTAACTGATTGTATTGAGTTAAGCAAACTTGATATCAAATATGACCAAGGTAATTTTAAAATAAATTATCATTTATCCATAACTAAATAAGCTCACTTAGAAATCCCACGTCCCACACTTTTACAAACAGTGAAAAAACTCCAATACATGACAGAAAAACATTTGGGAACTGTCTTAGAACAGCAACAGTTGAAACAATAAATCTTCAGTGTTACATTCTCTCCAAGATTGCCTTGCAGCTTTAAGACTAGGAGATGCAGAAAGTCCTAATTATGGCTTATCTAGCATTGCCATCTCTGGAGAGAGGAGGGAAAAAAAAGAAAAAAATAATTAACTGATTAGGAGCTACATTTGTGGATATAAAATATTTCAAGCTAGAAATGTAGTAAAGATAATAATGTAATTTTCCTGACATGAAAAGTTAATTCTATTCAGCACAGAACACTGCCTTTACTTAAATTCCATGAGAATTACAATTATTCCCACTGACAAAAGAACTCTCAATTTTCCATTTAAACCATATAAAAGAATAACTAAAAAGCACACAAAAATGAAAGAACTAGAAAGTTCATGAAGCTTTCTTTTGCAACAATATGAAAAATACAACAATCTCAATGTAATACAGACCTAGTTTCCACAAACAAAAACTACAAACTGTTCTAGTATTTTTACTTAGATAGATCTTTCTAAGTTGGACCAGGCTGAGAACAAGGGCTCATACCCAAGGTCTGCAATAAGCAGAAAAATTTCCTTGGGCTAACAAAGGGCTGCCATGCTCACCACACAGGAAATTAAAGTCAGAGGTACACATTATACCAGGCAAACTTGAAACTGAACTACCAGTCAGAGGTGACAGAAGGGGAGTAATGCCTGCACAGAATACAATGAGGTTCTCTCCACAACAGAGTGGAACTTGCCTAATACCAAGTCATATAAAAAATGCTTGCAGAGGAGTGGGGTAGGGGAAAGAAGCCAAGGAAAAACCTACTGCTGAAAGTGATAGAAATATAGTTAATGCTGCAAGCTGAGTTCATATTCCAGCAGAAACAACCAACAAACACACAGAAAGATCAGTGTTAAAGTGGGGTTTGGCTAGTACTATTATTTGAATCAAATAAAGTGAAATAAGCAAGGCCTAGAGAAAGTTATCAAATGCTCACTTGGAATGAAACATAACTGCAACTTAAACCAAAAGTCTAACAGTCTCTTTTCCTGACAATAATTAAAAAAACTAAAGAAATACTAACATTTTGGCAATGCCTAGTCCTCTACGTTTATTAAGGCAAAGTCACTACATACAGTTCAGGAGGGCAAAGCAGCCTTAACCTAAGGGGAAAACCGAGCAAATAGACACCAAAATCCCCCTAATGCTCCCCACGGAATCTGTAACATTGTAATCACCGAATATAACCTTGGCGTCTCTGCATGACATCATACCCAAGGTGAGAAGGGAGTGGCATCTCTGGAGATGAAACAACCCAGACACATCAGAACAGAATGCTGTGAGGGTTAATCCTACTGGGTGCCTTTAAGGCATGGGCTGCACTGAGTTTAACAGAGATGCAAAAGCCTTTAATGCTGTTCAGTGGAGCACAGGGAGCCAGAAAAAGATCTGAGCAGGTGGGAGCTGTTTATGAAGACACACTTCATCTACCATTTTCACCTCCTTTCTGAAAAGGTTAAAAGGGTGATGCTATGCACTTGCTTAACAAAGCCAACAGAACAGTGATTCACTTTGTAATGTACCATCATTAGGTAAATATACATTTTGGTATATTAAAGAATACCTATTGCCTACAAATAAAGGTTCACAAACATGAGATTTTACACAGCTTAAAATATAAGGATCATATATTTTTATCATTAACATTTTTTGTTCATGAGTCACAGATGTGGTTAATGAAAACATGATGTAAGAGTCCCATTCCTAGCAAGTAACAAGAAGAAATAAACAAGACACAAAACATTTTAATAAACTTAATGAAAGATGATTATATATAAAAAAGTCCTTTGAAAATTATCATGGCCTATACCTACGAGTTTATTAATTACCTCTATATTTTCTGGCACTGCTAACAAGACAGCGGCAGCCAGAGATCCCGCAGAAGCTCCCGCAAAAGCTTTCACATCTCTCAGTAACTTCTTACCATGCCTGTGAAAAGCAGCTGCTGCCCCCAAGTGGTAAATGCCCAGAAAGCCACAAGCTGCAAAGGACAGGTTGATGTGTTTCATCTGGGCTGTGGAAATAGTGTGCTATAGTCAGAAAAAAACTGTCTTACAATATTCATTTATTCTTTTTGCATAACATATTCTTGACTATATAAAAAATGCTAGTTATTTGAGAACAGTAAAAGCTTTTGATCACTAAATACATCAAGCAATCAGCAGTTAGTTTAGTATCCCCAAAACTTAAAAAAAACTCAAATAATCCTTAGTACTAATCCCTTTTCAAATCAATCAAAAATACATACCTTTATATACAAAGTAACTACATATTTTCGTGATTTGTTGGAGAACAACTACACAAAAGTGATTAAAGAACACCTCTAAAGGACATTGTTAATCACCTTTATCAAAAAATCAAATTAATTATAAAACTGCTGTTTTATACTTATCAAGTAGTGACAGGACTGGGAAAAGGGATTCAAACTGAGAGAAAGTTAAGATCAAATATTTGGAAAAAAATTCTTTACTGTGAGGGTGGTGAGGCACTGAAGAGGTTGCCCAGAGATGCTGTGGATATCCCATCTCTGCCAGTGTCCATGGCCAGACTGGATGGAGCTCTGAGCAACCTGGCCTGGTGGGGAGTGTCCCTGCCCATGACAGGGGAGTTGGAATGAGATCATTTTTAAGGTGCCTCCCAGCCCAGGGCATTCTGTGATTCTATGATCACACTCCCCATTACACAAGCAGAGTCTTGAATCTGTTACAATTCTCTAAGAGAGGAATTTTTTTCTGTTATCTTTGAAACACATTTGTTCACTAGAATTATTAATAGAAAAAAATTTAAAGTAATTACTAGTTCAGAAAAGAAAACCAGAAAACATATTGTTGCTACTATTAAAAAAAGAAGGAATGAAAAAAACCCCAAAAGTAAAATAGAAAGCACTAAATATAAGAAAATACACATAAACATTCTAAAGGTGTCTAGGCTAGAAATTTAAAGTTAACAAAATAAAGAAACAAAAATCAGAAGTGTAAGTTCAGATTATTAAGGACAGTTAATTAAATAAACAAAATAGAATACTGTAGATTTTATTAGCTCTTCTGTTTCTGCAAATATCTGTATCATGAAAGCAAGGTATTCTGCAGATTGTATTTTACAGATGTAAGAGATATTGTACACACCATCTTAGTATTGAATTTAAAATAACTCCCTACTGTACTTGGGTACATCTGAATATAAATGGGAATAAAAGACAGAAACTGTTGTATCAGTCCTGATGAAGAGAGGCAAACATATACAGCACCACACTTTTGTTAAAGATACCTCTTCATCTCTGAAATGGGAAAGGCAGGAAAGATGAGGATAAGAAACAGCTTTCAAAATCAGCAGATAAGAAGACTTGCTAAACTCAGCTGCTTTACCCACAGCATCATTAAAACCAGACCTAATGATCTGACCAGGTTTGCTATTTTACTAAGAGAGAGAGCATCTCATCATGCCAGGGAATATCTGGTGCACCAGTCAAGCCTGCTAAAACACATAGTTTATCAACTGTGCTGGAAAGGCTTCCATATCCATTTGTAAGTAGGAATACCTATAACAAACAGATTTGTAGTCATAGAAAGCACTAGAGGTTGGCTTTTGCTGTGACAATAGGAGAGAAAGGCATTTAAAATGAAGCAGGTTGATTTACCAAATAAATTGATTTACCATTTTTTAAAAGAAGTATCTTTTAATTTAAAAAAAGAAGTCAGTGTACTGAATAGAAGATAAAAAAACGTTACTCAAGATGTTACTAGAAAACAACAAACAACTCTACTTTGATTTTTTTTTAATAGAGTGGAAGAAAACTAAAACAGTCATTGAAGTATGATGTCACAATGTGCTTCCTTTCAGGATAGTTAAACTCCTGGGAGTTTAACCAGCTGTCTCCACATCTTTTACAAATTAGGAGCAAATACATTTGCATCACAGCCCACTTTGACAAAAAGGTGAAGCAGGTTAAAGCAACTGCATTCTTATGTGGGAATGGAGGAATCAACTCCCATTTTATGCAAAACAGATCTCAAGATCAAGACACTACTAATATGAAGCTCTATATGAAATGAAGATTATGTTTACACAGCTGATTGGCCAAAAAGCATGCAAAGTACGAGTTCAAAAATCCAAAGAATTACATCTAAGGGACCTATGAAATATAACTAAGAAACACAAGTGTAAGATAATAAGGTTATGTAAATCAAAATAAGTATATGGATGCTTATGTACACGTATACATACATTTAAACCTTCTACAAGGCTCATGTTCCAAAAAGTATGTCTCTCTGTTGGAAAATAATCAAATATTCACAAAAACAAAAGCAAACAAACAAAAAACCCACCAAAAACAAAACCAAAAACAAACCAAAAAAAAACCCCAAAAAACCAAACAAAAAAAAAGGGATGAGAACCACAAAGAGTATCTAAAGCATGGTTCCAGTAAAAAACATCTTAGATTAAAAGTTTTTTTTTGAAAAGAAAAATTCCCACGAATGTGGAAAAAAAATCACATTTCATTGTATAAAGAAGTGGCTGGTTCATTTTCACCAGAGCAAGAACAGGAAAGGAGATTATTTAAACTGAGGAAACTATTAGAATCTCAGACCAAAACCTACTGAAAATATGTGACTTAAGTCAGTTATCCATACCTCCTCTTACACACTTTTATGAGGAAATTGTAGTTTCTTAGACAAGTTTTAGTCCTGTCCAATGATCAGCTACTGGGAGTAACCCCTATTCTCTTTTGAGTGTCTGCATACACTGCATTCACTCTTTCATGTGTGGTAATTTCTTAACACTTAGATCCCACACTTTTCTGCCTCCTTCATTTCCCTACCCAAGAGACAAGAAAGAGAGATTATTGAATGAGTATTCACACCAGTTACTTGGCTGACAAAATGATTCAGTGAGAGAAGAACACACAAAAAGAAAAAAAACAGCACTAAGATTTCAAGTCAATCAATACTGTTCAAGAATGCTGCTAGTCTCACACTCTGTGAAGAGTAGTCTAATTTCAAATCCAAAAAGATTAATGAATACAGAGTAAAAATGAGGTAATTTTTTTACTTTTAGTGAACAGAAGTACTTGACCCACTGGATTTGTATGGTATGCAACCCAACACTGTTTTACAGATTCTCCAAGAGAATCTCTGATTAAGGGTAGCAATAAGCATAGCTGTGTTACCCAGACATTACACTTCTATTAATTAGGACCAATTCTCAGCTATACATTAAGTATTTGTCATATACATAAAAAATTAAAAATTCCTTAGTACAAATGTTAATTAGCAGATGACATTCATGCTCAAATTATAGATCTACTGGTTACATCTAGCTGCATGACTGAGAAATGGGGTATGCACATACCTATATTAACCCTCTAAGTGGATAAATAATGACAAAGAAAAATCACTGAATCATAGAATCATTCAAGTGACTTCTTGCCCAACCTTCTTATGTTTAAAACAGGGTCAGCTATGAGATCAAATTTGGTCACTCAGAGCTTTACCTGGCTGCTAACTTGAAAAATCTTGTAATGTTTAGCTCGTAAGTGACACCCAGCATTTGTCTGTTGCTGGATGAAATAATCAGATCCTCTTTCATTTGTTCAGAATATTAAAATCAGCAGAGTATTGCAAATACTCAACATGACAGAGAAGAAACAGAACATTAATGTTTTCAATCAGTACTACGCATCCACCTACAGGAAAGTGGGTGTAACTGAGGCCTCTTCAACAAATCTGTGAAAAAACAGTTAACCCACAAAGGATGCAGATGGCAAAGATGAAACAAATAAATAAGTCATGGTTCTATAAGGAACTCTTGGTTCAAAGATACAGTGAAGCAATGTTGTTTTACCTTGCAAACAAATCTCTGAGTAAGAGGGAAAGATAAGAAAGCATTTGTTAGATGAACATCTTATAAAATCAGAAGGGCACTTTCAAAAGAATCCTTGCAAATATGTCACGGCATCACTCAATTTGGAAGTTATAATGGTGTATTTCAGACAAAGTATGATTCAAAAATGTCTTTTGTTTGATGATCTGGTAGATCACTGCCTTTTTGATCAAAAAAGTATAGTATGATTATAAAAACTCCAAAGAGGAAAATGAGAGAAAGTCAATTAAGGATACATTGTGACTATTCCCCAACAAATTCTTATAGAGTAACAGAAATAAGGCATAGTCACATGCGGACACAAACCACTTCCTTCAGCTGCCAGAGCAGAGAGCAGAAATCTTGCTATTTTAGAAATAGTATGAAACACCTTCGCAAGACTTCAAAACAAATATTCTTAGAGAGTTTAACATATATTTTGACAATTAAGGATATTAATACCTATCAACACAAAGTTGTGCATGTCTTAAGAAAATGTTCAAATGAACCTTGAAGATGCACAAAAACATTTCAGCTGGACAGTGCACTTAATGTAGAGATAGGATATAAACAGGACAGGGCAAACACTTCTGCCACTGCTTTTCAAAAAAATGTTGTCATCTCACATGACTGGAGGAATTCAAAATATAAAGATTTCAGCTGGTCAATGGGATAGAAAGGCTTCTGTTGTCTACAAAAGAAAAAACAGAAGCGTAAGGAAAGATATGTACAAGAAACCTGAGGCTGTTCAGTTTCATTATTTCGCAGATAATGCAGGAGCACTCAGGAATAAACATAAACCTAAGAGTTTCCTTTAAAAGATTACCACATCTGCAGGAAAAAAACAACCTACTGGTGATTAAAAATCTACTGGGAGGGTGGGGGAATTACTGTTTACTCAATAGTATCTCATCCATTTTATAATGCAAACCTTCAAAAGAATGCATGTAAGGAGATAAGGCTGCACAGAAAAATTTTGATATAGTACCACAGAGTTTTCTGAGGACGGGTACTGCCTTCCTGATTATCATGCACATGAAATAGCACAACAGCTCCTCATAGGGCTGTTTCCTGAGCAATGTAATTACAGAAACATTGTACCATGCCAGTGTCTTAACCCATCATAACTACCTCCCTGTCATCCCACTTGTAAACAAAAGCTGAAAATGCCCAAAGCAACTGAGTACAAACACCTTTACAAACAAAATCTAAGTATGTACAGAATGCAAATGACCAAGCACCCTGAAGCACAGGAGCTAAAATGTATGATGCCTAACAGCAAATCTGAGAATAAGGTATTAGCAAAGAGTGACAAAACAAGCAAAGTCACAGAAAAAAAAATGCTTTAGCTTGGCAGCACTGCTAAAGAAAGGTCATAACAGTAACAACTAATTTACCTGAATCAAAAATCCCCACTGACACAGAAATGTTTGGTTTTTTTCACATTTCTAACATGAAAAAAAAACCGCACTAGCATAACAATTCACAGCCTTCAGTGAATATAAGAGTTTGACAAAGCTGAAGAAAAAAATAAGTACATAATCTAACCAGCCATTAAAAACCTTAAGAAAATCTTGAGTCTTTGCAAACTATAACATTTGCATATAATGTCCTTAAAATTAAAAAATAAATAAATCACATGATATCAAACTTTCAAATTAAGATTCTAGACCTTGATCCTTAAAATGTCAACAGAGGGCAGGGACTTCTCCAGAAAAGGGTGGCAAAAGGTTCAATACCTTGCAATGAATGTTGTCTCTCATCACATACTCCATTAGGACTTTTTCCAACAGCTATTTTCGTTCCCTCTGCACTAGTAGCCATTCTTCTATCAGCTACCGATTGTTTATCATTTACCTTGGACACCTACAATCACAGAGTCAGACATATTACCATTAGAAAGAAAAACAACAGCAATATGACATTATTTGACAATAATTGTTAAGTCATCCAGATGAATTTTGCAATTGCTTAGCTGCTACAAAACAAGTTCAAACATCAATGTTACAAAATTTATGCTTGCGGCAATTTATATTTTAAAGACTAATTTAACTAAATATTGAAAAACTGCCATTTGGATATGTCAGTGTCCAAAATGGAATTTATTTTGTGTCATTTACCACTATTTTTATTTATATCTACAGGTTTTTTTTACAATCAAACTCTTCTACTTTTATCCTCCCTTATCAATCCATTTCCTCCCTACCCTCTGTTGTACAACATTGCATCTGTAAGTAATTTTTCAGAGAATTCTGGTCCTATTCTTCACTTAACGACTGTCACTCTAACTAATCAGCCTGTCAGTTATCCTGCTCTACTGTCTGAAATACAGTTTGAAGAAAATTAATGTTTCTCCCCAACTCAGAGCTATCAGAAGAACACAAAAATTCACTCTGGAACACGAGTATTCCAGCACTTATTGCTGCCTGCCCCTTTACCTTGATAAACTGAAAGCATCTTCAATTCATAATTAATGCTGCAAAATCAAAAGCTTAGGTCTGTAAAGTCTAAAATAAATTATCACTGTATTTATGCACATCAATTTTAGATGATCACAAAAATACTTACCTGGAATTTAATGCTGTCATGTGGCACTCTTACAGTGCAATAGTTTGGAATTCCAATCCAAAGCTGCTGAGTTTTGGGAAACACGCAACTACACAGTCGGCCTTCTTTCATCTGGAGCAACAGTATTTGAGCACTACAAAGCTTTTTGGCAGTCCACATTTTAGTAGAAGTGATCTCTGGATCCAGATGATGTGGTAATCAAATTGATACTCGCAGAAGCTGTTTTACCATGAAGTTTTACAAAGGAAGCATCAATAGGTGAGCTTGGACCCAATAAAAGCACACGGCAGAAACTTTCTTTTAAGCATAACCTGTTTAAAAGACATCACGAAAAAGAGAAGTAGTTGAAGGAGTCGTCCCAAGGCCCTGGTATTGTAACAAGCCGTTCTCACACTCATCCAACCAGAAAACACCGAGGCGTTAACAGCTGATTCTCTTGACAACGAAACATTTTTGTTCAGTAGCTCCCTCTCCCTCTCACCTGCCCCCATCTGGTACCGCGGTGTTCACCACTGACTATAAAGTCAATTGTTCATTTCACAGACAGGAAGAAATAAAATTGTTAATAGCAGAGAACTCCAAACGAACAAACTGTTCCTTAAGACTAACAACGTGAATACACTGGTTCTTCTACCTCAGCTGAAGATAGTGGATGCAGTGCTCCAGCAACTTCAAACAACGTGTTCACTAAAAGTGCCGATGTCAAGATCCAGTATGACACACTCCAACATGCTGGCTGCTACAAGGCAAGTCTCGTTATCTTCTCTGCTACTAAGACAGCAGAGGGGTTACTCACACACCCACTGAAAGCCTGGTTCACGCCTTGACCATAAAGAAGAATGTATGGAATTGTGCTGGTTCATTGGAGAAGCCGGTTCCTGCCTGACGACCACTGCAAACCAACCCCCCCGTGACCCTGTGCCGGCGAGGTCTCGGCGGAACACCGCCTACTTCAACTCAATCCCAACCAAGCAAGTGAAAGGTTTTCTGTTTCATCTCGTGCGCCTTGAGATCAGGCTTATGGTGCAACTGCATTTTTTCCTACTTCCACTTTTGTCCAGCAAACAACCGAAACAAACAAGCAAAGCAGCCGAGACGGAGAGACAAGGTTTTTAAAGCTAGAACAGAATGTGAGTGACAACCACGGGGCACACAACGCCAAAGTACAGCCACTGCGCCTTCTAAGCTTGGACACTTACAGCAAGCGGGCGATTCCTACGCGGGACACGGCTCTTCAGAGGTCAGTCACCTCAACTCCGTCCCGATCGCCGCTGCCTCCCCGCAGGCCTCCCGGGGGGGCTAAGGCGGCACTGTGCCCGGCTCGGCCCCGCGGCAGCCCCGATGGCGGCCGGCACGGGGAGGCGGCGGCGGGTCCGGCCCGGCCCGGCCAGCCCTGTGCGCCTGCGCTGAGCCCGGCTGAGCGGCGGGGCCAGGCCCGCGGCCGCTGAGGCGGCTCCGCCCCGCGCTCGGCTCCGGCCGGGGGCTGTGCGCCGGGCCCGGCCCCGGGGCGATCGCTGCTGTCGTGTGGGCGGCGTCCGCACGCCCAGCGCCGCGCTTGTGCGAGCTCCCCGTGCAGCAGCGTCGTGTTGCTGACAAGGTGGCTTCAGAGCAGTAAAGATTATAAAGATTACACTTCTCTCTCTCTCCTTTTTTTTTTTTTTTGTCAGTGTTTCCGTTTTACGAAGGTGAGTCTACTCAGCCTTCTGTCAGGCCTGGGCCAAAGCAAACACGGCACACAGATTCAAGATGCAGATGGATCCTGCAGCCAGCCCAGCAGTGGAAGAAGACATGCTGAGGGGGGGCAAAGACGCCTGTGGAGCAGAAGTGTAGACGTGTGAACTCTCCCTGGAGTCTCACTGACTGGGATTCAAACCAAACTTGTAAAAAACCACAATGTTAGCTTTCACACAGATTGGTCTCCTTCACCTGCAGCCTCCATTATCCTTGCTTTTTTCCAGTATCTGGGAGATGCTGGGGTGGATTTGAAATCGAAGGAGGTGCAGTTGTGTTGGTGTAACTTTGGCACCTTTTGTTGTCTACAGGGTCCCTTCAGAGTTTAGCCAGCCTTTCAAGAGCTAAAGAGCAATACTTACAAAACAGAGCCCTGGGGAGCAATGACACCATCTTGTAGAGTTACTGCCAGCTGCTTTCATCATCCTCCACTCTTTCCCCATGATTACAGGATGAGATTTTAGATAAGAACGCCAGATGAGGCCTAGTGGTGGAAAAAAAAAATTCTTGTCTTAATTGTAGCCAGAGTTCTAATTTTTAATGGTCAGTACTATCATTAAGACCTCACTGCCATTTAAATTAATATTTGGTTGACAGCTGTGGCAAGTCACAAACACGTCAGGAGGACCCTTCTTATTCTTTTAGATGTGGACTCAAGTACATTAGTTAGCCTCTTGGTCCTTTTGTGCTGTGTCCAGTCTGTTAATGAACTGGAAATTGTGTAATGTTGATGAAGTTTTCTGAGTTGGGGACAATTAAACCTTAAATCCAGGTAAGATATGAGTATACACAGCAAATGACTGTGAAGGACAGCAAATGAGTGTCACATATGACTGCTGACACTCAAAGTCACAGAATTGTTGGGATTGAAAGGAACCTGTGGAGATCATCTAATCCAACCTTGCCAAGGCAGATTCACCTGAAACAGGTGACAGGAGCAAACCTAGCTGGGTTTTTCAGAGAGGGATACTCCAGAGCCATTCTGGCCAGCCTGTTCAACTGCTCTGTCACCCTCAACGTGAAGCAGTTCTTTCTCAAGTTGTGGTGGAACTTCTTGTGTTTTAGTTTTTGGTCATAAAAGAGGAACATTCATGTCTCCTTTGGCCTTAAGACTTCTTAAAGGCATTGGGGTGCTGGAGCATGTCCAGAGAAGGGCAACAAAGCTGGTGAAGGATCTGGAGTGCATGTGCTATGAGAAATGGCTGAGGGAGCTGAGGTTATTTAGCCTGGTAGAGGGATCAGGGGAGACCTTATCACTCTCTACAACTGCCTGAAAGGAGGTTGTAGCCAGGTGAGCGTCAGCCACTTTTCCCAGACACCTAGTGACAGGATGAGAAGAAAGGGCCTCAAGGTCAGATTCAGGTTGGACATCAGGAAGAATTTCTTTATGGGAAGGGGTTGTTAAGCATTGGAATAGGTGGCCCAGGGAAGTGGTGAAGTTTGCATTCCTGAGGGTATTTAAGGAAATTCTGGATGTGGCACTCAGTGCCGTGGTCTAGTTGACACATGGTGGTGATCAGTCAGAGGTTGGACTCAATGATCTCAGAGGTCTTTTCCAGCCTCATTGATTCTGTGGTTCTTTGGCTCCCGAACTCAACTCAATCCATTATCTTTCCCATAGCTAGACATGATCAGACCCTTATCCTTCAAGTGTCAAAACTTATTTCATCTGCAGCGTTCAGATAAATTTATCCATATTCAACCTTTTTATAGCATTACATACATATTTCATTCTTTGCTCCTTTAGTAGTTGTTCATTGTAATTCTCTGACATTTTCTTAAGAATAAAGTGCACCAAAGAAATTTCACTAGTTACATAAGTGTTTAAATGGCTGTACAACATAGTGTTTGTTAGAACAGGTATTTTGGAGCACCCATATATTTAAGGAACAAGACATTTAAAAATGTGTATAAAATAATTTTATGAAACAGACTACACAACAGGATTGAAAGCTTTCAGTAAGAGCACTTTAACTTAGTTATGTTTTTGGTCAGCACAATTAAGCTGATTAATGGTGTGACTACTGTACCATGTCTCTGTCAGTAAGACTGAATTCTTACTTAAGAAATTTGAGGCCCACATGGAAAATAAAGTGACATATAAAGAAAATCATTGAGGATTAAACTTAACTTAAAGGTCTTCTTTTATTACTGACAAAGATGCTGTATGTATAATTCAGAAGCAGACATGTAAAAATATGTCTCTTCAATAAGCGCTGCAGAATAAATTTTAATGGAGCGGATGCAAGATTCTAGTCATGGATAGGTGTCATTAAAGGATTTAATGCAATTTTTTGCAATGTTAATTCAAATTGGCCTTTATCCAAATGCTGATTGATGGATTGAAATGTTCAAGGAAATGTAATGATTTATGGCATTATATTAAGATTTATGGCAGAAGTGTATAGTAGTGCATCACAAAGAAAAGATGAGGTTTTTTTAATAGGATAAGCATAAGAATAGTGCTGAGCAACTGATACTCCGAGGTATAGATTTGACTGGTGACCACTGAAAACTATTTCCTTTCCTTATCGCCCTTGTCAGCTTCATCTCGGTGCTAAAATGGAGTGTTACTCCCTCTGTCTAGAAGTCCATACAAGTGCCTGTGCCTGAGGATACCAGGTCCATTGCTGAAGGTACGCAACTGTGGCTCAGAATTCTGAGGAAAATGCTAACTTTCAGAGGAGACAAAAAAAGATGTCAGAAAGTCTGAAGAGGAGATTCATGTGATATGAGAAGACTGAAATGGCAGGCAGGGTAAGACAAGGGAAAGCACTGACATGGACAAGTATAAAATCAAGAAAAATCAGTGTTGGAGGGAGGCATGACTGTGGCTGTGCTCCAGGGAGCTGGAGGAGCTGCCCTTTCTCCTTTTTGACTTTTGCCTACCTGGCTAGCAGAGAGTCTGCTTATGTCTTATAAAAGGTGGTGAGCACATTAATGCTTAACCTAGTAGTGATCATTTGAGTGTGATAAGCAATAAATAAATTTTATACTTCTGACTATGTCCTGCTCACAGAATTACTTTGTGTTTGGCTAAGGTATCCGAACAGGGACACAAAGAGGAATGATTACAGGACACAAAAGTTGTTGAAGTTACAGGAAACAAAAGTTGATAGATGAAGCATATTGTGGGAATTGTATGTACCCCCAAAAAGTCAGTTCAAAAGAAAAGACTTTTTATCTGCTCCCAGATAAAAACAAAGGGTGGTTTTGGAGAAAGACTAGTGACCCTTGATCCAGCCAAGGAGTCAGGCACAAATTCAAAATGAAAATATTTTCTAAAAGATAAACAATTAAAACCACAAAACAAAACAAAGGTTCAGTATTGCCAAGGGATTCATTTGGGAAAAATAATCCATGAAAAACTCCAATGAATCATTATAAATCTGCAAATATAAAGCAGATTTTTGTCATATGTTGAAAATTGTCTTTAGAAATTTCCTAATATTCTTATGACCTATTGAACACAGCATGGAAATATTTAATGAAATTGGGAACAATAGCAGCAGGAGTAGTGGGTTTGCACTTTTGTTCTCTTTTTAACCCCTCTCTTCTGATTTTATCGTAGCTGAAGCCACATATCTAATTGACAATGAATATTTTTTTCAAGCAGTCTAGAACTGCTTCTTGGTTCTTTAATAGCCCCCAAATAAAGGGGGTTTTGCATCCCAAAGGTATGTATGCTATTTGATGTCATTTTCCGTAAACGTTCATATAGTTCATTAAAGGGCCCAGGTTTTTGTTTTTTTTCCCTTGTTTCTTCTTGCATAAGCAGGCAGTTTGATATTTTCCTTTTCACTTTTTGACATCTTGGGTGGGATTTGTAAAAGGAATGCAGGCGTGGGATACAGTCTAGACATGGGTATTTGAGCTAGTATTCTCAGCTGCTTCAATGGTCAGCAAAGAGAAAAAGACACTTTTGGAAAGAAATTAATTTCAGCATAGAGTACACTTTTGAAACACGTTAGAGGCATCATTCTCTAAAACTGCTTATTTTTCTTTATTGGCATTGAGGAAGGTCTGAGAAGACCACCTCAGAGGTAGATGATTGAAGTTTTGCAAAAGGAGCCTCTGTCCTGGCATCAATGTAGACTCTCTTGGCTGCCAAATGCTGAGTCTGCCATCACTTGAAATTCTGAGGTGAGATGAATTACTGTCTGCAAGCCAGAGAGCAAAACATGAAACCATCCATTAAACAGAAAACTCAGTCAGAAAATGGACACTATAGAAAGGGAATGGCTCAGTGCTTTTAAATCACTCAATCTGCTCACAATTTGTCTCATTTCATTTCCTAACACTTCATTTAAAGTGTCTACTTTTGCATTTCATCCTTTTCCTCTTGCCACAGCCTTTGGAGATGCCTGTGTTCAGGGTCACAGCTGCCATGCCCATGAAGAGGTTGGCCAAAACATGTGGATGCTCTACCCTGGAAGTGTTCAGGGCCAGTTTGGATGGGTCCCTGAGCAACCTAGTCTAGTGAAGTTGTTCCTGCCTAGAGAAGGGAGGTTAGAACTAGATGGTATTTAAGGTCTTTTTCAACCCAAACCAGGCTATGATTCTGTGAGTTTGTTCCTCTGAAAATCCTTTTGGAGATGTTGGTTTGTTGTTTCTTCGGTTTAATACAAGCTACTGAGGGTCAGCTCAGGAATGAGAAGAGGGGTGTTTGTAAACAGTGAGAACACTTAATCATCAGTATTGATCTGTAGGCTACCATTAGTTTCCAGGTTTCAGTTTGATATGCAGGCAATTAAGCATTTTTTGCATCTTTCACAGTCCGTAATACTTCAGCTTTAGGAGGTTGATAGGTTACATTTTTGCCTGATTCTGTATGAAATTACTTTTTCTTTCCCACAGTCCTGTTCTGTACTAACTTTGCAACAATAGTTTTTATGTGGCTTGGTAAAGATTTCAAAATCTTTATACTAATAATAACTTCCATGTATTTCATAATGTGTTGTATATTCAGTTACCAGGAATTAATATTTTTTATGTAGTTTTTTTAATCTTCTTGCCATCTTACCTCTTTTGAGCTGTTGTCTCACCTTTCCATTCCTTTATTATACCTTTTTTATATTTTAAATGTTGTAACTATTGAAAGTATGTATAGTAGCAATGATAATAACTATGCTTGCATCATATCTGTATATAAGTATTTCCCATGCATCTGCTACATTTAGTGTGAGATGGTTTTAGTGCTTTTTTTAACAACATTTGTCTTTTAGTGACTCATTAAGCAAATCATCACTCAGTTTATTTTTTGTAATGTGCCTTCTATCTATTTATTAGTCATTGTTAAGCTTATGAGAACATGAGAACAGTAAAGAAAATTAATCTAAATAAACTAATGGTGTGAGTATAGAGTGAATTAGTTAGGCCCCATTAATTCTTTGTACCTACTGATTCAGAATCAGAAAGGTCATAGACATGTTTGTAGACATAAAAAATGTTTGGATATTAAAATAGTGTTCTCAAGACATATTAAAGCATTTTCATTCTTTGTTTTCTATTTCTTTGCATGAAAAGGTAAAAAGAACAGATAAAACTTTGATTCCTTTACTTATATGGGAATTTTATCTTAGAAATTTTTTTAAAAAAAGTAATTGAGGTAAAAGACAGATTTTGTAGTGAAGACATAAAAGATTGCTTCAGCTTTTTGTGGGGAGATTTTTAATTTTCCTATGACCTATTATCTCCCCTCCACGTAGGGAAAGCTCCCCTTCAACTTTGTATTTCCCTTTGGCAGTATATGATGAGTCCACACAGCCTCCAAGGGCTCAAAAATGTAATTTCACAACTGATGGGACATGTCCACTCTTTCAACGTGTAACACACCTCAAGTGCACATAATCTCTTTTTACTGTCTGCAGATACTATTAATTACACTGTCATTGGCTTTTAACTGAAACATTTTGTTTTCTGCCTGAGACAGCATGAGACTGTGAGAAGAAAGGTATTTGATTATTTAGTATGACAAAATATTCTTTTTTATCTAAAAATAACCTGTTCACAGGAAATTGTGGCAATTTCAGTGCAAGACAACAAAAATTACTGAGCAGGGAAATAGCAAGGGGCTTTGAGCAACTGAATAAGAATTTATGTAGATAGAAGGCAAGAGAGGACATAATTATCTCATTACCAATTCATATTGATCAGTTTTGATATGTTTTGATGGTGTTGATTAATTTTTAAAAATATCAGATTTGTCTCTGCTGTGGCTCCACTGCTGCTTCACTTCTGTATTTCACTTCATATTTTATGCTTTTATATTTTAACCTTACTAGCTAATGTCATCTCCATCACTGTAAAATGCGTAAAGAACATTATTGCATTGCTAATAGGCAGCATCATTAAAAGCTACTGAACAAGGTTTGCATAAGGCAAAAGCTTGTTAATTGAGACTTTTTTAACATTACTGTATTACATAAAGGTCAGATTTGGTTTGTACTCTATGATAGAGTGAAGCTATAAGTATGATGAGTTTGCATGACCTTTCTTAAGAATCTACCACCAGTCTCATAGAGTGATTGCACATTTATAGTAATTATCTGGTTAAATTACTTGAAGTTCTAGTAGTAGACACATGCATAAATACAATATTGTCATACAAAAAAGATTTTAAAAAGGGAGCAGAGTAGATGTGATATTTCTGTCCTTTGAAGCAACCTGCCTGAAGTTCATGTGCTAAATGATTTGTGTATGTCCTCCACTTCCCAACCATGACTCCAAGATAATAACCATTAGCAGACTCAAAAAAATTTAGTGAGGTAAAATAATTGTGAAATATCACCAGTTTAGTAATATTTATTTTAAACTACTAATGTCTCAAAAAATGGCAGATTGAATCTGAATCTGCCACTCTGAAATATCTTTGCTAATCAGGACTACTGTAGTAATATTTTCTGACAGAATTCACTGAATTTTCCTAAAAGGTAAAGGTGAACTATGTGCTTATTTTGATAATTCTATCTACCAGGGGATCAAGATTTATGGGCTGTGATTCTGAGAAAATATTATCCAGTCTTCTGCCTGACTTAGTATATCATGAAACAAGTGGTAAACTTCCTGCTGGGGAATATAGGGACAATGAAGGTATGAGAGTTTAAATCAGAATTGTATGAAAAGGATAAAAGAACATTCTGCTTCTATGAATTAACTTGATTTGAAGTTTTAGTTTTCTCTGCCATTCTATTTTGAATAAAAAATGTGTAAAATTAAAAATTAAGCCAAGGAAAAGTCAACATGGCACTCGATTTCTAATTTTTAAGAAATTAACAAACCCCAAAAGGCAGATGTTCTTCTATCATACTAGAGCAAGACTTGTTCTTGTGCCAGTTATTATCTTGTAGCTGCTCAGTCTCAGTGTCCTATATTTATAAAGCTGAAGTAAAACATTTTCTTAAATGTTTGATTAATTTGTAGCATTTTCAGTCAGGAAGAATGGATAATACCTTTAGTCTAATTTCACTCAGACATGCTGCATTTTTTTTTTAACTTAGTTAAGTGTCTTTCCTCTTTCAGTTTATGAAATGAAACAGTTCTTGAGCTGTTTGTAAGAAACAAATTAACACATATGACTTACCAGAATGAAACTTTTTTCCACTGTGTGCTATATGTTGTCAGTATGTTGTAATTACTTAATGGAGCTTTTATTTAACATGCTTGCAGAATTTAACAGGTAGGAAACATGACACTTTAATAATAAAATCAAATAATACCTGCCGACAACTGCAAAATCTCCTTGCTTTCTCTTTTTATGACATGCTTCCTTAGTCAAGCTCCTAGTCTGTGAACAATTATCACAAATCCTTCAAATTACCTAGTTTTAACAGTGCTCTTGGGACAGACCAGCAGTCACTCTAATCATACCACCACAACTGCTGCTGAGGGGCACCAGGCCCACACCTGGGTATCACAGATTTCCTGTCTCCTCTCCTCTTTCCGACTGTCTGCTCCATACCTGTCAAAGACGGATGAGCATCCACTATTTGTCTAAGGATCTTGTGCAGGATAATGGTTATCACATAGTCAGTGTTTTTTTCTTTTTCCTTTATTCTCCTGTTTTCTACATTATTATTTGGGGGGGGGGGGGGGGTTTGGGGTTTATTTTGAATTTTTTTGCTGTGATTCAAGCAATATTTTGCAATTAACAAGTGTTTTGGCAATCATGGTTTTGTCAGATGAGATGCTTCCTCTAAGAGCTAAAGAAAATGCCATGGAGAAGCAGAGGATCTGTTATACCTGCAGGGGGCATTGCAATACCAAGAAAGGAGCAATGAAAGCTTCCAACTTAACTGTCCAGTAACACTTTATGATATTTGATTGTCAGATCTGGACTTTTTTTTGTCTTGTCTTTCAAAAAATGTCAAGGTTTTTTTAAGATATTAATGAAATTTTTTCCTAATGATTTTGAAAGAAGTGTTAAATTACATTTGGAAGGATATTTTTCAGTGTTTTTGCACTTACTGATAGTGATAAAGAGCATTGGGATAATGGTATTAAAATGGAACATAAAATGTCAGTAATTTTTTCTGTAGTTTAGAAAGAGAGTTTGCAAATGATCCATTAATAACTTTTAAACTTCTTCACTATTTTAATGAGTCGAATTAGTCTATGAGTATTATGAATCTCCTTCTATATTTTTTGTATGTGTACTTTTATTTATTAAAGGAAATGAGGCATGGCATCTAAGCTGGCCAGCAATTCTGATATAAAATCTTATCTGTTGTGTTATGCACATATATGAGAGTGATGTTGGCTATCTTGTAATTTTTCATAGAATTCATTAATTATCTTTCATGAAGTCTTGTCTGTAGTAGATTTTTATAGTTTTATAATCTCTGATGAGTGAAAGCAAGCTGATATGTAACTTATGCTTCACAAATGATAGGTGGGCACTTATAGACATAAACATTGGGAATTATGGAATCACTTCTAATATAAAATATGTACATGTATTTCTGTGTACAACAGAATATCATTTCAATCCTTTGTCAACAATACCTCAACCTTTTTCTTCCTCTGAATTATGGAAAAGCAGTCACCTAGGAAGCAGGCAATAAAAACCTGTTAGTAAAAATGGAAGGTGACTAGACTTGAGAGCTGTCACTAGAAGGAAAAAGATAATTAGATGGAGTTACTAACCACTCATAATGAAAAGACTAGCCAAACTCTCAAGTACAGTAGAATGGCTGGTTTTGTAACTGCGTGATTGACAGTAGCTATATGCAAGTTCTGCTTATTTTACTCCCTTTCACTCCTAAAGAGACATTTTTTGAGGTTTTTTCCTTCTCCCACTATCATTCATGCTGTAATGAATTACAAGGTTTAGTTGCAATGATTTATGATAGAAAACTGTTATTTTTTCAAAATGCCGTGAGTCATTGCAAATTTCTTTGGATTCTGTTATACCCAGAGAAAATGGAAGACCTTTATTTTTTGGTAAAATATTCGTACATGAGAGACTTAGATGAGAAAACATCATTTATTGCCAGGATTTATCAGCAAAATGCTTATGAATGCTAGTGATCTGTTGGCTGCTTCTTTGTAGTCTTAAAGTAAAGATTTGACACCATGTTCCTGATATTCTGCCATTCCTGATAGATTTTCTGCACTGCAATAAGCATTGTGTTCTTGGAGCAGATCCTTATCTCTGACTTTGTCAAAATTGTGTTCAAGGCCATTAGCATCAACATACTGTATTTTTTTCCTGCATAAGTTTTCAGTACTTTTGTTGCACTTTCTGTCACATTGTAAAAAAGAAAACTACTTTTTCATCCATTTTCTTATCTCTTTGATTGTTCTAGGAAAAAGAAAAACCAGCATTGGAGTTGAATTGCTCTTAGGCATGGCAAACCACTTGAGTTTCATATAATCACCTCAAAAAGGAAAATACTTTATCCACACTAATAAGGTGACATGATCTATTTCAGATGTGCATTTAATTTATACAAATTTCTTAACTGACCTAACTTCCACATTTTTTAGCAAGTTGTGGAATTTTCTTACAGATTTCCTCACCAGTTTGTTCATGCAAGGCTGTATTCTATGTGTAAGTAGTTTACATAGTCATCTGTATTACATTAATAGCACTCTAGAATGAAAGCAGATGTATTTTCTTTATTCTTAACAGAGCACTGGTAATTCTCATAGTTGTAATTCTCATAGTTGTAAGTGCTATGATGATCAAAATAGGTTTCTGTGATTATTTTTGAGGTGTCAGTTCCAAAACGAGAAAAATGAGGAAGGATCTCAATAGCATTCACCAAATAAAAGGTCATCAAACAATATGAAACAGATTGTTTCTTAATTAGTTAAAGATTTGCTTGCTTCATCTGGACATCACTTGTAATTGATGCAATAATGCTTGTGCTTGAGAGGGCACAAATACTGCTAAGTTCCTTAAGATGATAGAGAGAGGAGTCATCACCTCTTGACACATATTTGTTATAGTTTCCCTTTTGGTCTAGGAAGTGTTAAAGGTCAGGACCCTGGCATTCAGACTGAATCCCAAGAATTCATACTTGAAGTTTTGACTTAAAATACATTTTCTACATTTACCACAATTTGAAAACCTTTGCAAGGATTATGTGAATAAGATAAGTGGGGTTTTTTCTTCATAGAGAAATTGCAAGGTCGAGAACCATAGAATTTTATGGACTTGAAGACTGAACATATACATCTACTGATTTCCATTTCAAACAATTTTGAAGGGTTTTGGCTACTACTTTCTCCTCCCATAAAAAAAGGCTGACAAAGAAAAATTTTCTGTCTTCACTTTTATGGTCCACTTTTTATATGTGTCTTGTAATCAACAGTGTTTACTTGTAAGTTACATAACAAAGTCTTTAATAATCAAATTTATTTTGCTAGAATAACATGTATTTCAGATGCAAGTAGATCAGGAAAGATGATTGGCTTGGGATGGTAAAAATGTCGTTCTTTTATTACTGAATGCAAAAGGAATCTGAAATCTCATGCCATAAAATCATCATGTCCTTGGTTATCTATAAAATATTTGATCACTTGATGTGGAGCCAGATATGTGCATTCCTTGCTTTAGTCACAGGGGATAAACACACAAGGGCAGCTGTGGGTTTAATTTTTTAGGGACAAGTGGTTTGTTACTCCTAGATATTGCTCTAGTATAATGTATACATAGAAAAACAGTGTCAGACAGGAACTTTGGGAAAAGTTGGCTAAATTCATGCACCCATAGTTAACCAGATTAAACTGGTTTAGTTTAAATAACTAAAATTCCCCCATCTTAATACTGCCAGAACTCAAGGACAGATTCTTTAGTACCATCACAAGAAAGATCTCTTGCTTTCAAAAGTTGTTCTGTCTCAGATGAGACTGAAATATGAATCTTACTGCCATTTTTTAAACACCTTGTTTGACAATTTCCATGCCATTGCTATTGCCAAGGGCCCAAGAATTTGCCACAGTGGTGAAACCTGATTTTCTGTAGTGTTTGTTTCTGACAGCATGTTGAAATAACTACTCTGTCTTGGTGGTAATCACAACCTAGTCAGATCCTTATATCTGCTGCTTTTCTGCACTCTATGAAGGGTAGTTTTCATTCCCGAGTTAGGGACTTAGCAACTCCTGGTTTTTTCTTCATCTTCTATGAGAATTCAAGACAGATTTGATGCTGGAAAAAGGATTCTTTGTGCCTTCAGCCACACTCAGCACAGAGTTTATTACTTCCTTGTTACATTGCATTGCACCAGGTTATGGTGGAAGCCAAAACAATATCTCTATCACCATTTGGTATTATAAAATAGCCTGGTACTTTGGCTGAAGAGAAAGAACATAAATAAAAAGAGCATTTTATACCCACAAACCTTCTGCTGAAAGATTTAATGTTATTTTTGTAAACTGTCATTAGAAGAGGCCTTCAGGATATGATAAAGTTCAGAGGACTGAGCACTGGAACAGGCTGCCCAAAGTGGTTGTGGTGTGTCCCTCACTGAAGAAGAGCTGTCTGGATTAAGTTCTGTTTAATATTCAGGGATGGCCCTGGTTGAGCAGGTAAATTGGACCAGATGATCCACTGTAGTCCCTTCTAGCCTTACCAATTCTGTCATTCTGGCCTGAGGAAAGGTCAGAATACCAAAGGCTTGACATGTCAGATCATGGGGTTAGGACATGCCAGATCATGAGAAATAGAGAAATTATTTCTTCATCCTAACCAGGTGTGAAATTAAGGAAATGAATCATTCAAAAGATTCTCAGACACATAGTTGTTAACTATTCTCTTGGTGAAAGATATAACTTCGTAGTTTGGTAGTGATGAGAGAGACAAGTACAAACATTCCTGGCAATCCTGCCTCTGGTATCTTAGACCAGCACAGAAGGCAACCCCAGATTACACAGCTCTGACTATTCATCTCTAGGCAACTAAGCCCTGCAGTACATCAAATTCTCTCTCATTCAAGGGCACAATAAATAGAGAACCTGTTTTTATTATATATATATTTTAAAAGCATCTTCATCAATTTCTCTGCTCTTCTTTTCAGTTTTCATTTAATCCATTCCTTAGTGTACATGAAGCAGGATCCTTTCTCCCAGATGGAGTGTTCTCTGCTGAAACCACCTACTATCACGGTGCAGAGCAGTGGAAATGCTTCAGAAGGTCTGGTACAGATTCAAGCACCTATAAAGTTCTTCCAGGAAATCTGAGAGGTTGTTCGGTGGATCACTTTTCAAGGAAGTAGTGATTCCTCCATTCCAGGAAAAGAAAGCATAATTTGTAACCAGAAAGTTAAAGTGTATATTGCAAGATTTCATACTTTGATATGGAACATGTAGTCCTCGCTTTTTAAAATATAGCTAGATATTTCATAAGATAAAAAAGAGATTTCTCTTGTTCTTGGAATATGTAGTTCCTTCTTGGCCTTAAGAGCCTATCCTAGAAGGAGAACTAAATTATGATCACATTTCCAAAACACATTCTTAAAATTTACAAAATGTAGCAGCTTTGTAGTATTTGTCTTTCATACATAAATAAGAATTTATGTACTATCAACTGGTGACAATTTTCATAAAGAGATGACTTATACAATAGTCACAAACTGACACAAACAGTCCGTTTGTGACTATTGAATATATATATATATATAGGATATTCAGAAAAACAGGAAGATCAGCATTCACACATCTACATGAATGGTATCGCCTTTCCAGTCTAATTTTTGGGAAGACCTCTTCAGAATAAACTCACTGATTACTAGAGACAGACATTTTGGCTGTTCCATTTCATAAAAATTATTTCTTAAGCATAAAATTGTAGAAATTAGAAAATTAGTTGCATTACTTTTGCTTCAAATTAAGAAAAAATCCTTATTTTTGAATCTTACAATTCATGTTATAAATATATTTTACACACCACAATAAATTTAGAGAAGCGTTAGTTTCTTTGCATTGTCTAACTTTCTCAGAGACTTCCCAGGTTAGTTGTTTTTACCAATGTTGAACACATATCATACATACATGAATGAAGAGAAACTTCCAGTTAGGATATGACTGGCTAAATTTGGAAGGTGTATAATCTGTAGTGGCATTTCTTCTCTGAGATTATTTTCACAAAATAAAAAATACCATACAGTTCCAGAGATCTTAAGTTCTTAGGGACATTTAGGCCTTTACAGGCTTTGCTATTGAACCAAGTGAAACTGTAAAAGAGTTGAAATAGATTAAGGACTTAAGACTTCTGTATTCAAGTAACACTCACTTTTCAATTGGCTGCCACATGAAAAGAATTTTTTGTCATTTTCAACTTGTGGACATATCCTTACCACTATTTCAACTCAACATAATGTTGATAAATAAAAGATGCATCTGGCAGCTGATATTTAACATCTTGAGAACACCTACATCCACTTCAAGTCTTCTTCCAAAGTTCTGCCTTAGATTCTCAAGGCAATATCATGTACAATAACTTTTGTCCTTGAGAAACAAGAAAGTCATCTGGCTGCCCCACTGAGATCGATGTGACTGTTCACTCTCATCCATGTTTAGTTACCTGGAACAGCCCTGAAATAGTAAATTCCTGTTGTCAAAAGGCATGCTCCCCTGCTTTCTTTTCCTAACAGGTTTTATGGTAGGGTGAAGCCAAGTGAAGTAACCAGGGGCTGAGGGTGGAAATAGGAAGTCTGGGCCCTCCAATATGAAAGCCCATCCCACAGTATGAAAGCCCCATCTCACATTCCCTGTGAGGAAGCAGAGCTGGGAGTGGTATGTTGACCACAACCAATCCAGAGCAGTGTGTCCATCCAGAAAGGTCATGGTGACAAGGAGGGCTAGCTTCATCTTTCTAAATCAAGTTTTTCTCTGAATTTGGCAAATTAGTCTATAGCTCTTGGTATTTTTTTTAGGTGATCCAGACAGACTTGCTATATGAGCAAATGATGAAGCAAATTATTATGGGGAGACTAAAATGTATGTGCTTTATGAGAAAGTTTTGGTTTTGGATATTTATCTTTTCTTGCAAAGATAACACTTGAGTTATTCAGTGATTTCCTCAGAGTTTATGGCTCCTTATATTACATGCATTTGCTCTGAAAAATGTTTTATATACATTGTGGAAATTATATTGTCTGTTTAAGGGAAGGACATTTCCATGGTAACCACATAGTAGATATCTTATTATTCAAGAGGTGACATTTCTAGTCCACAGTGGTTGGTTGAGACTTTGCTGACATCCTGATGTTGCTGAAGAGCTAATCCAGTTGTAATACATGAACGTGTAATGCATGAGGCCTAGTTGGAGTGAAGTTGGTGGGCTCTAAGGATGGACTTCACTGTGCAGGAACCCCCCAAATTCTCATGCCCTCATGACCTGCAGCCACTCATGCACCACAGCTGTTCTTGGGAACTTTTTACTGATTTAGCAGCCGTACTCTTCAGGTTGGTAGCACTTTTTTCTCATGACCCATTGACCTTTGGGTCTTCATGCGTTATGGGTATCCATGGGAACTTGATAGGCTGTTATCCTCACACAACTCTTGGCCTGCAAGTTTGCTCTGGGTACTGTTGAGCAGTACAATGTGTTCAGCACTGAAGATTGACTTACCTTTCAAAATGGAATTATGTGACAGTGATATGATTAATTTTATCATGTCTAATAAACTGATGATGTAGGATGAACTTAAGGGAATCCATATCCTAGAAATCTGGTGTTATCTTAAGCAACATTAAATATCCCCGTTTATCTCCCAAGAAAGGAAAAAAAAATAGTTTTCAGTTTGGAAAAAAGAAGACTCATCAGCATATTATCAAAAGATGAAAAGAAGAAAATAATTTGCTTCCTCTCCAGTTTTTCAACCATCTTAATGAATATTATGGCATGGGGAATGAGCCATGTTCCACTTTCAATTAACTTTTGTGGAGAGATATTATTGTCTTGGGAATGTTTAAGAGTTTTAAAGAAATAACAAAACATTTTTTACAGAAATTCTGAGAGAAATGCAATTTCTAGTGTCTGTAGTGAAGCCATTTTAACAGCTATTTTCATTAAGCATTTATACTATCTGCAAATTCTTGTAGGTTTTGTTAATCATTTCCATTTCATTGCTTATTTTCACTCCAGCAGCATTAATTATAGACTAAAATATCCATATAATGAAACTGTGGTAAGGCAAAAATTACTTGTTTGGGGTTATTGACCATGATATGTAGACCTGAGCTTTACTGTTTCATCACTTTTATTTTTAGAAAAGTTTTTGCATGTTAACAGTGCTGTTTCTTTACCCTGGTTATTATGGAATATATAAATTTAAGCTGGTCTTCATGGCCCATGTGCTGTTGCATGCAATCTAATGCTATTATCAGCAGATAGATTTTCCCACATTCTCTTGCTTCAGCAGACAATTTTAGATTTATATTTACAAGACAAAAGTTTTGAGTGTTTGGTTAAGCAAGAGAATTAAAGATAAGATTTTTCCATGCTAAATCCTGCAATATTGTAACATCTGTTGCCACTGGCTTGTCTGCGTAGGAAGATACGTGTGGTTTTGTGAAACACACTATTTTTCTGAGAGAAAGTCCAAAAATTAAGAACAACTTATATTTCAGAATATGGATAGTTTTATACTGTTTTAATTGCCTCTAAAAAAAAAAGAACTCAGAATCTCTGAATCTGAAAAAAAAAACCCCTTATTATGTGAAATATTAGTTGTAGAAAAAACACCGTGTAGATTGTTTTTTATTATGAAGATATTTTATGGTTTCCTACCACTGCAATGTTGCGTATAGAATTTTTCATCCAGCTTCTGATCTTGAATGTTCATTGTATTAAAGATAGGCAGTAGGTGTCTTTTAAGGTTGTCAGTGTCCACAGAAAAATAAGGTCTAGTCTCTTCAGGAAGATAAAGGGGATGGAAAACACAAATGCTTGAAAATGTTTTTCTAGATTATTCTGTCCTGATCCTGCATTCAGTTTCTCTGAGCAGCAAGTTATTTAGGTGCTAGCATCTGCAGAATCTGGTCATGTACAGTGTAAGTTTTCTACCACTTTTCATTGTAAACAGGAATGTGTAAGAGGAAGACTTGGGAGGATATGTGTGAGGATGAAGACAAATGGAATGAGGGCTGTATGGTAGAGATCCAAAGCCTAAAGCCAGAGGATGTAAATCCACCAGCTTCAGTTCAATTAGGATGAATTGATCCACCAATGCAGATTTTCTGGTTTTACTTTTAGGCTGTACAAAGGTGAAAGTGGTTGAAAATTTACAGGTCCTGCATATTTTTGTGGTTATCATTTAATTTTCTTTTCTTCTTGGATTTTCTTTAATATTGAACATATCTCCCTCATAAAAATGGCAGGTTTTTTTCAATGTTCAGGACAGTGAAGTTGCCTAAGAAGCTTTAAATTATGGTTTTAATAAAAAATTGATGCCTCTGTCAGCCACCCTAGTATATTGCTAATAGGAGGCCATTACATGGCTGAGATATTCCATTTTAAATACTTGTTTGTGACTCTGATAGGCCCAAAACAACAACATTTTGTCACTCAAATAGTTTTTCTTGTTTGTCATTTAAATACTTTAAAAAAATTAAATGTTGTTGCTCTAACATTATTTAGAAATAATTCATGAAATGGAGAAGAAATATTCAGTAAAGAACAGTTGAGGTCCTTTAATCTATAATCATACTCTTAACTCCTGGTGTGTTGAAAATCGTTTAAACCAATAAAATACAAATTTTTTAAGTAACTGTTTCAATTATGTGTTAACAGTCAATGGCTGCCAAGTAGGAAAACTGTGAAAGTGATCAGACACTGTCTCAGGCCTAATAAAGCTTCAAAGGCTAACCACATTATTGAAGTGATGAGGTGTTTAGACTTTAAAGCCTCACTCACAGCCTTCACCATCAGTCTCTGTATGAGATTTCTAGTGGACCTTTCTGTAAAAAAGGACTGAGGAAACCAGGTCTAGAAAAAAGATTAGTAAGCGTGAAGTAGATAAGGCAGAGATCAAAATATAAATGATTTAATCAAAATCATGTGGACTACAGATTAATTTTGATATTAAATATGATTATTTATATGAAAGAATAGAAGGAGAAAATTATAGGAACATTTCAAAATAAAACATTGTTTTGTAAGTTCTAAGGAAATCAATCATTTAATTAATGTTTGCTACTCTGGCAGTTCTTAACATAAAACAAGCTCATCAGAAGCTTTGCCAGATAACCTCTGACTCTTCTCAGAGATTTTTTAAGAACACGTATAACTTATACTTCGTGTGCACCTCTTACAGTCAAACACAAAGAGTACAAGTCTATAGCTACTGCTTCTTAAATTGGTAGACTTTTTCACTGACAAGTTGGTAAAATATGAAATTACAGTAAAGGTTATTTTCATGTTGAAGTTGTTCAAAGTTTCCTTTAACTGCTTCTCACAGAAGATTTGGCACAAAAGGAAACTTCAAACAAGACTTTAAAGAAATCAAGAGGCTGTTTCTGTAGTAGACAATTCAGAAACATTATGTTTCCAGTTCTCAAATTTTTTTCTCAGTTATCATTCCACACATAGTTGGGTTTAAAAGTAATTTGCTGAGTAATTACTACTGTGTTAGAAGGCTGGGGATTGCCTACCTGAGATAATTTTAGACAATACCTCCTTTATTATTAATCATAACAAAGGAGGAAAATAATTCAGGATAGGTTAAAAACTCATCAGATTCAATTTAGCTTCACTTAGTGTTTCAACCACTTTAATTGTTGAAAAAGCAGAGTGAAATAGCTAATACTGGTCTGCAGGATCAGTTCACATCTGAGTTGTAATTCTGCTTGCCATTTGGTGGGAGCCAATAAAGCTCTTTGCTGTCAGGATTGTTAGGAGACAGAGAGCCTGGAATAAAAATAGAGGGAGTTACTAAGTCTCTTTGAAAAGTCATATGAATGGTTTACTTGAGTACCAGGACTAAAAGGTTCTTCTGAGTAGAGGCTCAGAGAATGTGGTGAAGTTGTTCTGGCAAAGAGGGACATGGCGTGGGCCATCATCTGCTTGCAGGTTCTGGAATTAAAAAATGGAAGAGGAATAGGCAAGAGACAAAAAACAGATGGGTACTCTAGAATATGCTATAGGTATGCTAATGTGTCCTGGTTTGGAGTAAATTAGGGAAGAACCTGCAAAAGGAGTCCCCTAAACCAAACCTCCACCACCCCTTCCCCCCCGCCCAGCCCTGGGTTCGGGAAGGAAAATACCTCGGAGGAAAGTGGAAAAACCGGTTTATTGACAAAAATACACTCCCCAACACCGAATAGTGGGAAAAAAGACGGGTTACTGTGATGAGGAGGGTGCTGACGTGTCTCTGTCTGGCCCGGGACTTCTCCAACTTCTCAGGTCAGGTCAGGTCTGGAGCCGGTTCAAACCTTGGCGTGGGGGGCGGGGGGAGGAAGAAAGAAGGAGGGAAAAAAAAACCAAACAGAAACAGCGGGGGGGAAGAAAAACGGTGGCAGTGGCAGCCGGAGAGCAAAGCAAAGCGAAGCGAAGCGAAGAAGGCAAAAGCAGCCGAGCTAGCTAAAGCAAGAGCCAAAACCAGAAAAAAAAAAAAAAAAAGAAAAAAAAAAAAAAAAAAAAAAAAAAAAAAAAAAAAAAAAAAAAAGAACTGCAGGCTCCCGCCCAAGAGGGCGGGATTCAGCTGCGAGACATAACAATGTATTCAAGATATGGGATGGATATATGGGATAGGAGGCAGCTCAACCCAGAACATAATGCAAGAAAATCTGTCTATTCAAAGTTGTTATCACACATATTCTTTGACAAATTCTACCCATTTGGCTACCTTCCCAGGTGACCTCAGCAATTATGCTGTAAATCTGGTTTCATTGTAATATCTGCCCATATCCTCCATTTCAGTTCTTCACAATTATCATCTCTTACATTGGTTATCTTACAGTCAGGTTAGCCACACACATTTCTTGACTGATCTGATAGCAAGAATATATTCACTGACACTCAAGAGAATAAGGTGTTAATACATATAGTATAAAATACAGATCAAGGACCATAAGCAGCAACAAGTCTATTTGGCACTTCACTCATTTTCTACACCTTTTCCCTCAGAGCTCAAGCTCAAACCGACTCCAAAACTGTACAAATTGTACTTACAAATTGTAACTGTGTCCTCACTGTTCTAAAGATGGGTCTGGATGCTAGACCTGCTTAAACCTGGGCTTAATTATAGTAGAGCCAGGTACCCTCAAGACTTCAAACACATTGTACTGCGTAACTCTCCACATTATAGACACTCCTCTTCCTGCCCCCAAATGATCATCCAACACTTACTATAATTAAAACTTGATATGGTTAAGACATAACACATGGATATGTTATAGAAAGATGTCTTGCTCTGCTTCACTGGTTTCTTGATTGTCCTGAAACTTGCATGTGGCTACACCAAACCATTGAACACCTCCCAGGAGTTCTGCACTAAATGTGTTTTCTTTGTCATTTATATTAAGTGTCATAGATGTACATATGAAGGAAAATATTTAATCCAACCTTAATAAAGTCTTCTGAGCTGTGTTCTTGCTCTCTAAGAAATTTGTTAAGTTACAGTTTTCCTCAGCCCAGAAGAGGAATAATGCACAACAAAGGTTGTGTAACACGGGCAGATCACTCGATCAGGTTTAAAATGTTAAGCATAAGCCATTAATCAGCCAGTTTAAGCGCGACATTATTCTTTTCATTGTTAAATGTTGTGAGGAAGTTAACCAAGACTTATTAAATTATTTATTTTTATTTGCTCACTTTAGGTCTTGCACGTGTTATTTCAAAATCCCTTGGGTGTGAGAGGAATTTAAACCTAATGGTGGCTTATTAGTTTGTTTATAGAGCTATCAGTTTTCACTTCTGTGTCTTTACATTATCTGTGTAAGAAATTACTCTTCCGTGAAATTAAAATTGTAAAAATGACCAAGTTTAAAACAAATAGCAAAATTGTTGCTGGCAGTATGTTACAACCTAAATGCTGAGTGAAAACTAGACACTCTGATGTACATTTTTGTGGAAATAAATTACTTAATTTTACAAAGCCGAGTTTTACTGCCATCCACACAACCTGTAAACTTCGTATGGGTAACATATATTTAGCAAGTGTAAGGATGTTTTTATTTTGAATTTTTCTCTCAAATGTATATACAAGGAGGGACAAGGAAGTAAGCTTAGAAGTGTGTAGTTAAACTGTGTCATGTGAGGTGAAGATACTGGTAATTCTTTTTGACAGATAATATATACAATTTCAATTTTTTTTAGCTGTATCTTTATTAATCACTCTCCACAAATACCTGAGAGGAGGTTGTAGCCACATGGGGGTTGGTCTCCTCTCCCAGGCAACCAGCCACAGAACAAAGTAGGCAGTCTTAAGCTGCACCAGGGAAGGTTTTGATTGGACATTAGGAAGAAATTTTTCACAGAGAAAGTGATTAAGCACTTGAATGTGCTGCTCAGGGAGGTGGTGGAGTGACCACCTCTGTTTAAGGAAATTGTGGATGTGACGCTTGGTTTCATGGTCTAGCTGACACATGGCGGTGTTTGATCGTAGTTTGGACTCCATGATCTCAAAGGTATTTTCCAACCTGTTGGATTCTGATATTCTGTCTTAAAATTTCAAGATGAGCTTGCATGACCCACAGTGTTATGTAAGCTCCACCACACTGCAACCGGGACGCACTGTAAAGAACAGAAGTTAGGGGAACTTTTTTACTTTTTGAAGACTTCTGTTAATTTACCCATTGGGGTTAAAAATTAAGAGTTTGTTAAGATGTTGCAGCTTTGAACTGTACGGACATCTCTCTTTTTAAAGCTTTTCAAATTTCCTTGCTTATTTAAAAGACTCTTTTCTCTTAAGGCAAACAGTAGAGATACCTTAATTTCATCAAGACTGTAAAGGTTTGAGAAGACTCAGTCTGTCACCAACCTACTGAAAAGAAAGTGAGTTTTGAATAAAGGCATTCTTTTGTGTCCTTTTTTATCTTCAGCCAGGAAAGTTTTAACTCACATGACAGACAGTATTAATCTTTTCACCAATGTAGTTTCACAAGTGTGCTAGTCTAACCAATAAACTAAACAGGCTGAAACCTAGTCTCTGGCAGCAAGGCCAGCTGGCATGCAATGGTCTGTACCCATACAATTAAACTTTGTTAACCTCCTGAAGAGAGTTGTGGCAGGCAAAATAATTATTTGGAACGATCTTTTGCATGTGCTTATCCCTGAACCTGGCACATAAGTTCTTTGGGAGTGTAATATTTGTTTAATTTAAAAGTCTGACAAGTCTCTTCTATCAATAGGTGGTCAAGTCAGAGGACTCAAATCTGAGCTCTTGCTTTAATTACTTTGCTAGTACATGCCTAACTCCAAAGGCAGAACATAATATTTCCTTTAAAGCTGACTTACAAAACAATGAGTTCTGCAAAGCAGTCATTTCAGTCAGTAAAAAGCAGAGGTTGATGATGGAATTGGGAGGAGGCAAAATGCTTTGTTGGTTTTAGCTGGGGGTAGTTGTGTATATGTATGTTTCAACACTTATCTCTTTGAAAAGCAAACTTTACATTTTTTCCTCTGAATCAGTGGGCTCTTAGTATGTGTCAGCTAGTTTAGCCAAGCACTATGAAAACTTGCAAATTATACCCATAATTGTTTTTACATAATCTATATTTGGATCCCATTTTGCAGTGTCTTGGTTCTCCAATAATCTTCCACTCCATTTTGGTGAACAACCTATTTGAAAAATGCCATAAAAATCAGCATTACATAATAAAATTAACAAATTGATTTTTAATCTATGTAAAGACCCTTAAAATATTTTTTCCCCAAAAGGAAGGTGGGAGCTGGGTGGAGTCTAGCTTAATTAAATCAACTGCATAATTGCTTGGAACATATGAAATTGTTCCCAAAGTATGGCTTTCAGAGAAAATGTCCACGCCTTACAGAGGTATATTATCAGAATACATTTCATGAGTTGGTTTTTGGGCTTTTGTTTATATTTAGAATATCAGAGTTATCTGAAAGCTGAATCCCTGACTGAACTGTTTTAATCCCTGACTGAACTGTTAAAAAGAAGCCTCTTGTTGGCCTTTATAAGGAGCCATTTCTGTCTAGGAGGTCAGTTTAAATTTCTCAAGTGCTGCTAATAAAGCAGAACTGCTAATGATTGCACTTTGTTTTTTCTTTCAACTTCAAGAATGAGCACAGAATACAGATGAGTCAAAACCATGGTGTGCAGATACAATGAGCCTGCAGTTGTAAGGAAAGTTTATCTTGGCTTTTTGTAGTCACCTTAATACTTCTGATTTGCAGAGAAGAGGAGAGGGGAGAATTTCCTAGGTAACACTTCCCTGAGCAAGATTCATATTCAGACTGATAGAAGGTCTCACCAGCTCTGAGTAGCCCTTCCATTCAAAATCTTTCCATTCTGATGGAGTGCCCAAGTTTTTTAGGGGCAAATATGTAAATAAAAAGAGGTGTTTTCTTATTTTTGCTTTCCAGAGATATCTTGGATTTTGGTTTTTAGGGGTAAAACAGCTTCTTTATCAAAACCATGGACCTGAATTCCTGCAATCTCTCCAGACAAACTAAATATTAAAATCAAAGTTATTCTCCAATTGGTGCCCATTGGGCTGGATTTATGTGGGATCCTCTTCTAGCTGATTCCTATTTAGTGACAAGCTTTCTCAGTCTAGAAGTACCTTTTCCTACATTTTCCTTTGCATAAAGATGACAATCAAGTTTGATTGCTATGTTTAGTTATAGGTTATAGAATATAAAATGTAATTGTCCCTGTAAAGATTAGAGTTATCTTGAGAGATTATTATATATATATATATCTTCAGGGGTATAGCACTTTTAATACTTTCTAGATTTTTTTAACCAGTCCAATCTTTGATTTGTTGGATATAAATTAAATTTTTTTTCTTTGGTTTGGAAACTAGCAGAGTATTTTTTTTCAAATAGGAAATTATAACTTTTTTTTTTTTTCTCTTCTGGGAGAGAGAATTTGTATTTTTATTCTTTTTAATATCCTTCAACAATGTAATATAAATTTTGTATCACAGCAGCGACAACAAAAACGGATGACTAAAGTTTTCATGCATTATATATCAAGCTGAACATTTCTGTGAACTAAAACTAAATATTAATTGCATTTCTTACATAGAAATAATTACATAATTACAAATCTTAATTAATACAGTTTTTCATTTGGAAGAAAGAATTTATCAAGCTCTGACTGATTTCTTTTTGAAATCCTACACAAAGTACTTGGCAAGACCCTGCATAATAGCCTGGAATCTAGATTCCCACAGGTTTTAATGCCTATTTCTGTAACTGTGTGCAAAAGCCTAAAGTGATTAAAACCATAATTTGTATGACCTATGAATTATAAGCATTATAAATCATGATATTTGATAATGTGTTGCATGGCAATCTATAGTGAATTATTGTGTGTTTGTATTTTACCCTATGTTTTGTTTTCCCTGCCACCACCTGCCTCGGGATTTCAGACCTCTTGTCTTACAGCTCTGCTGTAAATATTTGACCTCTCATTTGTCTGTTTTCTCCTGCTGAGCCTTTTCCTCTTCTCATAAAAGTCAGCTGGGGAGACAACAAGCCATTGAGCTATGGCCTGCCACGGGCAGCTGCCAAAGTTGTGCTGCACAGCACTGCCCCTCTGGAGGTCACATCCCAACAGAGGATGTTGCCAGTGCAGCAGGCTCCAGACAGAGGGAGATTTCTTCAGCATTACTAAAAAGGGCAAGGGTCGTTTTGCAACCAGCTTGTATTGGGAAAAAAAAACCTAGTGAAATGAGGTAGAGGGTGTAGCACATTTTGTGCCTGGCCTTAAAGGCTCAGTGTCAGATCTTCTCATGACACTAACTTTCAAAATTTGTTATCCTCAGATGAAAAATGTTCAATACTTCCGGCCTTTTAGGTATATTTAGAATCTTTCCATTTCCCCCACATTCACCTCTGTTACATTTCAAGATGTTTTGACCTTTAAAAATAAGATTATTAAAACAATAGGCCAATAGCCTAGAGGGCTTCTGCAATCCATATGTGTATTTATTCTGCTTTGGTTAATGTAACAGTTGGAAAAAGAATGAAAGTGAAAGTTCAGATAGTTTCTTTCCAGCTTGAGACATCACATGGATTTCAGGAAAAACATAAACTGAAGTAAATTACTAAAAAAAAAAAAATGCACTACTGTACAGCATTTGGCAGGGTGTATTTTCATTATTACAGCATGTAAGTTAGATCACAGATCTGGTAGCTCTAACACAATAAAAAAATTAAAAATATTATACATAGGGAGAATGTACTATAAAAAATAACCCAAAAGAATCCTCTCCTGAAAATAAAAAACCAAAAATCAAATATTTTTTTCAATGTAGCATTTAACAACATAACTTTCTCTAAACTAGTCTTTAAGTGGCCAAAATTGATTTAGCCTTACCATGGTCCTCTCTGACCTTTGTACTGCCTGGGTAGAACAAAATATTTGATAGGTGGTAGCAAGAGCTCTGCTTTTCCAAACCCTTAGAGAACATCCTGCCAAAGATGGTCTCCTAGTTTAGCTAAACTGCTTGACCAAGGTATCACAAATTTTTTTCCAGAGCCAACTTCTGGCACTTTTTTAAAAAATAATATTCTTGTTTTTTCTCCTTCCAGACTGCCTTTAACTCCCAAAACTTCTTATCTTTCCCATTGCAATGACTTCTCAACAATGTTCTTACCATGCTTTCTTTGCACTCCTCAGAAATTAATAAGGATATGTATTTTCTTTTGTTTCTCTGTCTCCTTCTCTTCAGAAAGACTTGTTTTCTCCAGTCAAAATGTGGGCTTGGAGAAAATGACAAAATGCTTGTCCTCACTGGTCATTGGATGCCTAGCTTGTTATCATAAATTTTTATTGCTTGTCTGGATCAGCCACTGGTTACTTCTGGAAGAAGCCGTTTGTGCTTTTTGCTCTTATTTTTTACCAGACAGTTATTTACCATTGCCATGCAGGAGCCACTTTCCACATGCCTGGTTGAGATGGAGAATATCAGCAGCTAAACCTGACTGAAGCGAACCTCTCTTCACTTACCTGGAGAGAGCAAGGTAAGTGTTGATGGATCAGATATGCCGTGATTTTTTTATAACTCCACCAAAGTGAGCTGCCAGGCACTCTAATACAGGTACATACTAATAATACTTTCATGATCTCCAAAGAATTTATAAAAGTATTTCTATATTGCCTTTTTTTGAATATTTAGTTGATAATGGGCTGCAAGCGGGCACATACTTTCTTTCCCAAATTAAAGAGAGACATTAAAAACTGTAAATGGAAAGTTATCTTAAAGACAAATACTCTCTTACAGCATTTGTCAGAAATCTTCTTACAGCCCATCACAAGATCACCATGCAAGTAAGGCCTCAGAAAAATCTGTTAGAAAAAGAGTTATTATATTATGATCATTTAACAAAAAAATTGTTCAATGTTTCTGCTAAGTGCAAAGTTGCTTTCCAAATTATTTTTATGTAGCTAGAGGAAATAAGATTAGAAGTAGGGAAGATTAGAAATCCATGGCAAACCCTAAAACTAAATAAAATGCATTTTCGTATATATCTCCCAGTGCTTTATGACTGTGGTAACAGAAATTTGCATTGTCAAGAAGGCTATAGGCAAATCATATGTTTCTATATTTATTTTTATTCATACTACAAGTTTCACTTGATTATTGAAGCAGAAATCTACAATAAAAATCACAGGACTGAATTAATCTACTACCCTGATTCTAATCCATCAAAAAAAAAAAAAAAACAGGTAAAATCAATTTTGTCAGTTGCATTTTGTTGCCAACGTTTTTGATTTTAAGAATTCTTCTTACACAAAATGTGTTTTCCAGTGTTTTTGAACTCTTCTAACTTTTTTGAAGTTAGAAGCCATTAGCTTCAGGCACTAGACAAAAGTTGCTAAATAGGCTTTGAAAGCAGATAATCATCATCAATCTCAGCTTTATTCTGCTATTAGATTATAGTTAGCATGAAAAAGAAGAAAAAAAAAACAAAAAACCAACAAACAAACAAACAAACAAACAAAACACAACAAAACAAAACAAAACAAAAAATGAGGAAAAGGCATTTGACCATGAGATCTAAATGTTCATTATTTTTGTACCAGCTGTGGAAATTCTGTGTGTCAGTAACCTGGAGGCCCTTCTGGAATTGCATTTGATCATATTTCCTCCATCAGTATAGGGTTTTTAAATAGTTGTTTCTAACTTCATGGCTGCTTTCATCTCAATTAGTCAGAAGAGATGATGAAATGAATATACATCTACATATACAATTTTTTTTCGTCTGGAAACCTTACTCGAGGACTGAACTGAAACCAGGGATGAGGCAAGATAGAAAAATTAGGGGTTTTTTTGTTTTTGCTGAAAATAAGCATTTCAGAGTCATTTTTCAAACTTCACAGAAAAGAGAAAAGAAAATTCCATATGTGGGAGGATAATTTTGCATTGTTCAGTACAAAAATGTCAAAAGGCCTTTAAAGGCACAGCCGTTGTTCCACCATGGAAGATAAAAACAGCTAAAATCATGGAGCATCTGTGGCCAGAGTGGAAAACATTAATGGGGGATGGAATTTATGAGCACATAAATCACTGCTTGGAGATATTCACAAGTTACAAGTATTCTTACAATTTCAGCACTTTCCATTAAAGTTTTTACATTTCCCCCCAAAAGAGTTGTTCTTGGTTGGACATCCTGAAAGGGTCAAAATGAAAAAAAAAAAAAAAAAAAAAAAAAAAATAAATAAATAAATAAATAAAAAAAAAAACCTCTGTAAGTTCAGATAAGCCTTCAGAAAAGCTCCCTGCTACTGTCCTCTGACTTAGTGTTAGGACAAAAGTGGAGTTTAATCACCCAGGTCTGCTCCCACAGAGCTGAACACTGGACACAGTGAAACCCTTGGCTACACTTACTGCCCAAACTGGACATGGTGGGTGGAGAGGAGGAGCTGTGACTAAGCACCAGCCCTCAGTCCAAGTCGGAACAGCTTGGTGGTATATGTTAAAGAAGCCTAATGCCTATTATTTACATGTTGTACCAATTGTTTTAAATACTCAAAGATCTCCTGGAGAACATTTGAGTTCATAACCCAGGCTCCCTCAGCACATGTTACAGCTGGGAAAAGTGACTGCAATTTTTCCCACGAGATTTTTCCCAGATCTGTTACATAAGTCTGATACTTCCATTGCCAAGTGTGTGAAGTAACATTTTGCTTTAAACTATCAGAGCTACAGAAAATTAGCTGGAACACATCTTAAAAACTGCCACAAACTGATTTTTCGCTTTGGCTTTTGAGGTGCCGACCACAGCAGATGGAAAAAGTGGTAGCTAACGAGTTTTATGTCTGAAACACAGCTTGGTTGGTGGCCAACCTACTAAAATTGTTTCTGGTCAGTAGAAACTTAAAAACATAAAGTGATGCAGAGCACAGTTTGCTGCAGTGGGTCACTTACTGTGCAGAGTTGCCCTCCAAGGTTGGTGGCCTCAGTTCCAGGCTGGAGCACCTGTTAACATCAACTCTGAAGACAAAATGAGCACAGACTTCCTGCAGAATAAGCAGCCTATTCAGACTGCAGGGTTGCTGCACTGTGTACGCTTCATTATTATTATTCATGTTTTAATTGTTGTTATTGTTTTACAGTGCCCAAGAGGAATGTAGGGGTTTTGTCATCTGTTAAAGACACAATTAGAAGAACTAGGCTCAAAGGAGCAGCAGAGGCAGATGGTATATTGGCAGTTAAATTTATAAAACTATTCTCTTAAGTCTTGCCAGCAAGAGAAATAGCTTTTCTGCTTTTTTCTAATTTATTTTTTTTTCTTTAAGGCAAACAGTTTATTTCAAGAGCAGTATACTGTAGTTGAGAGGGTAGAGAATGGCATGATTTGGTCTCTCAAGAGTTTTGACATTCAGAAGAAAAAAGAAACTAAAATTATTTTGACTGAGTCACAAATCATTTATTCATATAATCTTGAACAGAGAAAGCTCTGCTAGTTTCTAAGCCAAATAATCTGTGCCATGTGTCCAGCTTCTCTCTTCTGTCTGTCACGTTTCTAGTTAACCTTGTTAACTGGCTTAGTGGAAAAACACTGGTGTAATGTAACAGAGGCAGTGACCTGCCAGATGACCTATGCAGATCAGATGAAGAATATCAATTTCAGGGTTGATTGGGGGTGTGAATAGGTTTACTGCTAATAAAAACTAGGGTTTTTACAATCACACCCTCACAGCAAAGCAGTAGCCTTTTGAGGAACTGGGAGCTGAACTGAACTGCAGATGAGAATGCAAGTGCTCACATACCAAAAGGGGAAAAAAGTTTACTGAAAGGGCAAATAGTAAGGCTGTCAGAGAGCTAGGATTACTTGTTTAAATGGCATTCTGGGTTAGGAAGCAGCTGGTCTTAAATAAGCAAATAATGCTTAGAAATGAGAATTGTGCTCTGTAAATATGGTGATACAGAGGAGTTAAAGGATTTAACAATCAAAAAGATACTGGGGAGTTCTCTAGTTTTCTGCTAGTAAAACATTCAACCTGAGAACACTTGAGTAACACTACACTGCAGTTCACAAGTATGCGAATGAAAACTGTCCTCAGAAATATATTTTTGGCACAGTATGGTTTGAATATACTTTTGCTCCTGGCAGTGGACGAAATTCTGCCAGTTTATGTGTTAGAAAGTTTTGGAACAACCCTGTTTTGTAGGTGGAGTATTTGAGGGCACTGCTAAACTGCACAGTGAGGTACCTTTCCTTAAGCACACATGATGTAGCTGCAATAAGGTGTCCTCTTTTCTCTAGTGTCTCAACAGGACAGTTTATCCTGCACACTTTTACTCAAGCACTGCATGGATGGGTGAAAACAGCGCCCCTCTCCCTCTCCTCATTCTGCCTGTGCACTGTAGAGAAGAGCCAGGCATGCTCATGAGAATTTTTTCTTACTAACCTCCAATGAGTTCTGTAGACCTGGTGGAAACACATGTGGTTTAGATATTTTAGAAGCAGGGAAAAAAGGAGTAAAGGAAAGATTTATGAGTTCTGCCATACTTTTCAGCCACTTTATAGAGCAACAGGAGGTTTACATTTATTCCAAAATGTAAAGGGGCATAGCTCGTTTCAGAGAAGTGATTCTGTTTTATCTTTCCCAGCCAACAAGTTGCTCCAGGCAATGGGAAGTATATGTGCTATACCACACAGGAAGAACTGGTACCAGAGAAGTGATTAGTTGGTAAATCCCTACAAAAGAATCCCCATTTTTATCACTACATTAATCTGGGGTTTTTTTTTCTTTCAAAGAGGCCAAAAGCACAATCAACTATGCAGAAGTATAACCAAACAGTTCCCAGTTGACTTGTGTAGAAACATGATTAGGAACCAAGGTCATTGCAAGGCCATAATTCCTATTCTCCCTTTTAAAATTCTTTGTCATCATCTGAAATACATCTTGGGCATACGTTTTCTCCCTATCATAGCTGTTCAAAAGCTCCACCCAGATGCCTCTCAGTTAGTTGTACCCCTTTTACAGTTTAGCTTAAATAGCTCATGTCCTGCCCTTCTGTTTATGTCTCTGCCAAGTTACTTTTGGTCCTCTTTTTGCTGAAAAGCCTTTTTCTTTTTCTCAATGTCTTAAATATAATAAAAAAAATTATTAAGACATTGTGTTAATAATGCATGATAGAATTTAAAAAAACCCAAAGGAAAAAAAAAAAAAAACAAAAAACAAAAAACCAAAAACCCAAACCCAAAACCATCTGCAACCAAAAAAAAGCGAAAGAAACACTCACAAATTCTGTTGACATTAGTATGCACAGTTTAATTCTGGTTTGTGCCAGGCAGAGATCTCCATGAGAGCTGCCTCCCTGACTGGATGCTCTCCAGACAGTTCTTTTAGCATTACATTTTATAGGACCCCATATGCTGTAAATCTCTAGAGCCTGAGCACAGTGCTAGCACTCCTTTTAACTGTGCACTCTGAAATGTGTTCTCCCCAAGTGCTTAGCTTACATATGACACCCTTCTGTAAAGTCAGGACCCTACAGTTCAGTGCCGAGGCACAAAAATCCGTGTGGGCTGCCCTGATGTGGAATGGGGAAATATGTAGCCCAGCATCAAAAGTCACATCCAAACACTGTAATTTAATAATATGCCAATTTAATAGCATGAGATCAGCTGGAGACCACAAATGGTGCATAGAAAGATTTCCCAAATTACCACAGCTCGTAGGAAAGCATTTTACAGCTTGATTACAATAAATGATTATATGCTAGATCAAGCATCAAGATTTAGAACCCCACCCTAAATATAAAAAAAAAAAAAAAAAAAGAAACAAATCCCCAAACAACTGCATAACACTTTAGAATTTTAGAAAACTTAATTTAAAGTGTGTTGCACAGATAGGAATTTTCCTAGTGAATAGAATCAGGACATGAATGGAATAGCATTTATCCCAGTTTGATACAAGCTCCTTTTCCTCTTCTGCCAGTAAAGAAAAGAATACTCTAGAGCTAAATATGTTTGATCCCTGAAAAGGATCATTAGACATCTACAATCCTTCATGGGTCTGAAGCTTTTGCTAAGAGGCACTGTAGACAAGAGCTTCCCTTATTGTACAGAAAATAGAGGAGAACAGAGGGTTTCTTCCAAGAAGAAGGACAAATCTCTGTTCATTGTAATATGAGGAAATGCAAAGGTCCATCTGGGAATAATCTGGGTACATAATGTAAGATCAGTGAGGAAAGGTATGTTTGCCTCCTCCCCTTCCAACCCATCCTGTTGGACGGAAACATAAAGCAGGAGTCGCTGTGGAAAGGTTTAGAAGCCACTGGAGTGGAAGGAGGGAACATGAGAAGACATCCAGGCTTGGCCCAGATGCATGGCTTCCCTGCACAGCTTTGCTTCCTGTGTACTGGGGAGGTATTTGTAGATATCTTCATCCTTACCAGTGTCATCAGGCATATTTTCAATGCCCACATTTATGCTAAGAAACAGATTAGCACCAGGAAAATACCTCTATCTCAGAAGCTGTGAGATGCAAACAAGCTTGTGTGAACTTTGCTGACAGCTATCCTCCTCTACACTAAGTTGTCTTGTAACTAATTTTTAATTTCCTTCTGGTCAGACTATTTTTTTGCAGTTTTGTTGTTTTGTTTCACTTTATTTTTCCTAAATTCAAAGTTTCTGGTGTAACATAAGAATATATTGCAGTTATACACCTAAAGCATGAAATTGGGGGATGGCACCACAAAAGATCCTGTGCAACACAGATGTATCTGGAGGAAAGCCCTGCCGGTCCATACAGAGTCAAACTCTGCTTTTTTATTATTATCATCTTCCTGGATGGCTTTTGGGATCAGTCCCCATGGTGAAGGATTTCCAGAGAAATAAATAGAAATGGTCTTCGAGAGGGCTAAGCAGAGCACCCTGTAGGAGAAAGGGTCTAAGGACCTGCAGGGTGCATGATCAGAGCTCCTGTGTCCTGGGTGGATATCTGGTTTGGAAGAATAGAAGTGTCCATTGGAAATGTTAGCCTGCATAACAAACACAGAGAGACCTGAAATAAAGCAAAGGTTTTCAGCGTTTATCGTCAGTTTCACAATTGATACCAAAATGCTCATATGACTTTGTACTAAAATAGGAGGTGCTTCAGAGATTACCTTTTCCTTAAACACTTTACTAAAAAATGCTTGGTGAAAAAATTCTCAGACTCTATCTGAGACTCCTCTCATCTAATTTTAGATGTCTATATTTAACCTGTTCTTCTGTGTATATAATCAATGAGGAAAATACAGTCTTGTCTTTCCTGAATTCTATGAAACAAAAGGCTTTTGTGGTATAACACCATTAAAATACTATAGTTCAAATGAGTGTTAATTTAAAACTAAAATGTAGTTAAATTCCTTTCATAATTTACAATGCTCGTCCCAGAGATATTTCTGATAAGGCTGTTGATGTCTATATAATATTTAAATGCAAACCACACACTAATTATTTACAAGAAGTACTACATACACAAAGATAAAAATAAAAATCTGAAAGCACTCTGCCTGTATTAAAGATTAATGGGTTTGTTGTTTTGGGTTTTTTTCAGTAAACTATAATTCATTACAGAGAGTTATATTGTGCTTGCAGCTAGTTTAAAAATCATGTATTTTTTTAGCACTTTCATGTAAACAACTTAAATTCTTGCTCTTAGTGAATTGTATTTTTGTGATGACACATCAGGGATTTCATAAGACAATGACATGTCCTTTCTTTTTTTGTATTTATATATGTAGGTGTATCCACACCTAGAACATCCCAAAGCTTTTTGATCCAATCAGCGAGAGGATGTGAAATATGTCAAAGATAGGAATAATATAATAAAAGGACTCCAGAGGAGGAAAGGAAGACATTACTGGTTCCACATGTGGAGGAGAGTGTCTAATCTGACACCTGAGGGCCTGTGTGTGAGGGAGGGGTTAGGAATTCCTTCACTGGCACTTGAAGCATAGGAGACACCAGGGAATCCAGATGAGAGCTACAAAGTCACATGATGCCAGATTTCCTTAGTTCTCCTGAGGTTTATAAAGGCCAGGGATTTACAGCAATGAGGCACATTTCAGCATGGTTAATAGCAAATAAACCCTGAACTTCTGTGAGTGTCAGCTCTGTGTCTGAGTGCTCCAATAAATGTTTGACCTCTGTAAGACCAGAGATGAGGTGTTCCTAGGTGTGAGGTACATTACCAGTGGTACTTTAGTGCAGACCTCAGTCTTTATTCTGTCTAATTTGCAAATAAAATGGGTGAATAACTGTGAGTGATCATTTAACTGTACTGGCTTGCATGCCTTTCTGGTCAAAATGTTCTAAGCTGCCCAGGATTTACTTTTTCAAAACATCTAAATTAGACCAACCTATTTTCCCCAACCCTGGGGATCCCTAATGTGTTTCACTTTAGAGAGGATTAGACATTTTAAATGGTTCCTCCCAAAAATCCAAGTTGGCTCATCTGAACTGTGAAAAGAAGGATTTTCAGTAAATTGGTGACGGTGTCCAACAGCTGGGGAACAGCTGGCAGCTGGTGACCCTTGCAGCAGGAGCAGCTGTTTGCAGGACACACCTGGTGATGCCCCTGTTTCACTTTCTTTTCCACACTCGGAGAGCAGGGTGGGGATGTGCACACAGAAATGTGAAATGTAGCTGCCTCAGGACTGGGCAGCTGCTCAGCTCCTTTGGGCACCTTGAGAAGAGAAGCTTCTGAGAGGTCATGGTAATAGAAGGTGGTGGTGTGAATTAACAAATTTGGTGTAGGCCTGTCTTTTGGGTGGTATACCCTACCCAGTCAATTTAGATATGGTGGCTAACTTTTAGAACACTAAGTTAGGAAAGATAAATATCACTCTTCAGATATTTTAGTTCTGTTATTTTTGCCTGTGTATGTGTGAAAATGCCCATATTTTTGTAATTATGGAAGATGTTTTCTCTGGACAAGTTTGACTTTCAGAAAGTCCCAAAGATTTCAAAAAGAAAAGCTGCTTTTACATTGTTTCTCAGCTAATCCAGCAAGAATGAAGAAGGTAGTGGATTTAAAGTAATCTCCTTCTATTCTCCGACCAGGACAGATTGTGGAATCATATTATCTTGTAATTTTTGAATTGAATATATTTGTTCCAGGCAGAATCTTTCTCATGATAAGAACACATTACATTTCTTAATCTCTATATCTTAAAATTACACTTTAAAATATACACGAGGAAATGTACAGTATAGCATTCTTATATTGGTCTCTATATTTCCATGCATGTACATACATTTACTATAGTTGGATGATATATTGTCATTTTTAGAAAAAAGTAACAAAAAATCACTATGTAGAGGGTTGTAAAATGCCTGGAAATTTATCATTGTGCATGATAGAGAAATAACTATAACAAAAAATGTAATTGCTTCACACAATAACAAAAGATGTTATTAAAGGATTAATTTTGTAATATTTTCTGAATTTAAAAAAGTAGTTATGAGAGATTATCTTTAACTGAGAAAAAAATTATTTTTGAAGTAAATAAAATGAAGAATTTTGAGAAAATATTTTTGTAATATTGACAGCAAGAATATTTATTCAAACTTGGATTAAATAAATTGTAAATTTGGATGTGAGGAGGGAAATCGCTTTTCTATGCAACCTTATGTGCAGGTCTATTGCTCAGTATTGAAGAACATTAAAATACAATGAGCATGCAAAGGATGCTCACAGCATTATTTAAATTCAGATTAGTGTAGGTTTTCTATTCATAAGAAAGGAAGATGAAAGATGACCTGTTTGCTGTTGGAGGACTTTTCAAGATGATAAAGATATGACAAAATACTGTTGCTGGAAGTCAAAGTTACAAAACATTAAACTTGGAAATGAGATGACATATCTTAGCAGCATAGGAGTAGCAATGCAGCTAAACATCAAACATCAAGAGTGATGGCACTTGCCATTAGGGACTTTAGAATCAGATTTCATGTAATTGGAAAGGAATTTATTTAAAAGCAATTTTTTATGTTTTATGGGGTTGTGTTTGAATGAGCATTTCTGTGGCAGAAAGGGGAGGGAGGAAAGGAAGGGTTGTTGTGATACTTCCTTTGCTTTTAAAATCTGTGAGTTTCATCCCCTCCCTTTGTGGTCACTCATATAGGACTCAACTTTATTTAAAGTTAGCAATCAAAAAGAAATCATTATCTAAAGCTTAACAATTATTTGTTTCTCTACCTTTAGCTCCAGAGAAGTCTGCATATATCTGTTGAAAATTTGAGGATATTTTTCCTTCTGCAAAATGAAATGGTAGCTGTTGTCAAACATGGGACAATTCACACCATAGTCCCATGTGTTGACAGGTTACACAGAATTTTAATTTTCAGATGGCTGACTAGTGTTAAATGATTACTGATCTCTGGATTTAGGGTTATGTAGGCCTTGTTCATAACATACGTCTTGGTGAAAACATCTGGGTACATTTCAGTATATCTCACATGTCCACTGCCTTCCTCTTAGAACTTTGGTCCAACACTGATCTCATCTTTGCTGGTGATGTGAAGCTTAGTCTGTCAAGTAATAAAATTACTTTGAATTCCTGTGGATGTGATACAAGTTTTCTGGGTAAAACAGAATGATTTGCCATGTTCAGTAGGTCTGACTATAACAATTAAACCCCAGGCAAATTAAAACCAGTCTTAAGAAATTATACAACAGCTGGCTATTCTAAATTTGTGTTCAAGAAGAAAATTTTAAAATCTTCTCTCATCATTTCAAGTAATATTTCTTTACCACCTACTGCACCTTGTTATTTCTGTATGAGGCTTGTACAGACCTCCTGGAAAAGAGTGTCTATAAATTCACTTCTGTCACATCTCTTTGGGAAGATTCTTTTTCTGGAAAGAAATTAATTTTAAGGAACAAAAAGTCATATGAACATTCCATTGAAAAATCACCAGCATTATGGGGGCTTTGCCTCCAAATATCTGGGAAGTACAGAAGATGGGTCATTAACTGGATCTGGGGGGGCAACATGTACAGTCCTCACTAATCCCTTTGCTTGATTCTCTAAAGAAAGTGATAAAACTCTGACTCTTCAGCTGTGATTTCTGAAGAGGTTAATCTTTTCCCTGAAGAGATTTGACAAGAACTTAATGGGCTGACTGAACGGATTCATCTAGATCTGTAGCATTCCTTTTCTTCAGTGTTTTTTCTTTTCTTCTCTTAAAAGTCTCTGTCTTGATGTGCTGTCTGACACATGGGAGCAGACAGGTCTATTTTCAGGCAGTTGTTAGATCATATGATGAAAGATGTTGGAAAGGACAGTGATAGACTCTATGAAAGAGTCAAGCCACCCTCTTGAAAAACAATATTTATTCTTTTCTAGTACTGGAGATCGGTGTTAGAGGAAGGGAGGGGAGCTGCAAACTGGCAGTACAGTCTGCTGTATGCAATTACATGCAAAGGAAAAAGATCTCTTGAGATGAGGAAACCAGGATCAGCTCCTCTACTGAACCCAGCGCCTATTATTGGTTTATTTTTGAAAGCATTCCTTCTGCACTCACTGCGGTTAAGATTTCACCATAACACTCAAGGCCAAGCTGGCTGACCTGGTGCTGTTCTAGGAAGTATTATATTCTTACTGCATTTCTCTCCTGAGACAGATAATATGTTCACATCCTGAAGGTACACCTAAATCTTTGTGCTTTTAGCCTTCTGTCAAGCTACCTATGGCATGGGTGAGAATGTGAGGGCTTTAGCCTGCTAAAGCACCCTCCACAGGCTCCCAGCATCGAGTGTCTGTTTAATCCATCACAGTGAGACAAAGGCATCAGACTTTTAGCACAGACTGACTCTTCAAGGCTGGAAAAATGAGAGACTTAACCGCACCATAGCTATTCCTGTGTGGCCTCAGATGGCCACTTAAGCACAAAGGGGGAGGTTTCTGTGCATTTTAGAGAAATCAATGCTGCAGCAGTTCTATATTTATATGCTGAACTACCTCTATGATCAATAAATTCATGCATAAATAAGACAGGGTTTACCAACAACCTAGTCCCTCATGCCTGGTAAATCTGTATGAATGTCAGTTAAAAAATACATCAGCCACAACATACTACCATATATGTCTCAACAGAGAAAAATTGAGGTGGAAAAGAGCAAGGGTTTTTTTTGTTTGTTTGTTTTGGGGGGGTTTTTTTTGGTTGGTTGGTTGGTTGGTTGGTTGGTTGGTTGGTTGGTTGGTTGGTTGGTTTGTTGTTTGGGTTTTTTTGTTGTTGTTTTTGGTGGGGTTTTTTTGTGAGGTATATAGTAGAACCTTCTGTCTGGTGAAAACAATGCAGTTAAAGGACTGCAAAAACGTTTTCAGCTTAAATTTTTGTTTGAATGCCAAGCCATTGAGAAGTTAAATAGATGCCCACACTCACTGATAAAGAAATGTGAAGAAATGCAAGTTCTTGCTGTCACTGACTTCAGTACTTCAGTAATTAATTCAGTTTTGAACACAGAAGTGTCCTTTGATACAGAGATTGGCTGATGATAAATTATTTCTCAGTACAAGTAAGTTTTAACTAAGACTTGGCAACTCAATAGATAATTCATTTATTTTGATATTTATTTCATCATTTCAAGATGAGTTATGCTATCATTTTAAAGGTCTGAAGTTTCATTCTGTGCAATTAATTAGCAATGAATTTTACTAGCAGTACTTTAATATTTTTAACTAGCAATAGCTACTTTTGCCTCTAGAAAAAATTGTATTTGCCAACTTTGATTTGCCCAGTAACTCTCAGTTCACTGCCTGATGCTTTCAGTCTTTGTTATTAATTTTCCATGAGAATTCATATGAGCTTTTTTTTCATTTGATAGTATTTTAAAACTGTTAAAGTCACATAAAATTCCATTTAGCAATATGTTTCATATATGCTCATGTTCTTTATCTATGGTGTATACTATTGCTACAGCTGCCACTGAGATGAATTTGTCCTTAGCTAGAATTACATTGGCTCACTCTGCCAGCTCTGGAAATACCCAGATTAAGGCCAAAGGATGATCAGTGTGATGTCTTTATAAAATCAAACTTTATACCCACATATGTAGCAACAAAAGAGATTTACAGCTGTGTGTGTATGTGACAGACTGCCCCTGTCATTTGCCCCTAGACTACTCCAAGCCTTTTTTACCTCCTCCTTGTCCTATAAATGAATGATACTGGCACTTCATTGGTTAAAAAAAAAAAAAATCTGGTTATTTCCCAAGCATTGGGCCAATAATCATGTTTAGTAACATGCAAAGCTTAACAATTTAATGATTTCATTGGTTATTTCCCAAGCATTGGGCCAATAATCATGTTTAGTAACATGCAAAGCTTAACAATTTAATGATTTCATTGTTCCCTGTTCATTTCAGAACTGATCCTAAAAAGCAATACCATGTCACCAGGAATTAATCTCAGAATGGCTCTCTGCCAGTGCTTAAATAGACTAAAGATTTTTGAACACAGATAAATCTCAATCTGTCCCATATTGAAAGACAAGAATTAATAGCAGGCTTCCCCTCAAAAATCATATCTATACAATAATAGAATATAAAGTATAAGTATCTTACACACAGATACTTTTCTTGCAGATGTTATTTCTCTATCAACCTAGTTAAGCATTGGAAAGTAAATAAAACATGACAAACACAGCCATCTTAGTTTAATTAAATCAAGAGCTTGTCATAAAAACCCAGTAAGGCACATAAAAAATTTCTGAAATTGGAATGTCCAATTAATTGAACCATGTATAGATATGAAAAAGGTCAGTCATAAAAATGGGCCAGGTGATGTGGTTCTATTTTTATAACAAGAGGTCATTAGGCAGCATTTGTTTTGCAATGGTAACTGATTAGTACTACTCTCCCCTAATTCATAACTAACTCAGAAATATCTTGTAATCAGAACCTTACTAGATTTTAGCACTCAAGGGCAACAAGACTATTCAATGATAATGCATTGTAGGATCCAAAATATTTCCATACCAGAAATAAGAAAAGCAAACTACTGGGGGAAAAAGACGCAACAAACAAACAAACACAATAAAACCAAGCTTCAAAAAGAAACAATCCAGTAAAGTTTTTCAAAGACATCACTGTGACAGAAAGTTCAACACATATATCTGTAAATGCATGCATTATACATAATGAAACCGCTTCTATTATCAAATTAAATGAGACAAATTATTTAATTGGATTCCCTTCAACTGTTCAGAGCTCCCACTGTTGGCTTTATGGATCCTCAGTCAGGGAAGGGAGCAAAAAAAAAATTCAGGAGAATTCCCATGAACTCTTTAAATAGGAGCTGATGTGAGAGTGTTCTTCACTGCACAGAACTATACATTTTACCCATCTTTCTTACCCTTTATGCCCTTGTTTCCTTAGCATATGAGGAATAGCCATGCCCTATGTGTGGAAGAGCCCTCATCTGCATTGCCAAGAGCAGTGGAACCCTGGTTCCCTAAATCAGAAACAAAACATCAGAGGACTACACTCAGGAGTTCCATTGTCAGGAAAGCAGTTCCTTCATATAGTCTGAACAAAGGAAACTTGGATATTCCCAAATAGTATTAAGATTCTACTGTAAATATTCTTAAGTCAAATAAAATCCATGATTTGAATGTGCTCTTGAAGATCCGGATTTAAAATTTATTTATTTTGTTTCATACACTACTGAAATCACAAAAAAATACATTGGTCAGAGAGGGACATGGCAGAAATCCAAACCGAAGTTCTTGCTATGAGAAGAATTCATTGTGGCCTCATCCTCCAACTGTAGCTCTGTTTCGTTTCCACTCTAAACTTTGAAAAACCCTTACTGAAAATTTAGTTGAATCTGATCTAGAATGCTGCTTCTTTTCCTCAAATAGAATTTGAAATCATGGCATTTACTAAAAACAACTTTTTCCAAAACTTCTTCAGAAATCTATCTTTAAAATCTCCATAAAATAAACTATTTTTAGACTTGTTTATCTATAAAACAAAATGCTTCTATGCTATGTGATCATATAGTATGCACAATCTATGTAAAATTAGTCATTAAATCTACCAGATACTGTGTGCATTTCTTTTACAAAACATTGCCCAATATGGCTTTGGAAATGCATGGCTAGCAAAGAACTTAATATGAAAACTCTCAAAGGCAGTTACACAAGAGCAGAAAAAAGGTTTTGTGTTTCTTTTTGCTTTGGTTTGGTATTCTCCATGAGCACTGAATATCAGTATCATATGGCTTCTCCATCCATTTCCATTCCTAGATGAAAACACAGCAAACTGTGTTCACAGACTTCTAGAGACAGTGGGAATTGGATGCTGTAACTATAGGTATCTAAGCCACATAAGGTGCTGCAGGTCTCTTACCTGGCTTCCATCTGTAGATGAGTAAGGGTGTCTCTTGGTCCTGTCACATTTTCTGGTCCTATGTGAATGCCTGACACACCAAAGATTTGAACTATCACTGTAAGTTTACATGCTTAGACAACTTAACTGCTCCTGGAGTGAGATGAGCAGAGCAGGAAACCTCACTGGTTTTACTGAAGTCTGGGTTAAGTGCCTTGGTTAATTAAAAAGCTTTTTCATTTTTTAATGAAGCATTCCTTAAAAATGAACAAACCCCTGAGGGACAGAATTTGTACCCAGCATCCGCCTGGACATAAGACTGTTGATGTAGCCTGGTCCTTCAGGCCTCTGTCTTGGGAACAGTGCTCTTGAATATCTTAATCCATGACACAGACAGTAAAATCAAATGCACCTTCAGTGACTTGCAGATGACACCACACTGAGGGGTGCAAACCAGAGAAACCAGATACCATCCAGGGGAAGCTGTACAAACTTGAGCAGTGGGCCCATGAGGACCTCATGAAATTCAATGAGTCCAAGTACAAGGTGCTGCATATGGGTTAGGACACACCTCAGTATCAATAAGGGCTGGGGGTTGAACAGTCTTGTTGCATCAGTCTAAAAGACAGGATTGTTTTGCCTTTGTAAAATGGTTCCTAATGCTGTTTAAATTTTTCCTGGAAAACCTGTAGGTCAGATTTTTTTTCCATTGTCTACCTTTGCTTCCATCAACCAACCTGTCACCTTTGTTTCTCTGTTTTTAATTTCTGGAGGAACCACCCTGTCAGAGGGTTAAAAAGTGAGAAATTACAAAGTAGCTCCTTTATAACTGAAGCTATGCAAGATTTTATTAAAGTTCTTACAGTACAAGGTAATATGTTGTATAGTTCATTCAAATATAAAAGTGTATAGTGTAAAATTTAATATAATAAGAAATTTCCTACTAATGCAAAAAGACTCCTACCCTACAACACTGTAAATTGCATCCTTTCTTCTTCCACCAGAATTAATGAAATATGAATCTTTGTGTTTATATGAATATTGGCATCAAAATTAGTAACTTCATAATTAAAAAAAATTTTGACAGATTAATTTGTATTCACAATGGGATGTCAGCACAGAACATGTACCATTATAGGGCAGTACTGAAAATGTAATGTAGTTTCAAGAGTTTTCATGGAGGGATTAGCCTAGATTTACTGTAGCTGACAACCCAGTTTGCCAGATAGTTTGCAGAATTAATTTTCTTCTTCAGCTATAAAGAATTCTGCTGATCAAGACTGTCTATGTGGTTTATAGCTAACAACTTATAACAAATGTTTCCATCTTTCAGTATATAATACATAATAAAGGCACAAGATCACTCAGTAGTGCACATAATTTTCGTATTTTAATCCCGTTCACCTTTTACTAGTCTGTCTTGAGCAAGAGAGATATTTTGGCACTCAAAACTTCCGACTTTTATTTTACTGAGAATTTAGTGACTATTTTTTTCAAACAGAAATAACAAACAAAAAGGTGTTTTTATGTTATTGCTTTAATGTTTTAAACTTCTCTGGCTTCATAAAATCTGATGTCATAGAACTAGTGCTACTTTAGAAACAATACTTAAATTAGATTTCCCTCTTCAGTGGATAATCACACTGGTCTCAAATGAAAGGAAAGCAGTGTGGGGAACATCTCTTTTTTCAAGATGAGATGGGTTAGTGTTTGCTCTGTTGGAATATTAGAAGGTCCATATCTACAGAAATACAAGGTTGCATCCTGAACATGAGATAGCATCTGAGCATCTCTGGCAATTTATATCTGATATGATGTCCCATCCAAATATTATATTCTATACATAAAATGATCATTTCACAGCAGATGTGAAACTATGCATCTTTAAGCACTGTTTCTCAAATGCTCTTATTCTCCTACATTATTAGCAATAATATTTAAACACAAAAAATGAAGCAGGATAAGGCTTATTACTCAGTATTCCTGCCACCAATTTTTTTTTTTTTTCTGTCTCTATGCAGGCATTCTCAGCAAGCATTATTTAGTATAGTCTTAAAAGAGCAGTTTAATTTTTCACTCTTTCATACAGCTTTAGAGGTTGGTTCAGGCAGGCATGAGAACCTGAATTCTGATTTACTTCAACACATTGGTTTATCTATGGGATTCCTGGGGTCCTCTTGACTCCCTGTATATTGATTTTTCTGCCCATCCATCTCTCCATGACCAACTACAGTTGTGTATGCCAGCTCTATGCAACTCTCCCACTCATCTGAAAACACACACATATTCACATCTGTCATTGTTGGCATTTTCATCTGAGAAGATGCAGATGTTTCTCCATAAAGAATTTCTGGACACAGTTCCACAGTTCTGAAATACTCTTGTAGAAAGCACACTCTCCTAATCTCCCTGTTTAAAATTTTAATTGTGCTTTAGTTTGTCTCAGGACCACTGGTCTTTCCAATCTGGAGAATAATCAGTCTTGCTGTGAATGTGGAAAGCTGAGCTTCACAGGCTTTCTCCAAATTTTCTTTAACTTGTGGCTATTTGTAAACAAGTGTCTACACATCATTTAGAGTAAAGTTTTTCACTGAACCTTCCCTGAGTTTAGTCGTTAAATTAAACCACATGCTAAGGGAGAATTCCAGATGATTCCTTTGTTCTGAATTAAGGTTTTATTTGGGAGCTAATTTTTTTTTTTTTTTTGTCTCATGTCTTTTGGGGCACTGCAGTTACCAAAAAAATAGACAGCTTATGGTTCTAACTTACACATACATGTGCTTTGTTTCAACATTTTTATGTTCTTCTTGTATGTGTTATAACATTACTATAAAAATATCCTTCATATCAAGCAAGGCTTTCATAGATGACAAAATGAATACAAAATCCCATGTTTTTTTCTTGATGAGAATACTGTTGATAAAATAACAAACAGAGGAAGAGATAATAAGGAAAATTTTCTGTGAAAGTATAATGCAAAGAACTTTTTTGTTTCAGATTTGTGGGATTGCCAGATTTCATCCCTAATTTATGTTGAGCTGCTATAGTCACAATAAAATACCTATTTTTTTAGTAGCTGAAATAAAGCTTTATGAAATATAGCAAATGCTTAAGGAGAATTTCCTTGAAATCATAGATATGGAGAGTATCAAGACTGTTTTCAGCCTGTTAGATTATTCAAACTCTAAGTGGAATGCACAACTTTTTCTAGTAAAGTCTAAGCTTAATTTGATGATTGAACTCGCATTGATTAGTGAACACAGTGAATTTGGTCCATGGGGATGCAGTTGAATGTTCTTTCTAAATGAAAAAGAATGGCATCTGTAATATACTGCTTACCATAATGTTCCTTTCTGTTGCATTTCACTGTTCGGCAAAAGTACAAACTGGGGCCCCTCACTTTTAATAAGGACATATCTGAGAAGATGAATTAAGTCTCAGACAGAAGAGTTAGGTGAACTTGTCCTAACTGTGGGTGGTGCAGTAATTAAAACTCAGGGAAACTGCACTTTCTGACAGTTCATTAGACAAAACAGTATGTGGAAAATGTTTTGTCATGTCTAATTGCTACAGCTTGGATTTCTCTGTTATACTGAGACATCAGCTATTCATAAACCAGCAGGAGGAATTAATCTGCAAAAAAACATGCTTTTTATGTTACAGCTGTCCTTCTATGGAATGAATGCCTCCAGTCTTTAACTAAAAGTTTAACTTAACTATGAGACAGATCAAAAGAAGCAGTAGAAAATCTATATCTAGCAATAGTTTTAGAATTATTGAGTTGAGCCAGTAACATTACTTAGGAGCATAATGCTGTCTGAGTGAGATTATATTGTGTTGTCTATCAAAATAATTTTTACATATACATTACTAAGCAGTTCCAGATGTGGAATTTGAGCTAGAGCTACTGGACCCGGAGCCTCCTTCTTCCATCTCACAGCATGTAGAGAAACTATCTTCAGTGAAGGATCTTACAGTATAACAACAAAAATAATATCATACTGATTTTCTGTATTTTCATTTATATTTTTCATATACAGAATGTTAGGGTGCAATTTAGTTTTTCCATAATAAAATAATGGTAAATCTGCAGGAGAGCACCTTTTGGCCTTAACTTGATTATAGTACAGTCATTTTCATCATGTCACATTTTGTCTTGCCAGAAGACTTCATGGGTATTTTCAGACAGCTTTGGGATTTCAACACAAGTAACTGGATTGACATGAGACCAACTGAAATCAGTTTAATTCGTGTCTGCAAAACTGATTTCTGCTTTCCAATAGAGGCTGCATGGTTTGATATAGCACTGACCTACAAATGTTTTTCATGTATTTATCATTATTAGGATTAGTTGATTCATATTCTTTTGGTGGAATTTCAGATAAATCAGATAATTTTTTAATTCCTATTGAACATTGAATTCTTTTTATTGATCAGTAGTTTAAGATCTACTGGGAGGTCCATACAGTGTCTTATCTACTTCAGTCTTTAAGTTTCCTCTCATCCTAAGCTTTTACTTCAGGGACTACTGAAGTGCATATACATACTGCTTCATCCTCTGAGTCCTCTTTCTCAGGAGAATTGAGTTTGTTTGACAATGACACTATCCATGAGAAAGAATTTTCCTAAGGGACATGTAAACATGGGTTTGGACATTCATGGAATGTAGTGGATACATGTTGCATTTTACTGATGGTGTTGTAAAAAGTCAAAAATTATGATGATTTTAGTAGTAATAAATAGCAATAAATAAGATTCAAAAATTCACTAATGCTCTTGAAATTGATTCATGTGTATAAAACCTAAAATGAGATTGTTGATATGGTTGATGGCTTCAGTGTTTGCAAGTAATTTTATGTAAAACTCGTAAATCTTTTACACTTAGCATCAGCAGTGCCTTATTTAAAAGGGTTGGACTGATCTGTAGGAGATATTTGCACTCTCACATGGTGGGTTACTTGTGGTCTGGTGCCATTTCATGCAATTACTGAAAATGGAATTGGACTGCCCAGGAAAGTGGAGTAGTCACCATTCCTGGAAGTGTTCAAGAAACAACTGTAGGTGGTAGCTAGTGCTGTGGTTGAGGTGGTGGTGGTGGTCACTCAAAGGTTGGACTTGGTAATCTTGGAGGTCTTTCCAACCTTGATGATTCGATGCTTCTATGGATGAAAATCTTGCAGTACACAGCTGCAAAAGCAAGGACATCAGGAAAGTGAAGAGGATATGATGTTATCTCAAGAGATCCTGTGAATGCCTGCAAAAGAAATAGCTTTCATACAAAAAGTATGATTTCCAGAAGTATTCAGCAGTGGTGAAAAAAATTCCATTGATTTTAATAGCAGAAATACTAGGGTGGTGCATTTGGAAAGGCTGTTTTGAAAGAGAAGAAATTTCATCTATGGCCAGTAGTGAATAAAAACCTTCACAAAGGAATGGTTCAGAGCAGAGGACCAGCCTTGGGAACTCTAAATTATTCTTTTAAGAAGTTTTCTCATTCCTTCAACTTCAGAAGAAAAGGAGAAAATATTCAGAGATTAATATTTAAAAAAATATAAAATGGTTAGTGGTATAAATCACTTGAGTGCTTTTCTAAAACAATACTTAGAAGGCTTTATTCAATATTTTATTCATCAATATTTATGTCAAAAAACCACCACTGACTTTAATTAAACTCTACCAACACATGACAGAGATGTATTTATGAATAAAATTTAAACTATTAAAATTTTGTAAAGTCTGCTTTGTTTCTACGCAAGTATACAAAAGAAGGATGAAAGAACCCAACTGCCTGTTTTCTCAGCTATGTGGTAAAGAGAAAAAAAACCAAAACTGAGTGGAAATGAATAAATGGGAATTATTGCATTAATTAGGAATGTGCTGAATTTAGCATTTTAGACCGAATGAGTTTAAATGCTGTGTAAATTCTGTCTCACACTGAAGATTCTCCCATAGAAGTCAACTCCATCTAGTCTAGCTGTGCATGATGAACCTTGGGGCAGAAGAGATAACTTGCTACTATGTAGTGACTTATAAACAAATCACAAACCACATTATCCTTATTTTAGGAACTAATAACCTATTCTTGGCACTGAGCAGCAATGATTAGGAACCTTTCCTGCCTTCTTATTAGTTACTTGGTATTTTAGGCAATTCTGTGTTGGTATTCTACCTCGACTTTGTCTTTAGTACTTCCATTTTGACTATTGCACTCTAACACAAAGAAATCCTCGATCTCCTTGGATGTGAGAGAATAGTGCACAGGGGTGCAAGTTATTATTTTAGTTTTGTCTGTATCCTATAACCATTCAGATATGAAACCACACATTTTTAGTATTAATGATTCTTCATAAAACCCTATAGCTTGTTTTAGTCCCTGTCACAAAGCTTAGAAAGAGGGGTGCATCTTGTGAATTTTAGATATGAATTTAAAATTCTCGACAACGTGGCATTTTAAACTTCTTTTTTTTTTTTTTTTTTTTTTTTTTTTTTTTTTTTTTTTTTTTTTTTTTTTTTTTTGACTGTTACTAATTTTACTTGAATCACAGAATTGTCTGGGTTGGAAGGGGCCTTAAGGATCATTTAGTTCCAGCACCCCTGTCGTGGGCAGGGACACCTTTCACAAGATGAGGGTGCTCAGAGCTCCAGCCAAGCTGGACTTGAGTACTTACAGGAACGAGGCATCCATGACTTCTCTGGGCAACCTCTTCCAGTGCCTTACCATTCTCACAGTAAAGAGTTTCTCTGAATTATGAAGATTTTTTTTCTAATACCAAACCTAACTCTCCTATTTCAGTTTAAAGCTATTCCCCCTTATTCTATCCCTACACAATATTGTAAAAACTCCCTCTCTGACACTCTTGTAGGTCCCCTTCAGGTACTGCAGATCTTCAATAAGATCTCCCCAGAATCTTCTCCAGGCTGAACAACGCCAGCTCTCTCAGCCTGTCTTCACAGGAGAGGTGCTCCATCCCTTTAATCATCTTCACGACCCTCTGGTCTGGCTCCAACAGGTCCTGGTCTTTCTTGTTCTGAGGACCTCAGAGCTGGACACAATTATTAAAATTGGGAAATTAATAAGTTATTTATTATTATTAAATTAATTATTAAATTGTTCTCTTTTTGAAAAATTTACCATGACCCTCAATTTCTTTTCTAGAAAGAATAAAACTGGAACAAAACTGAAGTGACTGGAACATTTAGCCTGAGCAGGAGCAACCAGTGAAAACAGTGTGGTGTAACCCTGTGAACATCTGATCTAGTAGATGTCCTTACATTATACAAGTAATAAATTATATCTGTTTAGTTAGAAAGAAACTGCTATAGAAATGTATATTTTGTGTTAGGCTGTACATAAATGTGTTAAATATAAATAGCAGACAACACTTAACTTAGACCAAAAGACTTGGCAGATACCCTGAAGTAGTTTCCTCCTTATATTTACAGAAATATGTGTTCTCCATTTTATCTTTCTCATTAAAAGAATGAGATTTTTTTTAACCAGGACAAGTAATTCTAAATTCTGTAGAAAAAATATAGCCAATTTACTCCATGAAATAAATAATCTTAATGGAAGACCACTGAGAAAATTACTTCTCTGCAGTTTTTATAGTAGTTTAATTTCCTTTTCTATATGCTATATTTTCCTCAGTATTCACTACAGATTAAATACTTCAACACACAGAACTTCTAAAATAAGTTTTATTATTTCAAACTTACTTTTTCATTTGTTTTGGAAAACATCCTTGACTGCTCATGATTTTCATCCCTCCCCATTTTTCTGGATGTTTGAATTGTGTTTTTCTAGCAATTAGAGATTTAAGCATTTTTAAGCTTTTTTTAGCCTATCTCAAGGAAATTCAATTTCTTAAGTAGGGTGATCAGCAACATTTCAAAGAGCTAATAACTAGAAGAGTACCTGGAATTATAGGTCATTTCTGGGAATAAAATCTTCATATAAAATCTTTTGTGAATTGACTGCTCTGACTGGCACCATTTCTGTGTGAGTGCCATGAATTAAAGAAAGTGATGTCTTGTCATGGGGTTCAAAATCAAAAGAGAAGCAACTCCTCTGCCGAATGAGTTGAACTAAAACTTGTTCTTCAGAGGGGATTATGTCCAGGTCTCAATTTAACTGTTTGGAGCTCTCTCTCTGTTCCTTTCTTAAAATGTCACATTTGCTTAACCCAATGACTCCTAATTTTTGGTAGTTTGTTTATTGTGTTTTGATTGTGCCTTTTTTTTTTCCATCTGCCTTGCTTTATCTCTAAATTTATGAAACAGATTGTTTGCAACCCATATCTAGTACAGCATGTTGCCTGTTCAGATGAAGGCAAATCCTACTCCATTACTACACACATACAAATTGATTTCATAAGCATAAACATTTTCATAATTACACACAATTTAGCTTTTCTGGACAAATCTATTGGCAATTGTTACAAGGTTTCTAGAAGACAAGCAATTCTATCTAACACTCATCCAAACGATTACCATTCATTGCAGCTGCATTATAGGGCTAGAGCTCTAATAGCCGGAGAAGTGTGTGTCCCATTTCATCCATTTCATCCGTTTCCATTTCCATTTCATCCGTTTCCATTGTTGCTACTAAGCAGCGATCAATATCAGATTATTGACATATTTAGCCAGCTCAAAATCTGACTGAAAAAGAATTATGCAAATGTCACTTGAAAGATTTCCATTTAAAATTGATTCCAAATTTTTTAGTTCACCTTTTCTGTTGGAGAAGTCCTTCTGCATAAAATTGCGGATGAACTGTGCATGTTCCAGATGTACCTCACTCTTATTGGCTTCACTGTGGTTGCATTGGCCCCCATAAAAAAAAAGTGGGGAAAAAAGTGCCCAATTGTGCTTCAAACACAAATGAAAATTACGACTAAAGTAAGCATTTCTTTTGAACATAAATCTATTTGATTTTTTTTAATATGTTTTATCCAACTTTAATATAAATTTGCTTTTTGACCTGATTAAGTCTGACCATTCCAAAATCACTTCTTATTATTCTATCCCATGTAATTTTCCAACCAGTCCAATATTTTGCTTCTTGAGTGGCCTATATTCTAGTTGCTAAAATGTCAAACCAAAAATTTCAAACTGAGGAAGCAGATCACTGTTTGTGAACAGTATATCACACACATGGAATTTCTTTGGGCAAAAATTTAATAGTTTCCTAAAATTTTGTCTCAAGTCTATATGAAGTTACCAAAGTAAAGAAATAGAAACTGACTCTCATTATTTAGTCTACTTTGGTGCTAGATTGTAACTGTTTATCCATTATTCTGTTGTAGACTCATATTCCAGGCTCAAATGTCAGATAGGCTTCAGATTCTACTAATTATTATGCCTTCAAAAATGTAATAAATTTTTATAGTGGTTTTGTAGAGTTCACCATTTTCCTTTTGCCTCCTAAGTGCCATGACATGGAATGTGACTTACATGGAAGTGGAGAGCACTTTTCATTGAAGGAAAGATTGAGGGCAGGGTTAAACAAAAGGGTGAGGAAGCACATTTTTATTCTTGTTGACTGTACTCGTTGACTATGTTGGGGAAATGAAACTTCATCAGTAAGTTATAAGAATGGAGTTGGAGATTTGGTATGCACAGGTGTGCAAGTGGAATTGCACTGTCTGTTGGAAGGTATCTATTTTATTCTTTACTTCATGCAGAGCAGAACTAGAAGGTGAAATGGCATTAAAAATTACCAAATCTAGAGACTGATCTTTGCATGTTATTTGACTCATTAGAGAAAATTAGTGAGGTAATGAGGAAGGCACCACTAAAGAAATACTTTATATGACTGTATTCATCTGGTGGTAGACAATTTTATGTAATTTTTAAGGCTTTAATCAGAATTGTGTTTTGAATGCATGAAATTAATACAGCAACTGCTAAGCTGGAAAGAAAAAAAAACATATGAAGCAAAACATTTATATAATCATTAGACATGATGAAGAGTTGGCAGAATTCTCTTAATTAAGCACAACCAAAAACAACAGTAAAATGTAATTGTTTATAGAAAAAAAATCAAATTCCTCAAATACAACACATTATTTGATCTAACTTTTAAAAAGTATTCTAAAAGACTTAGGTTTTCTAAAAGCATTATTTTGGTCTCTATCAAATAGAGTTCTCTCTTTAGAGAAACATCAATATACTTTTTGCTGTTGATGTATTAATAATAATAATAATGATGATGATGATGATAACTCAGGAAATACTGACTTGCTTAATTTTATTCTTGACATAATATGCATACTGCATATGCATACTGCCTGCATTGGTATCAATATATAGTAATGGTAATAATAGCATAATAGCAATCTAGCAATATCCTTCCAGTAAAGTAATCCCCTAGTTAGTCATTTTATTATGCATGAGAAAGTAATGCCCTTGTAAACTGGGTTTATTTGGATTTGGAAAAATTATTTAAGATACTTTTGCAGATGCCCATTTTCCCAAAGTTTTAAGATTTATTACCTCCCAATTATCTTGCATTAGTAATTCTCCTGCAAATTCCTTGTCTCCTGCTGAGCATGAAGACATTATAGAATCTGTGCAGCATTATAATTCACCACATTTCTGAATTCTTTTTCTAAACTACCTTTAAATGTAAAGCAAATGTGGAAATGAGATTTATATAAAAATTATAAATTTTAATAGAAAATGGTTATTCTATCTCCAAGCTTCTGAATATTCCACATGGGCTTTATCAGTGTTCAGTTATTTCTGTATATAGGTCTAGTATTTAGTCTCTAGATACTCTTAAACAGTTTAACATTGTTGGGAAAATATTTTATTTTCCTTTCTTAACTTGGCTTTCGTTTTCATAACCAAATTCTTAGCCAAGAACAATGAAAAGATCCTCCAACTGTTTCTGTTCAATTTGTCATTATTTATTTCATTGCATTTTAAGAACGCCGATTAGCAGTCCTTTGTTTTTCATCAGCCCCCAACCTAGATAGCTCAAACACAAGAATATTGATGCAAAACAATGGCACACATCCCTCCAGTGGGAGAGTGAAAAACCGATTTCCTACCCCAACCCAGCAGGGGTGCTTCAGCAATGGGTACTCTGCATGTTGTAATGACATCCTTCTATAAACAACTCCATTTTTCAGAGCTCACCCACGTATTTGGCTCTTCAGCTGCTTAGATGATTCGTAGTCTTTCCTCTCTTTGTCTTTGGTCAAATGTATCAGTATTCTTACTCTTATACAATGGAGCAGGATGTAGAAGCACTAATTGTTTATCTTTCTACTGGGAATGATCTGGACTCCTCTTTCTCCTGTCTTGCTGATAAAAGATGTAACATGAAAACAACCATTACCGCATCAGATTAAATGTCCATCTAGTTTAGTCCCTGATGATACTTCACATCAAATGCCTGGAGAAGTGAATATGTTCAAGAAGAAAATAGGAATTATTTCTCAGGTCTAATAATTTCAGTCTACAGCAATTTGACAGTCATAATCTTTTTCTGAGAGAGAAATGTGTCTTTCCATTTAATAACTTTGTTAGAAAGAGATTTCTTTCTTATTTTCTTACAATCATTTTTTTTAAGTGATAGAGAATTAATATCCGCAAAACTTTATGACTTTATGACTTTTTGCTATTAGTGCTGCTGTGGTTATTTTGATTTTAGTAAGTGATTATTCCAATTTATAAACTCTATCTATTGTTTCCCATAATCAGAAGAGGCAGGGTGAAAGTGAGTAGCTGTTTGGAGTTTAGTTCCCAGTGATTGTTAAGGCCAGCACAGTACCCCAAGTTATTTCAGGGTTTTGAAACCCTGAAGTCATGTTTTTATGATGCAGTTTTAAAAACTGAGTATATATCTGTATGTCATGAAAAACAATGTTTAATAAGTTTCTAGAACTTCCTTGTTATATGAATCAAATCAAAAGTTTTTCTAGTGGCTACAAATGAACAAAACAATTTTTTTACAGATGTTTATGAACTGAGCTGACATGGAATAATGTATAACTTATCACATACAACATATGAATGCACCAATTTTCGCACAAAGATTTCTGTTTAGGCAATATTTTAGGGATTAGAATATGTACTGTAAATAAGTAATTATATTGTTGATAAGCATATTTCATCAAAACCATATAAGTTTGTTTCAGCTTTGTTTGTTGGATACATTGTCAATACTTATTTCTAGCTAAATTATATCTCTTCCTTATAAATAACTGGTTGTTTCTTGGTCTTTGCTTAGGAATAATTTGGATTTCTGTAATTGTCTCAAAGATCTTAGACAATGATTTTAGAAAATAAATCAACAGATTTAATTTTTTTAATTTTCTTCTGATACAATTCAATCTCACCATACCACCATATACAATTTTGTAAAAATTGGCAAGTGTTGACATAAATGGCAAAGAACACCCATATAGTCCTACTATTTTGAGGATTATCAGTCCAGTTTGCATGTAGGCTTATACTCATTCCCCTTTCTAGTGTTGACACCTATGCAGTCAGTGTTACTTTTCAAAGGGAAGAAGTCTGTCAGCCAGGGTTTTTTTATGATAACCAGACTACTGTTCCTGGACCCTAAGGAAGCCAAGAGAACTTCTTACCAGGGGCTTCCTTTTCACATTTGCACTTTTGTTTTGTCCAATTTGTATTCTAATTTTGTAACATTTTGGAACTGAATTCACCAAGGTTAGGAGAGTCCAAGTTTACAATAAGATAGTAACTTGGGAGAGTGGGGTGCTGCAAACACCCTTGCTCTTCACAGTGGTTTTACAGAGAGTATTAATTCAAATTCAGGGTCTACCACATGGGTCTTCAAATGTTTTTACTTCATTTATTTCAAAAAGACTGTAAAACAGATGCTCAAACTGTACCTACAAATTCTAATACAATTTTTATTTCAGCTACCTATTATTTTGAACATGTCCATAGTTCTGACAATACTTTCCTTAACATTTACCCAGAATCTGACTGTGTTCACTGTGCTGGAACAACTCCACTTGTCTAACATACTAAAACTTTCTGTTGTAGAAGCAATGCTTACCTGCACATAAAAAATTACTAGTGATTTGTTCTCAAAGGAATGAGAAGGAACATAAAAGGAACAAATTAAACTTGACTAGGTCCATCTTCACTTTCTCTGTAGTATACTTCTGTCAGGAAGTTTAAAGGTCTGTCTTTGAAAGGCTGTGAGAATTGGGATTATTCACCCTGGAAAAGAGGCTTCAGGGGGGTCTAATTGCCTTTCAGTACCAGAAGGTACTTTCCTACAGAAAAGGTGGAAAGATATTCTTTGGAAAGACATGTAGTGACAGTACAAGGGGGATGACTTCAAACTGAAAGAGGACAGATTTAACTTGGTGATTATAAAGAAATGCTTTACTATGAGGGTGGTGAGACACTGAAGCAGGTTGTGACTGCCCCATTTCTGGAAATGTTTAAGGCTGGGTTGAAAGGGGCTCTAAGCCATCTGATCTAGAGTACAAGATAACTTCTATGGTGTTAATTAGATATTAAAAATCCTTTCTGGAGGAATATACTGTGACTTGGCATACTTATTTGTGACCTAAATATGTCTTTTGATTAATAAATAATAACTCAAAATCTTGCAAGTGAAGGTTGTAAATTAAGATAAACAACATTTTCTATTTTTTTCCCACTGACGATTCACATTTCTTTTTTTTCACTTGAGAATAAGAGCTGAAATTTTGAAATGCAGAACACAACCCATAATTTTTACAAAGGATTTCACTTTATAAATAATTATCTGCTTCTTTTCTACTGATGTATGCAAGAAATGTCTATTTCCTTCTCTTCAGTACATCCTGGATATCTATTTTTTACAATTTGCTTATTTTATGGGTAATATTTTTGCCTGAGATTGATTAAACAGTTTGAGATAGAGAGTAGTTATGGGATAACAATAATTTTATTTCTGCCAGTACAAATCTTTGTTATCTTTGTTGAAAATAACATATCCCTTAAAAGACACAGCAATGTCTTCAGTGAGATAATTCTTAATATTTTGTTTGCATTCTTGCTCCACTTGTGACACTTCAGAGCCACACAGGGATCCAAGAGAAGAGGAGCAGACAATACATTAATTTTAGCTGTCCAAGTGACAGCAAGGAAACAAAAGGAAAAGACAGCCAGCCTGGGGCCACCAAGCATCCAAACCCCATTTTATTAAAGGTAGCTGGGAGAAAGGTGTCACTCAATCATATCAATATCCCAGCAGGATAATTTTACAGCCAGGAAGAAGGGAAATATACCATTGAGTAAGCTTCTGAAATATTCAGCCGGATATTGGTTTTATTGATTGTATTGCAGGTAACAGAGAATAAATAACTGTGCTGGTCATATATTCACTAAGGAACAGTAAGAGTTAAATAAAAATCTTAAATAATCATATAAATGGGATATTTCTAATACTGGTTTAAAACAGATAATGGTTTTTATCCAAAGTTTATGGTGTTGATTTTTTTCTCCCATTGCCTTCAAGAAATTTTTTGACTTCTTTTATAGTATTAATAATGACCTAAAACACAATTTCATAACTGAAATCTTTCTCTTAGTCTACCTTGAATTCCTTGCTTACATATTCAGTTCTGAACAGGCCCCTGCAATTTGCAGTTGCCTTTTTAATCTCCATCCCAAGAGATATTTTCAAGAGGATAACAAATTTCAAGAGCTGCTCCTGCAATACGCTGTACTAAAAGCAAAAATGAGACTGCAATGTGTCTGGGCTCTGGAATGGAAAATGGAAGAAGCATTATAAGAAAATCACCAGTAGCAATTTGAACTGGGAATTATGCTGTCAATAGTGTGCCCAAGAGATGAGTACTAAATGTACTCTTCATGGCTCTCTATTTCTCTGTTTCCTAGCTTCACAAAAAAGCCTACCAAGCCTTCTAGACATCTAAAAAATCCAATTTAATTCCAGCACTTGGTCACAAGAAGAGAAAACCTTACGCTGAAGTTAGCAGAAATCTGTGAACTTTCATATGACAAAGTAAGGAGAGAAGAAACTTTTGAGTAGGAAACCTTGAGACACTTATGTAATTTCTTATCCAGGATAACATGAATTACAAGTGTCACCTTAATTCCTTGACTCATCAATATTCACAGTATAGATCAGACAAATCACAGTCTTGGCTGATTGTTTACTTTCATACATGTGATGAACACTCAGGATTGGACAATTTAACAAGACACCCTGTAACAAATCCTTTCTCTGGAACAGGAGCAGAATATCAAAAATCTATTCTTGTAATGGTAGTTAAACAGAGAGATGGGAGAATCAGAATCTCTGTTTTGCACAGGACATCTAGACCAATGTCAAAAAGAAATAAACATGGTCAAACCTTTATTTTTTACTGGAAAAATGTACTGGTCACTGAAATGTGTCTTGTTGACATTAGTTTAAAAAGAAACAGTAATTTACACCAAAATTTACAGTGCTGTACAATTACAAGTCTAAACTTAAAGAAAAAGTTATGAAGAATTCTTTGACATAAACCAGCCATGCTGCTGAAAACTGCTTTTAGGCTTTTATTGCAAAAAGACCAAAACAGTTAGATAGCTCACAGCTATCAAATGCCTTACACATAAATCACAAATCTGTCTCAAACTGTCATTTACAGTGTATTTTGCTGCCCATTTCATACACCTATGTTCCAAAAAATTAAAATAATGTAATGTCAGGTTCACATTGAAGTGAAAATCACATTCCTTAGTGACTAATAATTGCCTTCCAGAACAAACATGATGAATGTTTAAAAACATCCTTTCATTTTAAATGAAGAAGTGGATTAAGGCTAATTGGAGCCTTATCAACCAAATTTTATCTACACATGAGGGATTGATTCTTTGTCTCCTTTCAACAGTTCTTGCTTTAAGTTAGATAATCTCTAAAAGTAGTCTTCCTTTCACCACTTCTCAAATCCCTCTGCCCTACTTTTTCAGCCGTCTCCAAAGACATTAGCCCCACTCTTCTAAGCCCAAACTTGAAAGGTGAAGAAAGGTAAATGTAATGTGTGGCACCACAAAGTTTTATCAAAGCCATTTGATAAATACATATAAAATGTGTAATTCCACTGTAAAATTTAATTTCTGTTAGTTAAAACATTTGTATCCCATAAATGAAATATCATTTATCAGAAAAAAATCTTATATAATAAGATTATAAATCTTATATAATAAATAGATGAACTTCTATACAAAAAATTAACATCTTAGTAGTTGAATTTTTAAATTCAGTTATCTTATAATTTTAATTTAAAAATTTTTACATAGTGGGAGGTGTCTTCCTGTATTCCTCATTCTGAAGAGTTCCTGTCAGCTTTGAATTTATTTTTTTATAATTGTCTTACCTTATTAAATTGAACAAGTCTAACCCTTTCACACAACTCTTTCAAGATCATTGATTAACCATTTTCCAAGTAGAAACACTTTGTCAAAAGATCTAAATCAGGTGCATTAATTACAATGAACAAATCTTTACCTTAATCTTGTACTCCTAAAACTTTAAAAATAATTTATATTCCAGTCAGACTTCGAATTTTTTTTTATTAGGCCTAACATTTTTATTAAATGGGAAATGTTCTTTTCCTTCTTCTTTACCTCTCTCATGTTTATTTTTATTTTTAATTGTATTTGAAGCAACTGTTACCAGAAATTGGTAAAAGTGAATGTTTTATCTGAGGAATTTTACTGAATTGTAGTCCCAAGTTACAGCATTGTTTCCAAGTCTCACAGAACTCTGCAGATATTTTAGATACAGATGAAATAATGCATTAATCTTTCTCATCATTTTTCAGTGTTTTAGATTCATTCCAAGTCTTCAAGTTCATCAGATTTTTAAAACTCTGAAGTATCTTGCAAAAAGAACTTCTATCAATACTCCGTGCTTCAGCTGCCTGGGTAACACCCATCTCCAAGCTGTTGCTTCAACTACAGAGAAATTATTAAGCAAATATATTCTGCCTGGACAAAAATGCTATTTAATATTCCCTGAGAAGCTGGAATTATGGAGAAAACTTTAATACACTCAGAAAAATGGTGCCTCTTACTACTTTTATTCCTCATTTCAATCCATGCACTCTAATTGGGGAAACATACAAGTCCAGAAGAATACCATGTTTGCTAAAAAATGCCCAGTTGTTCTTCGGAATACAAGTTGTCACCTTCAAAGGTGATTCTTTGCTCAGAAAGTACCATAGTTCAAGGTTCTGAACCATGTAATCATTTTCAGAAAGAACAGACAGAACATCCACATTTTTCAAAATGGAAATAGTCTCTGGAAAATTCTTCTTTTCTAGCTTAGGTTTCTAAGCTGCGTCCTCCTGTCTCCAGAGTGCCTGTAAGAGATCTTCCAGAACTGTCAAAAGTGTTCTTTTAAATGCTTTTGCAACCTCTCACCATCTACTTAGGGTACAGGTCAAAAAGGGATACAAAGAATGGAATAATTTTGCTCTTTTCTAGCTACCTCCAGACGACGTGATAGAAGAAAGAAAAATATGGGAACATTAAAGTTGGAAGTGATGAAAGACTGGGAGTCTTTGAGGCTGGTCCAGGGAGTAGTGCAGTGGCCAGAAAGCCACTTCCCTGGAACAGTTTTGGCTGAGCAGATCTGAAGACAGAGCTTTCTGTGTAATTTCTTTACTTCTGCATTTTGAAGATTGCCTTTTGGAACACATTGTAAATCACTCATGAACAATCCTAACAAAGCCAAAACACAGTTTCCTGTGGAGAAAAAAAAAAAAGCTTAGCCATCATTCATCTAAAAAGTTATCTCTGTTTAAATTATAAATCCTCCAAAGAGCAAAGTGATCACTCTTTGAACTTTGTTAGTGTTTTATATTAAGAAACCCATAACCTAGCAGAGGAGCTTATAGGGTTTACTTTTGCCCCAATTCACAGCTTCTGGGTTTTGCATTCCTGTTCTAACATCTAGTTTCTTGAGGAAAAAAGACCAATTTCAAGAGGTTCCATGGGAAAATACAGAAGACTTATCTAGTTTATTCCTTGCTCTTTTTTTTTTTCTATGCTTAGCATTGGTTTGCAGGTTTTAAGAGTACAGTAATAGATGCAGTCTTCACTGTCCTGGCCATGAAACCATTATTGCCATAAAGCTGTCTTTGTTGAACACCTTTCTGTACCAAACAGTGGGTTTATTATTTTTAAATCCAGAAAGCTTTTTGTCTTCTTGGAACATATTTTAGATGACTAATATACACTAATATTCCCTACCAGAAAGAAATTCTATACCATGTGTAATTAATTCAATAGAATTTTCCAAGAAGTCATAAGTTTTCTCATGGCTAAATGGCATTTTCACAAATTGAGTTAGGCACTAGCCTGTACTAAATTTGGCAAAAAGAGATTTAGGAAAAAGTTGTACATTCAGTTGTTGCTCTTTACCTTTTGAGCTCATCTAGAAGTTGACAAGGATTTAGTTAATATTTTTATATAAATAAGTATAGATAAATAAGTATAGATAAATAAGATGTTAAATGGTAGGACTGCCAACACTTAGGAAACCCTCTTATTCCCCTTCTGCTGTTTGGTTTAAAATTGAAGCTGTTGTACCTGCAGATCCCAGAGTCACTTTATCTCTTACCTTCTATCTGGTGTTAGCAGAAAGTGATTTCAGGTTCTGAAGTTTACATTTTTCCATAGCAATACCAGCACAGGGACTTAAATAAGAAACAAAACTAAGGAGACTGGAGTAAGAAATATGTTTTTCCTGTGGATGTAATCTGATCCTAAATAAGCAAATGCCAGAATTTCATCTGGCATCATTAAGTACCACCATTCAGTGGTACTTAAATTTTATTCTGGAGATATATAAAGAAAATTGCTACTTTCTAGGTGTCTCTGGAAAATATTCTGAACTATCCATGGCATTTTCCCAAAATCCAAAGTTGATAATCTAGTCTTAAATTGTTACAATTTTTAAATTTATTTTTTAAATTTATTATTAAACATGAAGTTGAGTGATTATTTTACATTACAAGCTTGAGTTGCAATTGTAGAGCTACCTTCATCTAACCTTTAGGAGTTGGTGGCATATTGTTCTTAAAAGTTGCTGCTCAGTTTCCCCCTGTGTACCAATGCTCCAAAGACAACAAAGCAAAAAACTCAACTGAGTGAGGAGCTTCTCTGTGTTTTTTCCCACTCTGTTACCTACTTTAGCTGGAATGGTGTAGGCTTGGCTATTTGCAATTCCTGTATCATACCTTGAGAAAATGACTCCTTGTGCTCTACTCATTTTCTAGCAGATATAGTTTATGTGCCAAATCCACCACCTTATAAGCCAGTAATTGTCCCTCTAAATGAAATTGGCAATTTAATATAGAGGAGCCAATTACTAAATTGACTAAAAAATTTCATTCTCATGTCATCTTTGCAGGTGGTCCTTCCAGGTCTTTCTTGAGAGACACTGGAAAGACAGCCAGAACTGTTACCCTCTCCTTTTTATATCCCTTTAGATAAATCAAGATTAAATGTCCTTGTTTCATGGTCTTGCCCTTTATCCACTAAACAGAAAGCTATATGCTGTACATGCAAGGCTTTTGAAGGGATTGGAAAATAAATTTTACATTTCAGCATTTTAATTTGCCTTGGCATGGCTTCTTGTTTGAATGCTTCTCTCCCAAGGATAGCAAGTTGAGATTATCTCACTCAGTGAAGAAAAGTGAATTTGAAATAATTTAGAGAAGGTAGTAAAATAAGTATAAAACTAAAGTATGAACCTGAAAATTTACTTAGACTTAATCCTATGTGGAAATTGAAAGAAATTTAAAAGGATTGAAATTCTCACTATGTGACAGTGCAGAAATACTTGTAATGTGCTTCTTAAGTTGTAGCGTAATAAAAGCAATCTTTGAAAGTTTCCCAGAGATTTGTGGCAGAATGACCACTCTGAAAGGCTGAGCATTTCACTTAACTTTTTTCTTCCTTCCTTAATGTTAACTTTTTTCATAAAAAAATTATTTAATATGGAAGATTTCAGATTTTAAAAAGGATCAATTTAGATGGTTAAGAAAATTCCATGCAAATTCTTCTAAGTATTGTAACCAGTTTTGCTGTGGTATACACTGTAACAAATTAATGTGATTCAGTGTTCCAGTCAAGAAAGTGTTCTAGCTAATAAATTCCAAATGAACTACTTTTATTCCATGAAAGCAATATTTCCAAAATGAAGAAGTTCCCATGGAAAATTTTCAGACACTACCCACTTCAGAGTTAGAAAAATGTAAGCATAGACAAATGTCACATTCTTTTACTCTTTTTTTCCTATAATGGGAAAATTACATCTAGATAATGGCAAAAAGAAGCTGAAATAAAATGTTTTAATTGATAAATAAATCTTTAATAAAAATAGTGTCACAGTGACTGCAAATGGTTATTGTCTACATTACGTGCTTGTATTCTTTTTTACATGATGTGACACATGGAATGAAAACTGAGGCTATAATCTGAAAACTGAGGAAGAAACTGAGGCTATAATTTAAAATCAATGGAGATGCTATGAAGCAGCATTGCTTCCCAGACTAGGGTGTAGCTAAAAATAAAGATGTGACCTGGATTGCCCATTAAAGTACAAATTTTAATGTAAAAATTTCGAGGTTTGCTGTTTTCATCTCTTGATTAAGTCAATGAATCTGTAACAGTAGTATAACACTGACTTGCTAATGTTCCCTTAACAAAAGAACCAACGAGGAAGTACCTAATATCATATTTTGATTATTTTTCTGTTAGTAGGAGTAGCTAATTATGTAAGACTAACCTTTAAAATGCTTGCTAGTTTTATGCCTTAATTGATTTTATGTATACTATTTTCTCATGTTCTGAGGAGCTGGGCACCTTTTTTCTATTGTTTTTTCTTCTATAAAGACCTTTTACACACCAGACTGCATTTTTCCACACTGTTGCAGCTGTAATTCATGTTGATTAAAAAAATAAATAAATAAAAGAGAGAGAGAGAATGAGAGAAAGAGAGCTTAAAGTTAATGACACATTTATTTCTTTGGAAGATTTAATACTTTCTGATATCATTACCTTGGTTAATAAAACATTTATGTAGAAAATGAAATCCAGGGCTTAATTTTCCTGGAAACAATTATAAATGAACATGTTATGCAGCAATCACACCAATTATGCATGAGCTACAGAAACAAACACACATGACAGAAAGAACAAGCAATAATTAATAAATGCTTAGGAAATACAAAGGTGAAGTACATAATGAATACCATTTTTCTACTTCAGGCAAAAAACAAATGGTGTCTTAATTTCTCTTATTGTCTTTTGCAATGCCCAGAGATGCTAACTGGATTTATTTGCTTACACTGAACACAACAAACAAATCACTGTGTTTTATATTCCTTTTTTAAATTTCATGTGTATGAGAGTATAAAATTATTGTACCTATTTACACTTTAACACTCCCTTTTAGCTATAGAAAAATTTGCTCTCATTTAAAAACAAGTGGTATGATAATGACATCTACATATTGATTAAGATTCAGAAAATGTTTACAGTTCCAGTTTAGTAAGTCATCTAATGGTAAGGGTCTACATACAGTTCTCATAAAATTTTAATCCTAAATGGGAAAAAATAGGGCATAGTCAGTTCCTCTGATGGCAATTTTGCAAATTCAGTTCTTCTTTTGAGACTGGCATTGGTGTGAATGGCATGGAAAATGATCTCTTTAGGCTTTGCATTTTACTCAGAATAAACTTAAGGTCTGGAACACCAGATTCCTGACAAACCATTTCTGAAATGCAGAAGGGATGAGGTATGAGGTTTCAGACAACAACTATAGCTCATTTCTTTGAGTTGGTTTCCTCAACTAATGTCTAGACACATAAAAGGAGACAGCTATTGAAATGCTGAGCACTGCACTGATTAACTTTTAAATGACTTGCTGCCTAGCTTGAAATGGATAAACAGGCTGCAATGAATGGAGAGAATAATGACCAAAACTGGAATCCATGGGAGCAAGATTGTTGTGCCGGGAGTAGTTTAAAAATACCTAGAAGCAAATGGTAAGGATCAGTGATTGACTAAAGTCCCATTCAGGCAGTGACATCAGGATCTGCAATTAAGAGTTATGCTTCAAGGGTTTCAGCATCACTACGTGTAAGAAGGCAAGAGCTGCCTGATAGAGCAGGATCCTCAGAGCCGGAGGAGCTGTGATTGAACTCTTGTAGGGAAGGTGTTTTTACAGGTCAGTCTCCATGAGGTACTAGGGTGACTAGGGACAACAGAGTACCTTGAGGGGTATATTTGTAGGTCCTTTGACAATTGGCCAGTGGCAGCTGGGTACCTGCAGGTTACCCGGGTTCCTTTGTGTATACTCCTTTCTGTGGGGAAGGTAGATATGTCTTTCTCCAGTTTAGTATTCACAGCACCAGGTTTGATCCTAGACTTAACATGGCTGCATCAGACTAAGTGTCTCTGTCCCAGACTTCACTCATGTGGTTGAAGTACAGGAGACCTGTGGTCTGCCACTGTATCTGAGGTGGCTTCAAACTTACAGATTTCACATATCAAAAAATTTCAGCCTGGAAACTAATTATAATGGATTTTCAAAAAACATGTCATTTTTCATCTTCTATGTTTACAGCTGACGGGGCAAATACACACTGCAACTGTTTTCTTGACATAACTTTTGGAAAATTTCCTTTAGAATTTCAAATGCAATTCCTTCTAACGTAGAGGCCAGAGCTTCTGCTGAAAAAAAGTCCTATGAGACTCTAGAGAGTTTCTTTTGAATTTATTATCTCAAAAACTTTGGTCTCCCATCTCAGAATAATGAATAAGGATATTGCTGAAAGGATTTACAGGCAAAATAATGTCAATGCTTCATAATGCTTAACTGACAAAATCATTATCTTGTCCTTGTTAGCAGATTAATTTTCACATCATCCTTGGAGCATGACAAGAATCATTATCTACATTTTACTGATTGAGAATGATTACAGCCCACATTTTCCAATATGGTCCCTTATTTGCATGATTCATTTTATGAGGTGCAGATCCTGGTCTCTTTTGGAACAGTTTGTTTTCTACAACAGTTTTAAAATCTTAAGAATTTTTTTTGCTGGATATCTAAAACTTTCTGAAAATGAAATTAGTTAACATATTTAAGAAATTTATCATATCTTTTGGAATCACAGTTAAAGAATTAGCAGTAAAAAGATGCTAGAATTCAATATGGTATGAATTTCAGGCTCAGCGGCTACAAACTGACCTTATCTTTTAGGTCTTTTGTAATGCAAAACATGAAGAAAGAAAGCAGATTAAGTTAAAGAAGAAAAAAAAAATCTTAGAATTTTCTCATTTAAAAGCAGAAGAGATGGTGACACATCATAAGTCTTGTTGAAGCATGTCATAGGGCAAAGTCTATAATCTTAAAGCTGCTGTTGTGGCTAGGTTGTGGGAATGCAAATATCCCATCTGGTATACACTATTTGTAACAACAAAAATAGTGACCACCACAGTAAACATGCAAACAAAAAAAAAGAAATAAAAAAATTAGCACTTCAGATTGCTTTAGAATTCACACCCTAGTTATTCCTGCATGTTCTGAAGTTTGATAACATCAAGATTTATATTTTTAAGAAGGAATCCTTTCATATCAAAAGATGTGACATTCTCATGCTACTAACAAAGAAAATTGCTATTCCTTGGTTATCCCATGCCTTCACAGACTTCAAATTTTGACTAATAAGAAAATAAATGTTATCATATGACTCAGTGATAAAGCCAAAATCTGCACTTTCTAAATTTGGTTTGGCTGGAAGATCCAGCTGGGAGCAGTGATAAACACACAGTTCTGTACGTGCTGCTCTCATGCCTTGTGAGTGCTTTGAATAAACTCCCTGAGTACAGTACATGAGGCTTTGCACAGAAGCCTGTGCAACCTACTTGAAAGATTTTGGCCTTTTTTTTGCTTTCCCTCACATTCTCTCATTTAAAAATTGATTTTTCTTCTTTTCAACCTCACATTTTTACCTTATGCAGACAAGAGTAGCGTCTATATTAGATTTTGGAGGAGTTTTGGATAATAAGAAAAAGGAACCCTAAGAAAAAACAGAAGAGAAAACTAAATTATGACAATTGTATTTTTCTCCTCCTTCAGATGGATAAAATAAAATTCTGAAAATGTTCATTAAAAGTAATAGTAATTATTATTTATTATTTATATTTAAACAGACAATTTAAATTGCTATTATTTTATATCAATAATAATATGTATTCAATAATACATACCCATGGGTTTCTATGAAATTAATATATTTTATTGTAATTTCAATACTTTATTATAATTGTAGGCTATACTTAAAAAGTAGTCTGCTAAAAAGTGGAATAACTCTGAGAGATGAGGATTTCTCTTCCTTCCAGAGTGAAAGTCCTCCTGCCCAGTTGCATAGCATTTTTGCAGGACACATTAGCATGGTACTATAATTAATGAAATTAATGTATGGCATGGTTGGAAGGGCCATGTAGAGAGACAAAGGTCTCAGCAGTGCTCTCAGAGAAAAGGTAAAGAATGTAGGTGACAGCTGTAGCAGCAGTAGGTTTCAGTAGGTTTCAGAAATCCCTTATGGAAGGGAAATAAGGGCTCTTTCAAAGACTACTCATTTCTAGTGTTGGGGTGGGGGGGGGGTGTAATTTTTTTTTTTTCCTTTCTTTTTTCTTTCAGGAAAACTGGGTATGGTGTCTCACCAGCCCCCCGTGAAGCTATTGCTGTTACAATTACATTTTTTGTTGTCATCTTTGGTGTTCTTAATTTGATTCTTATTGAACAGAACTGACAGTTTGATTTCACTTGTTTTTTAGATGAAAAGCTTGTCCAATGTATCCTGCAGGAGATAGTTTAATGAATCTGAAGAACTAAAATTCCCTGGTCTTTACTGTCATGAATACACACATCTGATCTGTAGGAGGAGGCTGTAAAGAAGGGAGAATAAACAAAGAGAATGGTGTACGAATCCAGAGACTCATCTGATTCATTTTTACCCTGAGGCAGACTGAGGCCATGGAGACCTGCTCTCAGTAAGGAAGAGGCAATCACATTAATGAAAACAAGCAAAAGGGAAATACCACATTCTAATTTGAACTGTTCAAAAATTTTCACTGGTTTGTGTAGCAGCATGATTTTCCTGGGGTATTTTTCCAAGGGTACTTTTTGGGTTCCAGGAATAAACTGACAAGAGTTCCAACCAGGATAGAAAGACAAGCTACTTCCCATGGGGACAGTAAGGCAGCATGGCAGATCTCCATAAGAGTCTGTGCCACATCTGTACCTGACGAGTTTCTAGCTTCAATTTGTCCAAGGCAGGAGCAGTCTGCACTGACCCCATAGCTGGCCTTGCTTTGGGCAGGAGGTTTGATTAGAGACCTTCTGGAGGCCCCTTCACAGCTTTCATGGTTCGGTGGTTTCTCAACAGAAATCATACCAAAGCTTTTTCATCAGCCATCATTAGTAATGATGTTGCAGACCTTCATAAATACACAGAAATCATCTCACTAGAACAGTTTCTCAGCATGAATTGGAGACCTTAGTATTTCTTTTCTTTCACCAATTTAAATAATCAACAATCATTTTGATTCTTTCAGCTTGGAATCTAATGGACTCTTTAATAAATCATTCTAATCTATCCTGGGTCTCCAGATTGATAGCTTGGCACATTCTAGATGCTCCGTTTTGGTAGAAATTTGGCAGTGAAGAGAAATTGCATTAAATAGTTTAAAAATTGACAAAGTTAAGAACGGTATCTTCTTTATCTTCCCATGTGTAGTAGCCACTGCAATCCTCTCTTTGCTCCTCAGGCATTAAGTTGTGCTGTTCCTTGAGAAATGCCTTGACACATTATTATTCTGGCTGAACCTCGCACCAACAAGTCGACATGACATTGTTTAATTCTTACTGATCTTCTTTGTATGGTCTGTTCAACACTGTATTGGCTTGGATTTGTCACTAGGAGTATTGCTTTTTTGAAAACGGACGTAGAAAATAATTTTCATTTGCATTCCATTTGTTTGCTGTCTAGGAGACCCATATTTACAATTGTATCATTCAGAAAATAAGTACTTTATAGAAGAAAATTTATTAAAAAAATTACTTCATTATTTCTAGATCAATGAGAAGGCCTGTAAGAAGACCAGACATTGGTTTGGGTAACAACAGAAATTAAATACTAGCTTTGTTTCAGGAGATCACACAGTAACTGATGCTCCTCAGAAGTCAAAAGTAATAAATATGTGGTTTCATGGTATGCAAGTTAGAACCAGATAATACATTCCAGATCTGCATCTTATAGCAAATTTTATTAGTCAGCTGCTCTTGGCTTTTGCTTTGCTCTCAGCAGGAATCAGATATCCCATATCTCCTGAAAAACCATAACTCATTAAAATCCTTTTTGTTCTTTAATATAGACTCAATTTTGGTCTTGTATGGTTTGGGTTGTTGGGGTTTTTTTAAGGGGTGGGGTGATTGAAGGGAAGGATTGTGGGATTTTATTGGGTTTTGTGTTGTTGAGGGATTTTTCTCTCCTGAAGTTGACATAATGAAATACAACAATCCAAAACATTTCATTTTCTGGAAAAGAATGAATATCCACCAGCAGTCCTTTCCAGTCTAGCACATCTTGTGCTCCAAAATTTTTTTGCTGCCAGTTTCTTCAATAAACACAGTTTATATAGATTTACATTTATGACTCTTGGCATTGATGAAAATGTTATTACTTTTCTCTCTAGAGGGATAGAGCTTTGTGTGTCAAATCTATTACGTCATTCAGCTTCAAAGAACACATCTATGGTGTCATTAGTACTGTGGGGAAAAAAGAAGAAAAACACCCAAAACCCCAAGTAGAACCTAGAAAAAAACAGGAGTGTGCTGAGGAAATCCAGAACACAGACAGGCCTTAAATCATTACGACCACTGGGTGTCATTGTTTACTCCACCATGTAACATTCATCCCTCTAAACATGAAACGCATCTGGATGTAGACAAGTCTATTCAGTCATTGTCTGAAACTGGTGATCTATTTATTACCCAGCAAAGGATAAATAGCTTTTTCTTTAAATGGAATAAACCACATATATATTAAAAGATTATCTATCTTATTTTGTCTTGTCCAGTCTTTCTTAGACATTGAAGTTTGTTTCTATAAACATGTCCGTTAGTCCTTTTTTTTTTTTAATCAAGCAGCTCTTTTTATAAATATATTTAATTTATTGTCGGAAAGAATGGAACTAGATCAAAGATATTCAAATTATAGTTCAGAGATCAGATGGACTAAGATGCTGACAGCAGATCTCCTCATGATATTTATCTTTCCTTTGGAAAAGCCAGCCTACAAATATTTGTTTCTATTACACAGTATTTCAGGTTATTTTGAAATAAGATGATTCGCTATTGAATAGTTCAACTACATTTCTAGGTCAACACAATTAACTGAATTGTTTTTATTTTCACATCAATGAATCATGAATAAAATAAAACATGGTTAGGCTTTCAATTGGTAGCTTCTTTATGTAATGTCAAATGTGATTTTACTAAGTCTGTGCTGAGCTACAAGTCCTGGGGAGCAACATGTCAATTAAATCAGTTCCTTTCCAGCATGCTCAACAGCTTTAATTGCAGATGGATAGGAAGAGTAATTCATAAGTAGAAAGGATAATTCAGTCTCCAGAGCCATCAGTCTTGGCTCAGACAGCAGTAGACTTCAGAAGATCAAGTGTGAGTAGATTGGAATACCTAGATTCTTCTGGCTGCTGTGTGATATATTTGTAGCATGAATCATGCTCTGCATTAAATGGTCAACATTTGCCAAAATTCAGTGCTTCCTGATGTGTGAAATACATCTCATACCTGCACAAATAAATAACTGCAGTACTTCAGGTCATTTACTCTCTTTAAATGGCAACTGTTGATTTTTTGTATATCTGTGAGAATGTTTTAGAGCTGTTTTATGTTGATGTCAGGAGATAAATTTTTACACAACAAAGGAAAGAAAAAGGCTTGAAACAGTTATGCTCAAAGAGAGGAAAGGAGAAATTGAAAATAGCAAGAAAAGAAATAAAGGACAAAATGCAGCTCTCTTCTGCTGTCTGCCACTTACCATCTCCAGGACTGTGGTGTCTATCTTTGAAGGCCAGTGGCAAGTTGGCTCACATAACACAAACATTGTGGAAGACTCAGTAGCCGGAGAGAGAGATTAATGAAACTGGTAGAATGCTAAAGAAAAGACCAAGATGAGAAGGAATACAAGTCAAGGTCAGACCAAGGTATCCATTTAACAAAGATTTTGCGTCTGAGGCAGTATTTTTGTCTACTTATTTTCCCATGAAGGTATAGGTCAATCTGCACACACAGAGAACCACATTTCTAATACATTTTGAATTATTTCCTCTGCAGAAGTTTCCTTTTAATTTGAAGACACTCACTCCATTAAACATTTCCAGTTTTTCCTTTCTTACTGGAATTGAGAGATTTTTTTATCAAACGTACAGTGTTTTAACTTTTCTGTTTTAATTCTTAAGTTTATTTGCATGTCTAATTAAATATAAGGATTGGAAAGTGGTTTGGATATATTTTTTTGATTTCTTTTAGCAATAAACTACATTTAAATGTTTATGTTTTCCCTCACTTTAGCTGGTTCATGATTATGTTCTTGAATCCTTGGCCATTTTTCTGGAAGCAGTCCTCAAAGTTGGCAGTTCCATAAAGCTTAGAAGCATTTAGTATGGAACATGTAGCATTACTGTAATTTCATTTTCACTACATATTAGAAACCCTTTCAGGTTTCTCTGGATCTTTTTTCCTCACTTTTATACCGTTGGGAATACATTTGGGAGTAAGGCACACAGTAGAACCAGATTATATCTTAAATAGAGAAAAAAGGCTTCCACTCCTTCATTGTATTGGATTGGTCTCCCGATTAGGAATGGGAAGATGGAAGAATATTTGTGACAATATGAACACTATGTCAATTTTAGAATAAAGTTCTAAATATTTATGAGAGAAGCTTAAAAAAGCAGCCCTCATCTCTTCAGCTCTATGGATCTTGTTTCTGCTGCACAGAAGGTGGTTCAGACACTCTTAGCTCTCTCCTCTCTACCTTCTGTAGCCCAGACTGGTTATAGACACTCCTGTCACTTGATTTTAAAAAACCACTAACTAGAAAAAAGCACATTTCTGTCAAAGGAGTATTCCTGACAAAAATTTAAGATTTGGAAGGAGCACATTCTTTGGATATACTGTGTGTATGTACTTGGGTGAGCCAATCCAGAATTCAACAATGCACTCTCAGGTTTAATAAAAGTATCAAATGAATAGCTATAAGGAAGTCAGTACTATGAATTAGCTAATCTTAAGGAAGCCTTGAATAACTTTTTTCTTAAAGGAACACATTTGGAAGGTCAAAGTCAGAAATTCACAGGCAAATATATTTCATTAAAAAAACCCAAAACCAGAAGAACAGCTGCTGCTAGAGTAATGCTGAAGACTAAGTTCAAGGACTAAGATTAAATAATGATCAGTATTTTAGAGATCACACTAGCAAAAAAGAAACCGTTATTTAGTATAGTTATTGTACTCTTCAGTCAGAAGGATTATCTCAGAGATAAGCAGAATATTTGACCTGCCCTTGTCAGATAGACATGTTCAGTCATCTCTGAATTATTGTTTTATCAAATGAAAATACACCAAGTGCTTTCAACAGCATCTGACCTGGAAACACTAGGCTGACAGTGCTGCACTTCAGCTACTAGACTGAGCTTCCAAAGAGTTTTTAATGGCAGTATGGGTTAAGTATCCATACAAGCACATCTGTCAATTCCTCAGTGGAATTTTCATTTTACTCTCAGACATTAAAACAACTGATGATGGGCAAAGAAAAACAGCCATAAGAATTATGTGTCATTAATGCACTCCCTAACAAATAAAGGTACAATATACCTGCAAAAACTTTTGTAGAGTCTTGTACCATCTTCACATTCTGCTGCTGCCCCCTGAACAAAGAACATGCTAAAAGTTAAATTCTGTTTTCTTTAATTTTTCACTCATTAGTTCATTTAAAAGTACGCAGGAGACTTGTAATCCAGCAGTTCAGCAAATGAGGAATAGATTTATTTTCCATGCAAATTCAAAGTATTTTTCAAGGATAATATTTGAAATATTTTTTTTGAAATATTTGAATTTTTTTTTTTTTTTTTTTTTTTTTTTTTTTTTTTTTTTTTTTAATAAATGCTCCTTTAAAAACCGAGCTTTTGCTTTACATAGCTGAGGGCATGTGGATACCTGGGCATGTGTACACTTCTTAAAGAAAATATAATTTCAAAAGCCTGCCTAACTATTATCTGTATATGTGTATGTATAAAGATGAACTAGAGTAATTTCTTAGTGTTATTATCTCACCAAAATGCTGCTGGCTTGAATTTCCCTGAAAAACAGGGAAAATTAAAGATCTTAAAAGAATGTGAACAATTTTTTCTTTCCCTTCCTCATTTTCTTCCTCCTTTCCTTCCTTTCTTACTTGTAATAGTATTCTTTTATACGATCTGTGCTATTGTCTCCAATGGTGGCATTATTAGGTATTGTACACTTGCTAGCATGGTAATTAGTAATTAAACTGCTGTAGCTATTGTAGCCATAAACCTTATTTCCATTCAAAAGGGCAGCTCTGAGAAACCCCAAGTAAAATGGAATAAATCCCATTTTGCCTTTTAAAACAGAAATACAGGACATCAAAAATTAGGGATTTTGGACAAGGTCATTCCAGACTACTTGTTTGACTTTCTGTCCTGCAACAAGTTAAAGCTGCAGTAATTACATTTCTTCACAGAGTGAAAAAGAGATGCAATAGATACAAGAACTGAGGAATTATAAGATAAAATTATAGTGAATATTTATGGTGAGGAAAGCTGATTGTACCACTTGTACTGAAGTGATCTAGAGTAACATAGCTACTGTAAATGATTATCCCAATCTAATCTTGGAAGAATGTGTTTAGTTAATATATTGGTTCTCTGACTTCTTTAATGCAAATAGATACTCTCAAGCAATGAGCAAACAGAGTATCTGACAGATCTTTAAAACAATAATCAGTGAGCTAGGAAATTAATTTGCAATTAAAAAAAAGATTAAAAATATCATGAGGTTACAGACTGGTGGCCTAACTTATCTGTAAACCCTGAAGCTTAATGGAAATCATAGGTCTTAACTTAAAAAAAGAAATCACTGATGACCACCAAAATGCTTGCATAATCTTCTCTATAAACCGAACATATTTGGGGTTTATTCATGTTTGTATCACAGATTTCCTGATTATATGCTGATTTCCTTCTAAGAGCCATAATGTTCTTATAAAATAATTCCGTAAAAGCCAACATTTATCATTTGCATCATCTGCTCAAAACAGATGCAAATGAAATCAAATTCTATTAGACTACCATAAGTGCTTTTTAAACAGTAGAAGTGCTTAGGAGAACAGCAAAAGCATTTAGTGAGCATTAAGGGGTAGGTAGATTGCAAAATGCTGCTTGATCCCAATACAAAGTACAATAGTAACTTATGCTTTTAATTGCATTCTATTTTATTCAAATGCATGTGTTGTGTTCATTTTATCTAAATTGATGTGTTGCATGCCTGTCTGTACAGTAACAATGCTGCTTCAATCTAAGACGTCAAAATACAGAGCTTCATTTGATGGTGTAGCAGTTGAAGATTAGAAAGGATAAGAGGATGACTTTTCATATCAAGGTTTACAGCATCAAATCACATGGATTTAACCCATATTTTTACTTGCATAGGAACTATGATGGCAGAAGACAGTAAACTAAAACTAAAAAATTGTTGTCTTGTTTCCTGTGACATGAAAGGGAATGCATCACTTTTGTTAACCAGCATTTCACATCTGGATAGCTTAGTTTTAAAAATATCTATATAGTTTTATGACCATGGATAACATTAGTAATAACAAGCAATGAGAATTTAGTCTCATGCTTTGTTATACATGATGGTTGCCTTCTGGTGTCAGAGAAGAAATCTTTCTCTGTGTAAAGTAATATTCTTGCCATAATTTGTCTAAAATTTGCCTTTTGTATCACCAGGAACATTTACATCTTTCTAAAAGAATAGTTGTGAGGCATTGCTTATCAGTGAGTAATGGCTCAGACATGATATCATGAGATACACTGGGTATGATGGAACAGTGAATGGCTATATTACAATTTTTTTAAAATTTCTTTTGGTCAGCTTTAATTTAATATGATTTTGCATCTTTTAAAATATGATGGTTTTCCCCCTTAGTTATAGAGCATTTATTTTCTCATCTCCTAACATCACTCCCACTGGCCACTTTAAGTCCTTGGATAAAAGGAAATGAAAGGAGTATATCAGTGGCAGGATGAAGAGGGGGTAGATGGTAGTAAGACAAAGGATTTCCAGCCTTCAGCACATGACTCATGTTCTCATGGACGTCTACTCCACATGATAAGTGACTTGAGATCAAAAATGAAAATTAGTCCTTTCAATACTCTAATATCTCCTGTAGCAAGCTCGGAGAAAGAATGGAACTGGAAAACCGAAGTAGAATTATGTGGCTCAACTCAATTTTGAAACCCTCACCTTTTTAGATGTTAGAAACTGACACTTGTATTAGAATATGGTACATTGTTTAAAAGCAATTCCACTGTCAGACAGCAGTATATTCTCTTTAAACTATTCCATGGAGAACATCTGTTTTACTGGGCCTTGAGCTGGAGTAACAAGTCAAAAACAGTTTGGCCTAGATAAAGTCTCTATAAGAAACAATTCAATATAAAACGTTAAAAGTAATTTATATCAAATTAAATACATAAACAAGCTATTAATTATAGCAGATTTTTAATATTGTATCAAAACCCTATTTATTGTTCTGTCCCTGGTTTGGCTTTACGCAAAATAATAGCTGTTAGTTTTGCAGGGTTTCAACATCCTATGGGTGTGATTTTTGAGCGTCCTTAATTTACGTCACAGCCCTGAAAATCCATGACACGGAACAACTGCTTTTAGCTCTTCTATCCTCTTGCTAGGAAAATCAATGACAGACTGATTCTCTCAGGTAGTCTCTGCCTCATCTTTCATCCTCAGTGCAGAAAAATGCAGAGTTGGAAGCGTGAACAAGCTTTGAGTTTGTTTTTCTTCCATGCTGATTATCTGTATGCCAGAGAAAAAATGAGCTTCATGGGTGTCATGAATACACAGTGTACAGAATACAGTGTCAGGGAGATTCCTGTCTGCCTAAGAAGGGAACTTCAGAAAAAATATGTTGATGAAAGGAACCTGGACAATAGATTGTATGTATCCCACTCTTACACCCAGGACTCGGGAGTCATCTAACCATCATCACGAAGAAATGTTTCTCATCACCTAGAGTCTCTGAGCCACTGCCAAGGGGCTGACAGAGCTGACACGAGGGGTAGGGGTGACCTGTGCTGTTCTGAAGTACCAGCAGGAGACTATGGGAGATAAGCTCAATCTCAACAAACAACTCTATCTGTATGTGTTCTGAATCTCAATCACAAATAAGGTACCCATTGATTTCCTCTGCAGCATGTCACAGTCACTTGCAGCAGGTCTAAATAGAACTTAAGGTGTCTGAGACAAATGTTTTAACACAGAATTCTCCAGGAAGCTTCAGCCCAATAATATAACAATGTTTTAGTATTTCATCTCGTGGGAGGCAGTTTGCCTCACATTTAGAGACTCACTCAGACACTTTAAAAGAAGGTGTTACTTCTCACATTTTCCTTGTTACCAGGATAACAGGCAAAAAAAAGGAGACTGCTCTCCTTGCTTCATGTCAATCTTTCGCTGTGCTTTCATCTTTTCACAGACAGTGTAATTCAAAGCAACTTCTACTGTCTTCTTACAGTGTCAAGGCCACTGAAACTGAACAATCATAGGCAACAGAATTAGCAGAGTAAAATATGATCTTTAAACAATTTTATGAAGTATTAATTTAACCCAACTTACATGTACTTTCACACCAAATGCAGTGTGGTTGCTTGCTGCAATTAATATAAAATAAATTGTGTCAGTCATTTGCAATTGTAAAACTATTTTGTCCTTTGCTGTCTAATTCTGAAAGGAAACTGAGTGGACCAAGGTGTTGCACTAAAGCACAGGAATGAGGAAAAGCAACAACCCAGAGCTGAAGTGGAAACGTCTGTTCTGATGAATGGCTTCAACATCGTTAAGTCCTACAGCATCCTCACTTTATGCTCTTGTACTTTGAAACTGTAGCTGCTTATCTTTCAAATTTTCTTTAAAAGGTGCTCAAGCATTTTAGACAATAACAAATTTTGCATGATTTTCTTTGCTCTGTTTTCTCTAGAGTCAAGGATGAAAGCTTCATAAAGTCAGTTGAGAGATTTATATTTACTTCAGTTCCAGACCTAACAGCTGAGAAACTGATGTATCAGTAAACCCAAATAAAAAATCCCTTAGATAGAATAAATTGTAAGACCATGGTCTGTTCTTTTAAATGTAATGCAATTCCTGTGATGTCAAAGAGACTGCTGATACAAATAAAGAATACTGAAATGGAATGAGTATCAGAATTTTTTCCAAAGAATTAAGAAATTATTCCTATGGAGGATACTAAATGTTTTGTTTACATAAAATGAAGTTTATGAATCAATACAGAAATGGAAAATTATTTATATTTATATTTATATTTATATTTATATTTGTTGTAATATATGTATATACACACAAGATACCAAACTTTTTTTTTGTTTTCTGTGTTTTCTATAAAAATTACACATGCACATTTTTAATCTCTAAATGGCAACTATACTATACCTCTGAAACAGGTAGATTCCTATGTAGTATTAGAGTCTTATAGCTTATTATTACTATATTTTTTCTCTTCTTCCATCTGGATAACTAGATACAATAACTTTCATATTTCTTTTAATTCACCATTTAGCAGCTTTACTTCGCCAGTTAACTTGAATCTTCCTTACCCCAGTTTGTATCTGTATTTAAGCATCTCCAAAAATCAGGAACTAAGATTTCAGATATCTAAATGCCATGATAGGATTCACAGTTAAAGAATTTAGACTGACGAGGTGAGAGGATTTAGTTTCAAGGTTTTTTTATTAGCTTTTGTGTTATGAAACTGTTTGGGGAGAAAGTAAAGGGCTACAATCCATTATGGGTATATAATGCCCTGTTCTTGGCAATTATATCCCAATTTCTGTTTCTGGCAGTACCTCTCTCTGTTTTAATTCCTCAAAGTCTCTAGTTGATAAAAAGCCACATGTTCAGGTCAACAAAAAATAATTTGAGTATCATGTTGCAGGCTAGTATAGGTAACCAAAGTGCAGGTCTGTCCTCAGGGGATGGATAGCTAAGAAAAGGATAAAGAAAAACTGGCACTGTACCGAACTATTTTACCCTACATATGATACAGAACAGATCTTGAACAGCACACCCTGTTTTTTCAAAAATGTGCCAGATTTTTTTTTTTTTTTTTTTTTTTTTTTTTTTTTTTTTTTTCAGAAATGCGGTTGTGTTTTGAATATCTCCATGAATAGAGACCTCAAAACCTCCTTGGACACACTGGAATGGTGCGTCCAAGGAGGTTTCGTGGTCTCTATTCACGGAGATATTCAAAACACAACCAGACACAGCCCTGAGGCTGAATTTTGTTTGAGTAGAGGGTTTGGCCTGTGTGACATGCAGAGAGGACTTGCAGCTTCATTGAGTCTATGATTCTGTGATTTGTTATCTGTGTCAGAGCCTACAGTAGTTATTGATCTTATATGATTTCATAAAGTTTCTTTCCTGATGAATTCAAAATTTTTTTTTGCCTCTGAGCTTGTGACCTGTCTCACAAGTTGAATAGATGGAAACAAAGCTGAATAGTGCAATGGAAAATCAATATACAAAAACGAATATGCCTGATGGATGTAACTATGAGTTAGTCATTCTTTCAACTGTCTGGATTTGTAAAGCAAAAAAAAACCCACAACCAACCAACCAAATTTACATCCTGAAAAACGAGTCATTAGGAATAGGTTCAAAACACTGCCAATTAATAAAAGAATATTTTTCCTACAAATATTTCCTTTCTGCTAAAAGACAAAAGTGAGACTAAGTTTCCCAAGGTGAGCTCTGAGACAATGGAAAGGATCTACCAGAGACTTGCCATGATTGTAAAGAGCATGGGACACACAGCCTAACAGGAATATTTGAGGGAACTGGACTAGTTAGGAATTCTAAAGTGTAAGAAGAAGTATGTCTGAGATTGGTTTGGGTTATGAAAGTATAAAAAAAACTCATTTTGCTTATGGGAAACAGTAAAAGGAAGTGTAATGGCCATATATGCCACTCAGGAAATTCAAGCTAGAAAAAAAAGCTGTTCAATAGGAGAGTAGCAAACACTGGATCAGATTTTTAGAGCAGATATGGACTCCCCATATTGGAGATTTTTCAAGACTCAGCTTGGCATAACCATGGATGGCTTGATAAGCCTGCACTTGGTGAGATTTATGCACCTAATAGCCCTTGTTTTTTCACATGACTTGAAAAAACTTGTTACTTTGAGATTCGTAAAGCAGACACTGCAGCAAGGAAGTCACATACAATGCAGGTGTTGGCTTTTCTTAAGCAGTGACCACCAATTAGAGTCTTCAAAATAAAACATTATGTGATACAGCCCAGACTAGTTTATAGTACCTAAAAATAAACAGATTTATCTAAAAGGCATATTTGTTTTCTTTAAATACTTTTCTATCAAAGGGCCAGGCTGTAGAAAAGGCAGACTGACAAGTGGATATTCGGACCCCTAAAATGGAAAAATTCGGTTTTTTCAGAGCTGTGAGGAGATTAGATAAGAAGAAAGACTCCAACTGCTCTAGTATTTCCAGGAAGAAAAAAAGAGTTATACTAGAAAGAGTAAACAAGTGCAACTCTTTTAAAATAAAGCATTTGAGTAATTTTATTTATTCAGATACTCAGTGGTGTCTGAGTGCTATTTTAATAATGTCCTTTTAAGAGGCTGAAAGGCTAATGTTCAGGTACCAAAAAGGTATTTATGACATGCACAGTGATTTAAGTTATTCACAGAATCTATTTTTAAGCACCTTATTTCCACTCCTTCATAAAGAGCCAGTCGTTTTATTGCTCCTTTGTTTGATGCCAGAAGGAAATCCCTCTAAAAGACAATTCAGAATGGCTACAATGAAAGGATTTCTGTCTCTGTAATGCAGACTAAAAGTAGCCTCTTAATTCATGGGCCCATGCAAAGCAGACATTTAAAGCTTACCCACTTTCAAATGACCTTTGCGTTTTCAAGTACTTATTTTATATCTGTACATAAGTACATTAGTAATTTTTGTCACTAAGGGCTCTTAAATATATCTCTCAATTGTGTCAGTAAATCTTGTAGTTTATTTGTATGAAGCATAAAGATATATTATACATTTAAATGTATCCAGATCGGAAAATCTGAGGTGTTGTGTACTAAATTTAGCGCCTTCCCGCATGTCTACCTGCATCTGAAGGCAATAACAAAAGGCTTTCCAACTGTGACCAATACTTTGCTCTCCATAAATTCTTGTAAAATTCTACTCAAAATAACATTTATTACACTGAAAACTCATATTAATTTGTTGTCATATATGCTTATTGCATAGTCGTAAAAAATTTGATCTTGGATTCACCTTGAAGTTTACAAACTATTAAAAACATTCTGTAAGGGAAAACACACAAACACAGGAAAGCAAGCCAGCAAAATTGTCTGGAACATCCAAAGGCTAACTAATCAGGGTGAAAACTTTTAATTTCCTGAAATATCTTCAGTCTTAAAATAGTTCTTTAAAGCAGTTTTTGAGGATTAGGTGTTTATCGTATGAAGTACAAAACCATGTTTTACCCCATTAGAATAGCAGTATTACATACTGAGTCAGGTTATTCTTTTGAAATATACAAGGAAAATATTGGGTAAATCAAGCTGGACAGGTGAACTTGTTTTTAATACTTTAATGGACAAGGGACCATCAAATATATTCTTACATAGAGAATAAGACTAGATAGTGTAAATGCCACTTTCCCTCTGTATGTGTCTTTCATCTTCTTTTTTAATCTTTTCCTCCCTATGGTTTTTCTGTAGTAACTGGAAGCTATCCCAGTATGTCTCCTTTAAGTCATTCTCAAAGTGTCTTCAGATAAGATTAATCCAACACAGAAGTTAATTTCTGAGTTACTGATCTAGAGTGCTTTTAGATTCAAAGTGAACATAATCACTTCTAGCTTGAAATCATAGAAGGGAAGTCTAAAACAGGCTGAGTGGATAAAAGAAATTTGCTCATTAAATCTGCCAGGAAAGGGCTCAGCTTTGCTACTGTTGCTGAAACTGAAGACACTGAGGTAGAGGGAAGAGAGGGAAGGAAAAGGTTGGACTTATATCTGCTGGTTACATGGCATATAATGAAAGTGGGGAAACTCTGGCTTATAAAATAGCATGGACTGATCAAGCAATGACATGGTTAGCACCACTAAAAGTTAGGCCTGTATTGGTCTGTACTGGAAGGAAGAAAACATAACTTATTTACCACATGTCATCAGCTGTTCTTCTTTCAAAGGACGGTATTCCTCCCATGTATGAAAACTGAATGAGGATAATGGATCCATAGTTTGTTTTTACCAGATTTTAATCTCTCATGTCCCAAATAAATTTTGAAAAATTCTCCTGAATGAAGTCTAAAAAGAAATATTCTCACTCCTATACAGCTCTGTTTAATTGAACTGATGAAGTGCTTTGTGAAAAACTGAAATGAATAATTAAGGCAAAATGAAGAGAACGGCGAACTCTATGGAACTAGAAATTCCCACCCTTTAACAAAATGATACACTACCCATCCACATTTTTTGAGACCGTTAGGTTTACATGGAATTTTGTTGTGGTTACATGAGGTTTTCTTCTCAGCTGAGAAGATGAATTGACAATAACTTCTGCAAATCTCAGAACTGGTCTGCTTTTGCCCTTGGGAATGTTTCAGAAAGTCAGAAACACAAGCAAGCTGAGACAATTCAGTACCAAAGTGATGCAAGGACATTCACTCCAATTGGTCTGAAAAGAAATTAATGGATTAAAAACCCCACAATTAAACCTATAATATCTTTATATTTCTCTTTTTTTCTCTCTTTAAAATTAAAGGGAAAAAGTAAACGTGATTTTGTCCTTGATGGTAGGTAATTTAAGATACCATTTGAATCTTTGTTATACATTCCTGAATAAAAAATCAAGACAGAATTTGAACGATTTTTCTTCTGTGTATATATTGACTTGTGACAAAATAATTTCTTCCAGGTTAAAACAAAGGACATTATGGAAGCTATCCATCACCCAGGAAGACAGCTGTTGCTACAGATTGCATAAGGTAACAAGAAAGAGAAGTTCAAGGTTTTGTGGAGGTTGATGAATGACTAAATATCCTTTGCTTCCATGTTTTCAATGAAATTTTTTCTCTTGCAAAAGTGAAACATTTCTAAACTGCAGCAGTTAACAGGGCAAGTCATTGGTTGCAATATCTGACAGAATGCTTCAAGGGGGTTTTTTGCGTGGATCAGGATTTATGTTTGATTTGAAAAACTACACCATTGCATATAAAAGGACTAAATGCGCAATATGCTGTTCAATATATACATGAAAATTGTACTGAGTTTTCTGTTAGAGGCAATGTTTTGCAATAATACATCCTCAATGTTCTTTATTATGTTGATATGTTGTATGATTAATATAAAAATATCAATTAAAATGTTCTGTATCTAGCTACCTTAAAATATTTTAATAATGACCTAACCCTGTGACAAATCCACACCTGCCCCTGGTTCATCTGAAATACAGAAAATAAAAAAGGACAATGAAAATATGTCAAAAAACATAATAGAGAGCAAATTAGAAAAAAATAAATATTGCAATTCGGTCTTAACATTTTTGAAAATACATTTCATCATATATGTTCATAGAAGAAAAAATTGGATGTATTACCACAAGTTTGGATTTGTCATGATGTGAGTACCAGACACAAAGGTATTTACCTTGCATTTTGGTCTGTAGATGTTATTACAGATTTATGCCAAAAACAGAAGTGAAGTTTTTTTAGAATCATCGAAAGAATTACCGAATAATTTAAAAATACTAGTATATACTTCTGAAAAAAAACCTCCATAAAATTATTTATCAATGAGTTGTGATTGATGGGCATCTGCATATTAATCAAATAGTAATATTTCCATGTTGTTTGGTGCTTTATTCCTTTGATTTTTTTAATAGAAATTAATATAATTTCCCCACCTCATATAGTGTTCAGATCCCTGACAGCACATTACAAAAAAGCTTTTATGTGCTTCACAGCATTATTCAAGGTCAGGGATATATTCTGTCTGTAATTCATTGTCTAGACCATTTCTGCTGCAGGGAAGACAACAGAAATCAAACAGATGTGACAAGAAGAGAAAGGAAAAATACCTTAGACACTTAGACATAACAATGAGGGAGAGGAATTAGTCAAATTCATATTAAAAATATACCAGTGTTATAACTGTCAGAAACTAGGTTTCAAAAAAATAGATATAGACTCAGATTCTTAGCTAAACCAAATTAATATGGATGTGCATATATGTATATATATGGCACCTCTAATAATTAGATTACAAAAATTAATTATCTAAAATTTACAAAGTACTCCAATAAGTTGAGAAAATGTAGTCTATTTTATATTATTAACACCAGTTTTCAGGAGTTAAAAAAAATGGTTGAAGGTATTTTTCTGTTACCCCCAGCTAAATTGAATCTCTTATGTAATTAACTTTTATTTGTTTCTTTCAGGACCTTCATTCAGCTGGGAAGTTGATCATGGTATTTTAGGCTAGTAAGCCAATTTATGGATAGTTTGAGTCTGGGGCTTTTTTTTTTTTTTGTTTTTTTTTTGTTTTTCTTTTTTTTTTGTTTTCCATCAAAAATGCACAATATTTGTATTAAAATAAGTTTTAAAAATGCCTGAGGCGGACATAAATCTAGTCCCATGATGTTACAATATCTTTGTTATAATATCTATGCAGGTTATGTTGTAGTAGGATCTTAATGGTGAGCATGTAAGTTATATATGTGTCATAACACAAACCTACTGAAGAGGTAATCAATGAAATTATAATGCATTCAAAATCTTTTCTCCATAACATTACTGAGCCATAATATTTAATAAATAAATAAATAAATAAATAAATAAATAAAAGTACTTTTTTACCCAGTTCTTATATGATTAGCATCTATTCTGAGAAGACTGTTTCAGAAAAACTTATTTTGGATTTCTCGCATAGATTGAATTTTGAAGCAGTTCATAGAACTGAGCAGCTGTTCTGCTGCTCTGGTTTGGAAATGGAGTAACAGAGTTGGCTTCGAAACCAGGAAAACTAATGAGTTCTCATGAGTTTCCTTCAGTTGTAGAAACTAATGGCTCATTACTTATTGCTGCTTAGAATTTTTAACTCACTTATGACAGGTTCACATCTATCTTAGATGTTGTTTTTACATTGCTGTGGCTTACAGATAAGATTTTAAAAATTAATCCTTCTTGAAATAATTTCTCTCTCCTCAAAACCAGTATTAAAGTGTCCATGAATTGAATAGAAAAGAAATAAATAATAGAAAGGAAATTGTTAATAAATGAGCATTTGATAATAATATTTCACTTAACTGATTCTCAGTTTGAACAGATATAACTGTCAGGAGAAAGATACCATATTTATCATTGATCAGTTCTAGAAAAAAAAATTCCATGCATATTGTTTTAAGAGGTTATAGCCAACACCATGACTTGAAATCAATGTGGATTTTAAAACTAAATACAGAATGGGAGTCTGCACTCTAAAGCAGCAGAGGACACAATTTACAGATGAGGATTAAAAAACAGATAGGAAAATTGGGGGGTTTTCCAACTTCTATATTCTATCATTTTCACTCTCACTAGTACTCCAGATGTACCTATGAACTGTAATGAAAACTCATCTTGCAGTCTATTTTTGACTTTTATTTTTTGGTCCTTTTTTCCCGTCTTGTAAAGTTTGGGACATGAACTAAAGGACAAATTTCTTCACAATTTGGTCTTTTTTTTTAATTTGGAGTAAAAATTTCAGAGAAATTACCTTCTTGAGTCCCTGGAATTCTAACTATATATAGAAACACTAACATGATGTTAATTTCTGGAATTGAAAGAGATCTCAACCTACTGGTGCAAGAATCTTCATTTTTCTGATACTTGCACTGTATTTTTTTTTTCTTTCCATGTCCTGTCCTTTCCATGACCTGATAAGGGGTTATACCTACTCCATATGAAGACATTTTGATAACCTCTATTGAGTAAATAACTAGTTTTCATTTATTCATATCCATATTCATGTCTTGAATGTACTAGCTTTTGCTCTAGGCTTCCCTATATCTTAAATTGTTTTGATCTGTTTTATTTTTTCCCTTCTATAATCCTTCAGTCATTAGGAAATAACAAACATTACTCATATCCCTTTTAGCTTTTGTATTTGTAGGCTGAAGAAACAATGTACTTTTAATTTCATGTTTCAAATTAGTTTTCATCGCCTTTATCATTCAAGTAATCCTTTTGTATTCTCACATTCACATCCATTTGTTTTATTGAATATGAATTGGATTGCATTCCATTCAACTTCTGATATCTTGTCAGTAGTGTGTATGCTTCCCTTTCCTTACTGGATGTCTCTGTCAGCTCTTCAGCACTGCCTTTTTTTTTTTGGACTTGTATTGTCATGGGAATACATAGTCCTCTATTGATCAACTACTACAGCTGTTTAGATTTTCATTCAATTGCTCCCAACAAGAAGGAAAATTCTGCTTCCCATTTTTCATTTTGTGTTACTGATTTTCAGCTTGTATGTTAGTCTGCTCATTAATGGTTCGTATTGAAAGGAACTGTAAAGGTCATCTCATTCCCTGCCATGGACTGAGGACACATGCTGCAGGACCAGGCTGCTCAAAGCCCCATCCAACCTAGCTTTGAACGTTCCCAAGGATAGGGAACCCACAACTTCTCTGGGAAACCTGTTCCAGGGTCTCCTCACCCTCAGGAAAGAATTCCCTTTTAATGTGTAATCAAAACTTGCTCTCTTTCAGTTTAAAGCCATTACCCCTTGTCCACCATTGCATGTCACTGTAAAAAGTCTCAATTCAGCTCTCTCGCAGACTTCTTTTAGGTACTGGAAGATTCCCTAGAATCTTCTTTTCTCCAGGTTGAACAATACCAGCTTTCTCAGTCTTTCATCAGTGGAGAGGTGCTCCAGCCATATGATCATCAAAATCATTCAGTTTTTCCTCTTTTATTGCACCCTCTTTTTTAATAGAAGTCTTACTTTCTGAGTTGCTGCAGTCAAAATACATTGCTATATCCCAGTTTTGGAGAGGGCTTTTTGTTTGTGGTTTGTTGTTTGGTGTTTTTATAGAAGTACTTAATGTAAGAGTTGTGGAGTGGAACTATTAGTGTGTTTTCTAATGGCTTCCAAGAAATCATATTACCAGTCCAATGGTTCTGTATCAATTTATACATCTAATTAACTGTAATGAATGCAAGAAGCTTGAATGTATAAATTTTCAGTTCATTATGGTTCATTTGTTTGGCTGTGCAAAAGCTTCTTGGTGCCAATCTCAATTAATGACCACAGTGTAGATAATCGTAATAATTTACTATGACTTTAACTTGGGGAGTTGTAGGATTTTCTGCATTTTACTTTCAGTTGTGCAATGTATTTATTGAGATTGTGTAGTGAAAGATAGAAATTTTTGGACAACAGCCTATAAAAGTACAAATCTGTCTGACAGAAAATAAATTAACATTGATCTGCAGAGCAGAATTTTGGTTTAGCTGTACCCATTAATTCTTGAATTTCTTGGAAATACACTCCAAGGACTTTGTCATTTAACATTCTTACCTAACAGTTAATATTGCACAGTGAATGGTTTGTTAGAACATATGTTTTCTCTTTTCAGTAGCTTTTCAGTCTCTGTTCCAGTTTTGCCTTCATTTCTGATTTATTCTTTGCTCTCTGCTATAACACAGTGAGGCATAATAAACCTAAATTCTTAGCACTTTCTAGGGTGAATATTATTGTCAGGATACTGTTATACATCTTCCTATCAGCTAGGGGCCTTCATTCCAATTCTCACCACACCCAAGAGATCTCATTTGGATCTAATTTTGACTTAGGTTGGGTATATTTTCAGCAAAGCCCAATGAATATATTTGTAATGAAAGGACACACTTTGCTGGGTGGGAAATGACATAATGGAAACAAGTCTTGTCTGCAAAATAGTTGTAGTTTCTACAAATCAACCTGAAAGCCACTGTGTTTTAGATTTGGTTGCTGTTGATGTTGATGATTTTCTGAAGCTTAGTGAATATAATAAATGCTGCAGAAAAGATTTCAACAAATGTTTTTCATTACAAAAGTTTGAATGACAAGTAAGAAAGTACAGTGAATAACAATAGTAATGCAAAAAAGGATTACACTCTCTGGCAGCCAAAATACTTATTTCTGATCTTCTTTTTCATTGAAAGGAAATGACTTGCCCTATATTATGAAATTTGACAAAGGTGGAAATCAATACAAGATATATAAACCTGGCAAGCTGAGTAAAATATAGCCCCTTTTCTTGTATATATTGCTGTACCTAGAATTATATCACAAGATAATTCAGTTTGTGAGGGACTTCAGGAGTTCTCCAGTCCAATCCCCTGCCCAAAACAGGGCCGACTGATATCCTCACAGCTTGATGTAGCCAGGCCTTGAATCCCACCAAGGACAGAGATGACACAGCCTTTCAGGGACATCTACTGCGCTGCGTATCTGTGGAAACAGAATCTTTCAATAGTTAGCCTGAATGTGTTGTGGAGATGGAGGACACGATTTATACTTGGAGTGAAGGTTGAGCAATTGCAGAGTGGGCCTTTTGGCCTGCAAGGTCTGTGGACCTCCAGGGCCCCCCAGGCCTGCAGGCCAAAGTGGTACAGTAACAATTCACTAGGAATTCACTTAAGGTATCCCGGGGAATAGTGGGTTTCTAAATGTAGTATTGTAGTACTGACGACTTAGCCACCTTAAGACTAAGATAAATAAGGTTTGCTTGCATTCTTTGTGTATCCTGTAATTGTAAACCATGTTGTGAATCTATATAACTCGCTGTCCAGAAACAATAAATTGGAGAACGACATGGTAGCCACATTGGTTGAGACATGTCATTTGCTCTGTCCAGCCTCCCATTAATTGGGGTCCTTTGCAACATGAACCTTTCCTTCACCCATTGTCTTTCATTGTTCTCCCTTGCCCCACTGTGCCACAAGCGCCTCAGTTTCCTTGGTGACCTCTTATAGGTGCTGTGAGTCTGTGTGATGCTCTGGAAGGCATCCATCCTCCAGCCTAACCCATCCCTGCTCCCTTGGTATCCTGTCCTGGGGAAAATGCTCCAGCCCCCACCACCTTGGGACCCTCCTCTGAGCTTCCCACCATTTGCCTATGTCTCTGCTGTGCTGGAGGACAAACTCTGATGCAGTATTGAAATATGTCTGAAAAATACCACGTACTTTTAAGGTTCACCATCCTGCCCTACAATTAGCAGACCATATCTCTGTTCATATAGCTCAGTAGATGTTCACAACCTTTACTCTCAGGGCTCATCATGAAGTCATATTTGCCTCACTGCCCATCAACTTCCATTAAAACCAGGTTGCTCAAAGCCCCATCCAACCTGGCATTGAACAGCTCCAGGGACAGGGAAAATTATTGAAAGGAACTGCATAAATTTGGTCTCCAGATTCAAATTACTAATGGTATTTTTAATTTGGAGTGGTCAGTAAAGATACATATATACACAGTAAATGTTCTCATATTGACAGAACAAGAGTCAAAAGGCTCAAGTTGAAATACAGAAATTTTCATTTCTTCACTCCAGACTCAGTTGCCCTCCCTCTCATACAACTGCCATTTGCTGAGACCTACTTTGTTTTCATCTACAATAAGATGTTGCAACTGACCCTCCAGTCCAGATCAGATGAGAACAGAAAATAGAATAGAGTAGAGTAGAGTAGAATAGAATAGAATAGAATAGAATAGAATAGAATAGAATAGAATAGAATAGAATAGAACATTTCAGTTGAAAGGTACCTACCACTATCATTAGTCCAACTGGCTGACCAATTCAGGGTTAACCAAGATAAAGCCTGTTATTAAGGGCATTGTCCAAATTCCTGTATAAACACTGACAGGCTCAAGGCACCGACCATCTGACTCAGAAGCCTGTTCTGTTGTTAGAACTCCACCTCTTGATAAGAAATGCTTCCTGATATCCAGTCTAAACTTCCAGTGAAGCAACTTTAACATTCCCACTGGATCCAAGGGACTTAGGTTGAAGAAGACCTTCATGTCTTCTTCACCTCCTCTGGAAGTTGTAGAGAACAATGAGGTCACCCCTCAGCCTCCTCTTCAAACTAGACAAGCCCTTCTTCCAGCCCTGTAACCAGTCTTGTTGCCCTCCTCTGGGTGCATTCAAGGACTTTCACATCCTTATTAAATTGTGGGGCCCAGAACTTCCCACAGGACCCAAGGTGGGGCTGAACCAATGCTGAATACTGTGGGATAATCACCATTTTGAGCAGCTGGTGATGCTGTGTTTGATGCACTCCAGGATGGGGTTTGCTATCCTGGTTGCTAGTGCATCCTGCTGGCTCCTGCTGAGCCTGCTGCACACCAGCTCTCTCAGATCCCTTTCTGCAGGGCTGCTCTCCATCCACTCCCTACCTATCTACATTTGTGCCCAGATTTATTCTGTCCTAGTTGCAGGATCTGGCATTTTAACTTCTTAAATTCCATCACATTAATCGTTACCCAATCTATCTAGGCACCTTTGCAGGGTGTCTTGTCCTTCCAGAGATTCAACAGCACCTCCCAGTTTGGTACCATCAAAAAATTGCTAACGGCACATTCAACTGCTGCCTCCAGAGCACTGATAATTTTATAGAACAGAAACAGCCCTAGAACTGAAGGGAATCAGTGATGACCAGCCAGATGTGCCCCCGTTCACTAAAACCTTTTGAGGGCCATCTTTCAGCCAGTTCTCCCAGCTGTGAACTCATGCATCTCATAGTTGGACAGCTTGTCCAGAAAGATGCTGTGAGAGAAAAGTATCAAAAGCCTCACTAAAAAGCAGAAAACTACATTCAATGCCTTCCTTTCATCCAGTAGATGGGCAAACTTATAGAAGGATATCAAATTAGCTAAATAGAAATTTTCTTTGGAACCCATAAGGCTGACTCTATCTGATGGCTACATTTCTCTTTAAATGCCTTTTGATAAGTCCCAGTATAACCTTTCAATATTTTTCCAGGAATTGAGGTTAGACTAACAGGTCTGTAGTTCCCTGGATCTTCCCTCATGTTTTTTTTTTTTTTGTTTGTTTGCAGATTGGAATAGTGTTCATTGGATTCCAGTCAGCTCAGGGAACACAATGCACCTTACATGCGGTGTCAGTGGCCCAACACTGATGCACAATCAATCACTCCACCTCAGACTCTTGTGTCTCCTTTCATGGTGTGGGACATCCATTTAAGGATGTTCCCCACCATACTCTACCTGAGTCTATACTGCTGACATTTTTGTATCTGGCTGTTGACAAAGGCAGCCAATCAGATGAGTCCAGAACACTGTGATAGACCTTATCAGCAACCTCAGACCCTGTTTTCGTGTTAGTCGCTGACCCAAGATCAATGTAAAGATTCAGTTATTCTCAGTTCTTACTTGTGTTGTTCTTTTCACCATGACTCATCACAGCTGTGTCCTCTTTGCCTTTGACTCAGCTTCTGGACAGGGCAAATTCATGATATTCCTGCATCACCAGAAGAACACGGTTTGTCTGAACAGTGAAAGAGAATGATGAGTGGCATTTCCTAGAAAAGGATTCTAAGCGTGAGAATAGATACAGACTGCTAGAGAAGGACAAGTGCATTTTGCTTAGTCTTCAGTCTCTGGTAATGCAAACTAAAACATTTTTCACAGACATAATTCCAAATATCTTCTGAAATATAAAAACACAAATTTTATTCTTTTGTGCGTGATTGCTTCATTTTCACTGCCTCCTCCACACTTTGCTAAACATTTTCAGAAAACAAGAGAAAGAAATAAATGATCCAAAGATTTTATTGCATAAAAATTTATGGGCTGGTTATGTGAAAACTGCCTCCCATCTTGAGTGACTTGGGAGAAGTAATAAGGCTTCAATTGTCAGTCTGACAGATGCAGCAAATTAAACCCAAAAGTAACAATCCTGCCACATATCAAATGTATGCCTCAAATATGTAAAAGGACAATTTCTGACAATAGTTCTTCACAAAGAAATACGAACAATTAAGAAAACCATGAGAAAATCCTTAGTTTCCTCTGATCCAGAGTAGTAGTATTTCTTCAGCTGACAAATCTTTTGTTTATCTGGGTCTTGTGTCTATCTGGATGTATTAATCTATCTGTACTTCTACCTATTTGGGTATATTCCAAAATTCCAGCCTTTCGTACATATTTCATTAAAAAAAAAAAAACAAAACCAAAAAAACACACCCCACCATATTTGATCATCATAGTCTTATTAATAAACAAGTTTGATAACAGATAGCTCTAATCACGCCCTCAACATAAGAAATGAAACCCATCTGTAGAAAGCAATATGCATTTGTAAGCCTATATAAACTTTTTATTGAGATAGGTTTTTGAAAAGATCATAATGATTTCAATGTTGTCTTAAAGGCAGTTCTTAGGTTTCATCAAAAGAATGATTTTTAACCAACAGTTTATAAAACTTTTGAACTGACTTAGAACGTTTCCAAGGTATTCTTTTTCTCTGGCTGTAGAACAAAAAGAAAACCTACATCTAACCTTCTTGGTTTGTATGTCATTACATTTTATTGATCAATCAGTATCAAAGCTAGACAGGAAACTGCCAGAGAAAGATGGGATTAGCTAATAATTACTAATAATGCCAAGGTTGTGGGTTTGATTCCTGTATGGGCTATTCTCCTAAAAGTTGGATGTAGTTAGACTTGATGGTCCTTGTGGGTGCCTTCCATTTCAGAATATTCTGTGATCCTCTGAAAATTCTAGTTCAAGTTTCAGTTAGGTGGGCAACTACAGCCTTAAGATAAATATTTAGGAGGAAGAGCCACAGACACTAAGTTCTATCTGTTGTCTCTTTTAAATTGCAGAACCAAGAGTCAATGAGCATGGTTGACTGTAGAATTACTTCTCCAGAACTGGTTGGCTTCTGACCAAAAAACCACTCAATCTAAAACGTAAAATTATCATGTTAATTTTACCTTTTTGTTCTATATTACTTTAAATGCTGTGCAGTTCTTGTTTCAATGATAATTTGCTCCACCACTACAACATGAAACCTGTCTAAGGATTTTGATGCTGTAATTACAGATACTGCAAAAGGGGCCTTTCCTAGCTTTTTAGAAAATGATATCAAATAGAAAATTTAAAACTTTCAAGACATTTTGAAGACAAACTAACTTATTAATTATTATCTGATCTCATTATCTATCTCACAGCCAAAGGAAAACAGTTACTAGCAAGTCCAAATACATTGCGTGTATCATGCAAGAAAACTATGGAAATGACCTTTTCAACATTTTTCTTGAAGTATTGCCTTGAACAGCTAAAATGATAGAGCACTGGCAGTCAACCCTAAAATCAAATTAAATCCACTGAGTATAGGAACTGAAATAGGGTCAGAGAACCAGAGAAAATTACTCAATAGACCATTTTAGTCCCAAGCTTGTAGACAATGACTTAGGATGGCAGGTGAACTGGTGTGAAAAAAACCAGACTCATCCTTAAGCTTTCTTCCAAAGCTTAAACAAAAATACTATTAAAACTCTGAAACACCACATCACTTTGTGAAATACCTAAAAGAAAACACCTTTTTCCGCAGTCATTGATTTTGTTTGTGTGTAAATGCATACATACTCACAAGCTGTGATTTTCCTAATAGCAGTGCAGATTTATCTGCATTTTACTAACACAGTTCTGGATTTAGTCTTCAAGAGTTATAATCTACATTACTGGCATTATTTAAAAAGGATTTATTCTGACATGTGCAAATATTTGTATATGAATAATTACACTGACGTGACTAGACGTGTTTTTCTTCAAACTCATAAAATTATTCTCTCTTGGAATAAACTATAGTCATTTTCACTACTATTTTTGTGCTGATGGCATAGTACTATAACATAACTATAACATAAAATATGGAAAAATCCAAAATAGTATAAAATAGAATATTGTTATGAAGTCAGAATCAATAAGTGCATTTGGTGTAGGTGCTGATGTGCTGGCAGCACTGCAGGCATGTCACCTTTGAGAAGAAACCAGGGATTGCCCCATGCTGGACCTAGCTGGTTCCAGATGGTTTTAAACCAGACCCACTGCAGGACACACAGGAGCCCCTTTCCCTGTGCCAGGCTCCCCTCACCTCTGGGCCTGGGTAGATCTGTCTGGAGTGCATGAGTGAGGTGGAGTCTGGCTAGAGAGAAGGAGAGCTGATGTTTTAATGTTTGTCTGTCTTCTTACTAGCTAAATCTATTTCCCACAGAAAAATCTGCTTTGACCTTGATGGTGTTGCAAGCAATATCCTTGTCTTTTTCTCAACCCACTAGATTTCTTGTTCTTGTTTTTATCCCATTTCTCTTCCCCCATCTGGCTGAGGAGACAGAGAAAGAGAGCCTTTGGGTGGGTATCTAAGTTAGTCAACGTTACCACAATAAGAAAATGTGCTACCACAATGAGAAAATTATTAGCAACCTTGATGGGTACTCATAACAAGAAAAGTAACTGGTTTTCAGTTTTATCAATAAATGTTTGTGGATTCCTTTAAACAATATGAGCAACATGATTATTCCTAGTCTCTTCTAATCTGATGGCATATATCCATCTTTTGGGGATAGCTGAAAGATTTATGTGGTAGGAGCTTATGGTTTTTTATCTCCAAATTTTACCGTGTCTCCTCTGTTAATTGTCCACTTGATTTTTCCCTCTCTGTCAGACTGTCACCAGCCCCAGAGAATGTTTACTTAGAACATTCTAATTCAATCAAATGTAGCAGTAGTTGACAAATTTTGCTGTTGTTTGACAAGGGAAAGGTTTGTAGCATTTAATTACACGGAAATTTAATGGAAATTACCTTCATTGCAGCACATGAGAAGCAGAAGCAGATGCACACCAAGATGAAAGCCACAGTGTTGTAATCTGTAATTAGCAGAACTTTCAACAGTATTCTAGTGTCAACAGTTGTGTAAGCCCAACTGATTCTCAGAATCCCCAACAAAATGAAAGTTTATATTAATTGTATAGACCACTAAAACATAATGGCAGTTTCTCTATCTTGGGAAGGGAGAGAGTGGGTTTTATTGTTGTTATGTTGAAGCCTCTTTAAGTATAATATTTGGTATGTTGCAAATTGATCTTTCAGACTTCTTTGTATTGTTAACCGTTGACTAAACCAAATTCAAATATTTTTATTTAATTCATCTGTTCATTCGACTTAACTTTGTTCAAAGATTTTAAATTCTTTGGTTGTACCTTTTTTAATTTTCTCATATTTAAAAAAAGATATTTTTTCAATGTATCAAACAAGACAATCTAGATGAGGAATGAAAGTATTATTACAGATGACAATAACCATGAAAAAGGAGAAAAGTTTTCATAATATTTTGATATTTAATCTTCTTCTTCTTCACTTTCTTATCTGGATATCTTACTTCAAAAGTTTAAGACCTCCAAAGTCATACTTGCTTCAAAACGGAGAGAAAGTACAAGAAAAACAAAACATCTCTTGTCTAAAATCCAATCACTTCTAGTATCCCTGGGTTTGCTTTCAGGTTAAAACCCCTGGAACATACAAAGACATGCTGTTTTCTCAGTTCCCTTCACAAGGATATGTATTCCATGAGTTAAGATCAAGAGTATGGAAAGTAAATATTTTACCTTTATAACATTTTCTGAGGTTTTTTAATATTCTTAATGGTAATACTACAAGTGAATTTCTCAGGTTTTTTAAGTTGTAAGCATGGAAAATTTTTATTAGCAATGTAAATACAAAACAAAATAGAAAACATTATATATAAATTACATATATGCACCAAATCACTCATGAATCTATGTTACACAACTTAATTATGGACCAGGGAGAACAATCTGCAGACCAAATACAAAAATTCATCTTAGGGGACAAGATTGCATTACTGTGATTTTGTTTGGATGACATAATATTCTATTTTGAATTCAAGTAAAATATAAAGCCGAAAACATCAGTTAGGGCTATCAAACCTGAAATTACATCCCACAATAAATTAAAATAAAAGCAAAAATCTTGATTTTACACAGCAATAAGCTCCTTATATTTTATTAAAAAGACACATAGTAGTCTGTTGAGCTTTCATATTTTAAATTTAAATTAAAAATTATTGCATTTCTCCATCTACAGAAATGAAAATTAAAAAAGTAAAAGCCTCAAACAATGGCATGCGCTTATTAAATATTATGACTTTTTTATTTCTCAGAATAGCTTTTTTACCCCAGCAACTGTTGTTTTTTAATAGAGTAAAATAATTTTTAAGTGTTGCAACATGGTCTATGTCAAATTCAAGGACTGACCTGCCTTGCAAAAGTTTCATTGCGATATATTTGCATTTTTAATATAGTGCAAAGTTAAGCCATAAATGAAAATGTCATGAAGCATGGAAGGTTTTGATTGCATTTATACACAGACACACCTAAACCATTTTTTCTCCCAGACAGTAGTAAGTCACATTGTTGTAACTATTGTCAACCAACTATTTCCACAGAATGATAGCTTTTAATAATATATATTGTAGTAAAGTGTTTGAATTTTGTTATGAAGAATGATACAATATCTTTTAAACAATAAAATTTAAATAATTTAAATTTTATAGGAAAACTTTCTAAAGGCTTTCAGTTGCAATATTAATCTTATCTCACTGCTAAGCTGGAACAATGCTTTGATTGTTATGTTTGTTGCAGACGAGTGTTTGGCCACTTAAAGAAACACTGTCAAAAGTATTGGCAAGAGCAAGTTTTAATATGAATTTGTAAAAGTGCAGCTTTGGAGTTCAATGGAAAGGTACACTGTGTTATTTCCTACACAGATTGAGGTACCCAGGAAGATGATAAGAGAAAGAATTTGGAACTATTTGCGCTGAAGCTGAGAATGCAAAAGAGGGGAAGGATGCAAAAGGTATGAATGCAAAGACAAGAATGCAAAAGGGTTTAGCAACACTTAATAACTTAATACTTAAACATTTGGAAAATTATTTGGTAGACTTCACTACAATTATAACTTTAAACTAACTATAGATTTGAGATAGTAACATTTGTAACATAATCAATTCACATGGCCACGGGAAAAAAAATGTTTATACCCATTTCTATGTCTGTAAAGGTAGCTGTTAAAAATTCCCCTCAGGTTTACTGAAATACTCCTATCATATTCCCCTGCATCTCCCAACAGGCAAGGGTTGCACGTTAAGGAGTGCAGAGACGAGTATGAGGGGGTTTCCATCTAGGCCTTGGCTTCCAGAGCAGTTCCTCAAGTACTGCGAGCCTGAGGGTCTGTGAACTCTCAGAGGTGCTACTGCAGCCTGCTGTGGTCCAGAAGAGCCCAAAGGGCATCACTTAGGGATGCTGCCTATAGGGTCCCAAGATAATAGGGTTTGGTCATCAGTAAGTTTCCCTGCTGGCCATAACCCCAGCCCATTACTACTGAGGTATTTTTGCAAAGTGCAGTGACAATGGTACTGCTCCACTAAGGCTGTGATGCACAATGGCACTGCCCCACACGGCCTATGATTCAGGTACATGATTCCCTGAGATCAAAAAGGATAATTGTTTATCCTTTGTTTCCATCTGGTTTGGGCATTTATGATGTTTCTAGTAGTTGGTTGTTCCCACCCCTACCATCTAAGAGCTCCTAGTATGACCAGGGCTCAGCTTGAATTGTCAGGGGAAATTTCCCCACCCAGCTGGTTCAGTCGGGGCTTATCAGGAGCTTCTGAGATCACAGAGCAGAACTGAGGAGGGTGCCAAGGGGTGGACCACCTCAGTGAAATGCACTTACAAATTATAAGTGTCATAGCTTCACTACTGTAGTTAGAGAAAATAACTTGCAGCAGAAGTAAATAGGATAGCTGGCAGTATTAGAGTAATGTTTCAGATAATTCATTCTTTTTCAAGAAGGAATGCCAAATAGCAGCCATTAAACACATTTTCTTCCATCAGCTGTATATATAGTTAATATACAATGATCCTTGTTTAAGGAAAATAACATATCCTTTACATGTAGAGCTCTAAAACTGGTTTTGCCACTAATATTGTAAACACAAAAAAAAATCTCAATGAAGGAGTGTATTTTTTTAAAGAGTAAAAGAAGAAAAAAAATGTTCTAGGTTATAAATAATTATTTTATTTTTTTATTAACATTTAGATCTGAAACATGCACTTTTGTTTGTTAATCAGTACTGATAGATTTAAGTGGTGCCCCATGAAATCCTGAAAAATTAAATATGCATCTCTAAATGCCTCAACAGCTTTGAAAATCTTGTCCAGATATAATCTTGAGATCTTTTCAAACAGGTGTCAGTGGTCCTACACATTGTTGAAATACAGTCATTTCTGTGCAATGTAGTTCAGTTTAAAAGGGAAAAAATAACAAGAACAAGCAAAAAAAACCAAAACTAAAAAATAACAACAAAAAATAAACAGAAAACCATACAAAATCCACACAAAAAAACAGCAACAAAACAAGAAAAAATTTTCTAAACACCCAACCCAAAATAAAACCAAAATGAAAGATAACCCCCCGCCTTATTAGGCCAGCAATCCCCTATGTACATTTTACTGACCTAAGAACTGATTTAGCCCTCAGCACACTGGAGACTTTGCCTTTCCCAAATTTACAAAACAGGCACATGGTGCTAGGCTTTGAGACACTGGTTTTGTTAATGAGTTGCAAAGCCACACACAGTTGCCAATGTAAGCTACCAGTTGAAAGAAAACTAGAAAAACTGACTTGGAATCTTTATTAATGGCTTATTCAAGAATCTCCTCTGGAAAATTCCCTGATTCATGACCATGATTCCACAGAAGCACAGCTTTGCTAACTCTCTTTTACTCCCCTGGGAGCAGAAACAAAGCAGCCAGTTCTTTGAAAAAGCAGGCTGAAATGACAGAAGGGGAGAAGTTGCATGATGCAGAACAAGAAGCTGGAAGAAGTCTCAAGAAGGCAAGAGGGAAATCTAATTGCTGTCTTTAATAACCTAGTGTGTACTGGTGTTTTTCACAAATGGGATGGCACTGCCGAGAGACATTCCTTGAGCTTCATTGTGACATCAGCCTCACATGTTGGGTGAGACAATTGAAAGATGGCAAGAGCTCACGTCTTTTCAGCAGCAGTCAAAGATCTCTGTTACAGGGCATTTTAAAATTTAAAATTTCCCAGTCAATAACATATTGCTAAAGCTCACAAAAAATTGTTCTAGCCAATCACTAAAAGACATGCACACCTGCTTCAAATGATGCTTGCTTGCATGCTTTCTATTAACAATACTCCATTATTAAGCCTAAAACCCTCTACTATCCTGCTAAGCATATTTTTCTGCAGTCTTTAGGTCTATCTTAGCCAAACCTAAAAACTCAAACTACTGCTTCATGTCCTTGCTTGCTGTATGTTCTCTACTTTCAGGCTTTGCAGCTGCAGCTAGCTCTAAGTTCTCTGCTCTTTCTGTTTCTGAGGCTTGCTTTCAAGGCTTCTGAAAGTCTTCTTACCTTTACTATTTCCCACACAGTGGATTGCTACAGGAAGGACAGAGCAAGATGTTTCCTGGAGGTACACAAGCAAAACTACAGGAGTCAATGAACACAAGTTGCACTACAGTGAACTGTGGTTCAATATAAGAAAAAAGTGCTTATAGTGAGTGTGGTCAGACCCCGCAACAGATTTTCATACAGATTGTGGGATGTCTGTCCTTAGAAACATTCAAAACAATGCTCTGAGCAAGCTGGTTTCCTTGTTATCTCTTGAGTAGCATGTTGACCCAGATAACATTCAAAGAAACCTGAATTATTTTATGGTTTTATTATTATATGCACTGATAAAACACATTTAAGTGCTCCCTATGAAAATAAAATTGCATTTTTTAAGTTTATCTAAGTAATTTTTTATTTATTTTACATTTTCATGGCCCTACAACAATTCTGGTTAATGAAGAAAATTTTAGACTAAGTAATGGTTTTCAAAATTACTAACTTCTAAGCTTCCATAGACCTAGACGACGTTTAGGATCCCTTCCAACCTAAACCTTTCTATGATTCTATGAATATCAACTTTCTTTTTATTTTGTTCTTGAGAAAAAGGAAAATTACATTTATTTCCCCTTGTATAAAGCAAATTTTAAAAAGAGATATTTTTGGGGGGGTTTCCAATTAAATATTTTAACATAGCCTTTTCAAAGCCTCAGTTTGAAATTATTTAAAGTTATATTCTAAATGTTATTAAAATTATCAATTACCTGAGGTAGTTTAATCAATAGCATAGTGACACCAGATTTCTAGTAGTAGCTATCTGGGTTTTCTTCGGAGTGGAAGGAAAGGAAGGGCGGAGCACATCAGATTTATTCTATCACAGTACAAGAAGCCTTGTGAAAGTTGAAAAAGCATGTTAAGAGGACATGGCATGTCAAAGGGCATAAAACCTGGTTTCTTCAGGATTTGTTCTGGTCCAGCTCTGCCCAATAAGTATATAAATATCTGGTTGATACAGAATGTTATTATTAAATCTGGAAATCATACCAAGGCTGGGAGGACCACCAGGAATATGTATACAGAGTTTAACATCATCTTGGAAATTGATGTGAAAGAGATGTAATTCACTACAAAGAATATATTGCTCTACGGTCAGATGTTACACTGGGGAATAAAATCTAGTCTAAAAATTGAACTATACTGATGTCAGTCCTTTTGAAAAAGACTTACAGGTTACAGAGGATCACAAGAACATGAGTCATCAATGTCACCCTCCTGTGAAAAGTGCAGCTATTTTACAGAGAAATGATCTTTCTGCTTTGCTCTGCACTGACAAGACCTCAGCTGAGTATTTCTCTGGTTTTTGGCAGCCCTTCAAAAACCTTCTCAAACTACTGGAGAGACTCCAGAGAGGTTTACAAAGAATTACTAGAGGAAAGATTGAACAAAATGGGAATGTTTAAATTAAAGATGAAAAGACCAACACCTTATGTGACAACAGTGTTCAGGTACAAGATGAACAATTGGGCAGTTTTTGTCTGTGGGCAGTATGGATGAGACAAAAAACACTTGGAAAACACCAGTGAAATATTAGAACAGATTGTCTGGGCCACATTGTGGAGTCTCATTTATGAGAGGTTTTCAAGAAAGCTTTAGCAATCATATGTCCTGTCTGATGGGGCAAAGAGGGTTAGTTGAAAATTTTTTTTTGGCCTGTTCTATCTCAGGACCATGCAAATCAGCCAGTCTTTTACTCTGGGCAGTAGTGGCTTCTGGGGAGAAGGTGAAGGTATTCCAGAGGACGAGAGCCCTCAAAATAACAATAGAACCTGTTTTACAATTCACACTATCATCCTTAGGTAATAACGGAAAAGCAGTTTTTTTTCCTTTAATGTGAATAACAGATTTAATTTTCAAATGTTTTTTAACATCAGCTTGCCTTTATTATTTATGAGGGTTAAAATGCTATATTATCTAAATTAGAGAAGGTGTTAATGGAAAGAGAACAGAAGAAATGTCTTCTTCCCTCTCCCACTTTTAATCACATTTCTAGCAAAGAGTCTGAACCAGGAAATTTAGTTTGGCTTGACTGTCAAACCCTGGTGTCCAGAATAAAACACTAAATTGGCAAAGGAGCTGCTTTTTTCATGCTTTTGTATAGCCATGGGGAATGTCATAAATGTAATGAATAATAATCTGGCCCGTGCCAGAGGGATGTCAACTGTTCCTGAAGAAGAGCTGTATTGTCTTGGGATAGGACAAAAAGTTATGTGTGGTACTGCGTGGTATTTCAAATAATCCTCTCAATCATCAATTTCACACAATTGCATTAAAACTGATGAAGAGATAGATCTTCAATAAATATATGAGGCAGCAGGCACCATGGATACATTTTCTATAAGACATCACCACTGAATGAAGACTATTGTTTGATTAAATTGACAGCCTGATGGTGAGGCTTCCAGCAGATAAACACAGCCAAGAATTTAATCAACAAACTGCATCATATTTGCATCTATTCCACATTCTGTCTACTTAGAGAAGGAACAGATGCAGACTCAGTAGGAATCAGAAGGCAAGGAATCAATAGGGAAATACTCTATTAAGAAGAAGTTTCTGAATTTATAATCTAACCTTGACCTAAATATGTTTAGATTCTCACTACAGCAGTTCTCTCAAACTGATGGTCTCCAAAATCCATATTCTGTCTATTTAACAATGTCCCTTTGCTGGCATCCTTATCCTAAGTGAAATGCTGAAATAAATTCTCTTTTTAAGCCCTTCTGACATATGGTAGTGCAGATGTTACTCTAAACAGCTAACCTCTGCCTGTGGTTTATTTTAGTGGTTAGCCTACATCTGCTTTATAGGGATTTTCTGCCCAAAGTAAATGAATAAGCATGTTTGTTTCAACCCATCTAGGGCACAAAACTATAAGTGCCAGACTCCTTTGTGAGAGAGTCACCAGACAGCAGGATCTTTGGATGCACGGAGGGAACAGCATTATCCCTTACACCAGCATTTAGAGTTGTGCATGGGCTTGGGCTGGAGGTGGCTGACCTCATGTTCACAGAAAGAACTGTGCAAAAGACAGCTCAGTCACAGACTGGCTGTGTCAAAATGCCTCCAGCAGCTTCCTCCATGTTTTGCCACATCTTGCTTTCCTGGGAGCTGCATCACATATGCAAGGTATAGCAAATGGTTCCTCCTCTTTGTACCAATGGAGATGGCCTCCATCCTTGGCCACTTTCCCTTCCTTTTTTTACAGCCCAACCTGTCTGGTCTTATTTGGGCAGCTTACTCCTGAGTAGTTGCAAATAAGAGTTATGGGGATGAACATGGGTTGGTAGTTACAGGATGGTCCTCCCACTCAGTTCTTTTCAGTGAAATGAGAGTGAACAAAATTAAAATCATCACTTTATGCACAGCTTTCTTCTTTAACAATTTCTTAGCATTGTTATTACATAAAAGCAAGGGCAATTCAGAAATAAGATCTTTACAGAAAACTGCAAGGAACAGGCAGCTATTTCTTACTTAAAATTTAGATAGAATAAGAAAAACCTGTCAATGTATTATTTTACCCTTGGTAAAGAAGGATCTGCACAAAGTATTTAGTTACAAGGATATGTTCAAAGCACAGAGATTTATGTAGAAAAATATATATGAATATGCATCTGTAAATACACTACACTGAAAATACACATGTGTGTATATATCTATGCAAGTGTATATGTATGTAAATATATATGGCTATGCATGATTTACTTTAATTCAAAAAATACTTTGGTTTATATTCACAGTTTCAATTTGAGACTAGAAGTGCAAAGGCTGTATTCGGTATAATTAACCGTGTGGTTGCAGACTTCATAAATTAAACCTTAATGAACAATGAAGCCATATCAGCCTAAGTATATTTTATGCTACATGGTTTTGACTGTAACACAGTAAGATCTTGCATTATTCACAGAAATTTTTTTCTGTGGGTGTGGGATTTATACTTTCACCAATTATCACATGATGAATGGATTTATTGATTTTTTTTCCAATGTCAGGACAGGAAAATTTAAATCTTTTCAATCTGACAGCTGTTTAAAGAGTCAAGGCTGTTGATTAATTGGATTCGAATTCAGTTTGAGGGACTGCTTTCCATAAGGAAGGTTCATCTTCCTCAAGGAAGATTCAGCTACTCCAGGGGCACACTATTTACATGGAATCTGTAATGTTATAAATAGGATCCCACAATAGTTAATAGGAAGACATACAGCCATTTTCACAGATCAGGTCAACTGGAGTCAATCCATTTTACAACAGGTGAGAAGAACCATCGTCAGAAGACCATTCTCACCTTACGTGGACTGTAGCATGGCAAACTAATAATGGATGTGTTTATCAGAGACAGAAGATTTTTAGATATCTAAAGCTGTCTGAGATTCATTCTTCCTTCAGTTGCCTAAACTGCCTTATCTCCCCAGTGCCTGAATTTTCAGGTGAAGGAAAGCCCAGCAAGTTGTCATTCTTTTGTGAAGATGGACAGTATATGGGGATGCTTGTCTGCATTTCTTCAAAGGAGAAGAAATATAACCTAAAGTGGGCCATTTTTCGTTCTTGAGTGAGATATATAGTCTGCACATTTAGTATATTACACCCTGTTTTGTACTTATTCCTTTATATTCAGTATAAAAAATAAGCAACTTTGCTACAAGTGAATTTTTTTTAATAAAGGAATTTTATAATATTTTATACATATGTAGGATTTTCTTCCCCTAATACACATTTTCCAGTTTAATTGGATTAATTATTGAACTTTCATATTTTTTAAGCAGTAAAATAGCTCTTGGCAAGAAACAATGTACTACATACACATCAATTATGTGAAATAACTCCTTGTATTTATCATTCCATTTAATAAAATCAAAAGTAGAACTTTTCATGTTTTTGATCATCACTTTGATCATCACTTTGCTGCTGAGTCACTCCATCATGTATGTAAAGTTTCAGAAATGCTGATTTTCTTAACATTGCTAAGGACTGTATTCCAGTTGTTTTTGGAAATTTTGTATTATACATATAAAAGATTTTACTGTTTGTGGAGAAATAAAGGAACCAGCTTCTCTTTGATTGATTCTAAGAAAATATATGGCATAAAATTTTCAGATGTTACCAATACTAATACAAACATAGAAAGATTTGGGCTGGAAGAAACCTTAAAGGTCATCTAGTTCCAACTCCCTCATCATGGGCAGGATCACCTTCCACTATCCAGGAAGCTCAAATATGCAAAAGCATACGAAAGCATATTATTTACAAAAATATACAAATGCATAATGCAAAAGTAAAGTAAAAATAAATCACACACACTATACTATTTTATCTAACCAAACAACTGAAAATCCTATTAATCATATTATCAACAAGGAGTACAGCAAATTTAATAGTATGATCATCACATGCGTGAAGATTTATACAATATTTTCTGAAGTGAATACAGTAGGTACTTTATTCCAGTATTTAGAAACAAAACTGGCTGCAGCAAACTTTTTTGTCTTTACAGAAAAAAATGCACTATTATTCAGATAGCTCCTGCTTCAGGAAGCCAAGATTAATTTTTTTTAAATTTAAGCTTCTCTTGACAGAAGTGAAAGCAGGTTCAGATAAATCTCAATTGAATTTGATTTCTCTTGTCTTTGTTTTAACCTCTCCCACATCACAGCAGAGGAGAGATGCTGTAGCTGAATACAGCTTCAGTCTGTTATTCTGTACCTACACAAAACCTTCTTTCTCTTTAAAAATAATCTCAGAAAAAATAATTTGAAGTACTCAGAGCGTATTAACTTGCTGACTCAAGATTGGAATGTTGTTGGGTTGCTCTCATAAGCTACTTGACCTATTGATGAACCAAAGTACATGTTCAGATTAAAGTGAATGTCTGAATCCAATCAATAGTTTGAAATTTTCTGCTACATCAGGTTTGATGATGACTTTTCAAGCTGTACTATATCCTTTTGACAGATTAAATAAGTATATCCATAGATCTTGTGACTTTGACAAACTAATCACTGGAAGGTGAGATATATATCTTATGCACCCAGAAGATATTTGCCACATTGATTAGTTACCTTCAGGCACTGCAGCAAGAAAGCGTCACATATAATGCCTGACTACTTCTGTTATAGGTGCCAAAAATATTGTGATAAAATGTTTTAGTGGGTAATGCTCAAACTTCTAATAAATAATTCTGATCACTAATGCCAAAAAGGAAATGGTTTGAGAATCTTGGTTATTTTTAATAGTACTTTTTTATTTGACTGGTATTAAATTCAGTTGATGTATTGTTTACAGAAGGATGTGAGTATAAGAAAGAGTTGAGCCCATCAATTTCAAAGTCTAGTCAATGTGAAATGGTTATTGGTGGGTTATTAGACTGTTCTACTTATGGAGGCTGTCACTGCTTTAGTAAAGAGGTGGAGGAATACATGAGGTTGAAAAAGACAGCAAACATTGATGATAAGACTTAGTGTGCAGACAAAATATTTACTGGATGTTGCAAAGTGGGTTGCAATACCCCAAGTGAAAGATTATACTACCTGCTTTTTTCTTTCTCTCTCTTATTCAGAGAAATAAAAGATAATTTCACATATCTAAACAAATTTAAAATCCAAATTCCTTATGATAGCCTACAGTAGTAATGAATGGCAATTGGTTTCCTGCTGTAATTAAAATATCTTCTTGGATTCTCCTTGCCTGTTGGTATTTGCAAGGGTATTGGGACATGATTCCTTATAGGAAGGTTTCTACTTGTTTGCGTTTTATAGATGAGGATTTGTAATAAACTCAAAATATTTTCTTCTCTGTTATTCCCTGTTTGGTACAGGATTCAAATGCAGAGACATCTAAAGTAGTAGTGCTGGCAGTGCATTAGTGTTAGAAACACAACTCATATGGTTAATCTCTGAACATTTCTGTACAAGAATGCTGTAATCCTTCAATAGGGCACATCACCTCTAGCATTTTCAGACCAAGTACAAAAGAACACTTGTATGTCAGGGACTGTGCAGTGACAGCAACCTCTTAGAAAGAGGTTTCAGCTCTAAGTAGATCAATTTTCTGCTGCTACAACAGTTTTTGGATTAATATAATATCAGGGAAAATTAGGAGAATATGTCCACCAAGCCCTGCAAAATGACAGATTTAATTAATGACAATTTCAGGGTTCCTTTTCCTTGGATATGTGATTTCACCAATACCAATGAAAAAGTAATTCCTAGCATTTCAAGTAGCTTTACCAGGATTTTGAAGGTAGACTAGAGCCTACCAGCACAGAATTCCCACCAGGAAATTCAGAACCCCCCAGCACAGATATACCTATAGCTCTTGTGCTTGCAACTTTGCTGTGGGAGATAAGGACTGGGTGCCATAAAAAATGGATAAACTCTGATCCTGTTAGAGGCAACATAAATTCTTGTTTGAATGAAGCAGCACATTGAAATGAAGAATGAAGTTCTTTTGTAGTGCTTCTGACTGGAAGTAGAAAATGGTGTAACCTTGATCCTTTCCTTGAATCTTTTGAATTTACAGTGTTTGCTAAACTGATAACGGGAACTTTTGTAAACATCCTTTTAGGTTATTCTTCCTTATCTGCAAGCCTGTCTAGAAACATGAATATTTTTGTTTATTTTTGCTTGTGAGAAAAATATGAATAAACTGTCTCATGCACATACAACACTTACCCTAATAGGGAGCAAATCCTCATCTGTGGCACACGTGTTCTATTGTATTATCTCTGCAGCCTTTTGAGACACGTAAGAACAGCCACAGAGCAGTCCTTACATGAAGACTTAGGTCTGGAGGCAAAATTAGGCAGCTATCTGAAACAAGGAATTAGCTATTCTCCATCTGTCTGCCACAACACAAAAAATGCATCAGGTCAGGTTCTGGATTAGATCTTCACCTATGGAGTGAAGTGCCTTGCTAATTACAGAATGATTCCACATACTCAGATTAAATTTGAGAAACTCAAAGCAGAAACTGATCATGAAGAATAAGCCCATAGTGGATTAAATCCCTCCATGGCATAGAGCAGCTCTCTCCGAAGCAAATCTTACACCTATTTCTGTTTGTCTTATAAGGAACCAACAACATCTGTATGATCCCATTTAGATATTTCATAGCAGTTCCTCTGCTTCTGCGGCTGTTCACAGGTTGAGACAATCATGTAGAGTACTACAAAATACAGTGTCAGAGTATATTATCATACATAATTTCCAGTTTGTGCACCATATCACAGTGAGAATGTAGAGATGCCCTAATAGTAAATATCAGCAGAGCTGGTCGGAACTAATCTACTAAAGCAGTAACCTGTGCTATCCAACTCTCCCAACTATATCACTTACAGATGAGAAAAAAATCATGTTAAAAAGAAGTTATGACTTAAAAATTTTCTAGATATGACCAACATAATACCAATATAAACTTAAAGTAAATACAAAGAGGAAACAATAAGAACCTTGATATACAAAGGTAAAAATGTCATGCTTACATCCTTTTTTTCCTCTCTGTACGGTAGAAAGAATCCACTCCAGATTCAAATATGGTCTAATAATAATCTAAGTTATTATCTAATTGGTTCCTTTTAGTACTTTTTAATGTGCTTTTACTTTCTTGTTTACATTGAAATTAGGTTGTTATTGTATCTTCCCAATTGATAATATAATTTCTTTTGAGAATTGTTGAACACTGTCTGTCATATTACAGTGTGTGGATGCATGCAGAAGGACATTTCATCCTGGTAAAGTGTTGATGTTGAAAAAGCTTAGAGATATGTTTAAGACTTAATTCCAAAAGACAAGTTGTATTTTGACCTATATTTTTTACTTTCTGTGCAACAACAAAGAATCATACTATCTGTTGGGGTTAATTAAAATGCAACTCAGGCCTGAAATTCATGACACCATGTCAAAATACAACTGTAATTGTTCACGGAATAAATCCCTGGCATGATAAAAATATGAACTGTTTGGAATGTAACATTTTGACAAACCAGTTTTTCAAGGAGAAGCCTTTGGTTTTCCTTTTCTGTACTTGAATGAGACTATGTCTAAAGTTACCACCATAAAGAAATCTGCTTATAGAAAATAAAGCTACTAGACTAGTCAAGCCTATTCTTAGAGCCTTGAAGTTGTCCAGAAACTCAAATCAAATAATAAAACTGGAAAGTGAAAAGAAAACTTGCCAGATTGTATCAGAAATGTATTGCTGGGATGTTAATTCCTAGCTATTTAGTTGAGTGAAAAAATCTGTAATATGTATAAGTTTTCCAGCTTTATTGAGGGTTCTTAACTTTACACTATTTGTTGAGTGTTAGGTTTGGTTTCAATTAAGTGGCAATTTGCATTACATGCTCTTCCTAGGTGGTCTTGGAAGATCAGTGGTTTTATTAAATAGAAACACTCTAAAAAAGACCAGGCTTGAAAGTAATTTTAAAATTTTTTATCTAAAAAGACAGTCTATTATTTTAAAAGTTACACTTTTTATTGAGAAAATTACAGACCTTTACAGGTGATTTAATTAAAATTGTGCATGAATGTAATGATGCATCATCATTAAATGTTGCCAGCATCCAGGAATTCATTCCTGCTTCTTGCTTTGCCCACTCCTTGAGATAAAAAGAACCTTGTAACCCTGTAGGATTCTACTGAAAATTATATAATTAATCCAACTGGAATTCAGATTTATTAGTGGGAACCCAGTGCAAGCTCCACACACTGTTTCTCTCAGAACACAGGCAGAAGGACCCTCAATTTACCCCTTAATTTGAATGTAAATGTGTTCCACTGATGCAAGAGGAAGATTCATGAAGTGTCTATTGGACTGGGATGGAAACTCACTGTAGGTCACCCCTACTGTGAGCACAGCATGTCTCCTGGCTGCGGGGTGCTTATCATCTTGTTCATATGGAATGTGGCTGCTGATGCCATAACTGGGTTTCACTGGGTCAGGATACAGTTGGTTCATTGCAAATCTGTGCTGAAGTGCAATGATATTTCTCTTGTTTGAACAATTGGGACAGTAGGGCTTATGGCAAAAGAAGCAAAGTGAGTCCCCAATACAATATGATTTTTTTCCCCCATGATTTAGAATCCTTATCTTCAGCTATTGTCACCTGAAAAGCCAAGAAAGGCCCAGTCACGCCATAGGCCAAAATCATGCTGGCCACTGGAATCTTTAACTGCATTTACAGTTATCATCAGTATGGTTTGGAGGACTGCTTTACTTCCATTTCCTGTGGAAAAGAACATACAAAATCAATCTTCATAATTCTCTTCGTACAAGGCAAAAAAAATTAGGGGATCAAAATAAACTGAAGTTATTTACTATAACAGAACTGAAGGAAAGAAGCATACCTTCTGTTTAAATCAAATTTAGGTCTTGTTTTAATTCCCTGCATGTCTTTAAAGGCACTTGGTCTTTCTCTGTGTAATTTTCCTTCCTGGAAAGTGAAGATAAAGAGTTTTTCTTTTTTTTCTTTCACACTCCAACGTACTAAATCTTTAAAATATTAACATAATGTTAATAAAAGTAAGTCTGTGACTCTAGAGTTAGACATACAGCAAGTTAATATTTTGTTTTGCAGAAAAAACCCTGACATTTCTCAAAGGTTTTAATATGACTCATTTCAAATACTTTTGCTATTTTTTAGCTGCAAGATTATGCATAAAACAAAACCTGATTCTATTTCATATTTTTCCACTGTCTAGAAATTTTATTTAATTTTCTTACTCTTTCACAGATTGTAGTAGTTACAGACATAAACAAGAGTCTGTAAGTATATATAAGGGTAGTTCTAATCAGGAAGCCAAAGGAACATGTCATTCACGCATCCAGAAGGATTGAAAAGAATGTATGATGGTTTTTTTTCCTGATGATATACTCTTGATATATATTATATATAACTTTACTATGTTAATCACATGCTTCATACCTTAGTAAATAAATAAATACATAATCTGCCTCATTCAGAAGCATTTTTTTAATTTTAATGTCTATCTTAGAAATATTTAATATATTTTTTAACTCTCCTTTGAAAGACTAGAAGCTGTCTGCATTTAGAGATATCCTTGCTTTTCTGAGGTGTTAGCTTTGGAGCCTGGATTTTTTTCTCCTTTTTTCCTTAGGTATAGTTCACATCTTTACATCATCCAGCATTTCAGATAAATCCTGTTATTCTCAGAACATCTTTTTTCTTTTCTTTCCTCTTTATCATGCATATTACAACTAATTTTTTAGTTTGTGTTTGTAGTCTGTAGTTAGCAGTATGTGGGAGAGCAGCAGCACATAGACCAGAGGCTCTAAGGACTTTTACAGCCTAAATTCCTCATCCTGTGATGACACACAGGAAAAAAGAAACTCAGTTGCTGAGGCATTTCTTTCAGTCTTGTGGTTTTGTATGGTATGATACTGTCAACATTAGGAACTCAGAAATCTCTTAGTCTTTCAGCTTTTTCACGCATGTCTTATTTTTTCTGTTTTTATAATAAGGAGGATAACAATAAAAAATATTCAATGAAGAAAGAAAAAATCCAGCAAAAAATACAGAATAAAAAAAATAAGACCAATAACTGTTCAACAACCTGTGGTCTGAAAATGACAATTGTCTTTTCCATAATGCTTTCTTTGTGACTGGAAATATAACAGTGAAAAACATTTTTTATTTCTGTTTTTAGTATGAACTGGACTAAAAATGACATAATTCCATTAAAGTTTCAGTACTGACAGTGCAAAACAAATATATAACTTATTTAAAGCCATAACATAGGTAAAAATGCAAAATGTAAGGTGACAAATCAACTACTGGTTTAGGTTAACCACTTATTAAAACACTCTTTTCCATTGTGTTTCTTGTTGCCATTCTCCAACTTGCTTCACATTAAGTTAAAACTGGTGTGGCTTTGATTCTGTATAAAGATGAGATGGTAAAAAGCCAAGAGTGTCGGAGCCCCACAGGGAATGCTGCTCCAAGGAAAGCAGCTGGGAGCCAAGAGCAGCCCTAGCACATAGGTACAGCAGGACCATGCCCTTCCCAGGCAAGCCTTGCCACTCAAGGCACATTACAGGAGCAGGGCTGGGCCACCTTAGAGACCTGCAAAGCCTTGGAGAAACCTCAGCAGTGGTGTGGACCAAGGCCTGGGCAACACCCAGCCCACAGCTTAGGGTGAGGATGAAGATGGGTAAAATGAGTGGCCAGGGACAAACACACCTACAGCAATGTCCAGGATGGAGCCACAGGCAGGCAACCTTCCAGTGTGAGGGTGTGAGCCAAACCCTGGAACTGAGCTATTATGAGATATTTTACCATAGCACTACCTGAAGCCCTAATTGCGGTACTGATAATTGAATCTCCTGGCCACATGTGTCTTGTAGACTGAAAAAAAGTCAGTGAGCAGAAAGACTAAAGTCACACCAAAGAACGCAGCTGGATCAGCATGACCCACCACTATAAAGGATGAGATGAATTTAGACTTTGGACCCCCTAAACATCTGCATCTATTCTATATATTGCAGAAAATCAAAGTGCTTTCCAGATCAAGCCTGTTAAATTTTCAAGTGAACAGGTCACTCTCTTTCAACTTTCTGAACAGCATTTAACCTCAAGTCTGGTTGTTATATTTTACAATGCCTTTTTGGGGAATGGCTGCCTCTCTTTGGATGTATTAAGTACTTAGGAAAATTTCAGACATATTTGGAAGGTTTATTAATTTCTAGCAATTCTCAAAATACATTTCCATGCAGCAAAAACATACTTTAGACAATTTGCTTCTGAAAAATCTGATCAAAATTATTTAAATAGAATAGACAATAATTATTTTTTCCCAAAATGGTCAAAAGGAAGCAAATCTACTCATTAGATAAGAAGACTGTGTTTTAAAATCATCATATAATATTTTCTTTGAATTTTTTGCACAATGACTAGTATCCAATGGTATTGATATCTAAATTAGTGAGAATAATTTACAGGAGGTTAAAGATACGCAGAAAGAATATAGTCAGTACTACTATAAAAATAATAGGTGATGATTGCAATAATAATGATGTGTCATGATCTTCAAGTTTACAATATGGAAAAAAAGGAAGAAAGTAAGGTTTAAAATTAAAAACAAATGTCAGAATTCTATAGAATGCTTAAAGGTACACTGTCTTCCTCTTGTTCAATACAAGATATATTGTTCAGAGTAAAAGAAGAAAACAGTAATTTCTTCCATTTCTACATCTTCCTTTCCAAAATTCCTCTTCACAGGGCTTTCAGATAGAGCAGCCAACGGGAATTTCTGATTCTCTAAAGCAATAATCTCTCAATGAACTTTATGAGTTCTTTCCAACTTCAGATATTGTACAAATCTATGATTAAAAAATGACCCAATAACTTTTATCTGATAAAAAAACTGCAAAATAAAAGAAAGGCAGAAGTAAGTTCAATTTTTCCAGTCTCAGATGACAATAGAAGCTTAAACCACAAAATTTACTGTCACATGAATTCTCAGTTTCAGCAGATACCTTGAAAATAGTTACTAAAAACAATATTAAATAAATTTTAGCTGTGTGAGCTGTGAGAAGAGTAGCAAAAACTTTATTAAATATAATCAGAGACATGTATTTCCTACAAAACTAGCGCTGCACAAAATTCACCAAAATATAATTTATGCAATATTATTTTTTTATCTTTCTTAATTGTTCACAAAAAATTACATAATTACCAAAACATTTTTCATAAACAGGTAAAAACAAGTAAGGCATTATAGAAATAGATGATAAATTTATAAAACCAGATGTTCTTATTGGTGTAGCAATATGTCAGGAGAATGTGGCATGATGGAGAGTACCTCTAAAATGTGATACCTTTTTGGTATTAGCTGTGATACCAGAGCCTAGTGAAGAATTCTCTTCTACAGCTTTTTCTATTTTCATGTGCTCAGCAAAGGCATCAGGAGCTATGATATGTACTGATCTAATGACAGGACTAAGAAGCTTGGAGTGTCTCCACTAGCAATGTGTCCTTTCAATACACCCCAGGCCATATTCTAGCACTCCCTGGTACAAATCTCACTTGCACTCAGACTGCTGCAGTGAAACTTTAAACCTTGGATATCTGTACAAACATACTCCCAACAGTCATAACCAGGATTATGCAGACAAGGTTTGTGTTTTCTAATTGAGGAATTATGGCATAGCCGCTATATGTAACACCATTATAGATGTGTGTACACTTCCACAGTTGTGCTGGAAACAACCTATGGAGCTTTGTATCCGCTTCCAGCTTCATGTGCCATGTAATTGCTAAGACAATGAACCAATTTAAAACCATACCTAAATTAGCTATAAAAAATGTGATAAGCTTCAGCTCCTAATTGAGCCAAATCATATTTGGGTATGCAAAACATAAATGTCTATCACATGAACCAGCTGCTGAATCATAGCTGCCCTTCTTTGGGTGCCACCCGCTGTATCAGCTGCATTCATACCTTTAGCAAGGAATGGAGATAACCAATACCTTATAACTGAACATGTACTGTTTTTTTGCTGGACCTCATCATTGCATTGACTATGTACTGAGCTCAGGGTGACTATACTTAGATGTGTCTGACAGATGCAAGTGGTAGCTAAAACTCACTATCTGTATGAGAAATCATGTTAATTTTAGATTACACAAATAAAAAGACTTAAATGAGACCCTAAAGTGGGCGAAGTTAGGATCTGACTGCCTTTCTTTAAATAAAACACACTTTATCAGATGACAGAATAACTTTTAGTTATTTCTATATTATAGATACTTTCTCTAATTCATATTTTCTTTGTAATTAAGATGGAGAAAATGATATGTTAGTTTATAAAACTGGTAACGGGTTTAAGAGAGCTTCAGAAGCCAGCTCAAATATATTTTTTACATCAAAAAATAAATATCAGGCACTTTCTAAAACTGTGGAAGAATTCTGTGACTCCACAGTTATTAAATATTCCCTGCATCAGGCTGAAGTTCATCTTCAAGACTGATTGCTCAAGAAGGGGAAGAGTATTCTTAACTTTCTCACAGACAGGGCAGGTGGAGGTCAGTTGGCTGTTCTGCACAGCATGGAGCATCCACAGTGTGAGTGCTCCCTGGATGTGTAATGAGCTGCTTGGAAGTCTGCAGTGGCTCAGTGCAATGAGAAAAGAAAGGATCATGTCCCTGGGTACTGTGCAGCCCACCTAAGGCCTGACCTTACTTCTGTGAAATGAGGGAGGCTTTTTGCCATTAGCTTAAACGAGAGGAGGAGTACTGCAATGAACTGGGCATTTGGCTCAGGATTAGCCTCAACTAAAATAGTGCAGTGTGTGCAGAGATCAAAAATGAGCATTGTTAACAAAACAAGCAGTTCATCCTCCCACGAAACATTCCATTTATATGAATTTAAGATATGCACTCTTCATAATAAATGTCTTCACCATAACAGGAAATATGTTTGTGAGCAAAGAGTCATCAGCTGGTGGTTTAAAAGTGCAAAGCGTGAAAACTTCTGCCTCCTTCTGCTTTTAACTACTGGTGTTCTTTACTGTATAATCACAAGCAAGAAATTGAAGATTCAAGTAGGATTAGTTGTGTCCCCTGAACAAAGAAGTAGACCTCCTCCTTCTAGTCCCATGAAAACCATGGACTTTTCAAAATGTAAAAATAAATTGCCAGGGAATTGCTAAAGCATGTTTTCATGGCGTGAGTCAATACTTAGTACTCAATAAATACATCTCATTTTGTCTTTAAATTATTGACACACATATTAAGAAAAAGAAGCAGGCTGTTATGTTTTTTGGGATAAGGATCTGACTTCCTTTTTTATGTTTTTTTTATGTAACATCTGACATCAGGATTTTAAGCACTGTGAAAAAATAATTTTAAAAATCACAAAATATTTACAACACAGAAGATTTAGCTGTAAAACAAAGCTTTTGCAACAAATGTTTAGAAATATCAGCTATTATCAAGAAAATGTGATTTTTCATTGATATCAGGATATTAAATTGGCTCATGCATTCACACCACAAAGAAAAAGGATGTTCTGACAATGGCTCCATTTTGATGAATGCACAGTGCTTCTTTTTATTTCTTTTATTTTTCCTGAGAGCAAAATAGGAAGTGGAATATGAATCAAAAAGGGGAAGGGGGAGAATGTTAAACTTTGCAAGTAAAGATTTATTACTATATTCTTATGTTAAGTTTTGCTGCAAACTTTATGATCTTTATAGCTTTTGATTTGTTTACAGACAGAGTCTCTAGCATTGGCAGCCTGACATTTTTGTTTAATATAAGCACTGTTTCTTGACACCTTCTGGAGAAAACACTGAAAATAAATAAAGACAGAAGATGCATATTTTTAAAAAGCCACTGTTGAATATGTGCAAATAGTCTTTCACAATGGCCATTTCAACAAAAGGTTAAATGTGTTTGAATCCATGAAGCATTCTTCCTTTCCTCCTTTTAAGATACAACCCATATCATGCAGTTCAGCTGAATAAATTTTATAGTGGTATGGAACTGAGAAATGTCAGCATCAAAACTTTAATAAACACAGTTTTGAATCTTTGAAAATGAAGTTGTCAACCATGGTTTAGCAAGCATGGCACATTTTGGAGAGAAAAATATCAGAGTAACAGAAATAGTTTGAAGTCTATTTTTTCTCTCAAAGCAGGATTTATTTAATGCTTGGATATTTTTTCCTATTTACTGCTAACTTAATTTTCTTCCTACCCTAGACAATGGTCCTGAAGTGTATAGTTTTCTACAGTGTGAGATGGGATTGGCTAGGACTGAAGTCAGATCTGCTGTGCGCCATTTCACAGCAGCTTCTCTTCCACTTTGCAATCTGATAATCCCAGCCTGACAAAGCCTTGCCATGACTGGTGCAGGGTTTCTGTTCCTTCTAAAAAGAAAGATATTTGGGGAGTTAGAAAGCCTGTCTCAGATTTGGCATTCTTATTTTGAGAGTAACTGTTATCTTTCATGATGTTTGAATTGATTTCATAACCTTTTTGGAATCTGTTTTCCTATTTCTGAACAAAAGTTTCAATGAGATTTTTTCCTCTTTATTGGAAAAGGAAGAGGTAATGGGGGAAAAACAAGCATTTTGGTTTTTTGAAATATTTTTTTTTCCTATAAAAAGCATGCAAGAAAAAGTGAAAAATGCCCTTCATGATGATTATTTGTTCTTAATAAATAATAAGATATTGCATACAGAAAATGTTGCAACATTATTAAATACAACTCTTTAGGACAATACCTTCCATTTCTAAGGAAGGATTTGAAGGGTTTTATACTGAACTTCAAAGGGCATGAATACAGCAATGCACAAAAAGAAGTAAAAAATATTATCTTGTCATTCACCTGAAGAGAATTCATGGACCAAGAAAAGGAAAAGGGAAAAGAAAATTATAACCAACAATATGTTAAAGCACTAAGACAAAAAAAAAACCAAAAAATATTTTTTTCTTCAGTTTTCCCTGTAGCCTCTTGAGTGTCTCATAAGCTGCAACTTCTCACCCAATTTCCTGTCCTTGTGGTAAAGGCCACCACCACCAACTGTCTTTAAATCAAAATTTTCTGATATTTTTTGGTCTTCTAGTCAGCTTCCCTCCCAAATAACAGTCGATTGCATATGTCACTGCCAAAGCAGAGCTAAGTTTCACAAATCTGAAAACAGTTTAACTCAAAGTTTATAAAGCAGTGCTTATTGTAAGAAACGGTAGAGTAGTTTTTGAGAGATTTTTAGTCAGATCTCCCCAATACATTAACTATTTTAGCCTCTTAATGCCATAATTTTGGAAGTCATAGGTGATTTAAAGAGTTCTTAAATAGCAGTGTTTGGAAGGTCTACTCTTACATGGGAGACTTTACATTGAATAGACCTTCCCTGTGTGAATAAAAGATTAGAAAATCAGATTAAGTATTCTAATGCAAACAATTAAAGTAATCAAATCTTAGAAAATAAACACTTGTATAAACAAAAAGCAATTTGGTAATATCTGGTGGGTAGTCATGATTGTGAGAATATTTGGGAAAATAGAGGAAGTATTAACCAGACTGGATAGCTGCATATCAGTTTAATGTCTTCTGGTGCCAATAGCAGAAGTATGAAATATTCATCAGGGAAGACACATCAAATCTCCATATTGCTGTTCATGCATACATATATGTCCCTTCTAAAACTAGATGCAGCTTGCTTAAGACTGTTTATGGCATTATTTGAAAGATAGTTCCTACTATCTTTCATGTTCTAGTGTTGCTGGGGTGCTACTTGTGGCTATGAACTTGTCTATTTCTGGCTGTACGTGGCTATACCACTTGCCTAAACAGTTTATCAGTTTGATGTTAAGCTAAAACAATTGCAACAGCATAATGATGCAATGAAACTGGGTCTGAAAATTATCCAGTATTTTGGGAAACTGAGCTCAGCTTACATGAGCAATTTTTCTGTTTCTTTTTCCTATTGTGAAAAGATCCCTAAATTTTTGGAGTGCCTATAAGCTCTTCATACAATGCCTGCCACCATGAAGGAATACTTTCAAATATCAGTTGCCAAAATTGCCTGTAAGCAATTTTAAGGGCAAGAAAACAGAGCATCTTAATTAGCATGATGAAGAATAAAAGAGTTAAGACACAATCCTCTAGCCTGGATTCTCATTTTATCTCTGCAACTGTAGTTTTCATGTATTCACCTCAGTACTTCAATGTCATCTTAGATTTTAAGTGGAGTATAAGTGTGTTCTAAGCCCAAAGCAAAAAAAATGCAAGCAGACAAAAATCACAGCAGACAGGACATGCAATGTAAAGCAAAGCTCTCTTGAGACTTAAAGTCTAAATCCCATTCAATTTTTCATTCCAGAGCTGAAGCAGTCCCTTAGAGAAGAGCATAAGGTTAGTGTTAGGTCTATGAGGTCATGTAGATGTACTCTGAAATGATTTATTAACTAAAAGGGTATATATTTGCAGCTACACATTTCCATCCACCCTTCCTTCAGTTTAGATACAGAACTTCACAGAGATTGTCTGGAAAAGAATCAAAAGTACAAACTGAAGAAACAGCAGCATTTATATTACTCCCTTTTCTGTTGGAGGGAAGATGAGATTTTACATCACTATCTGAATGCCAGCAAACAGAAAACATCTTCTGAAATGCAGCTGCCTTCAGAGGGCTGGGTGATCATCTGAAGGAGCCCCCTTTGCCACTTCATTAAAAAAAGAGGTAGGTGAGGGTTCAAATGCATAGCAACAGACACACAGAGTTTTGGCTCCTATATTTTTTTCTGAGAAAACAGGAAAAAAACAATGCCTAAGCCATCCTCATTTCAAAAATGTAATATATGGCAGGTAACATTCATAGGCAAAATGTAATTACAGAACTACAAAAGGTCTCATGAAATGAAGCAACCTCTTCTATGGAGAGTGACCCCAACACACAGAGCACAGCAAGCTGAGAGTGGTCTCTAACCAGCTGCTTCTTCCTCTCCCCACTTCTGCAAGTTCTCCCCTAGTTTCTTGTCTAGCAAGAGGCTGCTGTAACTGGCTGCTGCACTCTCACTTGTCAGCAGGATCTGAAATTGTTTAATATGGGGTTTACTGAGGAGTGGTCTCTAGTAATTTGGATTTTAAATGCTAAATCTTTAAGTGATGATGGTAAGCTCAGACAATAATGCTGCAGTCAGTAGACATAGCAGAATTGAAATGGTCCTTGCACAGCAGTATTGCTACATGCAGACATTGAAGTTAATGAAACAGCATTCTGGGACTGTGAACTCTATCGACAATTTACAGGAAAATGCTTGTAGTAAAAGGCCTAAATATAGTCTTTATTACAGTTTCAGGTTTCCTCCCTTCATCTGTTACAGTCACCCGCCTGCAATGCAGAAAGTATTCCTCTCCTTTAAATTCTCTCTAAGAGATCAAAATTAACCTGGTGGAGAAGAGTTGCAAACATTTCCAACGAGATCTTCACAACAGCAAATGACATTATCATACTGATTGCACTGAAGATGCTGATTGCACTGTAAACCAGCACAGAGAGATATTCATTTTGACCAAGAGCAAGGGTTTTTTACAGACATCATATGTAAGTTACAACCAGCCTGAAAAGGACAACTGAATAGTAGTACTCTCTGAAATTTTTTTTGTAATCTTAACAAATATAGTAGATTAGATGATGAATCATAGACCCATCTGTATGTTAATTTTCCACATATTGCATTATATATGATCTCATGAACTAGAAGATTCTAATGCTGTAGTGGTGGCTGATGACTCTTGAATGAATCATCCTTGAATGAACACACCCCAAAACCCCTTAGTAAGTATCAGAAATGGATTTCCAAACCATGTGCTGCAACCCAACATAGTCTGAAAATCTACTATCCCTTCAGTTATCAAAGCTCATCTAAACTGGAACAGAAAAAACTTAAAGATTGTTTTCTGCAGATAGTGCAGTATTTTCACACTACAGCTGGACACAAATTTACTCTGTGTCTTTCAAGACACCTCTAGAACAAACTAGAGAACATAGCTTTCCATTTCTTTGCTCTTGCTCCCTTTTAATCACGTCTTTCTCTTTTTCCCTAACCTTGTTTTACTGTCCTAATTTCTTTAACACTTCCCTTGGCTTCTATTAAGTTATCCAAAAGGTTTATGTGCTTTCTGGCTAGACAATTTCTTCCCAGCTCCCATGGCTCTACTTTTAACAACATTGATACATTTCTCTGTGCATTTCCTAGTCTACATTTCTTCTGGGTCTTTGATTTTTCACAGCAAATGGTGACTTTTACGAAGTCTTGTTATCACTGCCACAAATTCGCTGCAGAAAGCAATCAGCACAGTTGCTAAATATGATTTTAGAGTATTACAAGGTCTCCAGTGCCTTTATTAATGCTAGTATAAATAATTAAGTCCTTTTGTACATTTTTACAGTACCTGCTGAAGGTGCAAAGGACATTAAACACCAAATCTTTTTGCTACTATCACATAATCTGTTTTTTTATTTTTTGGTAGCTGTAGAATAAGGTTTATCCTACTACTTTTGCCATCAATTTGCTCTGTAGGGCTGTCTGATGTCTATTCCCTTCTTTATGTCTTAGTTTAACTGATGATAAAAAGGCAGGGAAAATATGGGCTATGCTTAATTAAAATGTCATGTTAGTCTTTTCATGACATTATCTTCTAAAAATATGCCATGCAACCAATCAATTTGGAATAGAAGAACAAACTGAACCAGGAAAGAATGATATGAAGGATTATATTGGTACAATCTATAGGGCTGTGTGCCACAGTTCTAATTGACTGGAGATGCTCATATTGCCACTGCCATTAGATACAATAACTACTGCCAAATTCTGTCAAGAAAGGAAATCAAAAAAAGCAATACATAGATAGCTCATATGATAAAATTACCAAATGATTTTGTCTTCATTTTGATACAGTGTATGACAATGGGTACCTTGTACCATAATGCCAATTTATTTTTGAAATAGCATCAGAACATCATGCTGGAGCAAGCATCATAAAGACAGTTGCTGTCCAAAACGGAATTCATCCTAGCACAAACAGTGTGAGGATTGTTAAAGGAAATAATACTAAACACATTTTAGCAGTCAATGACTGCAGGAACTCTATACTCACCATGTACTCATCAGTGAGTGGTTTGTACTGTTCATAATGTGGCTGTATTTTGAAAAGAGATTACAAGAAGATTAATAGTATGGTGTTCTAATTTTCCTACAGAAAATACTCTCTGTCCATAAAGATTGTGCTGGAAGAAAGTATAGTAGTGTTTATGAGAAAATTTGACAAATGGACAATCTAGGTGAACAGAGTTGGCAAGGTGGTACTTGATAAGATTTAAATCTGTTGTGCTAAGGAAGCATCTGCTGTGGAATTGCTCCCTCACAATGAGCTCTATTAATAACTTAGATTTGCCAGTGGCATATGGTGTTGCAAAAATATATTTGAATGTTCACTTAGTTGCATGCTAGACTGCCACAGAAATTAGACTTGATTAATGTTGCCAGTGGGACTACTACAGATTTTGAAGTTGCCTCTACTTATTCATCAGGTGCCCCACGTCAGCCTGTGACTTCTGTGAAAGCAAGGCACTTGCAATACAGTCAGAGCTCTAGCATCCATATCAGTCTTTCTGTAACTTAATAATTTTTGGTGGCATTTTGGTGGCATTTTACTGGCATTAGTTTTCTTTCTGAGGAACCTGGGGTTGGTGGTGGGTTTTTTTTGTTTTGTGAGATGGTATATCCCAAAGATCACAAAAGCCTCATCATCAGGAATAAATCCAAATTGTTCTCTCAGGTTTGGAGGGACAGTTTATTAAGACAAGAGGCAATGGGCAGAAACTGATACACAGGAAGTTCCGCCTGAACATGAGGAATAAGAGACTGCAGGTCTATGAGCACTGGAACAGGTTTCCCAGAGAGGATGTGGTGTCTCCCTCAATGGAGATGTTCAAGAACTGTTTGGACACAATCCTGTACAATGTGCTCTGGGATGACTCTGCTGGAGCAGGGAAGTTGGACCAGATGATCCACTGTGGTTCCTTCCAATTTTATATTCTCTGATTCTGTCAAGTCATTGTGAAGTGGTCAAGTATTGAAAAACTATCACAATAATTTTCCTGCCCAATTATCAGCTGACTGAGGAGACCAGATCACTGCTGAGATGCTGTTGAGTCATTAAGAACAAATCTCAATGCTGATCAGCTCCACATATCAGATTTTGAAATGCAGTATGATTCAGGTGATGTATTTCAGGTTTCCTGTCTGTCACAGTGGAGCACTTTACTGAAAGCAGCTTGCAGCAGGCAGAGATCTTAAAGCATGCTGAAATACATGGACCACGCTTTATCAGACCTCTTCTACCAACCTCTTAAATCATCTCAAACACAAAACTAGAAGGACAGTCTTACCTGTTTCAGGCAATCCTTATTGTTGCTGAAGTAAAAGCCTCATATTTATGCCATTTGACAGCAACAGACATACAATGAAATTACTGAACAAAATGTTGAACTGGGGTAGATGACATATAATTCTGCACTGTGTCCTGGAGAACTTTCCATGATTAAAGATGATCATGGCAATTCCATAAGAAATACCATGCCCAGTGAACTTTTTATGATGTTTTAAAAAAGTGTTAAAGGTTATTAAAAAATTTGGTGGGGTTTTAATGGTCTGCCTATATTTAATTAAGATTTAATTACCGTTTGTGGAATCACACTGTCAAAAGGAAATCTTCAGGGTGAGAAAACAAACAAATAAATAAATAAACAAACAAACAAATAAATGGGGAATTTTTTTAGTCCAAAAGAGATGTCACTTTCTTTGACTTTTTAAAGGGTGGGTTCATTTCTATTGACTTCAGTTATGAAACCAGTATTTTGCAATATCATGAAGCACTCAGGGTAGGCTACTACACTGTCCTGAGTTGTAGTATAGGATGCATTCTATCACCATCCTCATGAACTGATGAATCCAATTATTGGAGCAGTGCTCTTCCCAGGCCCCCTTCCTCTGGAGTGCCTTCAGTTAATGGCCCATCAATGCCTTGCCCATGACTCATAGATAACTCCCTCTGGGAGCTATCTTTCTGTAATGGGCCAACAAGGAGCCCCTGTATGACTCATCATCCCATTGTGAGATGCTCCACTCAGGGGGAGGAGCCAAGCATTCCCACCTGGATATAAGCTGGGATTTGAGACAGTACAGGCAGCCCACACCCACTGGATTCCCAGAGGACCAGAGCTACCAGACCTTTCTATGAGATCACTGCTTCAGGAAGACCACCTCGTCTGGACTGCTTCCATCACCATGCTCAGGTTGTATTCTGACTCTGTCAGTGGTCCTTTGTATTATTACATTTATTTTATTTTACCTTTTTTCCCTTTTCTTCTCATTAAATTGTATTTCTGACTTGGAGCCTCTCACTCATTTGACTTTCAAACCACAACATACACAAATCTAAATTAACATTTCAGGGCTTACCTAAAGCTAGAAAAAAATGTTTATGACTGCTTGATGCAGCTCTTGGCAGTGAAATTCCTATACTGATCCTCCACAGATCACTGGTAATAATTACCCCACCTGGGGTTTGCTGGCATTGAGACACAAGTTCATGAGGACTGACTTCTCACAGGATATTTTATTTTTCTGGCAATTAACCATCCTGGCTTTAAAATTTTCAACCACTGCCTTCAAACTGCCTTCTGGCATCATATATGTTTAAAAGTAAAACACAGAAGAGTCATATGACACTTAGAGTCAAATTTAGCTTTTCTTCCCCCTTCAGTGCAGGAGCTGTTAAAAGTGAAAACAACTTCCAGATCTCTGTTAACTTTTAATAATTTATTTAGAAAATAAAATATTCCCTTACATGTATTTTAAGCAAATACTTTTTTGTTGTTGTTATTTAATTTTTCAGTAATTATTTACAATAAAGAAACTCTTCTTTACAGCAGTCCCAGCATCACAGGACACTATGTCGGAAATCTCCCTCCTACTTCCTTGGATGGTTTGACAGGCTAGGACATGACTGACTGTAATTCAGGACTATTAGTCTTGTGACTACCGGTATGGTTTCTGTGAAATCAAGAGCAGTCTCCATATTCAGAAATTATACTGATATTTCATGGTATTGAGTCACATGGAAAGACTGGACAGAACAGGCAAATATGCATAAACCGAGATTCTTCATTCAAGGTGATCAGATCATAATTCTTCATGGCAGTATGTAGCATTTCTCTCAAGTGCAATTCCTTGGATTCCAAGGAGGGAGGCTCAGAAAAGCAACAGCTTTCAAAAACCATTTCTGTAATGGAATTAGCTCTCCAATTGCATTGATAGAGCTGAAGTATGCAAATTCATTTCATAGATTTACTTGAAACTAGCAATGTCCAACATTTAATGCTGAGTTTTCTCTTTACCAGTAGCCAATGAGCTGGACGTGTGTAAGAAATGTGAAAGTGTCTGTTGATATCCCTTCAACTTAGACCCTGAGAGTATTTCTTTGTTGTTTCTGTCCTGTCTGCAAGGCAGCTGCTTTCCTTCAAGTATAAAATGGTTGCTGTAAAAAGTTCACTTACATATTCACAATAAAATTGTCCAAGTTGTAGGCAAGTTCTGCCAAGCCCATGATTATTAGTCATTACTCATTTTATTTTATTATTTTATTTTATTACCTGACACTATATTAGCATAATGCCTCTCCATACCCCTAGAGCTTCTTTGGGCAGGGGGTTTGACTACAGGCCTCCTGAGATCCCTTCCTCCCTGGCTATCATGTGGTTCAGTGTCATGTTTTCCAGCTCAGGGTTATACCCAGTGTTCTGATTCATGACATACCACAGTTTTCTGAGCAAAGTGTTGACTTGAAAACAGAGGGTATGAATGAAGGACGTCCACAGAAAAATAAAAAAATTGTGCCAGTAGAATATACTTTCCATTTGCTGCAGAATTCATCTGTGACTTAACAAAATAATAATTTCAAAAAGGAATTCTGAGTATTATGTGCCTACTCACTTGTTCACTCTGATATTTTTCTTAATTTAGTCGGTTGTAAATATCATTTCCTATGACTTAAAGAATGGTGCTAATAAGGATATCTAAAACTATGTTTCACCAGTTTCACACATTATGTCTTAATACAGTGGATTAATAATTCTGCACAATTCTTCCTAAAAAAAGGAGTTGTATATTATTATTTCTGGCCTTGGGAACTTTTCTCCCCTCTTTGTTCCATCTCTCTACAGAGGTATTCATTACACTGAGATGAACTGATGTAAACTATAATTATTCACCTCAGAAAATAGACTTTACAGTGGTTACTGTGCTTCTGTAAGATTTACAAGACTTCAACTCACTTGACTGCTACACCTGAAACTTGAATAAGTGACTTGTCTCCTCTTTTGCTTGGTTTCCCATCTGTAGTACTGATATTGTCTCAGTTTTGTGTCTTTCAGGACTGATGGGAATAGAAAGATGTGGCAGTAAGGAAAACAATTTAAGTACGTAAGGAGAAAAAATCAAATACTGAATTTTTTGTGCTGCCATCAATAAGTGAAATCTGGTGTCAGCAGAAATGCCAACAGCAAATAATATAAGTATTTTTATCATATTTGCAGCTGATGTATATCAGTTAAGGGAGTTTTCTACAGCACCTACAATTTACTGGGCTGAGTAAGATGGTAAGTTATAAAAGTATTAATGCCACCTCCTTCACAAGGTCACATGAAAGATTACTGTAGGAAATGCTGACACTTTTCCAGACACATGGAAAGTGGAGTGCATTAAAAAAACTCTTCTGTTCCAAAAGCAAGTTATCAGCAAAGACGTTTTTTTCCATAAAACCTTGTTTGTGTTCTGTTATGAATCATTATTTCAGATATGCATGTCTCTAGTTTAAAATGCTCATTTACCTAGTTTGAAAGATGTAAGGGGTAACCATAAGCATGAAATTCTTTTCAATTAAATGAAAATTCTGAGGAAGTACAACTAAATCTTTTCAGTTGAGACCAGTGTAACATCTGCTTTGTCTGCAAATTGTTTCCTTTAACAGTTTGTTTTAATGAGTTGGAGCTTCTTGCTTCAACCACTGGGATTTTATTGTTGTTTTAGCAGGGAGGAGGGGTGGACTGTGATACTTCATCACTCAATGGTATCTTTAATGAAAATTAACCTGTGTATGTACAGGCAGAACTTATATAGGGATTTATCTTTGCATCTACACAGTTATGAAATCGAGCAGGTTTAAAAACAGCAGAAATACTTTTATATGATTAGTGAGATTTTTTTTACCTGTAGGTACATATAAATAGCAACCCCCCCTGAGCCTTAAATATAGCTATGGAACAATTAACAACCAGTGGGAGTCAGAATGAACTCCCTTTTCAGTTCTTTGCTTTCTTGATACATTTTGTTTTCATACTGAGAAAAAAATTACATAGGGAGAATAGTGTTGTACTCTAAACTGCTTGCAAGTAGCTACAGTAACTTGACCAAACAGTAGGGAAAATACAAATTATGGATACTTTTAGGTTAGGGACTGCTCTGGGTCATCACAAAAGTAAAACTCCAGTGAATGCCTAAAGGAAGAAAAATTAACCATAGCAGTCTTCAGTACAGTCAAGGGAAGCAATCATTATAGAGGATGCATTCACCAAAATCCCGGAGAGGAATTTACTTTTTGAGTAGTTCTAAATCTGTTCCAAGGTTCTTAGTGACCTTTAGCAGCTGGATTGCCTTTAGAAGAAGCCTTCTGCTCTAATTTCTGAGATAAAACTTATTCACATGCTCTGAAATTATGTGATATCAAAGAAAAGAGTGGTAATCAGCCAACTGGGAGATTTGCTTGAAAATAACACTCATGACCCTGACCTGAAATGTTGAATAGACAGACAGTTTTTGGTCATAGATATGATATGTATGTCAAAATAGACATTTTAGTCCAAGCATGATGCTTGAAAGGATTATTTCTAATAAACAAATCTTCCATTCTAGAAGTTTCTCTCCTGAAACATTTTGATGTCAATATGCTTTTTGGATAGTTTCCAAAAAACAAACTCTAATGGTTTGGGTGTGGTTTTGTTTGCTTTTTGGGTTTTCTTTGTTGCTGTTGTTTTTTGTTTTCTTGTTTGTTTTGTGTGTGTATGTGTGTGTTTGGGGCTTTTTTGGTGGTTTTTTTTTTTTTTTTTGAGAGGATTCTCTTTAATGCAGGAAAATAGGCTGCAAAACCTTTCAAATACTATAGGTGAGGACCAATATTTTCAAAAAAGGAGTATTTAAGAGCTAAGTTTAAATGAATCCAAGTAAGGATCTTATCTACAACCATTGGTTACTCCAGTTTACACTCAAAAAGAGTGGTAGTTTAATATTTACACCATTGCCAAAATAATTTGCATTGTGGCTCTGTGTCAAAAAGGACAGTATGAATCTGTTTTCTTTTCTAGTGTGGCTTCCTGGAGATTTTTTTCCCTAAAATGTTTTTAAACTTAGAGAAGGAGTCAAGTAGGGAAAAATATAGTGATTTTTTTTTTCTTTTCTTTGTGAGTTTTATTATGTTTGATTATTTGGTTAGTTTTGGCAAGTATTATGTTTTGTTTCATATACTAATACTTGGGAAATTATAAGATATATGAAATAAATTATAAAATGGTTTGAGTTGGAAGGGACATAAAGATCTTCTAGTTCCAAGCCCCTTGCCATGGGGAGTGATCCTCCTATTTGAACACTTTCAGGGAAGGGGAACTCAAAACTTCTCTGGGAAACCTCTCCCAGGACTTCAGCATGCTCAGAGTAAAGAATTTCTCTTAATACGTCATCTAAACCTACATTTTCCAGTCTTCATGTATGACCCCTCATCCTATCGCTCTATGCTCTTGTAAAAAGTACCTCTCCAGCTCTGTTGCCAACTCCCTTCAGGTACTGGAAGGCTGATACAAAGATCTCCCTGGAGCCTTCTGTTCCCCAGACTGAACAGCCCCAGCTCTCCCAGTGTGTCTTCATAGGAGGGAAGCTTCTTCCCTCTGATCATCTCAGTGACCATTCTTTGAACTCACTCCAGCAGGTCCATGTTCTTCCAACGTGGAGGCTCCAGAGTCGGATGCAGCTCTCTAGGTGGGGTGTCATAAGAGCAGGGGGGCAGAATTTTCTCTTTTTCCCTGCTGGCTGCTTTGCTTTTGATGCAGCCCAGGACACATTTGGTTCTCTGGGTAAGTGCACATTGCTGGTTCAAATTGAACTTCTGTCCTGGAGTGACTTTATGAAGCTTGTATCCCCAGTCATCTGTTCTGTTTATGTTCTCACCCACAAACACCCCCAAGTCCTACTCCTTAGGGTTACTTCCATTCTCAGCCCAGCCTACATTTGTCCCTGTGTTTGTATGTTGTCTTTACCATCATGTTTTCCTGTCCTTGTCTAGGAAGGTGGCTGTCAATTACAAGCACTGTAAAATTACAGCAAAACTGCTACTGGCTACAACAGATCATGTAATAAGAAAAGGAAGCCTAATTTGTTACTTGAAGGCTTCTCTCTAATGCATTATATTAATTGCATTTCTAGTCAAGGGTAGTTCTCTATTTCACTAGCAACACAATTACAGTGCAACCAAAGATGAAGGCAATGTGTTAATTGTTAATTTATTTGAGTGAATTAAACCACCTACTAAGAATTAGCTAGCAAATTTTGTTTGTTCTCAATTATTAATACACTCAAATCTGACTGAGACTGTATGTAAACAAACACAACAGGAATGGGGGGTTTAGGGGACTAGGAAAATCTCATTCTTACCCCAGTGTTTGTGATATGGACTCATTTTTATTTGCACCTTTCTGAGGTAAGGAAACTTCTTAATAATTTCCAGAAAACTGCTGGACAGAAACTAAAAAAGTATTTCCATTTCAAGTTTTTCAGTGCATTTGTTTATTTTAATACTAAGCGATCATTTTTCTTCCCTCTGGCTTCTTTATGCGGTAAAGCTATTTTATCGATACTGGAAAATGCAGAATATATCATAGGGTTCAGAGGGATAGTTCTGCCAGAGATGAAACTGGAATTAACTCCATATCAGCTTATACCTAATGCAGTGGCATCATATTTAGATATCAGGTATCAGTTTCAGTTTAAAGAAACAAATTGGGCTACAAATTTTCCCATGATGTTGTTCAGTCAAGTGTATAATTTGATTTTTTACATTCATTATAACATATGGTTGGAAGCATCACATATGGTTGCAAGTGTCAGCCAAAAGTCAAATGGCCATTCTTCTCTCACCTCATATCCCAGTTGTCTTGATATTTTAATCATTTTCTAGTCTCCCACTGTGATGTTGGAATATTTCTACTTGGATTTTCATACGCATATATACATATTTATGTGCAAAGTATAATTTAATAAACTGTTAACACAGAGATTTAGAAACTGGCTTTAAAGGAAGGAAAAAACCTGCGTTTTCCATATCTGCATCAGGGGTTGTCAGTGTTTATTTTAGTCTTTTTTTGTTATATTATTAGTCACTTTTATTTTATTCAATAAACTATAGCTTACAAATATTTTTAGCATTGAACAGATGAAATCTTAAAAATAATTATATGGACTGATTAAAAATAATCCTTATGTGACTATTATTACAGACTCAGCTCCTGCAGCTATTTAATTCAATATATATGTGTTATCCTGCCTGAGGTGTTATGCCTCATCTGTGTAGTATAATTCTTAGTGGAAGGGAGATGATCACTGTTACTAGTTAGAATTAATATTTTCAGTATTTTTTAGGGAGTTCTGTTGTCTAATTATTATGAAAATGTTTAGCAATTGTGAAAAACTCTATCAATTACATCTTTGAAAATTTAATCTATAACTCCCTTAAAACTAGTCAGGCTGTATTTTGTATATTGAATAAAACAGGAATTTGCCACAGTATTTTCAGAATTATCCATCAATCTGGATCAACTTTTTGTTGCATGTAAAGTAAGACTCTAAATGAGCTGTTACATTTGGCTGTTGAAATTGCTGTGAAAGCCTTCTTTTAAACTTAGTATGTCGTGTTCATAAAGTATGTTGTTTATGAATATGGCAAGAAATGGAGTTTTATTCGTAACTTTCTTCTTCCATTCTTTCAGGAAAGATTTTTCAGATGATGAACAAAGAAAATAGACTGTATACTTAGAGAAAGAAGAAGTGACAAAGGCTTGAAAAATGTGAAAACATACCTAAATATAGCACATAATATTTTCTTATCTTCTCTATGAAAAAATTGCCATCTTTTACTTCTGTGTGACAGCATGTTTACAAGAGTGTTAACTTAATTTTCAAGTTGTCCAATTCTGTTTTGTGCACTAGTTCGCATAAGGCAAAATCTGATTTTTTTTTTTTTTTGACCTGGGGTGTTTCACTTTTTTTCTGTTTTTTAACTGTATGTGCTGAAATGCCATGGTATTTCCTTCATAGAGAGTTCATTATTACTGGACTAAGGACAGAAGCTATAGAAACAAAACTTAGATAATTACAATTGAATTCTAATGGATTGAGACAAAACAAATAATTACCATTGAATTCTAATAAATTATTTACATTGGCTTTCTCTTTTGCATAATTTCCTATTAACTGGTGGAGTTTTTTATATATAAAGCTCTACCTAAGCTGATTTAGCCTTTGAAGGTCTTGGACAATTTTGGATTCAGGCTTTTTTTGAAAAATATTCATTATGAAATTTGCTACAACCTCAGTCTGGTACTATTGCCTTTTTTTTGGATGAGCCAAGAGCAGGCTGAGTGAAATATACAATTCAGTGTAAAATGTTAAAGCATGTGTATATATATATATATTGGGGTTTTTTTATTATTATTTTCTTTTGTATTCCTCCACATAATTTGATTTCTAACCCATAAGGTAGGAAGAGCCCACTCCTGGTGTAATGTGGACTGAGACTGGTGACTCTGCTCTCTGCAGCTCTCCTTCCCTCTCCGGACAAACATTCTTCAGTGTGGAAAGTGGTGTAGTTATTGTTTTTTCAGCTAAGTCTGAACATCAACTGAACCTCATCCTCTTACATAGCACATACATGGTGTAGTTTCTTTAAAGTTATCTTTCTACTCAGTGTATTGAGTCCTTGTGAAATTTCCAGCTACTGTGTCTTCATCAGCAAAATGTCAACACATGAGCTGACAATACCGTGATCATCACTCCCCAGCTTCTCTCACAAGGAGTGGCAAGTGAGACCTCTCACCTATCATGTTTTTGTTGATACAGCAGAGACCATCTGAAGAGTACTCTTTTTTAAGTAATACTCAGGTGATGAGCTGTATTTTTAGCTGTTGACCTTTTGTCAACAGATAAAAAGGCCTCTGGTAAGTCATGCAGCTACAGACAGCTGTGGCAATAGTGAAAAAAACAATGGAGATGATTTCCAGGGAAAGAGAGAGAGTGGTGGTTTATCAGCCCCTTCAGCAAATGACTCACTAGGACCTTGCCCAAAGACCAAAGTATTTTCAGCTGACAACAAAGGTACATAGCCTGTGTATATACAGGATCAAAAGGTTTTTTCTCATAGAGGAACTTACAGGCTATATAATCTGTTCAGGATGAGATGCAGACATCAGATTTACACATCAGGGGGTGGGTGATAGGACAAGGGATAGTGGTTTTAGCTGAAAGAAAGTAGTTTTAGGTTCAATATTAGGAAGAAATTCTTGCTGACATGGGAAAATTCTTCCTGATATGGCACTGGCTCAGGTTGCCCAGAGAAGTGGAGGCCCCATGCCTGGTTGGAGGGAGCTTTGAGCAATCTGATGTATTAGAAGATGATCCTGACCATGGCACAGGGGATGGAACTAGACAGTCTTTAAGGACCCTTCCAACCCAAAGTATTCCATCATTCCATGCTTCTGTGATCAGATATGAGATGTATAACAGGCAGAGTTGCTCACTTCCAAGCTCCCCAAAGAGATATGGCAGACCAGAGCCATGCAACCAACACACTCAGAGACCAGGGACATTTCTTTGAGAAGCCTGGAGGAGGTACTAAGAAGGTTTTTTTTGCTGTCAACTTCATGGAAGGTACCCATATATACTGCAGGTAGAGGTAAGATCTTTTCTACTCTCACAGCAAAAAGGAAGCCAAAAAGTGACGTCAGCACTGCCCTAAGCTGACGGATTTGGCTGCCCCAGGGGCTTTGCCCATCTTTTATTTTTCGGCACCTTTTCAAATAAAAGCCCAGGTGAAATGTCAGATAGAAGTGTATGTAATGAATATACAAAACATGAATGGGCTTCGATGTACCTAGTCTGCTTACTACAGATTCTTGTATTTATTCCAGTGGAATTTTACATAGAAGATAAAATAGGAAAAGAGACCAGCTCCTATCCCAGCTGGTGGATGGGGTCCACCGCTTGGGACCCAGAGAGCCACAGCCACCCCAAAGGATGTCTCGCTAGAAACAGCTCCTTGGGGGGTCAGGGCGCTCCTCAGCTGGCCAGAGGGGCTTCTCAGCATCGAGCAGAGCAGTGATTTTTCAGCTCAGTGATTTCAGCTTTCAGTGATTTCAGCTCAGTGCTCTCAGCTCATGCCCTTGTGAGTTTGCCCCTCTTTTAGCCGGTCGTGGTGAGAGAGAGAGAGGTCTCATATGGAATTTCCGCAGGTGGTACTTTATTGTAAGGGTACCAGCGAAAGAGATCTAGGGACGAGAAACCTCTGCCGACCAGAGGAAACCCAGGGGTTTTTATGGGACACTAGGGTGGGAGGAAAAGGGTACAGAACCAATCAATTGTAACAGATCTACATAAAATCCCGAGGGGGCTTGTGGGTCTCCAGACAGGTCACCATGACTAGAAGGTTTGTCTTTGTCTTAGGGCTCTGGGTGAAGTTGCGAAATTCTTTCTTAACTCCTCAGCTTGGCTCTCTCCAGGGCAAAGCAGCTGGGGCTCCGCCCACCCCCACAAGCTCCAAGAGAGGAACAGCAGCCTTCCCCCAGTATCTGCAGGTGCAAGTCTAGTCCAAAAAAGACAATACTGAAACCAATTACAAAGACTTAAATAAAGGCTTGCTGGGTGAAAAAAGCGTCCTAGAAAAGGGTGAGTTCATAAACTTTTCTTTTCAGCAGCTTTATCTTTTCATTTAAACACATGCAAGACCACACAGATATCACCAGGATACCCAGGAATGAGTAAGATCACTGGTAAATGCTACATGGTCTTATTGAATATTGATAGGAATCATGACCAATTATACATTTTTCTTATGCCAAGTTTGTTTCATGTTGTCAATAAGTCAGATCATAGTTTCAAATAATTCTGTTTGTGAAATTTTAGCATTTCTCTCCTGCAACATACTTTGTTATTTGTTGTCCCATACTGATAACAAAACAAAAATCTTAGTGAAAGTTTTGAAGTCTCTCATTTGGATGAGACTTGTGCTAGTCATTTTTCTTCTCTTTTAGAAAGGATACCAATTATCTGTTGCTTTTCCATAAAGGTAATGTCTCTGTCTTTACCTTTTATATTATGTCTATTTTATTAGTGTAATTTTTGTTGTGACAAAGCAGACTTTGTTTAGGAAAAAAACCCAAACCCACTACCACCAAAACCCCAACCCAAATCTTCTTGCTTTTACCAGCCATAAAGTTGCTTCACTGTATGTGAGGAAAAGCAGATATCAAAGTACTTCATAGATGAAATAATCTGTTTGTCCACTTCACCTTTACTAGAATGGAAAAACTCCGAAAGAAATACATGGGGTTTCAGTTTTATTGCTCCCTGTTTAATTTTGTCTCTAAATTCTTTATAATTAATTCTACTTCATTGCTTTAATGTAGGTAATTCTTCAGAAATTCTGGAAAAGAAATCTTGTGTAGAAAACCTAAATAGCTCCTTTACGTAAACAGGGATGCCAATAAAACTTTACTAAAAATAAATTAGCAATTAAAAATCCAATACAGCAAAACATCTAATTATACACTCTCTTTAAGCATGTGTCTATTTTATAAATCCCACTGGAATTTAAACTGAAGTTTTGAAGTTAAGGAACTGTTTGCCTAAAAAATAATTTCTTAATTGCTATAAAATTTTAAATTAACAATATACTTTCAAGAAAGCTAAAACAGAAAACAAGGGAAGCAAAGTAAATACTTACTCAATTCTTCTGCCTTGCTCAAGATACAAATAAAAACCCTAAACAGTTAAGTTTGCATGGCTTTATCTTGTCGGTGGATTTTCTTTCACTTTCACCGCAGTATGTTTTTAGGAATATGATAAAAGAGCTGAAAAAATGGTAGAAAATTATCTGAATTTCACTCCAAGTTGATTTAACTTTAAGCAGTAAGATCTGCTGGAAATTTAAATTTGCAGTACAATCTCAGATATATGTAAAGGCAGAATTTTGAATCAGGTAAGAATCAACCTTTTGTTAAAATTCCTATTTGCTAACCAGTAAAATATGCTGATTTTGGACAGAAGTATTATGTTTTGGGAACATCAGATGGCCATACATTAAATTTCAACCAAAATTTTTGATGAAGTGTTCCCATAGAGTTGCAAGATACAGCCATAATACAAAATTCTGTTTCCTTACAGGGGAAAAACCCCACAAACTTTTGTAACTATATTTTTAATTACACATCAGCTCTGAAACTCTGCAGGAAAGTACAGATAGTAGCAATGGTTTTTAATTATCACCATGCCTGGAAGGTCACAGCATTTTTACTAGACTAACTAAGGCTGAAAACCAGTAATATGGCACTATAAGATTTGGCCTCTTCTTTGAACTTGTCCTAGGGAACTGAAATAGTCACACCAGCCCTACTGTGTATTAGTAATTTTATTTACCTACATGTTGAGGTGTGAACTGGCATAGTTGCACATTTGAAGTCTTGGCTGTCAGGCAGGAAATCAGATCAAGAGGACAGCTTCAAAGATAAGGACAGACTTACAGATTTCTTGTCTGAATAGATGTCAGTTATTTAAGCAAAGCCCATGGAAACTCTGAGTCAGTATCACAGGGTGACTGGGCACTTAGATGGTGCTTCTTTCATATCAGATATTTGATGTCTCTCACAGTATAATCCATACTTTCTGCAAGAGCAAGTTTGTCCATATGTCCTATTTTATAAGCCATTCTACTTTTATTGCCTCCTGAGATCACTAAGCAAACAGAGACAAGAGGGAAAACTTTCTGGCTAGTACCTGTGAAGTCTTCAGGCACTTCAGGAGTTCCTTCACAGCCTGTCTCACTTTACAGCAGTTATGGAAGGAAAGCAGCAACCCCTCTATAAACTCAACTGTAAGTAATGATCTCCATATGCTTAAATAGCTTGAGGAATATTAGCTCATTAGTGAAGATACTTAAATAGTGTGGTATCTGCAATACTTATATTCAAGTGAATTCTTACCAGAAAGCTATGCTATGTTTCATGTAACACCATTATACTCTCTACCATTAATAGAACAAAGAGACTTGTAAGCTATGATGTACATTCAAACTTTTGCTTGATTAGTTAAGGGAAATATTTGTTCTTGGCCCATTGTCAGCTTTGTGATTGTGTATCAATGATGATAAGAAATTTGCACTGAAGTAAAGCTTTTGCCAGCCTAAAGATGACTTCATTTTGTGATACAATAAGTGCTAGTAGCTCCTGTTATAAACAGCATGAGTTCCTTTGTTTTCAGTAAGCATGAGTCAAGTATATGCCCCCCCCCCCGAAATCAAAACCCAGAATTTATTTAAAAGTTTACATGTAAAATATGAATTTTGAGTGCTTAGTGATTTTATATAGATGTTTTTTGCTTAGTTTATTCAGATGATCAAGGAAACAAGAAGGGTTCACTACTACACAGACCATAATAATTGTAATGTTCATCTCAAAAACGTAAGAGCTTGAGCTTGACTCTGCAGTTCAGCACAAATCTGAAAACTGAGTCTATTTTTGCAGGTGTGGTTCTGGAGTATGGGTCAAGCTGAGAGGGGTGTTCTGTTGCTTGGTTTGGTTTTGATGCTTCACTTAACCAGAATCAAATGAGACATATTGTGGTAATATGCAGATGATGCAGTTTCAGGATCAGTATAATGCAGGATGGTCTGCAGGAAAAAAACATTCAGCAAGGCTCCATGTAAACATCCAGTGATATAGAATGTAAGTTTGAGGATGATTTTAAAAAGATTATTTTTGCCTTTAAAATTACTTTTATCTAATCTTGGAAAACATTTTTGAGCGTCTTGATTTTTGCACCTTAACCTGCCCTCTGTGCCTGTCACAGGCACCCATTGGTTATCTGAGTTACCACTTCAAAGCCAAGTAATCTATCAAAGGCCTGCGTACATTCACCAGCCTCTAACATACAAGCACTTTGAATGTAATTTCAGTATGAAACATGGAATATCTGCTTTAAAACCAGGGTGATAGGTTTGCACAATATATGAACACCCAGCCAAATATCAAGTTTATAATTAGAATTACTATTTCATCTCACTCCACTCTGTTTTCTCCCCTTCCTCTTTTAGTCACATTATTTGATCCTCAGCTTAGAATTTTCTGTTCCTTCTTCAAATAATCAGAGAAATTCAGCTGAAGGCCATGGTTGTTGGCACAACAGTACAACTAAGTCATGTGCTCTCCCAGCCAAATGTAAATTATTTTATCCCTTGTATTTGAGCTTATTCTCCATTATCTTGATGTAATTATTCATTAAATACCTCCATAATTTTTTCATTCTAAAAAAGTCACTGGTATGATTCAAAAGCATTCAAAAGTACAATTTGGACTCTGCTTTCCAAAAAAAAAATAAGATATAAAATTGTTTAATATTAGAAAGTAAACAAACAAACAAAAGCCTGCACATTGAACACCAGGCTCTGTCCCACACCCATCTTTCTGACTGCTATATGGGATTTGTATCCCAAGTGATGACTCTAATTATAATTTCTTGTATTTTTCATTTTAAAAATAACTTTTTTCATTCTTAGCATTTGAAGAAGTTAAGTATATGCTTCTCTAATCAGTGTAAGATAGGAGCAGAAGAATAATTACATGGCAGAATGAAATAGTCCAGAACTGGCAGTGGGTTTCTTTATGTAGTAGTAGACTAGTGAATTTTTTTGAATATAATATGATATATCACATTGTGATGATTAAGGATAGCTTCATAATTAGTTAGAAAGATAGAAAAGAAATGTCTGTCCACTGAAAAATTATCATTAAAAGAAGTCCCTAACTTCTCAGGGGAGAGGTGGACAAAGTTTCTCAAATTAATGTATAGAAGGAGTAGGCCCGACAAGGTTTTCATTTGGTCATTATTTGCAAAACTTTATCCTGTGTTTTCTAGACAAATAATCAGTGACGCCAGCATGAAGCCAGGAAATATTACAAATACCTTTAACACAGCACGAGGCAGTTAGCTCACTGATATGAGCTCCTAAACAGCAATTCTCTCATTGCTTTCACATAAGACATGCGATGGGTTATCTGCTACATAAACCACCCACACTGTATTTCTCCTGTAGGTTTCTTAATGCAGAGAGAGCCTAATACAATAAGGATTACAAATGGTTTTATCAGCCTTACCTTCTCTTCATTACCCCTGCAGGAGTTTCATCCATCAGGCCTGATGATAGAAAAGTAAGTCAAATGTGCTTTTTAAACATCAGATATCTAAGTTAAAGGTGAATTTTAATCTGACTGGAATCCTTGCAAGGCAGCAAAACTCCTGACAGACAAAAAAAACCCAAGCTAATTGAAAGCTTCACTCTTACACCACATGTGAGTGAGTAGTATTAGAGCTGCTGTTACTACCATTTAGCAATTATTAAATATATTAGTCCATCACAGATTCATAGTTTTCTCCCTAGAAGCTGGAATAATCACAAATAAAATGTTGCATTCTGTTTCTTGTGTAGGCCTTCTGTTTCAGGGGAGGCCATTTATATCAGAATGGAGGTTCAGACCTTAAGTCTGAGAAAAAAAGATGGAATAGGGGACATTTAAATTAATAAAGAAATCCAAATTTCTTTCTCAAAGAGAAAACACTACAACTTTAGATATCAGTGTATCTTTATAAAAATATATACTAATACATGACACACAGAAAGCGTGCACAAAAAAATCAATATATGCAAATAAACTTAAATTCATTATTTTTGGGGTAGTCCTAGTACTTAGTATTAAATAACAACATCCTCTCTCAGATGTCCTTTCCTTCTTTAAAGCTGCATTGCAAAATCAGCAAGTATTTGAGAACTGTTATAATGAGCAGAACTGTGGTTTTTCATCAGAGCATGCAAGTTGGGTTTCAAGTTAACAATAGGCTGGTACCCTCTGTCTCCTGGCAGAAATGGTGCCCTGACAGAGACCATCTCTTACAACACAGTCATTTGTAGACATAGAAAAGGGTGTAACTTTCTAGGTAACTTTGGGACACTTACTTGATTTGAATCTCTGGTATGTTACTCTCATACCTTGAATTGTTCTTAGTACTAAAAATACAATATAAAGCTCTAAATACATGGTCTTCATCCTTTGGAAAGAATTTTCAGTTTTTTAATATATATTATAGCTCATTATTTTTATCAAATTCTTCCCTATTTAAATGGACCTTTATTGCAACCTATTTTACTTTGATTAGGTTTTATATAGTATATTCAAACAGATAGAGAAGAGAGTGGAAACAAGTCAGGTCAAAATCATTATCTTTCAACATCTCATCTGGAATTCTATAATGAATAAACTGCTATTGACAATCTGTTTTTGCTGCATTGCTGCTTTACAATATCTTGTCAGTCACACAGTTCACTTACCGTAATCTTCCTTACAAGTTCAAATTCCTTTCACATCTAACTGAAATAACATACATAGCATTTCTGGGAAGTTATATACTTCAAGGTGTCTGATATGCCATTACTGGAAACAAACTTTTTTTTTTTTTTTTAAACTAGAAAATCAGCTGTAGGGCTCTCTCATTCAAAACAATTTCAAAAACCCCAGCATAAAAGTTTTACCAAAAAAAATACTTAACATTACTGGAGATGTAACTCTAATAAAGAATCTAAGTCACTGTCATTGCAAGCTGTCTTGTAAAGGTGAAAGTTTTTATGAAATACCTATTTCAAGAGACAAACTGTTTATGGTTTTAGGGCATGCCAAAAATCTGCATAAATTTTGAAAAATTGAAAGAAGTGTCTACTAAAACATGCGAAGGACAAAATTAATAATGCTGATGAACTGGAGAGGCAGAAACATGCTGTGCACCTGTTAAGGAATTTCTGTTTTTAGACAAGTATATCCATGCAAGAAACCCTTTCTCACAAAGCTTCACCCAGAAACTTCTGAAGGGGTTCTTGGAGCTGTGGGAAGCTGACAGCTGGGCAGACTGGATTAGAAATGCAAATTCACAGCTTTGTTTCCCTATTATCTTTCAACCTTTCTGCGCATCTTAGACTTCTCCTTGGGCTGAACTTCTGATTGTTACTCGATTTAATTTGTTGTAGACCAGAGGAGACTGTCAGGATTGCTTACACTTTCCTCTGGTACTGCAGAGGGCATCAGGCTCCTTCAGGTTATCCGAGTACTTAGCCAGGTAATTTGTGGTCCACAAAACAATCTTGAATAAATTTCTATGACAGTAGGCATGACTTTAAAAGAATACCCTACCATGGACCTTGGCTCAGCCCAGCATCTGCTGTCCTTAATATAAAGCCATTGTGGACCTATTTCACCTCTTATAGCCAGTACCACTCTAAACAAACCTTTTGATCCAGGTGAGCTTCTGCACTAGGGGCAGAATACATTTTCCTACATTCCCAGTACACTTCATTGGATGAAAATTGTCTTAAAGAGTTGTCATTCTCCTCCAGTTTTATTGCTGTCATTTTTAATTCATGACTGTATCTGGACATTTTACATTCAAAATCAAAGTTAATTACAGAAGGATGTCATATAAGTTTGTGACAATTTAACAAATTTAAAGTTCTTCCATAAAGTAAAAGAAATAATTTAATGCACTTCTATTTGTCTTTTTTTCCATTCTTATTTAAAATCTTTGTTAGGTATCCTGCTCTTTTATATTAAAAAAAGGAAAAGGGGAAGAAAGATTAATTTTTTTTAAATTAAAAGCAGCTTAATATATGTTCATTCTTACATAAAAGTGAGTATAATCATCCTGCATGACATGCATTTTATTCATTGTAGTTTCCATTTTTATTGTTGGCTTGTTTGTTTGCTTATGGTTTTACTATTTTACGTTTAAATTTGTTTTATTTTGTTTTTAGATGATGTGTTATACACCACGACAGGACCCAAGTAAGTGATATGGACCAGAGTCAGGGAAGATTTAGGTCAGACATTAGGAAAAGATTCTTCCTCAAGAAAGTGGTTGGGCATTGAAACAGACTCCTCAGGGAAGTGGTCACAGCACCAAGCCTGAGAGAGTACAAGAGGTGTTTGGATAATGCTTTTGGGCACATGGTGTGACTCTTGGGGATGTTCCTGTGCAGGGCCAGGCTTTGGATTTCAAAGAACCTTGTGGCCCCCTCCCAAGTCAGGATATTCTGAATATGGTTCTATGATTCTATACTAGAAGCGAAAAAATAAAAAGTCTTTTTTTTCAATTAAGTGTCATGATGAACTTAAGTGGAAAGATGCATAGAAAATCTGAAAATTTCTGAAAATTGCCTCTTGCTAAGACACCAAAATATATAATGCCAGTGGCAACCTTTTAAAAATTATAGTAGCCACTGAGAGTAATCATTCAACATTTGAATGATATATTCTTCTTTAGGTAAATGAATATGTAGTGATCTCTTAATTTTTTGAGGTATGAAAATGTCGAATAGCTGAAGTTAGTAATTTTTAAATCTCATAAAATTCCTGCTATCAGGTATGAATGAATTGAAAACATACTCTTCTCTTACAGATAGGGAAAAATGGAAGTCTCACTGTAAATCTAAGAATAATTTCTAGTCTTGTGTGTTCCAATCAATTTTGACATGGTTTTGTATTTTCTGTAAAGCATTGGGCATTGTCTGTGGAAATCATCCTAAGGAATATAAATGTTGACCTTTTTTACATATGTTTATATGCATGCAAAAAGTTAGTCTTTGAAAGCAGATGACTGAAATTCTGCAAAACCTGTTTTCTCACTCTGTAATGCATTGCAGTTGTCAAACTGCAGTTTTTCAGGCCTATTCTAGAGAATAGATTGCAAGGAAGTGAAATACACACTTCAATGTTCCTCTTTCGCTGATCATTCAAATATTAAATATTGCCTATTTCTACTTACAAAAAAACGGCAAAGCTTTACATTTTAGTAGAGGGTTATCCATTCCAGTATAAAATTTCGTTTTTAATAAACTTATTACTACATAATTTAAAAGAGTCAGGAAAACGTGGCACTATTATTAGTCAAACAATTTCAGAAAATGTTATTCATAACCATGATGTGTAGATGCAAAAAGTGGAAAATATGGTAATTTTCTGACACTGATCATTTTCAGACTGCATCTTTTTTTTTTTTTTTTCCTTTTCCTAATCTAGAAATAATAGGGGCAATTTAGACCAAGCTTTGATGTTCAGAAGAGTCAATATCTTAGCTGTTAAGACAGCTGATAGCTTAATGCCTTTGGCTTATTATCTTTAATTTCAGAAATACTCATCTTCTCACTGTATAATGAGATTTTCCTCTCCATTAAAAATAGTCCAAACTAGTCAGTCTGTTAATCTAAAGATAAAGCCTTAGGTGAATAAGACATGGCACAGAAAGTTCTGTAATGTGATGGGTATCAAAAATCAGTTCTGGAAAAGTTTCAGACAGAAAATGAGAACTCATGAACCACTCTTTAGCATAAAAGCTATTAATTAAAATGCACTACCTTTATGCCCATCCCTTCATAAACTTAAATTTGCTTCATACTATGAAAAGAGTTATGGAAATTAATCAAAAAAGATTTAATACCACGTCAGATAATTGCCATCAAGTAAGTACTACCACCTGCAAGACACCTGGAAAGACTGGAGTGGTGGAAGGAGTTAGGTTTGTTTGGTTCCATTCTACTACATTTCCTTTAAAAGTCCTAATCAGAAAAAATATTCTGCAATAAATTCTTAAGTGCATTTTAAAATTATTAAATTAAATCTATATTTATTTAATATGGCTGTATAACATAGAAATTAAGCTTACTTAATGTAATTCTTTGTAGGTGTTTGACCCAAAACACTAATTTTTATTTTGCATTGTCTTTAATATGTGGCATATAATCACAATTAAATAGTAAATATTTTGTCCTTTTAATAAAAAAAAAATCAAAAAATAAAAGTAGCTGAGAATAGGTTTTTTTGAGATATCTTAATCATTTTGAGAGTAGAAGAACTAATGCTGAGAGTGAAAATAATTCTTAACAAGATCAGGCTAACCATTTGTTTCCTTCTGTTTTCACTTGTGTGTGGAGTCTTCTCTGCATGCTACAACACCCATAAGGCTTTTCATGTAATACTAGATAAACAGAATAACTTAGAATAAATAATGAGAGAAAATGTTTACCCACAAAGCAACTGTGGTTCTGAACACAAATAGATTTCTATTAATTTAATTATTTTATATTTTATGGTTTTAAACTCACTCTTATCTTGAACTAGTAACTTTTGTGTGTTACATAGTATAGACAATGTTTTTTTCTAAAATAATTGAATATAGCAACTTTGGCAAATTTGTATAATTACAAAACTCCCTATGAACCTTATCTTTATTATTTTGCTTTTGTATTCATGACTCTTTAGCAGCACTCTTTATTATTTGAATTATTTTGTATCTAATTTTTAACATCTGCACAGCTTGTGGAGTCTTCATATCTATTATAATTCTAAAAAGTTACTGAACAGCAGTATAATTTCTCTAACTGATGGTATAATTAAATATTATTCTGTTTGTATGCATTCAATTTTTTTGAATTTTTTATGGTCCAGAGACCCATATAATTCCTGTTTAAAAAGATCTAAATGTACTAACCATATGGGACACTTTAGCAATTTAATCTAGCTCAGTAAAAAAAACTAGTTGAAGCCTAATTCAGTCAAAAACCTGTGGCAAAAGTAAAGAACATTTGCCTAGAAAAGAGTATAATCAATAAGGTTGAATCACTTCCAAAATAACTAACAGCTCTACTTTTAAGAGGGAGCCTGAGGGCTTTTCGTCATTTTTATTTAAATGAGATTAAAAAGTACATAGTTAGATGTCTAAATAAGTGCTCTGATTTCCAGGTTTTCTCACCATTAAATGCTGAATAGAGAACAGCTTCTGCTGGAAGAGAATAAGATTGAGTGGCTCTCATATCTGGTGTGAAAGGAATTATTTCTGTAATTTCTTAATGCAGTAGTGATTTTAACTTCCTTTTCCTCTATATATTTCATTATAATAATTTTTTACATATTTATTATAGTGATTAAGGGATGCACCGAATATGTGACCTTCATAATAGACGCCTTATTTAATAGGGTAGGAATGAGTCTATCCATCATTTCTGACAAAATATCAAAAAAGTGAAAGGAAAGGGGTTTTTCAAACATTTTAAGGGTTTAGGTTTGTTCCTTTGCTTTTCTTCTTGAATCTTCAAGTGATGATGTTTTCATAAACAGAAATATGATGTATTTTAATGGGCAATGAATCATCCTGGAACTGGTGAAAGCTCTCCCATCTTTTGGAAGGCTCAGACAGTCTACATACAAAGCAAGGAGGCAAATTTCTCCTGTTTTAGTATTTGAGGCAGGGAAAAACTGCATCTTGATCGTGACTACTGAAATTGAAAGAAATCAATATATCCTTTAAGTGAAGTTCAAGTGTACTTCTGTGTTGTAGTGTCACTTCTGCAAAAGAAGTTACCATGTTAAATCAGATGATGAATGGGTTCTGAGTCTTTTTCAGGAGCTCTTAGTTCTAAGGGTTAGTTCATTAAACAAGCTTCTATAACTCTTCATATTTTTCCTGTAGTATGCAAGAAGTATCTCCAGCATTCTTTTTCTATCCACAGTATGTTGTATGGTTTATTCATTTATCATTTGAAACAAATGCACCATAGTATATTTTCAGTGTTCTTAGTAATGACTGTGCACTATCTACACAAAATCCAAACAATATTGGTGTATACCAATCCTGTACAAGAACATTTTTGCTGTCTTTTATTTTTTTTTAATAATTTTGTACAGATGGACATGAAACTTTGATTCATGTATGACTTTATTCACTATTTAGCACACACCAGCCAGATGAACACCTTGGTGGGTGTGTTGTGTATATGTGTGTGTGTGTCTGTGTGTATTGAAGTGATTTTTATTGTAGGAATGGATGCAACACACACTCCTCATGTTCTGCTATAACAAGGTGAGAAATGACATGATTCTTTTACCACACGTTCCATGTAATAAACCTTAACTTCAAGCAAATGCAAGCTATAAAGTTCTATTGATGGGCTTCCCAGATGTTGCCAGTTGTACTGTTTTAATAGATACCTTTCTTTTTTCAATACACTTTATTTTTACTCTTTGACATATATGTTAAACAGAAATGCCTGTCAAGTAACCAGCAGGGTACAAATGATAAACCCTGATCTATCCTTTTACTACACCTTAGATGCCATAAACTATACACAGAGATCAACTGATATATACAGCACTTACTATATATAACAGTGTACCAGGGCACTGCTGATAGATTTTTATATATAAAGAGCTTTAGATATTTTTCAAGTGCAAAGGTCAACAGATTAATATACTGTAGGTTTGTGTTGTGTAGCTGGCATGTGTCTGCAGCTTGGTGATTATTCTTCTTTAAAGATGTCAAATGATACCATGAGGTTCACAATAAAATACAAGAATATGAGCAACGGGGTCCTCTGGGAATTGGGTTTTCATTTTGACTAATAATTTTCTGTTTTAATAGAAAGAAAAAAATGTATTAAAAGAAGCTGAAAATAGAACAATTTAAACCATACAGCAACTTCACACACACGAATGTGGAAGTCTTTTGAATAACTTTCTTTCTTTGTTTAAGCCACACACTAACTGCTAACAAAGGAAATGGAAACATTACACATTGTTGTATTTCTTTCATAATAGGACAGAAAACTTTGGCCATATTTGATGAAGGTGTCATAAATAGGGAATGTCAATTCTGTATATGTGTTCTTACTTGGAAGTGGGAGCTGCAGGTTACAAATGAACATTTTTCCATTTTCTTAACAAACCCCATATACAGGTGAGTTTCCCACAAAAATAATACAGTCAAACCTAGTCCTAAACACAGTCAACATCGTCATACATTGTTTTACAGAGCTTCATAAATATTCTGGTTGCTGGAATTGAAGAACCCTCACCAAGTTTGCTGATGTCTAAGCTGAGTCTTGAGGACATGTCAGAAGGGTGAGCCATCTTACAGAAAGGTCTGGACAAGGTGGAAGAGTAGACAAACCAAGTACTCTGTGAAGCTTAAGAAGTATTCTCAGAACTGGTAACAGGACTTTATTAGGAGATTTATGGTAACTGTTCTTGATTCACATCCAAAACTACTGTAAATCCACAAATCTAACATTCTAAAATGTCAGAGACTTGTAGTTCTTGCAAACTAATTGCAGCTACAACTCTATTGTCATAGCTGTCTTAGAGCTACACCACAAAACTCTCTTCTGGCCCGCTCTCTGCCCTCCCCACTTTGAAAATCTATGTTATTCTTGTTCCTTAAGTAAGGTCTATTTGGGTTTCTATATTGTTCCTAACTTTGCCTCATAAAATAATTTTAAAATCTCCCATTCCCATTTTGGGCTTCTCTTTGTCCTCTCTGTGTATTGAAACAATCATCTTCAGGTCTCAGGTCTCACAAACTGAATTTTTGTGAGGAAGACATGGAGAAAAATAGTCATCATCATTGACCAGATGGAAAGTGCCTACAAGTGGAAGGACTGAAAAAATTTAAGCTGATTCAAACATTACAAATAAACAAGACCAAAAAACTTACATCCCAGAACAACAGTCTGGGAAAGTGCTCACATGAGGACTGAACAAATCAGCACAATTTTGCAGATCAAATGAAAATTCACCATATACTGCTTGTTACCAATATGATTTTACAACAAACATCACAAACGAGACCCTTTTGTTGGAGAACAATGCAAATTATCTGATTTTTAAAAATTATTTAGCTTTTTTTTTTTTGTACTAGCATTTGTCAGGGAATCAAGTGTGATACTACTGTAAGTAGTAACTTTCTTATAAGTGAAATCAAAATGCTACAGCATGAGTTACCACTCTATCTATCCTATTTTTTTCTATTCTGTTTAGGAAAAAAATATACATAAAAATGTAAGACACATCACAGCAGATTTAGTGTTTTTCCTCTTATATTATCTGTACATATGTTATACATATATAAGGGAATTCCAAAGATTAATGTCTCAGTAATAGCTTTTAAAGTTGGGGTGGGGTTAAGATTACATTGCATAATAGTAGTGGACGTGTAATAACTTATTATTACAAACATATTTTTTTACAGAAATGCACGTTTCACATTATATAATGAAAACATATTTAGTATAGTATTGATCAAAATTATTTGTGTAAATTTATATCATCTACTGGAAGAGTATTAGCTAACTGGAAATCACTTACTGGTAGACTAACAAGAATGACCTGCGTGTTTCTCTAACTCATGGTTCTCACAAAGTACTCACTGCTGTGCTGAAGGATCCTAAAACCTGTATTTAGAAAAAAAATGCAAAACTTCTGCTGAACTTTATTTTAAAAGAGATCTTTGATAACTCAAAGTAATTTACTTCCTCAAAATCCCACAGGAAGTATTTTACAAAGCAAAACTAAATCTAGATTTCTTAAGCCCAAGTGTCTTGACTTAGCCCCAAGATCTGTCATATTCAAATCATTAACTTTCCATTAATTATTTCTTTTGGGGTTGTAGCAGTATATTACTTTTAAATTGGACATTTAGACTCTTACCAAGCATCCCAGAGGTGATGCTAATGCATCTGACATTTGCCCTTATTACTATCAGTTCAACACTGGTGCTTTCTGACTTTAAAGGCTCCACTGTACCTTGCACCAGTGCCAACTTGGTGTGCTTGTGCAACGCTCCATCACATTTATCTATGCTCATATATGCTATATATTATCTTCAGCTCTACTATACCATGTGTGGCTTACACACAACATATTATAATCATTGTGGCAGTTTAGTTCTATTTTCTACTGCAGTTTAATTTTAGCAGAGGTATTGAGTTTCAAATATCTAAAAAAAAAAAAAAAAAAAAAAAAAAAAAAAAAAGGGAAATTAGAAAAGAAACACCACCTTGCAAGTATTTTAAGTATTTTACAGGTTTTGCATCTGACTTTTAAGTCAGTTATTCCATGCTGCATAGATGTTCATTCCTTCAATTTAAATGCTCATTTCTATTTTGTGGCATTATAAAGATATTGAAACAAACTTAGTTATAATATAGCAAGAATATATATAGTAGAATATAATATGATAGAATATATATATTGTAACAATATATATAGTAAGGAGCTGGAATAATGATTGAGTGAATCAAGCACAATTTCAAGGCAGCAAGCCACTTAAGAAAAAAATTTATGTGTGACAGGTGAAAAAACCATAACCAAGTAATATGTAGGATAAAAAAGGCAACTTTCTTGCCAGTTTTAAAATCAATTCGCATTATTTGAAGGCATGATAATAGTTCTTTTACTCAATTTGTTGTGATTCAGGGAAGAAGGCTTCTTCTCCTCCTCCCTCTCCACCCCTCCCAGCAGTAGCTGTGAAAGATGTTGATACATTAGTCACAGACTGTTGTAATCTTTGAGGGATGACTATCAAACAGTTGTCATGAACAAAACTGAGAACTATTTATTCCCATTCATTGCCACACTAAATGGCAGGGATTGAAAGTGACAAAAGGAGATTTTAACAGTATCTAGACAATTAATCAAGGCGATCACTTGCACAGTTCTGAACTTACCCAAATTAAAAGCAAATAAAAAAATGTATCTTCTGTTGTAGTCTATAGCTTTAATTAAGCCCACAGCTCACTCTGGAATTTTGTTATTGCTCCAAGTCCCTGAGCACTCTCTCATTCCTAGAGGAATCCACCTAGAAGTTTTGCTTACTAACATAATAGCTGACATATGGCTTCTTCCATGGACTGTGGCCAACACTGGCTATCCCTGTGAAACTGCTTTCAATTTCTCTTGACCTTCCACTGGAGACAGAAAATTTCATCCTGTAATTATTCCTATCAACATCTCCAAATGTGAGAGACAAAAAGATATCTAGGACATGCTTCACTGAGCATATGGGTCATCTAGCTTTACCATTGAGGATTTCAAAGTAGACTAGGTAAGAATTTTATGCACAGAGCACTTCAAGGAGAACTGAAATCAGTCTGTGGGTTTACTGAAAAAGAGAGGCCACTGGCAAGAACTACAGTTAAATTTCCAGCTCCTTTGATTTCAGTGGGATTTAGGATTGTAAAAAGCTCTGTATATCTGAGTCAAAATTCTCCTGAGCCCATCTAATGGAGAATATAGAGCTTTTCAATTATGTTGAATGAGATGAAGATTCCTTTGTCCTTTCAAAAAGTGTCACTGTATTTTCCCTGAAATAGAGAGTACACAGCATGATGATTGGTTTTATCTCTTTCTCTGATGCAGTGGACTTTATCACACACAAAGTAATGTTTTTGGCACAAGAAGGAACCAAACTCTTTAAGCAGTACAAATTGAATCAACAGGACACAAATTAATTACATAGTCAGAAATTATTGCTTCATTTACAATTCATGATCATGAATGTATTTTACAACACTCGTAAACTACACTACAACTGCATGATACTGCTCTTTATTCACCAGACATTTTTAAACAAACACATGTATACATAGAGAGCAGTATCTCTAGCTTTGCCAGTATTATGGCTTCGTAGCCTAGTGGTTATTTACAATGCTTCTGACATTTTTATTCTGCTCTTTCAACATTTTCATCTCCTCACAGCACCTTCTAGCTTTAAGTTGTGCTTATTAAATGCAGAAGTGGAAATTAAAATATGTAGTTTAGTCTTGGGATAAAAATCTGGTACCTACAATTGCAGCACACACTTTCATATGCTACCTATACTTCACAGTGTAATACTGGATCTTATTGCCTGAACTGCAATTTCATATGTAGTTGTAAACAAGAAGACAGAGGCAAAAAAAGACAACTTTCTTAGTGTCAGCTTCAAAGTCTGTCCCATTATATACAGTTTTTTGAACCATGGTGACCTGAAAATAATAATCTCATACTTGAATTCTAAGAGCATCTTATTTATCATTCATTGTTGTTTTACTTTAAACAGAGGAGAGCATGGAAAAATCTATAGATCTGTGTGAAGCACATGACTACAGAAGCATACAGGATTCAACTGGGACAGCTGGCATTGCTATCCAGTGACCCAGTGGATAATTCAGGGATGTTTCAGCTATTGCTGAGTAGTTCTTGCACAGCATCAAGGCCTTCTCTCTTTCTCACATTGTCCCGTCAAGCAGCCTGGGGATGCACAAGGAGTTGGGAGAGAACAGAACCTGGACAGCTGACCCCAACTGACCCAAGGGATATCCCACACCATTTGGGATATCCCAAATATCCATCATGCTCAGCATATAACACAAGGTGGAGAAGGAAGAAGAGGGGACTTTGGAGTTACTTTGCTTGTCCTCACAACTAGCCATTACAGCCTGCTAATGGGAATTAGCTAAAAAAATCCTGATTTTGCTTTGATGATACCTGCGGCTGTTGCTTTATCTCAACCCATTAGATGGTTAAAACCCTCTTTTATCCTTCATATTTTCCCTGCCATGTCGCTGTGGGGAAGTGAGCGAGCAGCTGGGTGGGGATGAGATGCCCGCTGTGGTTAAAACACAAGAGAGTACCTTGAAAGCCTTGCTTTTAACAAAAGGAAATAAAAGTAAATTTTAATCTGAGAGAAGAAAAAATATATAGCCCCAAAAGGTATGACTTTAAAAGTCCAGAATTTTTCCACATGCTTAACTAGTTTCCACGCTTTCGTTCTTCCAGCTTCATGAAAATTAGCTCTATGAAACTTGGTATTTGCTATGAACCATAGAATACAGCCTTTGAAATAAGTTTATTATTAAATTTCCAGAAATCCTATTTATTTCAATGATTTTACAACATAAATGCCTTCAAGTATTTGATTCTACCCTTACTATGCACACAGGCATTTGAGAACTCAGCTTTAAAAGCTTCACTTGGAAAGACATTGACACAGCCAACATTACTTCCCATCCCAAGAGAGCTGTAATGCTATTTTTCCTCTAAGCAGATCTCACAAGCAACAATGCAATCAAAATATTTGATTTAAACAGCAAACACCATGTCTCTGATTAATAAGCACAGAATTGCACTGACAAGGTCAAAACAAAATAAAACCTACATATTTTGTTGAAACTATGACTAGTACATACTACAGCCTGAAATTTTGTGAGATGCCACATGAGAAGTTTCAGTTTCATTGCTCGAGTGGACCTGATCCAAGTCAGCAGGGGAGAAATTCATTTCACCTAACCACAGGCATCTTGCCTCTGGATGTTGAATTCTCCTTAGTTATTCTCCTTAGACTGCAATTCTGCTCACCAGAAAGATAGAGGCACCACAGCCTCTGGGTCACCTATTTCAGAGGTGTTTTTCAGAATGAGATTAAATCCTCATTTTTTCCATGGTACATAAAAAGAATATAGACAGCTAGCAAAGATATGTGTTTAAGCCGCAGACAAATTTTACTCACATAATCCCTAAATGCTTGCATGGCATACAGTTGCACCTTTGGTACTATTAAACTCCCTTTCAGTTAACTTTTAGACATGACCATAACAGTCATGATTATATGACAGAAGTACCATATAGTAAAGCAGTTCTGTAAAGAATGGGCATAAGGAAAATGGAAAAATTTTGGGAGATGCAGATATAGCACATTTTTGTTGGCAAGGGACTCTGGGGCAGCAGGAGATGTGAATGTCAGGATTATGAATAGAAAACTGTTAAAAGGAAAGAGGTACAACGAAGAAAAGAGATTACTATGTCTTTACAAACCTTACCCCACAGAAAAGAACAAGGTTTTCTTATTTCCTAGTTCATGTCTATTTGGATTGGTATCTAGCAAATGGAATAACAATTTGTCATGGATTTTACAAATAGGTAGAGTACAAATAAATGGTTTAGCTTAAGTCCAGAAAAATTCTCTCACTTTCTCTCATTTGATTGACAAAATTACTGACAAAAAGGTGACAAAATATACGTGCACTGTCTAGTCAGGATGAAAACCTGTGTTAGGCATCCTTTTCTCCTACACAGTGAAATTTGTTTCCTTTCTAACATTCATTTAGCTCATTAGCATAAATGCACAGGATAGTGCCAGACATGTTCTGTGTCACTGCAAAGCTGTTCCAGAGAGTCTAGAAATTTTAAAGTTCACAAAAGCCATTAAGGTCTGTCCTCTACACAAAAGAGAGTGTGGTCTTGTGAATAGTAAATTGAAAATAATTTATTTCCAATGTCAATTTAATGACTTAAATGTTTTATTTTAGTGCAAGAAGTACAACTCAGTGTAATTCCATTACATGCTATGAAATGAAACCTGATCATTTTTAAAGATGTAAGCATTTTCATTGAGAACTGGGGACTTGAAGAGGGTTAAACATGAAAAATGAACTGACATCAGCCAGTGCTTTTATTCATCTGATACTAATGTTAAGCTTCACTAATCATAATATTAAGAGTTCATGTCATAGTAGGACACTTCTACTTTTTGTGAATATAATGAAGTGTTCTTATCTTTGAAGTACATCGAAGTTTTCAGATTGAGAATAGAAGTTTTTTTAGCACTTTCCTCTACTATGGTGACATAGAAATTTAAGGTAGAATATAACATTATCCCGTGTGGATGTTCAGGCTGCATTGACAGATTGATAATTGGTGAAGATGGAACAAACCTTCATGTTCAAAATCCTGCATCAATAAGCAAAAATGTTTGATGTGTCATCGGATTACATTACGAGCTAAAGAGTGGTTTCAATTTAAGTGGCTCCCCTGAATGCTCAGTCAGTTTGCACTGAAGATACATGAGGGAATTTTTTCAGAACCAATGAATGTGAAATATTCATAGTGGGGCAAAAGCAAAGCCATAATAGCCTTTGCCCTCATTTGGATTGCTTTCTGCTACTTTGCCCAGCGACATCTACAATCATAAAATGAACTGTTATTTATCTCCCTGGATCCAGTTCCTGAAAGCAGAGTTCCAGATCTCTACCAGTATAATTTTCATTAAATTGTCACCTTTTGGGCAGCTGACCCTGATGACATCAAAGAGGTCTTTTGGTCGGCTTCTCTCAGGATCTTCATCCCAGTCCATGGGCAAGAGACCTCCCCAGCCAGACCAATCCCATCACTGTCACTTCTGGAGAAAGGGGGAGCAACCAGGGTATATCACCCTGCAATTGTTCCTGTTGGGCCAACCCCAGCACTGAGGTATCCCTCCTTACACCCATCTGCTCCTTTTCCCTCTTCTTGGGCAGCTCTAGTCAGGGAGGTACAATCTCCTTCCTCACTGCCAAGTTGGATCCTCGTGTTCCCTGTAGAAAGGGGTTATCCAGAGACTGAGGATAACTCTAGGATCCTCTAGGGGCCATTTTTCCCACCACAGTCCTGCAGTTCCAGTGCTGCCTTGTATGAGCAGTGGCCTGTCTGTGCCATCCCAACCATGCCTGCTGCCGAGGCACATCCTGGATGTGGCAACTCTCCTCCACATGAGGATTGTAACCCAGGAATGAACATGATGGCCACACCAAATTTGACGACCCCTGATTGTACCATGTCCTCACCCAACCACCACAGCCCTGAGGTCTGCAGCTGAGTGCCACCCCATAAGATGCAGCCCTGACCTGCACAGACCCCACAGCCATATCTGTGCCCTTGCCCCTGCCCCAGCTAAACATGCCTTGCCTTAACCAGTGCACTTATAGGAGTGCAGCAACAGGGCTGATGGATTTAGGAGAGGGGAAGAAATCCTGCTGCACACTACCTAAATAACTGCCCATTTCCCTGATCCTAGGAGATGAAGTTTCCTTCAGGCACATCTCTGTGCCTTGACACATCCTAAATTAGTGCTCTTGTACCTCAACAGTCTAGCACTGAGGCTGATCTGTCTCTTTATCTCTCTTGCTGGACCCTATATACTTTATCAAAAAGAAGTATGGGGATCTTAGCCTGGGAGAAGATTAGAGACATGTCAGTGAGCCCTGCCTCTCCCCACAGAGCTCTCTGAATGTCTTCAGAGGCTTGGCCAAATTAAGCAAGCTGAAGCTCTGAAGACATTACAGTTTGCTTCAAATCTTGGAAGGGAATGAGAAAAGCCTGCTTTCTGCTCTGAACATGGATACTGCAAGCATCCTTGGTCCCTGAAAGCTCCAGCCACCTTCCAGCACTTACCAATTTCACTGCAGAGCAGACAGGCTTGCAGAGAAATACAAGGACTCAGTGACTGTGGACCTGTTTTGTAAGAAAGCTCATCCCTCACAGGAAGTACTCATGGCTCCACAGAATTCTTACCTTGCCCTGCTTTGCCCGATGATTCCTGCTGTTAGGGCCTCACAGACTGCACCAGCTTGTTCACAGGCAGAAGTTGGAAGCTGCTCATGAGGAATAACAACCAAACCCAGGACCTGTGAGCTGTGAGGACACACTTTGCTGGCAGCAGAATTTGTTGGCAGGGTCTTGAGAGCAGCACCAGGATTAACTGTCTGTGTCAAGTCTGCCAGAATTCCCCTACCCTGCCCACAGCCCCGACCTCATCTCAGCTCAGGGCAGTATTGTTCTAACATTTCTAATTAGCTGATATTGTCAGTAGACAAAACAAACACATAATGAGCAGAAATGCCTGGAATTTTAATGTTAACTTCCAGGATTTTATTTGATACATATTTTCTTCTAAGTTCTTTTTTTTTTTTTTGCCAGAAAATACCATTCACTGCTATAATACTATGCTGCAAACAGTAATATTAAAGCTTTTGTAAAAAAATTTGTTACTTGCAATATACTCAGTACTAGATAATAGCTAATCAAAAAAAAAAATATTAGTTCTCAATTTGCCATTACAGAAATACTGGCAATAAAGTAGAAACCACAGAGAATGTCACTCTTTTATTGAATTTCCCCCTTCAATACAAATTCTAAGCTGCTTTTGCAAGATTGAATATCTTTATGTCCTCCATCTATAGAGCTTCTAATTGTTTGCAGTTGAGGCTCTCTTAAAGTGGCTAGTAGTGAAGTGCCTACTTCATCACTACTAAACACAGCACACAAGCTGCTTTCAACTTTATGAGATCCTTTTATTTCCTGCAATATTTGGGGTGGAGGAAGAAGAGAGAGGAAGCTAGAGGGATGTGCAACAGAAGTCTTTGGTATTTGGCAAAGAAATGTGTGATGTTCTAGACCATGCCTTCACGTATTTTCATCCCGGGCCAGTTCAGAGCATCATTGCTTCCGTCCAGAGAAAGCTACAGGGAGAGATTGTTGAAATTGCCAGCAGGTACTTTAGGAGTCACAATCTCTTGCACAGGACATAACTATCTTATTTTTCTGAACAAAAAGTGGGTGAATCCTGTCCTTATCCATTTAGATGTCTTCAGTTCTCAAAAGTGCCCTGTCTATAGGAAATTGCCTAATTATAGTTCCTGAACATGAAATAGTGTTGTGCAAGTCACAACTCCAGAACAACTGAAATAGTGTTATAAAAGTTGAAAAGGCTTAAGACAGTTCAGGCAAGCGCAAAGCTTGAAAGTCACTTTGTGCTCTGCAGAAACATTGTACTAACTCAGGGAGGAGCAAGAACGTGTAACAGAAAAACTGGTTAAGTTATTTCAGCAGATTGTACCAAATTGTCATTAAATTTCAACGATTTCATCTAATTCCAGCACCTCTGCTGTGTATTGTCATAGGTTAATCCCATGCTTTCCCAAGTAGCTTTGAGCTACTGAGCATATTGAACATATCTGAGCAGGCAGAGATGCTGCAGGGAGCAAGACCACGAAATAAGGTGAATGTTACCCGAGAAACACATTTTTTTTGTGAGATGATGAGGCAGTATTCAATGAAAGACCACTCTTCAGTTTTCCTATTGCCTGACACAGTTTTTTTTACCAGCTGGGCAGCCCTTTTAAAGTAACTGCTATTAGGTACTCAGTCTTACTTCTCGCATTACCATAAATCACAGCAACTTCCTTTTGTGAACTACTGTGATATTATTACTGACTGAAAGTTTTTCTATCATGGCAAAGCTTCCTATAAAAATTATCTCATCTTCTAAACAACAAATTTAATGCCACATGTCTGTCCTAAAAGGAAAAAATTCAGTAACAAACTACATGCCAACACTCTGGGCAAGTACAAACTGAGGCATAGCATATTCAGGTTTCTTCAACATTCATGAGCAGAGAAATATTCCACTTTATTTTTTACGCAGAAACTTATAGTTAAGTGAGGCACCTCAGAGCTCTCCAAAACCAAATAATCCAGGGATTTGCACTCTCTGCATCTGTTTTGGTTGAAACACATGTAGTGTTTTGCTGCCATGACAACAAACATGTCCATCCCGATTTCACTCTTGAGAGCATGGAGAATGAAAAGCATTAAGCTACTATAGCTATAGGATGACAAGTGCCACAGAAAGGGTGAAAAATTATCCATTTTTTAGAATTATAGATTTATTCTCAAGAAGGATGTACATTTATTTCATAGATTGTTCACAAGCAGTTGCAGTTAGTGCCTCAAGAGCATATTAAATTCCAAGCAATATGAGGAAAAAAATTAGAACTATCTTCTTAATAGTTTGTTTTGATATATTTTACTCACTAGAGTCATTTGAGGGATTTTGATAGGAACAAATGACTGGCAAAGTTTCTCTTCGCTTTTCATAGATAAACTGAAACACAGCTGGAAAACATTAATACAAATTTGAAACAATAGTTTAAGGTGTTCCATTTGTAGATTAACATATCTGTGCTTCACTGTTCATGTCAACTGCTCATTCTGTAAATGGAAGTCAAAGTACAAGAGGGAATAAAAAATGGATGTGAGAAAGAAATTTGCTTTTATTTGAAAGAAATAGATTTTGTCTTTGTTTGAAGGATGGTGTGTATACTGAAATATTTTTTTAAGACCTTTATTATTATCTGATTTGTTTTCTTTCTGAAAGTCTAACTTCTGATAGTCAAACAGCTGGATATATAAGCAGTATTGTGGGGAAGGTTTCCTCTGTGGTGTAGAATTTTATTTATCCAATCGACTTCTCAAATGCTACTTTTTGCAGGAGATGTAGAAACCCCACGATGGGATGTTGTTGGTTCAGTAATAACCTAGAGAAAAAGTACAGCCTACTGGATAATCAGCTGAGGTTTCCAAAGCACCTTGGTGGCACATCAAGAATTCCTAAGATTTCCTGGGAAGTCTAAGCCAGCTGAACACTGTATTGGCCTAGATAGACACTACATAGCTTGAGAAACCTACTGAGAGCCAGACAAATAAATATAATGAGAATTGTGTATTGCTCATATATAGCAGGTTAGCACTTGCCCGTTGAAGAAGTAGAATATTTCCCAAATGCAGCACAATTGCCTACTAGCAAGACTGCCTGAAACTTCAGTCACTGAGAAGCAAGAGTGCTGCTCTTTGATAAGTAAGCAGATATTTAAAGACATAACTCACAATGGTTTTTTCTGTTGTGTACTGTTGGTTGATCCTTTCTCACTGCTGTGTTTCTTGTATACTTGGCAAACCAGAGATTCTTAGCTAAGATTTTATGTTTTGCAGTGTCACAGAGTGACAAATTACTTGACTTGTCCTTAAAAATAGTTCCTCTTCAGTGCTTACTTTTGAAGACTATAATTGCAATTCTCTGCAAAGAAAGTTGGGATTTCAGTAGAAAATTTGGCAGCTACTAACAGTCCATTGAAAATTAGGAGCATCACTAGTGGCAGATTCTATAATTTTTCATTATAGATTTTCATTCTTCAATCTCTGCTGGCAGCTAGTCCAGATCTCCCTCTAGATTAGCCCAGTCCCCACCCAGCCACTCCCTCACCCCGCTGCAGTGCTATGGTGGACAGAATCTGAAGGGCTAAAGTGGTAACAAGACATATTATGGGTCAAAATAAAGGCAATTTAACAGGAAAATCTAAAACATCTTATCATGCGGAAAAGGTTAACTCAATCCTGAGCAGACAGTTAGTTTCAGTGTTTAGGAAAGCTACTTTGAGCTTTAGGGGTAAAGTTAGGAGTGGGTAGATTCCCCAAGACTATAGGCAAATTGGGAGGGTTTTTTTAGAACCACTGAACATTACAGGCAGAAACTGAGACCGGGAGGTTCACCTGGCTCAAGGTGCTGTGCCAGCCAAGGCTTCTCTCTTCTGAGGTTTGTTTCTTCCCATTCAGATCTTCTTTAGCCATGAACTAGTAAATGTAAAGGATAAAAAATGTCCATGTGGTTCCCAGAAGAGATGTGAGGCCAGTATTGTACTGTATATATAAAAAAAAAACATATCTACAGTATCTACAGTATTGTAGATAAAAAAAATTGTTTTGTTTTCCCAGCATAAAGGTAAAATTATGTATGAGCCAGAAACCTCACAGACAAAACTAGAATTTTCTTTCCAGATTTCACACTTGTGCATACACAGAGCCATAAATAACTTCAGAATTTTTATTCTGAAATTATTGCAAATTGCTTTAAAAAATTGAAAAAATATGTGAACAGAAGAAAAAATATCAGCACAGTCTTCTTTGGCCTTAGGGAAATTAGAGTTTACAGAAATATTAAGGTAAGCAGCATTTGACCTTGTGTTTGTAAAGTATCATGGATGCAAATCTTCTGATCCATAGGCAAAACATGTGACAGTCTCTTTTTAGTTAAGTTAAGCATTCTTAACATAGTGCAAAATTAATAATATTGTCAATGATACCTTATGTGGATCAGTATTTCAAATGTCCATTTGATTTAATGTGTTCCTCCCCAAAAGTCCTGTTCAAAATGTAACTATAGTAACTTCAAAAATATAAGAAACAATGTCTTTAAACAATTTATATTAAAGTTTTTCTGCTAAGAGGAAATGGATTTGAATGGTAGGTCACTTGTTACTATCTTTATATCACATCGAGAAAAAAACAAATGACAAAAAAACATTCTCATATGGAGATGCCATTTGTCCAACAGTGTTGAAAAATAGGGGGAGTTTCTTTTCAGGAGCTTCTGTAGATATTGCTGTAGTTTTCTGAGAAGATAAAAAATTATGAAAATTATTTGTAATATCACAGATAGAACAGTTTTTTGTCAGTGTAAGGACCTCCAACCCCATAAACTGCTGATTCTTTCAACATTTATGCAATCATACTCCTTAAATAAAGAAATTAGTATTGTTTCTCAGTACTTCTTGACAAAGCTTTCTTAAAATTCCCTTCTCATTGCTGCTTTAAAGGATTTGAATCCCTATTCTCCTCCTAAGCGACAGCTTATCCAAATTGTCCCAGTATTGGTTTGAGAATTAAATGAGGCAGAAGTACTTAGAATTTTCATTTCTAATTCTGATGGCCTAGTTTTCTTTCACAAATTCACTTTCTGTTTAGTACCACAGGATTTTCTTTTTCTTGTTGTATAATTTCACAAGCCAAAATATACCATATTTTGGTTTGTTTCTTAATTGAAGCTGCTAGAGAAAGCTCTTAATTGTACGTTTCTATGTCTTTAATTCAACCTGAATTCTCCTAAGGTCATACTGCTTTGATCAGCTGTGGAGGTGGGCGGAGCCCCGGTTGCTTTGTCTGGGAGGGAGCTAAGCTGAGGAGTCAAGGAAGAATTTCGCAACTTCACCCTGAGCCACTAGGACAAAAAGACAGGCTTCTCAACTACGGTGATTTGTCTGAAGATCCACAAGCCCCCTCGGGATTTTATGTAGATCTGTTACAGTTGATTGGTTCTGTACCCTTTTCCTCCCACCCTGGTGTCCCATAAAAACCCCTGGGTTTCCTCTGGTCGGCAGAGGTTCTTCATCCCTGGATCCCTTTCGTTGGTACCCTCTCAATAAAGTACCACCTGCAGAAATTCCATACGAGACTTCTGTCTCTCTTACTACGGCCGGCTAAAAGAGGGGCTAACTCACAAGGGCATGAGCTAAGAGCACTGGGCTGAAATCACTGAGAGCTGAAATCACTGAGCTGAAAAATCACTGCTCTGTCCGATGCTGAGAAGCCCCTCTGTCCAGCTGAGGAGCGCCCTGACCCCCCCAAGGAGCTGTTTCTAGCGAGACATCCTTTGGGGTGGCTGTGGCGCTCTGGGTCCCAAGCGGCGGACCCCATCCACCAGCTGACATAATCAGCTACAAATAATGAAAAAAAAGTACTAATATGGCTACTGAATGACTAAAAACCATCTTTCTTCTCCATTATGCCTCTTGAACTCTCAAAAATATTTCTTAGCCAATGAACCAGTGAGTTACAACACTTCTACAGTGATAAAAATACCTGCAAAATACCTACCAGAAGAAAAAGAAATCTACAGAATGAAGTTGTATTTTAATTCATGTATGAATTAACAAAATCATAGATCATTCCTACCACTGCTCCATGTGACACGTGCATAGGATCATATCTGGTCAAAATCATAATTCCCAATTATGTCGTTACTAACAAAATGACTATAAAATCATTTTCACTTCAGATTAAACTGACAGGAATGTTTGGGGTATTTAGGTTTACCTGGACTTTTAAACTACTTTCGGTTACTGATAACTTTATGTCATAGTAGGAATTCAGAAATTTAAGCTGAAAAAGTCCTGGACCATCTAATCTAATGCCTCTTGTAGCTGGAACATTTAAATATCAGGATCCAGTGTGCCATTTCTAGATCAACAGTGCTGCTTAACATGTTTTTTGTTTCACCCATTCAGAAAGAGTTGAGTGAAGGCCCTGGGTTAAAAATGCCAAACCAGCACAATTTGCAATGAACTGTATGGGAGAATAGTTTATCCATATGCCATTCCAACATTAGGGACTGTGCATGTCCGGGTGGAGTAATATACTTTTATATACCTACAAAGAGATTTTTTTGTATGTTTAATAATAATAGAAACCTAGATAGAAGTTGGGTATTTCTAAATTCCAGTAATGCTTGAAGTCATATTAATTACTCAGGTTTTGTTTGCTAAAGATTAGAAGATTTGTTTCAGAATGTTAAAACAAAGTCTCTAAAATTCTGTCCTTTCATGTGTAGAATCCAGGAGATATTTGCAGTGGACTCTGAATCTGTTTTGACGGGCTCCTATAGGAACTTCGGTACTTTCAAACCTCTATTTGATTTTATACATTTAATATCCTTTACACAAACCAAAGTTCAGACTAAGACTTGAGATAATATGATTTAGTTTCTAGAATTTTACTAACTGCTTAAGGGTTTGGTTTTCTCTATGGCAAATAGAACAGTAGATCTCAACAATATTTTCCCTGGTTTTTGATTTTCTCACATTTCTAGAAAACAAAAGATGCTTTCAATCTTGGAAAAATATGAATTTGTCTTTCAAAAAAAGTAGGTACGTATTAACCTATGAGAAAAGAGAAAGGCAGTGTCATCCCTCTCAAAGCCACCATACAACACTTATCTGTCCAGAAGGAATGAAATAAAATAATAAAAAGCGTTTATTAACACTGAAAGAAGTTATTTTTGAGGTGACAGGATGCGAGTTCTTATCTTCTTTTCTTCTGTTAGAGCTGGGATTAAATGCTCGGGAGATGCATCTTTTCCTGTTCAGACTCAGATGTTTATAAGTTCTTGTCTATAGTACAGTCTCACAACTCGTGAGTTCTAGCTAACAAGCTAGAAAATGAAAATGCCATGAAAATGTCTCTGTCTCTTTCTTTTTTGAATGTCTCTTAAGCCCAAATTGTCCAATTACGAAAGGACACTTAAATTATTTTCACTTTTAACCCAATAACCAAACATTCGTGGTCTTCAAGGCAGATTATTCTATCCAATTACAAGAAACCACCCTAACTCATGAAGAAGAAGAAAAAAGAACTTAGCCTACAACCTAACACCCCCATCTTGCTTCATATATTACCATATACCAAAACCTTAAAATCCAAGATTTTCCATCCTGTGATGTTACACACTTCGATTCAACTACACACCAATAATCTCAGTACTATCAGTCAGTGCTATCAGTCATATTTTGGAAGCCTGTTCCATGGCCTTAGGTCAAATGTAGACTCCTCTTGAGGGTCAGCGTCTGTCAGCACAGAAAGCCTAAAATTCTCAACTTCCAGGCTTCCAGCAACAGGGAAATCTTGTTGCAGACGCAAGCCTGATGCTAATGAATCCATTAGTAAATGTGCAGTTCAAAGTAATGCAGAAATAAAACTGAATGTTACAGACTCATTACCTTTACAACAATAGACATGGGTGTAGAAAAGATGGAAAAGAGCTCAGCTGGAGATAATAAAATACTCAACCCACATGTGGCTGAAACTTGTTTGAGCTTTCAAAGGACTCAACAATAAAAGCTCCCCACTGGGATCCCTCATGCAACACACAAAATTCCTATTTCCAAGAGGAAAAAGCACTACATACTTAGTACAGATCCTAAGCGTCTGTGTCTTCATTGAAATACAGTTGTCTAGACTAAGCCTGCTTCATCACTTCCTGGAGAAAGTTTAAATTCTGAATAAAACTGCAAAATTAAAATTATCTTGTCTATGACACAGTATTTCACATGTCTTACACTCTTTTTATCCTTTTTGCATATTCTTCCCATTTCTTTTGAAACCTCCATAATTCTGTGGTGGAAGACATTAGATTAGTTATGATTAGTTATGCATTAGTTTTGGCTGGATGTATGTAAAATCCTCTGATGGAACTACTTCATTTTCAATATTTTTAAATTAAAATGATAATTCAGTTTCAACCCAGCCAATGCATTTAGCATACAGTCTCTGCTTCAGCATTCCACAGCTTCACCAAGCACTGTTCATGTACAGCTACTGTGCTTATCCTTAGATTACCATGGCACCAAGAGTGAAAAGGAGGGAAGTGTAATGAGTGCATATATATAGAAGAATGACTTTTTTTCTATTTAAGGGTAAAGAGGAAAAGACAAGGAACTTGAAGGGTTATGGACTAGAAATAACAGAAGGAAGCAGAAGAAAAGATAAAAAGTGACAGAGAAAAAAGAAGAAAAACAGTCGTTTTGTCTTCTCGTTCTGTCTTCTCATCACACATGGGGCATAATAAGTTACAGATGAGAGGAATGGAAATAATTGCTTTAAGAAAACATTTAAAATCACTGTGGAAAAATAAAACTTGCAAAAAAAATTAGCTTTCTCTATTAGGATATCTCAGACTTATGACCCTGTGACAAGCTGAAGTTGGCTTGATCTGGTTATAAATGAAGCAAAAGTCCAGTGGGGCCTTTTTGTATTCAGAGAGGATATAATGCATTTTGCTTTATATTAGTCTGCACTGCTATGCTGGTTGTGCATTTCAAAATTAGATTTGCTGAAAGAAAACATGATAGCATTTCAAGAATGCAATCTAAAGTGAAAAGACAACAGAACGATGGCTAAATTTAGTTTTATATTGTTTACTTGAAATGTCTTTGAGTCTCTGAAGTGTCATCGTGTACATAGTATGGAAAAATTTTCCTGTTATTTTCTGCATCATATGGTTACCTCTAATATTTTCTGTTGACTCTAGAGAGATGTAGGTAAACCCCTGCTCTGACTCAATGACACCAAATCATGGATAGAGATCTAGTGGGTGCCAAAGGCAGGTAAAAAATATCAAGCTGGTCAAAATAATGCAGGCTAGTGCCTCTTTCATTGCAGAAAGGGACAGCTGAGGCTGGAAGAGACCTCAGAATATTTTCAGTCCAACCCCTTGCTGACAACAGCGGTAGTTCTGGGGTCAGACCAGGCTGCTCAGAGCTTTGTCTATTTGGGCCTTTCTGCTCAACCCCCGTGGATCTTCAGCTCTCCTGACACCTCTTCTATATGCCTGGGAAATATTTATAGATTCCTTCTGTAACAGTCTGTTCCTGCTTTCAGTCCATGTGCTGCCTTTCTGCATCAAGGCTCTAGCTATCTCAGCCAAGCTAGTCTCCTGATATGGGTTGAGAAGAGATGATTAAAACTGATTATTTTCCTATTTATAAAAATAGGCTTTTTATAGGTGAAAAAGGGAGGAAATACAAGAAAACACAAAACCAAAACAATAAACCAGTAAAAAAAAAAATTAGGAGAATAAATACCCTTACTGACTGAAATTACCTTGTTTCCCATTTAATGCCATACAAACTACATTTTGGTCACAGAATTCCCTGCTTTCATGGGATGTAAATCTGATAAAATAACCTGTTCTTCTGCATGATTTATTTATAGATCTTCAATGAGATCCTTGGTCATCTCCGTAAAACATTACCCTAGTCTACATTTCTATAAATAAAATTAGGCCCATGTTGCCCCAAATTAATCCATCTGAAGTACAAATGAGGATGCTCTGTCAATAAAGAGCATAAAGTAGGACAGATAACTAGGTTAAGCTATAAATATCACACTTTTCCTCCCAAGCACAAAGACAGACCATCTTTGCAGTAGGACAGTGCTGTTCTTAAAGGCCTTCCATATGTCCCAAACTCCTTAGCCTTTGAGAGATGATGTCTATCTGAATGTCACCAATCACTTTTGTGAAAAAGCCAAAATCTGTTTTCCTGAAATGCAGTCTGTACCCTGATTTCCTGAGAGTCTCCTTCCTCACACACCTCAGGACCATCAAGTTTGTTTAACCTCAAACAAGCAAACAAGCCTAATGGACAAAGTAATACAGATGTGGCCTCACTAGGGCTCAGTGGAGGTCACCTCAAGTTTATTAAAATTAATTATTTGAACTGAATTATTAAAATTAGTTTACTTTTTTTTAGCCAGTATTAATTATCCATTATGCAGCTTCAATTGGGTCTTTTATCAATCCTTGCTGTAAAGAGAGCAATAAAATATTCTGCAGTTCAAAGAAAGACTGACAAAGGGATATCTTGAATTTTAGACATTTGATTGTGCCTAAATGCCCTTCAGGCTGCTCAAAAATCATCAAACCAAACAAAAATTATATCTTAGATTTTGATTATAGATCATTTAGATGACCACTGCCAGCTATCTAGTCAGATCTAGTCAGATAAAAGAAGGTATAAGATTCTCACAGGACCTTCTCTTGGCCAGATTGAACAATCCCAAAGGCTTTCAATCTCTCTTCATATGACAAAACAAAAATTTAGAAACTACAGACTAAGGTACACTATGCATTTAGTTGCCTCATTGCATATTGTGACATGGATGGTTGGACTTGTTGCCATTCTGGAGTTATAACTGTAGTTATAATTAATTCAACTTTGATCCTGGAAGCACCTATTGAGAAGTTCGATATTTTTGTTAAGTATCTTGGTTTTAGATATCTATCTAGATATGTTTTATAGACTCATCTTTCACCGACCACACGAAATTAAACAAGAGAAAGTGTTGGTTCTGCACCTGGGGTAGGATGACCTTGGATGTATGGATGGACTGGGGAACAAGATGCTGCAGAGCCATGCCAGGAAATGGACCTGACTGTCCTGGCTGATGGCAAGTTGAACATGAGCCAGCAGTGCCCTGGCAGCCAGGAGAGCCAACTCTGTCCTGGGGGCATCAGGCCCAGCATGGCCAGCAGGGCAAGGGAGGGGACTGTCCCCTCTGCTCTGAGATGGGACAGCCTCACCTCCAGTGCTGGGGCAGGTTTGGGTGCTGCAATGTAAGAAAGACATTAAAGTACTGTAGAGTGTCCCCAAGGAGGACCATGGAGGTGTGAAGGGGCTTGAGAGGAAAGCTTATGAGGAGAGGGTGAGGGCACTTGGTCTTCTCATCCTGGAGAAGAGGAGACTGAGAGGAAACCTCATTGCAGTTACAGCTCCTTGTGAGGGGAAGAGGAGGGGTAGGCACTGATCTCTTCTCTCTGGTGACCAGTGACAGGGCCTGACAGAATGATGTGAAATTCTGCCAGGGGAGGTTTAGATTGGATATTAGAGAAAGGTTCTTCACGCAGAGGGTGGTTGGGCACTGGAAGAGGTTCCCCAAAGAAAGTGGTCACAGCACCAAGCCCGACAGAGTTCAAGGAGCATTTGGACAATGCTATGGGCACATGGTGTGACTCTTAGGGATGGCCCTGTGCAGGGCCAAGAGCTTGACTGATGATCCTTGTGGCCTCCTTCCAACTCTGTGATTCTGTTATTCCCTGCCTCATGGTAGAAATTAACTTTGTGTTACAGTGAATACAGACTATTCAATATCTTCAGCTGTAATTTCTGAAGTTTAAGATATTGTAGTACTGCCTTTAATTTCATTTAATGAAAAATAGCATGTAAATCATAATGCATATTTACTTTGGCCTACATAAAAACTTGTTACATTTTCTGGTGCATACTTTTACTTACTTTCTGTTACATTAAACTAATGTTATTTCACATTGTTTTACAAAATATTATTCTTGACTATATCTGCAGAGGTATTGACATGACTAGGGATAACAACTTCTGCCTTTGGAAGACTCTGACCTGTTTGTACCTAAAATACTCAAGGTATTTATGTCTGGCACTTTTGGGGGATCTGGGTGATAAATAAATATATATTTGACTCAATAAGTTAACTTTAAAAATAGAAAAAAAAACCCTCACCTTTTTTTGGTCAGGACTGTATTTTCCTTATACTGTTTTGTTTCCAGTCTACTTGCACTTATGGTGAGATATTAATCTGACCACCCAGATGCAGACAGCTTCTGTATAAGAAGAATGATTGTCCAGAAAAATAACTAACAAAGTTTCCTTAAATGTATTGCTTGTTCCTGGACAGAGAGAGTAAAGGTTTTCAACAAAATAGATAAAGATTGCTACCAAGAAAACACTAAGGAGGGAAAACTAAACCCCTTTTATTCTCTTTATTTTAAAGGAAAGAAAAAGGAAAAACTAAAAACAAATATATTATTTGTTTAGCTGGAAATAAGGTACTGCTATATAGAAAAAAAGTATTTGACTTCTTTTTCTTCTATTTTTAATTTTTTCTGTTTGCACTCTAATGTTCAGATCCAACAGGTCAGCATGTTCATAAGGATTCAATCTAGTTCTCTCTGCACCAGGGAGTTTACTTGCATGTGCTTTGAACTGAGATTAATAGCTTAGCTAACCCTTTCTGATCCTGCCATTTTGAAATGCTTTTAGGAATATCCAGTTGAATACATTTCCCTATAGAAGCCTCCTCCACCTTCTTCTACCTCTTGATGACTTTTCACTGTTATTTTTTTGTCACTGAAAGGGTATAGATCCTACTCAGTTCAGATTTTGTTGCCGTTGACCTCCATAATAAAAGGTGTGTGATTATTTGTTTCCAGATAAGACTGAATTGCTTCCTGGGTGAATGAACTTTCAATGGGAAAAAAATTATAAAGTCTAAAGAAATACAATTGTATTTATGGGAATATAATAGGTATTTAAACTATCTTGCATTGACATTAGTACAACCCCTCTAGAAGGAAATATTCCCTTGTAGAGCTGACCACTTTAACAGAAGGCTGCTGTAATGCCACTCCAAGCACCTGAGTGCTGGGTGAGCCTTAGGTGCTCATGCACAGTACTTGGGTAGGATGGGAGAAGACAGTTTCTTGAGGAAATGCAGTAATTCTCTGCTTGATGTGAGAAGTCTTTACACCAAGGTTGGGACTGAGACCTTTTGCTTCTAGATGTACAAATATGTAATTATGATGTCTTGTGGGGTTTCTTGGAAGAAATAATGTCTGAAATATATTTTAAATTGGGAGATAAATTCAAGTTCTCTCTGGCACATGAGCATACAAAAAGAATCCTCAACAAATCATAGCCTACACTTAACTCTATGTCAGTAGAAGACAAAGGCAGTTTTATAGTTGATCTTAGAAGGAAGAGAGAGAAGGAAATGTCAAATGCAGTTTTGAAGCACCACTCCCTCCTTTTATATGGGTGGATCAAAATAAAAACAGAAATATGCACAATTCTGAGCGTAGAGACATTATATAGGAATTCCTTTTCATCCTGCTGCAAACCCAGTGGTAAGGTATCATTTTCTCAAGCAGGAGATGTTTCCCAAAGTAACAAGACTGGCACATCTCTGAGTGTGATCCAAAGGCTCCAAATGTTAACTACTGTGCATGCCATCTTAAAATGTACTATTGGATATTTTGAGTTAAATACAAAGCTTGGACTTTTGGGTGCAAAATGGTGGAAAAAATAGCTACATTTTCATAGCACATCTACAATCAGAGGTCATTAAGGAGAGACAAAGCAGCATCCTAGGGGAGCAGTGAGGCACAGCACAGAACAGCCGTGGAAATGTCAGTACCTTATTCAGTATATCTCCATATAATATAATTCATGCAGAGACAAAATTCCAGGCTTAGTGCTTTGAGATGAAAATAAAAAAAAATAAAGCAGGCTTTTCATGCTTGTTGCTAGTTACAAAGAGGGGAGATGAGATTTCTCTCACTGCCACTGAGGGTCACTGAAGTGAGCAGTAACATTCATTACTGAGGCAAATGAGTGACAGTTATGAGGGACAGTTATGATTTTTTTTAATGAGGTCATGTTACTTAGCATTTCACCTTTTGCCATAGGCATATTTTTTTCAATATTATAGGAACTTTTTTTCTTGTAAGTGTCACCTTATACAGCTTTTTGGCTTTTTCCTCGGGTCCAGAAAATATTGGGGATTTGCTGCACTACCATAGCCTGTTATATGTACAGGCTATGGTATGTACTTCAATATGTACTTCAAAATATGTACTTCATAATAACAGCTTCCAATCTGAAGGCTGCTTCTTCAGCTGAAAGAAACTGGTATGGCCTTTTCATTACAATAGAGAAATGGGAAAATACACAAAAGAAAGATCTCTTCACACACACTCTTGATCATGTAGCAAATATACCATTTATCAGGTAATTACAGATTTGCTCCCCAAACTGTTCAGAAACACTCCTGGACCTAGGAAAGCATTGAAGTCAAGAACAGTCACAATTATGGAGAAAGGCTCATGTGAGCTAATGCAAGGAAGAGGCACTCAGTAATCAAATCAGTCAGATTGGTGCAAAATACCACCTTGAAGCAGTGAGTGTGCAATGGGGATAGAAGTTGCCTTTATTGTTTGCACACAGTATCTTTGGAGCAAATTTTCCTTTTTTGTTGGGATGAAAACGTCATTTTCCCAGAGGGTTTTACTGATTGAAATCAAACAATACCATATTTCAATGCTCAAAAATTCTATCTTCAGGAAAGGACTTGGGTATAAGAAGGCTAGAGATTCTCAGAGAATCCTGAACAACTCTGCTTAAATCTCAAAATACTTACTGAAGTGATGAAGAAGCCCTTATCCAAGTGTGAAGAACAGGACAGACATAACTAATTAGAGCAAAAAAAGTATTACCTTTACTTTTCAAGAAAAATACCCAAATCCCAGTAGAGTCAGAGTATTTTCATAGAGCTAGGGAGACAAACTAAATGCAGAATATTAGTCAAAGTACACACAGGACACTTGGTAATTGCCAGAAAAACCATCCCTTCCCCAATCCACCCAGCTTCAAACTGCCAAGAAGGAAACATACCTGATTCCTGTGTCAATTTTATTAGATAAGTTCAGAGATTACTGACTGCAAAGCCCTGGGTAAAAAAGTAATATCTTACTTTCCAGATATCTGGAAATTCATGTAATAGAGGGAAAGTGTGTCTGTGACACAAGGCCCGCAACATAACACATTTATTATGTGTTTCAAGGATACAATGTGTCTGGCTACAACATCCTGAGATACTCAGGGGGAGCATAGGTCGGTCATTCAGCATGATGGTGCTGGAGACCAATTCCTGCCAAAGACCATACAGCTAGCTAATGTCCAGCTCACTATTGCCAGTGGAATAACACATTGATGCAGTTGAACAGGAATGTTTTGCTTCAGAACTCGAGAAGTTATGTGCAAAAAGTCCATCTGGTACACTTGAGGGAGAGAAAGAAATCTTTCAAACACAATATGACCATAGGCCACAAGAGAGAGCTTTTTGAGAGCTGCTGCTACTTGTCCCCAAATGGCTTCAGCATATGCTTTGCAACTCCATTGCTAGCAATTCATTGTGTGTCAGAAAAATGAGTCTGGAATTCACAACACCGACTTTTTACTCAGATTTGCCTTAGAGCATGGAAATACAAGATCTGAGTGAGAGCTGGGTAGACAGAGAGCAAAGACATAGGAAGTGTAAACCAGAATCATTACACGTGGCTGCAGGCTTCCATTTGGACTTTCAAAACTGTGCTGCTGCATCATCAGAAAGTCAGTAAACAAATCAAATTCCACAGTATGTTGTTTATTAGTTGCATTTAAATTCTGCTTAGAAAACGTTGATAGTTATGTTTTATAGGAATGGGAGTTTTTTCTAGTACTTCTGAATGATAATACAGGACAATAGAACACTACAGCACACCAAGAAAAGCGTTAAAAATGTTATTCTGTCTTTTTGCATGGTCTGCTATTGCCAAGCCAATGGTAGTTTTTCTGACTGGGATGAGAAATTTCAGTATGGGACAAGATTATGGGACATTTAAGGCAATGGTAAAGGCATTGTCTTTGAGACAAAAACGTAAAATGGAATGAAGCAATTTATGCTGTTTCATGCAGGTTGGTTACTTGCTGGCTTGTTTTCCTTTACCTTCTCTTCATGGATATTTATTCCTACTCACATTTTAACCCAGCTTTTCTTAACATGTAAACAGGATAGGAATTATACTGAAATAATGATGCACATTCTATCCTTTCCTCCTTCCTGTACAAATTTGAATTGCAGAGCCTGCACTTGCAAGCTGATTTTATGCTGGAGCGAAGAATTCTTGAAATCCTAACTCAAGAACAGAATTCTTTATTTCTGTCTGAGACGTGATGATTCAGAAAATTTTCATGTGCTGTGCCTATTGAATGTTGCCATTGCAAGTAAATACTTGCAATGTATACTGCAATGTTCCAACCTTAAGCTTAGAACATCTGTCCCCTCAGGAAGTTAATATCAACACTAGGGAATATTTAATCCCAAAGATGCATGTGTAGTGCACGACTGAGGAGAGAATACAGAAACTTGCTCAGTAAATTGCTCTCTGTTCTGGCAGTGAATCAGGCATCTACCTACTGAGAACATTGTGAACACCTATCAAATGGACAAATGCATGTAATCTGACTGGAAGTCACTTCTGCACTATGAGTATAAATGATTTATGTTCAGTATTCCTTACAGCTGAGGAACGAGCTGATATTGCATGCAAATTTCTTCAAAGTCCTTTCAGCAGGATGAAATTATGTCAAGACTTACCACAGGGCACTTCATACTAAACGAAACATAAATGTGCTCTGTAATAGGCTTCATCACCAGCATTTTCAGAGGACACTGCCTCTGTGTATCCTCCAGAAAACAGGGCTCTCTGTTGCAGGTAAAGGAGCTGGATTGATGAGCCCAGCAGGGAATCCCAAGGCTGAGCCATTCTTGGCCTTAAGCCCCAGCAGGTTGTGAAATCTCCTTCCTGTGAGGTATTCAAAAATGAGAAGTACAGACAAAATGCCCTAGTACAATTGTCCCAGTTTCCATCAGAGGCTGGAGGAAAACAACCCCTAGAGATCCTCTTCTCTCCCTATTTCTATAATCAATTTTGCAATACAGAATTCTGTTCCTCTCTCTGTGGTGAGGAAGAAAGAAGGCACTAGAACATCTGTATATACTAAAGGGCAATGCTATCCCGGAAGAAAAATCTTCTGGATCACTTTAAATAGGTATAGGCTGAAAGTTTGAACAGTGTTCTCAAGCATGAAAATTGTGACATTCTAGTATAGTTTTTCAGTGGAAATAAATGAAGGCTAACCAGTAACTACTGTTAAGATGGGGTTTAAGGAGTTTGTGAAGCTTGTCTCATATGGCATCTTTGATGTAAGAGACTGCATTTGGTGATCTTTCACATGTTTATGTTTGATATGTTATGTAGTTTATGTACTACTGGGGAATTCATGTCTGTGTGTTCAAGTGTATGTGTGCTCTGGGGGTTAGTTACAGGAGAGTGTTTAGAAATATACAATTGTTTACTAACCTTTGGCAAGACCCCAGTATCATGATTTATCTGTTCAATTCCTGATATTGATCCTGAATGCATAGTTTTTTATTTGCTGCTTAATTAAATGACATTAATAATTCATAAACATTTTTATACTTATTTGGTCAAAATTGTATGAGATGAGTAGCTTTCTCTTGCAACAGTGGTCACCTGTCAATTTTCTTTACATAAATTTGCCAAAATTATATCTCCAAGATCTGATTTCAATCAAATTACTCTTATTGCTTCTGACGGACTTTAGATCAGATTCAAAATCATGACAAGTGAAGGAAAATATATTAACAGTGAACATATGGGAAGGGAAGCAAATCTTTTTAAAAGAAACACTACATAGAGTGAAGCCCTGGGATTCAGCATCAAAACAATACAATGATGCAGCTTTTACATTTACCTCGACTCATGTTTGTTCACAACATAATGGATGTTCTCTCAATATCACTGGCATTTTGCCTTCAGATTTTCATAAAAAATCTTGGAAACTGATGAATTAAAGCAAAGACATGATTAAAAAAATGAAAACATTATATCACGGATTTTCATTTTCTTTTTAAAATATGTAGTGTATAGATATCTAGTTTTGACTTTGTTTCTTTTTAACAAGTCAAATCTCTAATATGCAACATCCAAATTAGAAATCAATTGGTATTTTAGATAATGATTTTACAGCACAGTGATGCTTTTTTTGGCATGACTAACAGTTGTGAAATTTTCACATGCTTTGTACACTTTAGCTGAGATGAAAGGAGTGGCTCATTATCAGTTTTCTGGTTTTTACATGTTTACTGAACTATGAATTTGCCTAGTTTTGCTGTAGTGAGTCCCTCACTTTCCAGAATTTGTCCAATACCACTTCTTAAGAATTTTGTCTTGCTTTTATGTGGTGGGGGAAGAGTATTCAGCCACATTCACTGCACTCTGCCAAAAGTCTGAGAGGAAACAATGGTGCTTTTCATTCTCAGAGACTACGCCTATACTAGCAGGGATAGAGACACTTCTGAATTCCTGGCTCCGAGCTGGAATATCCCCCAATTACCTCCTGTTTCCATATGGGGCACAACCTGGGCATGCACTAGCCTTCCCTCCTCATGTCCGGTTTTACGCTGAAAAGAAATGTGGCTTCTGCAGCCAAAGGGAAACCAAACAAGTCACAGCCTGTGGGATCAGGTTCCCAGACTACTTACAGAAGGATGCAGGCTAAAGGACGGTACTCATAGGGAAAAAAACCAACTATTTTTCTCTTAGAAATCTGAGTGCCTAAACCTACATATTCCCTGTGAATTCAATACTAAATGCCAGTTCTTTCATATCTAAGATTAGAATGAACACTTTGAAGTGAAATGTACAAATGCTTTTACCTGTGAGGTATTAATTACCGCTCCAAGGACACGGCCATGTGGTCTAAAGAAACCAAGTCACTGAAACGTGGCAAGTGACTGCTTCTCAACTGAGCCATTGTATCAGACAACATGTGTGCATTTAGCTTTTCTTCTCAACTGTGAACTGAGACACATTCATCAAAGCTACAAAATCCAACGAGATATAGCACTTACAGCCACTGGGAAAATATGTGTGCACTGCAAATCAGCCTGCACTTTTTACATTGAAATGCAGAGATTTAAAAATATTACAAGAATTGGTCCAGCTGTAGGTCTTCTCCAGGGTGGCCTTCTCCAGTTCTCTTTCCCTTTTGTGTAACAGAGAGCTGGAAACCAACTATTTCAAATGTAAGCCCTTAAAAACCATATTCCAATCTTTTCATTTGCTCTTGGATGACTGCCATAATTACATTGTTTCTATTCAGCAAGCATGGATCCCCCATATTTATTAACAGAGTGCTTAGCTGTGTGGTGACACACAGTTCTCTCAGAACACTTCAACCTACTACTTGTATATAATACTGCCTCTGCACAAAACATTAGAGCAAATAATCACAGTTTCCAAAGTAGCATAATAAAATAAAAAGTTCCAGCACTATAAATTGCTTACAAACTTATCCTGCTTGTGAGATTAGCCCTTTGGTGACCTTCTTCTCTTTTCTGCTTATGACCCTTTTCTGCTTCTCTCATTTTCTTACAATGCACACTCTTTGGAAGATGCCAGGTTAATTAGGAGTCCTTTGGGACTTGACTTACAGCTCCCTGATGCCCACTGAACTCATCTTTCCCCTCTAGGTAACATAGCTCAAAGTTTAATCCCAATACTTGAGGAGTTTCATTTTGGGGTGGTTTTTTTGTCTGTTGGTTTGGTTTATGGGTTTTTTTCCTTTTTTTTTTTTTATTTGAATTTGACAGGAAAAGCAAAGTTTTGACAGAAAGTCTCTGAGATATTGAGGAGCTTGATTCAGTAGCTTCCAGCAATTTCCTTTCTTGATGTGGTATAGATCTTAAAAAAGGAATTGTCCTTTAGTCTCAGAGGTTACATGTTTATTGATACCGATTTTCTATAAAGGTGTCTTTTAAGTATTTGCATGCTTCTCAGTCAAAAATGAATGATGCTGTTATTTTTTCCCCCTGATGATTTATCTTTAATATTATTTAACTATGCCTTTCAAGGGTCCTGGAAAGGTATGGTTTATTTACATATTCTGCACTTTAGTGATATCAAGCCTAAGAATCTTTATCTTTCTGATTTTGGTGAACTGTAAATAGGTCTGATGTCTGAGGCTACTTCTCATGATAACCCATGTGATGCTGGAGTCACTCTCTTGAAGATATTCTTTTATTCACTTTGTGAACAAAGCACTGGAGTTACAAATGAGGGTAAAAAGAATAACCTTAATTACAATATAAGAATTACAGGCATTCTGCCTAAACATATTTTTAATCAATTGATTTGAAGAAATTTCAACACTGTCATTTTTATTGTTTTGAAAATAAGCATTTATATTTTAAGTGCTGGAGACAATTCCAGAATCTGTAAAAAGTTTTAGAATTAGAAAAATCTATTTGCTTACAGTCCATTACTTAATCTGTTTTCCCTTGTGTCTTGTGATAACTGTAACTTAGGCTTGCTTTCCACTTTTTACAGCTTAGGTTTGGCCTAGGATGAGAGTTTAATAAATGGTATAGTGGAACAGAAAACCCCTGTGGTGAGGGAGGTGTGAAACAAGATTTCAGGCATGTCAAGGGATTTTTTCCTCTTTGCAGGTCTGTCTGAGTGGTCATTTTTCTCACTTCTTACAATATAGCACAGCTGGACAGTCATATCCTTATAGCAGATGGCTGTGGAAATGGCACATTCTGTGATTTGTCTGCATAAGACTCTGTTTTCTTTTCCAAAGCTTTTCATAATTGAAATGTGTAATTCAGTCATTCATTTTCTATCCAAGGTTTTGACAGACTCTTTTTTATTTTTCCTGATTTAATTTTCTGGTCTTTATTTCCTGAGGAGCTGCTGATGTCACTTGGTCTGTTCAGCTGGGAAAAGAGGAGACTGAGGGGAGACCTCACTGAGGTCTTCAACATCCTCACAAGGGGAAATGAAGGGGCAGGTAGCAATCTCATCCCTCTGGTGACCAGTGACAGGGCTGAAGGGAATGGCCTGAAGCTGAGTCAAGGGGAGGTTTAGGCTGGATATCAAGAAAAAGGTTTTCACACAGCATGTGGCTGAGCACTGGAACAGGCTGCCCAGGAAGTGGTCACAGGACCAAGCCTGACAGAATTCAAGAAGTGTTTATACAATGCTCTCAGGTACATGGTGTGATTCTTGTCATGTGCAAGTGCCACATGTTCTTGTGGTGTGCAGGGTTAGGAGTCAGACTCAGAGATCCTGATAGGTGCTTTTCAAATTTTTAGGAAACTTATTACCCCAGAAAGACAAATAGCATTTTAAACATTTCTAACATTTACTCATTTACACTTACATCCTATTTAGGAAATTTAGCCTAGCACATTTTTACATGTACACCTATTGCTTAATACATCTGTTGGTCTCAGGCAAAACAGACAGTGGAGAGATGATTACTGTGCTATGTTTTAATTAACTTTGTCTGTAAAACTCTCTCTAGCCATTAGCTGATAGTTTCCAGCAATAATACTCGTGTCCTAGTGTAAAGCACTCACCTGTGTGCTACCTCTTCTCTATCAATTTCATTTAAGCTCACATTTCTAGGTGCTAGGTGAATCATTGTAGATTCTTAAAGCTGAAATAAAAAAGATTTTTCCTCTATCAGTCCGGCCAGTATCTCTAAAAGAAAAACCTGATTGTGATTAAAGGTCAATGTCAAAACTAACTTTTGGATACATCACCCTGACTCTTCACTGCAGTTGTTTAGTTAAAGCAGATCTCCCTCCCTAAACCCTCAGGCTGCTGGAGCGTCCTTGAGACATCCTCAGGCCTGGATTAGAGATATTTTAATACAGATCCCATTGCAGAAGGAGATGGATGACAAAGCAAAGCAATAGGACAAAACATTAAAAGAGAGTCCAAGTACCACGTTTGTAACTCTTCTTGGGAGTTAGTGATATTTTTGTTCTTCACCTAAGTGACCTCACCTTTGGATGACAGAAAAGGAAGCCTTGGAGGAACACAGTTAGTTCCTACCCTCTTTCCCCAAATGATAAATTTAGAAGGCCAAAGTATCACCTGGATGTACCATTACTTTAGCAGAAGTGAATCAGTAATGCAGAACAAAGTGTCTTTACCTGGTTGTGAGTGAGGGGGAGGCGTTTGCATTTTAATTCCAGCTTACTTGTGGATAAATGATAATGTGTTTCTACATTTGTACTAATACTGCAAGCTCTTGATGTTTCAAAACAATTATACATTAGAGAAATGGACTGGAATGGATTCAAACCTTTGGATTTTTTTTTTTTTTTTAAGAGAGTACTTATTAACTTCAAAGTGTTAATGCAAACCTTATCCTTTTCCCCATGTTTAAAACACTTGAGTTTAGACTGCCAAAAGGTCCCTGATGGTTCAGTAAGGCCCAATTCAACACTAAAATTTCCTTCAGACTCTGTCCATTCCAGTTGTTTGTCACAATCAATATTTGAACTATTTTAATAAACCACAAACTGCACACTGGAAAGTTTTGGTTCTCTTCATGTAGTCTTGCTATGTATTAATGTCATTCTGGTTGTTCAGCCTCCTGTGTCATTAAGAATACTGCAGATATGTATCACAGACTCACTGCCATGACTACTCAGACCTTTGAAAGACTCTAAGTCTAGAAAATCATTCCAGCTATAAAACAGGAGAGCATTTGTGTTTGGAGATTTTTAATTTGGGTTGGAGTTTGGGGTGGTTTTGCTTTTTTCAGAATGGCAGGTGCATTTTTAATGAAATAATAGCTATTGAGAGGCATCTCAAAGTAACTCTTATATATTTTTATCCTATAGTGCTCCTGGATTACACAGATTAATAGATGTCTGCCAAGATCAATTTAAATGCGTGCTTCTGGCAAGTTTAAAAATTTTACATATATGAAATACATTTAAAAGTTACGTGACCAAATCTACAGTCTTTTATTCCATTGTCAGTCAAAATTACAGTTCACAGCTATATCTTTGTGGGACTAATTTATTTTCAATTAATTTTTAAACTGAGCGTGACCTGAAATATAATTTCAAATAACTGCTGGGCTGGGGGCTGTGTAGAATATGGGCATGTCATTAAGATGGAAACAGACTTTGTATTCTAATATCCATAACAAACAAACTTTAAAAGAGTGAATAGCGATATTCTCAAGAATTATTTCGCAACAGCTATCCAGAAGGAAAATGTGTAATAAACTTGCACAGAAATAAAGATAATCTCTCTTGCTGTGTGAAGATTAGGTAAAGGACATTAATGTGCAAATAGAGATTTTCCCTTTATTTTATACAGGAAGAATCACATGTCAAACAAATTGCCAACTCTAAACAGGGTACGCATGAAATTTCCATTTGCCTTTTCTAAATTAAAAGATTCCACATTTATCATTAATTCAGTAAAACAGGAAAACTGGGGCTGTATGAGTGATTTATCTGGTGGATTCCTATTTCTGACTGACAAATAAAGCCTCAGGCTTGTGAGAGTTCTGGATGACACCACTGCCAGCAGCCTGCAGAGAGAGGGTGTTCTCTTTGGCTGTAGAGGAGATGAGTCGTAGGAAGGAGACTTGTTTCCAAACGGGAATCATATGAGAAAGACTTTTTTCCACCAAGAAAGAAAATTAGTCGGCCAAGCTGAAGCATCTTTCTCTTTCACTGTACTGTTGTTTTCCCCCCTGCTAAGAGGGTAATATACAACTCACCTTTTTGATTTGAGGGAGCAAAAGCTAATTGTAGCAAATGAATGTGAATGATTATCTGAATCTACTATGTAAATATGTTTATTGTTTTTATACTCATCTGCCTGTCTATTTTACAACTCAGGAAGTCAAATTAAAATTTTACTTTCAGGTTTTTCAGCTTCACCGTTTCATCCATTTTTCTACATTTTTCACTGGGATTCCATTAAAAAAAAACCACAAAAAACCAACCCCACAAAAAACTAGACTGGCTGGGGATACCAAGAATGATACATCACACCACTGAAAGTTAAAAAAAAAAAACCCAACATTCTTTTTTAATTTACTAGGAAAATGTTCTTTAAGATCTCTTCTTTAATTATATACATCAAGGCCAGGGTCAGCGTCTGTCTTCATTTATTGGATCACTCAGTGTGCCAAAACAGTAGGATATGACTTTGGGTCTACTCCTTCACAAATAAGAGTTATTTGGCAAATAGCATATCCAGACATTTTCCCACTGCACTGGTGCCATAGACACTTAACAGCATGTTCTGCTCTCCAGAACATTAAGTTTTGCTATCTCTCCTGAATATCAGTTTTCATTTGGGGAATGCAGGTCCCTATTATGTGCCTTTTCATCCAAAGTAAAATTATCTCCCCGTGATTTTCCTTTTAGTTAAGAATACAGACACTGATGGTTATTCTTTGTCCCACTACATATAATGCTTGCACTGAAACAATATAAAAATCTAGGAAAAATATGGAAAAGCCCATATTTTATTTCTGCATATTTCTCCTGAAAGATATCCTAGTTTTGTTGCTATTGATAGAAATCCATGTTTGTAAAGAAATAACTTGAAGATGCTTCCTACTCATAAGCCAAGAATCATTCCAAAGAGTAGTACAGTAACATGCCAAATGACTATTTTTATGAGTCCAGTAAGTGGTTTTCACTTCATAATAGCCAATTCTATTATTGTCCTAAGATGTGATGTTTTACAGAGAAATGAACTAAAAATAACATCCACTTTTGTAAACTGCTACTTAAAGTTGAATATCCTGAAATAAATAATAAATTGAAATAGCAGAGCTATAATGGTAGTTTAGAAAAAATCTTATTTCTCTCTAAAATCCAGAAAGGTCTGTCTGTCTTGCAGTGCCACTGGAGTTCTATTTCTACCTGTGGGATAAATGGTGCTTATCAAAGTCCCAGCTCCCAGATACTCATCCTGGCACCAGGTAACTTCACATCAAGCCCAGGCCTAAGTCCTGCCTATCCATATATCTGCACTTTCAGGTGAAGATACATAAAGGGACTAACAACTCCCTGGATTGGATGTATCTGGGGAATAAGAGCCTGAGGCTCACTCATCCAGCAGTTCAGACACGCTGGAGCCCAAAACATGAAATACACTGGAGCATAAGTCTCAGGTGGCCCCTGCACAACACTCCTGCTCACCTTCATGAAATTACAACACAAGGACCAAAAGATTGTTCTTTCTCAAAATAATGTCAAGTAGGACAACTTTATTTTTATAATTTTCTTGTGGTTTTCTCCTTTTTTATTTTTTGTCTTACTAAGGATGCAGTTACTGCAAATGATAGTCTTGTTTTAACCTCTGGTATTTATCTTATAGATCAGAAATAGATCAATATTTCATCTTGAACAGAAAAAAATCCTGGATAGCATGATGAAAAGAGTAGTTTCAAATTAATGTTAATCAAAAAAAATAAAGGAAAACCAGTATATGAATAGGGTCATGGATGTGAGAAAGTAGAGTCCAGCCTCAGCAGTGATAATTTTTCAAATTATTTTATTTAGGGAGAAGCATGTCTATATTCTTCATGCTTCATTATACTGGCAAGCACATGACCTACCACTGTAATTTGCAAGTGAGCATGATGTCATTTTAATGAAACATCAAACAGGGCAATTCAGAAGCCAATGCCTACTATAAAACAGCTATTAAATAATACTTAGAAATTATGGAGTGATTTTCTACTTCAAAGCCCTTCACAAACAGTCGCTAATGAATTTGCATAACCTCTCTATGAAGAGGAGGAGGAGGAGGAGGAGGAGGAGGAGGAGGAGGAGGAGGTGGTGGAAAAGGAAAAGGAATATTATAGCTCCTTTCAGCAGGCACAGAGCACAGAAACAACTTGCCCAAGACTGCAGAGGCTATGAGCATCAAATCCCGGATCAGAACCTGGAACCTGACTGTAAGACATATGGCTGCATCATTGCATCAGGCTCTCAGCCTAGGCGGGCCTTTAAAAAGTCCTTAATTCCTTTTAAGTAAAGGTTAGTATTGATAATTCAGCCTCAGCTACATGAAGTCAGTTCCTAGTCACGGTTATTTTGTTTTTCCATAAGGCAGTTCAGACTAGGAGCTAACAAAGTGCCACCCCAAAACCCACAAGCCTTCACCCTCAGGTCTTCTTACAGAAGAGTACCAAGGGAAGTAGGACACACTATGGCCTCATCCTGGTACAATTAAAACGCACTTATATGTCCATTGAGATCCAGAAGTCTGGAAACATTCCTATTTTTCCCAGTTTAGAAATCCTCCTCATAACACCCCCAACAGGTGTCTGCAGCACAATAAGAATGAATGTTGTAGCTTCTCGAATGTCCTAAGGTCTCACAGAATTACAGAATAGGTTACCTTGGAAGGGACCACAGTGGGTCATCTGGTCCTGCCTCTCTGATCAAGCAAGGACATCCCAGAGCACATGGCACAGGATTGGACTCAGGTGGTTCTTCAATATCTCCAGTGAGGGAGAATCCACACCCTCTCTGAGCAATCTGTTCCAGTGCTTAGCTGCCCATACAAGAAATAATTTCTTTCTTGTGTTCAGGTGTGTCAGTTTCTGCCCATTGCCTCTTGTCCTATTGCTTGGACAAGATTGGCACCACCAATATTGGCATCATCCAACCAGAGCCTGACTCCATCCTCTTGACACCTTTCCTTTAGATACTTGTAGACATTGATGAGGTTTCATCTCAGTCATCCATTCTCAAGGCTGTAGAGGCACAGGTCCCTCAAGTTTTCCTCATAAGAAAGATGCTCCTCTCCCCCAATCATTTTTGTTGCCCTCTGCTGGACCAGCTCAAGGAGCTCTTCATCTTCCTTGCCTCAGGAGCCCAGAATTGCACACAGCACTCCAAATGTGGCCTCACCAGGGCTGAGAAGAGGGGCAGGATCTCCTCCCTCTTGGCAAAGCTCCTCCTAATGCTTCACAGTCCTATTGGCCTTCTTGGTCATCAGGGCACACTGCTGGCTCATGGACAGCTTGTTGTTCACCAGGACCCCCAGGTCCTTCTCTGCAGAGCTGCTTTACAGTTGGCCTCCATCTTGTTCTGGTGAAGAGAGTTCTTCTTCCCCTCTGCAGGATTCTGCATTTACCTTTGCTGAATTTCAGACAGATCTTCTCTATCCATCTCTCCACCCTGTTGAGGTTCTCCTGGAGGGTTGCACAGCACTCTGGGGTATTAGCCACTCATCCCAGACTTGTGTCCACTGAGCTTGAGGAAGAGGCATCTCCCCTTCATCCAAGTCATCAATGAATATGTCAATCCATATTTAACCCTGGGAGACACCAGAAGTGACAAGTCCCAACTAGACCCTGTGCCACTGATAACAACCCTCTGGGGTCTGCCAATCAGTCAAATCTCAGTCCACCTCATTATCCACTCATCCACTCCATACTCACAGAGTTTGCCTATGAGGACATCGTGAGAGACAGTGTCAAAAGCCCTGCTGAAATCTCAGATGATGTCTTTTTAAGTTATAGTTAGCAACAATGCAGTCCACCATTTCTGCACAGTTTTCCCTCTTTATTTTAATACCAAAACATTGGTGTCTGGAAAATCTCACTGCCATGAAGACCAGATGCTATTTGACACGAATGCAGTGATTGGTTGACATTCCCTAACCTTAATGGTAGTGGCTGCTCTTAAAATCTCAAACCATTACTACTTGCAGTGATTGTGTTAGTTTTCTTTGTCCACAACAGAAAAAAAAAAGTATCTATCTTGAAAAAGAACTGTTAAATATCAGGAATTGCACTTTTTTTTTTCCAAAACTTAGAGTAGCAACACCTATGTGTATGGATAGACATTCTGATTCTGGTTAATCTCAGTATTGAGAATACAAGACAATATGTCGTCCTTGACAATACTTTTAATAATTCACAACCCTATACTTGGGAATATATTTTACAAAAGGCATTTGAATGCAGGCGTTGCATTAAACAAATGGCAAAGGCTTTCTGATACAGTTTCTGAAGCTCTGTGGATTAGCCAAATAACAAGATATTCTTTCTAAGTCTTTCTTACCTTATCTTTCTATTTCTTTCTAAAAATCTTGAGATCTGCTTCTATGTGAAAAAATGCCCTCTTTATTTGGACAGTTCATTGTGGAAAAGAAATCACCCCAAAATTATTAACTGCAATTCAGTCCAAACACTTTTCAGAACCCATAAGTTTGGATCTCACTGAAAACTTACAGGTATTTTTATACATTGGTCATCACTTGCTTTTGTTCATATTGCATAATGATGAAAGAAAACATACTCAGGACATAATTTCCAGTAATAGCAACCAGTGGCCACCCAAAACAGCAACAGGGATAGACATTGTAAAAATACTCGATACAGACTATTTCTGAGAGATATATAAAAACATATATAAAGATATCAATGAAAAACAACATATTAGATTTGAGATCCTTTCCTTTGTCCTTACTGAGAGTTTAGATACATTTGAAAACATTGTTTTATTACAAGTTAGTGAACTGTAGAATTTTAGACAATGTATTTGTGCTGGAAAGATTTTAATCTTACTTAAATATGATCATCATAAAAGAGTTGCAGGAGGACTGCACCTGAAATAAGCTGTGCTTATTTATTCGAAGGATATGCTGCACTGGTTTAATGACTAGTCCTCACTGGGAAAGATCTGCCATTCTTTGGATCAGATGTGATAAAGGTACAAATGGAATGTATTTTAATACATATTTTTGTGTTACTGTGTGGGATATTTGGACCAAATATGTACCAGAGAAGTAAGTATTTAATAATTCACCATTAGCTGTCTCCTTACAAAAACAATGTAATTTAAATGGATAGGACTAATCTATTTTATATACTTTTGGAAATATGTTCAATGTGAATGTATCCTTAAGTATTATTAGCTTTCCCTAAAACTTGTATTCATTTCAGTGAAATCTAAACTGGAAAGTCCTCAAGCAGCTCAGTGCTGAGGCCTCATCTGCCTCTCCAGTTGTACTCTTCCAGGCTGCTGGAATTCATCTTTCCTACTGGAGCCTCAAATAAACAACCCAGAGAGGACTCACAGCATGACTTCACAGTGAAATATTTGACTAAGATTAGGACATCTGGGGAGAGTTTGGGGACAGCTTCAGGTCTGGAACTACATATTTGAAACAAAATAATTTTGTTTGGCACTTTTGGTCTTGATTTGAACTTTTGCTTTCTGCCAGCTGGGTAAATTCATTTGTGGCTGGGCTGTACTGTGGCGTCTGTGGTTTGCAGATGTATGTTCTTGTCCATCACTCTTCATTGACACACCCTGAATTGTCTTCTTCTCTTGGAAGATGCCTGCATAGCTAAGGTTTTATTAGGTTTGAAAGCATTCTGAAATACAGCCTTTATTTTCACAATGCATATTTACATGCTGTAGCTAGTATTAATTTTTTTTTATTCCAAATTATTTCAGATTCTAAACCACCAATGCAACTTCCAAATTTTACCAGTTTCTTAATATTAATTTATTTTCTTAAAATTTCTTAAAATCAAGACATATTTTTTCTGATTCTCTTAATTGGACTATTTCCATTTTCTCAAAATCTTGTTTCTTAAAAGCAAATTATAAATAGAGAGGTTCTGTGATATACTCCATTTTAGCTGTAATTTTAATGTGGTTGTAACAATCACACCAGTGGCAGTAATTTGGGAGGAATGTAGAATAGGAAACAAACTGATTCTAATTTTCCTTTTCCTTAACTGGGTTACACTACACTAGAATGCATTTCCTTTTGTTTTTCAGAATTGCATATCTGTATTAACAAAATAGGCACATGGTGACTTATCTGTGATTTGACTAGTGATTTTGATGGTTGAAGGAAATGGTCAAAATTAAATATATCTGTCAAATTCTCGACCCTCAAAGGCATTGAGAACAATAGAAATTAGACTCAAAATCCTTTGAAGACTTTGGGAAAATGGTATAACAATGTAACTCTAAATTAAACTAATACATGATTAACAAAAATTCAAAATTCCCTTATATAGTAAATGTATACAGTTGTAGAAATAGCTGCCAAAAGCAGACTATTTGAGAAATCACAGACTTTGGGCACTATAGAATTAATATCAGCTGTTTTCCTCTATTGACCTTTGCAAGATTGCTTCCACTTTACGCTAGTAAGAAAAGAAACAAAAGAGAATTTCCCTCTACAAGTGGGTTATTCTGATGAGACAATTCCATTCTGTTTGGCCATAGCTTACAGGACATCTACATCAAACCAGCTTCTATTGCACATTTTATTTTCCATTCTTTTGCAGAAAACAAACATGGGGACATTTGTAGTAGACATTTGTCCTTGATGAAAATATACTGAAATCAGTAGCAATGAAAATTAAACATTCATCACTGAACCAATTTATGTTAGCCTTTATAGTCAGCAGAATGAAAGAAGAATTTGCAGGGTGGGATTTACCTCATTCCAATGACTCATATGAATCTCATTGCAGGCATCTGGAATTAGATCATATGTATCCCAACCTCAGAGTCACCAGGCTATGGTCTTTTTCAGATCAAGACCGTCTGCAGAAGCAGGAAAGTCTCTCTTATGACTGTAAAATTGTGTGAGTCTTCACAACTGTGAACATTTAAGAGCAGTTACAGGGAATGAAAGCAGAGTGTTGCAGATAACTCATGCATATGACTGGCAATTTTTTTTTATTCAACATCTATATCAGTCATGAGTGCCCAGTGCAGCCTTGCTCATTGAAACACTTCAGGTGCTAAGCTAAAATCCAGTGAGACAAACACTAACCATGCCCAACCTATGATGTAAAGCCATAATTTGAATATATCTCACTGAAGGCACTTTCCTTGCTCTCATAATTCCAAGTTACAGGAACAGTCCCATAATTTATCAAGCATATATTTTTGCACACTGTTCAGCTGAACTCTCTTTACCTAAAAAACCCTGTCTTTTACTTTACAAAACTTTCTGTTTCTTGTAACTCAGTTCTGGAAAATTTCAGATTCAAATAGTTTCAGACATAAAATATTATTGTGGTAGGAATTGTTCTTGTGTCTTACTGTAGAGGATATGGGAAATTGCAGCCAGTACACTGAGAGCCTACCTGAGAGAGGATTTAGAAGCTGAAATGCATCCTGGTCCATCATGTCTGTTTTCCCACGCTAACCATATAAATAATTCTTCTTATAATTTTTGAAGTCTGATAAACACTGTGTTGTAAGTCTGCTCAGAGAAGGCCGAAAAATAAAATATGCATCTGTGGTTTTCCGGTAGGAGTCCAATGACCAAAATTGTCTTGCAGGAGGTGGAGAAGCACAGTTCTGGACACTGTCCCACTCAGGAGGGTTGTATTTCTGTCTCTTCCAAGGACCACCATAACTGCAAAACTGTATGGTCTCCCAAGCAAGAACATTTTTTTCATCTTTTCCCTCCAATGTAAAGCTATTCAACCAGTGCTAGAGTCGGTGCTAGACAGAAAGTAAACAGAACTAAACTTGTTTGCATGGAGTGCACGGGATTAGGAACTCAATAGGAGATCCAGAAACATCCTTCTAAATTCTTCCCTGTGCCAAGTGCCCCCAGATGCAATACCCTTACTTTCCTTCATTCTACTTAGTGATTTTGTGTAGTTTCCCATGCATACATCCATCCTGGGTGACAAAAACAGCCCATAACAAAAGGCATATAGGTACTGAAGACTTCTCTAACATTTATTTAATATCATTGTTGCCCCAAAATTAAATCGAAAAGTTTGAAATAATTTCAGTTTAGTACATAGGGACTTACTGCTAATGAAGCAGTGGTACCAAAAATAAGTTGAAAATTTGGGGGTTTTCTTCTTTTTAAGGAACAAAAGCATCAGGAACAAAAGAATCTGTGCTTTAAACTCCACTCCTTTCATTGAAAGCTGCATGGGCCTTCTCAAATAAAAATATATCAAAATTTTTTGTTCTACTTTTGAACCAAGGTATAAATACTATCATTTAATTAAAAATACAATTAAATATTTCTTTTAATCTATTTTATAGTTTTATCCTTAGATATTTCCCCACTGATCAGTATGTCCCCATATAAGAACCACTCACTCAAGAGGGCATCTCTTTCCCGGATTAATTATACTGGCATTTCATACATGCATGGATCTTTCTCTCTTTAGGGATTCTAAGTAATTTCTAAGGATATGGCCAAGTATATCTATAAGGAACTTCAAGCCTAACAGCCCAAAACATTTCTTACCCTTGGGAATTGGAAAAAAAAAATTGCTTTACTTAAATAGATGTTAGTTTATGCCTAAAGAAAGATATGAAATTCTTTTAATAGGTTTTTATATATTATTTTCAGATTTACAATTGATGTCCTAATCATCCTCAGTTAGAAATGGACTTAATAGGAGCAAACCTAAAATTCCTGACTGACAGAGCCACAAATTAGAGGAAAGTATAGAATTCAGTTGAGAAATTTCTGATATGTTCAGAAGAACTAGTGTTTGGGTCAAGTTAATGTAATTGTGTTAGATATTTCTTCGGCAGTTTTACATTTCTTACCTTTTTAAGAGATCAGATGGAACATGATGATTTCTTGAATTCTTCATTTGCACGGCAGTTTGGATTTATAGCTGCAGATCTGGGCAATATTGAGTTAAATGCCCCTCACAACTTTAAAAGGAGCGTATTGCAAGATAATATGCAGACTGCCATGGATTCTCTGCAAGATTTGAAAATCAGCCCATTATTTTGATTGCTTGTGCAGCTTAGAAAATGTAGTCAAAGTGAAACAGTTAAAGTAATATATTCACAAGTTTACAAAATATGTGTCCTTTTACTTTCAGTATTTGCCATCTCCATACTCATAAATGCAAAGACTCATGTTGGGAAAACCCAGAAAGGCATCAGATGTAAAGCTACAACAGCAATGCAATTATGGAAAAGAAACTTCAGTAAATATTTGATTATTACATAAACTTTAATCTCCTCCTGCCATATACTAACCTACTGTGGTGATCAACATATTTTATTTCATCAATTGATCCTATTTCTCAAGACTGAATTCCTGAAAAAAAAAATTCTTCTCAAGTGATCATATGCAAGGGCTAGGTAGCTAAACTACAACACCATATGAAATCAAAAGACAACTGATGCATTAATGATTCCTTCACCTCTAATGAGGGATAAATATATCCCCAGTCCAAGTTCAGTTTTCAAAATGTGTAATGATTTCCTGTGAATCCTTAGTGAGTTCAACACAAAAAAATTAAAGATAAAATGAAACCTAAAATGGCTGAAAGAAATGGTGTCAGTGTAATATATAAGCAGAAAAAAATTTCTTAGACATAAAACTCTTCCAACAAACTATCAAGTCTTACTTTATTCTCCAATTGTCTTTTTTTAATGACAAAATCTATTTTAAAATGTATTAGTATACTCTAGTATTTACTCTTTGCATTAGACACCCTTTCTGTTTTACAAAGCAGGTCAGCTTCAAGCTAGTAGCAAATGAGTGAATTCATTATGGTATTTTTTAAACTTCTTTTATTTTCCTAGAAATATATTCTTTCCATATGGGCAAGATGACAGTTATAATAGTTAGCAATATTTTTTGCTGGGTTTTGACCTTTCCTGGAATATATTTTTTAAACTTTATTATGTCAGATTATTTTGTGTACTTAAGTATAATATATATTTTTAATTTATAGAATATTCTTATCAGACAAACATCCTCAGATGTTTGAATGTGTTGTAAATGACACTTAGAATTGTCAAAGGAATAAGTATTTATTTTAGGAATACATGACACTACTGAAACTTTTCTCTTTTTTATTTTTCACCAGCAGACAGGGAACAGGGAAACATTTTTCATTTTAAGCTTTAACCAGACTTCTAAGAATGGCAGTCTTTGAAGCACTCCCCCCATATCCTCCCCCATACTGGTCTCCAATCCAGAAGGAAAAAACATTCCTTGCCTGCAGTTGGACCACTTTCTTTTAGGACTTTCATAATGTTCCTGTCAACAAATTATATGAAGTATCAGACAAATCCCTTGTAGATGGTTTCCACAGATCCATTACACTAATTCTCACCGCATCTTCAAACTTATCCACAAAGCTCTGATCACAGCTACTACTGCACAAAACAGTGAACAAGAGGAGACTCTTTAAAGAAAATCTGTTTTCTAGCTACTTTTTAGGAGTGATGATATTTTTTTCCAGTTTCTTAAAACTAAAAGAGTTAAATATCATCTAAATTCCTCTGCCTTAAAACATTTGTTCCCAACTTTCTGATTGATTTACTATTTTTACTTCTAAAGTTTTGGTCAGTAGCCATGAATCTGGTTTCAATTGAGTGTCCCAAAGTGACAGCAGCTGGGAAGTCAGTCATTTTTGTGATGTGTCTGTGCCCCATGAGGGAATCATGACCTTACTGTGTCTGTTTCCATGGGCCTCCTTCATGCTTGATGGCAGCTCAGATCACTCAGATGTCCTAATTTGTGTGCCCAATCTCTAAGCCCAAAGTAGGAAGATGAAAATATTGCACAGTACTTTCAGTTTGGTTTTTCATCAGAGAGGGTTTATGACAAAAGAGACTGTCTTCTACATTAAACAAAATGGTTTTGCTTTTGTGGTTTATGCTTTTGTTTAACATATTCTAAGTTATGTCTCTTTTTAACTATTACAAGAAATACTTTTATTTAAGGAGACCATGATTGCCTTCAAGAAAACCAAGATTTTCCTCCATTTTTCTACCATAAAATCAGTTTTCTGTAATTTTTAAAATTTCTTTTGAATGAAAATGTGCCAATTTTTTGAATGTTTTAGGAGCAACAAAGAACAGATTTTTCCTGAGAACATTTGCTTACCTTCTTCCCATTCACCCCCAAAGCACTTTCAAAATACAACAAACCTGTTTTGAAATCTGTACAGAATTAGCCAGTAAGCTCACTGAAGATGTTGCCACTGTGCATGCTGATGAAACTTCTGATATTCACTGATATTCATTGACATTTCAAATATTGTGAAGAACAAACCAGTTTTGGGGAAAAAATATTTCCATGTTTGATCTTACAGATCTTATCTTTTGGAGGCACTATTTGTCCACAGAGCATTAATGTGATCTACTTATGAGATACCATCACATAAGGAACTTCCTCCTTCAAATTGGAGGAAGTTTGGTATTGCATTTAGAATTACAGAAAGAATCCCAGAATTATTGTTATTATATTGGAGAAGCCATATGCACAGACGTTTTGCATTTTGAACAATTAAATCCTTTCTAGTGATGCTCAGTGTAGGGGTAGGAAGCCTCATCATCAACCAGAAAGAAAATAACTTCTAGCTAAGGCCTAGCACAGTTTTTACCATTTCTAAATGAGCAACAGTGAAATCAACTTGAGTCAACAACTGTAGAAACTAAGGAATAAGATTTCATGGAAAACTGATTTAGAAAAATCCTGTCTCAGACTAACAGAACACAGCCATGTTATTTAACAGATGTTATTTAACATATTAGCCTAAATTCGAACAGTAAGTTTTATTATCCTTCCTACATACACAAGTATTGATTTTAATTTTTATTGTGAATTTTCAGAATTTAAGTTTACTTATTAGAAAAATCTTGATTCATTAAAGCAAATTGACTTTCGGGGCTTGTTTCAGAACTATTGCATCACCACTAGATATTTATTTATATCTAGAGTTTTGTTCACCACATCAGTTGTGGAGGTGGAACTGCACCACTAAATCTGGCTTTGCAGTTTACCTCAGCAACCTCCCCATGATCTCAGGAGCCACTTAAAGCCTCAATCTGCTATTTTTCCATGTTTAGATGTGCAAAATCCCCAGGTGTCTGAATGGTTTACTTTATACGTGCACACTAGTTCCCTTGACAACTTCAGACAAAAACTTTATAAACCCTTCCCAAATCCCATTGACATTTTTCTCTGCCATCATTTTAGCTCTGCCTAAATGTCTATAACATTTGCCCAAGCCTTGCAAGTAAAGGAGAGTGCAAACAAACAGACAAGAGAGATAAGACAAGAGATATAAGGCCAGTCTGGAGTTTTTTAATTAAAATTTAATAAATTGAATCAAAGTGTTTATAAAACAAGAAAGGGAGAGAAAGGCTAAACAGGGAACAAACAAGACTGATTGCTAAGAACAAGGTAGACACCCTGGTTCATTAAGGCCAAGTGGTTGGCAAAAGGAAGCTGAAGGGCATCTGGAGAAAGTCAGGAGAGAGGTTTAGCTATTAAGATTTCATATATAGATCAACAAGTTCTTGAAAAGTATGAGGCTAAAAGGCCGTAAGTTATGAAATATTTCAACTTGTGAGTCAGCTTTCTTACACTTACTGTGGAGATTTACAATATTCTTTGGAAGAACCTGATCCCAAGAGATATTCCCAGTGTAAATAGCTTCCCTGGGACATCTGTGGATGTCCTCATCAAAATGGCCTGAAACTTCACTAGATTCCTTTGCCTTCATTCCTCATCACATTTAGCTATTTAAGAAGCTTTGATTTCCAAAGAAATGCAAAAATGCTCTTGGAAAATATGGAAAATTGTTTACGAGCTTCCTCATGAACTGGAAAATCTGTATTATTTTCCCTTTGCACGAAGTACTTCAAGCTACATGTATCTGATAGTACCTAAAGGTAAATGTACATCTGGCCCTCACCACAGGCAACTAGGAATTTCTAATTGCTCTCTGTGCTCAGTGTTTCCCAGAACAATGTCTTGTGGGCATCATGCTACACAGAAGTTGTTGGAAGCAGAGAGCAGCTGCACACTCAGAGCACTTCTGCAAGACTGAGTTCTGAGAATTTCAATACAAACACAATATTTTGTTCAGGAGCAACAGAAAAAGGTGTTCATGGGTGAACACGGGGGAGACCTGCAGCGAGCAAGCATTAATGAGCATCTTGCATGCCTAAGGCTGCCCAGCTGTCCATGGCAAGCCAAACAAATATTGTGCATCACTGTCTGCCCTGGGAATATTGTTCTCTAGATAAGAGGAATGGAAGGGAAACAGAGAGCTGATTAAATGAACTTTAGTGTCTAATTTATGAAACTCACAATGAAGATATTTTTGAGTCTCCATATATTCCATTTTTACCTCTTCTCAGATAGTCCAACATACAAGACAGATGCTAGGTGTGCTAGTCTCTCTGCTTTATTTTTTTCTATGAAGAAATACATAGATCCTTCTAATTCCCCTAACCCTCCAAATAAGCAGTATCTTTAATTTATCACCAGGTCCCCTTCTCTTCTAGGGTTTAGTTGTATTAATCTATAGCCTGTAGAAGAATTAAATGTAGCTCTTGTACTGATAGCAGAAGCCAATAGGGTGCCTTGCTTTGGTGCTTTTGGTGGTTTCTGCTATCAGTACAAGAGCTTGAGAACTTCCTCTCTCTCCCTTCTTTAGCTTCTCAGTAAGCTTAATAGTCCCTTCTGCCCTACACTGGGTAGGAGAAACAGAGCTTGGTAGTAAGGACATGCATCCCATCCACATTTATGTGGGAATCAGAAACGAGCCACTATGTAAGAAGCAACTGATAAGCCACCCCAACTTCATCACAAGGGGCATAACCCACAGTAGTCAAACCAACCCTGACTGTCCTTAAAACAGAGTTCTGGGACAACTCAAGCTCTGTTTCTGTTGCTCTACAGGATGTGCACCTTGGTTTGTACCATTTCTTGCCTAATGTATATTTAAGGCATCACACTACACACGTTAGGAATTCCTCAGAGCTGCACAATAGTCAAATGCTAGGAGTGAGGAAAGATTTCAGCTGCTGCCCTTAAGCCTACTTACATAAAGGGTGGGTGGGGATCTGTCACTGCTTTTAAAGAGCCAACACATGCTTTATATCCAGCAATCAGTTGTACTTTTTTCCATGGAATTCTTTTCAGCTGGCACGAAATATTATTTAGAATTATTCTGCCACTGTGATTATTGTATTTCAAGACTTCTTTTAACATATTCAGAAGAAAAACTCTGAAAAACAGAATAGAGATTAAAAAGACATAGAGCAAAATCTGACAAGTCAGATTTAACCAACACCCAGATTTTTCTTCAAAATTATTAATAAATTATTGCCATCAGGCAACTAGTGAATACTTCTGTTGAAAAAGGTACGTTAATCAAAAGGTTCATTCTGAAATTTGGAGACAAAATTTCTTGTCCTTTCATTTCAAGATGACTGGGATAATGAATCTACCTAAAATTAAACTGGCTATACAGTAATCCCTTTTTAGTTCATCGTTATAGCCTTTTATAGCTATGGGCAGATTTCACACACATTTAACAACACGTAAGTTGATATCTCAAGCATAATAAAATTCCTAAAGACTAAGGAAATTAACAGCTTGATAGGGGTGTGAAAGATAATGTGATCAATTGTGTTGATACTGAAGGAGAACTGAGGGAGAAGTGGGCTGAGTTCAGCCACCTTCAGATGAGCAACCAGTACTGATTACTCTGCTAATTGACTCTGCACACGTTGAGCCATTCACTGATCAGATGGACCACTGCAGCTGATTCTTGCTCAGTGAAAGTGTTACGGAGACTTGAGAAGGCACAAGGTGTATTGCAAAGCAGAAGAACTTTGATCTCAACTCCACTCCAATCTCAGTTTTCTTGGTGTATTGCTCATAAGGCTGGCCTTGAAGAACAAAGCTAAGAGAATGAAACCTAAAAAAGAAAATTTAAAAAAAAGAATTGGATGCATATTTGATAAAAACTAAAATATTTGCACTCTTTTCATTTAGAAGAAATAATGAGGCTCATTTGTTTTACTATGACCCAAACCAAATATTTTTTCCTATTTTCCCCTTTGTCTAAAGGATCAGTTATTCAGAGATAAGTACATTATGTAGCTGTCAACTATGCATAAACAGCCATGTCAGACACTTTGCCATAAAGTCCCAGGCAGCTGAGCCACCAAGAACCTGTTCCTGTCCTGCCACTGTACCAGACACTGCTGAAATATAATTATATATAAAAGAGATGTGGCATTAAGAGCAACAGTACATAACAGCAACAGTACCTACAAAGCAATTCAAGAATCCATGTACTATCTTTATAGAACAAAAAGGTTTATTTTTCTTCCTTGTTTTTTCTCTTTCTTCCCATCTGCAGGTTTGGGAAACAGCTCACATAATGAAAAGTTCAGTGACCATAATGGTGTCAAGATGATAAAAGTATAAATAAGAATAATAATTTTTTTTCCACACGAATTAATTTATATTGACATTTTTATTTACTGTGGACATAAAATCAGCTCTACATTTGTGCTACTTAGGATACAATGCTGGATGTAGTCCAGAAATGGCATTAAGCTATTCTGTCTTCAAAGAGATTTTGAAATGCATAGATAATTCATAATCACACCATTAACAGCATGGCAATTGGACATAAAAATTGTACAAGCCACCTGGAATTAGAGATGGAAATGACCTTTAGGTTTTGTTAGATATTTTTGCCAATGTGCATGCATGATAGTAAAGTTTTTAACTTTAGGTTGAGTATTATGATGCTAAGAATGGAAATGCTATTTGGTTTTTGGATTTTGATATGACACATATGTCAAGTGACCCTTAAAATGCAAATTTTCACATTTTCCTACCAGCTAAGAATTGTATAGCTTTCTAAGGAGTGCATTCATTCAGTTGTACTTTAAACACCTTTCAGCAGGGAAAACTTCATCTTATATATAATGATATAAAATTTCCTGTTACATGGTTTTTATATGTACTGTAAAACTTTATATTGAAACACTGTCAGCTTTCTTTGCAGCAGTGTTAATAACCATCAGTACAATCCTATTTCAACTTTTTTCTTGTAGCCACTGAAGCCTTTGCCCCAGATTGTATCTGATATCAAGGTGTAAATTTCAGAACTATTATCATTAATTTTAGTTTAAGAATCAATAACTTAACCCATCAAGTTTTGTTTCACTTTATGATCTTCTCTTTGGCTATGTACAATAAGTGACTCTAAAGACTGAGATGTTAAAACAGTGCCAGACTTAGCTAAGTTGGTTTCTTCAGAAACCTACATGTTTCTGTTCGCCCAGCTAGTGAGATTTGTCGCTTTGCGCATATGTTGGGAGAAGTCAGAAGGGTTCTAAAAAGTCTTTAAAGATTGAAGCACTATTTTTGAACATCTGTAATCTCCAAGCAATTCTCTCTAAATAGAAGTGTTTTGCACAAGAAATGGTTGCTGTAAAGTCCTCTGATACAGCAGAAGGAGATTAACTAGCTGTTTAAATTCCAGACTCTACTTAATGGAAAAAAAAATACATGGATTTCACAATATTCAGCTAAGCTAAAAGCCTAAAATCAAAAATATACATTCTCTTTTTGAAGTATAAATTTTGAGTATGCAGTCTATGTGATTTTGGCTAACAATATGGTTTTAGATTCACTCAAAGACAGTAAAAGCAACTTTACCCTGTAGAAGATTATTAAAGTAATTCTGAACAAGGGTTCTAGGTGACACCTATTGGGATGAAAGTATCAAAAGCTATGTGCCAGTGGAAGTATCATGTTCCTACCTAAAGCCATGTAAAATAATATTTTTAGAAAAAAACCACTCCACTGTTATTTCCCTCAATATAATGTTTATAGTAAAATTTAATGAAAATAATCTTCCCTCACTGGTCAGCTATTGATGCTACAACTGAAATTATTAACTTTAATTCATGATTTTATATTGTTGCTACGCATCTGACAATTATATATTTTGATTTTATGGTAAAAAGCCCACACAGAAAGCCAAGATAATCCTGTCTCATTAAAATAAATATAATGAAATAGGAAGGAAATACATATTGGAATGTTTAATTGCTGTTATTTTTATATATATATTTAGTCCTAGTTCCCTAACCATTTTCCCTAGATCAGTGAGCTGAATTAATCTAGTGAGAATTACTAAGAATTTAGCTAAAACACCTTTACTTTTACATTGCTCTTCTTTACACTTATTCTAAGAAGAAAGACATGCAATATTTTATATCAATTATTATTATCACACTTCTCAGAACATTTGGACAGAGTTATGGTGTTTGGTACCAGTTCAAACATAGGAATAGCCTTCTTTCTATATAAATAGGGGTAACCTTGGAAGGTTTTATTGATGACAAATAGCACCTTTCTATATTTTTCCTGTCAGAAGAAATTATGCACCATGCCAATCCCAAAGGAACTGTAAAGGTTCCCATAAGGTTTTAACTATACAGAGTTCTTAAAATGCAATGATATATTTTCTTGACTATAAGCCATTTAAATGGATTCTATTTAGAATGTCTTATTAATTTTTCATTCTGGTTATAGTCTCATTGGTCTTGTTTTAAGAACTTTTCTCCAAAATAATAAAAATCCCAGCCTGCTCTTAATTTGCTGCTTAGGTTTTTTTCTCTTTTACCTCACACAGGACAAAGCCTCAAGCTTCCATTAAATGTTGATTTGACAGGGAAATGAATAACAGCTTTTATCTCCATCTTTAGAAATACAGTGATAAATTTATGGTGAGTGTCAGTATGTTCTGAAATGCAGCCATGGTGCACCAAGATAAAAAAATCTGCTTGCTCGGGAAAAATTATTAACAGACCATGAGAGAACAGCATATAACAACAATAAAAGAAGATTAAAAATAGAATTGGAATTTCATTGCACATCTTCTCATCACAATTAAATTTTAAACATATTATATAAGTTCTGGCACATAACTGAAAGTCCCCAAACTTCCTAATTCTTAGCTCTAACAGACAGTAGTTAGAGCAAAAACTTCATGGCTTGTATCCATATATAATGTATGCATATAACAGGGATAAAACTGTATCTTGTATGTGTAGGCATGCATAAATTTTTCTTTACGTATGGATGTATAATTAAATAATTTAATTCAGTATTTCACATTAAAATCATGTTCTCTACATATATCACAAATTTGCTTATGTCTCAGCAGTTCAGCAGCAAGAACTCAACAGTTAAAGAAAATACCTGGAAGTTCATGAGTCTGTTTCAAAATAAAATCCTCTAAAAATTTAGGTAGTTTTTTAACAATATCAAATTTTGATTGGTTAGAAACTACTTATTAAAATGCAACACATTAAAAACAAATTTTCTAAAATTATTTCTTTGAAATTTGGAAAGCAAAACAAAATGTAACATGATATATTCGTAGAAACATAGAATATCAGTTTGAAATACACCTCAAGGATCATCTAGTCCAGTCTTTTCTGTCAAAATCCCAGTCTAGGCAAGATGGTGTAGCATCCTGAGCAGCCAAATCTCAGAAAAGTGCAATGTTGGATAATCCACTATTTCTGCAGGGGAGGTTATTTCAGCTGCTGATTGTGAAAAATTCTTCCCTTGTGTTCAATCAGAATCTCCCAGGAGTAACTGATAATTAATCAAAGGTGGGTTTAGGGGATTTTGGTGCAACCCTGCTCTTCAAAGAGTTACCTTTGGCTTTAGACATGCTGCTAAATCTGCTCTTGTTAAGGCAGACCTGCATGAAGGAGAGGTTGATATTTTTCAGCTGAAAACAGTGTTATGGTTTCCATGACCTTGACAGAAGGGTCTTTCCCTCTTAAAAATGTCAGTGTCCAGAGAAAATTATGAGATTTTCTGAATCTTGTGTAGAAATTACAGAACTCTGCAGGCCCAAATTGAGCTGGGATTGTCACAAGCATGTGTTGAAATGTAATAAAATGTTTTTCAGTTTCTGGATCTATATCAGCAGCCTCTGAAACCTCTGCCAGAGGAAGTAAAATAGCTCTTTTAACACTAGCTAAGGAATAATATGAAGAAAGTTGTAGCCTCAAGGATGGTATGAAGCTCTCAGTCAGGAGCCCTGTCATAGGGACATACTTCATGATTTATAGGACATATTCTTACTCCTCTATACCAGGCTGTGATTCACAGAAGATAATTTTATCCTTTAAGAGCATTTGTTCATGTTATGCCTAGGTAATAAAGTGTGAGAAATTACTTGTTTTGATATTTCCAAAGTCAAGGTTTGTTGGATGGCTTTAATCCATGCTGTAAATGACTTTATTGCAGTCAGTGGAGAGGAGCAGATACGTCTCTGGTGGGCTTCATTTTATCTATTTCAGAAGTTTATTGCAGAATAAGAAGAAAAGCAGCCTCACAGGTGCTGTAGTAAAGATTTCTGTGGCAGTCCGTGGAAAAACTCCAGACAGACAAGATAAAAGTCAGCGGCCTCTTGGTCTATTGTTGAAGTGACAGGGTGAATTCCATATTTTACAGGGCAAATAATGCAAGATTCACCCTGTCCTATTCAGGATGAAAATGCAAGTCAACATTTTGTTTATGTTGCCTCTGCCTGAGCTACTGACATACTGCTTCCAGTTTTCCTTTTCTGCTGTTAAGTTACATATGCAACACATATGTTCTTAGCTGTCAATACCTATAGAAAAGGAAGGTGTATTCTTTTTGTGTGTGTGAGAGTGAGTGATCTGTCTTCTAGCATTTATAAATATTTCTTATAAGTGCTTTCTTCACCAGTTATCAATCAAACTGACAATCAGTAAAATCACCTGTGTTCTTCCTTGCCCTCCCAGAATTACAGAATTAATATATTCACTGGAGGAAGGGGAAAATTATGAAATTCATTTTACTTGACTATTTTATGAATGAAATAAATAAAAGAAATAAATGCATTTAAAATAATACATTTATTTGCTGCTGTATTTGTCATGTAATCACCTCATTATTTCCTATGTCTGACTGGATTAGCAAGAGAACATTTCCCTAAATTAAATAAAACTGCTCTGAGGTTATATATTGTCCTTCCTGTCCCTTTGAACATACCTGCACACCAGATTACTTTTCCTACTTTAAGGATTCCCTCCTAGTCAAACTGATTAGGCAATGTGCTAATCTTTGGAGGCATCAGATGCCAATAATTCTTTCAACAGTGTAGTGGTAAGCACTGCAATCGGAAGTTTGCTGTTGATAATGCATACAACTCTCTCAGAATGATAAGTTTATATTAAACTTATAAAATCTCATCTTCTCCCATTTTGTAGTTCAGCTGAGGAGTGAAAATACTTCAGCCAAATATTTCAGGCTTGTCTCTGAAGTCTTAAATCCACAATTTAGAAAAAATCTGCTGAATACACAAAGCTCATAACGACTTCAATAATTTTCAGGATTCCTGATACTTCTTAAGATTTATTTGCAATTCAAAACTTAATTTCAGGAAACTATATTTTTTAAAAAGTCTGTTTTCATAGAGCAGAGTCTGCCAGACTGGCTTGTGACTAAGGTATTTCCCAAGAGGCTGCTTAGCATTTATGCACCAGAAAAAGCTGCAAAGCACTTAAGAAAACATGAATCACTATATTTTCACTCTCTGTTTTATTAAATCCCATTTCAAAGTTACTGTAAGTTGAACATTTTCCTCCTCATTCTTGAAATCTTCCCTTTTCCACCCAATAAAATATTTCCTCTTAACCTGTTTTTTTGGTTTTTTTTTCCTTCTGTCTATATGTGCTTCTTGTTTTTGAGATTCTACTTTCCATTCAGTTTTTGGTTTTCCATGTTGAACTTTCTACAGCAAGAGAAAAATAGTATTTAATATTTATTGAATGATTGAGGTGGTCAACAGGCTTTTGTTCAGTTACTCACAGTTGTCATAATCTCTATTACTTTTTTATCATTTTATTCAAGAAAGATTCTCCAAACTAATTTATCTTTTTTTCAAAATAGTTCCCACTTACAGTGTAGCTGGCTTGATAAATCATCAGTCTTTTTTTTATAAAATCCCTTAGGTCACTAGATCATGAGTTATTGCTCATATTTATAATATGTATGGTTGAAAGCTGGACCATTGGGATACCCTAGGACATCTAGCCATTTAGTGCAAACATTTAGTGCAGACTTGATATACTTTATAAGAAGTATAAGAAATTATAGGGAAAAAAGAAATGTTGAGGTCATTTTGTCTTCATCTTATACAGCTAAAAGTTGCCATAATGAAAAACATCAGCACAGATTAGATAAATACCTACTAAATAATTTTATCCCTCCTACTACTACCACTGATAATAATCTAATAGATAAACATCTCTAGAATCTCCATTCAAATTCAACTGATCAAGTTTTGCTCTTATTTAAAGTTCTCTCATTATCATATTGCTTAGTTGCTATCCTACAATTTGGTTTACATTATTATAAATTAAATTAAAATAAAACTGATATTTCATACAAACATTTGATCAGAAGTTTAAAATTAAATAGAGGAATGCTATGTGTCATGACAGGTAAAAGAATTATAAACAAAAGACCTCGTAAAATCAGGCCTGCTCTGCTAAACTGCCAAAGTTGGCCTGTTGCTTCTTCTAAATAATTTACAAGTTCCCATGTGAAAACAATCTTGATGCGAAAACTCATTGGCATAAAAACTTATTCATGGGTTGAAAAATAAATGCACCTGTAATAACAAAGGATTTGTCCCATGAAAATCAGTAAAGAAAATAAGTAAACAATCCAAGAATAGAGAGATTTGATGGACAAGTGGAATACTTTTCACTAACCAAAACAATAATTGGCATAAAAGTTATCAACCAATTAAAGTTGCGCATAAGGTCTGTAAAAACTGTCTAAAATGAGTTGTAATAATAAAGAATTGGCTTTTCCTGCATGAAGATAATGGAGTCTCAGCTAAAATTACAACAGGTATGTTCATGAGCACAGCAGTAATGATGACGTTTGCTTTTACCACATAATACATTGCAGATGGTTAATAAATGACATTATTAATGAAAAAATAATCAAATCATACTCTATTTTACACAATTCTTCTCCTACTGTAAATATGTGTATGGTTGCAGTGAAGAAATAAGATGTCTAAGAATAACCATAGTAGGGACCAAAATAAGCTGGGCCATCTGTGATGGTTGATCTTAAAAACAAATCTGTTTTCACACGGAATCTGTAGACAGCACTAGAAATGTGAAATAGACAAAACTTTAATTTCTAAGTTTTAAATTAAAACAACTTCTGATCAATCATGAAAAGTAGAAATGTTATAAAAACAGCACCTACAGACAATCTTTCAATCTCTGTAGCAACTTATTTTTTTCTAAAATAATTTAGGGTTTTTTTTTTCTTTTTTGAACACCACACAATTTTTGGCCAGTACTTTCTGTCATTTTAGATTAATTACCTCACTAATCTGGCTGATGTGTCTCAGGATACTCAAAGCTTCTTAGAATCAAGTTGTGGTTTATCCTGAGATTCCATTTTAAATCTCCAGTGTACTTTTCTTGTAAGACCTCTGACTCCAAAGATAAAAGCACAGAAGGATTATAGGTGACAGTTAATCTGATAAGTATTTCGGGTTTAATATGATTGCATATTTAATACCCATGCGTTTAATTCCAAGTTATATTAGTATATAACTTTACTTTCCAAAGTGATGTTACATATTGAAAAAATAGCTACTAAATGACATTATCTAGTTATTTTTTCTTCTTCATATCCCCTGGGCTTATGAAAAAATTTAGTAGTAGAGGATTAATTTTATTCCATACTTTCTGATTTAAAATTGATATTTCACTTAATGGTGAACTCATAGGTATCCCAATTGTATCATTTTCAGCCTCAGATTGCCAATTTTGATTACATCCCAGTTTCCCAAATGAAGCCATGCTGAACATGGTCAAATAAAGTCAGTTTAATACATTTTGCTTTCTATTTCTTCCTGCAGTTTGAGGTTGCCAGAGGGTTTACACTGGAATTACATCTACTTTAGTACCTCAAATAAAACTTTTTCTTCTGATTCCATATTTTTAAATATTAAATACAATAGGCAATATAATATTTTTCTTGTTTATCTCTGCTAGACTGAAGTTGTTTCTTTGTCTTTCAGATATTCTTTATGTTAAAAGATTAAATTTAGATCTTGTCACTGCATGGATAACAATAGAAAAATGTCATGCACTAGAAAAAACTAATTAAAAAATTCTAGTGAGTGCCTGAATGGAGTAATTAGTGAGTTATTTCAGTAAGTCACAGAAATGGAACAGTGATGTTTCAGATTAGGTGTATAAGCATAGCTTATATATGTTTCCATCAAATAAACTCTAATTTTTGTAGCTGATTCTATCAAACATTTTACAGATTGAGTAAGTAACTTCTGTGTCTTAGCCATGCCTCCTCCCTCCTACTGCAAAAATTAACCCTGCTCTGGCTGAAAGCTGAACACCTGCATGTTGTCTTTTTTTAGTAGTTTTCTTTACATAAGAGAAAGGTTTGGAGTTAGCAGGACTAAGAACCAATCTACCAGAATAATCTATCACAAATAAGGGAGAGCAATTAACTATTGTCATGAAGAATATTTAGTTTTTCATTAATGTACCAGTACTATAATTATAGATTAGCCAAGTATAGACTGGAATATGTTAACTTAGAAACTTGAAGATACTTAATGAAAGATATATGTCTTAAATATGGACAAACTATTAAATCAATGGAATATGGTGTCTCAGTTTACTCTGGGGTTATGCATAACATATATAGTTATTGCATTAAATAGTAGATTTTCTAATTTAAAGATGAAATTTTATTGAAGAGCACCTTTTCAGACCTTTCCACTAAGATGGTAGTGAAATACTCATTTCACCCTGTAGGGAACTATTTATTTTCTGTTGAATTAAATGATTAATCAGCTTGTGCTTTGTCATTTCAGCTCTGTTCAAGCATAGCTCCCTGCTAGAATGCCATGTGTGTTTTTAAGTGGAAAGTTCAGTTTCTGAGATGCTTGCAATTTCACAGGTAAATTAAAAGCTTAGCAAGTCATAACTCAAGGCCAAGTTGTCATGGGTTGGATGTTGAATATGGGATCCAGCTGTCAGTAACAGGACGAAGAAACCAGTAAATTTTCAGCAAATTAATAAGTTCCTATGCTTTGAAAAAAATCTTTCAGGATCATCCCCGTTGTCACTGATAATAGCTTTGCTACATACTGTAGATATTTTCAGAAAACCTGGAGATTTAAACTCCCTTCTCATATTTTCATTTTATTAGAGATCTGGCTCTACATTACCTAATGATACATTTTAATTAATGTTAGCTATTTACTTTTTTATTGTATTCAAAGGCTGGAACTGGGACTGCAGTCTTACTGCTGTTGCTGGAAGTGGCTTTTGGTTCTCTTCTAAGCCTCAAAGGCACAGGCAAAGCAGAGAACTTAGAATTAGTTTTCATTGCAAGTATGCAACACTTCAGTAAACATTGCATTTTTTTATTGTATATCCTATATTCCACATTAAATAATAAGAAATTAATTCCATATTAAATAATACCATATTTAATACTCTAGCAATGTATTTTTTTCTTTTCATTTAGTTTTTTTTTATCATTCTTTATACTGGTACTTTTTTACTCAATTTCAAACATAGTTCCTAATTGATTTTGAAGGCTACATGGTATTTTTATTCTTACTATATTATAGAAAGATGTGTCAATAAATATCAAATGTAGGAATAACAACACTAAGTATGAATCAATACTTGAATCTGAATGTCACAGCTGTGTAATCTAACACTTCAATTTTACCATAGGAACAAAAAATATGCAAATGACAAAGTTGACATTAGCAGTAGCTTTAGCAATGAGGGAATAAAAAGGGGAAATCTGGCAATCTGAGACAGCTACACGAAGAAAGATCAGTACAGGATAAAAACAAAAATATTCTAAAAGTGAGCAAAATTTTTACTGAGCAAAACAAAACACTGTCAAATAAGAACTTTTCCTGCAAAGACTCTTGCTGTTTCTGAAGCACAGTGTCAATAACATAAGCAATCAGCTGTAATGTGTCAGCCTGGCTCTATTTTCTCTTAACTTTTTTTCCAGTTTACACAGTATAATTAAAAATACATTTCAAACTTCTTCTATAGCAAGGTTAATAATATCCTGGATTGTATATGGAGTGAGTCATTGTAATAATCCTTATTTCACCTCCTAAAACACAGGTATAAGAGCTTTCATTTTAATGTCAGAACATATTTAAATCAAGTTTCCATAGACTTATCTTAATCAGAGAATGGAAATAGACTATGAATGGAATGAGACTATAGAATGGAAATGAGCTATAACTTCTGTGTATGCATCCTGGCCTGCCATTTGTCTTCAGTGTGAAAGTCCTTGACTTTTGTTCGTTTGTTTTACTCCTCTTTAATTAGTTTTATTCCAAAGATTAATAGGTAGATTTGAGCTTAAGTGAACAGCTCCATGAGCATGCACATACTCCTACCTCATTAACACAGGCTATCTCACTGGTACTAGAATATGTAATAGTTGATATATTTATTCACCTCTGTGTGTAAGCATCCTGTCACTGGAGTTTATAAATTAAATGGCTGACCTTTCTTTTTGTGTGTGATCTTTTTTCTTTTTGTAAAGATCTATGAAATACTGTTTGAACCTCCTATCTTGTGAATATCTTCCTTTTGCAGATGAAAAGTGATCCTCTAGCAAGTATGAGCAACATCACTGATCTTTTTTTTAACATGTTGGATATTTTCTTATCATTACAGCTACAGATATCTCAGTCTTTGTTTGACACCATTTCTCACAACGCTCCATCCATGAAATCTCATCCCACATCTTTGGCAAGTGGGTCATTTATCTTGTATGATAAGAGACTGCTGTTCCTAACTCTTGGAGAGCTTTGAATCAGTGATGAGTGTAACTCCAGTATAAATACCAGCAGCCATAAACAGTTCATCTTCCCATGATAAAATATCTCCCTGCAAAATTAAAGAATATCGCAAGTCAGAACATGATTAGATTTCTATATTTTATGTTACCATCTGCAAGTACTGCAGAGTTTTGAAGTGGGGAAAAAATAAATTATTTCCTTCTTGAAAGTGACTGATTTTTCAAACGTTACAAAACCTGCATGTTACAGGATTGTACAGTTTAGGTCTCTAATGAGTTATTTTAGGTATTTTGTCTTCTAAGGCCTTGTTTACCTCTTTGGCCTTTGATCCAGAGAACCCTCATGACTTACAACAGCTGGAGCTAAGCACATACAATTACTTTGTCTGTGATAAAAATTCATTTATATTTCTCTGTTTTACTTCTGGAAATGGACACCTTAACACAGTGAAAAATGTGATCATTGTAAAAGGAGGTATTAGTGCTGCATGAATTAAGCTGAAATATGTGTGTTTCTCGTGCATAATTAAAAGACAGCATCTTGCCCAGACATATCCAAATGCTGGAGCTTTTTCACACAAGATCAGACATGGTTGTTAAATCACAGTTTATTTTTCTATTAATCTATCTCATCCCTTGGGCTATTCTTGCTGCAGTCAGTTTATTTTCACCTTTGAAGACTAAACCAAAAGTTTCTAATATGTAATAAAAAGGTTAAGGAAACTGATGATATTCTGCTGTTTTTGCTGGAAAGAGGGTATTGAACTTTAGAGTGTGTCTCAATAATAAATATACAAGAACTCTTCATGTGGCTATCTACACAGACTACTACTGTATTTATCTCATGTTGGAATTAGAAGCCAAGAATTCTTGAATTTCATGTATTGATCAGGTAAAATTTACTCTGTCTTCACCCCTGAGAAAGCCACTTTAAAAGTTTCTTTAGCATACTTCCTCTACAGTGGGGGCAATGGTAATTGTTATGTTCACAAAGTATTATGATAGTGAAAGAGTGTGCTCATTACTTCATTTTCTAGCCTCTTTGTTTTTGCAAGAGATGTGTCTATAAATATACAGGGTTTTTTAAAGTGTGATATCAGTGAGCTAAAATTCCTTTAGTTGTGCCTTGCTGATAGAATTGACAGCATGAATGGGATTTTCTAGCAGAAGAGATGCTGTGGGAAAAAGTCCCATAGGAATCAACACAACAAAGCTGTTTCATTCATATTTGAATAAAGATGAAGCAAGCTGTGAAGTTCAGGTTTTCTATATGAACAATTTCAAAACTGCACTTTTTTTTTGTTTTCTTTATGAAATCTTTTCATCTTCTGCATCTTGGTTATTTGAAGAAGAGACCGTTACCCACTTGCTAGAAGCTCAAAGTATTTCAAGTCAGTATTCCCTCTTTGCACAGAGAGGACAGTTTAAATACCAGAATTAATTGCAAATCTTGTGTGCAGCATGGATCATGATAATCATTGCATGACTACGATATTTTTCATGTCCCTTCTTCATCTTTTCTTATGTGTTTATCTTCAATTCACACACCTGGAAGCTTTTATAAAAACAGTAGGACAGGATGTCTCTTTTTCCTCTGTACATATATTCAATACAACTTCCCTGGGTTTTATTGTTATTTTCTCCTTACTTTCACCATTTCCCCCTTCATTTTTATTACATTTTTATTGTTATCTCCCTTTACTCTTACCTCCTTTCAAATCTTTTACGTTTTTGTTTTTGTTTTTTGTTTTTTTAATATGCTTTCTTCCTGCATACTCACAGCTCTACCTACAGAAGTAATGAACCAAAACAGTGAATATTAGATTTGTTTTGAGGCTACACAGTCTGAAAATATTGTTATGTTTCCTCTTGTAAGGCTTCAGAGCCCAGGATTTGTTTTTCAAGTAGCCCTGTCCCATAAAGCTATGATTTCACCTTTAATACAGATGACTTTACAAAGTTCACCTGGCTCCTGTGGAACACAATTTGGAGAAAAGCTGCTTTCACTGCAAAACTCACAAAATCTTATTCACAAGCAGAGCCACTCTGTGGGAGGTTCAAAGATGAATGGAAGGATCTGAGAATAGGAACACAAGAGAGTGCAATGATAGGACCAAGTGGAATGACTTCTGACTGAAATAGGACAGATTTAGGTTAGATATTGAGAAGAAAAGCATGACTGTGAGCATGGTGAGACTCTGGAACACATTTCCAAGAGAAGTCATGTTTGTCCATCCCTGGAAGCATTCATGGCCAGGTTGGATGGGGCTTTGAGTAATCTGGTCTAATGAAAGATGTCCCTGCCCATGGCAGGTGGGTTAAAACGAGGTGGTCTCCAAGGTGCCTTCCAATCTAAACCATTCTGTGATTCAATAATTCTCTGAAAACAGCAGTACTCCTGGTTTCTGTACTTAGTGAAATATTTGCAAGGATTGTGAGCTCAGACACAAGATTTAAGGAATTACAGAAGTCCAGACAGGAATTTGAATGACTGGATCACCACAGCCAAAAACCCATCTGGCTTATGTGGTTTGGCTCTTTAATTAATCTCATTCTCTAGATGAGAAATTCTGGGGGAGTAAAAAGTTCAAAGGATCACTCAGACAGTGAACAGACTTTACCGTATAGGTACGTATTTGGTTTTAAGGTGATGAAATGTTTTTTGTTAAGGTCTTTTTGTAATCTTCACCTGTTCTCTAAGACTACACTGAAAGGGTTAGGTTTTTTTAAAAAACAACTTCTGCCTAATATTTACATTTTAAAGAGAAAAGTCGGAACAGAAAACGTTCATGGTATGAAACATCATTTCTTTGGTCAGGAGAAAGGTATTTTTCAGCATGTCCATTGCTCTCCATAGTTTCGACTATAAGAAATCTAGACATTTGACATCCAGTGGACCTGGAGATTGTTAGCATTAGGAGGTAATTTGAAAGTAGTTTCTTGCAAACTATCATGATTCCAATTTTTTTTAAGACAGATTAAAGATTTTCTGCAACAGCTGAGTAGGAATTATTCCTGCTGTAAACTATAAGCACGTTAATTCAACAAATTTTATTGAGTAATCTATGAAGATCATAAATACACTCATACTTAAGTGAAGGGTTTGCATGATCAATCTCTTGACAAACAGATTGCTGCAGGATCCTTTCTGTTCCTGTCAGGAAATATGTTTGCTTGGGAATTGATACAGAGCAAGAAAACAGACAGTTTTTTACTCCCCAACCATAATTTGCAGGCTTAAATTATATAGCTCTACAGAAATATCTAAACCCTACTTGTTTGTTTTACAAACAAGCAGACAAAAACACAGCTACAGATAATCAGTTCACTATTATGTCTGAGATTCTTCAAAGATGAATTACAATGTAAGTCTCTTGTCCCACCACAAAGTCTCAATGTCTGTTACTGAATGAGAACCAGCTATTAAACAAAATAAATAAGCCAAAAAGTGCCAAAACCCTCAAACCAAGCCAAACTCAAGCTGGAGCAGTAGTTCATTCCTCAAAACTCAGCACAAAACAAACCCTATGAAAGTCGGATTCACATCCCATCAAAATGCGAACAAGGCCACCCTAAATTAACATAAGGGCTTGTACTGATAACAAAGCCTAGAGAACTATTTAGTAGAAACCTACCTAAACGATACAAAACTGTCATAAAGTTTAGAGGCATCTGTAAGAATTTTAAGTCCTGAATAGCAGTATATTTAAACATAATTGAATATACATTTGAATTATTTTCTTACACAGATAGCATATGCTCACAGCTATTTATTGGGTCAGGGAAAGTACACCCAGGAGCAGCTCCACACAGGCCATCTGCTGCTGGAACCTCTCTTTGAAAGTGCTTTCCCTCCCAAAGCACTTGTGTGTGAGAGGGAAGGCAGTCCCTGACATTCACTGAAGGCTTCCAGTGAACTCAGGAATGCACCTGAGAGCCATTCTGCCCTTTGCACAACACGCAAAAGGGAGTCAGTGTCCCGGGAGGTGCAACTGCAGTCTCTTGCTGGTGGGACTGCAGTCAAATGCCACAGTTAGGTTTGTAAATTCAAAGGATATCCATGCATAGCAGTTCAACAGGTTGACAGTTTTGACTGGTTTTATCTTCTTAAGATAATGCCGTAAAATCAATCATTCATTTGAATAAAAAAAGTTTTTAATTCATATAAAATTACATATCAATTATGATGGCATTGTTTATTTTTATTTTGTTAATAACTGTAGTGATTTTAAGTAGTTTATTACTGAAATATCTCGGAAAATAATTAAAAAATAAGAACAGGGTTGAGGGTTTTTTTGTGGTTTAATATGTACTGTGGAAAACTGTACATAATAGTATGACTCCCAAGATTGTATAGAGTACAAGAATATTTAGTAACATTACATTAATTACCAGCAAACAAAAAATTGACAAATTCTGGACATACAATATTACTGTGAACAATTAAGGATCTGCCAAAAATTACAAGCAGAAGCAGAAGAAAATGCTGTGGATTTTTTTGTTTTTCTCTTAGATCCACTTTGATTTAAGTGTGGGAGAAGAAAAGCATAGAGGGACTTTCCAAACTATGGAAATTGTATGGGACAATTTGTTTTGATTATACACTCTATTTAATCTCAAAATTTTACAGGAGATACTTCTGAAAGGTATTCAGAAACACATATTTTTAATGAGCTATAATCTGTGTTAATGAACATGGTTTTCTGCAAAAAAATATTAAAAATCAATATCCCTCAAGCTCTGCAATGAGCATCCAGTATTTTACAGCTCAGGAGAAGGCAAATTACATTCTTATTAAAAATTAAAATATAATCATAAATACCAGGAGTATTCAAAGGCTTGAAAAGTACTGTGGCAAATTTCTTTACTAGCATCTAAATAATCAGCAGGACTATTTCATTAATTATAATTCAAGTATCTGATTGCAAGATGCAGGCTGAAAAACCAGTAAACTAAGTTATGATAAGTTTTACTTTAAAATATGTTGATAAGGAAATTTTTAAAATTCATCTTGGAAGGTAGTTTACTGAAAAGCCAAAAAACTTATATCTGTGAAGTGAATAGTGTCACAAAGTATAAATGTCTGTGGGATCAGAGTAATACAAAATTTACTGGTAGAAACAGTATAACAGTAAAAGATAGGACTTCCATAATATAATAGAATGGTCAGAGATAAAATAGTAAGTTTTGAAACAGCCTAGCCTACCTCTTTGTGTGGACATTAGTATAAATGCTGCAGTTTTCAAGCTGTGGTCCCAGAGATTATGCTTACTTTTAAAATAATTTTAGTGTCTGTGAAATGTCTTCGGTATTTTTAAATCCTGGTAATTTGTATTATGCTGAAACGTCCTCTACTGAGGATGCAGGGAGACCTGACCACAAGTCCAGGGGCAGATGATCAATTTGTGCTCTTTGAGGTGGCCCATTGTAAACAGAAATGAACTTTTACTAATTTGTCAAGAAATCACTTTTTATGTGCTACTAGAAGTGCTCATAAACCAGGACGTGACAGGACAAAAATAATCTGCTGCTACAGAAGGAAAGATTCTGATACATTTATCTGTACAACATCAGCAATATACTTGCCTAGGCCCAAGCATTAAATCTGTCTGATTTGAAAGCCATCTGAGAGAAACCCTTATTTGTAAGGTATGATTTATCTAATTTATTTTAGCTCTGTGTATTCAGATGATTTAAATTTTATATTCCAAGGGGTTTTCCTCCATTTATTTTAATTCCATTATATTATTCTGTGATTTTTCTAGCAACTTTGTAACAAAGCAATAAATATATATCCCATTTGATATCAAATCAAAATGTTACAATATTATTTTTCTTTACTGCTTCAGATTGCATGCATATGAACTAACAAACTAGGTTTTCATTGCTAAAAAACAAGTCCTTGTTTAATCATGTGCTCAAGAAGAGGGTTTTGTTTTCTGTCTGGCTCTCGAGGAGTACTGTGGTATGGTGTGATGAAAGATAAGTGTGGAAAGAAAATCTTAAAGACTTCTTTTGATGGAACAAATTTAACCTACATGCCATGAAATCAAGTTCAATTTTATTCAGAGCTGGAATATGTTTGAATATTTGATCAGCTTCACCACACTTGGTCTAGTTTTCTGCACACTAGAAATAGGTATATTTAAATTTCTTTCTTTTTCTCTTTTAAGAAAATGAGAAACAACAATGCAACCAAAATAAAATTAAGATCCTTAGTCAATAAATAGGACATTATTAACTAAAGCTACATTTACATTATTACTGGAAAAAAAGAAACAGAAGGCAGGAATACACTGTGAAAGAATCCCCATAACTAGCTGATAGCTTTAGGCTGTTAAGCATAACTTTCTCAGACTTTAGGGCATGTATGCATGTTCCCCAAATTTGTTCTCTCCAAATTGTTAAATAAACTTATATGAAATGAACAACATTAAATAACTGCAGATGTCAGCTTGCTTTTTTTCAGGTTGAGTTGTGACAGCAGTGTCTATTTTCTTAGCGATCTGGATCTTCATATGTTAAAGTCAACAATCGTTGGGATAGAGATATTTAAGATTATCATATTTCCATTTAAGCCAGTAGAGCTAGGACAACTTAATTTATCTGAGGATTCCCAAAAGTTCCAAAGGAGCTATTACATCTGGGGACTGAATTAAGACCCTGAAGCGTGTAATGAATAGATATAATCAACTCAAAATAGAAATCTCCACGCAAATTAGCCATAAACAGTTCCATATTGATGAAAAAAGAAATGAACAGTCAAACACTGCAGAAACAAATGAACACAATGCACTAGTAGAACAAAATGTAGAATTACTCACTGGTTTTCTGCCAAACATCCAGTTGTTAATGGCACCAGAAGGGACAGAATATTTTCCTTTGGTTTTCAGTACCAAATATCAGATACTATACCCATTTTGCTTTCCAAAATTGTAAAACTTCTGCTGTCAAAATTAACATAAAAGTCACAGCAATGAAGCAGCTAAAACACTGCTGGGAATGTATCAATCAGATGGAGCATTTAGAAAAACATTCAAATTTTATTTTTTATATCCTCTGCAGGATATATTTTACGAGAAATTCTGTTTGTTGATAAAACCACTCCATCCAAGGGACAAATTGAAGCCATATTTCTCTCAGAGTGTAGTTTTGATCTCTGGAAACGGAGTTTTGTAAATGAAGAATAATTGAGAACTTGTCATTCTTCAGCAGTAGAAATTAAATAGTTGAGTTTTCCCTGACAGTGTAACCAAATGTTAAAGTTTTCTGAGGCTAGCACAGCACCTTTGAGTATGTACCGAAAAAAACCTCAAAACAACTATTTCCTATTTTCTAATAATGCCACCTGGAAAAGTTGTTATTTTAGCACTAAGTATAACTGCCCTCTTCTAGCCATGTTCCAGAAGTCCAGAGATTTTATTTATCCATCAATGAAAACTGATTATGCTCTGGATTAAAAAATGTGAAATGTGCATCTGATTATCCAACAGCACAAATCACCTACCACATCTTTTCATGAACCTTGGCAATTACTTGTCATTCTGTTGAAAATCTTCCCCTGCTACACATAAAGAAGGTGAATGACAACTAAATAGGGGTTTGATGATGACAGAAACAAAGCTCCAGAAGTCATGGCTGCAGACCTTTATTCTCAGACACAGAGTTCCCTGGTCAAGTGACTTGAAGGTTCAGGTAGCTTTTTGTACTTTTCTTTTGAAGTACACTGCAGATTCTCTGAAATTCTATCAACAGACAGGATAGAATATTTGTACAAATTTCAGAACTAATATTCCCTTATGAAGTTGGGTATTTCATCCCAAACTCAATGAATTCCAAATCAAAATATGTGCCTCAATTAAGCAGATATGCCAGTTTTAAGCCTTCAGAATTCATATGTGCGTGCATGCTTAAATTTATAGTAACAGTTAAAATTAGTAGTATAATCCAGAATTTAAAATTTGGGGCATGAGTTATTATTTTCACTAAAGAACTTTTTCCAGGTGCCCATTAACACTTGCACTACTGAAAACAAGGCAATCCAAGTGAAAAACCACTTTGTTTTTACAAAGTTCTCTTTTCCATTTAATTTTGTTTTCCTGAGAGGAAAATTTAAGCAATATTAAAAAAAAAAATCCAGCTCTAGGAGGCAAATATTTTCCATATATTCTTTCAAAGTGCCAGGGAAATTAAATTCCTTATCTTGGTGTAATGGGTTTGTGTGCCAAGGTTTTTGCACTGAGAGGTTGGAAGAGTCACTTCTGTGAAAAGGTGCCAGAAGGTTCCCCCAAGTCCCACGGAGCTGATGCCAGCCAAATCCAAGAAAGAGCAGCTCATCAGTGGTGGCATGTCGCTGGAATAATGCATTTAGGAAGGGGAAAAAGGTTACTGCAGAGAAACAGCTGGAGACAACGAAGACAGAAGTGAGAACAAGTGAAAGAGCCCTGCAGACACCAAGGTGAAGAAGGCAGAGGAGGTGCTCCAGATGGTGGAAGACGGATTCCCCTGCAGCCCAAGGTGCAGACAGACCATGGTGAGGCAGCTGTACCACTGCAGCCCATGGAGCCTCACACTGGAGCAGAGATCCACCTGCAGCCTGTGGAGAGCCTCATGCCCCAACCACCACGTAGTGGTCGGACCCAAAGATCTCGTCTTTTCCAATCTAAACTATTCTATGATTCTATGGTACAGACTCAGATGTATGGTAAGTGTGATTTAGAAATCACAGCAGTCAGGAGCACTAGAATAATAGTAATATATTTCTCAGATTAAACACTATGTATAAAACTATGCATTCCAAATAACACTGTGATATGTGACTTGAGATATCTGAAGACATAGTAGGGAGGATATATTTTCATTTCAACAAGAACCACTACCAAGTTCCACTCAGCAAGAAAAACAGGAAATGTACCTTTCCCCCATACAATGCAGTACTCCACTTGTTAAAACAAATGGGCTAAAGGCAAATTATCTAGCTGGAATAACTAAGTCCCACTAAACAAGAAACTGGAGAAAGTACGATTTTTTTGCAAAATAATAGACCGTGTATACACATTTATATTTTTGGTACCCAAAAGATGTTAACCTCTTCTATCCCTTGAATGATAAAAATGCATGGAGAAGAGGAATTGCTGTGGTGGCACTTAATATACTTCTCAGACATAAAACCTGAGTCTGGCTACATTATAAACTAAGATATTTATCCACAGTTGTCAGTCACAAATCCAGTGTAATTGTTCAGACAGTATAAAGGGGATTTATATGTCAGTAGCCCTGAGGTCTCTATTGCAATGTATTGAGACAGTTCATTAAAGAATCATTTTGTATACCTACCTATCTGTCATTTATTTTAAGTTATTACTATAAGAAACCATTCACCCAAATCAAATAAAGCTCATGTAGGAAGATTTTTCTTATTTGTAGAGTTCAGGACCCAGTTTCTCCTTCAAAAGAGATTTCTCTGGGACATTAAGAGAAGGAATACAAAAACATTTGCATGGATTCATCTTGCAGAAGAGACCAAATTCATCCCCACTTTTGCAGCCATAATGTCACTTTTGGGTTTGGTAAGAATTTGTGTCAAATTTAGCATGATGATAATTCTGTAGGAATCTGGCACCTGTTGCATGATTCTGGAAAGGGCCACTGCTAAAACTGCCTTATAATAGCCAAGTAATACTTTCCTTTTAACATTGTGTCCCCAGCAATATCATTGATTCCTCATGGCTCTAACATCGAAGCAAAAAATGAAGTCTGTATTTTCTTTATGACATGTAAGGTCATGAAAACTTCACAATAAGGTTCTTTCCCAACATCACATTTTAGTATTTTTGAAAGTGTCTCTTTATACAAAACAATGTTCTTTTTTCTTATTACAGGAAATCAAAAGCTGTAACTGCTAAGCCTTGGTCCAATAACAACATCTCCTATTTTCAGAAATGTATGTTACAGTACAAGTAATAAATACAAAGAATTGAGAAACTTTAGGTGCTTTGAGCTTTGATAAGATTTAGTGAGTTATTCATTGGCAATGGTACAGGATACTTGTTTTTTCTTGGAGCCTTTGAAGTATTCAGGCTCTAAACAAGTTAATGTTAAGTCAGAATACAACCTGAATTCTGTCTAAAACACTTTTATGCTTTGCCCACATTTTACCAGCCAGAATAACATTAATTTAAACCAATCTTTAGTCACAGTTAATAAAGAAAAGCAAGTCTATTTCACTTGCCAAAGCCAGTATGATTTTTCTTAGATTTATTTTTCTCTTTTACTAATACTTTCAGAAATCAAGTTAATTTTTTTTAATTCCTAAAAAATTAGCACAAAAATCACTTAAATACCTCTTTCTTTGCCAGAAGAGAGTCAAGTTTTAGGTGGAGATTTTAAATCTGCTTTGCAATTTTGAGGGTGTCACCAGTAATTTCAGAAATACATGATCTTCAGAGCATATTAAAGTTGTTTCACCAGCAGTCCACTCCCACAGAAATTTTTCAGGTGAGAAGAAAAGGGGGAAACAAAAAGTAAGTGACAGACACTGTAAATCATATATATTTATTTTGCAATATGAGTTCTGGGCAAGAAACTGAGAAGCAAGAAAAAATGATACATTTCACTGATGTAATCGATTTATGTGACCTAAAGTTTCAGCAGAGTGAAAAAGGACCAAGCAAGGAAGAGGGTCAGAAAGCCAGCTGAAAAGAAATCATAGCCAGTGCTCAAAGAGATAAGGAATTAAGAAGTTTTCACGGGAGAATAGTAGAAACTGCCTGGTAAAGAAGTTCAAGGATGTCTTCCAGCCTTCCTCCTGACCTTCCTCCTGTGATGGCTCATTGTGTGGGCTGCAGCAGGGAAATAAAATGTTCCATGAGAATGGGTGTTATCACATATTCTCCCTGGCAACAGGAACAAGCACAGTGTTTGACTTAAATTATCACTGTCATCTTAAACTCATTTCTGGCTAAATGATGCAATGCACTGAACTCTGCTGAGAAGTATTGCAGAAGACAAGAAATGACTGGAATAAAAGAGTGGGGACAAAAAATTGAGGAAAATAATGAAAACAGGTGTAGAAAGGAGCAAAAAATATAGTTCTGCTTCCTAGAAAAATGAAGCTAGAAAAAGACATTAAGAGAAAAAACTTTCATAAAATGTGCAATGTACTTCTCCATATCACAAAGAAAGCTTTTTTTTTTTTTTTTTTTTTTTTAACTTGTTTAGGACACCAGAACTTTCTATCAAAAAGTGCTCCAAAAATCATAAATTCTTATGTGGTTTGCTGCTTCACAAAAGCTTCCATTGAGCAATAATCATAAAGCTGGTGTAAAACTAAAAATTATGCCTTTGTCCACAGAATGAACATAGACAAAACAGAAAGAGAAGCCTAAAAGATGTTTCACTGGAGGTAGCCTCTGGAGAGAAAAATAATCTGCAAGAAAGATATGGCTGAAAAAAAATAAAAGTTGTTGTCATCATGAGAAAGAGGCAAACCAAGTCAATGTTTTTCCAGAATACTCTGAATGATGGCAATAAAAATTTGGCTGAGCCCATGACACTTGTCCCTATCATATATCTCTAATATTTTTTCCATTAATTTTTCAGCAGCACTCTTAGTATATTTCTTTAGAGACAAATTTGTAAAATTATTATTAATTATAGCCAGGATTTTCTTGCTAAGGAAATTCCTTATATATAACCTATATTATATTTTCTGAGTCCTCATTTTCCTCCATTACATTTACCTAGTCCCTCTTTGTACCACTCAGTGCCCTTGTGCTCTCTTATTACTATCAAAACCATTATTTAGGTATCTTCATACATAAATCTTTTCTGCCCTTCATCCTTCTGGTGCACTCATCAAATGACTCCTAGAAAATTCATATTTTCTCACAGTGTGTTATGTAAGTTCAATATGATGTCATCAGCTGGGAAAAAGAGACAGCTTCTACCTGTTCTGAAAAGCACATATTCTGAGTATGTCAGGATAAATGTAACACATTATCATTAGATAAAAAAAGAAGGGAAATCTTAACTTTTCATTGTCATGTTCTTTAATGGTCCAGCATAATCCACAGAAGTTCAATTCACACTCTAAGGTCAACAGCTGTATTCTTCTATCACTCCTATCCTTTAACCTGTAGAGCTATTAGGATAGCTCTTCTTACAGGTTAAAGAACTCCAAAACATCTTTTGTGTAATGTATAAATACATCTCCTTATTCTACAGGAAAAGGATAGGACAGGTTGCACTGTAGCAACTTTTTGAACATACTAATAGTGTGAGAAGAGAGTAAGCATTAATGTTAAGCAGTGGTTTGGGGCAAGATTTTTTTTTTTAAGAGAAGAATGTATCAAGACAGCTCTCTATTTGTTTGGTGTTTTTTAATTGACATATTTATGTTATGTTCAAGCATATCCTTGATTCCTAAGTTCCTGGTCTCAGCTGCAAAGGAAATCAGTGCAAGAAAAGATATTACTAGATGTCTGATATGAACTCATCTCTTATCCCAGACCTTCTGAGCAGATCTGGGCACCTAGAAGGAAGTGTTGCACCTAGAAGGAAGCTCAAATTTCATTATGTTGTGAGTTGTAGAAACAGAGATCAGTTGTCCCAGTCTGGACAAGTAGAGGTGTCATGGGAAAAGTCTTTGGGGCACTACATTTTTTTTAGGAATTTCTTGCAGAGCAGTGGGTTTTCTGTGTGTCTGTCTCACTATCTGTGCCTCTAGCACTTAATTTTCCCAGACTTGGATAAGAAGAAAGACACCCATTTTTGGGGTATACATTTTCAGGCTTGTATCCAATTCGTACAGGGCCCAAATCTGAAAAAAAAAAAAAAAAACAAACCACACCATATTATTCAAAGTTTCTCTCGGTTGCTCTTCTATTTGACACCTCAGGCAGCTGACAAGCTGTCATTACCTAGCACAATTTACTCTAAACTAAGGGTGATGAATGCTGCAAGTAATACAGCTATGAAAGAACACAGCTCACTGTGCAGCCAAACCTGGCTGATAAACTAGGTAAGGGTTTTGGCAGCTGAGCTGAGCTTCAAGCCATCCTAGCAAGTTCTGGGGACTGTGACATGGCTCTACTTTATCTATCACAGCCTCAGGGCTGCACAATTGTTCCCAACCCTGCTCAAAATTTCAGCTGTCCTCTGTGTTGTCAGCTGCTGCTTCCTCACTGAATTCCTGCCTCACCTGAGTGCTTCTCTCTCTCCAGCCAGGCACATGACATTTAGAGATTGTGGGAATTCATATCTCAGAGTGGAAAATTTAAGTGGCTCTCAAGCACATTCAAATATCAAAAGCAGACATTAGAGTCCACGAGTAGAACAATGAGTAGAATTGCACTGGGCCATGGAAATTTACAATCACATTTAATGCCTCAAGTTTTTTATGTTTTGACACCATATAAGCTATGTTGGCATCCTTTTTTTCTTTTCCTGAGCTAGGTACTAGAAAGAGACAAAGCACAAAGAAAAAAGACTTGTGCAGAGACAAAAAAAGAAAAAAAGGGTTCTATCAATCTAAAACACAGTCAGGTTTGAGTCTAATCTCTGTTTTCACATGCTTTGCATTCATCAGCTTTTCTTGCCTTTAGAGTGTCCTTCTGAAAGCATAATTTCCTAAAGAATTTGTTCCTCTTTAAAGGTCAGACAGCTGGGGTTCTATCACACAAAGAACATTTGTTTTCATGTGAGGATAAGCTCTCACATGAATACATTCAAATACCTTGTACATGTGTAGTCAGTTCTTTCTCACAGAGGAGGCCAAAGTAAAGCAAGCTTTCATGGAAAGATAGAACCATTCTATGGAAACATCAGCTATATTAGATTATATGCAATTATAATTTACATAATACTCCTACCTGTAATACAGCTTCTCACCTGGAGCACTTCATCCAGCTGTGGGGTCCCCCAGCACAGGAAGGACATGAACCTGCTGGAGTGGTCCTCCAGAGGAAGGCCACCAAGATGATTAGAGAGGTGGAGCACCTTTCCCATGAGAAAACACTTTGGGAATTGGGATGGTTCAGCCCAGAGAAGAGAAGGCTCTGTGGACCCCTCATAGAAGCCTTCCCACATCTAAAGGCAGCTTGCAAAGAGGCTGGAGAGGGACTTTTACAAAAGCATGGAAAGACAAGGGATATGGGCTTTAAACTGAGAAAGACTGGGTTTAGATTAGGTATTAAGAAGAAATTCTTTACTGTGACAGGGGTGAGGCACTGGAAGAGGTTTCCCAGAGAAGCCGTGGATGCCCCATCTCTGGCAGTGTTCATGGTCCTGTTGGATGGGGCTTTAATCAACCAGATCTAGTGGAAGGTGTCCCTGCCTGTGGCAGGGGGCTTGGAACCAGATGATTTTAAAGCTCCAGTCCATGCATGCCATTCTATGATTCTATGATAATTATATATGTACACATTAAAAGCAGAAATCTGAAACAAGATACAGGTTTTGAATCATCACTACCAAAGCTAACAGTAAAAACAGAAAATGTTAGGAACAGGGACAGGGGGCTACATACCCCACTACTGATTTTATTACACAGGAGAAGCAGTGATGAGCATTAGTGGGGACAGGGCTGGCATGAAAATGATCTGCAGGAGGAGGAAAGGTAATTATTAAGAAGTAGAGCAACCAAGTTATAAAGCAGGAATGAGTTGGCGTGCTAGGAGTGTGCTGCTGGAAGCCACAAGAGAAGGCTGACTAAAGAGAGAGAAAGGTGATACATGTCAGTAGGGTATAAAAGCTCACCCCTGAACATGTGAGCTCTTAATGCACTCTTCTATTTAGCAGCTTTCTGTCATAATCAAAACAGTCTCCAAAACTGGAACAATTATTTTAGAAATATATCTGTCCACTTAAAAACAGAAGTAGCAACAAGAATAATAAAACTTCCACTGTCTCTTGGAAACACATATCTAGGAAATGCTCTTGCACCTATCCAATAAACTAGTCTAGAAAAACAAAAAAAAGCTTATCATAGGGCTGTTTTTATCAGCTTTGAAACAATGAGAAACAAAGCTGGTAGCAAACTAATATGCATTCTTAGTAGGATGCATAACAAATGGATAAAGACATAAAAAAAGTATGAAAAAGTGTGTATTTATTCACTGCTTCAGGGAAAAGTTTTCCTTCTAAACATAAAAACCTCATTCATAGAGAAAATGCTCCTTCCAATATGTGTGACTTGAGCATTTTCCCATTTCACGGTAAATGAATAATGCAAAATATAAATAGGAGTGTTTCTATTGGTCGTTGAGGCTGATAATTTTTTTACCTTTTGCAGACATCAGGACCATTGTCTGCACAACTGCATCTACACTCAAAACTTATGGGGCTGGGGGTGGAGTCCCATACCTGTAGTGCTGAGTTCTGAGTGAATTAAACCCTTTCTGGCACTATCAAAATAACATTTTATGCTTTGTACATTTTCTGTCCTGCTGAAAAACTGTTGTTCCTGACTTAAAGCCAAATCTGACTTTTTTTTTTTTTTTAAGAGCTGGATACCCTTGTGAATAATTACTCAGGAGTGCTATTATTGTCTTCAGTGCCAAACTCCTACAATATGCAGATAGAACTGGTTTTTATTTCTTTCAGTTTCTGCTAAACTGACATGCATTCCACTCTCCTGACTGAGGCCTTTTCAAGTGGTAATTTCTTTAACAGCAAAGAAAAATCAATTCAAATTAAGATAGGAGTCTGAGATCAAACTTTCTCATCATGTATTGCAAGCTATCAAGCTATAAATCATTAAAAAGTTAATAACCCTAAATTGCATAGTATTTGATGATCACCACAGTGGCATTATATTTAAAAATGTAATAGCATAATCTGTACTCATGGTGCAGGCTTTCATGTTCTGTCTTAGCCTAACCTTGAAACAACTGAGATGTCTCCAGCACCTGCCTGACTGCCTACCTGTCTTCCTGGGCTTTAGGCAGAGCTCTCTGTTGGAGCAGGCTTAATCTTCTGCTCCAGAAAATCCCCAAATCTCCTTTATACACAGGTAGCACAGATACAGGATGTAAAGTCTGTAATATAAGTTAAACATCTTGTTTTACTCCTACTTCATGACCACTTCAACTGTGTTACAACATATACAGTGAGGAAAGAATGGATAACAATCAGCAACACGAAATTATTTGCAGTGCTGAATATAAATTTTGAATGAATCACCACAGAAACTAAATTTAAAGGACATGAATACCACAGATTTTAAATAACCATTCTGTAATATCCAGATAAGAATGGGTTTCATTGGAACATATGTCAGGAAAGGTCTCCAAGTGCAGCTATCAAGCATAAACATGAAGTTCTTCCTAACTAGCACACACAAAGGTCATAGTGAAAGGTGAGCAAGGATGGGCCTCTTATCTTTTTGAGAAAAAGTTCCTGTATTTTTTTGAAGTGGGAAAATTTGCATCAGCTGAAGTGAAAAAGACAAGCTGTACAGAACATAAGCTGTACAGTTTCAACACTGTTATGCCCCTGATACACCTCTGATATCACTGTTATGACCTGGAGACTTCTCTGAAATAAACCAAACAGTATGTTTATGCATACAACTTTTCCAGGTGATGAAAAATGTGTCTTTAGATTCAAAAGTGAAAGAAAGCTTTCTGGAGATAGAATTAACATACAATTGTGTTCTGTAAAGAAAGACTTCTTTGCTTATCAAAGGTATTAATATATCCAAAAAGAACAAGCTTAGATGTTGTTGTGAGTTGACCCTGGCTGCACTCCAGGTGCCCACCAAAGCTGCTCTGTCACTCTCTCAGCTGGAAAGGGAAGAGAAAATATAGCAAAAGGCTATAAGGTTGTAAAGTCAGAGAGTTACCCTCAGTCACCAATTACCCTCATGGGCAAAACAGACTCAGTCTGGGAATGTTGGTTTAATTTATTACAACCAAATAAGAGTAGAGTGATGATAAATAAAACCAAACCTTAAAACACCTTCCAACCACCCTTCTCTTCTTTCCAGGTTCAACTTTATTTCCTATTGCTCTACCTTCTCTCCAACATTTGCACAGGAGAATGGAGGCTGTGGTCTGTTCATCACACATTGTTTATGCTGCTCCTTCCTCCTCAGGAGGAGGACTCCTCACACTCTTCCCTTACTCCAGCATGGGATCTCTCCCACTGGAAAGAGCCTCCCATGAATTTCTCCAGTATAAGCCATTCCCACAGGTTGCGGTTTTTCACATACTAGGCTAGCCCTGGTCCCTTCCACAGGGTGCAGCCCCTCAATAAACTTGATCCAGCATGGACTTCTCTCTCCACAGATCCACAGGTCCTGCCAGAAGCCTGCTGCAGCACACAGTGCTTTCCGTGGGCTCACAGACCTCTCTGGCCATCCATCTCTGCTGGCATGGGACTGTCCATGGGCTGCAGGTGGATCTCTGCTCCAATGTCAACTTCCATGGGCTGCAGAGGCATACCTACCTCACAATGGACTGCACCATGGGCTGTAGGGGAATGTCTGTTCCAACATCTGGAGCAACTCCCACTTCCACTTTCTTCACTCTCCTCTCCTCTCCTCTCCTCTCCTCTCCTCTCCTCTCCTCTCCTCTCCTCTCCTCTCCTCTCCTCTCCTCTCCTCTCCTCTCCTCTCCTCTCCTCTCCTCTCCTCTCCTCTCCTCTCCTCTCCTCTCCTCTCCTCTCCTCTCCTCTCCTCTCCTCTCCTCTCCTCTCCTCTCCTCTCCCAGAGTAGACAGCCACATTATAAATTCAAAGCAAATATTTCTGATAAGCCTCCTGTACAGTATAACCCCATAGAATAGACCTCAAAGACTTTTCACATGAGTTTATAGTATCCAAAGTCATCAATATTTTAAAAATAATATTTTTATTTTTACTTAGTTTAAAAGCACTACAGATGAATGGAAGGAGGCAGATACCTTTTCTAGTAAAATGCTTAAAACTTCTGTTTTGAAAACTTTTTGTTATGAATCTATATTGCTACCAACAATGATTAGTATGTCATCAAAATTGTTGACATTCTGTTTCATATTTTTGAAGGGAAAATAATGAAGATTTTCCTGGAATTTTAGCGGGGATGTGAATTCTTAAAGTATCTTATAAAAGCCTATACTCAAGCATGTGAATTTGATGGGACTTAGGCTGGGTTCATTGGCAGCTCCAAAGGAAAATTATTCATGAAAGTAAAGCTTTCTTGGTAATTTGGAAACTTTCAAAGCCATATTTGTCACTGTGCACAAATTTAAAATCTCCAAAGTTTTAAGACCAGATTTACTCTGCTGAGAAATTAATAGACTTCTAATGGGAAAAAAGATTATGTATTTCATAGCCTTTTCAAAGTTACTGTAGCTATTTGGAGTCACTTAGAATTTTGCACATGAGAATAATCTCCTTGGAGAAACATTAGTAAATGGCATGCCAGATATATACTCAAGGGCTCCAATCCAGATCAAGTGATTCGAGTGATTATTACCCAGATGTAAAAAGAAAAAAAAAAGCATGGATATTACCATCATGGAACTATGTACTAATTTCAAGATTTTCAAGAAACTAGAAAGTTTAGATTATTTTGCTATAAAAACATTTCAAAGTCATATGATTCAAAGACTTCATCTTTGACTTTCTTTAATCTGTATGAGTTTGCACTAGCTGAAGATCAGATTCATCCAGATTTGATTTCCTGTGCATTCTTGGTCTTGGTTTTAATTTAATTGCTCAACCATAACATTACAATAAAATAGCTGATTTATAGCTAGTCCATTTCTTTTAGATGTGTAGTTTAAATTTTGTTTCCTCTAAATAGAGGCAGACTTCTCATATAATGAATTCTCATTTGCCTCCTATAACAACTAAAATCCATTAACTTCATTGAAACTAGTCATGTGTAGAACATTAAGCATGTGTATATGATTTTTGCAGAATGTATCTAATTTTATTCTCATTAAAATATAAGAGTACATTTTTGAGAAAAAGAGAAATTGGGATAAGTTTTTTAAACTGTTCATTTTCTGCTGGGGTAGAGTTAATTTTCTTCACAGTGGCTGGTATGGGGCTATGTTTTGGATTCATGCTGAACACAGGATTGATAATATAGAGATTTCTTGTTATTGCTGAGTAGGGCTGACAGAGCCAAGGCCTTTTCTACTTTTCCTACTGCCACACTGGGAAGGAGACTGGGGGTGCATGGGAGACTGGGAGGAGAGATTGGTGGGACAGGTGGCCCCAACTGACCAGAGAGATATTCCAGACCACCTGGTACCATGCTCAGTACTGGGGGTGCATGGAAGACTGGGAGGAGAGACAGGTGGGACAGCTGGCCCCAACTCACCAGAGAGATATTCCAGACTACCTGGTACCATGCTCAGTATATGAAGTGTGTGGCAGAAGGAGGAAGGGGGGTATATTCGAAATGAGAGTGTTTGTCTTCCCAAGTCACAGCTGTGCAATGATGGGTGTCTGCTCTCCTGGAGATGGCTGAACACCTGCCTGCCCATGAGAGGCAGTGAATTCTTTGTTTTGCTTTGCTTATGTATGTGTCTTCTGCTTTCCTTATTAAACTGTCTGTATCTGCACCCATGAGTTTTTCTGCTTTTACCCTTCCAATTCTCGATTGGGATTATATTTGACTGGGATGGACTAGTTTCAATTTATAGCTGTTAGTGCTGTTTAGCTAGAATGGATCAGGCTCCTGTCCTTGCCATGGGACTCACTTTCCTTACTGTTTATTAGGGTCTAGAGCTTGCTAGCAGCCATTTTTTTGCTTTTACTGCTGGCTGTAGTTCTGTACTGCTGATAACTTAGTGAACTGTGCCTCAGAACGTTTTGATAACAGCCATGGCAATGTTCCTGGGCTGGCAGGTGGCCAGGGTGCTGCTTTTCTTTTCTGCTTTGCCAGACAGCCTGGAACTCCAGTGTGAGCTTGAGTTGAAGGGACTGTGACATATGAAGGAGTCCACGTTGGAGCAGAGATGCACCTGAAGGCCATGCAGGGCCCCACACCAGAGCAGGTGGATGCTGAAGGAGGATGAAACTTGTGATTCTGGAGAAGCCTGGGTTGGAGCAGGTTTGCTGGCAGGCCTTGTGAGGCCACAGGGAACAGTTTGTGAAGAACTCTACCCCATGGGAAGAACCCACCCCATGTTGGAGAAGTTCAAGGATGGTCTTCTGTGGGTGGGACACCACATGTGAACAGGGGAAGCGAAGATTCCCTGGAAACCTGTGGAGCAGACCGTGTGAAGCAGCTGTCCCTCTGCAGCCCAGGGAGGACTAGGGTGAGGACTATATGGACTACGGTGACGACTGTATCATTGACTGGCTCTAGCAGGAACCCCTTGTTGTTAGTCAGGCTGGGAACAAAGGAAGGAGTTCATTCCAATGTTAAACCAGATAATCTGGCCCAAAAGGGCCAGGGTGGAGGTTGCAATGGAGGAGCCTTTAAATTAAATAAGCAGTGAATTTAGTTGTATGCTACAGGAATTACTACAGAGCAGGTGTACTCTAATGCACTTAGATATCCAGCTCATAAACCAGCTGTAGTTTTTAGTTTCAAAATATTTGAACTTTCCTGGGAGACAGGATTAGGAGTCAGGACTGTCCTACACGAATTGAGTTAGCACTGTATTGTCAAGTCTGCTATGCAGTTCAACACCAAAGGACCTGCACTATTTTAACATTTAGTGTGCTGACAAGGTGCTGTCTTGCTCTCAGTATGCATGATAACTTGCATTCCAGAGTGCTCATGAGTGCTTCAGCCAGAAGTTCTCTTGGAACAACAGAAATTAAACCATCTAAATTAGATGTGAATTCTCAGATGCATTGCTGAGCTGTAGCAGGATTATTGGCATAGGCAAAGAGAAGGAAAAAAAAAAGAAATAATATTTTGGGACTTGGTCCAGATTTGTTTCCAATGCTTTGGGTGTTAATATTGCATAACAATGTCTTTCAAGATCTGGGAAATTACAAAATTTTAAAGTATTTTTTCTGACTCTTTGCTGAGTAAAACTGTTTTACCATTGAATCAAGAATCTGTAGCTTTTCTCTAGCTCAGGGGTTCAGACAGAAGTTGAAAAATCCATTTTTACCATACAATGAAAATGAAAGAAAATGTATTCCAGAACACATATTTAAATTACAGAAATACTGTATTTGCTCCAGTAAAAATATATAGCAGCTCAGGAAGGAGAGGAAAGAGGAAATGTTCCAGTTGCTGATTTGTGCATTGCACAAAGGTATGAGTATATTTTAATTCCGTGTAATTTTGTAATAAGGGGAGGGAATTGAAATCTCCTTTTATCCAAAGTAATATTATACTCTGTATGAAAATATAGCCTGAAGGTCAGATAATGCTAAATGAGAATCAGTCTTCTCCTGCAGCCTCAGTACAGAAAGGTAGCTAGCTTTGATCTTCCAATTATTTACTTGAACTGCCAAGGTTTTTCAGCTCCTTGAAGATGGAGCAGTTTCAGTTGCATTCATGTCAGAGGCCAAGGCCGAGCCTTAACCCCAGATGGGGACTGAACTCACAATCTTCCAGTGCCAAGATATGTTTGACTCCAGATCGCTTGCTTAAACATCATGTCATGTACAAAGTTCCATGCACAAGACTAAATTTATCTTCTCATCTAATTATACTCCTCAGTCAAACCTACACAAACTTTAATATCCAACTCACTTGAAGCCATTTTCACTTTTGCAAGACACTTTATTCCTCAACAAGTATTTTGACTGCTGTATTTTTAGAGAAGCCATTTTTTGTAAAATGGCTTTTGTAAAAGTTCTCTGTTGTATTTGACCACCCACCAGATACTCTTAAGAGAGTGTAATCACATGGAATCTATTTGGGTTTAAACATCTAAAAAAAGAGTCCTCCCTTTAGTTCCCTGTTCATAATTTTGAATTTATTTCCTGACTAATCCACCTTAAAAATTAGTTATGCAAATCAATTTCTCACTTGTGTACTTCCAGCTTCAGTCTTTGGTCAAATGCCATTTGTAGTGCCAAGCCTTTCTGTATCCCAACTACTTCACATTTTTCTGGTATTACCTGCACTTCCTGTACCAGCACATCTCCTGGAGTATACAGGCTTCCAGCTTAGTCTTCTTCCTCAAATTCATGCTTCATGGAACCTCTCCACTAAGTCCTGCTGTGTTTTTGAACAATCCAAGTGTCAGTGCCGCGAGCTTGTGCCAGTGAATGAAATCCCACATTTGCAGAAATCCAAAAGAGGAGAGTTTGGCCCTGGAGGTCATTGCAGCAAGATCAGTAAGAGCTCACCCTGACTCAGGAAAGTCTATGGGATGAGTCCATCAACCATGTACATAGCTGAAATGTGTAATTCACTGCCACACTCAGCAGTGATGTGAACTTTGCTCAGTTCTGTTCAAGAAGAGAGGGAATTAAATTTGGATGGAAAATAAAGTGAAGATACTTTAATGACTGTGATCAAGTTGATAAACTATATCTGTAAGTATGGATTTCATGGAGCTACTCAGACCTAGCAGTTATCACTTAGCCATAATAACTTTCTCTAAAAAACTCTTGAAAGCCGGTATTTTGCATTTTTATAAACTATGAGCTACATTCTGCTATCTAGATAATTGTTTAATTCATGTAATAAAATTAAGGTTTTTCATAATGACAGAACAAAATATAACCTCATATAGCCTTAACTTTCCCATGAACAAGTTGCATTTTTAAGGAAAAATAAATAGAATAAATCCTTTGATCGGTGAAGGGTTTTCTTATGCTCAGAAACAGCATTAAGTTACAGTTCAAACTATTACTTTCATGTGGGAGATATGAATGTGAGGAAAAATTGTACTGATCCTTTTTATTAAAAGGAACTATTCATCTAAGCACTGTGTTGCAGTGTCTGAGGACTGTAAAGAGTAACATTCTTCCCTGTTCAGCTGTAAGTCACAAGCAATGAGGAAAACCTCCAAAGATACACAAAAGATGTTGGTCAGCCTGAGTAGGATCATTATACCAACTCATACTTGGTTCAACTGGCAAAACAGAATACTGGCCAAGTCCCACATATGCCAAGAACTGAGAAAGAAGGCTTTGATGAACAGTCTACTTTTATGATTTTAATTTGTATTTATTTAGGAAATGTATTACAGTCAGCTATGTAGAACACTTTCACAATACTCTATTTCATTAGAGCTATGTTCTGAAGCTGATGCAATCTGGGCATGAGCTAAAAAGACCGTGAAATAAATAATTCAATCAGTACAACAAAATGCAAAATGTGCTTATTCAGTGGTTTCTTGAAAGGGCAAACAAACCATATTTTGGTTGGAAGTAGTGTGTAAAATTCACTTCTTATTAAAAGAAATTTTTTAGTCTTTTTAATCTTTAAGAAACACTAGAATGGAATACTTTTATGGTTCCATCCATTGGAAAATACAAACTCATATTTAGAGTAGATCATTCTTGGGATGTTGCAGGAAATGCTTGGCATGTATTAACATATTCAGAATAGGTATTTGAATACCTTAATATCAAAACAGGTGAACATTTTTCAAGCTATTTAAATGAAGCTGGCAACCATCAAAGAGAAGAGAGCAAGATTTTGTTGGTACATACTGTAGGAATGACACAATGGCACAATCACAGGCACATGATGTAAAACCCTCTCTGCATTTGAAAGCAGAATCCAAATGGCAGCTATATATATATGTCTGTACCATTAGTACCACTCTGCATCATTCCACAGTACTTACAGGGATTTCCTACAGTGTTTTCAGACATTAACAAATTCATCACAGAAAGGCAGAACTGAATGCTTCAGACAAACATAAATCATATCTGTGAATGTGACATTTCCCCCTAAATTATCGTGCTGATGGAATTCATCTAAACATCTGAGTTAGTCCCTTCACTAAACTAGACTTCTTCACAACTGATGGAGAAAAACAATTCACCTAAGACGTGCCCCTTAAAAAAAAAAAAAAAAGAAAAAATAAAATTAAGTCAGATACATTCTCTCCTGAGAGCTTTCTTCAGTTGAAGGTTTCTTTGATGACTGATTCAAATTTAGAGACAGGTTAAGGTGAGATAAATGTTACCTTATGTATGAAAACCATCAGATGCAAGCTCACTGATCAAGAATTATGTTTGCAATGTATGCCTATTGCGCAGAAATTTACTGGGAAGGATCAGACCCAATACCAAAGATACAAACAGCTGGATCTTTGGTTGTTATGAAAAGCTGACTTTTAAAATGCAGTTCTCCTGTCTGTGTTTCTGATAGTTTAAAATCAGCTTTTTCTTTGAAGAAAGTATTTAGTCCAGTTGTTCTCAGTTCAGGATTATTTTGGATAGTTTTAAATTTTTCCAGTCCTCTGAATCTCTCACTGTCAGTGCTAGAAGCTGTGCTATGGACTGAGACTCTGAAGCTCTTACAGGAGACAACTAATTTTTATTTGTTGCTTCAGTGACCAGTAGGAAAATCATATACAGAGTCATTCCTATTACAATTTGATGGTTCAGTAATTTTGTCTTCCTGCAGGTCATGTTAGCAGAATGACAAACATCTATGGCAGAAATGTTTCTGGGTGATATAAACCAAAATGTGTGATTTCTTTATTTGTACTGCTTATGACAGTTTCATCTAATGGGAAATACAAATAAATATGATCTAAAAAAATAAATTAAATAGCGGTTACTTGGCAATTCTGCTACACAAAACAAAAAGGGCACTTTCTCTCTTCTTGGGAGGCTGGAAAGACGCAGGCATTAGTGGTTATGGTTACCTCATTAGATTTCACAGGCAAGGGTATATTAAAATGTGTAGGTAGCAGCAGATCTAGTTCTCCAGAAGAACATGAAGACCACAAATTTGGTCACAGTTCAAGGTCACTTAAAGAGCTGTCCCTGAGCAGCAATGTATGTCATAGGCCAGTCAGATTTCTTAAGGGAAGTGGTTTACCATAATAACTTGATAGCAGTTTCACATCACAAATATTTGGGAAATGTAATATTAACCAAGAATGTAATTCTGAGATGTCAAAAAATATTTTGCCTAAGGATGATTCAAACATTACATTTGAAAGAACAAGAAAAGTGAAAGAAAAAGCTTAGCAAGAACTAATAGAGTATATTGGGGGATTTCCCATTGGTTTTAGCATCGAATGAAATGAGAAATAAATCTCCAATTCAACCTTGATCTAACGTCTGTTGAAATCAGAGGGAAGATTGCTTTTATTTTTGTGGGTGTGGCCCTGGGATCAGGACATATATATCACTGCTTGTGCTTGGGAAATTGCCTCCTTCCCATTACCTCTGTATCAACCCCTGCAGAACATAGGAAAGAGAAAAAGAGAAAAAAAAAATGTAAAGAGCTGGCTGTCATGGCATGCTAGAAGGATTGACAGTGATCTGGCATTTTTCCTAGTGTCAGATGGCAGGTGTCAAATCCTGGAAGGAGTGAACTACGCTGCTCTTTGTTTGCCTTTCCTGATAAACACTCTAGCCATGACTAGATGGTCTCATCAAATGATCATAAGTTCAGCTCTCAAGTAACTGGGACCCTTTGTGTATTACATTACTTACAGTATTTACATTGGGTATTTTTCCCTGACCACAAAAATCATAAAGTATTATTACCATAAAGCAGGGACAAGTAATATAACTCGAAAGAAAGAAATATCCCCATAAAGTTCTGATTTCTCATTTCAGTGGCCCATGGCTGGGCCACAGAATCTTATACAATGCAATTCTAAAACTAGAGGTCTAGGGACAGACCTGGCTGCTCAGGTGTTGCAGCAGTCAGGGGGTGAAACCCTCTAAGGACAGAGACAATAGCCTCTTAGAGTGACCTGTTCCACTGCCTCACTCTCCATGGGAACACTGAAGAAAAATGTCTCTTTATGCCCAGCGTGAACCTCTTACAATCTGTATGTGTTTTCTTTCTCCCTCCCATCCCACACCACTGAGGCATCTGGCTCCATCTCCTTGATGACCCCTTGAAGACAAGCAGGGGCTATTTGTTGTCACTGAAGCCATCCCTTTTCCTGGATGACCCAGCCAAGCTCTCCAAGCACCTCCTCACATGGGAAATGATCCCGTCCCACTGCCTTCAGAGGGACCTTCCTCTGGACCTCATAATTTCTGCTGATTAAAAACATTTTTTAAGGATGTTGAATCTCTCTTTTTCCTAGAAGTTACAATATAATATAGAAAAATCCTTTTATGAATTGTCTAAATTTCTGTGAGTGCCATTTCATTCTCTCAGGCAACTCAAACTCAACACTGTATTTGTACAAAGAATATTTAAATACCAAACTGAAAGACACAAAAATTTTAAACTATAACCTTTAGATATCAAACTAAAATACAAGAAAAATCTAAGCTGTAATTTTAATTTATAAACAACTATAAATTTCAAAACCATATCCATGCCATTCCAGGCACAAAACTTCATCGGAAATGGCTGCAACTGCCAATTACACACATATTCCTACACTGTATATTCCCTCAAAATATTTTCAGCTGCTACATTATTTCATTGGCACTTCTCACAGTAAGCCCTAACCTGAAGCTCTTCCATTCAGTTCCAAACCTGAGAAATTTAGCCACTTATCTATAAATAGCTGGTAATTTAGCTAACTGTGAAAATGCTGACATAATGTCAATGTTTGCGGAATACAGTTAAAATGAGAAAGACCTTGGATAGTGCAATCAGTGCCACTCTAGTAAATTAATTCAGTCCCTGAAGAGCTTTATGGTAGCACATAACTGTGGAATATATTTAAGGACCCAGAATAGAAATCTCACTTGAGAAAAATGGAAAATTCAGGTAACTAAAAAATAATTAAATTAAGTGAATGATTACTACAATTAATGGAAGAAAAAAAATTTCTTCTTGTCACTGAAAATAATTTTTAATTATTAGAGCTAGGAAGAAACTATAGCAAAAATATCTTTTCTGCTGTCAAAATGCAAAAAGAATTCCCATGGTTGGGTCTATTCTATAGGCTTGAGAGGTGGGTATACGAGAACCTTGTGCAGTTTAACAAGAACAAGTGCAAGGTGCTGCACCAGGGTTGGGGCAGCCCCAGGTGCCAATGCAGGCTCAGGGGTACGAGAGCAGTCCTGCCAAGAGGGAGATGGGGCTGCTGGTGGATGAGAGGCTGAATATGAGCTGGTAGTATTCCCTTACATCCCAGAAAGCCAGTTGTACCCTGGGCTGAAGCCAAAGCAGTGTGGCCTGCGGGGTGAGGGAAGGAATTCTGCCCCTCTGCCTCATTCCTATGAAATCCCACCTGGAGTGCTACATCCAGCTCTGGGGTTCCCAACACAGAAATAACACGGACTTGTTCGAGCAAGTTCAGAGGGGGTCACAAAGTTCATCAGAGGAATGAAGCACCTCTCCTGTGAGGAAAGGCTGAGAGAATTGGGAGTGTCAGCCTGGAAAAGAGAAAGCTTCAGGGTGACCGAATTGTGGCCTTCCAGTACCTGAGGGGAATTTACAGGAAAGACAAGACAAGACTATTCACAACTGTATGTAGTGACAAGACAAGGGAAAATGGGTTTTAAAGGAAAGAGGGTGGTTTAAGTAGGTATTAGGAAAACTACTATGAAGAGGATTAGACACTGGAACAGGTTGCCCAGAGAAGGTGTGGATACTCCATCCCTGGAGGTGTTCAAGGCCATGTTGGGTGGGGCTCTGAACAACCTGGTCTAGTGGAAGGCGTCCCTGCCTATGGCAAAACAGTTGGAATGAAATTATTTTTATGGTCGCCTTCCAATACAAGCCATTCTATGAATCTATGATTCTATGATATATTAATTCATTCAGAAATCTTTTAGTAAGGGGGATACCTATTGCAAGCATTAATGATTTTACAGAATAAAAATTTAACCCTGAATTATCACCAGAAGTTAAAGAACACTGGTGTTAATGGAAACATTTAAAAGAAGGAGGGTCAGAGGACTTGGTGTTGTTGAAGAGCAGGAGTCTTTTCCACAATGGATGTGCAGGTCTTCACTGTTGTGTTGAGCTCAACAGGTCAGGATGTTGCCTGTATGTGTTTTTGACCCTTCTCCCAGACCAATTAGTAGAAACATGCTGAAGAGAGATAAACCATCATTTTTTGTTCCTAATATAACAATTGAACATGGAAGTACTAGGAAATCTATGACCAGCCTCATCTATCTTCTTCCATATCTGGCTGAGTGGACACTGAACTTCAGTCCACAGCATTTACCCTGAGAAGTTCACCTAACCTTGAGAGTGAGCCAGTATCATCCTTTAGAGTTTCCTTGCCTGAGAAATTAATTATCTTGTGGACAATGTGGAAAATTAAGAAGTTTAGGCTGCAGCAAGAAGTTGCAAAGCTTGGGGACAATATGGCCATTAATCACTTTTGCAGTTCTAAAAAAGAGCAGAGATTCTATGCTCATCTGCTCTCCAGTCCATGTAACCAGTGATAAATGTGGAAAACTCTTGAGGCAGCAGAAAAAAATCTCAAGACATCTTTCAAATCAGTGTCCCAGAGACAGTAAATTCTGCAGCTTAGCCAAGTTTCAACTTCTCCAAGATGTGACTAGCAACATCAGATCACTCAGTTTCTAATAATCAATTTCAGAAGTTTTAGCTAGATCTAGACATTTTGTGCAATAAGTATTCAAGTACAAGAGTAATACCTCAAATCCTATCATTGAAAGAGAAGCTGTGAGAAAAATAATCAGTAAGAGGAATATGAAACCCTCTCTCTATTCCAGCACAGTATTATAAGAATATTTTCAGAAAATTTTACTAGTAGCTGTAAATTAAATTCTATAATTAATAATATTTAGATATTAACAAATAATTTATTTTAATATTCAAAGCACTTGAAAGACATAAAGCAGTCCTTGAATTCTATATGGGCAAATTAGAAGATGCAATAAAAATGTGATATTTTGGTCACTACATATAATGCTATAATATTTTGATACACTCTTTTTAAAAAAAGCATCTCATTACTGTCTTTACTTACTTTACATTGCCTCGTTACTTTTGGCTCCTATTTCAAGTCCTTGAGATGAAAACTTAGAATGTGTCTTTCAATTTCACCTTATTTGAAGACAGTCTTGCTTTCCCAAAAAATATGGAGCAGTTCAACTCATTTTAAAATAATAACTTGTATTAAATTGGATTAAAGTTCTCAGGATAAGATTATATTCAGGAAAAAAAGGTAGTGTTTTTCTTTGAAATGCTCATGGGACTCTCACAGATTTGCTGTAAATTTATTCCTGTAATGTATACAACAGCTGTCATTGATATTTCTATTCGAATAATGATGCCCATGAAGCTACCATAGATTAGGTCTCCTTTCAGGAAAAATAAATCCATATAAATTCTTCTTAGGAATAATTTCATATTAGCAGACAGCTGAAAATGCATATATTTCAATCATGATTCCTCTAATTCATCACAACCTCGGCATACACAACAACTGTATGCAAGCATACAAACAATTTTTCACAATTTTTCTACTGGCATATTTATTACACACTCAAACATTAAATTTTAGTAGTTGAAAGGAACAAGGCCCAAGTTTTTGTTAAAACCCATCTTTTTGAATGGCATGTAATGAAATAATGTCTCATAAGTCATACTCTTAGCTGTGACATTATTTTTCAAAAATATTTGTTGTGCTCTTTAAAGCAGTACACCAACATAAACCCACTCTTGCCAGCGAGTTTTAACTCAGTTACAGTGAATGTTTGATAATGTTCAAGTTAAGTCCCCGTGTGCTGTTCTTTTCAAACCTTGATATCCTGAAATATTTTTAGATAAGTCTACAGAGAATCTGTATAATAGTACTTCTGTTGATAGAGAACCCTAAAACCATTGCTCACAGTTCAAGAGATGGCAAGCAGAGAGTGTCAAAGTCTAAAAAAATTAAGAAACTAAGAAAAAACTAGAATAATGTCTTCTGTGTTTAAAAAGTGATTTTTTGATTACAGTATGAATGAATATGAAATTTATACAAAATATTATTTACATTTTCTAAGGCGGAAAACTGTTTCATTAAAATTTTGTTTATTTTTTCTTCTTCCAAGGAATATTTGTAGGGGGAAAAATGACATTTGTGTGAATATAGATTCAGATGAGTCTTCATTGTTCCTCTTCTCCAGGTTAGGATAACCAGAATGCACACCATTCCTCCTATGGGTATCACACTGCTGACAACATAGACATTGTTTTAGGATGCCAGACTTCACACTCAGATACTGATCTGTGCATCACCAATACTGTCACAGATTTCTTCTTCAGCCACCCTCATTGAAGACACCTTAAATCACCGAAGTTCGAGAATAAGCTTCAGAACAGCCTGAGAATATGAAATACTGACACTAATTGTCATAGTGAAGAGTTCTCAAATAACTAAAGGTTGAAAGGTGCTTGCAAAGAAATATTTTAATCAATGCATCTCTAAACACTTTAGTCTATTCTCAGCTTAGGTGAGGAGATAAACCTTGGTAAATATGTTGCTGCTGTGTTCATAGTGATATGGCAAGATTGATGCTTTCACTTTTTTAAAAAAAAAGTGTATAAAAATATTACAACATATTTTTCATCAAAAGGAAATTGGTCTTTGAATCAAATAATGTTTTGTTAGGTTTTTTCTTAATGGAATTGTATAATACAAGAATTTGGTGTTTATTAAGTGTCTGAGAGTTTTATTTCTTCAAGATGCCTTGATGAAAAAGTTAAGACACAGAAATGACTATCAAAAATGGACAAAGATGGGTCATTCTTTATAAAGATAAATAAGGTATATGAAGAAAAATATCTTTCTCCTATTAGTTAAAACAACTCTGTAAAAATATACTATACAGCACTATACAAATATTCACAATATTCTCTTGTGTTAACTATTTTCAAGTATTGGAAGCTATGGAACTTGCTATGCCAAGGACCTTAAAAATCAATAGCTGCTTCCAAATGTACTATGAAACTATCATTGTATATTATGTCAAAATCAAGGTTATAAAATCCAAATTTCTAAAAAAAAAAAAATTAACTAGAGTGTTCAAGGAAAAAAAGAACCAGTGGCTATTAACAAGTCACTGAATATCACATGTTCTATGACAACCTTAGGTTAAACTATGGCACATACTCCTCTTGCAAGCTTTAGGCTGTAGCTGTAACTTGTTAAATTGATGTGATTAAAATTGAAGTTATAATTCTTAGATTCATGAAGAGAAATAATGAAATTATTTCTCAATTGTTGGCATTTAAATGCAGTAAATAATGTTTATGTAGGTTCAGAATGGATTTCCTATTTTAGGAAAAGCATAATATAGATAAAATCAAAGTATTCATAGAATTCTTTACTAAAACATAGTGGGAGAAGGAACTATCAAATTAAATATATGGAAAGTAAATACTGGAAATTGATCCAAAATATATCCTCCTATCCTACCAATTGAAATCTGGAAGGAAACTTTTACTGGATGATTAATATATAGAAATGGCATTAAATAATATTAATTTAAAAATATATGAAGAAATATAGCAAGTTCCAATTCAAATAAACATCTGAAAAATATGAATACTTATACAAAGATTATAAGTGTAAAAATAATGGACACAGAAAAATAACATTTACTTGGCAATTGTGAACACAGTCTTTCTCTTACACTTATGGTAGTTCTACCTCAAAAATAAATTTTCATTCCTCAGAGAAGAATATAAACTTTGTGAAAGTGAAATGAAATTTATAAACTTTTCTGTTTATAGGGGAAAACCCAGTAGATATGGGTTTTGTTATAGGTCATTATGGAAACTGAGCACTTATTAAATAATAACACAGTTTTTTCATTGCTTTATAATTGGTTATCGTGGAGGAAAATTACCATTAAAGTTGTGTACACACCTATTCTGGGATACCTGCTATTTATTCTGCTCTGAATTAATTTGAAGTGTAAGCATGGCAGAAGGTTCTATTTCCTAGAAAAACTTTGTCCATAACCATAAGGAATGAGTAGCTAAGCACAGATAAGTAACAATATATGCCTTCTTTGAACAGGTTAGATATAATAACACTTGAACTAACCCACTTTTCTATTTTTTGATCAGATGAGCTTTTAAACTGCCATTGTTGTTCACATGTTTGTCTTGGAATGCATGGAAAATAAACTCCAGTATTACACAACAGGTATATGAAGGAAAGAACTCATAGTGATCTCCTATAAGTGTCACAGTTACTGTGTTGCTGAGGGTCTGAGCATTCATGATAACAAATTCCCTCTGCTGCCATACTGAAATTATATTCAAATTTCTTTTATTCTGACCCTCCATGACCTTTTATATTACCTCCTTTTTTTAATATCTCCGTTTCTCTGTCCCACTAATACTGTCCCACTTCTCACTGAATATTCCTGTCTATTCTACAGAGGATCAATTTTTAAATTTTTTTTCAGTATATCTCTGTCTGAAAAATAACTCAAATCCTGGATTAAGAAGTACATGTACTGTAGAAACACATGCCAAAAAGCTCTAATTGTTTCCTCAGTTTCCTGACAGTACTGAAAGCCTGGCACTATGCAGGTACAAAATGAGAATAACAGAGCTAGTAAAAGGAGTAATAATAATTGTTGTATTTGGCCACTATTAAGGTCATAGTTCCAAGAACATCAGCTGTGGACAACAATTTATAGATTTATCTGCAGTCTTCATTTCTCTGTTTTACTTAAGCTTTATGAAAAAACACCATACAAATAAGGCTTAACAAAGCATGCCAGTAATCCACCTGGGTCTGGAAAAGTAATACGTTCTAGCAACATATTAATCTCACAGAAGAAAAAAAAACTAGAAATAAAGAGTATCTGTGGAGTTCAACCACTTACCCTGACATTTTGGGTTTATACATTTTTTTGCAATATTGCTTGATTGGATTTTGTCATGCATTTGAGGTTTCTTGCTGCCTCAATTTATAATCTTAAATAAATGATTAATTCTGATGCAGTTGTCACTCTTTCCCATGTATTTTGCCATGATATATAAACTAGCTTTAAAAACTGACTCCCATGGATATATCTGTGTTATTCAGCATCCTAGTATATGTAGCAAAAGGTGACTTTCAAGACAGCAAAACAGTATTTTAGAGGCAGTGATTCAGAAAATGTGAAATTATTTGTTTATTTTTCTAGTATTATTTTATACCTTTTAACTATTGCAGTTGAAGTGTGTAAATTTCTCTGAGCTTTTATTTTTATTTTGAGTAAATAATAGGTCTAGTTTCTCAGACCAAGCCTAATACTATCAGTAGCCATCTCATCATTGACTCCTGGGTCCAGAAATGAGATTACCTTTCCTTCAGGATACCTTGGACTGAAATAATGTCTCACAAACAAGCTGGACTTCAATTTCTAGTGAGTTCTTTCTCTTCAAACTTACTTTACTCTTGATTTGTTCTGCCAAGTTGGGTACCACGTCTGTGCTCTAGAAAGTTGCTTGACTACTTTTCAGTATGGCAAGAGCAAAGTATTTTGTCCACATTTGGTGCTCCTTGCCATTCTTACCCAGAGCATTCCTTGGCTGTGTTTCTGCTGCTCATCTTGAAAGGATGCTGCCTTGGTAACTGTGGTACTGCTCTTCCCTCTCACCCCCACAGAAGCCAAGCACTGCTCTGGCAGCACTAAGTTATGCTACAACATCTGAAGGAATTAGTCACCTGAATTCTCAATTAGGTCATTAGGATACACCCATCCACAAGCCAGCTGTATTCAGCAAAATTTGATTTAAGACTAATCAGATGTTTAAATTTTGATCTTTAAATGAGATGAAATTCTTATCTCTAATTGGAACTTGAAAGCTACTTTTGTGTGCCAGTCAGCATTTTTAAATTCTTATGAAATTCAGAAGAGTTAGGTCAGCATTTATCTAAATTGAGTAAAATTGAGACAGAATTACACAATTGCAATACACTTTCATCTTCCCAAATTACCCTCCCAGGTGGTTAAAAGCACAGATATACTCAGACTAGTTCATTTCAAGCTTCAAATTAGGGGGTAGTCAACTGGTGCTCAACCTAAACTGAAAAATGCACTTCTGCAGGATGATTTATTCTCCTCTGAGCTCTGCTGTGAAATCAGCACTTCAGAACCAAGGAGACAAGTCAGACAAAGAGGCAGATACTGCAGAGGGTTAAGCAGAAATCCTAGAGAGGGGGTTGCATTTGCAATCTTGCAGCAACCCTTCCTCTGTGCTGTTCTTGATCTTTCCATGCACAGGCTATAAATGTCCCTGACTGCCAGATGTACACCTCAGGGCTTCCCCATCCCACACCTTGGCAAAACCTGACAGGAGTGAGTTGCACATACAGCTGCTTCTGTTCCCAGTTTTGTAGTAGTTTAGATTCAGCCTCTTGCAGTCACTGGGTGAGGTCTGGAGGAGCAGCAGAGAGCCGTGCCCGTCAGATGGAATGACCTTTGTCATTCATGCTGGGCTGTGTGGGGCTGCTGCCTGAGCATGGTGCTGCACCCAGGGGCACAGGGGGTGGCTAGAGCTCTCCAGATTCTTGGTGTGATACCTTCTCTCACAGCAATTTCTCTGGGCAGGAATCACTTCTGCTCTCACCTTCCCACACACCTTCCCAGCTAGACTCACCTGTTGCTGAGACTGATTGAACAACTTTCACAGCAGTTTCCAAAGTGGGTATCTGCCCTACTTTTTCAAAACTTGCTTGCTTCACAGGGCCTCAATATGAAGTTTAAACATTCAGGTATTTTCTGTGTTGTCTTTGGTCTTGCAATAGCAAGTTTATTTCCTTATAACACTCATAGTTGAGTTAGGTGGTAAGGAGAAAATAAAAAGAAAAAGGAAAAAAAAAAACACAGGATGTTTTATTTCCCTTCTAAACAATGCTAAGAAGTCTTCCCTATATCAACAATTGGGGGACTTTTTAAGACAATTTGAGAGCTGATTTAGAACTGCACAATACTCTATCTCTCTTTGAACTTAAAAATTAATCTGACCTGGGTTTATTTCTTCACTGTTGGATGAGCTTCTCCTGTACCAGTGTTTACAGGAAGTAAACTTGAAGTTTCCCTAATAGTTCTTGATGATTCAGAATGTTAAACTACTGACTGTGAAGATTTGTGCAAAGATTTGCACAAAGATGCTACAAATTAAATCAGATGAGTTGTTAACCACTGTACCCAGAATACTTTCTTAGTGCACTGCCTCAAAGATAATTTCAGACTCCAAAAGGAGATCTGACTTATTTCACAGACACAGCTGCAAACGAATGCATTTTTACCTTGTGTGAATGTGTCAGAGAATATTAATATTAACCTTTGTCACTTAACTCATAAATATGATCAAATAAGACCTATATTAATTATACCCCAGGTAGGATGTTATGGCCCAGTTGTCATAGGATAGAATAGTTTTAAATATGCTAAAATACTCTTTTCTATCTTTCTTGAAATTTCAAGGTCACCCCAAGAAGTTTGATTAAGACACTATAATAAATAGCAAGAATGTTGATACGTAATGTTTTCTATCATTTCTTTCAAGGTCAGAACAATTCCTCATTATATGTTTGCATATTGCTCTATACAAACAAGGCCTGATTTCAATTAATATTCTAATTACTCACAATGGAATCAGGTAAAACACATGTATTTTGAAGTTTCTGTGGGTTTCATTAATGTTATACATTAAATATTTATATGAGTTCCTTTCCATATCCACGTAGGTAACAACACCATAAATGAATACCATATGACTCACCAAATCTTTTCACTAATTGCTGTAATACAATATCCCAAATTCTGCCTGTTTCCAGGAGAATCTTTGTGCTGGAATACACTCATCATTCACAAGGACCAAGTGTGTTGAGGGCTTGGGTGTCTCTGATGTGGGACAACAATCCCTTTTACTGAACTGATGCATATTTAGGAAGTCACATTGCATTAATTTTTCGCTGGACCAGGAATCTTCAATCTTTAGCCCTCAGAAGTAGTTGAGGACTTAATGGAAATTAATCAAGTGTAATTGGGCTCCTATTCACATGAGAAGCTGTGTATAGGCTACTCTTGAAGACAGATATTTAAGGGACTATAAAAATTAATAAATAAAATGAAAGTGTATTTATTATTATCTCCTTCACTTAAAAAGTTATACACTAGTTTGAACCTTTTCTCCAGAAAGTAAATAATCTGAGTTTAGTTCCTTTTTCAGTCTAAGGATATTTAGATCTCCTTCTACCTGAATTAGGGATTGCATTGATTTTAAAAGATTGCCACTGGAAAAGAAAAAAACAACCAAAAAACCAGAACTTAACACCACACAACCCTCTCCTCAACCCAACACTACACAAACCCTCCACCAACCCAAGCCTCACAGTTTTGGCGGCAGAAACCACACTCAAGCAGCCTTGTACCTGAGGTGAGCACTGTGGCTCCTGGATGCCCCAGCTCTGGTGAGAGTGCCCTAACAGGATGGGGCATCATAACCCGTCCTGCAGGCTGATTCTCCAGCACCAGCTCTATAGTATTGACTGTGCAATGGGATACATTTCCCTCTCTTCTGTAATTTGCCAAGAACCCTTTTGTTCTGTGAACTTTTAATTGCAGCCCATAATGTCTCGTATATTGGCGATGTTATTTCAATTGGCCAAATCGAGTTTGATCTAGTGGTTTTAATTTAAATCTAGGCAGATTTAGGTGAGTGCTAGGGAAACCAGCTTTTGAGGCCAGATAGCCCTGCTAATGTGTATAGAGAGCTGCAGGCACAGGAGAACTCACTTGCCAGAGGGTTTCCTGTGTCAGGGAACTACTGTAGGAAGTTTCTCTAGATCATACTTTTCAACAAAAAAGCCTAAAACCATTCTGCATTTGACCATAAGTCAGAAAGATATTATTACCAGAGTTACTGTGCCAGACTCAGAGGTGATCTCTGAATGAAAAAAATAGTGGTTTTATTTCTCCTCTGGAATGCACATATGATTGCCTGTATTCAGTCTGGTGTCTTTATGCTAGTTCAGCTTATTTTTTCATTCCTATTTACTCCCAGATGCTTTGTTAATTAACTTTTCTTTGAAACTTATGAAAAACATTCTTCATATTTGCTGAGTCTTTTAGTAGGAGTGTTCTCTCTTGCTTTGCCAAAGTATACATAGCTTAACAGGTCTGAAATAACCAAGTCATAGTGTTAGCATATGGTGGAGTATATGATATGTTTGGTATACAACACAAATAGCAATAAAAAAAACTATAGTTTGAAATAAATAAATAGCTTGTATTACTAAAATTCTCATCCTTAATAATCTGCTTAAGACACCAAGAAATCAAGTTTACTTTTTAATCTCATCTATCTGAATGTTTATATTTCACATTTTGATGTTTTTCTGCATGGCCTTGCTAGAAAATATAGTTAAAGTCAGATATAACATAAATGTAGCTGAAAGTCTTTTAAAATGTTTAAATCAGTTTAGGTTATACTGTGGACAACTCTATTTTCTGGATTTTGAAACTAGTCTGACTTTTAGATGCATAATGTGAATGGAAGTGTATACTAATTTACATGTAATTAGCATTGACATTTTATAAGGCTGATACAGTTTTATGCCTCTTTTGGTTGTCTGTTATAAAGAATCCTACAAAGAGAGTATTCTGACATAGCACAGAACATACTGTGCTCCTGGTTTTCACAGAACACATAACTATATTTTGCAATGAATCTACTGCCATCAAAGAAGCATGAACAGAAACAGTCACTGGTTTGCTTTAGTTCTACTGGGGCTTTATACTTCTATCATATGTTGCCCTCTATCCTTTTTGTCATTTAGACTTGGATGAAATGAATACCAAATGCCACTAAATACGAGTGGAAACCTTTCACATTTATTCTGAAGTGGCTACAAAGGGTACTGAACAGTAGAGAATCAGACTGAGATTAAGCTTCTGTTTAACTTGCTATATAAATTCAAATGAAGTATAACTTTTTGAATTGAGAGTGAAAAGGACATTAAAATAGACTTCAAAGAGGGAAAAAGTGAAGAAAAGTTAACTCCCAACTGGAATTTCTTTTATGGCAATCGGTCTTTCTCACTGTGAATCACACCATGAGCATATGTCTCTCAGAAGAGCCCTGCTGATTGCTATGGAGCTGTAAGATTTGCAGCAGCTTAGGATGTAACCTAGTATTTCAGTGTAGTATCTGCTAACAATTAGCCATGAATTATTTTACACAAACAAAGCCAAAGACATATTATTTTCATTTCCTCCATAAAGCTCCTTTTGCTTGCCTAATAACAGATGCCATGTATTTCCCCTGCCAAAATTGTTGTTATATTGGCAACAGAGCAGGGAATCACACATTCCAATTTTATGTAAAAACACTACTTTAATTAACATCTGGCCACTTCCAGAGTGGAAGACAAAATACTAGACAATATGGATCTCAAGCCAGACTTAGTATGGCAACCCCTACATTTCTAAATACATCTCTTCAATTTTTGTATTTCACAAGTATTTTGAGGAGTATTTGCAATTAATTTTTGTGGTCCACAGAATTAAAACTTGTCCAGTATAGCTAGTGTTCAGCTAAAAGTCTTTTTGCTTTCTTCTAGCTTTTAATGGCCACCAGAATAAAACTTTAAAAACAGAGTTCTGTAGAGAGAGATTAAACACCCAATACATGCAAGAGAGGAAAAAAAAGAGGGTACACAATTCTATCCACTACTGAGGTCAAATAACAAACACCTGGTTAAATCTCTTGTGATTTCTTCCTTTACACCAGAAAAATGCTGAGGCCTGTCTCAGGCACACTGACACCAGCCAATCTGGCTATTAGCATAACTGTTATAGTGAAATCATAAGTCTCTTGTGTTTCCTTCTTTTCCAGCCATAAAAAGGTGAGGCTTGTCTCACACTTATATCAAACACTACATTTAAATATTCTAGTTTATTTTGTCTTTAGGGAAATCACCCACCAGGGTCACAAGGCTAATTGCAGCCCACTCTAAATCATTGGAAAGGGGAAAAAAGTAGGAGTGAGCGAGGGAAAACAGACAGAACATTGTTAGTCACATTTCTCAGCTTTGTAATTTATTTTCCCCTGAGACCACTATGAGCTTCCCAGCATCTTAGAAAGGATGATTCTCTGTCCTCTGAGCTCCCATTTCCAAAAAATTGTGCCAAGTTTTTTCTGAAGAAGTTTAGCAAATTCTCTTTCCCTTTTATCCCTGCAGTTCATTTATTCTGCCTTTCTTTTCTTCCAAGTGGTGTCTCACTGTCTGGTCCATGAAAGCCTCCCCTCCCACCTTTTGGCAGCGGGAGCATAGTAACTGAGTGACACTCTATCAATAATCATGCTGGCTGCTAGAAGAAGGTCTTGCTCATTTCTTCCCAGCTGGCAAGAGTAGGAATGCACCCAAAGAGTTTACATCTGACTCGAAGTTTATGTGAGATACGGCAAGAAACTAATCTAAGCTAAATAAAAACTTAGATTGTTCAACTGAGACAGCATATCCTTACAGCATCTGCCATTTTTACTGAACCCAGGTATTAAAACAACATTGTTCCAAACTGTTCTCAATCCTAAATGGCCTGGATGAAAACAAACTTTCTAAAGACACACAATGATTTCCATCATAACAATTGTAATCACAGTTTTCACTTTTTCTTGTAGAAAATTACTATTGTTGTCTTGTTCTAGAGACACAAATTACCCTTGAGTTCAGCATCTTTCAATCACCTTAAGCTGTAACATAGTTCATTTTTCAGGTCCCACCCTTAATCATTCTGCTGCTGGGAGAACTAATCAACTCCTCCTTTGTAGGGCACAGCATCAGAGTCTGTCTTGAGGCTGTGACTCAACATCTCATCGTCGTAACAGACAAGAGACCAGCCCACAAACCAAAGCAGAAGATTATGCTGTTATTTTGAATTATGAGCTTCCCAATAATTGAAGTTGGATTTAAACATATGATCCATTAAATATACATTCTTTAACCTAGAGTACCCTTTGATGTTTAACTGGAGGGGATTTTTATGACTGAAATATTACATAATGCATAAGGGTAATCTACAAAAATGAAAAGTGGCATAAACTTAACAAAGAAAAGAATGTAGGAAATCTGAACCTACTGTGAGTCTGGATTCACTTCGGTTGTCACTATGCTCTGTTTGCACGATCAGGCTAAGATAAAAGCAAAGCTAAATGTTCTTCAGACTTAAAAGGCTTGTTCCTCATTTAAAGAAAGAATGATGCAAAGTGAGAGATTTTTCTCATGAGTAATCTCTGTATAGGTTTTACTTCTTTGAAGCCAGACAGCAACGGACTTCATGCTATCAGCTTTCTCTAGAAGAATGGTAATTCACATTACACCCTGCCTTTGAATTTGCCTTCTGGTGCATTTCTGATCTACCTGGCAACTAACTGTGCCCTGGACAATGCCTGTGTATTTGGGGTTTATTTTAGATAGGCAATTCCAATGTTTCTTGAATGTTTTGGAAGATATTTTAGGTGTGTGGTTTTAAATCATGGTTTGCCAGTTAGACCCGTTGTCAGAGAATGGTTAATGGCCTGTCTCATTTTGCAGAGAAGATGTAGGCTTTCTCCCTTCAAGATCTCAGAAAAATCCAATTAATTGAAGTACTTTATTATTCTCGGTCATGTGACTTTTGAATTTTGGGAAATTCCTACCCCGGGTCTTTTTCCCCAAGGCTACATGATCTAGAAAGTTTATTCCAGACATCTGCCACACTTCAACGAGCTTAAACCCCTTTATTGGTCTGTTACACAACCTGACTCCAAAACAGCTCTCTCTGTAGTTGCTGTTTATAGGTAGGTCAGAGAAGTTCTGGTTCCTGCTTCTTTGCATCTTCAAGTGCCAGGTGCAATCTCACTGCTACAGACAGCTCTAGGGTAATTGTTTGTAGATTGTTTTGCCCATCAAGATCACGTCTTGATGACACAGCAGAGAGCTTCATTCTCCTCAGAAGAGGGGTAGTCAACTCTCACCTCACAAGCTGTGTGACCCCATTTCATTGAATGCAAATTAGAATCTAATACAATAAATGGCAAGATTTTAAATAAAATGGCACCATACAGAAAAAAACCTCCCTTTAGTATATTTCAAACTTGTATATCAGAAGTGCCCATTTTTACTTCCAAAAACACTATACTTCAATTTTCATAACCTTCAGCTTTGTTTTGAAAATGATGCTAAAGTTAATGTATTCCAATACATTTTATCATTAATTCATAAAACTTGTTATATATAAGTATAAGTAACTTCCCTGAATTATGAGTACTATAAAGAAAAGGCAATTATTTTTTTCACTCCGGCACATTTTGTAAACTGCAAGTAAGCAAGCAAGCAAAATTATGGCAATAGTAACAAAAAAACATAATTAAATTGACTTGAGTTTGAAGCTAAACCTTAGCAAATTTGATATTTTACAAGCTTCTGTAATCTGACCAAGTGTGTTTATACAACACTCTTTCAAATGTTGTATTTAAATTAATAATGACAAATTGTGGACATAAATTCTGTAAATTCAGTGCTACTTAGAGAAGACGGATTAGGGCATGAACCTGAGCTCCATTTCCCACACATATTTCTGAACCACACAAATATGTGAGTGCATGTATACATATGTGCACACACATGCAAAATCTCAGTATATAACATTAGTCATATTAATTATTCATACCCAGCCTTTTGTCAAGACCCAACTCTTCAGGAGTGCTTGTGATCTCTTGTAAAGCTAATATTTTTATTCAGAGACACAGCTTAATCTGGTTACGCCAATGATGCCTGCTGGAATCCCTGAATATGAGAATGAATACCTGGTATCTCTTTTCATACATGTTGCTTCTTTTGCCTTGATAATTTCAGTAAGGTTTAATTCACTACCTTTCAATTATTTTTTATTATTATTTTTTAACACTTAAACCCTTACACATTCTGTGGTAAACATTGAAATACATGAGCTCGAGTAATTCAAATTTTTTGCCTGTATCATGGAAAAAAATGCGACTCACCTTTCTAACACTGTTCTGAGAGAAATTTGAGTGTTCCCTGAAGAATACCTTCCCAATCATGAAAATTTTCATTCAGCATCTCCTATCAGTTTTACCCTTAATAAATCTTAGAAAACACCTGTTATTCTTCTGTATGGATGTCTCTCTGTATAAGCAGAAAATGGAGTGAAGCTTTCTATTTTCTGATCATTAAAGTTAAGCTCTACTTGTAGACATGATATTTTTCCATTAGTATGTTCTTTTCCATTTTGCAGTCTTCTACATATGGCTATCCTTATAGCTGATCAGAACAATTCAAGCACATGCATCCTAAAAAACTTTTTATAATGTTTTAGTCAGCTAATCTGGATTGCTGATGAACTGTCACCATTGCATTCACTGCCATGAAATTCCCAATCCATGCAGGGATACAATTTGCCTACTTAAAAACATAATTGTGCTCTGTCTCATTACCACCTTGTCAGCTCTGTACCTGTTATACCTGTTATATTTTTAGTGATAAAGACCAAATAATGTCCTTGTAGAGGAAACTGATGGAATAGATCATCCTAAGTGCCATCATATGCCTTTGCAGGACAACCAGGGAATCAGGTCCAGACATCACAGGGTTACAAAAGGCAAGTACTGTTTGACCAACCTGATCTCTTTACTGTGACAAAGTGACCCACTCCATGGATGAGGAAAAAAGCTGTGGATGTTGTCTACCTAGACTTCAGTAAAGCGTTGACACCATCTCCCACAGCATTATCCTGGAGAAAATGGCTGCTCATGGCTTGGACAGGTGTGGTCTTCACTGGGTGAAAAAACTGGGTGGGTGCCTGGGCTGAGAGAATGGTAGTGGATGGAAGTAAATCCAGTTTGATGCCAGTTGCTGGTGCTGTATCTCAGGGCTCAGTCCTGTTTAATATCTTCATCAATTATTTATTTGGACAAGGGGATTGAGTGTATCCTCACTAAGTCTGCAGATGACACCAAGTTAGGTGGAAGTGTTGATCTGCTGGAGAGCAGGGAGGATCTGGCAGAGGGACCTGGACAGGCTGGATCAGTAGTAAGAGTACAGCAGCATAAGGATCAGCAAAGCAAAATAACAGGTCCTTTTTTTGAGTTACAACAACTCAATGCAACCTTTCAGGCTTGGAGAATAGTGGCTTGAGAGCTGCTCAGCTGAAAGCTATTTGGGGGTACTGTTTAAAAGCTAGAAGGATATGAGCCAATGTGTGCCCTGGTGGCCAAGAAGCCCAGTGGCACCTTGGCTTGTATCAAGAATTCTGTAGCCAGCAGGACTAGGGAAGGAGTTGTCTCACTGTATTCAGCATTGGTGAAGCCACACCTCAAGAGTTGAGTCCCTTCCAAGCCCCTCACTTCAAAAAGTAAATTGAGATGATAGAGCACGTTCAGGGAAGGACAATGAAGTTGGTGAAGGGTCTAGAAAGCACGTCCCCTGAGGATCAGCTGAGGGAACTGGGTATTTGGTCCAGAGGAGAGGAGGGGGGAACCACATTGCTTTCTACAGTTACCTGAAAGGAGGTTGTAGTGGCATGGGGGTTGGTCTCTTCTGCTATGTTCCAAAGGAAAGAACAAGAGGAAATGGCCTTAAGTTGTGCCATGGAAGGTTCAGATTGGGCATTAAAAAAACAGCTTTCACTGGAAGAGTAGTTAGGCATTGGAATAATTTGCCCAGGGAGGTGTTGGAGTGGCTTTCTCTGGAAATGTTCAAGAGGCACCTGGATATGGCACTTTTGGAAATGGTTCAGGGAGGATTATAGTGATGCTGGGTTAATGACTGAACTAGATGAAGATATCTTCCTACCTTGATGACTATGGAATTCTGTGGTTCTGTGAAAATGTTAAGACTGCAGTAAATACATTCCATTACATTTGGAATGAACTGAGTATGTAAGTAATATTTGCAGCATTTCTTTAGATAGACTACATTAAACTGAAAACACATTCCAATTTATTTCGATTTTTTTATGGCTGAAGCCATTTCTTTGTTTAATTTGTTCAGATGCTCTGGCTTTTTACTTTACAAGTCCTCTATAAATGCAAACCGTGTTTTTGTGAAGAACTGAGCAAAGAAAACTTTGTTGAAATGAATGAAAAGACCTTGCAGTGACTCACTGTGCCTTCCAGTTTTTTTCATTGTTCTGGCCAGGTTTTCTGAAGAAATCTCTATCCCTACTTATCCACAAGAGTGTACCGCATAGCTTCAGATGAGAAAGTACTAGTGAACTTTAATGGGAGTTCATATCTTTTACCAGTTATTCAGCACTGCCTCTGAAGTCATTTTTCTAGATCTTTCTCCAGCTTCTTAGCATACTCAAGCAATGCAAGACCTAGAATATGTTCTCAGAGTTGGACTTCTGTCCTAAATGTAGGTGGATGAAGGTAGGAAAATTCATCAAAAGTATTCAGAGGTAGCTATAGCGTAAAGAAATTGAGCTTGTTATCCTGTAGGATCTTCAGTTAAGAATTGGAAAACTGACTGCGTCTTTCAGAATGGGAAAAAAATCACAACATAAATTAACATTCATAGTGCTTCTACTACTGTAATTAAGTTCCTCACTGGAAATAACCATAAACTCACAAAATAGTTTCAGCTGGGAGGGAACTTAAAAGTTATCTCGTCCAACCCCCCTGTAATGAGTGGGAGCACCTTCAACTAAATAACATTGCTCAGAGCCCCATCCAGGCTGATCTTGAATGCTTCCAGGGACAAAGCGCCTACAGTGCTCCACCACCCTCATGGTAAAAGATTTCTTCCTTATAAAAAATTATTTCTAACACCCTGTCCAAAATATTCCATAGTGTTCTGTCTCAAAACTGAAAAATATGTAGCAGCAATTTTCTTAAGCCTTTGAGGTCTGATGAGTAATGGATAGGTAAAGAGGAGATACATGGATTCCAGCAGTGAACCAAAATAATCTGGGATAGTGATTTTTTTTGTACATTTGCAAGGTCTCTGATCCAGGAGTGTCATTCCCTTTTATAATAAGAAACACATCTCCTTAGTGATGGTTCAATATTGTCCACTGATTTCAAAGTGATTAGTAGACATCCACATCATTTGGCTTATTGATAATGACACTTTAGAGTATTCCTGCTAGAATATGTCACTTCAGTTCCAAAGAATTATAGGAATGTTATCTTCTTAATTTGAGTTTTCCTGTCTCTGTCATATACAGCTCCAAAAATTACTTCCAATTGCTTGACCTCAGGAAAAAAAAAAATCAGAAGAACGTCATGCACAGTTTACTGCTCTGTTTTGTCTTTACATTCATTTTTTCCACACATCTGTGTTGTTTCCCAAGGTGTCCAGAGCCAGCTGGATATACACTTGTTAAAATATATTCATCTTTCTGTACATATTAGCAATCATCAAGGTCCCAAGACAGAGCAGTATTTCTTCTGTGTTGGCTAACAGTTAAAAATTGCAAGGACCCAGACTGTAAAGAATGAGACACAAGGATAAAATTTACAAAAATATTCTCATTTGAGTCCAGACTTTAAAATTTTAGAGGGTACCAATAAAGTGCACATCACTGGAAGAGAAAAAATGTGCAATCAACCAAACACATATTTATTTATCCTGTGCCTAAATCCAGAACACATTACTGTACACCAATGGCATCCTCAGTAGGTCCCCAAATCCCAAAGTACCTGTGTGCTTAAGTAGAAAGCTAGTCCTTTGTGGAATGGAATATTTACATCATCTACCATTATGAAACCAATTAATAGGTCTCAAATACGAGGATAGTCTTGCCAGTATCCATACAGAGACACTGAAAAGACATAGACTCTTCCAAATATATTCTTGCCCTGAATCATCACATCTAGAGGGAATAAAGGGAGAAACAAAGTTAGGTGCCTAAAATTAGGCTGGGGAGATTCCTCATAGCAATCAAAAGGAACTTAGCCTGAATATACCAACAAACATGGTGAAATTTCCAATTTAAGAAAAATTAGATTGGATGAAACTAAAAAACAAACAATCTGGAATAATTTTATGATTGAATGTGTGCCTCTGCTCTTAAAATTGGCTGCTGTACCCAGAGGTGAGGAATCTAGCAAACATTCCAGCCCTGATTCTGTAGTCCCTGCATTTTCTGTAAATTTTGCCTTTAAAATTAAAATGACAGGTGACAATGCAAAATATGGAAAAAAGGCAGAAGAGCACTAATTGGCTAAAGAAAAACAGAATTTGTAATAACTGTTCCTTAAAGCTCCCCTGGCTCTCCTTTCAGTCTTTTTAATGAAATAATAAATGTATTTTTACAGATGTGTAATAGCACAAAATGTAGAAATTAAAATATCATCTAAAGCATCATGTCTTATTCACAAGGAGACTTTTGGTGAAAAAAATCTCTGGATTATAGGAGGGTAAGAAGGAAGAGTCAATAGGGTTTACAAATCCCCGGTGATTCAGCATGAGTAATGAGTAAAATCTCTACCACATTAAATAAAAAACGTCAATGTGTAGTCTTTCATGGTGGCTGATGAAGGAAGAATAAGCCTATTGGACACACGTTTTCTTTGTACTCTGTATTTTTCTCATAGGCTCATGTGGTGCTGTATTTTTTAACTATAGATAAATGTTTTAAGGGTTTCTCTAGCTGCTGATAAGGGTTACATAGCAGGTCAAATTCTCTCTTGAAAACACACAGATGTCCTTCACTCAAGGAGATGTATAGGTCATGGCAATCCTAGGCACATCTGCAGGCTGCGTGGCGAAGTGATTGAGAGCAGCCCTGTAAAGAACTTGGGGATGATGGCTGATGAGAAGTCCCACCCCACTCCAACTCCATGAGCTGGCAGTGCGCACTCACAGCCCAGAGAGCCTGAGCTGCACCCAAAGCAGCGTGGCCAACAGGTCAAAGGAGGTGATTCTCCTCCTCTGCTTTGATGAGAGCACACTTGGAGTTCTGCATCCAGCTCTGGTGCCCCCAGTGTAGGAAGGACATGGAAGTCCTTCCATGAGCAAGTCCAGAGGCGGGCCATGAAGCTGCTAAGAGGACTGGAGCACCTCCTCTACAAAGACAGGCTGAGAAAATTGAAGCTATTCAGCTTGGAGAAGGTTGTGTGGAGACCTCAAAGCACTTTCTAGTATCTGGAGGAGGCCAACTGGGAAGCCAGAGAGGAACTCTTTATCAGAAACTGAAGTTCAGTTTATCAGGAGTAATGGGTACAAGCTGAAAGTGGGGAAATTCAGGTTAGATATTAGGAAGAAATTTTTTGCTGTGAGGGTGATGAGGCACTGGAACAGGCTGCCCAGGGAGTGTTCAAGGTCAGGTTGGATAAGGCTTTGGGCAACCTGGTCAAGTGGGAAGTGTCCCTGTGCTTGGCAGGGAGGGTTGGTACCAGATAGTCTATAAAATCTCTTCAAACCTGTAACATTCTATGTGTCTATGATTAGGCACCATTATCCTGGCACAGACTTAACAGAAAGTGACCTTCTGAAAACCTGTTGGATGAAGTAATTCCAAAATTATGTCTTAACTATATTTAGAGGCTACTAAACAAGTTCTTTCATAGGGATACAGAAAAAGACACATAATTCGCTGTTGGGCTGAGAGATGGGTTGGTTTGAGGAGTTCCAAGTCTGTGGATCGTGGAGAATATTTTCTGTAGATGGGATCAGAAAGATCTGATGTGCCTGTTAGCACATATATACAGATTACGGAGGGGATTGAAAAGTAATGTAACTTTCTATAAATAATTCCCAACATTGTGTATGACTCATTTTAGATGCTGTAGTTCTGGGTTTAGAAAAAATGTTGCTAGTCAAAATGCTGCCCGGAGGACTATCATCATCTCTACACATTCCCGTTTCTGCCCTTTGTGAAATCTAATCTTCCTTTATTCTATCCCTTATAGATAAATGTGTGTATCACATTTAATGCATGCTTATGATATGGGATTCCAATATTAATTTTAGACTTTGTAGTTCTTAGTCTCTTCCTGGAATTTCTGTGGACACTCTTTGTTCTGCTAGCATCAGGCAGATCCCAGTGATCTGTGTTGTACAGCAGATCCTCCTATCTCTCCTCCATTTTTCCAGAGGCATTTATAGATACTAAGACCAAAAAATTTCAACTTCTAGCTTCTGGAAGCTACAGAGTCCAGGATTTTCATGTGGCTGAAAGTTCTATATGTTTCCAATGCCTTCTTTATCTCTTTTTTTTCCAAGCCAAACCCAAACTATTCTTTTCTTTGCACTTCGCCCTTTAAATTTCAGTTTGCAGAGGGAAAGATATCAGAATTTAAACTGCCTGCATTAAGTTCTCTCAGTTGCCAGTGGTTTTAGAGCAGTTTTGGAAATTTTGCTGTCTGTATTTGAGATGCTTTACCAACATAATGCATGGAGACAGCCAAAGCTCTTTGGCATTATGGACAGTAGGATGAAATTAAAAAGTGATTAATTAGCATTTGTCAAAATAGAAGAAAAACAGGTCTCCAAATGAAATGACAGGTTTAAAATGGAACATAACTCAGCTGCTGAATTCAGTGTCACAAGATACCATGTGCCTGAAGAGTGAATAGTTTCAAAGAGTAAAATCCCAAGACAGGCTTCATCAGAGACATCCAAATAGAGTAAGCAGAATGTCACCTCCACTTCAGAAGTTTTTAATCTTATGATAACCAGAAGTTGGGTTATCTGATGTGTTGAACAGAGTCAGGAACTCAGAGTACTGAGCTAATGGAGCTTCAGTCTGACCCAGGTAGGCCGGATTCATCTTCTTGCTTGGAAGGCTGCAATGTAAGCAAGCAGTGTATTTTTCTTTTAATAGAACCACTGTGATGGACACTGATCTCTAGTTAAACAAGCCTGATATTACTCTGAAAAATGCTTAATGCTTATATCAAATCAAGAATGGGCTGTGCAGAAGTGCAGTTAGTAGCTGGCACTGAATACCCTTATCTGTGTGGTACTATCAGCAGCCAACTCACATTTTTGGACTGCCCTCAGAGTCTCCTGTTTGCAAGCTGTGAACACTTTGCACATGGCAGGGCCATCAGAATACAATTCTGTAGGCTTCTATATTTATTTAGAGTAATTTAGGTTTACTAATTTTTTAAGTACCTTCACCTTATTTCCATATTAATTGCAAAACATCTCCTCTGTAGCTGATTTAAGTTTCTGAATCCTCTTTTTTATCTGCCTGTTATATCAGTAATTTCTTGTAAGGTTTTTTTGCTCTGTTGTCTCACACGTTTTTAAGTAGGCATATGTTGTTCTGAGTAGGACATAAAATGTTTCTGCACTATGACCTCTGCTGTCAATCCACAGCTATGGTAAGAGCAATCTCTTCTTTTCTAATCTAAAAATCAAGCTTTCTTTGTTCATAGCATACCAAGAAAAAAACCCAAAATGGAATAAATTTCAAGTGTTTCACTGAATAAGCCATTACCTTGAATAAGGCTTTTGTAATGCCAATGCACTGTGACTCATGTAATTCAGATGTGAAGCTAATATGCTGTTTGAAAATGTACCCGCTGCTGATGATTCCTAAACAGGGAGGCAGAGAAGTGATTATTAGATAGGACAAGACATGAGCTGAATTACTGAAATGTGCGATAAAGAAATCTAAGCCTCTACAATTTGCCTGTCAAAAATGAAGCTTTTAATCAATTTAATCAGTGTAACAATATATTAGCTCAGCAGCCTGCCATCTCAGCATGTAATTTTAACTATAAAGAACATTCTGCAAACACTATAAAGCTCCAAAGTGCTCTTTAAAAAGTCTCTAAAACATAAACAAGGTTTTTAATAGCCTGTGTCAGCAGGACTAGAACAAATCACAGGAATGTAATGAAAAAGATTTTTCTATTTCTCTTGAAAAAGGATTCTACAGACCTTGTTAGATAATTTGACTACACCCTCATTCTTTGATGGAGGCAAAATTTAACCTTGATTTGTCATCTTCTCTCTAAAATCTCACAATTTTCATGCCTCATGGAAGTACTTATACTAATCTTCATTAGTTCTTTCAGGGTACTGAAATCATTCATTCTTAATTTCAACAGTATCCTGGCATGCATACTAAAACACAAAGGAATGTTATAAAACAGTATTAAGGGCAGTAAAAAAATTCACCTTCCAACTGCACTGAAGTGCAGAATAAATGTTCATAGGAAAGAATTACTGTATATTATCAGTAAGCTGAAAGAACACGAAATCATCGTTTATATTATTTTGTTTTAAAACATTTCAGTGAAGGAATTACTGTAATTAACTTTCCTTCATGTTTTCAGTTTGGCAGTGTCTCACTTCAAAAATGCCACCCCAAGCCTCCCACATGCACACTAGTCACCATGTATTTGAAAGTGAAGAAAGCTAAAGGATCAGACATGTACCCAAGATGGCATGAGACAATAAATGGCATATATAAACACATTTTTCTGTGTGACAGATGAAAGCTTGCAGTAGTATTTTAATGCACTATGGTCTGCAAAATGAGCTTTGGGTTCATTTGCATATCATAAATATACAGTTTTCTGTGTCCAGGAGACTGTGCAAACTATTTTCTGTTCTTCCACCTTCCAATACAATTTTCTTATCCACAATAATGGGAAAGGATGTCTTTGGCTTTAAACTTGTGTGGTGACTTCTCTCTTTTGGAAGTTAAACAAGGGAGCAGTGACAGAATATTCCACAGGAAAAGTGTTCTGAGAATTGCTCTTCTATCAAGTTGAGTGTGATAAGAGCCTGATGAAAACTAGCCCCCAAAGAAAAGTATTTTTACCTTTGTTCTGTAAAAGGAGAAAATCAATTCTCAGTTCCCAAAGAAGGAGACATCATGTGCAAAAGGGCAGCAGCTGCACCATTACATTTAAACCTTAGAAGTTCATCCAACTGGAGAAACAGATGTGAATTTGGAGTAAATGTAAGGACACTTCCTCCTCAGTGCACTAGTAATAGGGACAAAAGGAAGCAGCGGATTAAATCCCAGGACTGCCATTTATGCCTAGACAGAGCATAAATGTGAACTACCATGTTAAAGAAGAAGCACTGTATGCCCTTGTGAATCAGTCTAATCAGCAACAGATTTCCTCCCAAATTAGTAGTTTTCAAATGAAATATAATAGTTCCCAAAATAAAAATAATTTCATGTAGATAAAGTATACAGGACCATATATAATAGTCAGTGAACAGGTTACTTTGAAAAAGTACTCTGCTATCAAGATGTAGCAGCTGCTCTACCAGCAAAGTGCAGTGGGATCCTGGCATGTTTACTGCTTCATATTTATTGTAGAAGTCAGTGAGTTGCTTTGAGAAACCTCTGATCTTGTCATCAATTTTATAAAATGGGGTTTTCTGGGGTTCCAGGAATCCCTGAAGTTTGCTGCTCACTTGCAAGCAGATACTAAGAAGTATGGGTTTCATTTTTTCCATTGTTTCATATGTAGCTCTTATCATATGAGTACATGTAAGAACATCTGTCAACATCAGTGAAAACAGCCAGAGTGCATTTACTTCCATTATATATATAACCCTTTTAGAGCAACTCACTTGTGGATATTTCATAAATTTTAACAAGGTTGTTTAACCTTGAGCATAATTCACTTCAAGGAGTTTTCATGGTCTACTCTTGTTTCAGAGCTTTGCATTGTAAAGCAATAAACACATGAGCAAAGTTCTGATAATAGCCCTTATTACACAACTGAAACAGATAACCAAACCCCAAAAAATATTTCCTATTTACATGTTGTATTAATTTGATTGACCATAAACAACGTGTTAGTCCTGTCAAAATAGATCCCATAGCATCAAAAACCACATCTGGTGGGGAATTCTAACATTCTAGGCACTATATCTCTTGCAAAATAATCCTTCTATATATCTATCAACAGCTGATTATTTTAGACAGTTAATCAATTCAATTATTAGCCAAATATTTTAGATCCTTGGCTTAGTAAATCTTCATTTTCTCTAACAAGGAGTGCAGTTACACAATGTTCTCTCTGGGAGAGGAGTTAGCTAAAGAAGTCCATTTCCCCCTCCCTATTTTAACATTCATTCTCACATTAAAACTATATCCATTATCCTTAATACAATCACTTCTGAGGCCACGATATAAACCAAGTCACTTAGATAATTTTGAGTTCAAAAGGAAACATCAAAAAACATTACTGCATTTCTGCCTATAGTGCAGAACAAGTGAAAATAAAAAAGATTTTGGTGGAGGGCAGGAAAGCATTCAGAAAAAACAAAAAAGCACTTCCAGATCCTGGACTGCAATCAGCCTAAGGATTTTGAAATATGTATGGCTCATTTCCCAGGCAAAGGTTTTTATTACCTGCATACAAAATATCTGGAAGGAGCTAGAAGTCAACCTGGTAAACCATTAGACAAGAGCACAGTGCCAACATGTTTGGCAGTGGCAGGTTAGTTCTCTGGTAGGAACTCTGTCCTAAACTGACACAGATTTTTCCACTTTTTCATTCCAGTCACAAAATATAAACAAAGCCAAACTTGGCAACTCAAAACTGAAAACACAAATCTTCTTGTTTAACTCAATGTTCTAGTCATGAAAGAGTAGGCTTGCATTTATTTTCTCCTTTAGAGTTTTTTTTCTTTCTTTTGGTGCTTCATGGAAGCCCAGAACAACAAACACACATTTGGGTTTAATGCTCCCTATCAATAGTAATGGCTCCCTACTCATAATCAAACTTTTCAGAAACTGCCTGTCTGGGGAAAAAGTCATTCTTTATCTGTGGTCATTAGGCCTTAGACTAAGTTTCAATTGGACCCTGCTAGGGCCAGGTGAGTAACTTCTATTTATTTTCTGTTCAAGCATCTGAGTTGCCTCCCTGGACCTTGCTCAAATCTTATGATCTTTGAACAGCTGAAGTGAAATGAGTTTTAAAAAGAAAGGTCTGAGAGATCTGTTGTCCCCTGAATCCTCCTTCTGGCCATTCTTGTAGGTAGGAATCACATTTATTAACCTCAAGTCAACTGGAACCTTATCAGTTTGACAGGATTGATGATAAATGATGAAAAGGAGCTCTGTGAGAACTTCCACCAGCTCCCTCAGTATATTGGGTGAATCACATCTGGCCTCATAGACTTGTGTGCATAAAACATATTATTTGATCCTTTTTTACTGACTGTGCTTATTTCTAGAAAATAAGCTCAGATGTGCAGGTAAACTAACACTTTTACCTGGTCAAATGAAACCTACTGTCATGATATAGCTTCTACGCCATGTACATTCCTTGTTTCATTGGTTGTGCCTTCTATTTTAAAGCAACTATTGAGCAGCTACATGACAATTAACCTTGTAAAACTTGTTTGAACAAATGAAAGAAAATATTTTTCACTTTATACTTGACTAGATTCTTCATTCTGAACTCATAAAGGGCTCACCATTCTAGGCCAATTGTAAGATTGTTAACATATATGTATTTGAAGAACTATATGTCTTTATATGGAGAGCATTAGACAGATTAGATATGTTTTTATATTATATGTCCCTAAAATACTATATCTTTAAATGCACAAAATCCTATGTATAGCAACTGAAGTCTGTAAGACTTTTCAAATTACACTACTCTGTAGCAAAAAAAACCAAACCTATATTAGGCTGATTTGTTTGGTTGCTTTTAAAGAAGGGCCTAAATTCTAATAGATTGCAAGAAAGATTGTTAATCAATATTCTTTAGCCATTCAGCATTTCAACATTTAGATAGTCTAAATATCTTTATAGTTTTTTTCCTGGTGGAATTCATAGGGATACTAAAACAAAAGACACTATAAGCTAAATGGGAGCATGGTAATAACTCTGCCAATGCTAGAATCACTGGACATTAATTCTCTAGAAATTACAGCTACAGAAAAATATGATGTGACTTACATGTCAGGGGCATCATGATATAAACAGAGACATCTTCAAATTAAGAATCAGAACAGTAGTATTCTAAAAGTTTGTAGCTTTTCATAGGTTCTTATTAATGCTTTTAAAATATGGCTCTAGTTCCAATCAATCATATGAACAGCAAACAGGCAGATTCTTCATTTTATGCATGAAAAAGCAGAAGTAAAAGAAAAAAATATTACTTTGTCTTAAAAGCTGTTACTTATCACAGCTTTTGCAGTCCTGCCATTTAATGCTGTTCCTACAACTTCTCACCATTTTATGATGTGATCTGTTTGTTCCATCTTCCCTTCCATTGAGGCATTTGAGCAGAGATCCCTCCTCACTGGAATGTGGAGACATCTGTTTTCTAGGGTCCTGCAAAACATTACACAGAGCTCTCCATAGATCTCTGACTCTATCAAAGTGGCCTGACATTCACTCTCCGACCACGAGTCTTCAGGTCATTTAATTTATAACTGTTCTTTCAGTTCAGGACTTCCTTCTCATGTCAAGTCTTTCCTTAGTATAATCTGTCAAAGATGGTTCTTGGTTAACAGTTTTGATGAATGTACCAACTGTGTATACTCTAATATAATAACAAAAATTGAAGGCTTTGTGTTATGGGGTAAGAAAAACCTAAATGCAGAAAACCCACCATGTCTAGACATTCTTGTATATTTTTCTTGTAGAAACTGCAAGTACTGATGGTTGAACAGCATCTCAGTTAGGGTCCTGCTTCAGAATCAGCAATGCACTGAAAATGCCATTCTCATTTTAGAACATATATGTTAAATTTAGCTTCATGTTCATTCATACAGTAACAGATCCAAAGCATGTTCAGATCCAAAGCATGTTCAAACATATTCTGATTATTAATGAAGTCCTATTTCTACTGATACAGTCGCTAATATTTTCATTGACTGATTTAGGAGAAAGGGAAGGAAGGCTTCAGAAAAAAAGAAACAAAATGATGCAACACATGGAACATTCCAGCCCCTGGCTGCCCTCCTCCTGGCTGGGCTGGGAAGAGTCCTGGCTGACAGGCCTTGCCCTGGTGCCCTCCATGGAGGGTCCCATGAGCCCTCTGGAGTCCTGGAAAATTAAATTAATGTGCAAAGAAATGCATCATACTTCTTGGATTTAAAGTTTTCTGATAAATCTTATAATTATAAGTTATTAAATCCCAATATGTTTCTTCTTGGGTTTGCAGGGGGTTGTTGTTTGGTTTGGTTGGGGTTTTTTGTTGTTTGTTTGGGGAGTTGTTGCTTTTGTTTGCGGTTGGGTTTTTTTTGTTGTTTTGGAGTTTGGGGCGTTTTTTTGTTTGTGTGTTTTGGGATTTTTTGTATTTAGTTTCCATTTTATATAGCAAAAAAGCAGAGGAGGTTGTATTGAGGGTTGGTTTTTTCCCCAGTCTGGAAATATTTGATTCCTTTCCTATCAAACTACTTTTACACATTACTTTATATACTCATGGACCTAATGGACTATGTAATGCATCCATAAATTGAAAACGATGCATTTAAAAATTCAAATAATGTTTGTTAAAAATTTCCATTTAACTGTAAAGTGCATTAAAAAATGGTTTAAGGATTTCAACTAGAATGAAACCATGAAAATTTCAGAATTAATGAAGTATTCTTGCCAGAATAATAATCATAGAAATTAAAAGAGCAAGTTTACCATCACATATAAATTGAGCTAAGGATAATGAAAAAGCCTGTGACAGAACTATAATTAAAGTAGCCAAAATGATAAATAAAATTATGCTAATATGAATTTTCAATAGACTAATCAAAAGACAACAAAGATATACAATCCAATCTGTAGTTTGGTGGTTTAATACAGAGAAAAATATCCTATTCAAGCAGGTATCCATGTGGTGATTCTCAGCCAGCATTATTAAAAATGTAACTAGTTAAATATGGATATAAATATATTCAAAGATGAGTATAATATACTATTTTATACTTTGTCTTAATGTTTGTTAAATGGAATATCACATTGTATTTGAGAAAGGATAAACTCATGCAAAAAACCATAAGCTCATTCAAAATCCACAGTGTGCTTTCTCTTCTGGGTTTCCTTTCTAACAGGACTGCAACCTAAACATGTCATGTTAAGTAGAAGCATATATGACTCAAATTTATCTTAAAGTAATATCAAAAATTATTCCCAAACCATCATTCATCAACATCATAAACCACAGACATACATTCTCATCTTGGTTATACATGTGGTCTGAATGTTTTGAGAGGACTCAGAACAAGGACTCCTGTAGCTCTATGAGAAACTGCCATGACTGTTCAAAACTGAGCCTCTTCTAAAACAGCAATGGCACAGGTATTACCCAGGACACCTCTGCAGAGCAGTAACAACTCTAAACATGTTACACACAAAGACAAAGTGTAAACAGTGGTCCTTTCCTTTTGGCCCCAGCTCACCAATTTATACAATAAAGAAGCAATAAACCTTGAAAACTTCCACACCCTCTGTCTTTTCTGACTTCTTTTGCCCAGCCAGACCCATCTATGAAGCCATCCACACAGTTCTAGTGCAAAACCTAGGGTGGTATTCGTATTCAACCCAGTTTACAGAACTTATTTCCTAGGCAAAAATAGCCATTTGCTTACTTTTTTGTTATAACATACACAGATTTACTTCCATATTGGATTATCCAAATCCGTATGAGAAAGCAGGTAATATAGTTCATTATATGCTAACAGAAGTCTAGTCAATACACAATGTAATAACAGAGGCATTTACTTTTCTCATGTCTCAGTTATTATAAACTGATTCTGCTGGCAGAATAATAGATTTAATAGATTTAAAAGAATTCTGTTATATTTTTTTGAGTATGAATCAAAAGAAACCTGATGAAATGAAATTAGTTTTGCTGATGTGAGATGGGTGTGAGTGGACATACAGAAATGAAAACCAAAGGTCGGCCATAAGCAAAAGAAGCCTTTCTTCAGTTCACGTATACATATGTGTCTGCAAACGTATGTATATTATTTAGATATAAATAGATAGTTAGCAATATAGTTAGATAGATAGACAGACACACAAATACATATAAATGTATGCATATTTATGGGTTACAAATACACATATATATGCACGCACACATGTAGTGATAGATGAAATTTTGGTCCAGACTTCCTGCTGGCTAGCTGCTTCAGGTTCCATTTGAAGGAGTTGAACAACTGAGGATCAAAGGTTCTTTTAAGAAAATAAAACCTCCAGGTCAAATGGGCACACTTGGAAAACAAAGAATGTTAACAAATAAAAGAACATATGAAGAACTGCTTGTTTTCAGTATAATGTCTGATGAAGCCAAAAGCTCACCAACCAACCCAAACAGTGGTTATTGGGAGTAATATTTAAATATATATTTTTTTCATCTTCCCATATGTATACAGACCATGTAAAGATATAAAGTTCATTATGGGTTAAAATTACTACCAATTGGCACATTAAATTATATTTTCCAGAGAGAATACTATCTATTATATTATTCTAGAGAGAATACTCTAGAAGTAGAACTATCATTTTAAGCATACTTACTGTACATATTGCAGCAATTATTATTAATACACCAGTACAATATTAAAAAGCATTCCATCAGGCTCTAATAGAGAAATCCCATTGTAACAAAATGGCCATTAAGTTTCAAGGGTTTGTACACTCTGAGTGTACAGCCCTCAGACTTGAGGCCAATCATTGAGCAGAAAGGCAGTAGTCAGTCTCTGCAACAGATAGATCTGGAAAAGTTTGATACATGTTCAAATGCTATAGACTTTTCCTTGGAGAAATGCATGGACAACATGTGGAACAATGTAATAAAAAATCAAAACTTAGCTGCTATGGATAATGAAACATAACATGTTCTGAACTATTCAGATACATGTACACTGTAGGTTGTTGGAGTCATCTACTAATGGGACCTAAAGGGAAAATTATTGAGAAGCAACCTGAAAATATATCTTTCAGGTAGACAGAATTGAGATGAGTTCTATTCTGAGATAGGAGCTTTGCTTCAAGTTGGTCACTTAAAAGCTGCTAAAGAAAGCTGGTATGTTTCTCATTAACATAACCTTAATAGGAAACAGATAGTTTCTGTTAGTTCATTTCAGTAACAGTCATTGAAAACCTACAGATTGAAATCACTTTGAATGACCTATTCATTCAGTTGAGACCTGAACAACTGACTAGACCTCTATGCATTTAAAATTGCAATGAACATCTAAGTCACTCATTTTTCATGATGACTCCTCTGTCTTTAGAACCCACTGAAGGAAAAAATGTTGCATCATTCAGGCTGATTTCTGAAAAAGAACAATTCATGTCTGGTTGATTGGTCCACTCTTAGCTACTAATGTTTGGCAATACTCAAAGAGTTACATTAAAACAAACATTTTGATAAGTGCTAAGAGGCATTCATGAAACTTCTTCCAAACTCCTTATCTGGTGCACACATCTAGTCATGAAAAGAGCATTATGTAGGGATAGTTTTGTAAACATTTTACATCTACATGTAACAGTGTCTGACAGATGATATAGGTAAAGCTGTGCAAACACTTTAAACATAGCCCAGCTGCAGCAGCTGTCTCTGTGAAACCTGAAAAAGGCCTGAAAAATACAGGGGCTAGTCAGCAGCAGCTGAGAGGAAAAGCTTAAAAGACAGCAGAGAATACTTGCAGCCCAGAAAGCCAATCGTATCCCAGGCTGCATCAAAAGAAGCATAGACAGCAGCCTGAGGGAGGTGATGTTCCCCCTCTGCAACACTCCCATGAGACCCCGCCTTGAGTCCTGCATCCAGTTCAGGAGCTCCTAACACAGGAAAATCATGGACCTTGTGGAGTCAATTCAGAGGAGAAACACAAAAATGACCAAAGGACTGGAGCCCCTCTGCTACAAGGACAGGCTGAACTGAGGTTGTTCAGACTGGGGAAGAGAAGACTCTGGGAAGACATTATTGCAGCTCTTCAGTACTTAATCACAGCTTATGAGAAAGATTGGGACAATATTTTTAGCAAGGTCTATTGCAATAGGACAAGGAATAATGGATTTAAACCAAAGAGTTGGTTTAGACAAGAAATACGAAATTTTTTTTTACAATGAGGGAACTAGATAAGGTTGCCCAGGGAGATAGTAGATACCCCATCCCTGGAAACAGTCAGGGTCAAGTTGGATGAGGCTTTGTGATCTAGGAAAAAATGTCTATGCTCATTGCAGAACAATTCAACCAGACAACCTTTAAAGGTTTATCCCAGCTCAAATTATTCTACGGTTCTATGATGAAAATGAATTAGTTTACCCCACGGATCGAGAGTTTCCTCAGTGAAAAGCCAGTTTCCAAGCCTTGCAACTTCCAATATGTTCCACCAAGAGGTACTTACAATGTGACACAGAAAATGAAGAGTGTATCAAGGGAAAAGCTATTTAATTTCAGCAGTTACAGGCTCTGGAACTTGATCTGTACTCTCAAACAAGCAGAATCTCTGGTATGTCCTGTGTATATTTTTGGCCTTCACATTTTACTCCCAAACCATTCTGAGGACTAGACAAGAGTTGACATGGGCTAGGAGCCATCAACAACAAAGTCTGGGTGCAACCCCCTACTTTTGCAGGACAAGGTTGAATGTAACAAATGTGGTCTATTCCACCTTAGCTGTACACATCTGTCCTCAGCACACACCCTCGACACATTTAGGGTTCAAGAGAAACAAACTGTGCAACAGACACATCTTGCTGCAGGGAGATTCTGATTAGATAAAGGAAAATTTTTTTATGGTGACAATGGTAAAACGGTGGCCCAGGTTGCTTAGAGAAGCTATGGGATCTACCTCCTTGGAGGTTTTCAAGATTTGAAAAAGCTCTCATCAACTTGATCTCCTTCAAGAGGTGATTCAAATTAAATGATGTCAAGAGGTCTCTTACAACATAAATTATTCTGTGATTTTGTGATTCATGTTCTGTTTCAAAATCCACATTATAACTTCATCCAAAAAACCCATGATTTCTTAAACTGTCATTATACATCAGATGGATGAATTTTACATTCTTTTTATGAGAGCAGCTCACATACTTTGTGTGCTAAACAAGACCACTATCAAAAGATGAAATTACTATTATTATGTTGCATAAGATAAACAATAAAAGTTTGTGTATTAACTTAACAGACACATCCAATCACCAAATGAATTGCATCTGGCAAATGTGTGTGAAGAAGTGTGAAGAAATATCAAGTTCAAAATGCAGCTGAAAGGGATCTGAACAGACCTCCATAATGGCCAACTCACAATATCTCTAACACTAGAAAAGAGACTTGCACAGACAGGATCTTGGTCATGTGTGAAATTTGGTATGTGCAGTTTTATTCTTTTAAAATTGTGATTTCAATTAGATTGCTATCTTGGAGTCCTCATTTTACTGAGCAGAATTTTCAAAAGCCCTGAAACACCTCAGCAAAATATGACCCATTTTCAAAGGTAACTAACCTAAGAAGTATTTCCCACTAGCATTCAAAATGGCTATTAATTTATACATTTTATGGAGCACAATTATGTGTGTGTATCTGTGCATTTTCCTACTATCAGATTCTTCACCATGAAGTTGTACATAAAGATTGTGAATGTACTACCTTTGATGGTAAAAATATTGATTTAGCTTGTAAAGATATAAACCCAAACAATCATTGCCAAATTCTTTCAAGACTTAAACAAATATTATGAAAAAGACAGATAATGTCTTGCAATCGTGTCTTGAAATAAACATTATTTCATGCAGATTTTATTGTTATTTTTCCATGACATGACATGATTAAAAAACACAGAAACATTCAAGTGAAAGTTGTATTTCTTATGTTAAATGTATTGCCATCACTTCCTAGACTCCAACCAAATCAAAATACAAGACAAATTGTCCTTACCCATGAATCATTTACAAAGATTACAAAAGTTATAAATGATTGCATCACTTCATGCTTACAGAGACCTTGCTCACATGGATCACTGGGAAAATAAACTACAACAGGAATTGTGTCAATGCATATATGACATCCTTAATCTACACCTCTGCAAATGAACCAAGCCCACATACTGGTTACAAGAATGTTTTCAACACTGACATGGTGGTTATTAAAGAAGCTAATTAACATTGAGGAGTACTAACCTCAATGATTTCTCTTCTGATATAAAGACCATGGTACACAAGGTTTCACACAAAGGAGATTCTAAAGCTGAATAGTTAAAGACATTTTTCTTTCCCACTTTAAACTAGGAGAAGAAGCATGCAATCAGCTAAAACAGATCTAAGGGCTGGGGGCTGGTAGGAACCACTTTGCTCTCTCCTGAAGCATTTCAGACCAGTTCCCCCTGATCCCTCCTCTCAGAGTACCTTTGGTTTGACTTTACTCCAGTAGTCCCTTTCTGACCTATTTTTCCCCTACAATTTCTTCATTAATTTGCATACCTTTTTTCTCCTTTTTCTTTATCTAAGCACTTAGAAAATCACATCCTATAGTTTCCCTTCGTGAAATTTTTCTAGAATGGTGTTGTCTGCCATAAAACAAGCCTTTCAGTGTGTTTTGCTTCTGTCTTTTTGATCTTTCTTTCAGTATTTATTTGGACTGCAATAACATTAGGAGAGGCATTATAATACCTAATGCAATGTGTCCCAATTCCTGACAGTTTACAAGTCACCAGGAGTTAATAATAAAAGTGACCACTAATAAAAATGTATCAAATGTATTACTTTCAAGACCAGGAAATAAAATCCCGGCTTTGAAAGGGCTGGCTTTCCAATACACACCTACAGTCAGCTTGACACAGTTAGTCCAATAAAGCACAGCTTTTCAGGGGAAAAATTGGAAAAGTTGTTTCACCAGAAGAAGAATGCTGGTAAAAAAAATCTTTAGGGAGAAATAAAACAAATATAGAAGAAGAAAGAAAAATTACTGAATCACCAAAGTCTTAAAGAAATAGTGTATTTTATATATATATATAAGAATTTGTATAAGAAAAATGCATCTGCTAAATTATATATGAAACACATTATATATGAAGAACATAAACACAGAGGTCCAAATTCTAGTCTATCTGTTAAAAATTATCATTACTTCCCTACCCTTTGATTATATGGCTTTAGAAATGTATTATGCTGCCAAAGAGGATTAAACAGGATTTGAGATCCACGATGGTCCTATTATTTCAAACATTTAGAAGCAGCCTTTTGTTTTCATTCAGCATTAAGCAAACTGACAACCTTCAACTTACCCTTCCTGCTGTGGTACACTGTGTAATGTCTGCAGTCTACTTAGCTGGGACTGATTTTCATTTTCAACATTACAGAAAAAGACTATGAACGTTCAGTTAAAGCTTATGTAAAATATAGCTTAGTCTATCTAGCAATGTTAATCTTGGCCCCAATCCAGCAAAGCTCTTAATATTTCTTAATATTCTCATTACATTCAGCAGGAGAATTCAAAATCAAATATATAACCAAGCATGGAGTCAGTTCAAGTTTTTCAATATATTGTTTGTTATAACATTGCAAACAGTAAAAAACAAAATAAAATGAAACTTTGTAAATCAGGAAGGACATGAGAAACATTTCTGATAATAGGTTAAAAAAAATAATACATGAGTTTAGCTTTTATTGTAATTGATATGAATTGGATATGGACTCTTAAACTAGGAGTAGTCATACACTATGGATACTGATCTTTGTTTGAAATGTCTTTCTCTCACCTGGAGAATCAAATGGCTTCCAGAGGATAATGCCAGGCTAAGGTTCTCTCTGGATACCTCTGTACTGTATTAAAAAAAGGGCCAAAGACTGAGGTCAGCACTGGACCATATGACCCTTAATGTCTAATTGTTAACAGCGCTTCCTGGCTTCTTTTCCTTTTTGGAATACTCCAGCTTGCTCTCTCCAAGACAAATTTCTTGCAGAGGTGGTTAGCCCTAAGCATAGTGGACAACAGCCAGCTGGCAGCAGTCAGCCTTTCAGCAAAAGATCAATCTCTGGACTTTTATTTAGCAATACAGATGGAACTTCAGCTTCCATGTTTGCGAAATAGCTCAGTAAATTAAGCTCCCTTTGCAAGGTGTCTTGCTAAAAGTTATTCCTTCCCCTACTTTTTGTCTTCATGATCTTTCTTCTATTGTAACCGTTATGAAATATTTCTAGTTCTATACATGGATTTCTCAGCCTCTGTCTTTCTACAGCAAAAATAGCCTAATATTCCTCTGCCTCAGGTTTGATAGAACTCCTGAAAACATAGAAGAAAAAAACTACTTTGAAAAGGAACAGTTTAGATTTTAAGTAGCCCTTTCTCTAATTTAAAGGGATAGATAACCAAAACACAACTTTAGAACCTTTATCATGTCAGCAAGTTCAGAAGTTGTTTTCATTCTCCCTGTCTTTTTCTTGACTGACTCCCAAAAGAAGAAATCAGATCATGAAACCAGACAAATTTTTCAGTCTGTTGAATATTTTGTTGCATTCTACACTCCCAGTTCATCTAATGGTATTGACCAACAAAATTACAGTAAATTTTCACATTCTTGATTTGAAACACTCAAAATATGCCTAACAATAAGAAGGAAAAAACCAAGAAGCTAAACTTCCTTGGATGTCCCGATAAGGTGCAACATAATTTCCTTAAAGGTATTTCTAACAATCATATATTAGCTACCTCAGCCTCTTAGGAATTCCCATACACATTTAGTTTCTATCTTGCATAGAAAATAAAGCCTCTCTCCACATCCAATTGTGCTCTAAGGTGTGTAGCTATAAAATTTGTGAATAAGTTTTGCTGTAGTTTTGGATACAAATTATTTTTGGCTGTGCACAGGGAGCAAATATCCTCTTTGACTGAGTAGTTTGCAAAAATATGGTACAGTGAGTGTACTAAGGAACAGCTGACACATGTCCAAAAAAAACCCACCCACCAAAAAAACCCCCATAACCCAAATAAATTATTGTTCTTGTGAAAGAAAATAAAAAGAAAATAAGGCTCTAAATAGAACTTGAACTGCAAGATATTAAATAAATAGAAAATATCTCAGTAAAAGGAGAACTCAGCTATTACTTCATTTTACTGATAGTTTTCTAGGCAGAATACATGCTTATCTTTCACTCACATCAAAATGAGTAAAAAAAGGCCAACATAAATTCTTGCCATTCAAAATGACATAATGGTAACAGTGAAAATGTTACTGAAACATACAACTAAAAAATCATGAGAGATTATTCTTGAGCAATTGCTGGAAAGCGAAGCATGTAATTATGGTAGGTTAAATAAAACAAATTAACACAAGAAGAGTTATATGGGTATCATATGTGTGTGGGTGATAACATTATTTTTCCTTAATTTATTGAGTTTTATAAGATAACATGTATTTCATCAAAAGTATACCAGTCATGAATGATACAATATTGACTTTTAATACGCCTATCATCAATTTTCAAAAGAGCTATTAAGTAGAACAGCTAATGGTAATAGTCTTGGTAGAAAAATATTATTGGAAAATTACAATTAAAGAAATCAAAAGCTAAATATTCTCATTGCTATGAATTTTGCATGCCAGGAATCTAGCAAAAATAGCATTGTGTATACATGCTTCAGGAATTCTTTGTGAAGTATCCAAATGAAAGTTTGTATGCAAGGACATAAAATGTGAAATGTCAGTCATATCAAGGGTGTGTGTTTTGCCTCGTTTAACTGAGTGGACAAGCGGAAGCACTGCTTTCAGTTTCTGGTATTAGGTACGATTTGGTATGCTGCTAAGGAACTTGGAATATGATATGCAATGTTTTGGATGGTAACTTCAACAGAAATATTTTATTTTTCCAAGGCACTAAGTCAAAAGGACATAAACACAGCTTATCTAGCTTAGTGTCTCAAACTGGAAAGGCACAGCGATTTAATTCAGTCCAGCTGATCTGATAGGAACTACAATTTCTTCTGGAAGGAAGATCATCAGAGAAGTTTAAGGTCAGGTATAGTGAGAAAGCCAAATTTCCCAAGGAAAACAAAAGTTTCTAGGCAATGTAAGTGGATATTGATTAATCAAGTCACCTAAACTCATCATTCAAAGAGTAATCACACATATACTACCTCAAAGTAATAGATCATGAAATGTCCGGTATTCAGTCAAGATCAAACCATATATTTATTACTAGCCTTGGAACTCTACCAAAGCAGAAAATATAGGACATAAGGAAGTTCAAAATGTTCCTTCAAAATGTTTCTACTCTCAATCAAGATGAAATGAAATGATGACTCCATTTCAGCTCTGTAAGACAAATGTCATCTTGCAGAAAGAACACTGAAGTTTTTTAAGAGTGCTTCTGTTGAGCCAAATGCAGTATTACTTCTTTTCAAAGCAATCAAGATGACAAAGAAAGATTCTGATAACAGCAGAAAGCAAGACTATTGCTGTGGTTGGTTTAACTCCCTCTCTGATATCCTGTAACAGACAGGATAACACCTATGCACATGGTATGGAGCCAATAACATGCACCATCTATGTGTCAGAAAAATATCTCCAAAAATCCAGAGCTCAGATTATTGAAATAAAATATTTGCAGGTTTGTAAACTGCTCTGTTTACATATGAATTTTTAAGAAGTATTTTTCACCCACAGTGCATACAGCCACTATAATGAAGGTAAACTGAACAAGTTTCTCAATTCCTCTTATATATTACTATATTACTATTACTCCTGTTGGGGAGGGGGGAAGGTCAAAGTTTCCTTATCCATCCCCCTCTAGCTGTCTTTTACCTTCCTGATATAGTTGTCAAGACGCCACAAAACAAGAATAAACAGAGGGTGAGGATAGAATGAGAATGGAGCACATGAAAATGTTTTACTTTATGAAGAAAAAGTCGATAACCTAGGAAAACAGATTATGACTTCCCAAGCTCATTTTAGCAAAGCAGATACATAATATAAATGTAGCAATGCATTTAAATGTAAATGCACTTGCCACATGTACAGATTTTCAGAGTTACTGCAGTTTCATATTTCAGAGTAACTGAAGTCACATATTTAATTTGTGAACAGAAATACCAAAATGGCTCTGTGCAGATCGTACAGACAGAAGCTTTCTGTGATCCTAAGTATACAAGCAAAATTTTTTTATTCCCTTTAAGACCTTTTTTTCCTTTGGTTAGATTTTTGGAGATTTGACCTCTAACCCAAAGCTTGATGCATAAAGATGCCATCAAACCCTTCCTGAGTTATGAAACAAACATGCAAAAAAAAAAAAAAATCTTTCTTTAGATTCTGTTGTACTTCATTCATCTTATGATTGTTTTCACTCTGCAAAGATATATTAAGCTTTTGCCAAGGCCCCTAGGCAGCACAACAGTATTATAATAACATTTGCTGAAAGGTCTCAGAAAGACCTCCTACACTGCAATTCCTTGCTGGCTGGCACATCCATGAGTAAGTTCTTTTAAATCATGTGTCTCGGCAAGTTTTACACACACACTCATTCATAACAAGTGAGCTTGTTAGGTTGGGGGCTCACTTTCTTTTATTACAGGTTGACATGCTGTTGAAATGAATCACAAGTTTTCCCTAATGGCTTCTGCAGGGAAGTTGGGTATGTTGGAAATCCTATTGTGATTTGGTATAAAATATTAATGTCAATAGCAGCTGCTTTGTCTTATAATGCTCTGTAGAATTCAATAGTAAGGCAGTTAGGAGGTTATCTGGCAAATTACCATATGATTTGTTGTAATGTGATACACTCTATGGATGAGCCTTAATTATGATTTTATTTATCTTTAAAATGTAGTAGTTTTTTCCATATAATTACCTGTTTTTTAGAACTAGAAACTATCTATGGCTCAAGGTTTCTTATAGGTCCATCCTCATGACCTCTATGGAACCTCATACCAGTAAATGAAACGCTGGCTGTTCTGAACTGCATTCAGAGCAAGAACATTCACACTTCATGACAGATCACTGCACTATTCTGTGAACCAAACTAACAGTTTCTAATGTACAAAACCTGAATTCTGTCCTCCAGCTGCAGAAACACAGCAGCATAGAGCTTCAAGCAGAAGCCATCTTGTGGTGTTTGTGTTCATTTACCTTGGTCCAGATGACTTGCTCATACTTGCTGAAAGCTATCTAATGTGGAGAGAGTCTGAGCGTTAAGAAAGAAACCTAAAATTGTTGCATCTTTAGAATGCTGTTCTCATCAATAGCTTCCCTAATCTACTGACAGTTTAAATGGAAAGTAGATCATGCTCCAAGTGAATTAGGGATTCATTTGTTTCCTGGAAACTTGGCCAGTAATAGTGGTCAGATAATGAATATTATAACTGATGAATATTTAAAAACTGGCAGGGACCAAGCTGAAGAGAACAAAATAAGAATTGTTACACAGACAAGGAGATGGAAAGTGAGCTTCTAACTTAGAAAGTGAAATTCATGAAAATGGGGCTTTGCACACATCAGAATTAATCTGCAGAACAGGGTGCCCTGTATACATCTTGCTGTTATTTGCAACACTCAGTAAGAACAGTCTTTCATTGATCTCAAGCAATTTGTAAAGAAGTAGTTCCACACTGTATAAAAAACTGAAAAAATCAATCACACTCTCATTTTCATAACAGTCAAGGACCAGATTTACCTGACAATGTGTAAGAAGTCACCTATGCTGTATAAAGTGATTATACTTAAAATATTTTCCTCATTAAAAATGTCCTTAATTTATGATTTGTAGTTGGGGGGGAGGGGGGCCTTTTTTATTTTTTTCAGGTTTTGGTTTTGTTTGCTTGTTTGATGGGGGTTTTTTGTTTGCTTGCTTGCTTGCTTGCTTGCTTGCTTGGGTTGGGGGGGGGCGTGTATTTATTTAGCAGGAAAAAAGCCTTTAACATCACATCTTCTCAGCTGGGAAATCTTTTACCCTGTTTAGAAGTGAAGATTACAGAAATCCATCTGCAGAATTAGTAAAATAAAATGACACTGGGAATATTTTTATTGTTGCATTGTATGCAACATTAAAAGCATGTTGCATTTTCTTCTAAACAGCAAAAAACAGCACAGTGTTAAGGTAATGTACTAAAATCCCCAAATGATACTTCTATACATTGGGAAATTAGAAAAGCAGAAAGCTTCCTGATTTTTGAAATGCTGCATATTCTGGTTCAAATTAAAACGGCTGAGACATTAAAAAAAGTCTTTTAAACATTCAGATTAATAGTGCAAGTGATGAGAGATTTATACGTGGGCTTCTATGTGTGTCCTAATGTGAGACTCAAATGATTGAGCAATCTCAGCAAAGTACACAAGATGGCCAACATATAAAGATGTTCCCTAAATCAGACTTTATATGATCCACAGTGAAACATTAGCATCATAATAACTGTAATGAGCAGAGCCTAGCAAGCTAATTGAAGAATTTATGCTTTCAAATGTGTCCCACATGTCTAATTTTGAAATTGTGAACATAATTTTCCTGCTTTACCTTTTAATAGGATGAGTTAATATCTTGTTGTTTAATGAGAGGGATGCAAATGTGGTCTCTGCATTAGCTCTCTCACCTTAGTGGAAGAATGAGAGTGATTTTTTTTAGATAGAAAAAGGAACTAAGATTGAGTTTCTCAAATCCCAGATAAATGCTACAAATAGAAATGAAGTAAAAACAAACAAACAAACAAAAACACCACAACTGAACTCTTCTATCCTTGTCCGAAAGTTTAAAAAAAAATGCCATCTATAAAATCTCCCAACATTTCTTAATTTTAAAAAGCTATCCCAGTTGGACATGGTTCATTGTTATAAACTCAAAAGAGAAGCTACGAAAAGAAATAGGGTTAAAAAAACATCTATTCTCAATTTTTGCTGCTGGCTTAATTTAGATGGCTCCTCACTCACCATGCTACCAGCTCTGAATCCAGTTCTGCACCACATTGCCCTCATACTCTACTTAGAGATAATAGGGGTTTTTTTCTTTCGTCAGAGACTTTGCAGATAATGTTGAGCCTCATAGGGATCCTTGTTGTCCTTTGGTAAATATGACTGTAGAAATCTTGATAACCTTCAGCAGTACACTGACTGATGAGTATAAAAATATTTCATACAGAACTGAATGAAATGCTGTTCAGTGTTGTTTCTCCATCAGGTCTTTGTGCTTGGCAGTAAGTCATAATTTGTGAGAACAGAATGCAGATGCAGCAAATATAAAATATTCTGAAAAACATCATTCCAACTATAGAAAGTCTTTGTTGTTTTTCTTGCCAAATTTGCCAGCCAGTATTATTGGCCCTTTTAAACACCAGTTGAAAAAATTTCTCTCATTACTACTACTTAAAATGGATTTCTGGATATGACTATGTAGGTTCACTGGAAGACCTATAATGTCCCTTCCAACACAAATCATTCCATGATTCTAATGTTTATACCTGACTAATGTAACATGAGCTGGCCAAAACTTGTTTGCTGGAGGCTATTTCTAGCAAGAACAAAACATTTTTTACCCAGTAAACCTACAGTGGTCTTCTAAAGCAGAAGGTTCTCTAATATGGGTGGTCCGTTTTACAGGATTTCCAGCGTATAGAGGAATCCATCTTAGCTCTTTCCATTTGGAAAGTTACAAAGCCAGCATACAGGTGGCCAGGAAAGACTGGACTAACCTTTTCTAATTATGAACTAGCTGGGTCATTGGGAATGCCTGCTGGCATACATTATATTATGCAAGACAACTGTTGGATGGTAATACAACACTGGCCACAGTCAATTTTTAAACACACATGGATTTACAGGAATCTCTAAGTATATGATAAAAATGTACACTTTGTACCAGAACTGTGGACTATTGGAATCATGAATCATTCAGGTATCTCTGGTCTAATACTGATCATTTGGAGTTCCTGCATATTCTCAGCAGGAACTACAGAGTAGCATTTTATATTTCTTCCAACAGCCACCATGTGTTTCCAATAAGAGAAGCAGTCTGCAGGTGCAGTTATCTTTTGCAGTACATAAATTTTAAGGAGACTGAATTCTTTTTCTCCCTTAACAAACACCTTTGAGACTTGCCATGCAGTTGAGACCTTGCCATTGAGGTGTCACCTCTGACCCACAGTGCAACACGCCACAGAAGAAAGCAAACTCCCGGGTCTGCACAGAACACCTGCCTGAAACATCTGCAAGCAGCCAAGTCAGCAATTTAATGAACTGGCCTCCTCACAGCCCTGTGATTGCAATCACTCTGCAAGGATTCTTAAGAAAGCCAAAACTAAGAGTGCTCAGAACAGTATGATTTATAACACCAAAATGTTGACCTTTTGCATGCTCAGTATGATCAAGCCTTATATTTCAGTTTGAAGTAGCCTGTTAAAAACACCATTACACCTGCCTATTTCATGCTAATACTTTAGTGGCTAAATTCTCCTATTTTCCTTATGGACTTGCACCCATTCAGAATACCCAGTGGAGGAAAAGACCACTGTAAAATCTTGGAAAGAAAACTCAGTTTTCCTATTTCTCTACTTGTGACAGTAATACTTCTATCTGCTTATGTAGTGATTTGAGATCCCAGGATATGACTGGGGTTTTTTTTCTTAGAGTTTGTACAAACCAGGCCACTGTAAAGATGTCATATGTAAGGTCCCATAAAATCCCACAGATCTCTGTTGTCTGTCAAGCTTCCTAGGAACTCCCTGTGAAGAGCATTCTCAGGGGCTTTTTGGCAGGGGAAGAGTGCTGGTTTCCTGGGGAGGTGGATGGTTCCTGAAAGGTAAATGGGATGCATTGACACACATTTTGACATTTTGGAAGCATAATTTGCTTGGGAAAGTGTTCTGCTGTGGGAGCACACAAAGCTGCTCTGATATGTTTGTGAGTCACCTCTCTCTATATACTAGGGCCTCTGTGTGTGCAGGATGAAGGAAATGGCACCTGTTTCACAGCCCTTTACCACCCATCTGTGCTTTGTGACAATCTCCACACAGATGAGCTCAGCAAGTATTGCAATCACACCATATTCTGAGCAGTGCATCTCTTTCTGACGTTATTAGTTGTCACTTGCTAAGGACCTGAAGCCACACTTAAATCAAGGAACAATTCTGATAAGTGAAAAGGACTGCCCATGATGAAGTCCAACACACCTTTGCTGTAAACACACCATAATTATTCTTCCACTGCAAAACTCATAAAACAATTTTCTGCTGGGCCTTTGCCAGATTATAAATCTTCCTCAGTTATCTACAGCATCCTAATTGAGTCATTAGCTCTTCCCATTTATCTGATCATTGAGAGGCTTATCTTTCCTTTTTAGGCATGACTTTTTCTTTGCTTCTTTCTACTGCAAAAGTGCATGACACAGTCCATCCCTTTCAACATATTAAGACTGATAAACATCTAAGGTCCCTAGGATTTTAAATGTGGCAAGTTTGCCCTTTGTAAACCTTAGTGTTTGGAGGTCAGGTTCTTTATATACTGCAAACTGCAATGTTACAGGGCATAAATTGAATGCCCAGCCTTATTTTCTCAGATAAACTATTTTATCTGAATCTCTCAAAAACTGGGATTTATCCAGTCATCCTCTACAGTAACACCTGTAATGCTGATAACCTGACTGTTCCAGACAAGCCAATCTGCTGAAGAAACTGATGTTTCCTCTCTGTTAACTCTTGAAACTCAATCCAAGTAATCTAAGGTGCAGGGGCGGCATAGCACAGGTAGGAGGGTCAAGGGACAAGTTCATTTTAACCCATTGCAATGTCCTGGTATACCCTTTTGTGATACCATGGCATTGGTTGGTTGCAGGTTCTCAAGATATCCCACTAAATAAGTTTGCATATTGAAAAAACTCTTTAATATCATGGAAGGAGAAAAATCCATTTTTAAAAATCTGTCATTTACACTATCTGCAAAAGTTGCTTTCCAGCTCAGTTTTTAATCTGCCAAACAGTCACAGTTTCTTGCAAGTGCCCTTATATTTTTATTCCTATTGTTCTGTTGTTAGAATGATTCTAACTTAAGTAGAATCACTTACAGAATCACAGAGTTCTGTGATGGAGCTTGCACAAACGGGACAGGACTGCTGGGACATATTCCTTGAGCTTTTATACATATTCCTTGAGCCTAATTGTCTCAACCTGTTATGAGGCCAACATCAGCCTCATAACAGGTTGAGACAATTGAAAGACGGCAAGAGCTCATGTCTTGTTAGCAGCAGCCAAAGATCTCTTTGTAACAGAGCATTTTAAAAGTTTTCCACCCAATAGAATATTGCTAAAGCTTACAGAAAATTGTTTTAGCCAATCACTAAAAACACAAGCACACCTACTTCAAACAATGCTTGCTTGCATGCTTTCTATTAACAATACACAATACTCCATGATTAAGCTTAAAACCTTCTACTATCCTGCTAAGCATATTTTTCTGCAGTCTTAAGGTCTACCTTAGTCAAACCTAAAAACTCAAACTATTGTTTCATGTTCTTGCTTGCTGTATGTTCTCTACTTTCAGGCTTTGCAGCTGCAGATAGCTCTAAGTTCTCTGCTCTTTCTGTTTCTGAGGCCTGCTTTCACGGCTTCTGAAAGCTTTCTTACCTTTACTATTTCCCACATAACTCTTTTACTCTGATGGAAAAGATGTAAGCATCTTGGTACAGAAATGTCTGAGAATGAACAGATTTACAGGTTCCCAGTTAGTTCAATTTAAGGACAGTTCTCTGTTAATGCCTCTCTTTCCCACCCCAGTATTAGGTCTGGTGAAAATTATAGCTGATAAGAATCCCTAAGAAAGATAACAGAAAGGATGTCTCTCTTAAGTCAATCTCTAGACTCACAGTCATTTACAATAGTAAACAATTAAGATGGATGGCAGGACATGTATACACTACAAATTAAATAAACATCAAGTACTTCAAAAGAGTATAGAGAGCATGGATAGACTGTGGATAAATAGACTTTATCCATATCCATGTTAGATCCCATAAAGGATTTTTTTTTATCCTTTTTTGAATAGAAGAGTCATCCATTTTCCAGGACTGAAAAATCCTTATTCTGTCATTAGGACTCTACCTCACTGACCACTGCCGGCTCCCATAGTGTTCAGCACCTCCATTAATGAACGATGAGACAGTGTGTCCCTTCAACCAGTTTGCAGATTATTCAAAGTTGGGAGCAGTGCTTCATACCCAGATGGCTGTGCCATCATTTGCAGGAATCTCAAAAGGATGGAGAAACCAACAGAGGAGAATGCACAAAGTGTGGCAAAGGGAAAAGCAAAATCTTCTGTCTGAGGAGGAATAAGCCTCAGGTGGCTTACAACCAGTTGTACAGGCTGGTTGTAAAACAGCTCAAAAGAACCCTGTCAAATCCCTTTCAATCCAGGTGGACAATATGTTGATAATGAATCTGTAGTGTGTTCTTGTGGAAATGAAAGCCACTAACAGCCTAGACTGCATTAGGCAAAACATTGCCAGCAGGTCCAAGAAAGTGATCTTTGCTCAACAGTGGTGAGACTTACCTGGAGTGCTGGGATCATTTCTGGGCTTCCCATAAAAAACATATATGTAGACACAGTGGAGTGAGTGCAGCAAATGACCACAAGCAGGATTAAATGAATGGAACATCTTACACATGAGGAGAGGCTGAGAGATCTGGAACCATTCGACCTGGAGAAGAGAAGGTTCAGGAAGGATGTTACTCATGAGTATAAATATTCAAAGGGGAAAATAAAGAAGAGTGAGACAGATATTTCTCAGTAGTATCCACTAAGAGGACAAAGGCATGAATAGGAATCTATGAACAACAGAAAACATTTTTCCTGTAAGGGTGATTCAGCACTGAAAAAGGCTGCCCAGGGAGCTGGTGGAGTCCCTATCTTTGGAGATACTCAAAACCTGACTGGACACAGCACAGAGCAACCTGCTGCAATGGACTCTGCTTGAGCAGGAAAACTGGACTAGGCAATCCCAAGACAAATTCATCTATTCAGCGAAATTATGAGTAATCTGGCCTTTTTATGTTAAAATTATGTGTTAGTTCTGGGATGAATTTTCAGATTTCATGGGACAAATGGCCAAGATGGCTGAACTCATTATACTCTGACCTCAGTATTGAAACCACTGACTCAGAAGTGTTAATAGGAGTGTAATTTCTCTCTCTGTGCAATAAATTATCTGACTGTATGAGGCATAGCAGGTCAGGTTGTCACTCTGTCAGGTTGCTACTTATCCACTCTGCTTCAAGTTGTACTGAAGAAATAGGGAAATCAGTTGTACTGGGAAAAAGGGAAATCAGAATCGATTCTTTGGTTAGTCAAGCCTCATATAGAACCAAGGAGAAGTTTTTAAAGGGGCTTTAATCTAAGAATTTTAAAAATTGAACAAAAGTAGTCTAGCTTCTAGGACTCATATGACCACAAACATCAGAATTTTTTGAGCAAGCACTGCCATGATAAAGTAGTTAAGCTCTTCTTCCACTCCAGGCAGCCAGGAGACTATAATTGTCTCCTTGAACACAAACTAAGGTGGAATAAATATGTTGGCTGTCCAAGGTGGTTCTGGATATGCATGCACGGTGCATATAAACTTCCTGATCTTCAGCTATCAACTAAGTAACCCTTCTGCCCCTGCAATACCAAAAAGTGAAGTGATGCTTCCTTTTGGTTTTACTTTAAAAATAGATAATTTTTTATAAAAGTTCAGCACATTTAGATTCTTTTTTTACTTCTTTAGAAAACTTACGGGCTAAAAGAGATATTTACTGATGGTAAAGGCTGTGTTTCATTGACCATTATTGTCATGATAAAATAAAAAAAAACTTTCATAGGCTTCATTTCAACCAATTTACATTTCTCAGCTTGCAAGTCCTTCAGTTCTTTTAAAATTATAGTACATAAAGCAGAAAGAAATAGTCATTGCAAACAAAAATGATAGGATTTCACTGTAAAAAAAGTACAAAAAATGAAAGACCATATTGTGAAACATGTTTGAAGTAATTAGCACATTGAGCTGTTCTGAAAGCTGCTGGCACTGTTTAGAGATTAAGTCAGTCTCTGGCACTGCTGATCATTATTATTTCAGAGCTGCACTTTTAAAGGAGAGTTTTAATGAAAAGCTATGGGATTAGTAGTTGGGGAAGAAAAAGTTTGTATTATGAGGGAGGTTTATAATGAAAGTCCATGTTGTTTGCAATGGCAACAAAAGCAACTTAGCTCTGGTAATGCAAATTTCTAGCTTTGCTTTATGCTGAGCTTTTACCTGAAAGTACAACTTTGAACAACAGTCAGTTCACCTGTGAATGAAAAATGAATCTTTTTTCTTTGCAAAAGAACAGAACAAAATAATCCCAAAGCAGGTTCGAGATGTAGCTCTGAGAAATTTGGCAATCTTCTCTTGAAAAGAAGTTTCAAAAGAATGTGTTGATTCCTGGAGATGTGTCACAATCCATTTCCTGATTCTCCAGTATTTTGTTTTCTCTTTGGAATTTGAATGAACTGTTGACTTTCTTCTCACTGAAAATGGAATTTTTAATTTTTTCACTTCTTAGTTTAGATATATATTAATTATTTGGCAACCAGCAAGCCTGCCAAAGACTGGAGTCTGAGTTTCCAGGTACAGATTTTATCACGACAATAGCCATTAATGTTTGTGATGCAGCTCATGAGAAGAATGTAAGCAAATCACACTCAAAATCAGCAAATTTTTTTCTGTTTTCTAGGATTTTTTGGGTTAACATTTTATGCAGCTGTCTAAACACAACACATATTGATAAAAATAGATATCAAAAATTGATTAAACTTGCATAAAGCTACTTCTGAATTTAGATGGGATGCACTAATTCGCACGAGATGCATTGCTGGATATTCTTTGTATATCTAGGAAATACTAGGGAATCCCTAACTTAAGTATAATAAGAAAATCCAGATCACCATAAACTAGGGAATAAACATTAGAAAAAGCTGTTTGTCATAGCCTTATTTCATCTGGTCATCTTAAAGCAAAAATTTTGCTTTTGGAACACTCATATTTTCTTTTATAGGAAAGCATATAGATTTCTGTTAACACAAAAAATTTGTTTCTATGTGAACAGAGTTAAATGTTGCTCAACTCTTGTTCTTTAAAGAACTCTCTCTTTGGTTTATTCTTCAGATTCCAATAGAGACCATAATAATAATTTAAAATAGTGACAGATCTCAGTGTCACCCAATCACATACTGCAAATGCAATGAAAATCAGCTTTCTTTGAGACAAGAAGCATTCATTCTGGAGGTATCTTGCAAATAAATTAGTTTCAGGATACAAAATTAAAGATGAAAACAAAGCCTGTTTTTTCTCTATCTGATATGTTGCCCTAGGCAATCCTGTGAACCTTGATAATTCTGCAATATTTCTATCACTTTGTTCTTATTCCTTTTATAAAACTGGAGGGAAGTAAAGCAATTTGGAGTAATCAAATGTTTTCTGTTAGGTTTTTTATGCCATCAGCACAAAAAAAAAACCCAACCTTTTGTTAGAGATCTTTATTTCCTATTCAGATGAAGTTAAGTCTGAAGTTTACCATTTTACAAAAATATATCCTGTATTCTCTGCCAGAGTGAGGCAGAAATTTTATCTCTGAACATAAGGTGAGCAGTTCTTTAAAATGCAAATATATGTAAAGAAACACTTCATTCAGATTTAAGCCATAAACAAAATTATTCTATTCATGACTTCATATTAAATCCTTATTAATATGGTAATGTCTTATTAGGTACCAATGCAGTGCTTAGAATCAAAGTAAAGATTAAATAAAAGTAAATGACTCTGTCACAGCCTCAATCTTTTATAGATACTTTCCAGGTGACTGGTATGCCTGAATGTTAAACAGGGCAAATTTGCACCATTTGGAACTACTTGGAAATCCTTTCATCATTTTCTTAAAAGAAATGTGTCCCAAATAGTTCAGCACATCATTCTCTGGAAACCATTTAGCTAATTTATAGAAACAAGACCACTGTTGAGAGTGTGGCCTGCATCTACCAGACATAATGATGCTGCCTTATGTTTTGTTCCTTCTGGAAACAATCAGTAACACACGTGCCAGAAATAATATTTACTACATGTTCAAAAAGTACCCAAACACCAGAGACACATGCATCTCATTGACTAGGTGGGGAGTATATATATAAATCTACAACAACAAGAGAGAATCATATCCTGACACACATAAGATATTTTATTTCAGTGGCTGGTAGTTTCAGATAATTTTTATGTCTAATGCATCATCGTTCAAAAATTCCATGGAGATAAAACACGTAAGAAAAAGAGAGGGCTGAGGTGAACTGAAAAGAGAAAGCTACAGAGAAAAACAAAAGACAAATGAAGAGTTTTCTGTGACAAATTTTCAGAGCTGCTAGAGATATCAAGTAGATATCAGTAAAAAATATGCCATTTCTACAAATTCAATGTAATATGCAGCCAAATTATACCTGTTAGAAGGTAAAACCAGGATATCTGATAAGCACAAACTACTTTTCTAGGACTACTCATGGGATTAAGTGGCATACAATTTTGGGAAATTCAACAAAATCAATTCCATAACTTTTTTTTTTTTTTTCATAAATATTATTGACAAGAACTTGCTTCCATAAAATCTCTAATAGGCATGTTAGAGAACCAGACACTTTTTCTACCTACTTCTAATGTTTTTTCATCTCAATTAACAGAGGGAACAGGGGAACACTGTTGTATGCAAAAGAGAAAGAATAGTGAAGACTATATCAGTTGTACCTGACTAGAAATATTTTGTTAGTGCCTTCCTGTGGAATACAAAATGTCCTTTGCTCTTTAACTTATTCTGCCTGTGAAAAATCTCAGCTCTTATTGAAACTGGAAGATAGTTTCTTTGCTGGTGATGGACAGGCACAACGCACTACATTATCAACAGCAGTCTCTTGTTCTCCTGTCCAGCTCACAAAGTGTTTATGGGGATACATCCTCCAGTGACAGGATTGGCAGCACAGTTTGCCTTTTAGCCCTCTGATGTAAGAAAGCACATCCCTTTAGTAATATGATTTACTTTATTATGCATTCAAAATAACTTCACATAGGCCAATAGGTTGAAATAGATGCAAATCAGCATGTTTGAGTCAGATTTAGTAGGTGAATTAACCAGTAAAATGTACTCTTACATTGAGGAAATAGACAGAAACCACAACTGAGCAACTCCAGGCAGGGAACAGAAGTTGCTATCTGAGGGGCCCACGGGTTGCCTTAGCATAAAATCAATGAGGGTTCAGATTTGATCTCACCAGATGAAAGGATTAGTGCATCTGAGAAATGTCACAGAAAACAAGATTACAGTGCATGTGATACATAAAGAACTGAGGGTTAAGTATGCAGAGGGCCTCTGCCAGGTCAACTTGCTGGATCTGCTCTTTGTCTCTGAAGGCACAGTAACCTACTAGCAAATCTTCACTGAAAATGCACTAATAACTGCATGCATTATGGTTCATATTAGAAGTATTTTAAATGTTATATTGACAGCTGCAGCTTTAAAGTGTGATTAATACAGAATTAGATGCAGGTAAGCTAGCAGAGGACTGGATGGCTGTGATAAGACAAGCCCCACATGGACTAGGAGTGGTTGATCATCAGGATGATTGTACCTGGCTGCTCCTGGGACTGGAGGATACCATCAGCTCACCTGGGCTCCCTCACCTTCCCCAGGGCCCAGGCCCCCTGACCAGACCACAGAGAGGCTGACTCAGCCCTGCTGCTGAGACTCCATCACAGCACTTGTTCTCCCTGCTTCCTGCATTACCATTACTATTGTGTATTTTTTGTCCTAAACTCTATGGAATAATGAAAGGATTGTGCTGTAACTTGCTAGAGTGGTTTTACTGTAAAAGGAGACTGGGGGATAAGTGACACTGCCTGAGCTGCCATGTGGAAGTATGCCAGGGTGAGTCAGCAGGTGGACCTAAACAGTGTGGTTTAACAGAACACCTTCATTCCTTCTTGTCCCCACTGCATCTGGAGAGCATGGTCAAAGGAAACTTATCCAAACTCTGGACTTTGTCCTAGGCCTTGCTAGTTGGAGTGATCCTACCTAGGGTAAGAAATAAACCAACAGTTAAGCAATGTGGCTGGTCAAGCATCTGGTATTGGAGCTTCCAACCTGGACATCTTTCCTGCCCATGGAGGCAGCATATGCTTCTTAATTACAAAGCAACCGAGCATATCCTGCTGGAGAATTTCAGATGGTTTTCTTAACTGCACTTTACCTATCACAGGATCACAGCATCACAGAATGGCTGGGGTTGGAAGGGACCTCTGGAGGTCATCTGGTCCAAGCCCCCTGCTCAAGTAGGGCCATCTAGAGCTGTTTATGCAGACTGCTTGCAGAAAGCTTTTAAATATCTCCAAGGATGGAGATTTCACAATCTCGCAGGCAATCGGAGCAGTTCTTGGTCACTCTCACTGTAAAAAAGTGTTTTCTGATGTTCAGAGGGAAATACAGCTTAATAAGTTTGGGAGATGCCATGGAATACATATTTCCTTCCATTTACAACACAGCATAAAATTCAAGAAGTATATCAGTCTTGCACCCTTCCAACAGGTGCATCAGTTACTAAGAACTGTTTGACATTAAAGAAAACTTTTTTTAATATATATTAGCAATTAAATACATCAGACAGATCCTTTTCTCAGAAATATTTGCGATAACATAAGTAACAATAAATTTGCTCTAAATTCATCTGGAAAATCTGCTTTGGCAGATTTGGCTTTATTTTAGCTACGTACAAAAGTAAGACAGTCTTCACTTTTCAATTTACATTATTCCTATATTACTTTAAAAGAAAAATAAGATTAAAAATACAATGGCAGAAATATTTAATATTTACATTTAGCTATTATTGTGTATATTATATATATATTATATATATACCCTATGTTATACATGTGTCCACACACACATAGATATAGATGATATAGATATAGATATAGATATAGACATAGACATAGACATAGACATAGATATAGATATAGATATAGATACACACTTACTCTTTCTAGACAAATTAAGGCTTTATTAAGCAAAAGTTATCAGGGAGAATCTCTGACCTAGGTCAAGCTGATGAGGTAAAACTGGAGGTCATGAATGTCAAGACCTCATTCAATTAACCCCACACCACATGAATGGTATTAGGTAATTACTGGTTTAGATGTGTCAGGGAGGGATTAATGGTGTCTCTATTAGCATTTAGACAATGAAGTAGTTGTCAGTGAAACTTACAGTGTACTACTACAGTCTATTACCTGTAACATGGAAAATACTGGTACTTGAAATATTTTTAACAACATAAATTTCAGCTTTCAGGCAATAAATTATCATGATGGCCAAAATACTGCAATCAGTCATATGATGATGAAGCCTTTAAGGCTTCATAGTTAGGAATAAGCACACTACCACGTAATTAAAAGACTAGCTACAGACCCTTCTCCAAAGAGAACGGGATGGATTGACAAGAATGTTAACTGATGAAAAAAAATATGTGTAGCCTTTAAAATTATTTACAGACAATAAATTTTAAAAAATGCATATTTTTCATGTACAAATTATAAATATATTTAATCTAACACCACAACAAGTTATTTTTGGCTAATTTGTCTACCTTTCCAAACTCCATCAGCATCCTGATTTTACTCAAGAGACAACACATGTTCATAATTCCAAGATTATAAGTTTTCTGAGGAAGACTACAAAGATAATTTCACTGAATTAAGGCTCAGATTTGTTTTACTCCTTTCTCTACTAATATTCATTGGTTTAAAAAATTTAATTTGCCTATATTAAAAGGTGGGAGGGGAAGAACCATGAGCATTGGAAAAATGGGAATGTTTCAAAAGTTTTGCCTCTTCTTGGTTCCCATAGGCTTTGGAGGCACAGTAGCTGGAACACACAGAAATGCAGTTGCCAAATAGTCAGGGGCATGACTTTTACTAATTGTCTGGCTTGATCAAAAAATTGTACCTCTCTTATCAACTACGGTTTGGGCCAAAAGGTTGGTTTTGTTATCTCATTTTTAATATTAAGTTATAAAATCTCAAGGTTACTTAATTACAATAATAAAAGTTGCATAAGTCTGTATGCTCATGCACACAGATTGCTGTCCTGATTTTGGCTGGGATAGAGCTTATTTTCTTCCTAATAGCTGCCACAGTGCTGTGTTTTGAATTCAATACGAGAGTTATATCAGTAACACAGTGGTGTTTTAGTTGTTGCTGAGCAGTGCTTGACTACACAAAGTCCTGGGACTTTCCAGTTTACCATGCACACCCAGTAAGCAGGTGCACAAGAAGCTGGCAGGAAGCAAGGTCAGGACAGCTGACTCAGACTGGCGAAAGGGATATTCCAAACCATAGAACATCAAGCTCAGAATATAAAGTAGGAGAGCTGGATGGGAGCTACCAGCTACTGCTTGAGGATGGGCTGGATATTTATCACTGGGTGATTTAGCAATTGAGTTGTGCATCACTTGGGGGCTATCTCCTTCTCTCTCTCTCTTCTTTATTACAATTATTCTAAGTAGTAGCAGTAGCAGCAGCAACAACAGCATTAGTATTACCATTATTATCTGCTTTTATTTTGTTTCATATAATAATCTGGTTTTATTTTGACCCACAACTTCTATTTTCTTCTGTGATTTTCTGCTCCTTATCCCTTCAGTATTGCGGATTGGGAAATGAGTTCACTTCACTGTGGCACTTAGCTGCCAGCTGGGGTTAAGCCACTAAATTGCTATACTCAGATACCTTTTGTATGATAGCTTTCTCCCAGTTATGATCTCTGAACAGTAGACTTCAGCCTCTTCAGCTGCCCCTGCCTCTGCTCAGGATAAGGAAATCTTTTGCAGTGAGTAGGTTCCTGATCCAGAAGAAAGACCAGTAGTGGTGTGACACAACAGTCAGAATCATGCTTGGTTCTTTCACATGAGAAGATACATGAAGGAGAGCCCTGGTTACAAGCGGTGGCAAAAGTACCCTACTGATGGTTGTGTGCTTTGATAACAGCAAAGGATTTATAGCCTAAGACGTGGAAAATGCAAGGTGGGAAGAGAAAATTCAGATCACGTGAAAAGATGGTACCTCTTGAAGAGAAGAGTAGTGGTTGTGTATAGGTACCAAGAAGAAATCTAAAACTTAAAGCTCCATTGAGTTTTGGAGCAAGTCTGCCCCTCTGGGCAGCATAGGGCAGTGGCCACAGTAAGGGCTCACATGTAAACTCCTATTTCTTTGAAAAAGAGAATGTAGTTTTTCATCAGTTTTACTAAAGTCACTGAAGTTACATCCATGACATGAGCATCCCTTAACAGTTGTGTCCGCAAGAAAGAGTGTTTGATGTTTGTAGGAGAAAAAGAGTATACTTCAACTAGAGCAGACTTTATGCTTTGAATTTTTATAACACAGTAAATTAGATTGAAAGTCTCAATTTTTCAGAGCACAACAAAAAGCTTCTCCTTGGATTAGCTCCCCTTCAGTTTCTCATCTATATGCAAACACTTAGAGCAAAAAAAAATCTAAAGCAGAACCATGAAAAAGCCTCACAAAACACCTCCATATCCATCCCATTCTGATTTTTCTGGTTTTTTTCTCCTGTACATCAGGAGGTCACTCTCAATGGGAATTCAGGGAACATATTTTGCCTAGAAAGAGCCCTCCACCTAACATTTCTGCACCTGAAAATACCAGTTAATGTAAACTAATTTTTTTCCTCAAACAGTTTGAATTTCTATGTATCTATCTATAATAAAAGTATTTATCAAAACTGGAATAGAATTGCCAGTAAGACGAACAAGGATTACATCACAGAGCAGTCTTACAGCTGGGTCTCCATCACTGCAGGGAAGTATTTGAACAATAAAATTTTACTTTTTATGGTCTGGATGTCTGCTTTTCTATGGCCAGGCTTGTTTCCATGTAAAATAAAGTACAGAAGTTTTCCAAATAATCCTTACTTTTTCTGGGTAGAGGATTTGATAGAGTGAGAGAGAAATTGTGTTCCCCGTTTGAGCTGTGCAAAAAATAATCCCCTTCCCAAAACATATGAAGAGAAACAAAGCGGTTTATAACAATCTTTGCCAATGTTTTATTGCAAACACTAATGCAGCAGGATTATTGACCTCTTTTGACTTTTTGACCTTGGTTAACTACATCTTTTAAAAATACCATTTGCTTCATGCATTTTTCTCCATTAATGGCAGTAATTTTTAACCTTGTTGTATTAGTCCAGCCTAGTTCAATCAGGAGTAAGGAGAAAATAAATGTAAACATAGCTGGTCGGATTATGAATACTGAACTTCATCATTGAACGAGATGTTTACAAATAGTATTTTCTTTCCTTTTTTAAACTTTATATTATAAGAAAAATATTATTCTATCAGTTTGAGAAGAGAATTAAGATAATAATTTCATTTTTCAAATCATCACAATTTTCACACAAAATTGTAATCAGAAGTATCATTAAAGCATACAAAAAATTACCCTATATTTTTTGTTAATCACCTAAAATAAAAACAGTAAGTTTTTCATTATGTATGCAACCTTTAGAAACACAATCTCTTCTTTCACCTAATGTCCCAGCCTCTTGCTTAGGTGTTTGCTTTAGTGACAGAAAACACAAATTTGATGACAGAATGAAAGGCTGAAAGCACCTAATTAATAGAGCCATAAAAAGGTTCATATCTGTATTTGCACACTGTGCATATACTTATAAGTATATATAGTATACTTTTTTATAATATACTTTTTATAATATACTCAATTATACTTAATTGAGACAGAATCAACACTTCCATGTACTTTTAGATACCAGAATTATTTTAGGAAGCAAATTTCCATTTGAAAGTTTTTCCTTTTTTCTTCTAAGTGTGTGTCACAAGGATATATTTTTCCCTGTTCAGTTCTTTACACTAACACTGACTTTATCAACTTTCAATCACACAGGGGTTTGCCCCTTAATTCAAAGCCAGAGAAACAGTACTCCACTGCTTTGTACTGCTCCTCATGGAAATCCTTCTTTATAATAACACAGTACAATATTCCATTCATGTTGGTCTTAATTTTTGTATGTAAATATGTTGCCTTTACAGTTTCAGAGCTAGAATATCCTGAAAGTCACAAGTGATAGAATATGGCCAGTGCTATAGGAACATCTGCATATCAGTCCCCCTGACTCACTGAGCTGTAAGGGGTGCTAAGTCTTCCAGGTACAAGATTAGTTACAGAAGATATTAAGGATAGAAGCCACCAGTGCCTTTTTTTCTAAGAGCAGTACCAACACAAGGCTCAGCTGCATTTTTGTAGTCAGAACCCACAAATTTTCTGCTTTCATTACACTACTGATAACATCAGAACTACCAGGGCCTATGAGGAGTAATATAGTTAATAGTTAAAGATTTTTCATCCAAAGCAAATTATGTGCACGGCCCTAATAAAATGTGCTGTTTTACAAATAGGAAATAAAAATCCATCCCATATTTCAGTGTGCAATAAAGTCTCAGGTAATTTGAGATTTTGAGTCAATCTAACGGAAGTCATGAGCTAAACAGCTATTTACCTGGGGGAAAGAATTGAAGGATTAAACCACTGCACTTGCAGGTTTTTTCTGTAAAAAATAAAGTGGGAAAAAATGTCTTTCAGTTGTAAAGTAAGATAGAAGATCCTGCATACTATGCTACTGTAACAACTGATGGGCCAAAACATTCTTCAGACAAATATTTATCTACCTGATTAGACTGAGGCAGTTTTGGAAAAGCATTCAACTCTTCTATAGACTAAAGTGTTTACTCTATCATGAATTAATATTAATTAAATTGCTTAGTGTCTCCAAAACCTTGGTTGCCTTTTCAAAAAGGAAGCGAAAAAATCCCAACATTCTTTTGCATTAATTTTAATGTACTGTGATTTGACTGATGTTAATGAATTGTATTGAGCTGTAGTGTGATCGATCCATTTCTTCCAGAAGTATTCCAAAACTCCACATTTATATTTCTTGGATTAATAAATATTTTTTTAGGAAAAAATGAGGGCAAAAAGGTAGACATTTGAGAAACTAAATTAATCAAAGTGGTTTCTTTTAAAATTAACTTGACTTTTCTATATCAGACCTTGAAAACTTAACTCCAGACATGTATACCAGATTCTGTTTAGCTTTTTTACTGAAATACCAACAAGCAATACATGCAACCTTAGTAATTACAAAGTACAGTTCAGCCATTTCTTGTGCTGATTAATCCTGATATATTGGCATGTTCTCTTTGAATCCAGAGGTCACGCCTTGAAGTGAAATTCGGGTGGATTTCTTAACTTTTTTTCTGAAATACTGCAATGCAGAAATACTGAGATTTTGTTAAAAAAATCTTAAGCTCTTTCAATGCCATTCAAATCATTAAATCTTAACCTCTATATGGCCCTATTTTACCAGTTTGTGAAGTGGAACTAGACACCTTCATTAGCCTCTCAGCTAAGTATGCAGAACCTGAGTGTTAGCCAGTCCTCCCAGTACAGAGCACTCTTTATGAATAACCTGGGAAATATTCAGAGAGAAAATGTGCCGTGCTCTCAAATAATTCCAAAAATCTTCTTATGCATTATAAAACCCCTGGATTCTGCCTCTAGCTGATGCAATTTAGAGGCTGCTCCAAGGATTCAGGGGAGAACAGTAATTGATCATTGCTTTCTTCTTTTGTTTTATTTTCTTTTTGTCCCTCCCTCGGGTTATGCAAAGCAACATTTTATAAGAGAATCTCGATTAAACTGCTCTGGAAAATATCCAGTTCACCAAGTGCAATAGCTATGAAACAATATCATATCATTAATGGCCAGAAATAGCTATGTTATGTATTTCTTTTGAAATAGCAGCAGCAAGTTACATAAATGTTTCCTTACATCATTAATAAACTAATCTATTATGTAATGAATGTCAGTGCTCACACTCCAGTAGTAAATGTCCTTACAGTAACCTGTAAAATGTTATAATGCATAGTAGTATCATTTAACCATGCTTAGCATGGTTATGCTATGGAAATATCCCAAAATGCTACTACACTCAATACCATGTTTGCAATTCTAGAATGATTTTTTGTAGTGAAAATCCTGGTTTTTATTTGATCAGTATCATGAGCAGGGACTGACATGCTGCTCAAAGACAGCATCTGAAGTTCTGCAAACATCTGTGTGGTTTTTTGCAACCACCTGAATACCACTTTCAGTGGTAGAAAAACTGACTTCCAGCCTCACTAGTTTGACTTGACCAATGAGCACACCTTTAGCATTTAGCACACAGCTTATGCTTAGATTTTGCTTAATAAACACTTGACAACAACTTTAACTGTAAGGGGATGTTTCTCACTTCTACAATTAATTTGCCTACTGAAGTTAATTTGCCTCTTTCTTATTAGTTGTGAAAAACATAGATTTAATATTGAGTGATGTGTATTTTTAAGCAAATTCAGTCAATCTCTAGTCCACCAAAATCTTACAGAATGTACCCTTAGATATCTTTAAGGGAGGGAGTTCAAAGCATTCACATCAAAGCCTGATTTTTTTTTGCCATTTAACACTGTGGAGGTGAGTTTGGCAGACACAACATCTTCAATTCAAAGCCAAAGGCAAATGTATATATCTCTAGGACTTTTCCATTCATGTTTTCATAAATTCCAAAGAAATTTATTGCTTTAGGCTTACTTTATACTATGGATAATAGAATCACTTCAGTAGGAAAAAGAATTCTTTAAATTATCCACAGAATTATCTTAGATAAGACATAGGAAGATTTTGTGATCCCCAATTTTCTATTAAAAAGCCCTTCAGATTTCTCTTTCTCTTTTACAGGGTGAGCCATGCTCTCACTCGTGGAAGATAGCTTACTATTTTGCTCAGGGGAGCTGATGGTACTAATTCTCTAAATTGTTCTGAGATGGGTGAAGGAGTTATGGAAATGGAAGGAGAAAAGTGAGTGGGTATCACGTGATTTAAAAAAGAAAGATTTTTTTTTTAGCATTTCCATGGCTCCAGGCTATAGTGATTTTGTAAATAATTATAAAACTTCGATTTTTGAACCAGACACACCTGCAGTGACTCATATGGTTCCCATTAACAGCAGTGGACTGTGAGTGTCTCTGTTGGCTCTTCAGCTATGTGTGAGAAAGGACTAAAAAAAGGCCATATTTGTTGATGGGATTTGTTAATGTGGGAGGTGCATTGCCAAATATAAAAAAATTTAAAAAATAAGAAAAAAGAGCAGTGAAAAATAAGCTATATATAAACAGCTATTAGAACATTTGGGGTGATAATCTTCATTTCTTCAGGAGAAAGGAAAATCATAGATTCAGACAGCCTTATTTTCATAAGTTTCTTATACACCATTTGTAGTCACAGCTAGAATACATCCTCATCATACCAAAATATGGTTCTGGTAGGGAGGTGACTATTATGGACCAAGAAGGAAGGAAAAGAAGGAAGGAAGGAAGGAAGGAAGGAAGGAAGGAAGGAAGGAAGGAAGGAAGGAAGGAAGGAAGGAAGGAAGGAAGGAAGGAAGGAAGGAAGGAAGGAAGGAAGGAAGGAAGGAAGGAAGGAAGGAAGGAAGGAAGGAAGGAAGGAAAAACCCTTTCCTAGGCTAACTTTATCATTGAAATCTTTGCATTTAGGGTCCCAGATGATGTGGGTGCCAGCTATGGAGAATCATACACCATGAAAACAACTTTTCAGTAAAAACCCTCTTCCAAAACCCTAGCAGAGATGGGAAATCTCCTTATCCAACATATAAGCAGAGAGTTGCTGTGCAATATTTGTAGAGGCAGCAGGCCCTCCAGCTGGAATGGGACCCACATTCAAAGTGACCCAGTCACTTCAAAATGCCTGGAATACTGATGTGGTAATTACTATTAATGCTAATATTACAAATTTTAAGAGAATTGTGATGTACCTGGAGTCATCTGTGGTTGCAGAAGTTTTGTTCACTGGGTTTTCCCAAAGCTTGGCTTTTGCATGCATAATGTATCAGTAAGTTTAACCATCTCAATTATTTACAGCCCTACAAGAGGTGGACACTCAGACAGATACTTTTCCTCCAACTGGAATGGAAAGATCACAGGGGAGCCAAATTTTTCAGTTCTTCCATAAGCATTAAATTATCACTGGGGTTTCTCAAATTCCTAGGCCTTGCTTGCCCTTACTTAAGACTGCTCTATTTTGCACATACATGAATTCTCAAAGGATAAAATCTCTGCTCATGCTCAGGGCAAAAAAGAAAAGTTTGTTCATTTGTGGTGATATAAAAGCTTAGGCCAGAGTTTTTAAGCACACAGGACAATACTCTCAGTAGTATTGTTAACCACAGAAGTTACAACAGCAGAGAAGAAGCAACTCAGTGGGGTAATGTAAACACACGCTGGGGAAGTAAGGCATGTTTTTAAGAAATGAAGGAAGTGAACGTTTTTTGGTTAATGATAATTTTCTGGAAATTCTTGGGAGGTCTAACTATGTTCTGAGAGATCTTTGGTTTCTCATGACTGCAAAGCTTCTGAATCCTGCCTTTCCCCCTCCCCCACCAAAAAAAAGCTGGTGCTATGCACTATATAGTTGTGCAAAGAAGTGAAGCTCTCTGTAGGAATAGCCTGCAGTTTTCTCTGCATTCCAGTAAAACCAATGCTGGAATGCCACTGAGGTCCTGGCATCTGTGTTTTTAGTAGGTGGTTGGATGGAAAAAAAGCCTTTTGGGAGGTTCTACCCAGAAGACAGCTGTAGCAACACAGGGATTTTCACTGTCAGAGTTGTGCATTTGCCTCACCCCACCCATGCATGTGTGTTAGTTTACAAATGGAATCATTTGATTATTTTTTAAAAGGTGTACTCATTGCTTGTTGGTTTAATAATAAAGGATCTGAAAAGCAAAGTTTTTTATATGGTAATGTTTATATTATCTGCCTTTATGCTCATGTTTCTTTTAGTTTTCTCCCTTCTCAATATCCTATTAATCCACTGCTGTTTGAATACCTCACCTCCTCTGCCCTGCTTTTGGCGCTGTTCTGCCCCCATCTTTCACCACCCTTTGTTTGTTACAAATAAAACATGATCATAGTTACACACCTGCTGTTCTCATTTCATGATAACATCAGAATACTACTTTCCCAGCAATGTGAAACCGACAGCAGGCAGAGCTTTTTGTTGCATGTTTCTTCTTCTTTTTTGCACATCTTTTTGAATATTTGACAGTAGGCTAAAAGCAGTCTTTTACTTTTACATTACTGCTGCTTTGAACAAGCAAGGTTTTCTATTTCTTTGAAGATAAGAACAAAAAATCTATTATTTGGGCACATCTTTGCTATTTTGCTCTGTAATGACAATATTGACTCTTCTCATGCCATTAGACCATCTACCTTGAAGCCAGGGCAATAACAATGCTTAATTGGCCTCTCACCTAACCTTGACATTTATTTTAAAATATGTGATGTGTTATGGGAGAAGCAATATACCATCATCACCTCCCTTCATTTCAGATTATCTAAAATGCATATTCCTGCTCACGCTATCTTCACCCCTCTTTTCAGTAAGTTATTTCAGAGTTGCTTCCTCTTTTAATTCCTAACTACTGGAAGTTGATACTTTCTTTGCTTTTAGTTTTGTTTGCTCAGCTCTACTCTAATTCCCTGAGCATAGCCCATGACCATCCCCTTCACCTTGTTTGCACTGTTAACAGAGCCAGCTCTCTATTTATTGCCCTTTCTTCAATCCATTTTTCCAATTGTTGCCATGTGTTTGCTGTTGCCATCTGCTTGATGCAATTACACTCACTTAAAATACTTTGTGTGCAGGTGAGTTGCAGATGGAGAGTTCTCTTTGTTGGTTTGTTCATAAGCTTATTTACTGTCAAAGAAAAAGGAAAAATTACCTAAAGTGATTACTTCCTCTTAGTCTGCATTTTGCAAGGTGGGAAAGGTAAATTAGTCTTGCGTAGAAATGTAGAATCAAGTAGGTAGTTGGTGCCAAACAACTTCCACATATGTATTTATTAACTTTCACAGAGATATATAGTTGAGTGTAACAACCATAAAAGATTTTCACAGTTCCTTAGTTTGCTTTGAATTAGGCTTTCATGCTATCAGCTGCAGCATCTGAGTCGGAAGTTAATCTGTTGCAGCTTTGGGGAAACTGTATAATGCTAAGATTACAGAGAATGCTATTACCATTTGCATGCCCTTCAAATCAATTAAATAAATGAAGCCAATGAAGCTACAAGCTAAGTAAAATATTATCATCACAGCAGATTTTAGTCATGATTACGTACACAAAAATCTGAAATACCACTGCTTGGACACTGATATAATCTAATTGCCTTTGAATTTGCATTGGTAAAACTCAAGTTGAAAACTAATTAATTCTCCTTGCAAGGAGAACTATATAATATCTTGGCAAACATGAGTGATGTTTATAATCATGTTATGATTGGAAATTGATTCTATTGTGCATTTGCCAGATGTATTAGAATATAAGATGGCTGAATATGTGATAACTTCAACACCACATACTGGAATTATTAGATTATAAAATAGTTTTGAATATGGAGTCTTCAATTCTGAGAGTATTTTCTATTATTTAAATTGTAATGCTAAATATGTACAAATTAATTTGAAAAATTAAAACTCTATATGATCACACTTTTACTATATATATATATAGTAAATAAATATACATATCTTCAAGTCCAATATTGTACATTTTTCACAATTTCACCTTTCCTGTAAAGTTTAACCTTTTTTATAGATGAAAATTCTGGTGTAACTTACTTTGGTCCTACCCAGAGAAGAGTTTATGCCAAGAATCTGTAATGTGGAAATAATTCAGACCTATCAAAAGATAGATAAGAAGTTAAGTTTTTTCCATCATGTATCCATTGACTATAAAGAAAAAATGGGAAATTCTGAATTATTATTTTGCCCTAACCATCTGTCAGAAAATTTCACTCTTTTTTTGTCCTGTGATCTAAGTTGATGTTTGCTCAGATGAAGCTGAGCTATTCTGGGACACTGAGAGGACTGATATGAAAGAACATGAGGTAGTCAAAGGTTCTTGTTTAATAAACCTTTATTTACCTCCTTCTCATTATGTTGATTTCAGTCTCAAGAAAGATTTAAAAATATATTCAGAGAAACTGCCTGCTGTGGAAAAGTTTGGTTTGTGAGGAATGTGGTGGTATGCCAACTCTTTCAGCACGGAAAGAGAAAAACTAAGAATACTTACCAATTAAGGTAATGTAATTCAGCAAGCCAGAGCCAACTGCAAAATTGTCCTGCTAAGAGTGAAATAACATAACACCAACATAGTAGTGCAATCCTAGCAAGGATTCATGAGAATCAGTTCCTATAAAACAACTTTACAATAAAATTAATTTGTGGCTGAAGACTTTCACCAAAGAAAGCAAAACCTGGGAGGAAAAGAACTGCCTCACTCTTTATGGTGTGACCAGATAGCATAAACCAGTAGAGACTAAATAAAACATTATTAAAGTCACTATTGAGCAAGAGGATATGGAGTCTTGCAAAAATACACTTTAATTGATAGTACCTTAGAGTCAAAATAGCTATGTTGATTTACAGTAGTTGAGAAGGTAGTCTTTTATCTTCAGAGAACTCCAGTTCAAGGAGCTTTGAATTATATAGGACTGAAGTAATATTATTTCCCTCAAGACAGTTTCTTAGTATAGGGACGCTGCTGCTACAGGGTGAATTTATTGATTGCATCTTTAATGCTACTGGCTAAAAGGAAATGGCACTGTATTTTCTCATTGTAAGCTCAATTTTAAGGATTTTAACATCAGTGCTCTTGCCTTCTGGAATGAAAGATGAACTTGTTAACTTGGTCTTGACCTTGAGGGATAATTGTCATAAAAACATCGTTCCTCATATGTAGATTAATATTTGTCTTGCTTTTCTGATTTCTAATGAGAATACAAACTCCTTCCTCATCAGGTTATGGAAGGAAGTATGTTTCCTTTTCTACCTTTAGCATTCAGTTTGGCTATAGTTTTAGTTTTTTAACCCAGATACGCTTGCATTCCTCTTTGGCTGGACAGAAACAACCCAGTCTGTGAGAAACTCTGATATAAAATACAGTTCTATCTTAATAACATTACTGTAGGTGACAGTGAATATTATGAGCATTATTAAAGGAAAGAACATGTCTACACAGACTCTGAGATAGTAGCTGTGTGGAGATTCATAAAACCCCTGGCATCCCTAACATTGGACTCCCACATAAAGCAGCAGAACTGAAAGAACTGAAATATCTGTGACGTGATGCAAAAGTTAAATGAGGACTCAGAGCAAAATTTTGCAGACTATACACATGTTTATTAAATTTCTGAATAAACAAAGCTCCACTTGTTTTTACTTTCTTGTTTCAAATGCAGCTCTACCACATAAAATGCTAATCAATACAAGATCCTCAAACATGCTATGTTCTCTCTGTATTGGTTTTCTAACTGTTGCCTGTTCAGAGAAAACAGCTTGGGATTGTACATTTTCTTCATATATGTATAATTTTGTAAGAACATCTATTTCTTTCTCCTCCTGAAGGTATGCAACTGGGGAGGACACCAGCTGTACTGTATCCATAATAGTAGGATTGGTGAAGAAACTTGGGAGGAGAATCAGCAAGCAGAGAGAGAAAAGATAACCAGAAGGGAATAATTTCTCATGTAGATTGCTTGGCTTAGCAGCAAGCTTTAATTACCTTATTAAACTAATTAAATTTGGATTTTTTTTAATATCCAATAAAGTCAACAATTCTAGAGTACAGAATGAATATTTTTCTTTTAAAATTCCTTGTTTTTACTTATTTCCTATCAAAGAAACACCTAGGGGCTTGAGAACATATTTATTGATGCATTATAGGATTTTAGGTAAAAATTCATCTCTAGTCAGACAAATTTATTACATAAATAATAACAAGAAATTGCTGTTATGTATATTTCAGTAGAGGGAAAAGTCAGGAAACAGCAAAATTCAGTGATTTATTTGCCAAAGTTAATACAGCAACTTTGATGCCTTGAATGAAGCCTGATTTCCTCTGTCTCCAGCCCTCAGAAAGAGGCTAGCTTTGCCTGCTGACAGGGCTGGTGTCTGGCAGCACTTCTGTTTAATCCTCTGCAGTAGGACTGTACTGGACTCCAGTCCTTTGACTACACCCATTTCTGTAGTGCACCCTAAGAGGCACAGCACTGTGCAGCCAGGTGGCTGCTGCTTTTTCCATACAATAAACAGCATTAAGGCAAATGACATACACAGACCTGGCAGAAATGAACTGCACAAAAGGGGTAAAGCATGGAGAATTATTTAGTAATAGTGGAAACTTCTAGTCAATACTGACGTTTTCTCCAGTGACAATATTTCTGGGTGCTGCATAACTGCAAACATACAGTGCATACACACATTACCGAATCTTTGACTTTCTATATGGCTTTTGTCTATTTAACCAATATTTTTTCCTCTTCCACTGTATTTTTCTATTAAAAGATACAAAATGAAAGCAGTCTTTTTTTGCAGTTTTACTTAATTTACAAGAAATTTTTAATTTTTTTTTTTACATAAAGCAAATAATAATCTACGACCTCCTGCAACATCAGCTTTACATTCTGAGGTGATAAACAATTTCTAAAATACATCTGGTATTTTTCATCTCTCAGTCATAGCTTTGCTTCAAAACCAGTGAAAATATACCATGACCAGCTTAGATAACAGTCCTGCAAAAGTATGGTAAAAATCAGAGTTGACTAAGGATAGGATTTACTAATTTATTAATAGGATTACCCATGGACATAAGAAACATGCCTAGATATTTGTATATTTAAATATTATCTTTTGATGTGATGAAAAATACCAAATAAGCTTTTAAGTCTTATACCCCTGCACATCTGTTACACCAGTGCAATAATGATGCAGAGAAAATTCAGTTTAAAAAAAGCTACCATACATAGGACAAGTATTTCTTGAGATCTCCATTTCCTACTATGAAGCAGTTTTACATAAGTACTCTATATTCACTGAAGTCAATGGAACTACTCGTAAAAGTAATGTGATCCTATGAGCCCTTTCAATTTTAACAGGAGTCCTCTTAAAAAAAAGACCCTTTCTAAAGGCAATCAAAAGCATTCTTGCACTAGTAACAGTATTGTTAGAATTACATACCTATTTTCTGAGAAGTACAATAGTGTATCCAGAGCTAGGAATTCAAGTTCTAAATAGAACAAAATATGAGCAACTCACGTTGGAAGTCAGTAATTTTTGATTTAACAGTAAGAATTTCTTTTTTCAAATAATAATAAATATTGGAAAATTGAAAAGAATCATTGATTTTAATCCTTAAAGAAGGAATAATAATGCAGTTACCTTCATCTACTTTAGAAATATACGAGCTATGCTTTATCTCTCTGCATTTGATATTCATCCTAAAAATTTCAATTTTCAGAATTTTTTTACATTGCATTCCAGCTCTGCCCATGTTAATTTCCATATAAATTATATATCACCATTTTACATTAAACAATTCTCATCACTTCAAATTTGGCAAATTGTGCTTTCCAGCCTGCCATTTCCCTTTGAAGTCCTTTGGGAACAATGAGAATAACTTTGCAGTTTCTTGAAGGATGCACTAAAACTTTGCAGAAAAGATATGCACGCATTTATGAGAAGAAATTGGAAAGCTTCTTTCAGGCAAGGGTATTAATCTGCTTTCACTTTTTTTTCCAAGTGAAGTAGACACAGAGATTTTCTTGAGTAGTTGACTGAGAAATGGTGCTCCACTGCCTGGGAATGCCAGATGCAATAGGTAATGGCAACGCTCAGGCTTCAGCTGGGAACTGAAACAGGTCTAGGAATACTCTTCAAGGACAGTGAGTTTGAACAGTGAGACAGATTCCTAAACTTTGAAACATGCAGCACAATGATTGAATGAAGAACACTGTTTCATGGATAGGACACACAAAGTGCATGTGTAACAATCACATAAAGTGTGTGCCACTGATAGTTTTGCTGCTTTACACTGAAAACCAAAACCGAACGTAAAATGAAAATCACTGCTATAAGGTTAAACAAAAAATAGAGATGATTAATGTAATAAAAGAGCATTTTCATATTTTTGGAATGCAAACACATAGCAAACACTATGTGACTGTTAGGGAAACAGTAACAGACTGGCAAATGAAACGAGCTTGAAGGATCTGGTGGCACTTCTTGAGGACTTCCTCACTGTCCATTTCCTTTGTGCTGCATCGACCCACATATCCACCTCTCCTGAAAACAAATCTTTCAGGAATGAAGTAGGAGCCTAGTTGTCATATATTTAATGCTGGATGAGACTTTCTAACATTCCTTTTAACATTCACATTCCTGAAGAACAACCGGATAATGCTTAGGACCGTAATTCACTTCAGTGCCTCCTAAGCCCTGGAAAAACCACATAGAATCTCTTCAGGCCAGGGTTCCTAGTACTTCATTTTCTCCACTAATATAAAATACTTATATTAAATACTTTAATTTGAGTCCATTAGATATTCATCACCCTGCTTCTGCATTAGTCTTCCGCTTGCCTTTTCTGAGCAAACTATATCCTTCAATTATTAATGCTGTGACACGTCAATCATCCAAGAAATTTTTAATCAACAAAATGTCACTTACAGCAAAATATTGCCCATGTAATAAAGCCTCTGCTTCCTCCTAGTTAATTCCTACACTATAGAATATATTTGTTAACCAACCCACCAATCTCTTTTTTGTCCCTTCTCTGACCTTATGGCAAATAGTTCTTTTTTGCCAATATTTAGAATTTTTAAGGGAGGAATAGTTCATACCAAACTGGTGAGTTTTGTGAAACTGTCTCAATAAATCAGTAAATTAGTGTGAGAGAGGTGCAGTTCTTCTTTGTGTCATAGGGTTTATGGAACATTATTGCATGGTCAAGGCAGCTGACATTCTGCTGGCAGCACCATCTGTTCACAGACAGATTTATCTCCATGTCACATTTGTCCCTAAGCCTTGACCTCTGAACAGCAGAATTAACAAAAAAGCCACCTGAGCTCTTGACCCCTTCACCTCCCCATTCCAGATCCTTACAGTAGCTTCTAATCTGTGCAAACCCATTCCCAGTAGTGTTATATACACCCACATGGAACACAGGCATGGAGGAGTGTCAAGAGGATTGGAGGAGTCTTGGCAATCTTTCAGCATCACCAAGGATTTGGGTACCTCAGGGTGAGAATGTCTCCTACAATGTCAAGTCATGTCAACAGATGGGTCCCATTGTCAGGCTCATCACCACTGCCATTGACAAATCTCATAATCTCAAAAGTGATATTACTTGGTGATCTTCATTCACCCTAGTCCTTTAAATTCTTAGCTGCATGCTCTCATTAGAAAAGTCTCATACTTTTTAGAGCATATATAAATTTGGCAATTCCAGTGATTATTTTACCAATGACAATTAAAAGTACTGTAGTATAAAATGTATGCAAAAGCATCTATTCTTAGGGGTAAGAGGTTGAAGAGAAGATAAATGTCTTTAGTTATAATCTTTTGCTTTAGTAAAATCTCTGGTTGAATTCCTGAAATATTTCCTGAAATAGATTCTTGTAAAAAGTCCAAGTTTACAGTGAAAAGAACCTATACACATGTATACACATGGAGTGCAGTGCCACAGACAACATCATCCTTTGAAAACATTTTAAGGGAAACCTAGCATAATATCAAATCAATATTTTTGTGACATACTGATTAGCTGATGTAAAAATGTTTATTTCTATAATTCTAGCACCAAAAACAATTGCTGAGTTGATATATAACCAAGAAATTGAAAATTTTGAGACTGAGGTATACATGACAGTAAGTTTTGTAATTGGAATTTAAAGAAACATCTTGTAGGTACTAATTGTATTTTGTCTTAAATGAGTAATGGAGAAGCATCACTGTCCAATTCAGGCAAAATTCAAGATATGCAATGAAAAAATAGGGGAACAGCAGTCAACAAAAAGCAAAAGCAAGCTCCCTAAAGAAACAAGGAATCCATAAAAATGCTTTTTAATAAAGCGGACTTCCCATGGCAGAATGATGGCTCTTAGGGGCAAGGCAGAACACAGCAGATAGGACAGAGACTCAGACAACAGAAGCTGTCAACATCCAGGATGTGTAAATAAAAAGTCAGGATTTTCTTTCAAAAGGAAAGAATTAGAAAAATCACCAAATAAAGGGTAAGTGGTTCACAGAACCAAGGATCTCTTTTCAAAGTAAACAATGATAAGCAGGTTTGGTTTGTTGGTTTCAAATCTGGCAATGCTACTATTAAATTAAAAATGGATTTCAGGGCAGAGGTGACAGTGATTTGTGGAGACTTTGCAAGAGATGATCCCTGGAACCAGATGGAGTGGTTACGGATAGTGCTCAGTATCCCTGGGGACATCGGAGTTGCCTTTTTCAGTGCAAAGTGTACCTCAGTGACACAGGGAAGGCGTGTGCCTTCAAAAAACTTAGCACTAATAGGATTCCAGAAACTGAAACCCTTAACTAAATCACAGTCATTGAGAAGGAGATTAAAAGCAATTGGAAGACACTTAGCTTAAATCTGGCAATAATGGCCTAAAATCATGAAACAAGGGATCTCTTTTCATGCCTTTTGCTTATGCATTCTATCATTCTTTCTGCTCATCGGGCTAAAGAACATGGAAACACCAAAGCAGCAGTTATTACTAAACTAACAGTGTAATGGGCCTTTCAGAGATGATGTTAGTCATCATTTAGCTAAGCCATATGCACATTTCTTAACAGCATTAAAATGTGTTAACAGTAATACAGTGTTAATAAATGATTGCAGTATTCCAAAATGTCGAGCCTCACTGAAATGCCTCAACTAGAGACTTCCAAACATTGTACAATGTACAATGTACAAACAAGGTTTTTTTGGATCCCATGACACATTAGAAACATATTTCACAGACTAACAGTATAGAATTTGCAGAAATGTTCTCTCCAAGTTTCTGAAGATTTTGTCACTTCATTATGTATTTCCATAATTTCCTGATGTCTAAGTAATATGGAAAAGAAAAAATAAGGTTCTTTGAATCATATTTTTTTCACTCTTTGCCTCATTAAAATATTTCTTGTTCCCCTTTAAGTCATTTTAGTATAGGTTTCTTCCCACAGTGACTTAAATGAACAGATTCATAGCATGAGTAAAGATAGTTTCTTAAGAGAAAGCTAAGTATTGCATGGGAGTATATACCTATTCCATATGTATACCATTGGAGAGTTTACTAGAATAATGATAGAAGCTTGACAGAGACCAGAAGCAGCTTTCTTTACTCTTTACAGTCCCATGTCAGTGGCACATTTACAGTATTTGTGGGCAGCCTGACTGCATTTGAGCAGTCCAAATGCACAGCAAATAGATGTACAAGGAGACCAAAATTCATACCTGTCTTCCTTTTACTTTAGTCCCATTTAGTACCCCAGCCATGGTGACACTCTGCACCGAGGCCCCAGAGTTGCAAGTCTGCATCTGAAAATATCTGGGCTAGTGGCAAACACAGGCATTTCAATGAATGAAGATTCACAAACCAAAATTCCATGGCAGAAGGTCTGCATGGATTCCAACGTGATGGGATTTGTGCCAGTCCATTTGCATCGTGTCCACCCTCCCTCTCACCGAGTCTCCTCCGAAAGACAGGGTGTGAGGTGCTCCTCTCTGCCCCTGCTGTGGACATACTCTACTTCAACAGCAGGGGCATCTCCCTGTGACCAGGATGGCTTCTACCACCTGTTTGCTCCTTTTGTCAAGGCTGTGCTCATGCAGTTGTCACACCTCTCCCAGCTTGGGTCAATGCTGAATCTTTCTTCCCTTCTCACTCTACAGCTCTGCAGTGGGACAAGTGGCCTTTCCACAGCATCTTCACTGAAGGTTATCCTTTCTTTCTGCTCTCAGTCATCCCCCTTCTCCCTGACATCCCCAAGCTTTGGGGACATCTCTGGCACAAGCAGAGCCAGCTGGGTGCCCAGCACACTGCCGCAGCCACAGCATCCTGACCCACTCGCCTCAGCTGAGCTGAGCTGAGCCCTTGGTGGTCTCCTCAGAAGCTCATACCCTGTTAAGAGGAATGTGCTACCTGACCAAGGAGTATAGACAATTTTGGTAGCTGCAGCTCCTCTAACCAAAAACATTAGGCACATAAAAGAGGCAACACAAATGGGCCAGTATCATCAGCTTAACATTGGAAAACTCATCAGAAGTTAAATTATGGTCAAATACCACATGAATCCAAATTCACAGTTTTGCAAATTAAGCAACTAGTAAACTCTTTAGAAACATGGCCAATCAAGTTCCCATTTCTCAAGACTTGAGAGATAACTAATGTCTGACAAAATAAAAATATATTGAGAAGTTGCAGGTTTCATTTTCCTTTAGCTTTGCATTCCCAGGGGCAGTGTAGGAAAGGTTTAATCGCAAACCTACTGAGAATGAAAGAATAAGCTTTCACTTTAAAAGAATATTTTTCAATTTCTTTGACAGGCCCGTAACACAACTGAAGTTGTTTATGCCATGTGGGTTTGGTTTTGGGTTTTTTTTCATACAGTTTCCTTGATATTTAAGATGTCACTGCTTGCCTTACTTAGCAAGTAATTAAGACAGGATGCAGAATCCCCATTCCTCATTATCTCCAAAACATGAAAGGACAAGGCTCTGAGCAACCCATCATCTCTGACAGAGATTTCTAGAGATTTTGAGGTCAGCTGAGATAAAAGAACAAGTCTGCTAGATAAAGTCTGGAGCTAATGAAAACACTGATTAGGTTGTCTTACTCATATCTTCCCAACAACTGTATATAAAATTCTGAAATAAAAATTGCTATTTGTTCTACATATTTTAAAAAAGTTACTAACAAATGTTACAAAATCACCTACAAAATAAATATGGGATCATCTTGGTATTTTATCGAAGTTTTGCAGATGAAATGGGATCCATTTTACTCAGTGTGACATATTTAGTTAACCTGAACATAAATTATTCTTAATGGCATTTATAAAGGCATATATGAGTTATATCTATCCATTTAGTATTCAATTTTGTGTGCTCACTGCAATTTCTTGTGGCCAGCATGGCTGATGTGTAGAAAGACAGGTTTTCTATTCTACAAAACTATATTGTGTACATAAAAATTGAAATGAAATGCACCTGCAAATATTCTTTATATCAAAAAAAATATATTGCTTTGCTGACAAGGAAACTTTTACTGAAATCTGCTCTAAATACATTAATATATATTATTTTATCATCAAGGTATCATCAACCCAAATCTTCATAGCGTTAAGCAGTGAAGAGAAACATGCTTCTAGTGTGTCACATACAACTAAGAATAGCAACAGACAAGTCTTTCACAACAAAAGTAATGCACACAGATCTACTATAAAGCAAAACTAAAATTCCCTTCAAGTTTGGGTTAAAAGACAAGAGAAATTAACACTATCTTCAGACAAATAAAAAATGTAGGGTTCATTCACTAGTGTAAATTTACGTAAGCCTCTGGTGACTCAACCATTCATGAAGCACTTTCACCAACTAAATGCTATCCTTTGTGACAAGAGATATTTCCCTAAAGCATGGGAAAAATGTGTATGGATCTTTTTTGTCTACAGTATGATTCAATAAACACCAAGCAAAAATAACAGTTGCCCATAACTGCTCTGAGGACAACTAGCACTCACCAGATTTTAATTTTTTTTCTGTAAATTCCTGGTTTATGGTTACAGTCTAGCAGATCTTGGCTTGCAGGCATGTTCACTGAAAGTCTGAAATATTTATATTTCAAGCAAGTGTTGCAGCACATCTCAGAAAAGAAATTTAAAATATTAATTTGAATGTTTGCAGATTATTACAAACACTGGGATTAATACTAGAAATTGGATATTGGCAAAGAAATTAATATATCAGGTGAGTAGATTCTTTTTGTGCTCTATGCTCTTCTGTTCCCAGTGCCTCCTCTACCTTTCACTTACATAAAGTAACTGCATGAAAATTGCAGCTTATCACTTTGCATCTACTAACAACTGCACAGTCTGAACCATTTAAATCAAGCAACATTTTCTAAATAAAATACAAAAACATGATAAAAATGTTGACTTATTGTTACTAATCAGCAAAACCAGAGTAACTTTCAAAAACTGAAATTTTGGACCTATTGCACATATAGTAATTCTGAACAGCTTGTGCAAAAGAGAAGTAAGCTGTATTTGTTGTACAAATACTTTTGCACACAAATAGAAAGGGATATTTGTGTGCAGCATATTTGCCTAACCCTCCTGAAAAATGACAGTCCACTGTTTCCAAAGTTGATTTTCCATTGAGAAGAAACAGATCTGCTGAATGCAACCCATTATGAAGCAACATGAATAAATCACCAGCGCATGTAAGGAACTGAGTACAGAAAGCATTCATAAATTCTTTAGTTTCTGTGCCTCACAGCACTCTCAGTAAATGCTTACAGCAAGAAATCTATTAAATATTCATCTGTGCTCCTGCCAGCACCTTGGGCAGAAGCAAGAAGGAAATTAAGCACAATGCAAAGGGGACACAGCAATTCACTCCTTGCACATTGGCTCTGTTTCAAAGCTCACATTCTCACTGTTCTCCCTGGTGCTTGCTTTACCCTCCCAGGTGCTGCACTGCCACTGAGGGAGGGGCTGACAGCCACTGTTTTGGCCCAAGGCCTTCCTCAAGGAGCCTGGCAGAGATTCAGACAACGACACTACAACACCTGTAATCAGAAAACAAAAATATGGAGGGTGGGTTTGTTTGGTTGGTTGGTTTTGTACTGGAACAAGCTTTCATCGTATTCATTTTTTTATGAAATGGAATCTTTTGAGGGTATTCTGGTTTTAGGCGCACAAAAGCCAGGTTGTACAGAAGCACAAGTGGCAAAACCAACTCCCAAAATGATGAATACTATTCAATGTACTCATTAGTTACTCTAATGAGATAGAAATACCAGAAAAATCTGGAGTTTTGATCAAGTTAACAAAAAATAAATGTTTATTAGGTAAGTCAAGAGTTACCCAAAGGTGCATGTCCAAATTAAGGATATTGCACCTGAGAATAATAGTGCATCTACGAGAATTTGAAAGAGGTAAATATTTGTACTAAGGCAGATATCTATATTCATTAAAAACCAGAATTTCAACCATGGGATACTGCACTTTTGAACAGAAAATAGTCCAAATCTAGTGCACACAGAGACTCATCATGAGTTTCAGTCATAAAAATCTTGGCTGGAAGGATCAGGTCACTGGCAAAGATCCAGTAACTTAATTAATTAAAGTTACCATAACAAAAGGATCAACAAATCTTCCCTGTGAGCCATAGAGAAAGGGCAAGCTCTTATGCCTGACTTTTTACTTCCAGTATTGGTTTACAATGTAGATGACTCAAATGATATTTAAATTTATTTTCAGATTATTTTGATGACTATCTAAAGAAAACAAAATTATGTAGTAAAGCGAGGATAAAGTGGTATCACTTCATACACAATGAAATCTAGATGAAGCAGTGGTACTTGGTGTGACACTGGTTTTTCTTAGATGTCTACCTCTTCAACTCAAGAAAAGCAAAATTCCAAATTCTGTATTGAGGAGGAGATAATGTAGCGATATTTTGATGTAGGATAGTTTATTACATAAACAGTATGTACAAATTCTAAACATGAAAATAGTGAGTAAAAGAAATCAGACTCTATTTACATTTATATTTTTTTACAAAATGTTTTTACAAGGAGTGTATATTTTTTTTCTCTAAATAACAGGACAAACACATAAGACCAATCTTTTTGCATTACATACATAAATAAATATTGACTTTAAATGACTGTTATAGGAACATAATTTCTACAGCCAATTTGGGTAACAGAGAAGCATTTGTTACCTCTACTACAATATAATTAAGTAAAAAGGAAAAATTTTACATATAGAGCTCTGTTAATTACTTTGTAAATTGTACCTTACTAATATATCAGTAGAGGTAATACAGTCGATACATTTCATGCCCACAACTGAACAATGAGTTTTGGCATGCAAACCCACATATAATCATCAACATCTGCAGGTATCCACTTACATTTTTTTAAATAAAGGGTTTTCTTAATCATTGAAAACTACATGCAACAGCTTATTAGTAGCATATTCCTGGTTAAAATGCACAAGTTTTGCATAACATTATTTTTAGTAATTGATGTTCACAGGTACTGATCAAAAGGGTAGGAACATACTTGGCACATAGTATAAGAAAATGAATTAATAAATAAGTCAATATCACTATGACATTTACATATACACAAAAATAGAAAAAAATTATGGTGTTTTACACAGAATTTAGAATTGTCTGGTTCCCTCACTTTGTTTTACATGGCCCTGATTTAAGATATTATTCAAACAAACTCTGACATCCATGCTTGATTTGAAGCATCGCTTAAGCTTATTCTTAACTGCACAGGTTTGCTTCCCATCCCAGTGACTTCTTTTGTGCCAACCTTCCTAAATCAGGACCTACTTATTGGAAACTCTCCCTGACTCCAGCTGGGAGCAGGAAGATGAAAGTATTGTGAAATAAATTGATTCAGTATTAAGGTTTCTATACAACTCTGCTAACACCAATCAGCAGAATTGCCAAATTCCCACTCACATTAGCAATTTGTGTGTGACCACACCAAGTATCAATGTCAGTGTCAGCATTGCCACACCATGTGCTCAGCTATTTCTGAAGCCACTAAGTTGAGGATGTTCAGACATCTTATTTATTGTCTTGTGCTATATTCTTAATGAATATTCAAGTTGTTACACATGGATGATACAGAACAAGTTGTGTCTTATTTTCTCCTGCTCTCTAAACAACTCAAAAATGGTCAAAAAAAAAGATATAACGAGAACAAACCAGTTTCTTCTTATACAAAAATCACCAATGAACAAAAAAATCCACTTCACAAAGCAGTTAGCAAAAATAGCATAATCTTATAATTCTCCTTTAAGAAATAAAGATAAACAAAATGCATCCTGAATTCAACTGACAAATTCATCAGAATCGTACACAGTAAATAATACATTATTGTAAAGGTGCAGAGTACCTTAAAACATCCCAATATCTCTAATATAATCCCAATATTAACTCTGAATTACACAACATCATTAGAGAAAATAGATCTTTAACTAGGGAATTAAGTAGCAAATTGCAATTCTATTGCAGAATTAAATGCTTAATGTGGCTTAGTCTAGTGAATTAGGACAATGCCCTGTGTGATTCAGCAAAAAAGCTTTAGAATTAGGCACTAAACACTTGAAATCTGTACTGCTAAATTAAAAAAAAATAATCAGGAAATCACTCACAGCTGGGAATTTAGCATCCATGCATGAGCTTTGTTGACTTTGTATTTTTCATTTTTGATTTGGAGGATGACTTGAAAGGTGAGTTGATAATATCATTTGTAGAAGGAAAAGAATAATTTACATCTTAGTGGACTTTATATAATACACTTGATCAATTGATTTCTACTTTATCATCTTTCGGTTTTGATCAATCTAGTTCAGAAGGGAAAACCTCTCCATTTTTCAAAAGTACCTTGTTACATTGAACAGAAGAATGCTTCAGAGAGAATGGCATCAGCAAACAGTAACCATTTTAACTCTTCTCAGAAGGATGATTATATGAGGACTTAGGGCTCCTAACTTCCTGTTTATCTCCAATGAACTGGTATCACTGGAACAAAGACCAACATCTATGCTTAAAGTGTCAATACAGTTCCATGCTTTACAGTGCCGCTACGAATTAAATGTAATTTCATCAACAGTAATCAAGTCACTGTAGATTTGATCCAACACAACTAGAACAGATTGGGATTGAAAGGTTTGGACAGAATTCTTCAGAGAAGAGGTGATTACTTTCCCTGATCCTGCTGATCCAGCAAACACTGCAAAGATCACTTCTAGACTCATCCATGCTCTGTGCAATCCAAATGTGAAAGCACACCAGTCCAATGCAAATTTTGTTTTCTTTGTAAAAACAAACACATAAAACATTTCCTTCCTGACAAAAATATCTCAGACTTTGGCATTCTGAAAAAACTGAAAATAAACCTTTATACTACAGACTTTTGGAAGAAAAATTCATCTGCTAATTTGCTAATGTATTTTGGAAAATAGAAGTAGGAATTAAAAGCACCATAACCTTTATTATATTTTAAGCTATTGCTAAAGGCCCCAACCTGTAGCAATAGAAAATGTTTGGGAAAATTCTTGGTCACTAAGTGAACATCAAAAAAGACAACAAGCACAACAGAAAGAAAATGGAAAAGAGCCCTTTAAAACTGCAAGTAAAATTGTAGAAAAATTGTAGTGAGTAAGTGATCAGAAATTTATGCAGTTTGCTTCCTCTCCCTGTGTTATAAATGCTGTAAACTTCAGTATAGACAAACTGAATATTTTGTGAGCATTTACTGTGATAACATAGCGCTGATCCTCAGTTTCAGATAGGTATTTCTTCATATTTGCTTTTCCACAAAACAGTTTGTCATCAAGACAAGGGAAATACATGTATCACTAATGTCCTCTTACTGAATATCTTGAAGACATTCGAAGTACAGATGTGTCTATAGCATCTGCTGGTAGAAAAAGTGGCCACTTTGTCCAGTTAGAGTCAAGTTTTGAGGTACATTAGTCTGATGTGATGCTTCAAGGAGTAATAGAAACGGTGCCAAAGAATTCAGGAGCACTTCAAACACATCTGAACATTAAGAGCTGATTATGGGTATTTGTATGGATGTTTATTGGCAGATACTTTTCCACCCTATCAATAATAAATCCAAGCAGTTTCTGTTTACTATTGAGACATGTGTCACTGTGAGACAAATTATTCTGGACAGTTTATACTGCGCAATAAGGCAATATGAATTCCCTTATGGTTAAAAAGGGCACCCTTCTGTCTAAATTTGAAAAATGAATTCAAATAAACTGTAAGCCAATGTTTTCCAGATGCCAGAATATTGTCACATAATTCTTTCTGTAAGCAGAACAGCAAAATAGAGCCAATACATGCATCCTTCTGTTCTAAAGATCCACAGGGAAAAGAAATATGTGCATCGAAATTCAAGCCAAAAAGTAGCTATACAGCTACTTGAATATAATGTGCCTCAGAATTACCATTTCTAAAATTTTAATGTTAACTATTCAAATTTTGAACTAGAAAATTGGTGTTTCTATTCAAGATAATATTATACCTTGAAATAGTATGTATTAAAAATTGTACATAAGATTTAAAAGTTATTTTTCTAGGATCTATCAATTAATTGCATTCATTTCCATCAATTTTAAACAATTCTATTAATTGCCATTTGCTCTACAATGGTATTTCTACCCTGTATAGCCTTTAACTATTGACTACATTAATAGAAGATCTACTTGATAGAACATTACCACTTTAGACAAGATGGGTAATACATATGTATCATCATCTTCCTCCATGGTGACATTGCAATCATTAAAAACTGGGTATTTCAGGGTTTCTGCTACGGGTATTTATTTTACTTATGTCCTTTTTTCAGACAAATGGAGATACTCCTTAATAACAAAATACATAAGGGCTTAAACTGGTGACAGGCAGGGCTTTAAGCAAAATAGATAATTTAAATCCACTGATGAGAACATGGCCTCTTTCAAAAGTATGTATACACCACAGGACCTTGCAAATAGTAACATTGAATTCAATAAGAGAACAAGCTGTATACACTGCACGATTTCAACCTACTTTAAATACAGAATATGAAAAAATTGTAATGAACAATATAATGAACATTTTCTCACAGGTGTTGAGTTGGATGTGACCTTCAGCTTGTGGAATAGTGCTGGTACTGAAATGATACCTGCTGTATGATTCATTCTGGTCATGGTGCAAACATAATTCTTCATGGCTAAACTACAGAGAAGTAGATACAGATCATACAGGATGGTAACTTCCATTGGAAAACTGGGTTCACTGCGCCAGCAGATGTGCTGTTACCCAGCCCTCATTTGGGAGCTCAGGTTTTTTTCCCTCAGTTATTTGTATAATCTTCTGAAACAGTCTAATATTTCTCTGGGGATGGCTTGTAGTGATGTGGATGATGTTGCTTCAGATGAGGTCCTAAAAAAAAGAAAAGGAAATTATGAACATATTAAACCCTGGATGTGCAATGTCACCATTTATCCATACTGAAAAGGCTTTGTGAAACCTTCAGCTTTCAATCCTTCAGCTTGTAAATGCTGAGTCTGTGCTGACAACTGTGTGTATGTTCAGTCCAGGCAACTTTAGTGGGCCTGTGAAAGGACAAAAACATTCAAGTAGATAAATTTTGAACTAATTTTTGTGGGAATTGACAGTGGTCAGGAAACAGATTTTAGGCTCCAGGCAATGGCTTGAAGCCTGTGAGAAAGCTAGGCACCCAACACTCTCATTCCGGCCTGGGAAATCATGAGGAGGAACCCAAAAGAATCCCTGTATATAGCCTCCTCCTGACTCCTGGTGTTTTTCCAATTTGTTTACCGGCAAAGACATTTACAAGAAGGTGGTGCTCTAAAGGACCAATCCTGTTTATTGTACTGAAACACTGTATAAAAAGAATCTGTCTTTCAATAAACTTTGCTATAATGCCCTCTGAAGAACTCAGAGTTCTATGTGTTGTTACATGAGCCCTCCTGAATCACATCAATAAGTTGTATTCTTTACCTGGCTTTGCAACACTGAGCTGTATTTCTCAGAAACAGAAGAAGTGCTGGAAGTGGACATTAAGAAGTTTCCATTGCTTTAGAAATACGTTTAAGTTCTAGCCATGCTGGACTGAGTGAACCCAGAAAATCTAATCTTGAAAACTGTGTAATCCTCCAGGCTGCACCTGGAGGACAGACCAACTTTGAAACCCATGTGCTATAGGGATAAGCCAAAGAGCTGTGGCTGCAAAGAATGGCAAAGGTTAGACCACAGAAACTGAGTGAGAGAAAGACTGGATTTGCTTCCACTGTTGCTGATGGACAATTATAGGGAAAAAAAGCCAATACTTTCAGACATCTCAGGCTTGTGGAATGCTACTGGAATGAGTAAAAACCCTACGGCTTGAAAAAGCTTCCACTCTTAACATGTGGAAGACTGAAATTTTGTAACACATCACCAGCACAAGTCAGAACAGTGTAGCGCTTACTGTGGGGTGCAAAGGGAGGAAGGTCAGGCGTTCGGAAGGATTTAATGGTGGCCGGCCCTTCCCCACCAGTCGTCAGCACCTGAACTTCCAAGCGGTACAGCATCGAGGGCCTCAGGTTGGGCACGGTGAGTACGTAGTGATCCTAAAAATAAATACATCACTTCAATTCATCTGTTAAAAGGATTTAACATATGCATCACTATGTTGAGTGAGCACTGTAGTAAAGCATCCCCCACCCTCGAGGAGCATCCCTCTATAAGGGAAGAGAATTCAGTTCGCCTTCAGACATTTTAGGAAGTTTAACTAGAAAGTTCTATGCCCTTCTCATTGTAATTGGCTCCCTGCCAAGAGAGAAGCACCTGTTGGACCTTTACACTGTTCTTCAAATCCTGTGCCTCTCCCTGTTGGCAGCAAGCCAAACTGTCCCTCCTAAAACATTAACTATTTAGGAAGGAGCACAAAGGAATAAAGGGGCTTTTTGGAGTGTTTCTAGCAGGGCATCAGAGGTTTTTCTCAGATATCTGGAATTTCTTTTGCTTTCTGTAATGTTTGTTATTTTCATTTATTAAACCTTTTACTTTACAAAACACCTCCGAAGAGCAGTCTGGCCAAGATTATTTTAAACCAATCTGCAAGGGCTGGACCCGCAGAGATTGATACATTTACACATGGCTCATAACACTCTGGCCAGGTGTTAAATTGTATCACAGCATGTCTTGAATTTTTCACAGCCATTCCCTTTAAGCATTTTCATGCATTTTCAATCATACATTTTCAATCATAATACTATGGTTTCACATGTACAAGGTCCAAGTTGTTACAGACTTTTATGGAAAGTGTGCTGATCACTTTAGTGATGTGCTTATCACTAAAAAGTGAATTAAAATGTATTTTCCTAAACATTATTTTAAACAAACATGTTCATTACATAAACTTGGTTTTATTCCAGATTTGCATGTGAATTCTGCTGGTTTGTAATTTAAGTAGTAACTGGCCTGGGGCCACTTCTAAAGCTAGTGAAAAAAAAAGGGTGACCACACTAATTTCAGACTTATCCTAGTTACACCGTAAGAATTTGTCTTCTGCCCTGAAGGTCATTTATGCTGTGATGGACTCACTTTTCACTGCTCCATACCTTTTATGGTCGCTTAAACACGTGCTGAATGATTTCAAAGTAATTGTATAGAAACTTCCAGGTGGGAATAATCTGGCTAAAGACTGACAGATATTAAGGAACCAGAAGTCATCCATCAAAATCAAAATCAAAACTATACATCAAAGCATCACCTGCATTAAGTTGGAACAAATCACTCATTCCAAGCTGCAAAGGCCCAGTCTCCAGAAGGAGACAGCTGGAGCAGTGATGCTGGACAGTGTGGGCAATGGGGTGTTCCTGCCTCCAGCCAGGCCGGTCTGGCCAAGAATCCACAGCACAAGTTATTCTGGTTGGCACTGAACCTGCCCCATGTGGGGAAGCCAGAGCAAGTTGTGGGAATAACTTTGCTTATTCCTGTGCGATAATTTCCTGATATTGCCTGACCAGACAGTAAAGGGGAAAGAGAGAGAGAAAAAGTGGGAGGAATCGTGTTGTTTTCCAAGCAAATTAGGACATATTTTGAGATGGGACTGCCTTTAACAGGCCTGGCTGAAGCTGTTCCATCTCATATAAAATCTTACATTGGTAGGGCAGAGAGAGGAGTGCATGCAATGCACTTGTACACTCACTGCTCATTCAGGTGCTCCTCCAGCAGTTGGGCCCCGTGCATTTCAGCCCTGGTTGTGTAAATACTACATTTTTAGTGAGAATGAATGGTCCTTGGCATAAAATACCCTAAATTTTGGCAGTTTCTGAGAGACAGAAGATACTGTTTCAACTCAAATCAGAGCCTTCTGCAAGTCACCCAGGTGCTATAAATAGACAGTTACATACAGTGATAGATAATTAAAGGAATCTCCAGGCTCTGTAGTTTAAAATGTTTGACGTATCATCAAGAATAGTATCTAAAGCTATGCTTTGCATCTCGATCAAGGAGGAAAAATTAGGCATTCCTTGCTCCCACTTACCTGCAGAAGCAGTGTTTGACATCTGCATCACCACTAAACATCACAAATGAGCCACAGACACACAAACTGAGGGAGCCATTGGGAAAAGAAAGTAACAAACAACTTACTGCTGGCAGTATCTGTGACTGGGAAATGATGCTGTTGGGTAAACTGTTCTGCCGGCTCTCTGTGGTCACTTCTGCCCAAGTGACTTGGAATCCTGTCATGGGCTGGTGAAGGTCTGCCTTGGATATCTTCCAGGAAAAATGACCAGTGATGTTACCTTCCTGAACAATGAAAGATGCAGACAGATTCTCGGGTTTGGCCAACACTTTGGGTAGAACTGGCACTATAAATTTGGAAAGCAAAAAAAAAGATAAGCTAAACTTGTAGAGTTAATCTTCAATAATATTAATTTAATTTCACAAATCAAGGTCAGGCAGAGCTGTATTTCTGGTGGTACACAGGATCCAGTCAGCTTTCCAACACCACACTTAGCAAGTGTTAACCAAAGTGTTAACCAAAAACCTATGTTTGATATATTCCACTGACATTTTGGGCCAAACTCAAACTTCAGATAATATGCTCTCAGCTTCAAGGACAGAAAAGAAAGCTATGGCATGTAAAGATCTAAGTGCCTCATTCACAAGGAGCCATTCTCCTGCTCCTCATATTTCAGAATACCTGAACTCAGACTGGAAGTTTTGGGACCACAGGAAAATGCACAGGGTAATACAGAACTCCATAATTCAGCCAAAAAGTAAAATTCATGCACTAAAACTGTAGTATAGGTTAATAAGGGCACTCTGATTAGGGAAAAGTTACACCTGAGTTGCCCAGGAAGGCTGTAATGCTGAAAACTGACAGACATTAAGGGAATGGCAGTGATGTCCAGCAGGGCTCTGGGTGGCTTATGGAGCATGGGGACACCCTTGGGAACAGGAGGGACTCAACGTGAGAGGGCTTCCCTCTAACCAGAGAGAGGCATCCACACTTGGCAGTGCAAAGCCATGGCTGACCTGACCCAGGACCAGCTGACCACAGAGGTCCACTCCAACCAATTCTGCAACTTCCATAACCCTCTAGTTACACATTTTGACAATCCTGTAATGATATGAGGGCCTGTATTTCTTATTTGAGAGCAGAATTAACATAAACAAAATCAAACTGTAAAAGCAGCTTGCATCTGCAGCAAAATATTGAAAAGATGGGTCATGCCACCATAATTGTTTATAGTTATCATCCATCAGTATAACAAATACAATGAGAAACCATTCTTTTTTACAAAAAAACCCTCAACCATGTCATTACAAATATTATTGTATGTCCACTACAATTACACTTAATTGACAAAACAGTAACAATATACTAGCCAAAATCGATGGTATTTCTGTTAATGTTCACATAAGCATAAGTGATATTTTTATTTGTTTTCAGTCTCTCATTTCCTATTCTAGAACAGTTTTTAAAGACTCTTTTGGTGATTATAAATGCTTTTGGAACTAATTGGTAGTTTTCCAGATCATACCTTACCTCCTTCAGCAGGACAATTAATATGTTTGTGTTTTTTCTCTTTAAATGCAGAGCAAGGTGGGGTAACAAAGAAAGTACTCTCAGCTTTAAAACGTCCTTTAGATTTTGCAGGCAGAACAGTTACTTTGTATTTGCATGAAAATGACAGGTCCTTCAGAATAATGTAGTTTTCCTACAATAAGAAAAAAAAAAAAAGATCACATGATGCAAATAGAGCCCAAGGGGAAAAAAAAAAAAAAAAAAAAAAAAAGTACCAATTGAAAAATAAGCTTGGCAAAAGATTAAAGGTTTTCTCAAAAAAATTTTTCCTGGATGCTTAACACATGTCAATGTGGTTTTAACTCAGAGAAGAAAGTAATTATTGTCAATGTTATGATTATTTTCAGTAGTAAAATATATTAGCATGGTATCTAAATATGTCCTTCAATTCTACACAGTTTCTTCGACACATTGCATCAAAGCAACTGACTTCTAATATTTAGAACATTCTCCATGAATGATGGCAGTGGGGGTAGCAATGTGAGGATATAAATGCTAATCAAAAAAAATAAATGTAAAAAAGCTGAGTTAAGCTGCTGTAAATGACAGGCTTCATCTATGTTTAACTTTTTAAAAGCACATTTAAAGTTCAGCATACCATTATGGATGCATATTTTTCCACTTGAGTACGTTAAGTACTTCTATATTCTTATCAGGAAAGAGAACTCCACAGCTAATACAAAGCACAAGTCTCCAATTAAGGACAATAAGTGGAGAAGAAAACTTTATACAAAGTGTAAGTGTCCTGCTAAATTCTTACTGTTGTCTGAAGCACTTTTGAAAATTATGGTCTGAAAGCCTTAACACAAATCATATACGGAAAAAATGGTTGGTTTTTAGCCTGGAAAGATCTCTAATAATATGTTATTGCCTGAGGTTAAAAGTCTTTCATTACCTTTTAGATATTTAATTCCCTTCAGAATCACTAATTTCCCGTGTTCTTTTGCATAGCTCTCTCTTTTTTCTAACTGCAAATTAGTCTAACCTTCACCTGGAAGGTCATTTGCGATGGGACATACGGATTGGGCTGAGAGTGGACTCCCTGCCTTCAACCTGCTGGGAGAGTGGTCCAACAGGTTTGATGTCTCCTTAAAATTGTGACAGGACTATTTTTATTTATTGTGACAGATTGCATGAATTACCATAAAGTGACTGGAAATAAGGGAGAAAGGAAATAAGTCCATTAATCCCACAATGCATTTGGACAGATGTCCAAACAGTCTTTCCTGACCTCTAGTGGAAATGAACTTCTTCAACGTTAAGTTTCTCCCATCTCCAATGTGCATATCTTTCAACAGTGCAAATAATCATAACATTATGTCAAAATGATTTTTAAAACCCACCTCTACTATGTGCTTTGCTGACCCCAAGAAGCAGTAAATCTTACAAGCTAACACCATCCCGTGTGAGAAATTGTGTCTTTTGTTTTACTCTTTTACATGCCATTAACTCCCTCGAATTGATGAGGTAGTACAGAGCAGGGTAAGAAGGAAAGGTGAATTGTGACTTTGTCCATTCTGCATAACACACTAAATCAATTCTGATGCACCAATCACTACTTTGTTGTTCAAAAAATGTGTTACAGAGACAGAAGACACTAGATTCCCAACAAATTGTCAACAACTGTCAACAATTGCCAACAAATTACAAAGTACTGGCACTGCAATATATATTTGGGCTGACGTGTACTTGCATGGAGCTTTTCTCCCCATCTGATATTTGCCCAACTTTCAGATTTAATATCTAGTATTTGTCACCTACAGTTCTTCTTTTCTTATCTATTATTTTCCTCAGGGAGAATAATCACCTGAAACTCACCTGCAAGTCTAAAAGAAAACCTGGTTTATTAATTATTATTATTACTATTCAGTATTTGCACTGTGCTAAAGTCCTATATTATTAATTGCAGATAAAGCTGAGTGTTCTGTATGCTATAGGGACATGTAAGTACTTAGTTAAGAAGTTTGTCTGGTCCCATTTTCTGAATAATAGCAAAAATA